>NC_139245.1:9696527-12096527 GCF_977018435.1 Lepisma saccharinum
AGATATTAAAAAGAAAAGGAGAGAAAGAGTGACACAGAAAAAAGAATGACTGGCGAATAGAGTAGAGAATCCTTAGAAATCCAAGTGTTTGCTTGCAGGTTCCTTTGTCTGGCACTGCCTGCACGTAAGGTGAAAAGAGTCGCTCAATTTGCATCGCAATAAGTTTAGAACTCGACACCCGACGCGAGAAGTGTGCTGACAGGGTCTGTTACCTTGAAGCCTCGGCATATGAGTTATTGTGTTTCCGTAAAGCACAGACTATTATAGGGTGCTTTGTCTTTCCAAAGCAAGGCCACGTCAACATTGCGCCGTTCGTTTCCTGATTGCAGGCTACGTCGTGGAACTTCCGAATTTTCGATATCCCAGAGGGAATGCGATTGCCGAGAGCGAGATGGTTAAATTAAATTGCCCCCTTCATCTTTGTAACACCCACTTTAGACGAAATAATTTTCCTTGGCATTTTTCTTAACATTTGTGCCATGACCAAAAAACTACCGTGTAAAGTGAGAAATCTTATGGCTTTTCAGATGCCATGGCATATTTCATGGCATGTCTGAAGGCTAGAATGTACGACACCCGGGTTCGAATCCCGGCCTGCACTTCGGCGTTTGTGAGTGTTCCTTCATCAAATTTCATCATGTCATCACTCATCCTCATCTTTGCGATTAGGCAAAGTGGCAGAAAATAAACCCAATCAATCAACGATGGAATCCTATTTCTGTAGCATTTTTCGTAGCATAACCAATCAGAAGCGACCCCTACATCACGAGTGCATATGTAATGGCGGCCGAGTGAGATGTAAACAATGTATCACTTCACATTTTTAAAAGCCGGTAACTATTCAACCGAGAGTTGAATAACATTTTCTATAAAAACATATAAGGTACAAATCAATTGTGCTGCTTAAATACATCTCCATAGCGTGTACAGTACAGAAGAATAAATTAGTTGTTTCAATTGCAAACACCGGGCGTTGGCTATTCTCGTATACTCCACGCGTTTACCTCGTTAACGTCGAAGAACTCAAGCTGCCGCCACGAACGTGGGTGGGGATAAACAGCGGGCTAGTTGTTTTCGTCCAATCACACTGAACCTTCAGCCAATGGGCGCAGCTGTCATTCTGCTCGTCTACTCCACGTGGAGTCTCAGTCACATGACTGCGGGTACGCTGTTGCCGTACTTTGCAACTTCAATGTGGAGACCGTGGGAAGGTGGTTGTGCGCGGAGGGACAAGGTGGCGTAGAGTAGATGTGTGGCAACACTGTGCGTTCAATGTGATTGTTGCAGCTGCTGGGCGCGCTCCATGGACTTCAAAGCCAGCCGGTTGTTAACGTAGCTAGCGCGTCGAATATATACCTTTCGTGCTGTATGAATTAGCCTATCTAACGTTCTCTGCACGCTTCACATAGCAATTTATGATGCTAATACGAATGTTAGAAGCCGCGGTAGCTCAGTCGTTAGGGTGTCTGACTAGCATGCGAGAGACCCGGCGTGTGAGAACCGGGATTTTTTCCCACCTGTTCAAGCGGCTCCGGCGTTCACCCAGCGTCGTATAAAGTGGGTACCTGGAGGAAACTCTGGGGGGTGAAGGCGGCCAGGGGCGTGGTGCTGATCCCATCATCCCCACCTTCGGCCGTGATCAAGAAAGTGTGGGGCTCTTAACTCCACACACCCTATACGCCTTCATGGGGCGTGGTGCAAAACACAGGGGAGCACTTTATTCTTTATTTCTTTTTTATTTTTATTATCATTATTATTATTATTATAGGAATGTTACAGGAAATGTTTTCGTGTAAAGTATTGTCTGCTATAAGAATTTTGAAAGCATATATACTATCAAAAATGATAAAGGAAATGCTTTCCTCTAAAGCGGGCCATACAGCGAAATTTTTTGGGGTGATCTCGGTGACATTACCAAAAAACTACATTTTTTGAAACACAGAAGATTCATCTTGACAAACGCAAACCTTTGAGCATGACTCATTCTCGGGCAAGCCATTAATACTAGGCAAGCCCAGGCAACTGGCGAGCCGTTCGGTGCCACCCCTAAAAAAAATAGTTAATAGATAGGGTGCGAGGCTTGACAAAATGGACGAATCTTGATTTCTTGCATTAATTAGGACAAATTCCATAAAAACCACGAATCTCATGTAGAACAGTTGAAATTAATCGGAAGTTCTTAGGACCAAAGTAAATATGAGCCGTACTTTTCCCCGAATCTTTTATGATCACTTTCAATGTACAACATTTTTCAAAGTGCTGAGAGTCTGTCTAGCTTTTCCTAGTTTTATGGTAAAAATATTTATTTCGTCCTTCGTGCCATGTATGAACTAAAACTGCAATCTTGAAAACCTTCTATGTGTTATACCTACACAGTCCGGTCCATAAGTTCCCGGACTAAGGCAATAAAAAATTCAAAGTCAAAGGCGTATGAGTTTTGACTGTTTATTTACTCAAAATAGGATCCATTTGATGCGATACACTGCTCAGCAAGAGTTTTCAATCTCTCCATGGCCTCAGAAAAATCTTCTCTCCATATTGTCTTGCGTTTGTCAGTCACAGCCTTCTGGATGTCCTGAATCGAGTCGAATCTTGAACCCTTCAGGTGCATTTTCAGTTTTGGGAAGAGGAAATAGTGCGGAGGTGACAAATCTGGTGAATAAGGTGGATGGTGCAACGTTGAGACTTGCTTTTCAGCTAGGAACTGGCGACTTATTGCTCCCGAATGAGCAGGAAAAATCACGAGAGGTGAAGAGGTCTGGGCGATATCTTTGAATTCGATATAGCAAGCGTTTTAACACTTCCTGATTGAATTCCTTATTTGCTGTTCTACCTGGAGTCACGAATTCTTTGTGAACGACGCCACTGCTATCGAAAAACACGATGAACATAGTCTTCACTCTTGAGGCGCAGTTTTTTCGGTCTTTGTGCCACTCAAACGGTTGTCTGACTCAGTGCTAACTCACCGTACGCCTTCTGAATCAGTTCAAATGTCTTTGTTGTCACTGAAAAATCAGCTTTGCAGCAAACTTTGATTGTTACCCGCTGTTCCTCCTTCTCGTCCATCTTCTGACACACACACAACACCAGATTATATCAGACGTCCGCACTCTTCAACAACAACGGCTAGACTGATGCCTCTCAGCATGGCTGTTCAAAAGGGTTCAAACTACGTAGTTCAACAGTCGTCCGCTAGATGGGGTTAATGGGAAGGCTGCAAAATAAATCAATCGGGGAACTTATGGACCGCAATGTATATGTAGTTATAGTTAGGGATAATGGTATGAGCTAGGTTGTGTCGTGTGGTCAGTGGCGACACTAGAAGAAATTAGTGTGGAGGTAGTGGGTATATTCTCTGAAGGAAGGCAGTATACAATTATGCGCCATGAAAGATATCCTTATGTAGGTTAAATGTCCATATCTTTACCAAGTTTTTCTTATTTCCGGGGACTGGAAATTACCAAAAATTGGGCCCTTGTGAAAAATGTAATGGCATTGAGGAAATTTGGGAGAAGTATTAGGTGCGTGTGAGGATAAATCACTGGGTTACAGATTTGAATCCCGAACAAGGCGTGCATGTATCATTATGCTTAGTGGCGGCAATTAGGGGGCGTGGGGGGGGCAGCACCAGTACTATGCTAAGGAAAGTAAGCTGTCCTTGATTTGTACTCGTTCCTTCCATTACATCATCATTTATTCTCATCGTCGCGATTAACCCAAGAGGGTGAAAAGAGAAAGGTAAAGATATCCCCAGTGCATTCCATCGTGTCACGAAATCACACAGGGGAATAGAAGGCATAGTTCCTCCTTCCCGACGATCATGGAGGCATGAAGTTGGGTCATATTGAGAAACTCGAGAGAGCAACGAGAACAAGACAGGCATTTATAAACGAAACCGAATCTGGTGGGTAAAAAGTTGATTTGGCAACACTGCCTATCGGTCATGCAAGCAAGTATCATCCTCTACCAGAGGCGGCACCACGAGCGTCATACTCCGTCAGGTAATTAACAAGGCATGACGACGAAAAGTCCCACCAGAGTGCAGCACTTGACACTCTTACGAAGCTGCGGGGGAACAAAATTGGCTTTGTTGAGAACTGGAGGAAATTCTTCTCGAGAAGTTGAACCAGCAATCCTGGAGCGATGGGGGAGCTTATTTAACACGTCACAAAAGTTTCCCCTCCTTCCATTGGGACCACTTTCTGGAGATTGCAAACTCCATTATTCAAAACTTTTATTATGAGTCAAGGGGGAGTTTTTTTACTGCTTTAATTGGTTGTACGCAGAATTTTATACATGCGAAGAAATGTAGTACAGGGTGACGCTGAAGTCAGGTTACATAGGGAAACATACACGTGAATACAAACATACACATGATTGATATGTAATGGTTACAGTTATAAATACATGTTCAATATGTGCAGCATCTGCTTCAATTCGACGCTACCAGTTGCGTAAGATGTCTGCTAGTCTGGTGGTGGTGATTTAGGATACGTTTTGAGGGGTCTAGTCTCTTAAATTGCTTAGTGTACACAATTACCTTTACGTGTCCCTACAAGCAAAATATCCAGGGTATTAGGTCTGGCGACTGTGGTGGCCATTCACCTATGTAACCTTACTTTTACCTCACACTGTACAACAATTTGCATTATTTGCGCATATTTTATTTTTCCCGTAGTTTTTCCGTCAGTTTTGTCTAATTGTGACGACGAAACTGACAGATGATTAAGTGAAATGATAGCCCATTTGCAAAGAGAGAACCAAGTTCAGGCAAAAACTCAAAGTGGAACTTTAGGTTTGAAACCTGACCACGTGATACGCAAGCTGAAAGGAACAAGCTTTGCTAATACAAGGTGTCTCAAAAGTAATAGCCCAAACTGATACAGGTGAAAGTACACAATAATAGAAGCAAAAAAAGTCTTAGTAAACATGGGTCTGCAAACGAGCCGTTTTCGAGATAATTGCGAATGTGTGATTACAAGCCGCCACTGACTTCATTGTTTGTAAACGTCGTCCTAGTTGGTAAAAATGCTAATAATGTGTGCGAATGTGTGGGTACAAGCCGTCCATACAACGTCACCTCTCGGAAATGTTCTGTTTGATTGCAACCCCACCTCTTGGAAATGTTTTGTTTTGTAAACAGAGCAAACCTCGGACCGCGCAAGGAGTAAAGCACTCGGTGTTTACAAAATGCAATCAATGTTCATATCCTAATAGTTTACTAATATGTTTATTAGCAAGCAGATTATGTATATTTTGAGTACAATAAAATTGTGAGTTTATTTCTGTATTTGTGTTCCAAAATGCAAAAATAAAGGTTTAGATAAAGATATTTTCTTACTGTTTGATCGAGCGCCACCTCTTTGTTCATAAATGTACTTCGTGCGTACATTGTGCTACAAGTTCTCACTAAGTGACATTCCGAATGATAAATACAGCCGACGCAATAAAGGCCATCGTAATAGCATGTACATTTTGCACGCAACCGGAAGATGAAGTCCTTCAATGTTTGAAACGCTCTAGAAAACACACGCGTAAATATACAAAGAAAGCAACAAGCGGAAAAAGATTTGCTTTATCTAAATTCCATATATTTTTTTTTCTAGATTTGTTTCTACAGCTTGCAGATGAGTGAATGAAGGACTGAGATATTGTGATTAAATGTTTAAATTTAATGTTTATTAAATCTTGTCGTAAATAAATAAACATAAAGCCATGATAGCTTCTCAAACTTGCCAACAGAGGGTAGCACAAATGCATTAGAGAGGAACTTCAAATACCGACTTATTGTGTGCTGCTTAATGCACAGAGGTCAGATTGAACATTTGTAATATGTATACTTTTATAACTTTTCTACAAATTTTGCAATTTTGGTTAGAAAAATATGTTAAATTCTTCTTTTCATCCATAATAATTGTGTTCAACTTTGTTGTAAAAAATTTTAATACAAATCATTAAAATCGTGATTATTCGATTTGTCAGATGATAGAAGTTCAAATACTGATTACTGCGCGTGGTGAAACGTTAAGCACAGCGCGCTGATAGAGTTAGTTGTAAAAGGAGAAACAATTGTTTAAAAATAGACCCTCTAGGTCACGTAACCTATTTTCTAGGTTAGATTTACAACCTGACCACGAGTGTCCCATTCTGCTATTTTAGATAATTGTAAATTATTCTCATCGTTGCGATTAACTTAAAGGGACGTAATAGCGTATTTGTAAATAATGATAATAAACAGCCAGAAACAAAACATAGGGTGCTAGCCAAGATATGCAGGGTGTACTGCAGTAAAGCAGATCTAGTGGCGGCGATTAGGATGGTGTGGGGGCACTTGCCCCCCTCCCCCACTTTTTGCCACGTTTGCCCCCGCACTATGCTAAACCTTATATACCAAGGGAAAGTAAACTCCTTGTCCCCCGTCTCCCGCAGGTTTGGCACCTTGCCCCCAGTTTTGGAACCCAATGGCCGCCACTGAGCAGATCTATCTTCTTTTCTTTGTTTCAATTGGTTCTCTGGCGCGGCAACAGACACGTTTCCGGCGTCCCAGTGGACGATAACTTGCAGATTTCTGGCATGGAAATTCCGCTATCCGGTTCCGCGCGTTTCCCTGTAGTGGGCGTTACAGCATTTGATTTCAATGGAAGTAGACAACAGCAGTTCTGTTGCCGCGTCTCAGCGGGCAATAAGCTTTTATGTTCCTTTGCTTTTCTGCGACATGCATGAACATGTCCGGTGGTAGTTTGTTCCGAAGCGGAGTTCTGGAGGGGCCGGGGGGGGGGGGGGCTGGCACCTCCCAACTTAAAAAAGACTAAAAAAATAACACACGATTAAGTTCAGTTACTACATTTTTGTTATGAAACCATACAGCAAATCTTGACGTTTAAAATGATGGCATGTGCGGTAATTGCGCCGCAATGGCGGGTCTTAGACGATTTGATTGATGTGTACAGTTTGAAGAAAGAAAAACGTAAAATGACTTTGTGTTGAGCCAACAGTTACTGCTGAGGAATCAAAGGAACTTTTCAATTTAATTTTTCTAAAATTTCTGAAACTTACTATTGTACCGTTACTTCTTTAAAATAATACGAGTATTGTATCACTAAAAAATTAATGAAATGCAAATGCAATAATCGTACTGTTATGCTTCTTTTAAAACTGACAACCAATATACTAATTAATATTTGTTTACTTAAGCGAGGAAATTTAACATTTTCAAATCTAAAAGGCCTAGAACTCAGTGTTTTTAAGTTGTTGTTTTTTAATTTCCGGGGGAAGGTCTCCGGACCCCTTATAAGCTAGGAGATATTCAACAACCCTCAGGTACATCATATGCTTCTCCCAGAGTCTGGCCCTCCCAAAGCATAAGCTCAAACTCCGCCCATGCCGCTACGTAACAACCGCACCTCATTGCAACAAGCAGTGACACTGTGGCCCCATCTCCCCGTCCCCCCACTCGTTTTCCAAGGCGCCGTCACTGGAAACAAGCAATTGCGATACTTCTCGTAAGATTCGAATGCTCGGCCGTTAAAACCAGCGGCGTCAGCGAGAAGAATGCCAAGTGTGGGGACCTCGGAAATACCTGGTCGTAACCTGAATCATCTCCTTCGCCACTGGACAAACACTCGGACGGTATGCGAAGTGCTCCCGCATGACTCCTGGAATAATTGGATGGCGGAGACATTAGTTGAATTGCTAAGCAGGGGGCGCCTCGGAGATTGTGAGTCAGTGCTCGCCGTGAGGTGACTGAGAAGTGATTGGAATTTCCTTTGAAGATGCTTTGGGTCCTCCATACTTGTACGCAGAGCCGTAGCCAGGGGCGCTTCGAGTATCTTATCTGGTTTATGGCAGCATTCCTTATTTATTGCATATATTTATTATACACCAATGCAGATATGCAAGTAAAACAAACACAGAAGTCCGACAACTTCAAATTTTCCGGCAATTCCTGTTTGTCACAAGGGGTTCAAAGCGTATGCTGGGTCTTCTCTATCGTTTCACGGAAATAAACAACTTGACTGCCCTTAGTACCTTTTGCAAATCTCTTCTGTCACCTAAAATTGAATACTGTTCTCCGATCTGGTCTATGGCATTCCCCTCAAATTCAGATAGACTAAATTCCGTCGTAAATTTCTTCCTGGCCATTGTTCGACACCGAATTCCGTCCACAAAACACTTGCAAAAGTCCATCCTCCTGCAAAAGTTAAATATCCAAACTCCACAAGAGAGACATAGACAGGCTGACCATATATTTCGACATAAAATAGTGAATGGCAACATCAGAAGTGACCGCCTTCTTCAGGAAATTCCCTTCCGAGTGCAGTCCAGCTCAACAAGAAGCACTCAACTTTTTGCCTCTCAGAAGCCGAGATTGTGTCTCATCCAGCGCTCTCTGTTCCATAGACTGCCCAGTGAATATAATAATCTAGGAAGCCAAATAGACATTTTTGAAAATCTGGACCGTTTTAGAAGAAAGTTAACTAAAAGTATGTAAGTCTCTTAACCACATGTAATTTTTCTATGTTATTATTTTTGTTGTATTATGTTATTATTTTTGTCCTTATGTTCTATAAAATCGTTCCAATGTAAAATGGCTAACGCTGTATTTGGAATCTTCTATTAAATAAATAAATCTCAAAGTAGGAGGTTAAATATGTGTGTGCCGTGTCTTCACAGTTGATGCAGAGACGAAGATAGGAATCGAAGAGGAAGAGGGAAGTAATTCTAAAGAGAAAGATAAGAACATATATGAGAAAAGAAATAAAACAAATAAGCGAGATAGATAGATAGATGGACAGACGGAAAGAGAGAGAGAGAGAAAGGAGTGGGAGAGAAATAAGAGAAGACAGAGAGAGGAAAAGGAACCAAAATCAAAACAGAAGATAGATAGAGAGGGAATAGAGACAAGAAGAGAAAAACTAGGTCTAGAGAGAGAGGGAAATGGAGACAAGAAAATAAGTCATAGAAGAAGAGGGAGAAGTCACTGAAATATGAAAGAAATAATGAACACGGGAGGGAGAGGGAGAGAGAGAGAGTAAGCAAGAAGGAATAAGAAGGCGAAAATCTAGAAATAAGATACAAGAAATGAAAAAACACAAAGTGAGAAAAGAGATACAAATAAAACGGATGCCTGTTTTCACAAGGACCTGGCCTTAACTGTTCCTTTTCCAATAGTTTGTACACACACAGATACAGACACAGTATCTTATCATGTTTTGCTAACCTGTGCTATCTTTATAGCAACGAACAACGAGACACGAAGACAATGTGGTTTCAATCCGCGTCCAGAAACCGCAGTTGTGTGGTGAAGAATTCCCGGAACAACCGTCTATGTCCCAAGACGCAATCAACTGCAGACTACACCATTGTCTGCCCCCATAGTTAATGGAATAAGATTAACATTTATTTACTCTGGCATGAGCCATTTTCACATGTCTCTTGTTCTTTGTGCATGTGGTGTCCTCCAGTCTTCTGTATACAGGGTGTCTACCATAATAACAAATCAAAAATGTTTGGCTTTTTCACGACTTTTTCTTGCCCTCCCCCCATTCTCGTAACGTTTATTTCATTGCCCACTACTTAGGTATAGTTGGATATCAAATGTACATTTTTATTCAATGAAAAACTCCTACCACAAGATCGGTTAAGATAAGAACTGAAGCTGTACGTTAACAAGAAATTTAGACTTGCTTTAATTATTAATGCGTGTAAAAATTAATGTTCCAGACTTCATCTTGGATGGAGAATGGCGAGGTTACTTTATTTGATACTAGCTGATTACCCGGTGTTGCCCTGGTATTTATTTATCCCAATCTTGTATTAGACAGCTTTCACCCCCCTCTCACTCCCCACCCCCCCATGCCGATAGGTGATGAACGTGGAGTTGAACCGCATTGGGAGTGTCACGAAAACTATGGATTCCATTCGCAACACAGCCTGAATCTTAGACAACCCGACAAACACTATCGTTGTGCGGATTGCATACAGTCACGGATGTCTGTTTGTGCGGAATTTAATATCGGTGGTTCTCGATTATTTTTACATGTCACCCCTTCCCGCCCCACCCCTAGGGGTGCCAGGGGTGTCTTACCCCCAAAATAATATTTCGAGATTGCAAGCGATACGAGGGCCACTATTTATATTTTGAGCCTTGGCAACACTGATTGAAGTTAGGCGCGATTTGACGTTTGCACGGAATCGTCTGACATTATTGACCATAACGTACTACAAATGTTTTGTCAATAGCTTCATTTGTGTTGTTTATGTTGCCTTGGAGATTGCGCGACAACAATAAAATGGAATTAACTCGTGAACATTTTCGTGCGATGATTTTTTACGATTTTCGACGTGGATTGTCCAGACAAGAGTGCATCGATCAACTTACTTCCACATTTGGCGATGAAGCCCCATCCTTTGCCACTGTGAAACGCTGGTATAACGAATTTAATCGTGGCCGCCATTCGCTCACCGACGAGATTCGCGAAGGTCGTCCTAAATCAGTTGTTGTTCAAGAAAACATTGATGCTGTGCAAAACCTAATACTGCAAGATCGTCATGTGACATACTGTGAGATTGAGGCAACCATAGGCATTAGTTCCACCAGCATATATAAAATATTACATGATCATTTAGCTGTGAGAAAGGTATGTTCTCGTTGGATCCCACACAATTTGACAAAAACTCAAAAAGACGCTCGCGTCAATTGGTGCAAACAAATGCTCAATAAATACAATCGTGGTGCTTCAAAAGACGTATATAAGATTGTAACAGGTGACGAATCATGGATATATGCATATGAGTCGGAACGTAAACAGCAGTCGACTGTATGGGTGTTTCAAGATGAACCCAATCCAACAAAAGTTGTTCGCGCTCGAAGCACATCGAAACAAATGGTCCCCTGTTTTTTCTGGAAAACTGGTCATGTGGCAACTGTGTCTTTAGAGGAACGTAGAACGGTCAACTCTAAATGGTACACAACAATTTGTTTGCCAGAGGTCTTCGGTCAAATACGGAAAACAAACAAACGCCGTCGGATCATTCTTCATCAAGACAATGCCAGCTGTCACACATCTCGTCTAACAACCGACTTTATGAACAGTCAAAAAATCGAATTGATGGGTCATCCGCCGTACAGTCCTGATTTGGCACCCAATGACTTCTTCTTGTTCCCGAATGTCAAGAATAAATTGCGTGGACAACGATTTTCGTCGGCGGAAGACGCCGTTGATGCGTTCAAAAACCATATTATGGAGGTGTCTCAAGAAGATTGGAAAAACTGCTTTGACAAATGGTTCGAACGAATGCAAAAGTGTATTGACCATAAAGGAGAATACTTCGAAAAACAATAAAGCAGTTTTCAATGCCAAATTCCTGTTTTTTCATTGTTAGGCTCAAAATATAAATAGTGACCCTCGTACGTGTACCAAGTTGGGTTGAAATTGCTCCAGGCGTTCCAGAGTTATGCCGGAACAAACAAATATACACACCCGCACACATACCCATAAACAAACATACATCAATTTTTATATATGTATAAGTATAGATTTTTACAAAACTTCACGCATGAAAGAATGTTACACTTAAGAACACATCCTAACCATAACTCAATACAATTTTACATTTCCAAATATCCAATTTTATAAAATCCCAGTACAGGTATATACCAAGGTAAATTCACTATACTGTTAAAAAAAAATTGCAAAAATTCTTGACCACAAGCATAATTTCTTGACTTTTTCTTGACTTTCTTGACCTATCTGTCGATTTATTGACTTTTTCTTGACTTTCTTGACATTCGTGACTTGTAGACACCCTGGTATATTAATTAATATAATTAATATTTAAGGATTTTGCATTTCAGGGTGGCTACTCTAGGATCATGGTAAAATTCAAGTATAATTCCCGGTTTTCAAGACGAAGTTTCCAAAAATTCAAGCAGATGTATTCTCTATTTCAACCTTACGTATTACTTCTTCTCACCGCCCACATACACACACAAATATATTAGCAATACAAAGGGTCTGTGCGATTCCAAGTTATCCAAAAATTCTAGTTCAATTCAATTGAACGGTTTAATTTAAGGTGAGGAGTTTACATTTGCCATTTCATATACTCAGACTTGGAATACATCTACAAACACAAGTCACGAATCTTACAGGCTATACTAATGTACCAAAAATTGTTAATTGTATAAGAATTTCAAACTCAAATTTACCTATCAACTTCAAGATATCTTGCAATAATCTTCCGTCTGTGAGATAGATTGTTCTGCAAAGGATACTAACAAAACAAACGAACTGAGATAATTCTATTTTATTTTCCACGCCGCTTTCTTTTCTTTCTTTTTCTTCCTCGGTAGAAAAAACTGTGAAAAACCTGCCTCAGGACATTAATAAATATGGATAAATTTAATGGGATTTGGATTAATAAAATTTCACGTCTACGGAGAAAAATTCACGCATAATTCCCGTAGCCAATAATTAACGCTTAATTTCCGGAATTCAAGGAATTCCCGAAATTCAAGGAATTCCCGGTGAGTATCCACTCCTCATTTGTCTTCGTTCTTTCCTTTGTAGATTTTGTGAAGTGTCCTTAGACCTCTTCGATTTGCATCTAAGAGCAGGACGGGAATTAACGACGGTGAATATTCCCCTGATTCCCCCACACAATAGCTTAAGTGTCTTCATCCCTATGCCATAGGTGTCTTTTTCGTGCCCCTAACAATGTACACAAGTATTTCCGATAAATTCTAAAATGTAAAATTATTCCTAAAGCAAGTATCGTTATGTACTCGTATTTCCAAACGTCATGAGTGCAATCTTTGGCAACACACTTGACTAAAGCCAATACTATTGTCAAATTGCTTATTATGTATTAAGAGACAGAATAGAGTAGAATTTAGTCCAGGAATGAGCCTTTAATAACTTTTTCCTGTTTGACAACTCGTTACGAACTTACGAAGATTTCTAAGAAGAAAAGCCAAAAGCGTTTGAAATCATAACTACGTTCACTTTTTAAGAGCGCAAATATTCCAAATACATTTCTAGTTCATTTTAAAATTAGTTACTATTATAAATAATTTCAATACAAATTTTAAACCCAGTTCGCAGTTTAACAGTATTTCTAAATTTCTTCCTACATGCAAATTTTTGGGCCTCCTCGATGGCGTAGTGGTAACGTCGTCGCCTTGTCAAGGGGTCCCGGATTCGATACCTGGTGGAGGCACAGAGGATCGGATCCCGATTGGCCTATCTGTGAATAAGGTGGACTTAAACAACAATTCAATGAATCAAACAAGCGAATTTTTACCCCACCGGGGTGGAGTAAACATATGTTTTCGCCATTCGCTACAAAAATATATATTACAACGAATATGTACAAAATGTTAATCTGCGGCCTAGAGAAACTGAAATAAGAATGTTTGAGGTTTGTTGGGTGTAAATTTTTAGATTCTGACAACTTTGGTGGCTTAGGGGATGGCAAAATCCGGATCCTAAAATTTTTCGGATCCGGATCCGTTTGGCCATCCCACATGAGCGCTTCTTTGGAAAGTAAGAATGTGTTTATAATATATTGTTACCTACTAATATATATATATATATATATATATATATATATATAATATACATACACACACAAATATATATATATATATATATATATATATATATATTTACACATACAAGGTGTCATTTTAATGGCGCCCACGGACCACGGAAACGGATAGAGGACATCAAGACAAACAACTTTTCTTAGTAATATTTTTCTCGTTGGTGCATCGTTTCCGCGCTACAGTCGTTCAAAAAAGCCCGTTTTGCTGCCTGAATGCTGGCATCCACACAGCATTTGATTGCATTTGTGACGTCATATCCCGTCGTGAAGCGATGCGTTCCAGGGTTGCCAGGAACACACATATTCTGAGAAAAGTGACATAGCTACAATCAGCCACATTATGTACCGTAAAACAAAACGATAAAGGCACGTTCTGTAACCTAACAAGAAGTAAAGAAACGATAAGAAAAATGGTAGAAAGAAAATGGAATTCAAGTGGAAGTACTCATATCGAATTTTGTCTTAGCTTACATGTCAAATATTTGCAAATCTAGTTACCAAGTTGGTATCTACAATTTAGTCTATCCATTTCGTCCTTCTGATACTAGTTGTCTGTGACACACTGAACAGATGACAAATTAGAAATGAAAGAACTCAAAATTCCAAAGGTAAGCAACACATAATATAATGCATATTCAGGGCATTATGAGGCAAGTGACAAAAATGGTTGAGAATACAGGGATATAAATAGTAGTAAAACAAACTCTCCGTCCGACACTTGTGTTTATCTACGCACCGGATACACATGTAATAGTTTGCAACTATGATCAGAGCAGTATATTCGCTACTGATTCATCATTAGATTGTTACTGTGGTTGTACGTGTTGGACACAAACATGTAGATATCAACCTTGCAACGATATTTGCAAATATAATTGACATGTAGCTGGGCGTAAACAGCCACATGTAAGTTGTAAGTCCAATAACATTTATTGTTGTTGATATTTGACATGTAGGCTGAGACAAAATCCGATATTGACATTTCGTTTTTTACCATTTCTCATTTCGTTGGTTCACTTCCTCCTTCCCCTGAGATGACTGCTGATCTTCTGGCTGGTAGGCTATGATGTTCGGTCTACTGGACGCGTATCTCGCTTCGTTTTGCAGCTAATAATGTGGTTGGTAGTTTGTCATTTTTCACAAAATCTGTGTGTTCCTTGCAACACTGCCGTGCGCTGTTTCGCCGCAGGAAATGACGTCACAGATACGATCAAATGTTCTGTTGAGTTGCCAGCATCCAGGCGGCAAAACGGTCTCTTTTGAACGGCTGTAGCGTCGAATTGACCCAACAACGAGAAAAATGTTACTGAGAAAAGTTGTTTGTTTTGATGTCCTCTATACGAATCTGTGGTCCGTGGGTGCCATTAAAATGACACCCTGTATATAGTGTGTGTGCGCGCGTGCGCTATTTGTAATTAATACACTTATGTTAGTCTTACACTTTGTAATTATATAACACTGCATATATTATAATGTTTTATTTTAATTTTTAAAACTGTAACTGTAGAACAATTGTATAATTTTTGTATAACATTTCTATCTTGTTAAATGTGTTAAAGGTTTCATCATGGAATGGAATGTCTCACATATATGTGTGTTTCCATTTCCAATACATTCGAATGAATACATATTCGTTTCAATGGCATTTTCAAAATCACCTCTGACATTTTATGTTAAACAAGTAAGATTATTTTTGTGCACGAGTGTGTTAGCCGATGCGTAGCATAGTATTTTAGGAGCAACACTTGAAAAAAAAAACTTGTAGGACTAACTAATGAAAAATTTCTTTGTAATCGAAGATCATAATACCTTTTAAGGTGTGGTAATATTATAATGGGATTGAGATACGAAACTCTCGGATCCGGAACTTTCGGATGCGGATTCAGATCCGGAACTTTCGGATCCGGATCCTTTGGCCATCCCTAGCTTAGATATGTGCAATCAAAACCTAAGTGCGCAATCTTACCCCGCTATTCTCTAAGTCTGGATTGTACAGAGATCTTGTTCACTGTCTTGCTTCCCATTTCAACTATGGTACCGCATCCTTTCGAATCTCTACGCACCAACCCCATTTTCCGACTCAATTTTTCTCGTTTCAGCATTGCGGAGAAAACTTTCTGACGTCCGCAAATGGAAAGAAGAGGCAGGGGAGGGAGAATTTTTGCCGCAGACAAAGAAGTGCGTTAAGTCCAAGTTGATGACCGCATGGCATTTTCCTCCTCGTTGCAGAGGGGCAAATCATCTTTCTCCGCATGGAGACACGTTAGCTTCTTCTGTTGTTTATGAGCGGCGAAACGCTCATGTGTGGCCGCATTAACGCACTCCAACAAGCCACGGTAGCCATGGCAACGACATTAGCCGCGATTTTCCATCTTTCATTTTTTTGCATCATTTCCATGCGGTTGCAAGAAGAGGAAATAAATATATTTTGTCCCAGCTGTGGATATTTTCCAATGTTCTTGTGGAACAAGGGCAATGCTCACAATGCCTGGTGTTGGTTTTCAGTATCTGAGCTTGCATAGATATAATAATAAGTGCTATTTATCAAATTCATTACTGTATTGATTAAATTAATTTATCGTAGGGCACTTCTTCCTTGACATTACTTACTTACTTCATTAAGTAATTAATTATGCCACTCGTAATTAACGTTTAAAATTAAGCAGAGTGTATAAAACTACAGCTTAATCTCTAGGAATATACGCTACGACGCCACAGGTTCCGGGTTCGAATCCCGGTGATCTTTGTGAGTGCCCCTTCATCAATTTAATCATATCATCACTCATCCTCATCTTCACGAATAGCCAAAGGCGGCAGAAAAAAAAGGGCCCAAACAATCACTCGAGGAATATAACTGGGGACAGGATGTCTAGAAAAGAAATCATCCTCGAGTTTGACTTACCCGCACCCCTTCCATTGCATAAACTACCGGTATATAACCAAATAAAGGAGAGCTAAGAATTAGGATATAACAAAACAACTCTTGAAAATTCCTTTATGAGTCTTTAAAGCAGTATAGGCTAACCGGAGAGCGGAGAGGGGGCTTCGGGAACCATAATCTCCAGTTTTCGTGCCTTATAGTTTATTATTTGAATATGATTATGTTATGACTACATTACGTTGTGGGCCTCCATTCGTTTGCATATTGTTGTTACTGCGTAAAGGTTTTCTACTATTCCTAGTTGTGTTCCTGAACGTAGTTTTGTCGCTGAACTCCAAAATGAAGTTTCACTGTACCAAGCTTTAAGAAAAGAACGCCAAACGCTGGAAAAAGACAGCAAAATATATGGCTGACTTCCAATAAAAGAGTAGCCAAATATATCATTACATCATTTCCCATGCCCACGAAATTCCTAGCCATATGAGTGGCTCTTCATTAGCTTCATAGAAAAAACTGCATAGGAGCGAAACTTTCACATAAGAATCTCAGTGAGGATGTTTGACCGAGGATCATAGGCGTCGCCAGAAATGTTCCTAGGGGGGGGGGTCGAATCGAAGACGTCGAGGACACCCCTCCCCTTAAAAATATTGTGATTCAGACCAGTGGCATATGCAGAAGTTTGTTAAAGAGGGGTTCATTTTTAAAATTATTGCATTATCGGTATTTTAAATTATGTTATTACTACTACTACTACTACTACTACTACTACTAGTAGTAGTAGCAGCAGCAGTTTTAGTTTAGTTTATTTTAGCATCCAATAAGTTTATTATACTATAAATAATACAGTGTGTCTATAAAGTCACTTAACATTTCAATGAACTAATGACAAATCTTTTCTTTTTTCCAAGTGACCTGATAAAATATTCTCTATAGAAGAGAGAATAGCCGTTGTTTGTGCTCGTCTGCGTGGAATGACGTATGAACAGGTGCGGACGGACTTCACTCGGAAATTCAGAAAACCAGGCCCCACCAGGCTGGCTATTAAGAACCTGGTCAATAAATTCAAGTGAATAGGTGGTGTTGAGGATGAAGGCCAGCCATAACACCACATGTACAGGACGCGATCACACGTAGCCCCACCGCATCGACCACGCGACACAGTATCCATAATCCCAGCATCTACCAACTGTGGCTCATAGCACGGTGGATTGGGGCACACCAAGCTTCTTACTATGCACCAACAGTATGGGGCACCACCCCATCTTGCCATCATCGTCCGTGATCACCTACACGAAGTTTTCACCGGTAGATGGATTGGTCGTGTCTCGCATAGGGGAGTTGCCCCCCCCCCCCCCTCGATCTGACCCCATTAGACTTTTCCATTTGAGGGTTTATCAAGTCTAAGGTGTACGGGGTGAGGATCCACACCATAGCCCAGTTGAAACAACACATTACGGCCGCAGTTTCTGAGATTACACCAGCTGCATTGGAGAAGGTGTTTCGGGCTATGGTGGATTGTTGGCATCTGTGCAAACTTGAGGGGTAGTCACATTGAGTTATACTGATTTTGTGTCCTACTGTGATATATGTTTCAGTACATATTGTATTTTGTACTATAAATCCTGTTCATGCAGAAATGTTAAGTGACTTTATAGACACCCTGTATAGTACTTGTTACAACCAAGATTACATAATAGTTACTTATAACATTAGTAGCAGTAGGAGCAGCAGCAGTTAGTATAAGAAGCTTCAAATCGTGTGAAAGTTACAAATTAACAGAGTTTCAGTGTTGCAAATTATGAAAGTTTCGTACCAAATGCGATATCTCAAGACCTTTTTTAAAAAATTACGCAAAATGAGGTAAAATAAAGTGCTTCGTTTATAGATTCCCATAAATTGAAAAAATTATATGGACCGGTTCGAACCCCCCTACCGAAGATATAGTACTGACGAAATAACTCTAACTAGAGCCTCCTCGATGGCGCAGTGGTAGCGTCGTCGCCTTGTAATCAACGGGTCACGGATTTGATACCCGATGGAGGCACGTAGTGGTTCGGATCCCACTTTAAACTGTAGGTTCAGTCCCGATTAGCCTTACTGTTCACAAAGTGGACTTAAAACACCAAATCAATCAATCAATCAAAACTCTAACTAAACGCAGACCAAAAGTATTCTTTCGCTGCTCAATCATCCGAGATTTGTGACTTCTCGGAATCTGCTTTGCACAAATTCACTGCCGTAGCGGGACCAAGAGTGGGAGAAACGTTGGGAAAAACCCTTCATTGATTTCTTGTGTGGATTGCCAGAAGGGTTAATTGATTCTCTCGGCAACGAAAGAAGTTTTCGGTGGAGTTAAGCAAGGGACGGAAATGAACTTTCCTAGGAAGATGGATGTCTTGCGTCTCCTACTAACAAACCGAAAAAAAAAGAGTGGTCCTCGTTCTGTGAATTTCTTGGAAACATATTACTGTCCGAGAAACGAGGGTTTCCAGATGCTAGAACATTTCTCCTGGCGGGTAGAAAGAGGCTGTGTTGGTTTTGGAACCAATCAAGGAAGGTTCGTTACCATGAGGACGATTTGTTTAGTTTTGTGCTCCATTGCCAAACTCAACACCCCGCAATGATGATTGATTTGGTGTTTTAAGTCCACTTTATTCTCAGATATGCTAATCGAGACTGGACCTACAGTTTAAACTGGGATCCGAACCACTATTGCCTCCACCGTACCGCCAAAATGGTTTAGCAATAGGGGATCTCTAAGGTTTTGATCCCAGATAGCATGTAAACTTGTGGCAAGCTTACGATAGGTTTCTTATAGCCTGTCAAAGTAAGTTCGATATGGCAAGCTGGATGCAAGTGTGATATAAGTGGTACCCGGCAAGTGTTCGCAAGCTCGGAAAGGCTACTGCCGAAAGCTTACAGCGAGCTATGACAAGCTTGCTGGAAACTTGCCTGGCAAGTTTACTGCAACTTAGACTTATGGTAACTATGCAAGCTTGACATGGAGATCTTGCTGCAAGCTTCTACACTTGGCATGGCAAGCTTGCATTAGGTTTGCAGCAAGCTGGTTTTCTGTGCTATCTGGGACATGTCTCTGGTCTTCCTAACTTTCTTGTATCAACTGTGAGGGGTGAGCAGATGTTGACTTGCTGAATGGTGGTTTGAGACTGAGGGTAAACATTGTACCTATCTTTTGGACCTCATGGACCTCACTGACTTTCTACAGAATTTTCACACATTATATTATATTATTATACATTCATAGGCAGTAAAAGAAGGTATGCATTCATTAAAATTGGGCACAATCCGAAAAGGAGGATTCATTGTATTCATATACGTATTGAAGAAGAGATATGTTCACTCCATAGGATATAAGCGCTAAAAAGTTGAAGAAGCCTAAAAAGGTTCTGTATCAACATGAAATTACATAGATAAGAAACTAAGAGGAAAAAATATAGAAATATGATAAATAAAATATAAAATTAATATTAAAAATAAAATGAAAAATAAAATAAAGAATGGAGAAAATAAAGTAGAGAAATATAATGTAATCGATGAGGAAGAATGTGCGATATATATGCAACGAAGCTGAGGTGATATCGGCACTGGAGCAATAAAGTCCAACGTGAAATCCACCAGCATCCTCTTTTCCTGGAGAGAAAAATGCACGCTTGAAAGATGGTGAATCATCTTCTCCTGGAAATCCTCTCTTCTGGAACGTCAGGGGTGACACTGAATACTTGGAAATGTAAACATCACTGCCTCTGCCTGCGAGGCTGATGTATGGACGGTCGTTTACCACAAAGAGGTTGATGGACCATCCGTTCACCAGAAGGTGTTTCAATGGAAAGTTTACAGGCTGTCACCTTGTAATCCAGGTGTGCCTTTTTCGATCCCCGATGGAGGTACAGTGTACGTTGGTTCGGCTACTACTTTACTCCGCAGGTGCAATCACCAATTGCATATCCCAGCATAGAGAAGTTTTAAGAGATTAGCTCTTGAAAAATGAACTGCAATAATTACCGTGGAATTTCTCTCCTCTCAACATCATATACAACATTCTTTTAACAAGACTAACTCCTTATGCTAATGAAATTATAGGTGATTATCAATGTGGATTTAAACATAACAGATCAACTGTAGATCAAATTTTTCACATCAGACAGACACTTGAGAAAAAGTGGGAATATAATCAAAATGTCCATCAGCTATTCATTGATTTAAAAAAAGCACATGATTCGGTCAAAAGAGATAAATTATATAATATATTAGTAGAGTTTGGAATACCTAAGAAGCTTGTTAGTATGATAAAAGTATGCACCAGTGAAACAGAAAGTAAAATTCGTGTGGGTATTAATGTGTCTGACAAATTTACAATTCATGATGGGTTAAAACAAGGAGATGCATTATCTCCATTGCTCTTTAATTTTGCCTTAGAATATGCTGTTAGGAAGGTAAACGAAACTAAAGAAGGACTAAAATTAAATGGTGTGACTCAGTTGTTAGCATATGCAGATGATGTAGACTTACTAGGGGATGATGTGAATACAATTAAGAATAATGTTACAATATTTTTAAATGCAGCTAAAGAGATATGTTTGTAAGTTAGCAAAGAGAAAACTAAAAATATGTTTACAGGCCGAAACCAAGTGTTAGTTAATAATCAAAATCTAATTATTGATAACAACTCGTTTGAACCAGTTTGCAAATTCAAATACTTAGGAGTAATATTAACAAGTGAAAATTATATTAAAGAGGAAATAAAAAGTAGGCTTAATTCAGGAAATGCATGTTACTTCTCTCTTCATAAACTTTTGTCTTCTCGTATAATATCTAAGAAACTAAAAAATAAAATACACACACACACATATATATATCTATATATATATATAGTATTATATGCATGTGAAACTTGGTCTCTTACATTAAAAGAGGAACATAAATTAAGAGAGTATTTAAAAGTAAAATCCTTAGAAAAATATGGAAGGCTAGAGATTTAATTAGTTATCTCACTCACTCTCTAGCATTTTTAAACCAGAAGGTTTATGGCTGCAGCAACACAAGCCTTCCATCTGTCCCTATCCTGAGCAAGATCTATACACTCTTTTCAATCATTACCGATTTCCTTTAGGTCCATCTCAACGTTGTCCCTCCATCTTCGTCTTGGCCTTCCTTCGGATCTCTTACCATCAGGTTTCCCAACAAGAATCCTGTGAACTCATCTTTCCTCTCCCATTCGTGCCACATGGCCTGCCCACCTAAGTCTTCTTGATTTAATCATTCTAATAATATCAGGACATGAATGCATATTATGCAGTTCTAAATTATGTAACCTTCTCCACACACCTGTCTACTCATCTCTTTTAGGTCCAAACAAGAGTTTATCTAATATCAATTAACATCGGGATGGGCCTACATTTTAAAGCGCGGCCTGAACCACTGTGCTTCCATCGGTGATCGAACCCGGATCCCTTAATTTCAAGGAGACAGCGTTATCACTATGCTATTGTCGAGGCTCACTTATCAATATCGACACTGAATTCAAATTCAATTTTTTTTATTAAAGGGAGAGGGATCGACCAATGAACCCGTGACAGGGAACGGGATTGCGTGGAGAGGGGAAGCGACTGCAGTTCTCAGCTGTTTCCATCAGCGCGACTTGCTCCAGAAATTAGCGGGATACGCGTAGTACACGGAAGCAAGTGGGTGGTTTGGATTAGTATATGTCGAAACAAGATGGGCTGTGTCCTGAGAAGAGTTTGGTAAGCACCCAGCAGGAGTAACATAGCATCGTTCATGTCTGTTTCGGTGCCACTGCCTTTAATCTCTAACCCCTCGTGCTGGAACGCTTTATGGCTCCGCGAACCGTACCTTTGGGGTTTTGACCCTGGAACTGGGCGACGTCACGGGTTGCGTCGGAGTCACGTGATCGCAGAACGAAATCGCCTGCACCCCAGCAGGGGGGGAGATGGGAGATCGCGATACGAGGGACCAGTCGATATCAGATAGTCACACGAGAGAGCATGTCTTCACACAGTTTTTCAGAGCCGAATGGCACCGTGGATCTCACCAAGAGAACTGCATTCTCTAGTTTCTGTTGAGATTTGATCTCGGCTTTGTAGCTAAAAGGAAAGTTTCATTATATTATGATATTTTACGAGTAACAACTCCTCGATAATTTTGCGGGACTGTCCCTTAAATATCCTCCGTAAAATGTAACTGGAGATATAGAGAAAGAATGCGGGGGGTTCAACTTTCAGCAACCTAAGGATAGTAAAAAAATTAACCTATAGACCGTTAATAATAATAGTAATAACTTGGGCTCGGAAGTTGAAGACCTATAAATTGCCAAAAAAATACCTATAAAAAGACCTAAAAATATCAAAATAGGACCTAAAAACGGAAAAAAGGACGTATAAATGTGATCCAAATTAATTAATAACTTCAGTTTTAATTACATATTTAATGAATAAAAAAATACAAAATTCTGGTGGTATGGAACACACACTGCGAAAAAAATGAAAGGTTCTAAAACAAGAGAAAGTTGCCACTTCCAGACAAGTTACGATTAAAGGACCTTGTACCGTACCTGCTTCAGTCGTCCAAAAAGGTTTTTCTCTCGTTTCAGGGATGGTTCAAATATATTTAATTATTTCTTTACTACAGAAAGGATGTTTAAGAGGTGATGAACTGACGATGATTCGAATTGAGAATGGGCAGTAAAAACGTAGTCGAAAGAAGGTGAAGTTGCAAAAAAAAGCCGTTAAGACCTAAAAAAGGCTAAAAAAGGACCCATAAGCCAAAAAACGCCGAAAAAGGCAAAAAAGGACAAATAAAACCCACCTTTCTTCTATTTTACAATGACCCAAAATGAACATATATTAGTATGTTGGGCCTCGTCTTCGGACACTGGGGGGAGGGGAAATGACATTTCCTCAACTTCCGAGGCCTAGTAGTAACTATTGCTTGGTGTTAATGATTATATTTGTAAACTAAAAAAAAAAAAGTGCTCCCATGTGCTTTGCACCACGCCATGAAGGCGTATAGGGGGTGTGGAGTTAGGGCCCCACACTTTCTTCATCACGGCTGAAGGTGGGTGCTATGTGATCATCACCACTCTCCTGGACACCGTTACCCCCCAATTTCCTCCAGGTACCCACTTTATACGACGCTGGGTGGGTGCCGGAGCCGCTTGACAGGTGGAAAAAATCCCGGTTCTCCCCCGCCTAGGATCGAACCCGGATCTCTAGCATGGTAGTGAGACCCCATAACGACTGAACTTCGGTGGCTTATATGTGTAAAAGGGTTATTATTATTACTATAATTATTATCATCATCATTAAACACTTTACGATTAATCATAATATATTTCCTTTTAAACAATCTCACTGTACATACTAATGTGCACATATTAACATTATTACTACTATTATTATCCATTATTTTTATTTTCAATTTTTTAAAAATTTATCAAATTATGTGCAGTATGTATGTTATGAGAGTACATAAAATTAATTATTACCAACTACTGTATATTTTTCTCATAACATACGCGTATTTTGAAACATGCTTAAGTCATCATTACTGTAATTGAAGAATATGTGACTATCAACTATAATTAAACCGATAATAAATTTTCAAAATTCTTCAAATAATATAATGAAATGATTAATTGTTGATTTGATTATGTAATTAATGTAATGTGTTTAAATGTTTAAAGCAACGGAAATTACATGAAACGGTACTTGATTCACGCTATCTTGATGAATTCAGAATTTGAGGACTTATTGTCAGGTCCAAATATGATGCGTTACATTTTCTAAGTACGATTATTGGTCATAATGTAATGAAATTTGATACGGACATGCCTACGTGTATGACAAGCATTGTGACGTCATTGGAGATGGCGCCACAGTGTCTCTAGTACTTGCGTGGGCGTGCGTCTGGGAGATTTTGCTTTTAAATGCCAATCGTACGGACGTGTGCTTTCAGTCTGAGTTCTTGGATAGTTGGATGACGAGGAACTCCGTAATGGATATTTTCAGCAGGATGGCGCCACTTGCCACACTTCCAGCGCCGCCACGGAAGAAATTGTGTCCTTCTTTGAAGATCGTGTCATGCTAATGGCGACCACTTCCAACATTCGCTGTGACGTCACCATACCAAGATATGTCAGTGGGAAATTTCATTGTATTATGAGTGACCAATAGTTTGGAATCAATGTCAAAACACTTTCGATAGAAGCTTCTTAGCGCCTTTATAAAGATTGATTGATTTGGTGTTATGAGTTCACTTTATGCACAGTAAAGCTAACCGGGACTGAACCTACAGTTTAACCACGAAGACGCGTCATCGGGGAAGCACTACCTTGATAAAGAATTCACCACCTTCCCACTTTTCTCCGCTCGGACACAACACGCAATTCCCCGACGGCGTCGGATGACAAAGCGAACAGGCAGATGGATGACAAAAAGAAGAAGGGGCTGTCAGGAAAAGTAAACATGGACAAAAAGGAAGAGGCGGGCGCCGCAAGAAGCGCTTGACAAATGACATTCCATCCCCAGAACAATCAAGCCCCTCGCAGCAGCTTCCTGCATCCTGACTCTAATCTGAGAATAATTTCTGCGTCGAGGCGGAAGCAATTTCATGGAGTGTTTCTTTTGCACACACATGCGCGCGCATACGCACAGTTCGACGCCACTATGCGGACGTGGGGTCACACCACTCCTCACTATGTGAATTAAACTTCTTGCTTTGGGAGGATGCCGGGAAATCGGTTCTCTTTATTATTATTATTATTATTATTATTATTATTACAAAGTCGCGGTGGTCTAGTCCATTGTCAACCTCCATGGCGGAGTGGTTAGCACAGTGCGCTTCGAAGCGAGAGGTCCCGGGTTCGAATCCCGGCTAGGACATGAATGTTTGTGTTGTCCATAAAATGAGAAAAACCGAGGAGAAAAACTGATATGTACGAATGTTGAGAAAAAGTATGAATGACGGTGGATACCACCGAATAGGGGTATTCCTTCTAAAAAAAAAGTCGATAGAGCGTCTGACTGACACGTGGGAGACCCGGGTTCGATTCCCGGGTTGGTTGATCTAAGATCGGAATTTTTCCTGCCTTGTCCCCGCATAAAGTGACTCTGGGGCTCACCCAGCCTCAAATCAATGGGTACCTGGGGGCAACCCTGGGGGGTAAAGGCCACCAGAGCGTGGTGCTGATCACATCACCTCGAAAAAAAAATGGCCGAGATCGAGAATGTGTGGGGTCCTACCCCCACATCCCCTAAATGTGTCTTCATAGCATGGTGCTATATGGACGGTGAACCTTTTACCTTTACCTTATTATTATTATTATTAAGGGTAGAAAAATACAGGGCGGCGCCATGTCACCTGAAAATTTTCACCTGGCGCCTTAATTTTCAAATCCAGTTAAACACTATTTTTTTTTAATAATTTGAGTTCACTTGAGGAAATTTCCATTACCTTGCATGTTTTCTTTAAATGTTTCTGTGTTTTCTGTATAATATACCATTAAATCAGAATAATAATAAAAATTGAACATTCTGGATATACTATATAATTGTAACTTAAAATAATTTTTATTGTCTTTGCAGCTGAATTTTGGCAATTTTTTATTGATAGTTTACAAAATATCAGCTGCTATGTTTATTTACAGTTTAATAATAATTACACTATTTATGGTTTAACAGTATTTTGTACATTTTTCTTTACAAAATATTTGCTATTTTTGCCTATAAAATTACTAAATTTTAAATCAAGAGAAATGTAAGTGTGTGTACAGTTTACGTATTTCCTTTCATGTGAGCTTCACACCATCAGTACATATATTTTGTTTCCTTTCTCAGAGCCTAATGAACACCATTAAATGATTGCGAGAATAATGCACCAAGAGTGGTGCATTATCCAAAATATCTACAAAACCCTTATGTACATTTTTATATGAATTATTTATTTAAAGTGATTTGAGTCAACCTGATTTAAACCAATCCCAATAAAATAAGATATCTTAAGGTTACATTTCAAAATGTACCTTACTTGGATTCCTGGCTTTCTTGACCAATATTTGAAAGAGAAGAGCTGACTCCTGAGAAGAAGAAGGTAACTCCTGAGAAGAAGAAGCTGACTCCTGAGAAGAAGAAGCTGACTCCTGAGAAAAAGAAGCTGACTCCTGAGAAGAAGAAGCTGACTCCTGAGAAGAAGAAGCTGACTCCTGAGAAGAAGAAGCTGACTCCTGAGAAAAAGAAGCTGGCACCTAAATTATATTTTCCTATCGCTGATTATTATTATTATTATTATTACTAGCTGATTGCCCGGCGTTGCCCGGGTATTTATTTATCCCAATCTTGTACAGGAAAATAATGAATTCTAACTATAGTGTAAAATGTAACTAATTTTAAATGTGATCGTGAATGTCACCAATTAGCTTAGCGATTCCGAAAACTATGGATTCGACACTAATCTAGGTCATTTGTGGCATTTCATTTTTCACCCCCTCTCACCCCCCATGCCGATAGGTTATGAACTTGGAGTTGAACCGCATTGGGAGTGTCACGAAAACTATGGATTCCATTCGCAACACAGCCTGAATCTTAGACAACCCGAGAAACACTATCGTTGTGCGGATTGCATAGAGTCACGGATGTCTGTTTGTGCGGAATTTAATATCGGTGGTTCTCGATTATTTTTACATGTCACCCCTTCTCACCCCCACCTCTAGGGGTGCCGGGGGTGTCTTACCTCCACAATATTTATTTCCAGATTGCAAGTGATCCGCGTACAAAGTTTGGTTGATATTGCTCTAGGCGTTCGAGAGTTATCCCGGAACAAACAAATATACACACCCACTTTCTGAGTTGGCTTTTCTGAGCCAACTTGTATTGTCTTGTTGTGTGTTGATTTCCTGTTCCTACAGTTTCTGTATAAAAGGGTCTTTCAGTACTGTACCCATAAATTTTAAGTAAATAAATCAATATAAATATATGATTTTATGGTTTGGAAGTTGATGACCTAAAAAATCTAAAGAAAGTGACCTTTAGAATGACCTTAAAGTTTTTTTCAAAAATGATCTAAAAATTTGAAAAAATGACCAAAAAAATAACTTTTAAATGATTTTTAAAAAAATTACAAGAGACTAGGTGAAAAATAATTCTGAAAATCTGTTGTTTGGTGGAATAAACTATCGAAGCAAAGGGGGAAAATGCAATTAAGTGCTAATGTATTTTTTTATATTTTTTCATAGTTTTAAAACCCATGAAACAACTGGAAAGCAGGAAGAAGGCACTTAAAATATAATTTAAAATGCAATATAAACGGCAAAAATACTGAAAAATTACCTAAAAACAAAAAAAGGCCGGAATATGTAAAACAATAGTGCAAGATATAAACAATGTTTTCTGGTTCTAACTGAAGTGTAACGGACCACTATTAGGTTCTTGCATTGTCTTCAAAGCCCAGGAAAAAAAATGGTTCCTCATCAACTTCCGAGCCCTAATCATTATTAATTTTAATAATATTTCTACAATTCAGTTTTGTGTCAGCAGCAGTGATGTGCGTCTACGCGTAAACAACGATAGTCTACATTCTACACGTAAACTATTTAATACACGTAGATTACGTAATATATGTAAACAACATGGCGAAAGGTGATAACTTAGCAAATGGCGCCGTGGAATTAAAATAAAATTATACTGCGTATCATTTGCTGATGTGTGAGGAGAACTTTTCATACTCTTTCTTCCAAATTTGAACAATTTCTCACCAAGGAAGAAACCTAATATAGGAAATATTCCAGTGTTTTATGGAAAAAAGACCACTCTTGCCTCACGACTGCCATCTGTTGTTGTTTTTCATACTATTTATCTTCTTACATAGTTGATAATAGAAGAGAAGAGAAATTTTGTTGTAAATAGATTACGTGTAGACAACGCATGTAGACGTAAAGTTATAGTCTACGGCACATCACTGGTCAGCAGCCTGCCTGTCCCTTTCTGGTAACTCACACGCGTGTGTTGTAGACGTTGAAATCCTCTCCGAACCGAGTTATTGACACAAAACGGTACCCGAGTCGGGTGCAGAGTTTACTCGCTAGAAGGCTTCGTGCGTTGCTGCGCATACTTTTCCTTTCGGCCTGAACTGCAAGTTCTGTCGACTGTTTCCTGTTCTTTGAAGATAAATCCCTCCGTTATTCCTTCTTGCAGGATGTCGTGTCCGCGTGCTGGCTGACAGTTACGAGGGGCCTCGGGGATCACTCTCACTTGAATAACTCGACACCTTCCAAATACTTTTGTTTACGCGGCAGGCAATCTTCAACACATGCTCCTGGCAACGTCGGTGACGTTCAGACTGAAATTTCCCTCTTGGTGCGGAAAAAATCCCTTCCCAAATCTAAAATTCCCTGCCTTGCTGAAGTATGGAAGATAAATACTTCATAAAATAACCACGGCAGGGTGTCCACGTGTTCAACTTTTGTACAATTTTAAAAGAGTAATTGACTGATTTGGTTAATTTTATTTCGTTTCTGTGCGACACAGTAATTTTGCCTGTAGTATTATATCGAGGCGAAACTTGGTCCCTTACATTGAAAGAGGAACATAAATTAAGAGTATTTGAAAATAAAACCCTTAGGGAAATATTTCGACCTAAAAGGGATGAGGAGACAGTGAGTGGAGAAGGTTACGTAATGTAGAATTGCACAATTTGTATTCCTGTCCAGATATTATTAGAATAATTAAATCAAGAAGACTTAGGTTGGCAAGTCATGTGGCACGAATGGGAGAGGAAAGAAGAGTTTACAGGATTCTTGTTGGGAAACCTGATGGTAAGAGACCTGTAGGAAGGCCAAGACAAAGATGGAGGGATAACGTTGAGATGGACCTAGATGAAATCGGTAAGGATAGAAAAAATTGGATTGATCTTGCCCAGGAAAGGGACAGATGGGACGCTTGTGCTGCTGCAGCCATAAACCTTCGGGTTTAAAAAGGCTAGAGAGCTAGTTAGTTTTGTGCAATTTTTGGCTAATCGCTAAGTGGGGTCACGCACAAAGAACACCCATGTCGAGACAGGGATTCGAATCCGGAACCTCTGGCATCGTAGCGTGCTGTCATAACCACTCTACCATGCAAGTCCACTTTATACGTATGGAAGACTATCGCAATTAGACATAGAAGGACGTTTATTTTTTTATTTTTCAACAGTTCTTTTTACAGTTTCACAATGGACAAAACATAGTTTTATCCAGAGGGGTAAGTGCATTTTTAGAGAGATTTAATGCAGCGATTTTCACACACCCGAAACAACTTCCTGTCACTCCTCCAAATTTTCCTCAACGCCCTTCTAAAATATATCCAAAGGCACAATTTATGGTCATTTTGATACTAAACTTGCCTTTCCACCTCCTAAAAACGTCCGGATGGAAGAAATCTGGATAAGCCCTTGTGTAAATGTTAATTTACCACCAAAATGCCTCACATAATTATATAATATGATATAGTTTCTACCTCCATAAAATATCCAAACCCTCAAACACCTGTCCCATATCGCTTGCTATTAAAAAAAAAAAAAGTATTATAAACTGAGACACTGATTATAAGCAATTATTGAATTAAAACAAGATTTCAACTTATGTACAGTATGTGTCTGTTTCCCCGATAGCGTTGTGCTAGCTAGCTAGCGTTGTCGCCCAGTAATCAAGGCGTCATGGGTTCAGTACCCGGTGGAGGCACATAGTGGAACCGATTCTACTTTAAACTGAAGGTCCCGTCCCGATTAGCCTATCTGACCCAGAAAGCACATAAGCTTAGGTCAAGCTTGCGATACCTTCCTTTTAGCTTGTCAGAGCAAAGTTGACATGGCAAGCTCGACGTAAGCCTGATGCATGTGAAAAGGATGCATTTTTAAAAAATGAAACAATAGACACATCCATTTAATATAACAATAGAAATACTTATTAAACATAAACAATAGTGACAAAATGAAATAAAACTGAAATATAGTGGAATGAATTCCAGTGTGAATAAAGCACCAAAGCTTTTATTTCATGCGGCGTACACTAAATGGCAGTGCAACTCAAATGTAAAGAAACATAATTTTATTAACATAAATAAGGATAACTTTGATTGTAATTAGTGAAAAAATGTGTTTTATTATCCTTCAAAAGATGTGTGAATATTGAAGTTGCAATGAAGATCAGAAAATAAATTGTGGTGAATAAAAGTGAAACTTCCATGATAAATATTTTTATCCCAGACTATATAATCAGGAGCTAAGTACTGCAAAGAAAAGTTCATTACCAGTGTAAAGTTAGAAATTGATTAGTTCATCGAACCCTTCAGCATAACTATTGCCTATTTTCGGAGAGCACGAAAAGTTATTTATAAGCTGCAAAGAGAAACTGTAACGTTACAAACAAGGGTGTTTGTTGTTAATTAGCCCCAATTGTTTCTAGTTTTGCTGTTATGCATATATGTGTATACAATGTGAATTACATCCATGCTTATATAGATATATACATCTATAAATTTAGCTTAAAGATACACATTATAGCTTACTTCGAGCATTGCATTCTGTAAGCTTACATCTAGTTATGAAAAGCTTGATGCAATCATGCCTTGGCAAGTTTGCATCCAGCTAATAGCCATGGCAAGCTTGCTGCTATTTAGCTTCCCATGGAGTCATTCCATGCCAAATCAACACAGATATGTGCTATATCCAACCTGACCATCTCCGATTTTTATGAAATTTGGGGAGTTGAAACTATGAATGGAACTTAGTAACTATGAAAATTTTTAGTTTCGTGCGTCTTGTAATTCTTAAATTATTCAAGGTCAAAGTTAGCATAAATTGTCCTTTTTGAGCCCGCTTAGCTATACTAAATCTGCTGTAACTCCGTCCCTATTGCACCTAGGAAGCTCAAATAAAGCTTATTGTACAGGGAATTGAACAAGCTTTCCAGTGATATATAACAAGCCTACCTTTGGATAAAAATATAATTTTGTCACTTGACCTTGACCTCTGACCTTGAATATCTCAAAACATGTCATCACCAAAAATCGTGAAAAAAATATATTTGGTCCCTCATACCGTACTCTAAAACATATCAAAAAATAATTCTGGGATTACAATGAGATCAGAAGATACAAAATAATATGTGTAACTATGTGACTGATAAAAGCCCCATTATATGAACTATGACGAGTCAAATGTCTTTTAACACACCCTACAAAATGTAAAGGAGTTATCCTGGGTATAATTGGTCATGAAAGGAATAGGTTATTCACAGGGAGATCCCTAGCCGTGTGTGTCAAGCGCAGGTCCGGCATATTGTTGACAGCCAAAGGTCAAAGGTCAAGGTCAAGTGACAAAATTATATTTTTATCCAAAGGTAGGCTTACTATATATCACTGGAAAGCTTGTTCATTTCCCTGTACAATAAGCTTTATTTGAGCTTCCTAGGTGAAATAGGGACGGAGTTACAGCAGATTTAGTATAGCTAAGCGGGTTCAAAAAGGACAATTTATGCTAACTTTGACCTTGAATAATTTAAGAATTACAAGACGCACGAAACTAAAAATTTTCATAGTTACTAAGTTCCATTCATAGTTTCAACTCCCCAAATTTCATAAAAATCGGAGATGGTCAGGTTGTGGGCTGTGTTGATTTCATATGGAATGACTCCATGGTAAGCTTGCTTCATGCTTGCAGCAAGCTGTCTGTGCTATCTGGGGAGCATAAAGTGGACTAAATACGAATTACATCCAGAGACTACCTAGGAAACTAACAACAAATCCTTAATGACACTGGTGGGAGACAGTTGAAAAACTTGATCTTTCAACGAGAAAAGGGTGTTAATTCTCGTCTGGTGTTTAAGGTGATTTCCTTCTCGAGACCGAGACGAGAAAGAGAGAGGCATGTGAACGACCCTTTTTGGAAGCTTGCAAAATGCCCCGGTCCCTGAGAAATTTTCACTCTGCGGTAGCTTCTGCGGCGAGGAATGCAGAAACAGTTATATCATCGGCTTTTATTGAACCAACACATCATTTCTGCATTAGCAGCATCACGCATCTCGGCACGCATATTCAAATGAGGAAGAGGCGACTCCTTCCAGGAACCTTGCGTTTACGATGGGACAATCGGCCACGCACGGTTCTCAGGTAAAGGTTATGGCCCCAGCGAAACTTCCACCTTCTGCTGGGCTACTGTTTCCATTTCTGCGCTTTGGTAGATGTTAAATACAGAAAGAAACTTGGATTCAAAGTGTGGACGAAATGTTTTTGAAGTAGGCTGTCACGCCTGCTAAACTTTACCCTTAACCTTTCCTATACGCTCATTCTTTCTTTCCATTTCCTTCTTCACTCTTCTGACCTATCCTTTCTTTCTGTAACTTTTCTTTATTGCTCTGTCTTCAACTCTTCTATTTATTTCTCTGCCTCCCTTCTGCTTCATCTCCCTTAATTTTCCACCTGAAACCTTCTTTTCTCCTCTTCTCCCATTCTACTTTCCTCCTCATTCTATCTCTGTTCTCTCTCTTCCTTCTCCCGCATTCTCCTCTCTCAATATGTTTACCCTCTTACATTCTTTATCATCTCTTACCCCCATTCTTTCCCTCTTCTTGCATTCTCTTCCTCAATTTCCCCCTGTTTCATAAGTTCTTATCCTGTTCTTGCATCCTTTTCTCTTCTTCCTCCTTATTTTCTTTCCTCCCACTATTTCCCTCTCTTTGTATCCTTTTGACCTTCATTCTCTTTTCTTGCTCATTCTTTACCTCTTCATACATTCTTCTCTATCACTTCGCCTTTCTCTCTTCTACCTCATTTTCTTTTCTCACATTTTTCCTCTTCTTGCATTCTTTTCTTTCTTTATTCTTCCCTCTTCTCTCTTCTACCCATTATTTCCCTCTTCTTACCTTATTTTTCTGTTCTCGTCTCTTTCTTCTCCCTCATTCTCTTTTCTCCCATTATGCCCCTATTCTTACCTTTTCTCTATCTCTCTCTTCCCCTCAATCTCTTTTCTCTCCCATTCTATTCCTATTCTTACCTTCTTTTCTCTCCCCCCTCTCTTTCTCTATCAGTTTTCTCTTGTCTTTGCAATGCTATAAAGACAATTTTTGTCTGGCTGTTTCTCTTCTCTCCCTTTTCATAGGTGTAGATCTCGTATCGGATTTTGCAGAGCTTCCTGCCTGATTTGATCTTCGCATCTTCTTGATACCATCCCTAAAATCAGCATATCCCAGCCTCTGACACTGGTTGAGAATGATAAATTGCGCAGGCGCGGAATCGCCCCATTATAACGCTCACGAGGCGTTATATACATATCCATCATCTCCGAGATAAGTGATACGCCGTGACTTGGCAGTTGGGCAAGAAGAAAGGAGAAAAAAACGCGATTCTCCACGTCCAGATTCGGAAAGGCCCTTCCTGTTTTACAGGTTACGCAGCTTCCAGATCGCCACTGTCAGCCGGCTTCTGCTAATAATGAGTGGCGTTGATTGACGCGTGAAGCCACCTGGTGGTGATTCCCGGAGTAGGAAGTGCGAGGCTGCAATCTTCTGGCCACTGTCGGCCATCGAACATTACCGCACTTCGCGTGACCCAAAGTGGTGGGTGGCGTGATCCATTTCTACGCATGCAAGTCATCCGTACTTACTCCGTGCGGGAGGCAATTATCATAGCGGGTGCGAGACAGCTGGATTTTTCAGGGTGTCTTGATAGCGGAAAATAGAAATCCAGATATGAGTGTAGTTTCCCTTTCCAGAATCATGGAAAAAGAATATGGTTTTCATTTCATTAGCAACCACACTGTAAGAAAAGTCGGTGATAAAGTGAAACGGAAAGTGGTCCCAGGATGTCCACACCAAATTTTGATCACTTCAGTAGCGTCGAAATATCACAGATAAATTGGCTGTAATAAACAGCATTCTAACACCAACGATTGTCCAAATTGTTGTTTGGACACTACGTGACCTGTCTGCGTCGGTGCCTCTTCAGTGCAGTGACCACAAAAAATCTTAGTGAGGAGTCAAAGAGGGTATGAGCGGAAATATTTTCTTTTTGGGTGCCAGTGAAATTTAGTTAGCACCAGGAGCGTATATTCTAGTCTACCTAGGCTATTTGCGAAGCCTGAAATCTAGAGAATAAAAAAAGGAGAGAAATCAATCAGAAATTGTAAATGTTATTATTCATATCAGTGAAATGATGATGCTGATTCTGGAGTTGGCAACCTGATTTCTTAGGAGTTGACAACCTGATTTCCTATGGGTTGGCAACCTGATTTCTTATGAGTTGGCAACCTGATTTCCTATGGGTTAGCAACCTGATTTCCTATGGGTTGGCAACCTGATTTCTTATGAGTTGGCAACCTGATATCTTATGAGTTAGCAACCTTATTTCGAGCTCAGATCTTGGACTCCGTATACGCTTGTGGTTAGCACATAAATATCATACAAAATAGTGAGAAAAAAACACTAAGTTGCTGACCAATGCAGTTTATTAAGACATAAAAACACTTAACATGTAACGTTTCTCCTTTGGAGAAATTGTCCAAGATAAGGACTGTCAACATGATTTGTTTTTGTGCGGCTAGTCACTCTGCTATGTGTATGTATCTTTCTGTGTGTGTATTTTACTTTAGTTCTTCGTCTGAGGAAGACCCTGATACAGGGTTGAAACGTTACATGTTAAGTGTTTTTATGTGTTAATAAACTACCTTGGTCAGCAACTTAGTGTTTTTTAATGTGGAAACAAGGCTTAATTATATTACAAAATACTGAGGGAGGGTGGCCAGCGGCAGATTGGTTTAACCGGAAGGAACGACACCAAACAAATATAGGGTTTCGCCACCTTTGAATTTCTCCGTATAAACTGCATACATTCTGTGGCATAATGTTTTCCTTGCTCGAAAATTCATTCATCCATTGTTCTCTGCCCGATGAGCAGTTCTTCACAGCAAACTTCAAACTCCAGACTTCCAATTTTACACTTTACACTTCCTGCCAGAGTTGTGATCAACTTAATTAAATATAATCTATCTATGCAGTTCTAAGTTTTGCAATTTTGACTTGTTACTTATTTTTTACGACATAAAGAAACTTTAATTTTGTTGTTGGTTGCCTGTTTTAGTGATTTTTAAATCATAAGAGGGCAAGACTTTAAAGTCCTACACCCTTGAAATGGAAATGTTTAGGTGGGTGGATGTTTACTCGAAATGATTCTTTGCGTAAATTTTCCTAGCTGGGGGATACATCCCCTGTATCCTCCTCCACTTCGAGCACTAGGGGCGATATTAATGTTACTATATATTCGAACGTCAGCGTTGCTTTTCTGCCACTTTTGGGTAGTCGTGGCGATGAGGACAAGTGACGGAACACTCACGCATGCACAGGCGGGTACTCGAACCCGGAAACTTCTGTGTCGTCATCAAAAGTGGACCATTTAACGCGCTCAACTACCAGCATGGCTATGTATCGAATAAGTACATGTTTTGTAATGACTGTGCTGGTATTCACATACTCAGCAGGGAACAAAAAGCAACGTTCCTGAACGTAAGTACACCCTCGCCAACCGTTCAGCCCCGTAGCCAGGCAGCCCCCCCTGGAACTCCCGTCAACCCCCCCCCCCGGCACTGCCATCAGTCCCCCTTTACATTAGGTAAACTATTTTGCATAATTTGTTTGCAGTGAAGAGTAAAAATGTAGACAACTCACAACTTTAAGGATAAATCCACAGAATATGAACAGTATCTATTACATTCGCTCATTTTGTTTATGAGCAGAAGTAGCTGCAAGTATTTAGAATATTCTCTAGACTTCAGAAAGTTCTTTCATAGGGGAGCTACTTTATCTGCACCTTCACTGTCCCTGTTGCGGCCTCCCGTTTAGACAGAAATCTGTGACTTTGATGTCATCATGTAAGTTCCCTCCGCATATGAGTCAAAGGTCAACAACAACTCCCACGTTTTGGTAGCGAAGGGGAGTTTAATTGCTTCGGCCGGGGGTGGAATATACTGTAGGCACTGTGATTAAATATTGTGCGTTTTTTGTGCGTGATATACATATCTGTATCATCTAAAATAGTGTGGGGGTGTAAGGGATAATTTCAGTATCAGTCAATTAACACTTCAAGAGATGTTTCAAAAGATGTAGAAAAATGTAGTATTTGTGTAGTATATGATATTTATGAACGAATGAGCGCCCTCCCCCACACATAATTAATTTACTTTCATTTAATATTTTTTTTAAAAAATGGACTTGGTTTACAACCCCCCCCCCCCTGATAACCCGTGAGCCCCCCCTGGAGATCAATTCTAGCTACGGGCCTGCAACCGTTGGGTCGTCATTGGGCACATGAAGCACCTCCCATTGCAGTCAGAACGAAGCATAGGGTATTTAGCACGGATACAATTCCAGGACGTCTCCGATTTGCACAAATTACCCAGCATTCCTTCCCGCCAATTCAGACATCTTCGACCATCCAAGACCGTGACTTGCTACTGCCTACGCGGACCACGGGCAAACGGGTAGGGGCAACGAGTGCATCGTGCACCAGGCGGTATTTCTTTTTCTCGTTCACTTCTTGTTTCTTCTTATTTTCACATAAGGTCAGCTACGAAACTGATTTCGCTGTCAGTATTCGCGTGTGGAAGCTGAGGCTGATTGGAATAACGGACAAAGCATGCAACGTAGAGAGTGAGAGTTCAAGAAGGCCGCCAGACAGTGTTGCCAACCACATGAGGAAACAAAATATGGTCTCTACAGCAGTGGAGTCCAAGATCTGAGCTATCTCACCATGTCACGTGATCCTAGGCTATGAATAGGAAAAAAAATACAAACTCCTAAGAAATCAGGTTGCCAACTCATGAGCAATCAGGTTGCCAACTCATAAGAAATTAGGTTACCAACTCCTAGAAAATTAGCGGGCCGCGGTGGCTCAGTCTGTCGACCTCCGTGGCGGAGTGGTTAGCACAGCGCGCTACAACGCCAGGGGTCCCGGATTCGAATCCTGGCTCGGACATGGGATGTTTGTGATTGTCTGTCCTGAAAGTCCTGAAATTGAATTATGAATGAAATGATATGAGTGAATTAGTGTAATGGGGGAAGCTTCCGCATAGGGGCTTTCCTTTAAAAAAAATTAAAAAAAGAGTGGTTAGCACAGTTAGTACAACGCCAGGGGTTCCGGGTTCGAGTCCCGGGTAAGACATGGGTATTTGTGTTTGTCCGTCATGAGAAAAATCGAGATACTAGTCCAATTAATGAGTGAAAGTCGTGTGAATGATGGGGACTTCCGCATAGGGGTATTCCTTTAAAAAAGAAAAAAGTCGGTAATGCGTGTGACTACCATGCGAAAGGTCCCGGGTTCGATCCCAGGCCGGTTCAAATCCGGGAACTTTTCTAACGTTGGAAGCGGCTCCGGCGCCCACCCAGCGTCAAATGACATGGGTACCTGGGAGAAACCCTGGGGGGTAAAGGCGGTCAGGGGCGTGATGCTGATCACATCACCCCCACTCACAACCGGATCAAGACAGTGTGGGGCGTTACTCCCACACCCCCTATACACGTTCATGGCGTGGTGCTAAGGGGAGCACTTTTTTACTCATAGGAAATTAGGTTACCAACTCATAAGAAATCAGGTTGCCAACTCATAGGAAATCAGGTTACCAACTCCAGAATCAGCATCATCATCTCACTGATATGAATAATATTATTTACAATTTCTGATCGATATTTCTCCTGTATTTTATTCTCTAGATTTCAGGCTTCCCAGATAGCCTAGCTAGCCTAGAATATAGGCTCCTCCTGCTCTATAGGTACAGGCGTGTGCACGCCCTCTGATTACGGGGGAGGGAAAAAGTCTTTATGGGAGTTGGGTTGGGGAAAGAAAAATCACATTCCCTCTGAATGCTTTGCAAACTCTGCGGGTGTGAGGTGTGACTCTCTATCAAGACACCCAAATGTCAACCCTGTACTGCATTTTGGAGACTAACGAGGCTCTGGCGACTGGACTCATGGCCAGTATAATTGTGAATGGCAGTGTGCGAATTAACGGGGAGGGGGCGGGGGAGCGGTACCGAGATTTTCCCGACAAGACAAAATATTCCCGGCAACAGTGGCGGCGATTCGGTTCCAAAGCTGGGGGCAAGGTTTCAAAAGTGGGGGAGGGGGAAAGGATAATTTACTTTCTCTTTGTAGATAAGGTTTATTATAGGGCGAAGGCAAAAGTGACAAAAAATGGGGGGGGGGGGCTGCCCGGCAAATACAATTGTTTTTACCCATGCCAGGGATGTTTTTATTCCCCTCAAAGAAAATGATTTGATGTAACAAACATATCTGGGCCAGTTATAAAAGACTTTCCTATCGAACAGCCGAAACACCTCAACACATTAGGTTACAACACGTCTATTCATTGTGGTATGGGTCACTAGTTCAGTGCCTATTTCCAATATTTACTTCTTTCAGCTTAGCTCGTACATTTCACATCCACAGATCTAAATGTTAGCAACAAATTAACAGAAGTTGCTACCTTCTTTTTTAAACATTTTTTTACCCGGCCCCTGTCGCCGTCGCCGGCAATGCCCGCGCCATTGTTTTCATAATGCGTCACGACTTTGCCTTGTTGGGGTGTCGAACCCACACGAACGTCCATTGTATTGTCGACGTGAGGGTCATCCGAAGCACAAGCTGCGGTCGCGAACGGATGCGGCAAAATGTCCCGTTGCTGACGGAGGAAGCGTTTTGGCGAATTCCTGAAGGTACAGAGGAACGTGTTGAACCGAAAAAGTCCCCCCTTATTTCTTTGGGAAGCGTGACACGTGGATGTAATTAAGGAGTGAGGAAAAATTGAAGTTGTGTTTATTTTTAATACCATGTTAGCAAAAGTTATGTTTGGAATGTTACAGGGAGAAAACGTTTGTTTGTAATAACTAGAGCCTGGAAGTTTAGGCATTTATTTTGGTTAAAATAAGCACAAAGGCATTTATAATGTGGAAAATAGGCACCAAAAGAAAAAAAATAGGCACAATGAACTTTTTCAAAGTGCAAATTCCAAGTCACTTATCTATAATTGAAGACTACAATTGGTAAACGCTGTAAGTGCCACAAGAATTCAAACACCGTTTTCCACGTTAAACTGTGAAATGTGCCATGCTTTATAATGTGGTAAACGTGAAAAGTGGCTGGTAGCCCTCTAAGTAGTTCAAAGGGCGTGTAAAAAGGCACTAGTGTGAAAGTTCGTACGGGCACTTACAACGTTTACTACTTTTAGTCCTCAATTCTCATTCAAAAAGTTATAATCGACATAGAAACAATATTTTAACCTTCCTTTGCTGCCTTGATTGCACTTAGCAACTACAATTTTTAAAGTTTTTTGACATTCATACGAGGGGGTGCTGATAAGTATTGAACCTTACCCAGAAAAAATTGAGTTGGGAGGCTGAACTTTGCAGGGTGTACTGGTCAATTCCTCTATATATAATGGTGAAACAATCGACGTTCTATGATTTTAACTTGCTTTTGTTTTTCATGTAGTGAAAATGGCAGCAACTCCAGAAAAGCTCTCCAAAGGCGTCATCCTGTTGCAAATCGTTGTCCCTTTAGGTGTTGGGGAACAGATAGTAGTTAGATGGAGCCAGGACAGGTGAATAGGGTGGATGGGGAAACACTTGAAAGCCTACAGAGGTCTGTGTCGCCACTGTTTCACATGCAGCCGTCTGTCAGAAAGAATGATTTTTCATAACAGAAAATTATCTCTCTACTTCGACATAAGTAATTGAAGCATACATGAAATCGGTTTCATATAGTCAAGATAGAAATTCCCAAGAATATCACAAATTGTTTCCAGTTTTTGCAATTCCACATAAGCACTCATTACACGTTTGCACTTATCTGCAACAGGTAACCTGTTTTCAACTGGCACATTAATCAGCGAATACAGCGATTCGAAGACTTTCATGGATGCTATAAGAGTTTCATCCTCTTTTTCCAGCTTTGTAACTGTCTTTGGCAACACCATAATGTGCTAATAATTAACGTTTTTGAAAGAAAAATAAGTAATAAACATTTAAAAAAAAACATTGTAAAATTTCATGAAAATGGCAAAAAGCCATTAAAATTAAAAATAGGTAGTGGGGTACAAAATAGGCAAAATCAAAAATATATCAATAAATGCATCAGGAATAGAGAGTTATTTTGCCAAACTTCCGGGCTCTAGTAACCAAAAAATGGTTTCTCGTAACGAAATTTGTCTAAATAGGCGACGAACACATGATTGTTCACAAGAAGCAAATTGTTTCAGCAATTGTGCACATTTGCTTAGAGTTATAAGAAAAATAGTCAAAATTAGAAAGTTTAGTTAAGGCTACCATTATTAACCGAATGTGTTTTGTTCACTCAAACAAATCTGTTATTTCTATGTTCGTATATTTCGTAACCCACCATCCTTTATTTTATTTTATTTTTTATTTTACCTAAAGTTTCAGATACAGTACTGAATGACCATTTTACACTGAAACAGTAACAGCAGGAAAACAACAATAACAACAACAACAAAATAGCGTACAAGATGGCACTGAAAACAAATCAAAATTATACATATATCGTTAACAATTTTCTAAAACTTTGTTCTCGCAAGAATATGTCCACATTTGGAGGCAGGTTATTATACGAGTGAGGAAGCCTGTAGAAAAGAGACCGCTGTAGAAGGGAGAGCCTTGTGGTGGGATTGTTGAAGAGCTTAACGTTGCGGGTTGGCCGTGTGAGAACACGTAGATGAAATTTGTTGAGCAGAAATTCGGATTTAATTTTACCATTCATGATTATGTGCAAGAATTCCATGTCTGCTAATTCGCGACGAGTGTGTGGTGGTTGGATATTGAAGACAGACATAATATCTGTTTTCTGAAGGTGCCTCAGAGAAGGTATTCTGTCTATAAGCGGTTACTACTAGTAACAGCTGCTCCTTTCGAGTAACTGTGTAGCAATATTACTTTCTAAAGTTAATGACTGTTATGATTGTATTTTAAAATATGCAAGAACACACTCCCTGCTCCAACTGTAAAAGTCTGTATACGTTTTTCATACGTTTCTATGGACATCAAAATGTTGAAAGTAGTGTGTGCTGATTAACGTGGTTCCTATATAGAGCTATAGCCACTTCCTGTTCGAGATTAGCTCAAACATTGGTTTTGTTTTGGAGTCAATTTCGTGCACAGATAGGCTAATCGGGACTGGAGCTACAGGTTATAGTGAAATTCACGCCACTAGGTGGTTCCACCGGATATCGAACCCAGGACCCCCTTATTACAAGGTGACGAAGTGACATCGGGGAGGACTTGGGTGTTCTTTGTGAGTGCCCTTTTATAATTTCAATCATTACTCATCCTCATCGTCGCGATTAGCCAAGAACAACAGAAAAGCGACGATAAATAACAAAGGTACAAAACGCAATGAAACTATATTGTTATTTAACTTGACAACTAAAATTACCATGGGAGGCACTTTATCCAGCCTTCGTAAATCTAGCTCCTTGAAAGTCAACTTTAGCTCAATTTAAGGTGAAATTTAGCTCTTTTATGCACATCAGGTTTGGCAACACTGCCAGGATGGCTGTAGGAGGCAAGGAGAAATGCATTACGCTTATAGGAGAATTATTTTACTCGTTTTCTTGGAGATATCAAACTTCCGATGGAGGAAAAAAATATATGATATGGTAAAGGATCCATTGAAGATGATATTTGCGCTAGAAATAGTCGAAACTCCCATTTGTTTAGCCGTAACTTCAATTTGAAGTTGTCTCTCCATAAGGAATACATGGGATTCTGTAAATACGTATTCATCACATTTTTCAAACATGGTATCTAGCTTAATAACCAACTTTAAAAACCGCTTCCACTTGCAACATGGGAAGAAATTCATACTCTCAAATTATGCGTGGATTTTCTTTAGTAGCAGTAACCATTCTGACTATATTTAAATAAATGCATGCCTGGTGCGAAATTGTCCCTCCTCACCTTAAAGAATGTTAGCAATGTACACATTACATGTATGTTTCTAGTTTAAGGTTAAGTATGCAACACTATTTTAACTCGTTTTTACCCTATTTTATAGAGACTGGGGGAGGGCTGTGTCGCTTGTCGCTTCGGCTATCCCTTAGACACACTAGTGTAGATTACTATAGCAGTGCAGTCTACAGAATATACTGTACAATCACGTACGTATCTAGAAATACATTTTCGGGGGTCCGACCAAGTGTCTCAATATTATTATTATTATTATTAACAATAATAAATATATAATTAGAATAATTGTGTTCAATGAAATAAAACTAAAATAACATTAATTAAATATGTAAATTAATTAATGTATTGTTATTATTACAGGAATAAGTAAAGAGATGGTAAAATAATAAATATATAACAGCATGTATTGTATTCATTATCTAGCTTTCGTGAAGTTAAGATCGCCAAAATTTGTACAAGAACAACTTCCCTGGCAAGTAAATTATTGTGAAATAGAAAAATACTTGTAGATAAAGAATTGAATATTTATTGAATAACGAAAAAGGAGTTTGAAACAATTGTAACAGGAAAAAATAAGTGCATGATGATCACTTTCATTTGCAAATTACAATTAACAAAAAGTATAGTTGCTGATTACTAGTTCATGACTATTTCAAATGATTATTTAATTTTAGTATTTGGTAAGTCTTTTGGGGGGGGCAAAGGACCTGGACCCCCCAAATACATCCTTGTGTACAAAAATGCTAAGAGCTATAACTATACATGGAACAAAATCCGCGCAAGGGCAACATTGCAACAAAGAAGATGTGTACGTCAAGAAATGGCATCCAGTTACCCCTTGAGGCACACGGCAACGGAACATAACTTCGTTGAGTGTTAGCGGAAACCAATTGACAGGTAACAGCGGTCATCTGTCGCCCTTGAGGTGACCCCCTGCTCCGACCTTTGAGTGTGATGGTTGGGATTCCAGCATCTCTGACCTTCCAACGGAGTTCATTAGCTTCGAAGCCAGACAAGTTCAGGCGCTGACAATAAAAACAATATCCTGCGTGATCCTGTTAGGCAGAAGGAGATTATACGCACGGGACTTCCACTCTCTTCCGTTGCCTTTCTTGTTGTTGTTGTTGTTTTGTTACTATGAAGTCATTAACAGCAGCCCGTAAATGATAATTAGGGATACGTAGTCATGGCTGCGGGATTATAACTGTATGCTGCAGGATTAAAACTTTCAACAGCTGTTCTTCTTCTTTTCGCAACATGTTGACGAAAGCAAAACTTTCAGTAATGGTCGAAAGAGGATTTTCAGACAGATCCATACTCGACCTCTGAGGTGGTTTGGTTAGCACAACGCGCTACAATGCCAGAGGTCCCGGGTTCCATTCCCGACCTCGACACGGGTGTTCAAAATCATGGCGAGTTTGATTGATTTTGTTTCACTTCGCTTTTCTGCCACTTCTGGCTAATCGCCAAGATGAGGATGAGTGATAATATGATGAAATTGATGAAGGGACAAAGAACACCTGTGCCCTGGCAAGGATTCAAACCCAGGAGCTATGCAGTCGTAGTGCGCTGTGCTCACCACTCCGCTCGTGAGTGCCCCTTCACCAATTTTATCATATCATCACCCATCCTCATCATCGCGATTATCCAAAAGTGGCGGAAAAGCGAAGTAAAATAAACAAAATTAACAAATCATCACTCATCTTCATCGTCGTGATTAGTCAAAGTGGCAGAAAAGCGACTGACTCTAAGTAACGAAAATCAAATCAAATCGAATCAGATTTGAACATATTCACATGCAATCAATAATATAGCGCCTCATGGGAGCGCAGTTGCTAACTAAGTTGCCTTATAATCAAGGAGTCCCAGGTTCGATTCCCATTGGAGGCATACTACACAAGGATTCCGATTAAATTTTAAACTATGTTCGTGGAAGAGAGCTCCCGAATGCATGTGTGAACTGCAGAGCCAACAGCGGTACTGTGGCGTTGTAAGAGGAGCTTAATCCTTTTAAGCTCTCGTACAAGCCATCTGTTATTGCTTGAACGATATCCGAATGTTTGGCTATTGTGAGAATCAGTATGATCATGTGACTGTTATGTATTACATCAATCCCTAATTGTTACACATGCCCGATGAAAGTTTCCCAAGAGGACCAATCTGTTCCATGAATCCACATTTCTGCTACGTTCATTTGGTTGACTATTGGGGAAAAGGGACGAAACATGTCATCAACAGCTTCCGAAACAACGTCGCCAGAAATGTGATGTCCCAATTTAGGAACTCTGACGAAAGTTCAAAATCAGGAACCGATATTTTCACGTGGAATGTTCCCAACTTAGGAACTATGACGAAAGTTCCCTAATCAGGAACCGATATTTTCACGTGGAATGTTCCCAACGCAGGAACTGTGACGAAAGTTCCTAAATCAGGAACCGATATTTTCACGTGGAATGTTCCCAACGCAGGAACTGTGACGAAAGTTCCTAAATCAGGAACCGATATTTTCACGTGGAATGTTCCCAACGCAGGAACTGTGACGAAAGTTCCTAAATCAGGAACCGATATTTTCACGTGGAATGTTCCCAACGCAGGAACTGTGACGAAAGTTCCTAAATCAGGAACCGATATTTTCACGTGGAATGTTCCCAACGCAGGAACTGTGACGAAAGTTCCCAAATCATTAACCGATATTTTCACGTGGAATGTTCCCAACGCAGGAACTGTGACGAAAGTTCCTAAATCATTAACCGATATTTTCACGTGGAATGTTCCCAACTCAGGAACTATGACGAAAGTTCCCAAACCAGGAACAGATATTTTCACGTGGAATGTTCCCAACTCAGGAACTATGACGAAAGTTCCCAAACCAGGAACAGATATTTTCACGTGGAATGTTCCCAACGCAGGAACTGTGACGAAAGTTCCTAAATCAGGAACCGATATTTTCACGTGGAATGTTCCAAACTCAGGAACTATGACGAAAGTTCCCAAACCAGGAACAGATATTTTCACGTGGAATGTTCCCAACTCAGGAACTATGACGAAAGTTCCCAAACCAGGAACAGATATTTTCACGTGGAATGTTCCCAACGCAGGAACTGTGACGAAAGTTCCTAAATCAGGAACCGATATTTTCACGTGGAATGTTCCAAACTCAGGAACTATGACGAAAGTTCCCAAACCAGGAACAGATATTTTCACGTGGAATGTTCCCAACGCAGGAACTGTGACGAAAGTTCCTAAATCATGTACCGATATTTTCACGTGGAATGTTCCCAACTCAGGAACTATGACGAAAGTTCCCAAACCAGGAACAGATATTTTCACGTGGAATGTTCCCAACTCAGGAACTATGACGAAAGTTCCCAAACCAGGAACAGATATTTTCACGTGGAATGTTCCCAACGCAGGAACTGTGACGAAAGTTCCTAAATCAGGAACCGATATTTTCACGTGGAATGTTCCAAACTCAGGAACTATGACGAAAGTTCCCAAACCAGGAACCGATATTTTCACGTGGAATGTTCCCAACTCATGAAACGCTGCCTTGGGAAGAAAGGGGAAGAGGTAAGGACTGGTTTTTGAGAGTTCTTATCGTTATTGTAAGTTACCCTAAAATACTGCGTACATACAGGGTGTCTCATAAGTAATAGCGCAAATTGACACAGGTGAAAGTACACGATAATAGAAACAAAAAAGTCTCAGTAAACATTGGTCCGCAAGCGAGCCGTTTTCGAGATATTTGCGAATGTGTGATTACAAGCCGCTACCGACTTCATTGTTTGTAAACGTCGTCCTAGTTGGTAAAATGCTAATAATACAGTAAGAAAAGTCATTGGAGATCTAATTGCTAGACTGTGTACTGATTGCATCCATCCTGTTTGATTGCAACGCCACCTCTCGGAAATGTTCTGTTTTGTAAACAAAGAGCAAACCTCGGACCGCGCAAGGAGTGAAGCACTCTTTGTTTACAAAATGCAATCAGTGACGGCTTCTAACCACACATTCGCACACATTATTAGCATTTTACCAACTAGGATGACGTTTACAAACAATGAAGTCAGTGGCGGCTTGTAATCACACATTCACGATTATCTGGAAAACGGCTCGTTTGCAGTCCCATGTTAACTTAGACTTTTTGCTTTTATTATCGTGTACTTTCACCTGTATCAGTTTGCGTAATTACTTTTGAGACACCCTGTATATCCATTTGTAGAACAAGTACTGTGTTTTACGGGAAGTTTATTCTTTCCTCTAATATATTTCGAGTATATTACGGATCTTTTGTTTGTAGGTAAGGTTAGCAGCATGGACGTCCGCAGGATTTCTTCGAGGGAGGGGTAAGGAAGGTATTTTTTTTCCAGGGGGGAAAACATGGCACGTTAGTGTTGTAATAGTGTTGTTCCTTCAAAAAAACCATTGCTTAAATTTGAATTATTCATATTCATGCAATAATTAACACACATGATTGTGGCTGAAATATACAATTTTTGTTTACTTTTAGAGCCACGCCCCCTCCCCGCCTTTACGGACACCCATGGTTAAAAGTTGCACAGGTGTGTGTAATGTCAACTATTTCAAACACCAATGCATCCTCCCCCGAGGCAATTAGTAGGACGTCCTGAGTTGGGAAGACATTTCACTGAAATATCCAACTGGTATAGACCAGTTCTTGAAATGACACTGTTATCATTGGAATTTCCATAGTTCCTGAGTTGGGAAGTCCTGAATTGGAAATAAATCGACAGAAACATATCTCGACGGCTCCACAGACGCATCGGACGTTCCACAAGCACGTCGCCGCGTCCAATCAATACCCATCTCCATCCATTGTTGTTACCGAGAATATGGAATTCCGTTTGCATCAGCGAGAGGAAGTGCGTGATCCGGAGATCTCTTCGGTGGATGCGGGCGTCGATGGAATGTCGTCTGGTGGAACGGGAGGTCAGCCACCTTTGGACACTCTTCCGATGCGTTATCCCTCCCCATATTTCTTTCTTTTCGTGTGTCGTGTGCGTCCAGGGGAGGCGCTGGCATGCTAGGAAGTTAAAAAGGTTTCGAGCTGATCGCCGTGACCATATTTGAGCGTTGGCCTCCCCGCTGTTCACGATGCAGATATAAAAAGGACCAGTGTGTTTGGGTGGGGAACAGGAGAACAATAAAAATGGAAAAGTGCGTGTAGCCAAGCACATTTGTAACGTTACACTCCCCCCCTCCTCCGTATCTTCTTCCTCAGAGGTTGGATCATTTCAAGGGGATCCTATTCCCAAACCCAGTCCGGATTACTCTTCTTTGAAATGTGTGTGAATACAGTCGAGACTGCTTCAACTCAGTCAACTCAGTTTTCAGCTGATTGCCCGGGATTGTACGGGTATTTATTTATCCCAATCTTCTATTAGACAGGAAAATAATGAATTCTAACTTTTATTTACAGGTATTTAAAAGTATAAGTACAGTATACAAATTATAAAGTAAATTCTTTTACAAATTCAGTATAATATTCATTGAACTCAAAACTTGATTATAAACAACATTTGTTGTTTCACCTCCAGGAGCAAGAATAAATAAATTGAACGGCATTCATCTTAGAAATCCCGAAAGCTATGGATTCCACACTAATATCGGTCACCTCTTCCCACCCCCATCTCTAGGGGTGCCAGGGGTATCTTACTCCCACAGTATTTCTTTCCAGATTGCAAGTGATACGTGTACCAAGTTTGGTTGAAATCGCTCCAGGCGTTCGAGAGTTATGCCTGAACAAACATACACACACATATACATCCATCTTTATATATATATAGACTAGCTGATTGCCCGACGTTTCCCCGGTATTTATTTATCACAATCCTCTATTAGGCAGGAAAATAATGAATTCTAACTATAGCGTAAAATGTAAGTAATTTTATTTCATCCTGAATGTCACGAATTAGCCTAGCGACTCCGAAAACTATGGATTCGACACTAATGTATGTCATTTCTCACCCCCATGGAGAAAAGTCATGAACTTGGAGTTGAACGGCATTGGGAGTGTCACTATTCATCTTAGCGACCCGTAAACTATGGATTCCACACTAATATCGGTCGTTTTATATGTCACCCCTTCCCAAACCGCACCCCTAGGGATGCCAAGGGTGTCTTGGAGTTGACCGGCACTGAGAGTGTCACTATTCATCATAGCGACCTCGCAAACTATGTATTCCACACTAATATCGGTCGTTTTCGCAACACAAACTCATATCACCCTGAATGTTAGACAACCCGAGAAACACCATCGTTGTGAGGGATTGCATAGAGTCACGGATGTCGGTTTGTGCGGAATTTAATATCGGTCGTTTTCGATTATTTTTACATGTCACCCCTTCCCACCCCCATCTCTAGGGGTGCCAGGGGTGTCTTACCCCCACAGTATTTATTTCCAGATTGCAAGTGATACGTGTACCAAGCTTGGTTTATATCGCTCCAGGCGTTCGAGTGTTATGCCGGAACAAACATACATACACACACACACACATACATCCATTTATATATAGAGAGAGATTACTGTAGGTTCCGGTAAAATATAATTTAAAACCGTGTTAATTAAACATTATTTGTGCGTAATGCATTTATACGTACTAAGTTTCATAAAATACAGTTGATTTGTACGTAACCAAGCTACAGCAATATCACAGAAGTATACGTTTCTTGTAATATTTCTTCGAAAATCGCAAGGATTTGTACTACCAATATCGAGCACCTTATTGCATCTGGGCAGCTACAGCAGCCACCTGTAGGTTGTAATCATTTTCAAGACTGTTATTTTACGTAACAACATGGCATAAAGCAGTGGCGTAGTCCTCTCTCTGTGCACAAAATGGACTAAAAACAAAAATTCAACAACGATTTGAAGCTTATCCTCATACTTAAGCCGAGTAAATTGCTCGTTAATTATGTCATTCATTTAGTTCACTACACAACACAGCACATATCATTCACAAAAATATATCCACGCACTCACTCCCCACACTACTCAGCGACCAGCCTTGAACAATGCTGCCACAATCTGAGGACATAATTTCCCTTTCCAAAAGGCAAAATTTCCCTTTTTGGACCATTTTTTCCCTTCACCTAAACAAATATAATAATAATAATAATTATTATTATTAGCAGACGTAGCAGCAGCAGCAGCAGTAGTAGTAGTAAAATTTCCGTTGGTCCATATTCGTATGAATAAAAAATGTTACACAAGTTTTTCACATACATGTCAGCTTCATCGCTTTCTGGTGAGATGTCCCAGGTTTCAATCATGGTCATGAATGCATTAAATCGTTAATTATCATAGTTACAATTATCCGAAGATACAGAAAAGCGACGTACAATAAACTTAAGAGAAATATAAATAGATAGAGACTTATATTCAAGAGAGTAGAAATGAGAAGGAACAGAAAGAAATAAGAATGTGAATATGAAACTGGATAATGTAGAGTCAGAAGTCTTAAAATTTCCCTGAAATTGTGATATTTTTCATCAAAATTCCCTTTTCCCTTTTGGCTAATATTTCGGTCCGAATTTCCCTTCAAAAGGGAAATTTCCCTTCATGTGGCAACACTGGCTTTGCAAGGAAAAAGTTCCACGCATCAAGGAAATGAACCCAACGCGATTCCACTTGAACAACAGACCAAGAGTACCTTGCAGCTGGCGCTGTCTTTTGTCAGTTCGGTTATTTTTAGCTGCGGTCATAAGCAAAAACCATTTTTACAGCCAACAAACTCCCCAACTTCACCTCACCCCCGCATCTACTCTGGTAGTTTGAAGAGGTCCACGGCCTCTCCATTTTGTCCTAATTGTCTGCAAGTGGTGTGCTTGGCCCAGAGGGGAAATTTCTTTGTCACAAGCAACCAGTTTCCCTTTTCCTCGCTCCAAAATGTCCCGTTCCTGTGAAGATTCCACGCTGGGAACAGGGGGTTCGCAACACTGACGGAATTCATGCTAGAAGACTGCCATTCACGGGACTCCTTCCGCGTTCAAAGAAGCGGGCAAGATTGCCAACTCGTAAGAAATTAGTGTAACAACTTCTAAGAAATAAATGTGGCAACTCCTGAAACGCCATCATCTTCATACTAAAATGAACAATTTCATGCACATTTTCCGATCGATTTTTCTGCTCTTCTGAGCCTGGGCTTTGCAGATACCGTAGATAGCCTAGAATATACGCCTCTGACATAAATATATGAATCCATATTTGTTGTATACTACGAACAAGACGCAGTAAAACATGACTTAAACAAGAGCACAGATGATCAAAGATGACGTCATAAAGTGGTAACGAATGAGGGGAGTATATAATTTATGCCCACACCTGTATTGCACCGTCTTTTTTCGCAAGACAGATTTTTCTTTTCACGATTAGCCAAATAAACCAAATGAATCAATCAAAACCATACAGTTAGTCTACTGATATGCATAGTTATTTTATTTTGTTATTAACTTTGATACGCACCTCGTTCAAGAAAAAAGTTAGGGGGAAATGTTGATGAGACATCTCGTACATAAAACTGTAATTTCTTTGAATTCTGAAAACAGTATTAAAACACAACCTGGTTTCTATATTTTACACTATCTTTTTCATTTAATGCATTATTTACTTTGACTCTGTTCGAATAGTAACTAACTCATCTTTATTTCTATCACTAAACTATAAAAAAATAACAAACTTTCTGTATTTTTGTAACCTGAAATGAATTTCCAGGTCGGGGTCAGACCCCCCCATGCCCCACCCAACGCTCATGTCCACACATCCTGATTTTCCCCCAAATGGTCATCTTCACGGAGATAATATTCGAAATCCGGAAAAAGGGCGTGCAAGTAACAAGGGGGGGGGGGATTCCTCCGTTATACCCCATGCAAATACCACCATGGTAGCTCACAGCAAGAGCATATCATTCTTTAAACTTTCTCGAAAACAAAAATTCGCACTTGAATCGTCATCAAGTCGCACACACACACATTCCACATAAAAAAAATGAAGCTGCCTGCCATACATGAAAAAAAAAACATCTCGCTGAGAGAAATATGAGTCTCCCACCGAATTAAATTCGCTCGTTTTTCATAGAAATAATTATCCCGTTTCCTGCAGAGATCCTAAGGGAATAAGAAAAGAATTTTTCATAAGCGTGTGCTTCGTACGTATTTTGCACATCCAACCGACCGTAGACCTGGTTCAGTTTCATTTGAGCCTTCATGGGATAAAATTAAAGGGAATTTAATTATCTCATATTGCTGGCTGGCGCAAGTGGAATATACTCTAGCTTATTGCTGGACCAAGCCTTAATCGAGTTGCTTTTCAATTTTCACAAGCTACATCGAGGAAAATAGGTTATACTGAGTCATACCTTTATGAATTTGTTACGAATGATAGAATGCGACAAAATTAATTGTGTATTTTTTGAAAACGAAACGGGTGTTTCAATAAGGTTCTAAGCAGATTATTGTCACGTGATGTAATACCATATGTACAGTATGCACGTATGTTTTGTTCGTCAAAGTTTGTTTTTAATCGCCTTATAATTAGGGACTGTCAGGTTCGATACCCAGCCCTCTTTAAACTGTAGGTCCAGTCCCGATTAGCCTTTCTGTGCGTAAATTGGACTTAATACCAAAACTAAAAAAAAATCAATTTTGTGTTCACGCAGATTAACCGAAACCAGAATACACAGAGAAAAGTAAATGCATCAGTTGAAACAAAATAAATGCATAATGACTAGGCAGCGGAAGTTGATGAAATGTCATCTTTTTTTCTGACTTCTCGCACACGATGCCCATTAAATATACACAATATTACACTTCGTCTAGAATCCAAAAAAGATAATTTTAAAGTGCACTTTTCTGCATTTTTTAAAGCTAATTTTCAGGTTTCAGGTCATTTTCCCCGATTTTCGGCATTTTCCGGCATTTTTCGCAATATTCGGTGTATTTTTTCGTCATATTTTGTCACTTCTTTCATTTTGGTAATATTCTTGAGTCTTTTTACCAAGGTGAAATATATATATATATATATCTCGCATGATTGCAATTTACGAGCAAAAGAAATGCTGAACTGGTGACAGTCTTTGTTGTGTCGGGGGAAACCATCAGGTGTCCGTCTGGGGCAAACTCAAATTTAAGATCAGATAAGGAGATTGCATTTTGTTTAATTTCCTTTTCATTTAAATTTTTAACCCGAAACTAACAAATTCAATGGTCATTTTTTGCATTTTTTTATGTAACTTCCCCCATTTTTAGGACATTCTATATTTTTTTTAAGTCATCAACTTCCGCTCCCTAATAATGACTGTAGCTCAAAGCAAATGTTTAACTTCATCATCGAGAAAGATGCAGGAAGGTGCGCATGAACTGATGCATTATAGTACAGCTTGAAATAGAAAGTTGTTGTTGATTTGTTGTTTTAAATCCACTTTATGCACCGTAAGGCTAATCGGGACTGGACCTACAGTTTAAAGTGGGATATGAACCACTAGGTGCCTCCACCGGGTATCGAACCCGGGACACCTTGATTACAAGGTCAGAGCATTACCCATCGGAGAGGCCCATGTATGTAATGCATGCGTCAATATCTCTTCCACGTAGTACACCTTGGAATGCATTGTGCAGACTAACGAGGGTCTGGCGTCTGTGTTTTGTCCTTATGTTTGCTGGCCTTCTCTCTCTTTCTCTTCTCTTCCTCTCTTTCCCTTCTCTCTCTACCTCCTTTATCTTCTCTCCTTCTCTTCATCTCCCCTCTCTTTGCTTTCTCTCTCTCTCTTTCTCTCTCTCGCTCAATTCTCTCTCTTTCTCTCTCTCGCTCAATTCTCTCTCCCTCTCTATCTCCCTCTCTCTCCTCTTCTTCCTTCTTCTCCCCTTTCTTCTTTCGAGAGAGAGAGAGGAAGGGACAAGAGAGAGAGAGAGAGAAAGAGAGAGAGAGAGAGAAAGAGAGAGAGAGAAAGAGAGAGAGAGAGAAAGAGAGAGAGAGAGAGAGAGAGAAAGAGAGAGAGAGAGGGACAGAGAGAGAGAGACAGAGAGAGAAAAAGAGTGAGAGAGATGAGTGCCCGCTTTACAGCATCAGCTTTTAACCTAAGTCAAAATGTTTTTAACATTTTAGTGAATGACATTACAGTTAATTTAAATAAGGTAAGGTGCTGGAGCCCGTATAACATGACGGATGGAAAATCGCCTTTAAGTTCTGACGCACCCAAAAGTTCAAATTCAAATGTAATGTATCATGTACTTTGGTTATTTTACGTGTTTATCTATGATGGAAATCATTGATGAATTCATGAAATAGATGAAGGGAGAACAAGAAATGAAAAGCCCGTGCTTTAACATGAATTCGAGCCTAGTTGGAGTATTTTTTCGTTACTATAACTAATCTATCACGGGGGCTGACTTCATGCATCACCTACACTCAGAGAACTAAATGCATCATATCGATTGATGCACCAGAATGCATCGATTGATGCACTAAAGTGTGTTTTATGGCTTCTTCAAAGAATCAGATTCACATTTGATGCATTTTTGTATGTCGTGAAAGAAACATCACAGTGCATCATTTGATTCAAGTGAGGATTTAATTCAGTCGAGATGCACTTCAATGCATCAGTTGATGCGTTTTGATGCACCAGAATGCATCTTTTTTGATGATGCACTTAAACGTTTCGTCTGAGCTACATAAACTCTGTAGCTCAAACCAAACGTTTAAGTGCATCATCCAAAAAGATGCAGGAAAAATGCATCCAAATGCATCAAATGTGAATCTGATTCTTTGAAGAAGCCATAAAACACACTTTAGTGCATCAATCGATGCATTCTGGTGCATCAATCGATATGATGCATTTAGTTTTCTCTGTGTATATGTATATATGTTAGCATCAGAGGACGATGTGTGTTTTATCACAGGAGAGGATGAACCAAGTGGTCTATTATCTTGCTTGGTGTCTACCAAAGTAACAAATTCAAAATTCTTCACTTTTTCTTCGCCTTTCTTTCCTTCTTCTTGACCTTTGCCCCCTTTTCTTAACATTTATCTAATAGCCCCCTACTTAGGTATAGTTAGAAATTAAGAAAATACATACGTATTTAATTCAATGAAAACCCTCACATCACAAGCCCTGTTAAGATGAAAACTGAAGCTGTTGTTTAACAAGAGATTTAGACTTGCTTTAATTTATTAATGCAAATAAAAATCAATGCTTCAGACTTCATCCTGGATGGGGAATGACCACATTAATATTCTTACAAAACTACACGAATATAATTCTTAATAAACAAAGCAAAAAATCTTAACCACAATTCAATACTATTTTAATTGTTTCCAAATATTCAATTTTATCAATTTCCAGTACAGGAATAACAATGTAAATTCACTATACTGTAAAACTTAGCAAAATGTTTATACTACATGCATAATTTCTTGACTTTTTTGACCTACCTGTTGATTCCTTGACTCTTCCTTGACAGCTAGACACCCGGTTATAGATTTTTACCAATAGCTCCCCAGAAAATAGGTTTCTATTAATTTAAATCTCACATGCTGTATCTATTTCTTTTACTTGTATATGTACTCGTATATTACTTACTTGCTTTACTTGGACGTTAATTGCTCAACACCTGATGTTGATATCGAACGGAACACAAATCATTCCTAGTTAAATACTAAAATCAAATTATAAGAAAATTACATAAATCAGTTGAGTAGAAGAGATGAATGAAGTTGTTTTTGCAGGTTCGATGGTTTGCCAGTTGCTTTGTCAACGAAACTGGGATGATTAGATTTGATCCATTTTGTTCCAAATGTTTTTCTGCATAAGCATACCACTGGACGTCTTATCGAGCAAGAAACTGAGGGTATTGGAAAGAATGCCTTTGAAGCGTGTGATGTTAAGCTTCAAAAAAAGACCCCACTACAGTGTAGCATCACAAGGTGACCACTTGAAAGGCTTTATTTTTGCTTAGTCTCAGCTTGTGTGTGTGTGCTTGTATTGCATGAGGTAATCTCCAACGAGTATACAGATTATTTTTTCAGTTTCTTGAATTAATCTACAGAGCATTCCCTGACATTCGCTACGAGACTCGGTGGCAAGCTGCCCGGCATCAGCGCTTGTCTTTCCAGGTGAACGGGTCAGCGACAGTCGCTAGAGTCGGCTATTAAAATTACAGTTTTCATATTGTGTACTAACCTTGACTACAGAAGGTGTTGAAAATGATGTCCCTCTGCTGCAACACATTCCTGGCATCTCCGAAGGAAATTGGCATTTACACGTGCAAGTTCGTCTACTGTAATTCTCCCGATTTTTCGTACAATACTCTGTTTAAACTCACGGATGGTGTGCGGATTGTCTTTGTGTACTTTATTTCCCCATTTTTCTTTCCACTTTTATTCAGAACTGACCCTGTTACTCTAAACTTCTTTACGAGGTTTAATATAAGCGACTGTCGCGGACCCGTTCACCGGGAAAGACAAGCGCTGCTGCCGGGCCGCTTGCCGCCGAGTCTCGTAGCGAATGTCAGGGAATGCTCTGTATAAGAACTGTAGAACTTATTACACTTACGTAATGTGGTCTGCTGAAACGTGTTCGTTTTATTTCCGCTATTATAAAACAGTCAGCTAATTATGCTCATTTCTGTATATTGATATAGGGTTGTTAAAGATTCAGGAATTTTAAATAAAATCAATTCCGGTCCAGGAGAGAAAAATCAGCAAGCGTAAATGGGTTATGCACCGTTAAAAATATTTTTATCTGTAAAGTGTAAGGTATTTCAATTCGGTCCAGGAATCTTTTTCCCGGATGAATTTAAATACGGTTCGGGAACATTTTCCCCGGATGAATTTAAATACGGTCCAGGAACATTTTCCCCGGATGAATTTAAATACTGTCCAGGAACATTTTTCCCGGATGAATTTAAATACGGTTCGGGAACATTTTCCCCGGATGAATTTAAATACGGTCCAGGAACATTTTCCCCGGATGAATTTAAATACGGTTCGGGAACATTTTCCCCGGATGAATTTAAATACGGTCCAGGAACATTTTCCCCGGATGAATTTAAATACGGTCCGGGAACATTTTCTCCGGATGAATTTAAATACTGTCCAGGAACATTTTCCCCGGATGACTTTAAATACGGTTCGGGAACATTTTCTCCGGATGAATTTAAATACGGTCCAGGAACATTTTCCCCGGATGAATTTAAATACGGTCCGGGAACATTTTCTCCGGATGAATTAAAATTCTGTCCAGGAACATTTTCCCCGGATGACTTTAAATACGGTTCGGGAACATTTTCCCCGGATGAATTTAAATACTGTCCAGGAACATTTTTCCCGGATGAATTTAAATACGGTTCGGGAACATTTTCCCCGAATGAATTTAAATACTGTCCAGGAACATTTTCCCCGGATGAATTTTAATACGGTTCGGAAACATTTTCCCCGGATGAATTTAAATACGGTCCAGGAACATTTTCCCCGGATGAATTTAAATACGGTCCAGGAACATTTTCCCCGGATGAATTTAAATACTGTCCAGGAACATTTTCCCCGGATGACTTTAAATACGGTTCGGGAACATTTTCCCCGAATGAATTTAAATACGGTCCAGGAACATTTTCCCCGGATGAATTTAAATACGGTTCGGGAACATTTTCCCCGGATGAATTTAAATACGGTCCAGGAACATTTTCCCCGGATGAATTTAAATACGGTCCAGGAACATTTTCCCCGGATGAATTTAAATACGGTTCGGGAACATTTTCCCCGGATGAATTTAAATACGGTCCAGGAACATTTTCCCCGGATGAATTTAAATACGGTTCGGGAACATTTTCTCCGGATGAATTTAAATACTGTTCAGGAACATTTTTCCCGGATGAATTTAAATACGGTTCGGGAACATTTTTCCGGATGAATTTAAATACGGTCAAGGAACCTTGTTTTTTTTGGATTTATTTAAATACGGTCCGGGAATATTTTTCCAATGAAACAATACGGAACTTGGACCGAATTTAAACTGTGCGAGCAAAAAAGGTTCCGGTCCTGCAGCGAAACCCATTAGAATTTATAGGTTCCTGGACCTTTAAAAACCCTGTATTGACACTCAAATATTTTCCTAAAAAAGTAGAGGGGGAGTTGTGGGGGGGTCATGGCCCACAGGGGTCCTCCTTTCAACATCGCGTCCGATTCCCGATGTTTCAACAGTTTCTGTTTTGTCACGTCCAGGCTGTTAGGACATGAATATAGCAGGGGGGGGGGAGGAAAAACAAACGCAGCTCCTCTGTCATTATTTGCAAATATCCCCCCCCCCGTCCCAATCCACTCCACGTGATTAGAGAGTTCGCGAGCGCTATCCATTGCAGAAACACACAACAATGTGATCCTGACCTTCCGGGTTCATGAAAGCCACCGCCACGTTCTCCGAGAGAGCGGGGAGAAGGGGGGGGGGGGCAGGGGGGGCTCTCTCCGGAGCAGGGACATCGGCCGCTGATCCAGAGAGGGCCAAGAGCCGACATGCATCCGAGTGATTATTGCAGATATCGTCGTTCATGCTGGAACTACGTAGGGAGGAAGGAATGCAGTGCGGGAATGTAATCTCTGGTAATCTGTGATTTATTGGAACTTTTTCTTCCTTCCTCAATGATCTGAGGGCCTTCACGATTATGATGGGTTTTCCCAATAACAAGGAAAGTGCAGCGTGGCTTCTTCATTTTATAAATACCGTGATCGAAGATCACGTGGTACACGTGCGTCCATGAATTTCACTTCTTTTCAAACGTCAGTTCTTTTCAAGTACCTAACGGTCTTATACTTTCAGAAAATCGGAGCCATTGAGGGAAAGAACCCTCCTCAACCTCTCTGGGCACGGCATTGAATTGTATAGAGTGCTTCAAATGTCAATCAACACAATTTTTTTGTATGTACAGACAGCGGTAACAAAAATGTTTTCCTGACTTCTTTAATCTTCTCATCTCATCATACGTGATTGTTACAGTAATCAAACAATCCTATTCCTCTTTTGTATTCCATTGTTATCAGGTTCATGTAAATCAAGCATCGATTATCCATTAACAATATATACACACTTGGTTTTTGTTTCCCTTTATCTTAAAATGTCTAAACAATAGGAATTCCAGGCTCTATTTAGTGCTGCCATCTGTTAGTTACTTTTATAACTATTTACAATTCATTTTACCCATACACGCTCCCTTCATCATTTCTAATTTGATTAACGCTACAGTTATAACTAGACCTCAGATTTTACGTTTTTAACCTATTTTTTTCCTTTACAGGTAGGTATGTACTGTAAAAAATAAAATATGTTATGTCAGCGTTTCGTTACAAAACGCAACAACTGATGATGCTTTATGGTACCTAAAAAAAATCATTTTGCTTGTTAGAACCTATTTTAGGTTCATGCGCCTAAATAAAGCTTCTTTTTAGGTTTTTATATATATTTTAGAGGTTTTACAGGACTTTTGTGTCACACACACACAGGGATTTGCTTTGTTTGGTCAAGAAGAAAATTCAGTGAACGTGTTTGAAATGTACTCTTTGTCGATTTTTCATCCTCCAAGTCCATGGTGATTTCTCAAAGCTCTAAACAAAGCAAAATGTCTGGTGCCACTGTTGCCTGTTCAGTCCAAAGTGGTCTGATCTGCGTGGTCTTGCTCACTTTCGCGTCACTTCGGTGCTTTGTGGCATTCACACCTTGCAAACTAACATTTCAGCATTGAAGTTTGCACCACTCACCATGTTTTTGTTGTGCGGAGTTTGACTGTGAATAAAATGAAAGACGGTTGTTGCCTAACTATACGGCGAAGAGTGGATTTTAATAGCAAATTTTCAATGGTAAGTTCTGCCATCGCCGTAGGGTTAGGCAACACGCATAACGTTATGCAAGGTAGTGCGTATTTCAGGATACAGGTGTCGCATTCTCATCGCCGGTGACTATACCTAATCAGTATTTTTTAACTATTTTAAGTTTCTTTTAACTTACTTCAGGATTTCTCGAGCCTGACTTAAGATTTTTAGGATTTTTAGAGCCTATTTTAGGATTTTTAGAGCCTATTTTAGGGTTTTTAGAGCCTATTTTAGGATTTTAGAGCCTATTTTAGAATTTTTAGAGCCTACTTTAGGTTTTTTAGAGCCTATTTTAGGGTTCTTAGAGCCTATTTTAGGATTTTAGAGCCTATTTTAGGGTTTTTAGAGCCTATTTTAGGATTTTAGATCCTATTTTAGAATTTTTAGAGCCTATTTTAGGATTTTTAGAGCCTATTTTAGGAACCAAAAAGCACACTTTTTAGAATCTAAAAATCCGAGGTCTACAAAGGAATAGATTTAAGAAAAACAAAAAGAAGCACTTACTTGTAAATGATTCTTGTCAATAAAGCTACATTGTTAAACAGGCAATCTGTTTTAATTATTATTACTAGCTGATTAATCAGCGTTGCCCGGGTATTATTATTATTATTATTATTTATCTATCCCAATCTTTTATTAGACAGGAAAATACTAAATTCTAACTATAGTGCAAAAGGAACTTGGAGTTGAACGGCATTGGGAGTGTCACCATTCATCTTAGCGACCCCGAAAACTATGGATTCCACACCAATATCGGTCGTTTTATTATTTTTACATGTCAGCCCCTCCCCACCCCACGTCTAGGTGTCTTAAGGGTGTGTTGAATTTCAACAGCATTGGGAGTGTCACTATTCATCTTAGCGACCCCGAAAACTATGGATTCCACACTAATATAGGTTGTTTTCGATTATTTGTACATGTCATCCCCTTGTCACCCACACCCCTAGGGGTGCCAGGGGTGTCTTGGAATTGAACGGCATTGGGAGTGTCATTTTTAATCTTAGCGACCCCGAAAACTATGGATTCCACACTAATATAGGTCGTTTTCGATTATTTTTACATGTCATCCCCTTCCCACACCACCCCTAGGGGTGTCAGGGGTGTCTTACCCCCACAGTATTTCTTTTGGGATTGCAAGTGATACGTGTTCGAAGTTTGGTTGAAATCACTCCAGGCGTTCGAAAGTTATGCTGGAAGAAACACACACACATCCATTTTTATATATTAGATTTTAAATGATGTTATCAAATTTTAATAATCGATTCCCATTATCATCAGGTAATTCAAAATCTTCATGCAGAAGAGATCAGGGACCTTTGTAGAATATGTCCTTGCATACGTCATGTGGGTTACCTAACTCTACGGAGAAAGGCACTCAACGTCGTACAGTTAGGCAACACACATAACGTGTTTCTACATGCTCCGTTTATTAATGCAGGTGACTGTACATGTTGTAACTTACGAGAAACAGTGCCATGAGGGGCGATAAATATGAAAGCAGCTACTGCTGGAACTTTTGAGTTTTCATATCAAGAGGATAGCAGGAAAAGAGGAGGAAGCAATTCCAAGTCCATTACTGTTATCAGGAATGGAACACTCATTCCCTTATATTTGTGTACCTTGAAGGGCACAAAAATTCCTTCTGAGCTCCAAGGCATGATTTGTGACGATGTGGTATTATCCCTTTATCTCACTTAGGTAGGAATGTAATGGACTATGAATGTTCCCATTTGTCATTTACCTGCTTGGAGGAAGAAAAAGTTGGAAAAGGACCTTTTTTTATGGAAGTCTGAGCCAGTCCACCGTATCATGTGATATTTCTCGCTGGAACCTGGATTGGATACCTAGCAGTTGAAACATTTGTCAGCAGGTGAAAAGGTTGCTGCTTTAATCTGCGAACTTCTGGTAGCTATAGCCTGATGGCCGGAATCCCAGAGTCGCACAAAATGTGGAAGCGATTCTATTCAATCTACGGATTAATTGAAAAGTAACACATGTTCCTGTCAAGCAAGATGCTAACAGGTTGACAGTGGTGTTGACGGGGTGTTTCGTATGGGCAGGTTGGAAACCGGACGAAATATTTTGAGATGTGCTCTGTTTCGCTACTCCATGTACTTCTGTCCATTCTTTCTCTACCTGTATTTGTCTCTATATCTCTCTTTTCTCTGATTATCCCCCTCTTTTCATTTTGCTCCCAGTCTTCTCCAAAGCTCTTTCTTTCATCTTCCTTATTCTCTAGTTTTTATATTTTCCTCTTTTTCTTTCTCCTTTCTATTTCTTTCTTTACTTTACTATTCTCTTTTCCATCCTTCTCTCTCCCTCTCTCTGTTTCTTCCCTGTTTCTCTTTCTCCTCTTTTCTTCTTCCTTCCTGTCTTTCTCTTTCCTGTTTTTCTTCCTCCTCTTTTCTTCTTCCATCCTCCTTTTCTCTTTCGTTTCTCTCTGTTTCTTTCCTGTTTCTCCTCTTCTCTTCTTCCTTCCTTTCTTTCTTTCCTGTCTCTCTCTATTTCTTTGTTTCGTTCCAGTAGTGTAATTGGGCCGGTTCTACGCCGTACTTGGTACGAGCCCTTCTTTTTTTTGGATTTAACCTCAGTGTTAGCATATTTTGACGATTTTTTTGTTGATTTTATAGCGTTTGACGACTTTTCAGTGCAATTTTCACCACATCTCATTTTTTTTCCCACTCGTACTTGGTACGAATGCCACGATCTTACGTGATATAACTTAACCTATCTTTTTTTTTCTTACGATTTTTTAATTTCTTTTACGATCTTACGTGATATAACTTAACCTATTTTTTTTTTCTTACGATTTTTTAATTTTTTTTACGATCCTAAGTGATATAACTTAACCTATCTTTTTTTTCTTACGATTTTTTAATTTTTTTTACGATCCTAAGTGATATAACTTAACCTATCATTTTTTTTTTTTATTTACGCACCGAACTAACCTACATTGGATTCTGTTTGTTTTAATATTTCAGTATTTTAAGGTTCTTTAACCTAAAATGTGTTGGATGTTGATTGGTACGAGCCCTTTTTTTTTTATGGATTTAACCTCAGTGGTAGCATATTTTGACGATTTTTTTGTTGATTTTATAGCGTTTGACGATTTTTCAGTGCAATTTTCACCGCATCTAATTTTTTTCCCACTCGTACTTGGTACGAATGCCACGATCTTACGTGATATAACTTAACCTATTTTTTTTTCTTACGATTTTTTAATTTTTTTACGATCCTAAGTGATATAACTTAACCTATCATTTTTTTTTTTATTTACGCACCGAACTAACCTACATTGGATTCTGTTTGTTTTAATATTTCAGTATTTTAAGGTTCTTTAACCTAAAATGTGTTGGATGTTGATTTTTTTTAGTATGTGGCAATTTTTTTTTTACGAATTTTTTAAAACTGTTCCGTCACCCTCTCATTCTTCACGTCGTGGACGAAGGACTTCTCGGCGACCAGGATGACGCTGCACACGGTGTCCTCGGGCAAGGCTTCGTGGAACTCGCAGACGATCTTGATGTTGGTGCGATCGTTGACCACCACCTGCTTCCTCTTCGTCGTGTTGATGACGAACATTGGCCTGCGGATTTTGAATTCGCTGGGAGTGTAGTACACGTCCACGCTTCCCTCGGTCACGCGCTTGTAAGCCGTGTAAGCTTCGTAAAGTTTGAGGTAATCGTCTTTGGTCATGTCGAGGTTGTAATTCTCGCGCGGGAACACTTCGTTCCTACCGTTCTTGAGATAAACGTTCTTGATCTTGCAGTCGTCGAACTTGCTGGAATCTTTTTCCTGGTTGTTATCGCGCCCGGTTTGAAAGAGCACTACGACGAAATCTGGCATGTCGAACTGTATGTTGTTGAACTGAGTCGTCACGTCGAATTCCATGTGACTTCCCGACGCCAACTTCTGCACGCACTGGTAACCGTGAAAGTGAATCGGCACCTGCGGACTCTTCAAGATCTCCGCTTTGTACTTGAGGGCGTAGTTTGTTTCGTATTCCACGATCGGCATTCTCAATTCCATGCTCCGGATGACGCACTTGGCTGCTTCGGGTAATGTGTTGACTATCGGCGTGCCGTCGGCGTTCAAGTTGGTGTATCGCATCAGTGCGTCGTTGTCGTTGGCCGCTCTTCGAAACGTGACGCGCAATCCTCCCTTCCACATGATCTCTTTGTAGTCGGAGAAGAATCCCGGTAGCAGACGCATGGGAAAGAGCACCGTGTGACTTCTCGTCGATATTTTCGTTCCCGCTTCGAATCCTCCCGCCTGGTAGTATGCTGCGTCCGTTTTGGATAATTTCAATGTTCCCACTGCCGTCGACGTGATGCCTGGATAATCGATTCTGTCGATGACGGTGTTGTGTTTCCTCACCTCCACCTGCGAGAACAGGTGAGGCACGAAGTTGTCCACGAGTTTCAAATTTGCATTGGGCGGAAATGCTTCTCCGCTTTCCTTTTTCACCACGTCGAATTGAAGGTAGAGGTCCGCTCTGTGAGGATGAACAAATCCGTCCCCTACGTCCACGTCGTATTCGATCTCCCTGTTCGCTTCGTTGAGATTAGCGAACGTGCGACGGTTGGGAGGGAAAGATTGCAATTCGTAACTTTCGATTTGCTCCATTTTTACTATGTATGGTTATTTATTATACGTTGATCTCCACGATGGCCGTCGTAGTGGCACCTGCGAAATCCACCACCTCGTCTTTCTCGTTCGTCACTACCAACTCTATGTCGTCTATGCGGTTGCGACATACTGGAAAATAGATCGGCGAAGAGGGCGTGTAGATGATCGGTTCCATGAATTCGGAATTGGGTTTGAATGTGGCGATGATTCCCGTCTGCTTGTGACTTCCCAGCAACTCCCCGTCCGAAGATTTAGTGATCATGCCTTCCGCCACGTTACAGTGAACGTTCAGAGTCTCTATGGCCAGAAATTTAGGAATGTTTGCTGCTGTGTGCTTGATGCCAGCTTCGAGTTTTGTGTTGTTTTCGAAACCTAAAAGTTCTCCCATGGTGCCCAGGTTTATGGTCTCCGTCGCCGACACGATTTCCACTCTGTGCGTGACCGAATTTTGAGAAAGGTACGTGCCTTTGGGTAATTGAGCTTGCAAAGTGGAAAGATTGTATTGACCTGGCGTGACGACGATGTGTTCGCTTCCGACGCTAATTTTGTTGTTGTGATGCGTGACGTTAGGTATGAGGTACATGCTGTAGAATGCACGCAGAGCTACGGATTTAGGATAGACGATGTCGTCGTGCAGCGTGAGTTTCAGGATCGAAGATTCGCTCGTGAGATGGAACACGCCCATCGTGTTTAAGATTCCACAATGCTTTCTGAAAATGTTCCACCGACGGGTTATTTATTTTAGACATGTATGCGAGAACAGAAAGGCAAAGGTGGCCACAGTTAACATCGGTGAAACCCTGGATGCGTTTGTCATTGTAGTAGAGGTTGGCAACACTGAGATACTTCACCAACCTGGCAGGTGGTGTGCCACCGAACGAATCGAAAACAAATGCATTGTTATCGTTAATTTTAAGGTAGCATATCCAATGTGTACCAGGATTTTTGTAACTGTCCAGGTTGACCACGCCATACTCCTTTTTCTTCACAGCAGAGGGTAGAGAATCGGACATGAAAACACCCCTGAAGTTTTTTATTCCCAACAGTTCGATTAGAGATTCAATATCGAAGTTGGACAGGGCTTCTTCTTTTTTTTATATTTTTTCAAAGCATCGAGGTTGCTTTTTTGCTTTTTGGTTATACCTTTCCCCTTCTTCTCCATAGCCAGATTGTGACGTTTTTTGTTCTTCCAGTTCCGCCTTGTTCTTCTTCGAGTCGATGACGGTTTTCGCGATGGCGGCGCTTCCGCCGGCCAAACTTCCAACGGCTCCCAATGCTGCCAGGATGGCCGGGATGCTGAATATGAAACCTCCGATTTTTTGCTGCTTCCGCGAACGCTGCAAGCGTCTCAATTGAGGTGTGCTGAGAAGTAATTTCATTCCGTGTCCTTTCGTCAAGCAAGAACGTTTCTTCTCGCGTTGTTTCTTGGTGAGTAACCCATCGAGGGCACCTAGATTTTTCAGATTAGAGTATGGTATCTGGTACACGACACCCTTAGGCTTCATGTTGATGCTCTATATGTTATCTTCACGGTATGTTATTTATATATATGTTCTGAGATTTTTTTTGTTTTGTGTAATTTTTTTCGGTATGTTATTTATATATAAATGTTCTGAGATTTTTTTTGTTGCGTGTAATTTTTTTTTCAAGGATATACTCCGCGCAGAGCCCTTACACAAATTCTATTACGTGCTTTGTTTTCTTACCAAGAAGTTCCTTTGTACCCTTGTACACGATTTGAGTTTTGTTCTCGATTAAAATAGCTAGCTTCTCGTCGGATAACATGTTAGCGTATCAATCTGGTAAAAATAGACTGTATTGTGCGTTGAGCAACAAACGCGCCTTGGGACCATACTGGGTAGAAACAATTGAACCGGAAGTTATCGTGTAAGGTTTGTCCACTTCCAATTCCTGAATTTTTACATACTCTACTGACAAATTTAGCATTTGTTTTAATGCTTGGAGGTCACTCATTTTTTCAGTCGTCATATTGAAGAGAAATTTTCAGTGTGTGTGTTAGAGAAATTTAATTTTTTTTTCACAATGTGTGTTATTTATATATACACTGAAGATTATTTTTTTTTCACGATGTGTGTTATTTTATATATATTTTTTTTTCACGAGATTTTTGTATCGAAGATTTTTTTTGTCTGTGTTAGAGGAAGAAAGTTTGTGCTTCGGAAAATGCGATGATGTGCGTGATGATATCTTCCGTCTCTTGTTTCGACTTATGCCAATCATCTGTGAATCGTCTTCTCCCCTGCCTCGCCTCATGCAGTTCATCTAACCTATTGTTTAATTTTTCCCCTGCGGCCGAAAAAAGAGTGTCGAGATCGTCGCACCTCATGCCGCTAATTTCCCGAAGATAATCCTTGACAGCTATTTCACAAGGGATGCGAAATTCCGGCGTTGATCTCGCTATGATCAAAAATTTTCTTATATCCTCACAATCTCCGTTTACTACATGTTTGAATATTTTACACAGTAGTTCGTGTGGCAAGTCGGTTATACCAGACATGATGTTTTTTTTTTACTGTATGTTATTTATATACCCCACCCAAGTTTTTGTTTCGTGTTCATGGCGATGGTGGTGCCCAGTGCTGCAACTCTTTCTCCCAGCGAAGCGTCTCTGCTAACGAATCTTTCGAAAGCTGCGTGCTCTAACTTTCTGTCTGCTTCGTGACGTGCATCCAGATCGGTGCGAGTGGTGTTGTAGGCGATGTCGTGATCTTTGCATGCGGCGTCCAACGGATTCACACCCTTGTCTCCTCTCTCCAATCTTTTCTCGAGTTTGGTACCCGGTCCGCAGTACTGGTAGCCGGGTAAATGCATCTCGAAAGGTAACTTGTTGATGATGTCGTTCACGAGTCCCTTTCCTTCGACCATGTTCCAGAATCTCGGAGGCAGCGTGTTGATAATTTTAATGAGGTAACCTATGCCCTTGTCGTCGTTCACGATGAAGTTGGAAAGTTTGGCGCTGATCATGTCCACAATTCCTACCTTCTCGTTGTAGAAATTACGATTGCCTGCATTCTCCTCTCCTGCAATAACCAACAATCGGTCTATGAGCTTGCGCACGTCGTCCACCCAAACGAACTCTTTGGGTAGGGTGTTGTAGAGTTTGACGCCGCTGCCTGTTTTGACCTGGTTCCATATCGGCTTGATGAGATTTCTGTACTTCTCGCCGCTGCTCGATTTCACCCTATTCTGCGAGGCGTCGTTGTTCTGGTACAAGGCATCCGTCATGATCAAAATTTCCTTGTAACTCTGGTAATCTTCGTCGGTGTAATCTTTCGGCTGCTTTTTGGCAACGAGTTCCCACAGTCCCACCGTACCCGGATACCTGTTCCAACTATCCTTCTCGCCTAAATTAACTTTAATGTCGTTGCCTTCGAAGGTCACCTTCGATTTTCCAATCTTCCAAATCACACCGCCGCCCTCGTTGCTCTCCATGCTCGGATACAATCCGAACACTTCATCCTTGTCGAATTTCCCCGTGCTTAGGTAGTCTCGTGCCAAAGGTCCCAACTCGATCTTATCCGAAGACGTGCTACCTATGGCTCGACGTCGTGCCGGTACGTCCCTTAGTTCGAACGGCGTCGAAGGAATGCTCGATATAGGCGTGGGTACGGTGTAACTTTTAGCTGCAAGTGGTACGAGTTCGTTGATCAAATTTTTATTTTGTTCCGTGACGCCTTTAATTTCTTTACCTAGATCGCTGATGGCGTCGATCACAGGTTGATCTTGACGTTTCTTCTCTTCGTAGAATCCGCGATTCTCGGATTTCCAACCTTTGAAGCGTTTCGCGAGGTAATCGCGAAGCTTGAGATTTTCGTCTTCGATTTTTCGTTTCGACATAACGTTATTTATACACGTCGTTTCTCACAACGTTGCAACGTTTAGAAAGTCGTTGATTTTGTTTCTGTATTTTCCGTCGTTGGGTTTTCTCGTCATGTCGATCGTCGCGAATCCGAAATCGTCACTGTTCCAACAGTGGGAGCAGCAGCGTTCCGAAAATTGATTGTAGTTCATGTCTCCGCTTACGTAGTCATCGTACGCGTGCTTGAGGTTGGTGTGATCTTGACGAAACAAACATATGAAATTAGCGTTGTCGCGTACTAACTGTTTTGGAATTTTGGAAAACGTTTGAGCTAGGAAGAAGCAATCTATTCCTTTGTGACGACCTTGCGTGAAAAAATTGCGAATTTCATTTTGATTTTCCAGGATGACATCGTCGAACACAACGACTGAATTTTCACGACAATCGTCGAGTGGCTTTATTTCCGAAGCGAACGTTGCAATGTCCAGACCATCGTACAGTTTCATCAGTTGCTGGTATTTGGATTGCTCCAAACTTTTCGAGAACACGTACAGGTGCCTATTCTTCCAATCTAACCAATTCGGTGCGAGGAGAAAATTGTCCACGAGCAGTGTCGTTTTCCCACACCCCGAAGGACCTACGATTAGACAGCGGATGCTGTCGGGAAGCAACTCGCCGTTCCTTTTTTTTCGATTTTCCGAATCAGGTAGACGTTTCACGACATTCCACGCACTCATAGAATCACTTCGTTTGAATCGATCCAACTCGTGTCCGGAAGTCCCAGCCATTTCACCAAAAGTTTGTCGCCTCTCTTACGCAAAACTTTTTCGATAAGGTACGTGTCGGGATATTTAGTTTTAGAGAGTTCCTCCTCGTAGAAGCGCCCCAATAAAATTTCACCGCCACTGTCCTTTATTATATACGTGTGACGGTTTCCGGGTAGAACTCGAACCACGGTAAAAAGTTCCGTGCTCCAGTTTCTTGTGAAACCCCTGTCGAACGTTCGCTTCAATTTACTGACCCTCACCTGGTCTCCAATTTTATATTTAGGTTTTTTTGTCGTGGGCGTGTACTTTGGACAGTAAATGCTGGAAATTAATCGCTGCTCGTCGGACTTGGTAACGTCAGCTGGCTTCATGCCTATCGTTCTGTGTACCGTGTGATTATAGGTATCGACGAGTTCCGGCAGAATATCAACCCACTTGTAGCTTCCCTGAAGCGTGAAGCGTGACCACATGCGCGATTTCAGAGTGCGATTAAATCTTTCCACGATGCTGGCTTTGATGTGACTGAAAGTCGAATAATGTCGAATGTCATGTTTTTGAATAAACTTTTGGAATACGGCATTGTAAAATTCTTTACCGTTGTCTGTTTGCAAAAACCGTGGTCGTCTGCCGCCGCTTTCGCGAAAAATTGTCTTGAATGCTTCCGTGACGCACGTCCCCGTTTTCGCCTTCAAAGGTAGAGCCCATGCGAATTTCGAAAATGTGTCTATGACTGTGAGGAGGTACTTGTTGCCCTTGTTCAATTTATGTACGTTTTTTAGATTGCCGCTGCTCATCTCCACGAGGTCACTTTGCCAGAGGTCATCGATGCCCTTGGTTACCACCGCCAAACGTTCGTAGTTGCGGCGTGCAGGTTTATGCAATTCTTGGACGATGGCTTGCCTAGACATTTTTTTAGAGATTACGTTTGAAGAGAAGCACCAGCGTGATGGGATTCAAAGAGGGTGGCACCTCGCCTGTGTTTTGAACGATCAGCTTATCGCCGGCACTTACGTCGAAAACGGTAAGATCTTCGTCTTCGTGTATTTCATATACGTTGCGCGTTTCGTTCCAACGTGCCAGAGGAATGTTTCCTGCTTTCTGAACACCACGATTCGATATTAAGGTCATGGTGGGAACGCTAGCTTTTCTGCCGTGAGACCAGTACGAAAATTCGTTTATCTGAATCGTGCCATCGAGGAGAAACTTGTAGTACGGATGATAAGGATGCAACATGTACAGTTTGTTACCTTCGACGAACGTGGAGATTCTCTGTTGATTGGGTACGCTGTTGATTTCGATGGCTTGCAGAGAATGCAGTTTAGCGAATTTAGTATCGACGCTAACGAGGTTGCTGTGAAGCTGTCCCAGTGTATTTTGTACGGGCAACAAATGCTCGACTATGGTATCCGTTACGGTAGAAAATGACGGTTTGATTTTCACTTCCACGTTCAACTGCTTGTAGTTTTCGTTAAGTTCTTGTAACTTGGCACCGAAAGAGGCTAGCGTCGATTCCTGCGTGGATTCCAGCACTCCAACTTGATCCCTGATGTTGACGACAATACTCTGAAGGTTCTCGACTTGATTCAATTTCGAGCTCTTCTCGGTAAGATCGCTCACGATGCTTCGCATCTCGGTAAACTGCGTGTGAAGGTCTGCGACGCTCTGCGAAGTGGGCAGCGTTGACACCAGCGAAGCAAGTTCGTCTCGAATCTGTTCCACGTTCGCCGTTTCCGTTTCCAATCGTTTCAGCATACGTGATATGCTCCTTTTTAAAGCGTGTAATTCTTTGGAGGTGGGGAGATTGGCCACCCTACTCTCGAGATCGCTCAACGAACTTTTGATGTTGCTCGATTCGGATAGTGCCGTCACCGCCGTTTTCAATTTTTCCAAATCTTCGCTCGAAGGCACGCTCGTCCGTAACGATTCCAAGTCACCCTGTATGTTGTCCAGCACGTGATGAAAATGAGCAAGATTGGATTCGACGTTCAAATTTTCTAAATATTCGATCTTCTGCTGAACCGTGCTCAACGTGTCTTGAATGCTCGTTAACGCGTTCGCTTCAGCGTGAATATTTTTAATTTCTTCGTTGATCAACTCCAGAGACGCCTGAAGCGTAGCGATGGTGGTTTGAATGTGTTCGAAATCTTGATAAGCCTCCAATTGAATTTTTATGTTCGCGACGCTTTTGCCGATGACCTGCAGTTCGTCTGACGATGGTAGGTTCGTCATGGTATCTTCCAAAGTTTGTAACTTGGATTTAATTTCTTCCAACGTGCTGGTGAATTCTTCTTGTAATTTGGAAACGACGACGTGCAAGCGTTCTACATCGATATCCTTCACGACGGTTTGAAGTTCAGAGAAATTCTTTTCGATTGCGGAAGTTCGTTCTTCGATTTCGAGTTTCAATTTTTCCAAATCTTCATTTTTCGATTGAAATTGCTGTAATTTGGCCAAATCATTTTGAAGCGAATCCACGCTCAATTGTATATTTTGAACGCTGTCGTAAGAAGGTACGTCGACATAATTTTTTATGAGCGTTTTCAGTTCGGAATCGATTTTCAGAATGGGGTCGAGACATTGCGTTTGGAGCGTAGCGATCTCGGACTCTAAACTTTTGTTTAAGGTCTCCTGCAAAGCGATCAAATCGCTCCTCAACTTTTTAATTCGGACGTCCAACATAAGAATCTCTTCTGCGTGGTCTACACGCTTGGTGTGGCCGAAAATATCGTTAGGCATTTTGGTTAACGGTTATTTATAATAGGATAGACGATTCGTAATTCTACGAAGAGAGGAACGAGTTTGTCGTAATCTCCTAGGAGTTCCACGTATAAACAATCTCCTGCAGAAACATCGTACGTAATGCTAGAAAGCATCTTGTCGTGCTTGATTCGAAAAATGTTCTTGCCGGCAGATATTTTGATTTCGCCTGCGTTCTCCGGATTCACGGTGATCCGAAGTTTCCCGTCGATCGGAATTTCGTAAAAATGTAAATTGTTATTGAAGACGTAAAAGGTTTTACCCACGTCCTCATCCAATTTTGTCCAAATGCTGTTGAGGTGAATGATCAACAGACCGTTGAGTTTAGTTAACACGGAAGGTAGAAATTCATGATCTGTCGTGCGGTGTACAGTTTCCATTATTTGCTTTCGGAAACCAAAGAGATTCATTGTCCTTGCTAGTTATTTATTGTGTATGTGAGACAGTTAAAGTTGTTTTTTTTTATTTAAGTTATAGTTATTTAAGTTTATTTTTTTTCATTTGCATTGCCTACAATTTTTACTAATTTCTAAACAATAGTGTCCCCAAGGCAACGTGTGGATTCCACAAGACAAAATACATCTTTTATCGTCATTCGGATCTAATGCTACTTTCCTAACTTTGTTTGTGGTAAGCACGTGGTCTACGCTTTGTATCCTTGTCTCCAAACGTAGAATCCTCGACTGTGAATAGAGGCAATTGATGTAATCCTCGAACACAAGCTTGTTTTTCACGGTATTTTTACCAACACCTTTGGCTTTTTTGGTGATGCTGGTTTCTGTTTTCACCACATACATTTTGGAACGTAAGCCGGCGAACTCCAGAATGATTTCTCCGTTGCATTCATCCTTCATTTTACCAAGCACTTTTTTATTGCGAGAAGGGAGATCAAATCTGTTTGGTTGAGGGAAGGAAGATGTGTCGAAATGATCAATCATTTTCGGTTGTTTCAAATTGTTGTAGAGGTCAGATGTCTGTACGGAATAAATAAAACTGTCCGTGTCCGTGTACAAAAGTGTTATATTTTCATTATAGAAGGGTTTCATGACATTATAATGAAATTCAAACATATGCAGTTTAGATAAATCCAAAACCGTCGCCCCCACGTAGATTGGTTTCTTGAACTTGATTATTTTTTTATCCATCACAAACAGGGTCAGGTTTTCATCATATATATTTCGTGATTTGAATGTCGGCGATGCTATCAATTTTCTACATTTATTTGAATCGAGAACTAATCGCACGTCCACGTGCTTCCTGACGTTCTCCATTGTTTTTCCGTAAACAGCATTATTCATGAGTTTAAAAAAATCTTTATCTAAATCTGACGTGGCGCGTGTTCTATGATACGTATTTTTTTCAATGTAAGGTTTTAACCACTCGGAATGTTTGAATTTCATTATTCTTCTCACATTTACTACTTGAACTCCCTTCTCAATTAAGAATTGAAGATTTTTGTAATGGAGAACGTATCTCTCTTTCCTATCCAATGTTAACAGAAGCTTACGTTGATTTGAATCAGGAGAACATTTTAGTTCGGGTGCAGGAGGTAGATCTTTGAAGTAATCGTGTAGATGGTCGGGGAATTCGAGGTCCACCTCTATAAACAAGCCAAATTCACAGTCGTTGAAATTATTAATGTTAATGGAAGTGGTATCCACCCATTCGAACCCGCCGTAAGGAAGTTTTTGTATCATAGCATGTCCGTATAAATTATTTGCATCCACATAAAATATGTATTTCGATTGTTCGTTAGGATCGTATTCTTCTGTCATGTGAACGTTATTTGCTTTTGCATGTCTCTGTACGCATTGCACCATTCCACCTCGTATCCCTCTCTCGATAAAATATAACATGTCCACGTCCGGTATCAATTCGAGTTTTATTTTTGTCTGTAATAACATGGCAGACCACGCTAAGCCCGAGAGACCGTAAAAATATGCAGGATCTAATTTGTAAATATTCGCCGACGTTTTCCTGAATGCTTGAAAAACATCCGCGAGTATTGTCACGTCCAGTTTTAAGTAGGCATCGTGATAATCGCCGAGTGTCCTACATCCTAATTTGTCCCACATCCGTTGCGCGTGTTCGTATTCATCGTCCGTGATTCCTTTCTCTCTCAGTCGACTGTAAAATTCTTTTTGAGGTGGGAGGGTGTCGTCGTTAAATTTAGAATTATCACTGACATATTCGTAAGGATAAATACCTTTACGTCTAATCATTTCTATGTCTACGGTGGGAAAATTAGCTCTCGTTATTCTAAATTGTTCAGCCGAAAGTTTGCTTGCAAGAGCGTCCAAGCTCGCAGATAAAAATCTGTAAGAATCTAAAAATCTCATCTCCACAGTTTCGTTTGTTCCCGGAATCAATACTCGCTTGCTGACACTGATGTACCTTTCTTCATTCTCTGCTAGAATATTTACTTTTTGTCTATCATATCCAAGATTCCGTATTAAGAGATGGAAGTCGTAACCGCTGCCATTATGAAGGTATATGGGGACAAACGTAGGTTTTTGGATCTTTAGATTACACGTGTTACAGATTCCACCGATGTAGTTTCCGGTGAAGTGATTATGGTGAAATACTTTCCGGTTCTCGTCGGTGAAACGTTGATCGCACACCAGACACGTTTCAATGTTATTGTGAGATTGAAGTTCATCGCTGGATAATGGAAGCATTGGTTTCGATTCGCGTAAGAGGCTGCCAATGGTCTCAACCTCTTCAACCATCTTTTCAAAAAAATGTTTGATTACGTCTGGTCCTCGGTAAACATACGGTTCATCTATCCTATCCTGTCGCACGACAACATATCCGAAACTCGAGGCTTCGTGCAACTGATACGGTGTTGTGGAAGAAAGTTCGGGATCTGGTTCGCAGTACGACAACGGTTTGAGAAAAGACTCAAAATCAGCAATGATGATTGCGGGATGTTCTAACAATGCCTTGTGCATTTTGAATTCTTCGACCTCTTTTGATTTCGGCATCAACATGCGAGTCGGTCTGTTGTCACCGCAATAAATTTTATGTTCGGCCAGTTTCTCGATAGCAATTTGACGACTATGAAGATTTTGATGATCACGTCGGTCACGATCGTCGAACGTGGTTAGGCATCTCGGGCAAACTTCGATGCAATGTTCATGCTTGGTTGTTTGGCTTCCTAGTAATCGAGACATTGAACGAATTAGCGTGTAGTGATGAACACTGTCGTTTGAAATTAGAAGAAGATTTATTACACAAGCATCGTCATCGTCGATATCGCTTATCCTGACGGGATGCACGAGATATTTATCTGACGTGAAGGAATATACATTAATAGCGATGCGTTTTCCTGCACGATTTTCGAACTTTGTTATATCCGACAATGTCACCGGGTATTCAATGTCAGACATTACACTTTGAAAGTCGGTCTCGTATTGTTTGTAATTAGAAACCCGTTCTGGATGATTTGACCAATGAACAGGATGCAGTGCAGCCAATATACACCAAAGGAAACACTTGTTATCGCTGTTCTGTATATTTAACACAGCCCTCTTGTGTTGAATGTTCAGTGGAAGAGGAACGTAGCTGGAAGCGCGAAGAGGCGAGAATTGGTTCACGTAAACGGTTAACGTGTGAGGACTTCCACACAGAGACCATCCCGACCCTTTAGCCTCGAAATCGTCGTGTTTCTTAACCAGCTCGTTGGAAACTTTATAATAGAAGTTGTCCAAATTTTCGACGTCAGCAAAATAAAGTGTCTGGTTTTTTGTACGATGATAAAAAATACTCGTTGTGCCATCAACTTTCTCGTATTCAGAAAACAGAACAACGTATACTTTTATAGAGTTGTTTTCAAGTTTATATTTCAAAATATTTAGTACAGATGTTTTCGTTTCGTTCAAGAAACTTAGAATGTCACGGCCTGGTTCTGACTTAATTGAAAAATTCTGGAGTTGGTCGTTAAATGCAGATCTAATTGGTTTGCATTCATTAGATAATTTAATTTGCTTGGAAGTGGAAGCTTCCGTTTCTGAATTATCGATTTTCCTTTTCGATGCTTGTCCGGTCGATGGTTTGCAAATTTTGAGGTGTTTACTTAAATTTGTGATGCTAATCATCTTTCCGCATCGAGCACAAGGCTTAGAAGGTAACGAACGATTAATTCTCGAACCTGTTTCGCTACATCTTGCCCTGTGCTTGCTAATATTAGTTTTAGATATTAATTTTTCGCAAGTAACACATTCGATCAAACTGGTGGATTCCATTATGCTTTCTCCAAAATCACAGAAATCAAAAAGTCTAGTATATAGCGATACAATTTTCAGGTATGTTATTTATATAGAATTTCTTGGGTGCGAATACAAAACTGAAAAATTCAATGTACTGTGAATACAATTTTCAAGTATGTTATTTATATAGAATTTCTTGGGGTGAATACAAAAACTCAAAAATTCGATGTACTGTGAATACAATTTTCAAGTGTGTTATTTATATAGAATTTCTTGGGGTGAATACAAAACTCAAAAAATTCAATCTACTGTAAATACAATTTTCAAGTATGTTATTTATATAGAATTTCTCGGGGTGATTACAAAAATCAAAATTCAACTTAACGTAAATATAATTTCCAGGTATGTTATTTTATATAGAATTTCTCGGGGTGATTGCAAAAAATCAAAATTCAACTTAACGTAAATACAATTTTCAAGTATGTTATTTATATAGAATTTCTCGGGGTGAATACAAAACTCAAAATCCGAGACAGTTCAGTTTTAATGTGTTCATATTTGAAAAAAAAATTTTAAAAAAATGCAAAATACCCCGACAACGTTTCAGCTACTAGGACCTCATTACCATGAGCCTAATCCTAGTAAGCCACATACACACCTGTTCTTCGTATCGCATATGCTAGTAAGTCAGATGACATCATGGGAGAATCACATTTCCCCCAATGATCCCACCACAACAAACGTCGCACATGCTAGAAGAAACAGGATCAGGATATTTTATGCTAAATTTACGGCTGCCTGTATGCAGTTATAGGCAAATCATTAAAAGAGCGCTCTAATATATAATGATTTCTCCTACCATGTACCCTAACATACAATTTAACATAAGAAGTAAAATTTCGATTCGTCTATATATACCCAACAAAACTCAGAAACTGTCATACGCGAGAGCTATATATTTTGCAACAACTATAATTACCCAACACTAGCAACAAGAACAAAAAAAATATATCAATTACTTGTATAATATTAATTAGTAACTTTAGATAATATTAATTATTAGTTTTCAGTTGTAATTAATTTTAAAAAACAATTAATAACATGTTAGGTGATGATAACCAAGTGCAAAAAGCTTTCCTTTTTTTTTACACACAAACAAAGCACCACTTAGTTCACAAAACCTCTAACAGATGGCAGATAGTTACATGGTTCTAGTTAGGATGATGATTTTTGGGTTGTTGGATTGGGGTTGAAGAAGACTATTTGTTGTAATGACCACAGTTTTGTTTTTTTTTTGTTTTTTTTTTTCTGTTCTCTTACGAGAATTAATATAGGTTTTCATAGACCCTCCAATTCATGACTTAGGAAAAATCTGTTTGCGGATTCATCACGTACACCTATACGTGAGAAAAAGTATGAATAGAACCTATGCTCGGAAATCCAAAATGGCGACCGGAAGTGGGGTTATCTTGGAAACGGTAAGTCTTAGGAAAAATCTGTTTGCGGATTCATCACGTACGCCTATACGTAAGTAAAATGTGAATAGAACCTATGCTCGGAAATCCAAAATGGCGACCGGAAGTGGGGTTATCTTGGAAACGGTAAGACTTAGGAAAAATCTGTTTGGTGATTCATCATGTACACCTATACGTGAGTAAAATATGAATATAACCTATGATCGGAAATCCAAAATGGCGACCGGAAGTGGGGTTATCTTGGAAACGGTAAGACTTAGGAAAAATCTGTTTGAGGATTCATCACGTACGCCTATAAGTAAGTAAAATATGAATAGAACCTATGTTCGGAAATCCAAAATGGCGACCGGAAGTGAGGTTATCTTGGAAACGGTAAGACTTAGGAAAAATCTGTTTGGTGATTCATCATGTACACCTATACGTGAGAAAAAGTATGAATAGAACCTATGTTCGGAAATCGAAAATGGCGACCGGAAGTGAGGTTATCTTGGAAACGGTAAGACTTAGGAAAAATCTGTTTGCGGATTCATCACGTACACCTATACGTGAGAAAAAGAATGAATAGAACCTATGTTCGGAAATCCAAAATGGCGACCGGAAGTGAGGTTATCTTGGAAACGGTAAGACTTAGGAAAAATCTGTTTGCGGATTCATCATGTACGCCTATATGTGAGTAAAATATGAATAGAACCTGTGGTCGGAAATCCAAAATGGCGACCGGAAGTGAGGTTATCTTGGAAACGGTAAGACTTAGCAAGAATCTGTTTGGTGATTCATCATGTACACCTATACGTGAGAAAAAGTATGAATAGAACCTATGCTCGGAAATCCAAAATAGCGACCGGAAGTGGGATTATCTTGGAAACGGTAAGACTTAGCAAGAATCTGTTTGCGGATTCATCATGTACGCCTATATGTGAGTAAAATATGAATAGAACCTGTGCTCGGAAATTCAAAATGGCGACCGGAAGTGGGGTTATCTTGGAAACGGTAAGACTTAGGAAAAATCTGTTTGCGGATTCGACGACTGCAAGATCAAGAATGTTTATCTCAAGAATGGACGCAACGAAGTGTTCCCGCGCGAGAATTACAACCTCGACATGACAAAAGATGATTATCTCAAACTTTACGAAGCTTACACGGCTTACAAGCGAATTCAAAATCCGCAGGCCGATGTTCGTCATCAACACGACGAAGAGGAAGCAGGTGGTGGTCAACGATCGCACCAACATCAAGATCGTCTGCGAGTTCCACGAAGCCTTGCCCGAGGACACCGTGTGCAGCGTCATCCTGGTCGCCGAGAAGTCCTTCGTCCACGACGTGAAGAACGAGAGGGTGACGGAACAGTTTTAAAAAATTCGTAAAAAAAAAATTGCCACATACTAAAAAAAATCAACATCCAACACATTTTAGGTTAAAGAACCTTAAAATACTGAAATATTAAAACAAACAGAATCCAATGTAGGTTAGTTCGGTGCGTAAATAAAAAAAAAAAATGATAGGTTAAGTTATATCACTTAGGATCGTAAAAAAATTAAAAAATCGTAAGAAAAAAAAAATAGGTTAAGTTATATCACGTAAGATCGTGGCATTCGTACCAAGTACGAGTGGGAAAAAAATTAGATGCGGTGAAAATTGCACTGAAAAATCGTCAAACGCTATAAAATCAACAAAAAAATCGTCAAAATATGCTACCACTGAGGTTAAATCCATAAAAAAAAAAAGGGCTCGTACCAATCAACATCCAACACATTTTAGGTTAAAGAACCTTAAAATACTGAAATATTAAAACAAACAGAATCCAATGTAGGTTAGTTCGGTGCGTAAATAAAAAAAAAAATGATAGGTTAAGTTATATCACTTAGGATCGTAAAAAAAATTAAAAAATCGTAAGAAAAAAAAGATAGGTTAAGTTATATCACTTAGGATCGTAAAAAAAATTAAAAAATCGTAAGAAAAAAAAAATAGGTTAAGTTATATCACGTAAGATCGTAAAAAAAAATTAAAAAATCGTAAGAAAAAAAAAGATAGGTTAAGTTATATCACGTAAGATCGTGGCATTCGTACCAAGTACGAGTGGGAAAAAAAATGAGATGTGGTGAAAATTGCACTGAAAAGTCGTCAAACGCTATAAAATCAACAAAAAAATCGCTAACACTGAGGTTAAATCCAAAAAAAAGAAGGGCTCGTACCAAGTACGGCGTAGAACCGGCCCAATTACACTACTCGTTCCATCCTTCTTGCTCTTTCTCTCCTTTTAACCAGGGTTGTTAGAGGTCCAGGAATTTTAAATAAATTCAATTCCGATCCAGGAAAGAAAATCAGCTTGAATTGAAATACAGTCCAGGAACCTTTTACCGGCTCAATTTAAATACACTCCAGGAATCCTTTTTCAGACTGAATTTAAATTCGGTCCATTAAATTTTTTTCCCGCTCAATTTAATTTCGGTCCAGGAATCTTCTTGCAATGAAACAATACGCAACTTGGACCGAATATAAATTGTGCGAGAAAAAAGGTTCCGGTTGTGCAGCGGAACTCAATAGAACCCATTAGAATTTATGGGTTCTCTCTGTCTCTGTCCGTGTATGTGCGGGGGTCTACCTCTGTACCTCTGTGTATTATATCCACCTGTAACTTTCAATTCACTTTCTTACAGTTACATGTACACTCACCGGCAATAAAAAATAGGACACCTATATCTTCCCGGCGATGGGTGCATTCTAATAGCAAGTTTTCTACCACCGCCGTAGAGTTAGGCAACACACATAACGCCTTACAGGGAAACGAGCATTTCAGAACATTTTACGCTTTTAGAAGCGATATCGGGCGGGGCCACGCAGAGGGTGTGCGTGACGATCAACCAATGGCAGGAGTGCAACGTTGTACAGTTAGGAGACTGCGGCGCGGAAGTTAAAAGCCGTGTTCTGTATTTTTCTTGCGCGCAAGACGTTTTCATAAAACTCGCCACTTTAAGGTTCATCATAAGATGGGGAAAGACATTTTGGACCTGACTGTCCAAATCCCATGAATTTCCGTCGCCTACAGCCGGAGTTATCGTTCCTTGAAGAAACAAGGGAAACATCACCTTTCATTTCCTTCCGCCTGTTTTTTTTTTTTTGCCACCGTGTTGACACAGCTGAGTTGTTGTGTCTAGGGAAAACTGTGGGTGTTAAATTCGCCTCGATATAAACAATGACCCTTCATTGTTCTGGGCGTTCTCGAACATTGAAAGTCTGGATCAGTTTGGGTTCAGCGTTTTCGTAGCAAGGCCGGGAGTTTGTGAACACCCTGTATAATCACAACAACAATCTACTATTTCTAAATAAAAAGAATTTGCAGCAAACAGTCACATTGAAATAGAAGTTTGCAAAGTATTGGCAAACTTGTTTCTGTGGAGTACTCTTTTGTTTGAGAACGAAATTTAACTCTTAGAAAACTTGGCAAGGCTTAATTAAAATGTACTGAATTGTGGATTTTTTGAAGAATGGGTAGTTGAATGAAATGGAAATCAAACTTGCAAAGGAAGTAAACGAAAAGCGAAAACGAGCTGGAAACAAAAAAAACACGTAGAAACAGTGACCCTAAGAGAAATACAATCGAAGGAAAATGTTGAAACAGTGACCCTAAGAGAAATACAATTGAAGGAAAATGTAGAAGCAGTGACCCTAAGAGAAATACAATTGAAGGAAAATATTGAAACAGTGACCATAAGCGAAATACAATCTAAGGAAAATGTAGAAACAGTTACCCTAAGGGAAATACAATCGAAGAAAAAGTAGAAACAGTGATCCTAAGGGAAATACAATCTAAGGGAAATATTGAAACAGTTACCCTAAGGGAATTACAATCTAAGGAAAATGTAGAGAGTGACCCTAAGAGAAATACAATCGAAGGAAAATGTAGAAACAGTTACCTAAGGGAAATACAATTGAAGGAAAAAGTAGAAACAGTGATCCTAAGGGAAATACAATCTAAGGAAAATGTAGAAACAGTTACCCTAAGGGAAATACAATCGAAGGAAAATGTAGAAGCAGTTACCCTAAGGGAAATACAATTGAAGGAAAAAGTAGAAACAGTGACTGTAAGGGAAATATAATCGAAGGGAATGTTAGAAGCGAAAGAAGTTTCTAGACTACAGATTTCTATCGTTGTAATGAGCTTAAGAGATCAACGAAGGACTTGGAGGATTGGTTGCTGTGGAAACAACCATGGATCTTTCTTTTTTCTGGAGGGGAGGGGAGGGGAGGGGGTAGACTTGAATTTGCGAACACAACATCACAAACGCCACACAGGTATGTCGTCTACGAGCGATAAGCATCATTCATTGCCAAATTCTATTCATAGGTCGCCAATCAACATTCCTATGAAAAATAAGACAAGCTCAGCAAGCGTTTTGAATATAAAAGACAGGCTCAGAGTTGTTGTTTTTTTGTGATGTTTCGGGCTTTGAAGGGATCTGAATATTTCAAATCCTCATGTCTGATAAATGAACTCGACATTTAAATCTCGCTACAAGATCGGATTTAGAGTTTACAACATATGGCGTACCCATGGAAGGGTTGGGGGGGATAACACCGTTGTTCTCAAGAAAACGGCTTTGAAAGATGTGGTGCAATACAAACGAGCATCGACAAACGTTTCTGGAGACGTTATTGCGCTAGGGTATACAGAAAAGAATTCAGTTTTCATTATCTTCAGAATGTGCATTTTTTTTATTAATAAGTAAACGAAAATTTGGTTATTTATTAAGAAAGCATGAATCTTAAAATCAGTGCCATCACCAGATGATTTACTTCCGGCTGAAAGGTCAATGGAATATTTTCGACTGGGCTCTGCTTAGGTTGTCATGGATACTAAGATTCACTTCACCTATTCACATCTTTCTTTCTTGAAATGTTCTCGTGGAACGCTAAAAAAATGTGAGACGTCTTATCTCTTTGTTTTGTAAAGAAAGTGGAGAATAGACAATAGTGACGGAAGGATCCCTATATTTCTAAATAGATGTAAATTTCAATTTTAGTAGTGGTTGTTGGCTCTTAAACAAGGACGTATTTAGGGGGTTCCAGGGGGCCCGGACCCCACCCCCCGAAAGATTTATCAAGTACTAAAATTAAATAATGAAAAATGTATTCGTTTAGCCGTTGTTATATAAATTCCTCTGAACTTTTTGTAAGACAAGGATCATATTGGGATCATACGGCTTTGAAGGACACGAAGGACATATTTAGGGGGATCCAGGGGTTGCATTTGTTGCATAATCAATGGTTATTAACTTCCTCTGAACTTTTTAGAAGGCAAAGATTATATTGGGATCATACGGTTTTGATTTGATTGATTGATTGATTTGGTGCTTTAGACCACTTTATGCACTGTAAGGCTAATCGGGACTGGACCTACAGTTTAAAGTTCGATCCGAACCACTATGTGCCTCCACCGGGTATCGAACCCGGGACAATATGACTTTGAATGACATTACATAGATGATTTATGTACATTATTACTAAAATAATATGCATAAAATTTTAATCAGAAACTTACTTTTCTCCAACATGTAACATGATTTTTGTTATTCGATAAATATTCAATTATTCATCTATTTGACATTAATTTCATTGCCAGGGCACTTGTTTTTTATGTAAGTTATTCCGATCTTAACTACAGGTAAGCTACGTAATGAATATGCGCTGTTATATATCTATTCTTATACAGTATTTTGACTTAATCGTGTGATAATAATATAATTTTAATTTATGTATTGTAATTAGTATTAATTTGATTTAATATAATTACTTTAATTTAAACATTATTATAATATTATTATAATTATTATTATTATTATTATTATTATTCCTGAGACACTTGGTTCGGACCTCCCCCCGGGACATATTTCTATATACGTGCCTGCTCTTAAAATATGCAATAAGTTTATACTTATGATTCATATCGTATGAGCTGAAGTATCTGTCTATATACTGTACATGTAGGGTCTTTGCGCTAATTGAAAGAAAAACTTTAAAAAAGCTGAGCTATTTTTTCCTAAAGTGCATATTTATCTACATATTTTGCACTTTTTAGTGCATATTTTACGTAATTTAAGTGCATAACTATCCGTCTCCTATTATCACCATGTATTGACATCCAGGTTCGAACTTGGGAGGACCGACATCAGTGACGGAGTGGTTAGCACAGCGCGCTGCGATGTCAGGGGTGCCGGATTCGAATCACGGCCTGGGCGTTCCTTGTGAATGTCCCTTCATCAGTTCCATCATATTAGCACTTATCCTCATCTTCATCTTCGCGATTAGCCAAAGTGGCAGAAAATCGAGGTCAAATCAACCAAATTGATCAAACTTGAGACAAGCAAAATGCTAAGTGGTGCTGCATGTTTCGAGTTTCCGATACTTTACATATTACCACTTAAAAATCTGTTTTTAATTTTAATTATTAGGCTCAGTATACACAAAGCCTTTCAAAAAATGAGCCACAAACTCTTTAACGTCCCCCCTTCACGGTAATCTTTAGGAGAAGACAAAAGATTTATCCGAGTGAAGGGAGAACCGGAGTCGACCAGAAACTCCTACCATCTTGTGATGAACAATATGTGTAAAGAAATGATTACCAGTGCTGTGGAGAAATAGCATAATAATAAATTGTTGTCAAAGAAATTAACACAGTACTTTGAGGTATCAAATTAATCTTTTAAGTCCAATTAATTCTAAAGAATACTACTCTGCTTATGCCTTGATTTGTTATATTTTAAAAATTAATTTTATAGCATCACAACTGACATCTAGCGACAGTACTGTGCATTTACGTTACTAGGTATAAAGCTTCAATTTGAGATAAAAAAAAACACTCAGGCGAGGGTGTGGGGGGGGGGGGGACTCCAACTGCAAAATGTTTCATATTACATAGTAGAACATCTTGTCCTTGCAATTATAATTGTATTATTGTTATTTTCAAAGAGCATTACTCTTTTATAATTAAAAGTACACATAAACGAGCATTAGACAATTTTCACTACTCATCCACTTAAATAATCACCTAATTAATGATTTACTTATTATTAAGACCTATTATGCTCTTATATATTTTGAGTAACATTTAAATATTTATAGAAATGTTAATAATACTGAAATATTTGTAAATTTTTGATGACGTCATTCAAGTACGCTTAGCAATCTTAAACAAATCATTGCGTCATAATCGCTCTTAAAAATATTATGTATTCACATGTATGTAATTTAATAATGGAAGTAAAATAATAACTCGTGGCGCAACAGCTCTTGAGGGTCAAGACAGCCAACCTCACTCCCACATGCCTCAGCAGAGATGCACGACCATCCAACCAGTAACGGAGTGACGTGTGGTCAGCATGACGAACACCCCTTACTTTGAATAATTCCCGGCAGGTATCGACTGCAATCTGCGTAAAAAATATCGAGCCTGTGCTCCATGGTAGGAAAAAAGTCAATTATAGCTCATTGGAAAGTCAGAAGTATGTGCTTTTAGACAAAAGCAAGACAAAATGATTTTAACTCCGTCTGTTCTCTATTCAGGCAAAAATGTTGGTAAAAGTGTAGTGTTTTTGCATAAGCCGAATTCAATTGTGTGCAGCTTCTTGTAAAACCGTCGTAAAAATATGATTTTTTTTGTGACTGAAGCTTGTTTATGTGGAAATATCTCGGCCATATATAATGTTGCTATTATATGTAGAACAGCCACAATTAATGCTTAGTTACAATGTTGCAATCTCAGTAACGGCCAGCCCTATTGTCATGCAATGCATATCAAAATGATAGTCATGTAGTACGATTTTACAAGCAGATAAAGAGAGGACTCAATATTTTTGAAGCGGGTAAAAGTTTTCTGAGCGTAAAGTGTACTTAAAACCAGGATTGTTAAAGGTTCTATAAATTCTAATGGGTTCTGCAACAAGGCCGGAACCTTTTTTCTTGCACAATTTCAATTCGGTCCAAGGTGCGTATTGTTTCATTGCAATACGAAACTTGGATCCCATTTAAACTGGCCAGAAAAGAAAATGTTGCTGGACCTTATTTATATTGATTCGGAAAAAAAAAGGTTCCTGAACCGTATTTAAATTGATCCGGGGAAAAAAGGTTTCTGGGTCTTATTTCAATTGATTCGGGAAAAAAAAAGGTTCCTGAACCGTATTTAAATTGATTCGGGAAAAAAAGGTTCCTGGACCGTATTTAAATTGATTCGGGAAAAAAAGGTTTCTGGATCTTATTTCAATTGATTCGGGAAAAAAAAGGTTCCTGAACCGTATTTAAATTGATTCGGGAAAAAAAGGTTTCTGGACCTTATTTAAATTGATTCGGGAAAAAAAGGTTTCTGGACCTTATTTAAATTGATTCGGAAAAAAAAAGGTTCCTGGACCGTATTTAAATTGATTCGGGAAAAAAAGGTTCCTGGACCTTATTTAAATTGATTCGGGAAAAAAAGGTTCCTGGACCGTATTTAAATTGATTCGGGAAAAAAAGGTTTCTGAACCGTATTTAAATTGATTCGGGAAAAAAGGTTCCTGAACCGTATTTAAATTGATTCGGGAAAAAAAGGTTTCTGAACCGTATTTAAATTGATTCGGGAAAAAAAGGTTCCTGGACCTTATTTAAATTGATTCGGGAAAAAAAGGTTCCTGGACCTTATTTAAATTGATTCCGGAAAAAAAGGTTCCTGGACCGTATTTAAATTGATTCGGGAAAGAAAGGTTCCTGGACCGTATTTAAATTGATTCGGGAAAAAAGGTTTCTGGACCTTATTTAAATTGATTTTGGAAAAAAAGGTTTCTGGACCTTATTTAAATTGATTCGGGAAAAAAAGGTTCCTGGACCGTATTTAAATTGATTCGGGAAAAAAAGTTTCTGGACCTTTTTTAAATTGATTCGGGAAAAAAGTTTCTGGACCGTATTTAAATTGATCCGAAGAAAAGGTTCCTGGATCAAATTGAAATGCTTTACATATAAAAAAGGTTCTTTACGGTCCCGAATCCATTTACGCTTGCTGGTTTTCTCTCCTGGACCGGAATTGAAATTATTGAAAATTCCAGGACTTAAACTAAGTTTGGCGTCCAACCATAGTACTGAATGCTACCGCCTGTGACAATCGTTTCACATAAATCCAACTCGTTGCAGCTTCGTTGTATTATACAAGGCATTGTCGACAAGTTACGCTTATACTGTGTACTTTCCCAATAGCTTTTCCTGTCCATTGTCGATCGGCTTCTGTGAAACTGTGCTTCACAGCCGCTGCCGTCCATATTCCAAGGCACGACTACGCCACACCAGGGGTAGTATATCTTGCGTTTTGAATACCTCTTGTCACTTCTTTATCTTCCTTTAAGCTTTGGAGAAACCGCAAGTCTGGATACGTTCGATGTTAAGAGGGTGTTGAACAGCGGCGTAGTGCCCACGTAAGGCTTGTAAGTCCACCTTACAAGTTGAAATTATTGAAGAAAACTTATTTAATTCCCGTATTTATCGCTTCAACGCACATAGCAATATCAGACAGCAAGTAGAACTTTTAACGAAACAATTGAGGACTTGTTTTGATTCGAGTTGTTTCTCTGTAAGGCTTCTTGAGAGGACTTACTTACTGGTTGGTGAATGGAAGAAATGATTTGGACTCGCCCATAGCGGGTGTGTTTGCTCGCGTAGTATCTTCTCAACCAATGACAGGGCGCCCCGATTCTCAGGCACTGTAAGCAAACTGTAAGACGCATTACAGTGGGTGCTAACTGGCGAGAATTTCTGTCCCCGCTGCGTCTGACTCATGTTTGCCACGGTCCGAAGAGAACCAAGAAAATCGACTCCCGTGTTGTTTCAACAATGCTTGACGGGAGGTGTAGCTAACAAAACGGGTGTCGTGTAAACTAACTATTAAGTTAACAAAGAGATGGTATAATGTTGGATATTACCTTCATTAGAAGCAGCGAAGTTAAAGATAAAAGAGGAATATCTGGCAATCCTAGATCCGTCAGCGCCCGCAAAGTTAGGCGCGTGCATCCCAGTTTCCCTAATGTTAAAAGCATACGCGTAATACTTAGCGTTGTGATTTACAGATATATATATTTTTTTACCTTTTCCTTTCACTAAGTTGCTTGATATGCTTTTCAAAATGTGCGCAAATATCGTAACCATGATAATGAGTAATATTCTCGAATGCATTTGCAAATTGTATCCTACGCATTTCGCACAAATGTTTTTTTAGTGAAAGAAAAATAATAAGAAGAATAAAAATATCACATGACCTTTCCAGAAGAAGGGTTTGTGTCCTTAACTAAGCTGAATGCGAAATTTGTCGGATCGAGTTACAGAATAAATGAGAATTTTCATTAAGTAATACATATGCTAATATTGTTAACATAGTGTGTGTGCATTTTGTGTTTGAAATTGAGTATGCCCATACATGACTTAGATTCAAATAGATTCTATTTAGTTAAAATATCTTTGGGTTTTCTTTATCCAATATTCAGGTCAGGTTTATCTAAGGAAGTCTTACACCTTTCATACAATCACGCTACGCCACTGGTGTTGAACCCGGGTTATCTCTGCATGGCAACCAGACAGTGGCTGGATGATGGTCTGCAAATCTCGTGCGTGTAAGTTCTCCATGGATATTCTTAAAAGAGGTTATACCATACAGAAGCGAATCTAGATGTCCGTGATTAGTTGGAATTTCTCGGTGAATCATCGAAGTAATGTTGTGTTCATTGGTGTCGGCTTTCTTGTAGAACAGCGTAACTGGACAGGAGCAGAATTTATTAGAATGTGATCCACCGTATTTTAAGAGTCAGGGGAACAGGAGCATTCTTTATTTGAGGAGTAGAAATGCACACACACACATACACGTAACCAGCGGGGGGGGGGGGGGGGGTCCGGCCCCTCCCTGCCACCGACTCCTCGGGTATCGTCCAACTCAGCAATGATTACGAGTCGACTCGTCGCTACCTCCAAAGACGAATTCAAAGAATTAGAAAACTGGAAAATGACTTCTCTTTACTCTTTGTCTAGCTTAAGCCCACCAGTTTTGACTTGTAGGAATTCTCCAGTTACAAGATCAAGTGCATCTCTTTGTGCCAAGACAACGCGTGGTCCCGCATTCGGCATTCTTCGACATATGTGCCTATTCAAGAACTGAGCAGTCTTGGGTTCGAGAATACTTTGCCCATTTCCTTCAGTCTTTGTTGACTAATCTCTCTTTAGGGACACGGGCAGACAAACAGGTCGTTGGCCATTCCAAAAGGTGCAGGCTTAATTCTTGAAATTTCAAGTTCTTGGCATGCGAGCAGGTATATTTTGGCAAATGGGGAGAGAATCGTTTTGTTTGCATTCATCGCCAATAGCAGACATTTATCGAAAATAGGCCTATACGGTATATCGAAAAGACGCCAGTCATCATTGTGTATGACGTCAGCCATTATCGAGGGACTGTAGAGGTGAAGATGGTAGAGAAGGAGAAAATGAAACTTTGTAAAGAGGGAACGTTGGTCATGACGCCAGAGCCTCGTTAGTCTGTACGTACAATGCAGTCCAGGGCGTACTAAATGGAAGAGAGATTGATATTTGGGTGTCTTAAGAAAGGTTTACCCCCATGCGCTCCAAGGCGAAGACAAGACGCGAGGCTGAACAAAAATTACACGACAGACAAAACAGTACGTTAGTGTTCGTAGACAGAACAAAGGACAGGCTCCAGACAGTGTGTAGGAAAGGGTTGATGTGGGAAACAGAGGGGAGAGAGGAGATAGAAACAATGTAGCAAGATTAGATACGACGTGGCGCGGCATAATGGTTGATAATTACTATCCCTGCAAGCGTGGTTGTTGTATCACCCCTCTCCACTTTACCATGCACTGGAAAAAAGATGGCAGATTGCAATTTCCGGTTGCTTTCCCGGAAACCACTTTGGGCCCAACGCTTCGATACGATTCTCGGAAAGTTGTGATTTATTGGTAGTTTGACATGAGACAGCCCTTTGCTGATTTGTCCGCTTCGTAGTACACGCTGTGACAGACAATGGGCGTAATGGTGTTTATGCATGCATCAGCAGTATTGGATGCTTCTTTTGGTTCCTCGGGGTGCAGATGGTGCATTGGAGGGTTCTTGTACTTAGAACCACCGTGTGGGCCGTGAATGCATTATGTAAAACCTGTCGCAGGGGACTGCATGTGTGGATTATGTGTGACGGAGAAAATTAAAGGGTGTGTTCCTCGTCTGCTGGTGCAAGCGACTGTCAATAGGGTGCGTTTAGAGAGTATCTCATGTTGAAGCCTTTAGGGCATGGGCAAGGTTATCATAAGTTAAAAAGTGAAAAAGCGGTCATTTTAAGACATTTTAAACTTTAAATATCCCACTATGTAAAGTGTAATATTATCACATTTTATTAATTAAATTGTTTACATTATTCAGTATTGCATTTATTAGTATTATGGAAAGCCTGCATCACCGATAGCGTAATGATATTACCGAATCTCTCCGAAACCGATACCAATACGCATTGCTTGCATTGCAGAATTATTTCTCTTGTACTCTACGGTTATACAAGCATAGAAACGGTTTTTCGTTGTGACGTTTCAGCAGAACACACGCTCCCTCCATCAGATATTTATTTTTAGTTTGATTAAAGATACAGTTATAACAATGCTTACATTTTTTTAACAAAAAAGAATCAGTTATACAATGGGTGTTGTCAATGTTCCATTGTTAAGTTGCTATATTATAACAATGTAACATTGACATTGTATAACTGATTCTTTTTGGTTAAAAAATTGTTAACCATTGTTATAACTGTATCTTTAATCAAACTAAAAATTAATGTCTGATGAAGGGAGCGTGTGTTCTCCTGAAACGTCACAACGAAAAACTGTGATTTTATGCTTGTAATAACCGTAGACTACAAGAAAAACAAGTTAAAAGTTGTTCTAAATATTGATTTGATTTGAGTTAGTGTCTTTAAGTCCACTTTATGCACAGTAAGGCTAATCGGGACTGGACCTATAGTTTAAAGTGGGATCCGAACCACTATGTGCCTCCATCGAGAATCGAACCCAGGACCTCTTGATTATAAATATTGATTTGAAGTGGGTGAGTAGAGTAATCCTCCCCATTTATAAGCATTAATTTACCAGTTTATCTTAAAATAATAAAAATTTAATCCGAATATAAAAACACCTCTTAGGAAATCACAAAATATAGTTGAATTATGGAATGGAATGACCAAGAAACTCGAAGCTCTGCCAAGTCTCGTTTCGTCTCCATAGCATCCCCACTTTCCCCCTCTTCTCTTTCCAGTTGTCTTTCTTTATTTTCCTCCTTCTCCTGGCTTTCTCTTTTCCTCTCTGCCTCGATTTGTCTCTGGTGCTGTATCCAGCAGCAGCATACATGCAGTTAATAGTTTCTGAACAAACGCCTCTTCTTCTCTTTAGCACTTTCGTCGTGAAAGCTGAGCTGGGAATTTCCCATAAGCCTTCATTTTGTACGATTCAGAGCCAAGTGCCAGTGTTTGCGTCCGTTGCTATGGACAGTTCCGATAATACGGTCCCTCCTTAACCAACATGAATTACGATCGGCCCCGGACACCGCCCCTCCCACTTCATATTCGCTTGATCTTGAGCCTTTAATTGCTGGACCCTCCCCGCGGTTCCTCAAACTATTCTGCTTCTTTGAAGACAGGATACTGGGAAGTGTATTTTGCATTACGTCATCAGCTTCTTCCGCAGCGAATGTTTTCGGGCAGTTGTTTGGAATTGCAACCAAATGGGTTCGGGAGAGAGATCCATGCATGTAGACAAAGGCAGTTTTCTTTGATCTTCAAAGTATTAATTAATAAAAAAGAAGTGTTTGTTGTGATTTTTATGCTTAAATTTCGGTTAGCTCCGAAACTTCGAAATTTTGAGAAAAGTTGTTTATTTTGATGTCCTGTATATGTTTCTGTGGTCCCCGGGCGCCATTTTAATGACACCCTGTATATAAAATAAACGGAAGTAGAGTAAACGGAGAGGCATGCTGGGACGCTATAAAGAATCAGCTGTGTGATAGACTCCTTATTGTTGACGTGCCCCTTTTAGAAGAGACTCCTGCGTAATTTTCCGTCTCTCTGCATGCAAAGTTACTGTGCGCATGATCGTAAACAGAAGAAATAATTCGAATTTGGAATCTTAGGTAATATGGAGCTAAAATGTTCTCACACAGAACTCAATTACTTTATGAAATTTTGATCATACAAATAATAAGTTGTTCCGAAATGAAATAATCATGAAAGTTATACATTGGGCCTAGGGGGCCCCAAGCGAAATTTTAGAGGGGCCGAGCCTCCTGGGACACCCTCGTTTCGGCGCCCCTGATTGTACATGTCGAAGTAGTGTCATGGGTGAAGTAGAATTATCCACCGTAAATTTAATCTTTTTGATTATGACTCATTCTCCGGGAATGTATCAACACTAGGCATGCCCAGGCACTTGACGACCCCTTGAGTGAGAATCACAGAGAGAGGTAACTTAATTCTCTCCTGCTTCCCCACTCTCAAATCGGTACAACTAGACTGGAGAGATATATCAGCTAACATATTCTCTAGTTTCACTATATCACAACCTGTCTTTAAGGGGCAAAGTCGGTTAGCTTGTAAAACTAAGGTTTGTGATCATCCGTTGAAGGATTGAAAAAGAAACCAAAGGAATAACAATGCAGGTTGTTCAGTTCCGAAGAGGCAGAGGAACGATCAACTTGGTAAGAACATTTTAAGTGCGATCTAATATCGTCAAGAATTACTTAAAATGCCATCCAAACCATCTCAAGAAGAAAATCCAGAAGTAGACGAGATGTTAAAATCTTTAAAAGTTCCAAAAATAATAGTAGCCTTACCAAAAGTTAAACGTGTGAAAGCAGAAGAAAATCCGACATTTCAAGTAGCCGTACAACTACCTTGAAATAAAGAGACTCGTTTTGAACGTAACAAATGACATGACATCATATAATCAAATGAAAGAGACGGGAGCAGAACTCGAAAACACTTTCCACATATATTTTCATTATATTACATTCTAAACCAAATATACTATTTGCAACAGCGTTCGGTTAACAATTTGTATTCAAATTTTCTTCCACACTCGGGTAACTTTGCATGTGTTTTACAAACACAAGTATAACATTGCTCCAATTGGCCATGGTTTCTCCCAACCTAAAACTGTTTGTGCTAGTTCTTCCAGCATTCAATCCATCAAAATCATCAGCGCCATCTCTTGCTCTACTTTTTATTTACAAGCTCTTTGGAGTGCACTTAAGTGATCAGAGAACATTGTGTCACAAAACTCCTTTACTTCGTCCCAGTGGAGCAAGCGAACGAAAACAAGTTTCTGCGCAAGTAGTGACGCGAGACGGCTCCACCAATGGACACGTGAGAGAGATTGGGATTGCGTGGAGGGGAGGGGAAACGACTGCAGTTTGCAGCAGCGTGTACTGCTTCGCTTTGGCTACTCAATTTTTCGCTTTGTCTGCCGCTATACGCGGCCGGCCTTGCTCCAGAGATAAAGGGATTGGTCGAAAAGGATGACATGAATTATTTAAGTTGTACAGTGTACAGAATGAGGCACAGATAATTTTGGAAGACAGACCTACAAAATATTTTCTACAGAGATTTGTATTATATTATTTCGTCAAAGCAATTACTATATGTAATAGCTTTGGGTTAACAATTTGTGTTCTAATTATATTCCACACTCAGATGACTTTATTTTACGAACAAAAATAAAGTATTGTTTCAAATTATTAATGGTTTTCTTCTTCTATCTGATATGGTCCATCCTAGTTCTTCCAGCATTCAATTGATTGCAATCATCAGCGCCATCTCTTGAGCTACTTTTCATTTACAAGCTCTTTGAAGTGTATTTAAGAGTATTGTGCCACCGAACTCCAAGGATCCAGAACCAGGTGTGGAGATCGGACTTCGACCAAATTCCGATGGACGTTGGCACGCCTTTTCTCGGTTTTGTACCCGTAGCCTCAGCATGAATAATTCAGAGACCGAACACGTTTCACAGGTTGAGGTCAAGATCAAGTGGTTTGTTGAATCGACAGGAAACAACGGATGCAGAAAAGGAGGTGGGGGGGGGGGGGGTGAGAAGAGCGACAACCGGCTCATAAAGAAACCAAGTTAACGAGGTGTAACGTCGGGAACAAGCAGAGGAAAAGTCTCCGGCTCTCCTAGCTGAGTTTCCTCAAAGTATGTGAAGCCGATTCTATTGTGGACAGCCGGCAATACTTTCGCTGTGAGGATAGGATAAGGCACGACTTTCTGAGAGTGTAAGTGGCACTTTCATGAACTACACTCCGGTGGTATTTGCTCAGCCTTTGAAGATATGTGAGCCGAGAATGGCGGTTTCACGACGACATATATGGATAGTCGAACATTTTAGGGAAAGGTTTACCGGGTCCAAACTCTTCCCGTTGGTTCAGTAAATATTTTGCGCGCCCACACACACTACACATATGTAGGTGCTTTAAAATAAAAGTCTAACCAATGGCGGTGATTTTGGGGGCGTGGGGGGCAGTTGCTTCCTCACTTTATGCCACTTTCGTCCTCACACTATGGCCTCTTAATGGTAAACCTTGTCTACCAAGAGAAAGTAAGCTGCCCCCCACCACGTTGTGGCACACAATCACCGCTACTGAGTCCAACCAAAATTATTATTGTTATTGGCAATACAATAATTAATGTACATGAAACCAATACTGCATCCACATTGTTTGGAGGTGTACTGTTTGTACATTAAGACTGTTTATTAACAATTATCTTAAAAGCTAAGCAAAAAGGCTATACTGCAATATGCCGTGAAGGCACATGGGGTGGGGGGATGTGGAGATAGGGTCCCCACTAGAGTGCTGGAGGAAGAGGATTTCGTTCGAGCGCCAAATAGTTCGCATGCGGAAGTTAAAAGTCGTGTTCTGTATTTTTCTTGCGCGCAAGTAGTTTTCATAAAACTCACCACTTTAAGGTTCATCATAAGATGGGGAAAGACATTTTGAACCTGACTGTCCAAGTCCCATAAATTTCCGTCGCCTACAGCCGGAGTTATCGTTCCTTGAAGAAACAAGGGAAACATCACCTTTCATTTCCTTCCGCCTGATTTCTTCGTTGCCACCGTGTTGACGCAGCTGAGTTGTTGTGTCTAGGGAAAACTGTGGGTGTTAGATTCGTCTCGATATAAACAATGACCCTTCATTGTTCTGGGCGTTCTCGAACATTGAAAGTCTGGGTCACTTTGAGTTCAGCGTTTTCGTAGCAAAGCTGATGTAAAATTATTCGCTTACACTGGTCTACATATGAAATATATTTTTCTGCTGACTTAGATATTTTAACTGATTCTATATAATTTGAGGTCGCTGATTCCAAATATGTAGTCAGAAAAAGTGTATCACGTCACAATTTTTCACAAATCACATTTGAAAATTTTCACAATATTATAATACTGGGCTAAACTCCAACAATTTTCCATATAGATATCTGTACATAATGAAATTTCTTTTTCTGCTGACTTAGATATTTTAACTGATTCTATATAATTTGAGGTCGCTGATTCCAAATATGTAGTCAGAAAAAGTGTATCACGTCACAATTTTTCACAAATCACATTTGAAAATTTTCACAATATTATAATACTGGCCTAAACTCCAACAATTTTCCATATAGATATCTGCATATAATGAAATTATAAGACTACAAACATAGGTGGCGTAGCTGATAACAGGTATTAAGTTGCATTGTTTCACAAGTCACATTTCCAAATTTTCAGAAAATTATATCCGGCTACATTCCAACAGCACTTGCAAAGAGATTGCGTCGTAGTCAGATGTCCATGCAGAGTATCACATCACGTTGTTTACAAACATACGTTTCTATTTTCTCAATAGAGAGTCCTTAATGGACAAAAAGTTTTAGGCAATTCCGGCAAATTGATCAATTTGTTTCACGAGCACATACAGTCAACACCTGATGCCTGTACTTATGCTAAACTTAACATACACCACAGAATAGCACAACATGCATACCTACTTAGGCAAAAAAAAAATGTTTCTTTGATTTTCTGGAGTAGGTGGACTCAGGAACGTCACTCTGCAAGCACCAGCAATAGTCGGCCATCATGTTTTCATTCCATCTCCCCTGATATCGGTGCTCCATGGTTTTTATGTCTTGGTGGAAGCGTTCGCCCTGTTCTTCACTTACGGCACCAAGATTGGACGGAAATACATCTAAGTGGCTGTGCAGGAAGTGAAGCTTGACACTCATCTTTACTCCTAACTTTTGAAACGTCACCAACAAATTTTCAACTAGAACCTCGTAGTTGTGCGCCCTGAAGTTTCCAAGAAAGTTTGTAATGACATCAGAAAAGGCACACCATGCATCTTTCTCTGTGCGGTTCATTGTTTGTAAGAATTCTTCATCTTTCATTATGATCCTTATCTGAGGACCATCAAAAATACCTGCTTTTACTTTCTCATGCGTCAATGCAGGAAATTTTGAGCAAATGTATTTAAAGCAAGCCCCAAGCCCCATTCTTATCCAGAGCTTTTACATACTGCTTCATTAATCCCAACTTAATGTGCAGTGGAGGAAGTAACACTTTCTTAGGATCAACAAGCGACTTGTTCTGGATGTTTTTCGCCCCGACTTCAAAGTTTTTCCTGGATGGCCACAGTCTTCGTACCCAATGTTCGTTCCTTACTCGACTGTCCCATAAACACAAAAAGCATGGATATTTCGTGAAACCTGCTTGTTGACCAAGTAACATTGAAATGACCTTGAGATCTCCGCACACAAGCCAACTGTCATTTGCATACTTTATCTTTGATTTTCAACTGATGTATCTACCCTCCCTCCTGCTTCCCAAACCCACCCCATCCCAATAGAGTTCAACATGTTTTTTATATCCCTCGCCCAGTTCCGTGTATTTTCTTCTCTTACTTGCATTATCAGACATTGACCCTTAAGTGTCGTGTTACCCTCCCTTGCTAGCTGAAGCCAATACTTTAAAGTTCTCATCCTAGCTTGTACTGTCTCTTTGCTTAGACCTAATTCTTTAAGTACCCCACAATTGGCAGTACTTCTACTTACACACAACACTTTTTTGTAGTATTCTGTTTGAATGCTTGCGACTGTGCTCCCTCCTCTTGCCCCCCACAGTTCAACCCCATAGTTCAAAGTTCCTGTTATTATTGACTTGTACAAACCCTGAATCACTGAGAACGGCATTTGCGGTACTTTACTTATGGTACGTATTACTTGGTCTATTGCGAGCTTTGCTTTGCTTTTTCGTGTCTGCATATGTTGCGTCCAACTTCCAGTCATAGATAATGTTACTCCTAAGTACGTGAAACGCTTGACAGGCTCAATTACTTCCCCCCCGTAATTCCATTTTTCTTGTTTGCTGAAAGTATACCCATTTTTGAAAGCCATGATTTTAGTTTTTTTAATGTTAACTGTCATTTTGTATTTTTGGCACCCCTCGTATATGCTATTTAGTCCCCTTTGTAGCCCCTCTATTGTCTCCGACATGATGACTATATCGTCCGCATACAAGAGTACAGGTATCTCTTGCTCCCCTATAGATGGGGTTGCGCCCTGCTCCCATGATACTTCGTTCGCCACCCAATCAATGAAGAGAGAGAATAAAATTGGCGACAGGATACATCCTTGTTTTAACCCGGAATGCGAGGGTTGTAATGATGATACTCTGTGGCCATCGCATCTCACACAAAATTGTACGTTTTCATAAATAGCTTGTAGCGCCCTTATCATGCGCGCCGACATTCCTTTTTCTTGCAGTTTCCCCCACAAAATACCCCTGTGAACTTTGTCAAACGCCTTCTCGTAATCAATGAAGCACGCGTACAACTTTTTTCGTTTCTCTTTAATTCGCTCAAGTACTAATGTGTGCAATATGAATATATTATCTAGGGTACTATGCCCTTTCCTGAATCCTGCTTGTAAAGGGGAAATTTTATCAAATATTTCTGACCACTTTTGTATTCTACGGTTTAAAATATGCGTATATATTTTGCTCCATATTGGAAGCAAAGAGATACCCCTAAAATTGCCCGCGTCGCTCCTATCCCCCTTGCCTTTATATATAGGGCAAATTATTGATGTGGCCCAGTCCTTCGGGAAATGTCCCTCTTTGAAAATCTTATCTAGTAGTCTACGGATATTTTCTAACATATTAATGTCTTCCCCAATTGCTTTAAAGAAGTCCGTTCCGATATTATCCAATCCAGCCGCTTTCCCTTTTTTCAATTTCCCAATCGCCATTCTTAGCTCATCCACTCGTATACCCTCATCAAGTATCGGTATGTAGTCCCCTAGGAAGTAACGTTCCCGTGCAATTTCTGTTCGAGATGTCTCCCCCTCCCCTCCAAGTAAAGAACGACAGTGAGATTCCCAAATATGTGGCTCAATATGCACCCAGTTGTTTTTCTGACCCCTCAATGTGCGTAGAACTCCCCATAATGCCGAAATATTCCTCTCCGAGATTGCCTTTCTAATTTCTTCGAATTTTTCAACTTGCCATTTTTCTTTTTCTTGCTCTAAAATGTTGTTATACGCTCTTCTGACCATGAGGTAGTTATTTCTGCCCTCTTCGCTATTTGTGTTTCTGTAGAGTTTCAAAGCTCGGTCCAGCCTTTTCTTCATTATTTTGCATCTCTCGTTGTACCACCCCCCCTTAACATGTTTGCCCCCCTTCCCCTCTCCCTTTATCATATGACTTCCGGCCCTTTCGAGAATATGATATCCTAATCCCACTGCTTCCTGTATATTATTTCCCTCGATGGCTGTTTTAAAACGCTCTTGCAACATTTTTGTTACGTCATCGGTCATAATTATCTTGTATTGTTCCTCCCCCTCTTTAGTCCACACGTATTTGCGTAATATTTTCTCGGGCTCCAACGCGAGTTTGGGAGTGTCTACGTTACTATGAGTATCCCACTGAACGTCGATTTCAAGTGGCATATGATGCGATTGCGTTTGCGCCTGGACGTGAAAACCCTTAATTCTTTGTAACAGTTCGAGGGAGCCAATAGCATAATCAATAGTACTACTACCCCCCGCCCCCACGTATGTGAAGTGCCCCGGACAGTCTGTGAAAAATTTCCCATTTAATATTTGGAGCTTATGTAACCCGCATAGTTCTAGGAGCTGCCTCCCTCCCGCGTTTACTATTTTATCCCTGCTTTGTCTAGGTTGTCCTAAGTACATGCCGTCATGAGTCGTTTGGTCACTATCTTGCCCCCCATAGTCGTCCCAGGATACCTCCTCTTCCCCAATTCTGGCGTTTAGGTCACCAGTCACCAAGAAATTGGCCCCAGGATGTTCTTCCGTCAGTTGTTGAATAGTTGCCCCTAAATTGTCAAAATGTTGCTCTGAATAGAACTTGGAGCTTGGGGGTTGTCTGTAAACTGCCAGCACGATTAAGTTCAGGGACCCCGCTGCAAAATGGATCCCCAGGATCCCCTCCTTATCTATACATATCTGTTTTATAAACTTTTTCCATTTTTGTTTGAAAATGATTGCCAAGCCCCCCGGGTGCCGCCCTCTACTGGCCCTTCTACGCGTGATTTTTGAGAACCCCTCCCCCCATGACTCTGGCATGTTATTAGAGCTTCCCCACGGGACAGCGATAAGAACGAAGAAACCGCACAAAGTGAACCGAGCGTGTAATACGCGTACTGTGGGTCTAGCAGTGTGCAATGTATATGTGTTTTGTTTTGTTCTGTTCTGTTTTGTTTTTCACATTATTCAACAAAGAAATTCAAATTCAAGTAAGTCTCCAGACAGGAGGCCGAATGAACCGGACACACAACTTTATTTGCATGTGCAATATTTCGATTGTTAAAATATACTAATTATGTTTAATTTTTTCTTTTGTATCTGATCAACTGCTAAGAGTTATTTGTATACTAACGTAAAGAAGGTACAATATTAATACATGACTTTGAGGGAAGAGAAAGTGTGTGTAATGTAAAATTAATGTAGTGCGTACAGCGTACAGCTCGCACAAGGAAAATGTAAATAAAAATAAAATGTTCATGTACTTTATCTTTCGAAGCAGTTCTTTCATTGTTTCGTAGCTTTCCTTCAAATGTACGGAGTGGTCAACAGGAATGGATGCTAACTTATTGCCATTATGCAGCAACACACACTTCAAACTCCTCTTCGAGTTTTCAATAAAAAGCCTCCATTCTTCTGCATTATACGTACATCCCATAGCTTCAATTAGTCCCTTCACATCTGATTTGATTTTTGATTTTGATTTGATTTACTTTATTTTACTTCGCGTTTTGTGCCTCTTGGCTAATTTGCGAAGATGGGGATGAGTGATGAAATGATGAAATTGATGAATGGACATTCACAAACAACCAAGCCCGACCGGGATTCGAACCCGGGACCCTTGGCATCGCAGCGCGATGTGCTAACCACTCGGCCACAGGGTCGGGCCCTTCACATCTGTACAATAGACAAGTTCTTCGTCCCTTTGAAAATATCTTAGATGCCTCTCTCTGTCCCAACACATAAAGGTTGTTCCAGACGCTAACATATTTCTTTCCTTTAGTCTACACAGGTCCTGCATACTTTATGAGGTGCCCAGGATTTATCTAGTCACCCAATTTAATTCAGAAATATGCACTATATGCTTTCCTTACAAAGTCAGTAATATTTGTCCTTTGTTTTGTGGTTAACAATGCTCGAATAACTGATTGAAATAATATTCATTATAATATTGCATGTGCTGCCATCTTGTGACCTCTTTACGGACTACGTTGTTTCATTGCTCTAAATATACATCCCTAATCTTAGATAATTTTCTATTTTCCTCCGAAACCTGACGTGATAGAAAAAAACGGATTTCGGTTTTGGATTTACCACCCCCGAATTACTAAAGAACAACTATCAGCCTCCAGTCAGCAAAATGGACGTAGACCAGTGTTATCGTTTACTCGTGCGCCACGAAGAACAGTTTGTGAAAAGATTAAATACAGCCCTTTCGTGCAATAGTGTGTGTTCCGTGTGATTTTTATTTTAAATAATGTCACTCTCGAAACCTGGCACCAGGAGTACAGGCACCAAGGGTACAATAATACATTCACAAGGGAGAAATATTATTTTTAAAGTGTATTCGTACTTCAAGGAATTGGCGTCGGAAGAAGTGCGTGCTGAAACATTGTTTTCACATAGAGAACTTACGGCTAAAGCGTGTGGTGTAAGTGTTCATACTGTGTCGCGTATTGTTAAACAGGGTAAAACATCTACCACAGAAATCGGTGAACCCCTATTTAAATCTCCTTGGAAACATGCCAGAAAGCAGAAAAATGTTACTAGCTTAGATGACTTCGATTGGATTGGATTGGATTGATTTGTTGTTTTAAGTCCACTTTATGCACAGTAAGGCTAATCGTGACTGGACCTACAGTTTAAAGTGGGATCCGAACCACTATGTGCCTCCACCGGGAATCGAACCCGGGATCCCTTGATAGTTGACTTCGAAAAAGATGTACTCCGTCGTACAATATTTGAAATGTATGACAACGTCGTATATCTTTCTATCAAGAAGCTTGTGCGTCATGAGGGAAAGAATTAATTACACTGGTTCCTATACTTCTACGGGGTTAATACTAAAACGCTTGGGCTTCAAATATAAAAACAAAAACAAAAAAAAACGATGGGCCTAAATTTCTGTTAGAAAGGGGAGATATAGTTGCCGCGAGAATTAAATTTTTGAGAACAATACACAACCTGAGAGCGGCTGGTGATAATCTTCGCACGTCGAAAAGCTTCAGGAAGAGGATTTTCACAATGATGTGGCCCGATACAGCATAGTGCAAAATCTAGTCATCAACTTCCAGGAGAGTGACTCTGAAATGAGTGAAATCAGTGACCCGGAGACCGAGGAAGACGACGAGAGCGGTGATGATGACCTGGCAGTTCCTCTACAATAAATACCTTCAAACTTCTTTCAGGTATGGGTTTCTCGTATATGCTACAGTGATATATTATAATCCTGTGTAGAAATATTCACTATATTATTTCACTGTACTCATAGTCATATATACTGTGCATTATCAAAATAATGGACACATCGCGAATTTTCTGTCCTTTCCTTGCGCTAGCAGTTAGTTTGGCAACAGCGCAGTAGCACTGGCTGGGTATTGGCCGAACTCATGTTCCTTCTAAAAGCGTACGCCGTATAGTCCCCACACATTCACAATTTCGGCCATTTGTTGAAGTTGTGTGATCAGCAACACGCTCCGGTAGCTTTTACTCCATAGGGTTGCACGGTACCCATTTACTTAGAGGCTGGGTGAGCCACAGAGCCGCTCCAAGCAGTTATTGCTGGATACCTCACCTGAAATCACTCATCCTGGGAATCGAACTCCGGGCAGGCAGATGCCCTAACCACTGGACCACCCTGGCTCCAACAACGATATTGTAACTATTAAAATTGTATCTACTGAAATTTTAACTCCACCCATTATTCCTGTATACATACAGCCATGCATGAACTCGAGGAAGCAATGCAGGAAGCTAAATGTGGGAACCTCATCTCCCCTGAAATACACAGTTGAGCCTGTTATGTTAGGTTAGGCTTTAAAAATATGATTTCTAAACGAGAACAAACAAATGTAACTTACAAGATATATTTTAATTGCATTACAATGGAACAATACACAAAAAGAGTCATACATAACTTCAAAGAAAACAAAATCTTAACGATTATTCTGAAATGTGAGCAGACATGTATATAGTACATACAAACTCACTTTAATATATTACAAAATAAATAAATACAAAATAAAAGTAAGTTGTTTCAACTTCAAAACATCTATTTTTGTCAATTTTCAATTAATAAAATTAAAGGATCACATGCGGTCGTAACAAATCTGGAAAGGTGCAGCAGAAAAAAATAATTGTCAAGCAGTAACAAAATTAGTTGCACATGAAATGCAATGGAAAACCAGTCACAGTCCATAATGAACATCAAAACATGAAAAAAAGCAGTTAAGCATGTTGATGCACACATTTTAGCGAAATGAAATCAGAATTGTAAACAGAACAGAACTGCACAAAACCAGATGGGTAATGAATAAGAAGGCACACTATTAGAAGCTCAGGAGAAGACTCGTATTGTTACAACAGGAAGTACCATTGCCAAATAACAACCCTGGACGAGGATTGGTAGCAAAATCATGACAACAGCTAGAAAACGGTAACTAAATAAATATCATGCACATAAATGTATAGCAAAACAAGAACAATAATCAGTAATTGGTAGTCAAATGAGAACTCAGGACTTCAAGCAATTAAACGGAAAGAACCACAATCAGAAAACATGAGTAATTAGCTAGATAAGAATCAAGGACATAATGTACAAAGGCTGTCGCAGAGAAGGTGAGACTAATTTCTGTATAGGAAAACAGCAACGTCCATTGGCTAGCTAATGTACTAGGGTGAAAATTTGGTTCATTAGCTGCCGATTGAGACCAAAATTAGCGCAATAGGGCAAAAAGTCGTGACTGCGTAGCAGTTAAAAGACAAGCATGTACATGGACCCCTCCAAGAATCAATAAAATGAAACAAAAAAAATTACGAACCACAAAATTTTTGTTCAGAATCAGCCATATCGAGTAGACGTACATCTTTTTCAAAATAGGCACCATTGACAGCTAAGCAAGCGTCCATACGCTCCTGCCACTTTGTGAATGTCTTTGAAAATTCGTCGTCAGGTAGCGAACTGAAGAAAACTTGCGCTGCGGTGATCAGTTCTTTGTTCGTCATGAAATGACGACCACGTATAGCGGCCTTTAAAAGTGGAAATAGCCAAAGGTCGCAGGGTGCAAGGTTCGGGCTGTATGCTGGATGCGGGAAAATTCTTCGTCGTGTAATCCTGAAAAGCCCGCGCGGTGTGCGGCTGTGCGTTATCGTGGTGCAATATGAAGGAGTTCTTCAAATGCGGCCTCTTTTTTGCTACGTGCTGGCGCAGAGTCTCAATGACTCCTTGATAATACTGTGGCTCTACTCAGTCTGTCTTGATCGGCATATGCCTGTTGAAACATTGCATGTTTCCGCAGCACTTCTCCCTAAACGCCAATAAAATTTTATGGAATGTCGCTGTTCATCTTGAATACTCATCGCAAAAAGCAATGTTATACACAAAAACCTGGAGGGGTAAACGAAACACGTTCCACGTAAATCAACACAGCTGCTCACTAACGTGGTTTCGCAACATGTGACAACTTGCTACGGAAACAGAATGAGTCATCCTACACGACGCAACTAGTGCCGAATTCATACGCAGTGTTGCCAAGCCAGGAAAAAATCTGTCTCACCTACTCTGCGACAGCCTTTGTAGTTACAGCGTAAAAGCCACAGTAAGCAAACAGTAGATAACTACAATAGACACAATGCAGTCAGCAAACAGTAGTAGCTACAAGAAAGAACAAGGACAGAACACCATCAGCAGACAGTAGCCAAATATGAGCAGAAAGCATCAGGAAATCAAAGCTGTAGAAAAATTGGAATCATTGGTGAATGTCAATAAGGGAAAAAGGATTAAGGACCGGAAACGGTAGTAAATTCAGGATTAAGCAGAGTTTAAAATGGAAATCAGAATCGAATTCGAAAAACAGAAGCAAAATCAGGCATCTTGCTGATGGTGTGGATAAACTCCTTGGAAACGATGGCGCCAGTCTTGTCCAAATCGCACTCTTCCAGTATCTGAAGGAAAAATGCAAAAAATTGGCAAGTTAGAACAGATTTTCGGAGGTATTAAGAAGTGGGACACATTCCTCAATAATTCAGGATCGATTTTTTTAAGGCAAAAGGGGCAGAGATGTACGTACATAAATATAGATGTCCTTGTGATTGGAGGAAAATATTTATTAGAAGTCAAGCGCACACGAGACATTTCAGTATTTTGATGGATTTTCAAGATAGCGGCATAAAGACTAAGCTGTATAAGTTTATCAATGATGGGATTAAAATAACATTGCTATTATTTGTACTGCCACACGGACAGTCACAATCTAAGTATTGTATACAGAGCGATTCAGAATTCCTATTACACACTTCTAGGGGTTGTTGAGGGGACTTAGTAGATGAAGTTTTGATAAGGAACCCATGTCCGGAAACGTACCGTTTTGGTAAAATTTCCCTCAGTTGCAAAATTTCCCTAAAATGGCGGACAGCTGTCATGTCCGATTGACAGGTGCTGATAAACCGAAACGGGATGCGATGTTTCAGATACACCCTGTATTAGTTCACAAATTCGAAGCCAGCATCACCTACCTCTCTGTACTGTAATTAAACAACGTGTGTGTCTTTGAAACGGAAAGATCGGAGAAGTGGAGTTTGTTAATTTTCCACGTTTTCACTCAAGGTTGAGAACGTGTCGAGAAGGGGGCGGAAAAGTAGGCCAAGCCATCTCCTCGCGCCTTCCTCCTCCGCCTTTTGTTGCGGAGGCCTTGCAATCGCTGGAATTGATTCGAGTTAAGGTCAAGGTTCCGATTTCTCTTTGTTGATTTTCGTTAGACAATAATTCATCCGGGTGATATAACGCATCCTGCCACGAGGCACGAAAGGCACACAAACGTCTTTCAAGAAGGGGTGAGTTCAGCCCACTTACATTGTATGGGTATTTGCAGTTATTTTTATTCCTTAACGTCACCTTTCTAGCCTGGTTAAGATGATCGCGACCATGAGGATGAATGGTGATTAGATGGAATAGATGAAAATGACTCAGACCCATAGCTAGATATCTTGGCGCCCTAGGCAGGATTTGGCGCCTCCCCGCAGTACCAAGCACCGTCATTGTACGTGCGTCCTTCGATATTTTCCCCTCATGCCATAGTTTGCGATATTTACTTCATACAAATTTTGAAATGAGGAAACAAAGAAGAACTCATTAAAAACAATATAAGTAATATTTAGGTTTCTCTCTAAAGAAGAGAGAGAGAGAGAGAGAGAGAGAGAGTGTGTGTGTGTAGGTCTCTCAGTGGCGTATGCTGAGCCTAGGACCTGGGCAATCTCACCATGACACCTGGTCCTAGGCTATGGAGCAAGGGAGAAGACTAGACTCATTCTTGACGTCTTCAAGGAAGCCACGTTACCGTCCCAACGCTAGTCAGGTTACAAACTTATATAAATTCAGGTTGCCAACTTCTAAGAATTCAGGTTGCCAACTCCCAAGAATTTAGGTTGCCAACTCCCAAGAATTAAGATTGCCAACTCCTAGGAATTCAGGTTGCCAACTCTTAAGAATACAGGTTGCCAACTCCTAATAATTCAGGTTGCCAACTCCAAAGAATACAGCTCGCCAACTCCTAAGAATTCAGGTTGCCATCTCTTAAGAATTCAGGTTGCCAACTTCAGAATCGCCATTATCTTCTTTTTGAAATCAGTTTAATTCACACAGTTTCTAAGAGATGTCTCTGCAGTATTTTACTTTCTATGCTTCAGGCTTCGCAGATAGCCTAGCTAGCCTGGAATATACGCCCCTGGTCTCTCTCTCTCTCTTCTCCTCTTTCGTTCTTTTCTCTCTCTCTCTCTCTCTTCTCCTCTTTCATTCTTTCCTCCCTCTGATAGGAAGAGAGAAGGAGAAAGAAAGACATAAGAGAGAGAGAGAGAGAGAGAGAGAAAGGAAGAGAGAGAGAGAGAAAGAGAAAAGTTTACCACATTTAAGGATATTTCAGTTACATGTTAGTGTCTGAAGAACATCTTTAAAAACGTACTTCACTAATTTCCAGAAACAAAAAAATTCTAATAGTGTGTTGCCAGATATAAGCCTACAAGTAAAAGAAGGAAGAGAATATCGAGTCAAAACTTGCATTTCTTCCTTCTCCGCTTCCATCTACCAAGTGTAAATTTCTCCGCCACATATTCGGACTTTGTCGTCTTAAACAAAAAGTTTCAAATGACGCCCTCTGTGCATGGCGCCCTTGGCTCCAGCCGTCCTAGCCTACCCCACGCTATGTGCCTGGCTAGTGGCTATGCGCTGAATTGAACCTAAAGTTCAAATCACAAACCCTGACACCTTCTGTAAACAAAACCACCTGCATGCAGAAAGCATTGCAAACTCATAGAAGTAAAATAATCCACACGAAAATCCAGCGTTGTTACAGGATTCATTACGTAAGGTAAAACAATGGCCAATTTGTAGTATGGGATAAGCTGCCTCAAATGACGTCTCACTTTAAACCCAATGCTCTTTCTTTTTTTACTTATTGCTTCACCTTTATGGTTAACTCTTTGCACCAGTAATCATTTCCCATAAATTTGGCTTCTTTCTTGCATGCGAATTGAATATATTTTACTTGCATTTATTAGACAAAATGATATAACATGGTAATGTATATTTCTAAGGATGATATAGATAGGAGTGTATTTGAAATTTGTTTGTAGATTTTATGTAAATTGTATCTTATGTAAATAAAATATATAATGGGCATAAACAGCCATATGCATTGCTGTAAGTCCAATAAATATATTGATGATGATCAAAACAAGACAAAAAGTTCGTAAATTTATTGCGGTTGGAAACTTTGACAAGCATCCTAATAACGATTTTTGTTCCGCCAAATATAGTGCACTTCGTAAAACAACTTGGTGACATGGCAAGGCAAGGTAAGTGTGAACAGTTTGTAGTAATATGCATTGTAACTTTCAATGCGCTTAGAGATTTGTGTAGATAATGATATTTTATAACATTGGTTATTTTCTAAAAATGATCATGTGAACAGCAAAGAAGTAGTACAACTTAGTAATATTGCCTGACTTATCCTTAGAAAAATAACATACCGAGTTCTATGCGTGCGGGAAGGTCTCTGTGTTCTCCGAGCTTGTTTTCAAAGCACCAAAGGGCCGAGAAACAGATTCTACTCAATATTTATGTAACGTTCTGTCAGTGGTATCCTGAGAAACCAGTAAAAGAAGTGGTTAAGTTGGTATCCCAGTGCAGTGGTGTGTCAATGTCTGCAGTTTTAAGGGTTATGAAAGAGAGAATGACCGGGAGAGTAACAATGTATGCGGCTGCATATTCGTCTGATGTTTTGAGAGCGGATTCTCACATTCAGAGGCTCTTATATAAAATGAATAGGTGCGGCGAACTATGAGTGTAACAGCAGATGATTGCGGTCATGAATCAGCTGACGCGGAGTGATACATCGAATTGGTGAGACCGTTTGTTTACAGAAGGTCTCAGGGTTGGTGATTTACACTATAGAACCTTCAAAGGCGAGATTGGGTGTCGAGAACTCAACAGTTTCCCCACAACGACATAAATAATGCGCACACACATACAGCGCTGATATCTTTCGATTATCGAAAAACAGTTACACAATAACCAGGCACGTATCTAGAAATATATTTCGACGGGGGGGGGGGGTCCGATCCAAGTGTCTCAATAATAATAATAATGTTTAAATTACAATAATTATGTTAAATATTAATTAAAATATGTTAATTTATTAATACTGCATTTTTATTATTACATGAATACGTAAAAAGATGGTGTAAGAATATAGATATAACATCATATATTTATTATCTAGCTTGCGTGGACTTAAGATCGCCAAATGTTGTATAAAAAACAAAGTAAGTTTATGTGAAATAGATAAAGAATTGAATATTTATTGAGTAATAAAAAAGTACAACGTTAGATCCAGTTGACGAAAAGTAAAGTTCCTGATTAATATTTTATGTATTTTATCATAAGTAGTAGTTTGATCTAAATAATAATAATAATAATAATAATAATAATAATATATATATAATAACCCTTGCCTTCCCAGCTCATACGAAATAAATACCCATCGATTATAGTATAAGCGAGTATAGTATTATACTGAAAAGTACATTTTCGTTATTTTATTTTTGTACTTGGTAAGTCTATCGGGGGGGGGGGGCGGACTCCCTGGACCCCCAAAATACGTCCTTGACAATAACCAATGAAATAAACAACCATACATTACTAGCTGCATATAAATTAAAAGGATTCAATCAAACACTATTGTTATAATAATATTAGAGCCATGTAATATTCCACTCAATATAAATTAATAAATCCCCCATCAAAAATATTATTGCTAATAATAATTAAATCAATCTATTAATTATTAACGTCACCTACCTTACAATTGCAAAGGATAACTTAAAAATCATGGACCTGAGGACAGGCTATATCTATCACCATTAAATACACAACTTAATATTCTACTTAAACTACTCAGGCCAATTTTAAACCCAAGAAAATATTGGACAACAAAAAAATACTAACTTTTTTGCTTTTTATGTCTTTCTTTTTGCTGTATCACCAAGTACTAGGAAAAATATTAAAACACGGCAATCGGATATGATACAAATTCATTCATATAATATCTGTGATTGGTGATTGAATGACACAACTATAATCAATGACGCCACATAATACATACAATCAATATTTTTTTTTAAAAAAAAATGTACAGTAAAAAATAGCACTCTTCCGACTGTTGTGTTCATTAATCCTGTTGCCCACAGCATAACAGCAAATTCAGGGAAATACTGAGGGGTATGTTTCCTCCCTTTCCCCCGCTTACTACGCCACTGGTCAATATCCTCTGCAGTTCATGAGTTGTAACGGTATATCTTCCCCCATAATTTCTTTACGTAAAGGAGAACACGTAGAGTGAGATTACTTTCGTAACATCTCTGGGTGTTCTGCATTTGCAGCTTGGGAGCGAGTCAAAAGCTCCGAAGCCTCCAATCAAGAAGCGAGCCGCTGACGTCATCTCAACCCAGCACCTATCGCTCGCTCTCCCGCTCACGCTCTACACTGTTGGTAGGCTCGCTTGATAGACTCGCCCAGGAAGCTGGAGATGTTTTGAAAGTAATCGGACTATACCTCTAGCGACCAGCCCGGTTGCTCATTTCGTCAGGCGGATTCCGATTGGCTATCCATTTCGCGCGCTCTCACCTACTGGAGTAAAGTTTTGGCGGGAAGCGAGACAAGTTACATGCCGCGAACTATAGCTTTTCAGTCGTTCACATATCCGTAGATCTGTTGAACAGAGCGTTCCCACGATGGGAAACCATACGGACGAAATGTGTGACAAAAGAAAAGTGCCTAGAATCACAGCAGGACAGAAAAGGAAAGGAAATTGGAGACACGTTTTGTGTCACATCCATCCATCAAGGGCAGGGTGTAATTTAAGTCTCCTACGTGCATGCTAATCGGAATGATTAGAAGTTTCACTGGAGAGCGTGGTTCGGATAATGCACCGTGCAAGCATTGCTAATTCTTTTAATTAACGTTTGTATTGTCGTGACAGGAGTGGACTTTGCGGCAAGAGTTGGTTTCCATTCATCATCCACCTTCATTGTTCCGTTACTTTACCTCCCCCTTGTTTTTTTTTTATTCGGTTCGAGCTGCAGGGTGTTTAGTAAGTCTTATTCGCTCAACTGTTAGGGTGATGTGCGATGCTTACCTACCGATTAAAAATAATTGGAATTGGAATTTGTAAATTGAGGATAAATCATGAGGTTTCGTAGACGAATTCAGCAAGAAATTATAATTACGAGGTATTTCAATATAACCAGACAGCGAGTGGTGTCAATTTACTATACTACAGTATCTTACGCCTTTAATAAAGGGATTTCGCTTCCTGTGCTACGGGGCTTCCTTCGTGAGTACAGGGATTTTATTTCGTATGCCACGGGGTTTCCGCTGTTAATACAAGGAACTCGCTTCCTGTGCTGCGGGATTTCCGTTGTTAATACAGGGAATTCTCTTCCTGTGCTACGGGGCTTCCGCCGTTAATACAGGGATTTCGGTTCCTGTGCCACGGGGGTTCCGCTGTTAAGGCTCGGCCGGACCTTTGGCATGCAAATCGGCGAAATGTTTCAAATTTTCCTCTCCATTCATGAAACATTACATCAGCTTAGAATCCCTTATAGAGCATTGACGTGAATTTTCGTGTAGTTTTCTTTCACTGTTGTCTAGAGTCGTTTTCACGTTCAGAAGACACAATGGGCTCTTATGGGCAATGCTTTTCTTATGGGAAATACGAGCGCGCTGTTGTCAAATTTCTGGATTTACAAATTTAGCTTAAGTAAAATCGGTACCTGCAGTTTTTCAGGAAATTTTGTAGAGAATACGATGGTGAACACAAAAAACTGGTAACTTGCTTACATAATTTTAGATAAATTAAAAACGCAAATTTTCTGTGAAAACAAAATTTTTACATTGTTTTCATTTCTAACGTTGAAACATGCCGTAAAATTGAAGCTTTCATTATGAAAAAAATTGACACTGTTTTTTAATTGTCATAGGTGATGGTGGTACTCAGAATTTATCAATACTTTAAAGCATATTTGCATTAAAAAATGTTCAAATAAAGTATGTGGAGATTTTTTATATTCGTGCAGTAGAAAATGTCGTCGCTGGCCATTTTTTGTTCTGTAATTCCAAGTAAAAATTTCCAGCGACAAAGTTGTGGAGAAAATAATGAAATTATTTTTTATAACCATTCAAAGGTTCCCAGAAATATTACTTCCATGCATTTGGAGTTTCTTTTTAACCCGAACCGCGCGCGAAGTAAGGAGAAGTTGTCTGGCCATCTTGAGCTGACTCACCGCAGCATTCCGGCTAATCACCACCAAATTTTCGAGTTATTTTATTTCCATTCAGTAAAAATATGAACTTCATGCTGTTTGTTATAATAGAATTGAAATTACTTAAATTTAATAATTGACAATTATTTCCAATGCTGCTGTTGTGATCAACATTAGTGCTGTCGCAAATACACGTTGTTTTCGTTTACATTACTGTCGACATTAATACTGAAATGAAGATCACCTTTCAGTTTCCAACGTACACATAAATTCATAGACACCATATTAACCCTTGAAAGGCTTTCCAACACATGACAAAATATGGGGCTTCAAGATAGAAATATGACATGCCTTGCTTGAGTCATTCACGTCTTATCAGTTCACGTGGGCCATAACACATTTGTTTGTTTGGGTTGCAACTTCATCTAACCAATGTGCCAGGTTCCCCTTACTTGAGTGAGAGAGCTGCTTTGGTCTGTTTAGACTTTTTCCCTCTCCCGAAAAAGTGTTTTCAGTTGTGTGAGCTCTCAGTGATTTTTACTTTTTTAAGTGATTTCTGAAGTGTCATATTCGTGCATTACACTCGCGCGTGTAGTGATCGCAATGGATCATAGTAAAAAGGGTAACTGTAACGTTCACAGTATAAAATTAATATTAATATTTACATATAATTATCATTTTATATAAAATATGTAACACCTACATTGTGAAGGAAGCTCATCATTTCCCGGCGACATGAGCTAGCGCTGTATTGGCAACACTGTGCGGTTTCTCCATAAGCGCCGTTGTGTCTTCTGAACGTGAAAACGACTCTAGACTCTTTTAGTATTGCTTCTGACGACTTCGAAGTTCGTGTTCCAACCGCAAGAGGGCAGGAAACGAAACCATGTACAGTGTGACATCTATTGGTTGTTGTCGGAACTGTAAGAAACACACGTAATACTCCTTTTAGAAATAAGTTAGTTTATTCTTTCCACTTTATACATTACTGTACTTTCAAAGTGGGATCCAAACCAGTAAGTGCTTCCACCGGTTATAGAACTACGGACCCCTTGATTACATTACCACTATGCAGTTGGTGAGGTGGTATTTGCATAACCACTACGGTAATTGTCATGTTTCTTAATGTTAACCGCTAGATGGCAGTAGTGCGACTGATCTCTGTTGCCTGGTCAAAATTTCATCACGGCTTTAAATTTGATCAAGGCAATAAATACAAAATAAAACAATATAATAATTATATTGGCGGAAACACTGGAAAGTACTGCAAATCCGCACATTTCTACGACTTCTTTTAAATTTATATAGCTACATGGAGATAAATATAAATTTTAAGTAAAGTTATTTCTCGTATAATCTTTATATATGTAAGAATACGAGAAATATTTTTTTTTACTTGAGGGACAGTCGCAAAGGAAAACACAAGACTACAATAAAACCAACGGAAGTGCAAAAGAACCTATAGAAGTCAAGGAAACGGTACTTCAACAGCAGCAAACAAGAAATTCATTCATAATCTTTTTGAAGAAATGTTATTTGTCTGTTCTCCAATAATTCAGATTATTCTACAAAGACATATTTTTCTGTTTTTTGGAATGTTTTAATCTTTTATCTTGAATAGATTGGGTCATAATTCACCCAACATTGCCAAATTGTAATTAGACATCCATGAACAACATACTAAGTTACCAAACATTACCCATGTCTGTATCAATCTCATGTGAAGGATTTAAAATGGCGACAAGCAAACGACAGCTATCATCAATGTGTGTCCCATCAGCTCTGCAGGTGGTTAGACAAAACATAACTTTTTTACCATACTGGATTATTACTGAGCCACTGGATTTGTTAAAACAGAAACTTACGATTTCCTCGAAGCACAGTTGATCCTGAAAATCTCATCCGAGCATGGGCATAAAGTTTGTTATTTTTATTGTTAATAACATAAATAAAGTTTATGTAGTAAGTATTCCAACAGAATAACCAAAGGAAAAACTTCATTAATTTTTAATTAGTGTCAAATATAAGAACCAGGTTATTTTCATATTCTACAATTTAATACATTTTTAGGTGAGAGGTCACATAACATAAATATCACGAGTAAAATTTTTCCATAACTTTTAGAGCCTTTTCTTGAATGGGGTATGCAAGAGTTACTAAAATACAATGACTGTGGATTTCAACTATCTGCATGAAATGGAAAAAATGAAATAATAATAATAATAATTTGGAATATAATTGGTTTATTTTTATTAGTTTATAATATTTATTATTATTTTAATTATATTTTTAATTTTTTATATATTTTTATTGGCCCATGAATCCGAGCCATTGCCAACTTAGAAATAACACTATCTCTCTTCCCATAACAGATTTTGACGGAGACAACTGCCTAAATCAGTATGACATCGCAGAAATTATTCATCGCCTAACAACAGTGGCGGACACGGCAGAGTTGCGTCAGCTGAAGCCGGATGAAATGAAAAAAGTTGTGGATTCTGTAAGTTGTATAATTTAATTTCCTATTTTGCTTTAATATTAGTGTTGTAATTTGTTCTTCCATTGCGATTGGTCGGGGTAGCACCTTTTAGAGCCCACCCACAAGCTCAAAATGGATAACTTCACACTGCAACAAATAGTAGGGCTACAACGGTAGCGTACAGTCCGCCTGCGATACATATGACTATGGACCAAACTGCGCATGCGCCGAGTAGATGGGTCCATTGGCAAGGAAGGGGAGGGCTGTTGAAAGTGGAACTCAGATGTGGAAGCAACTTCAGTGAAAATCGTTTGCTACCACATATCGCCCACTGAGAATGTAAATGTTCTATGTCCAATATTTCATTTTTGGCAGAGTCAGCACTAAGAATAAGCGTCAAATTTGCTCCTACCACGCTATTCGTCTGCTAAAAGGATGTTACAAATCTTAAGAACGGATGAAGACGAGAACAATGCAAGTTTATGATTAGTGGGAATGAATGTACAGGTAATTTAGAACTTTTTCTTTAGAAAGCATTTAGAAATATTATTTTAATGCTAACAGAACCTAACCCAACTACGAGAGCATTTATGTTTATTATTAGAAGAATGCTAAGGGACCTAATCTTAAAGCATTTTTGTGAAAGTAATCGCTACAGCTTCACAGTATGTGTTACAGACGTAATTACATACATAGCATGATGAAATCACGATAAAACAAAGACCGAGTCTGCTGCAACCCGCATCTCTTTTGAGGTTCCAGCAGAAGAACAACGTGGCAGCAGACACTACCTTCATTTTTCAGGAGAGACTTTTAAAGTTCGCCATGATATGTTTATTGGAGGTTTGCCACCATTGCGCTGAAAGTTTGTATCATTGCAAAGGCTGATATATTGAAGCCTCTCTAGAAAGACGTACGGATTAGGTATTTATGCTGTAATTAATTATTGAAATTTCACACAGAACAATTGCACGCAACACTAACTTTGATTCGAGAGTGCCAGTGTCCTAACAATTTAATTAAAGTAAAATAAATAACTTTAATCAATCAATTCCACTATTATTAAAAAATTGTGTCTCTTAACAACAAAAGCATGAACCGAAGTCCACTACTACTTCTAAGCAGCTCTCACAAGTGACTGAGGTTAGAATGCAAGTGGTTTGTCTCATACTCAGATGCCGCTTGTGGTTGGTTGAGGAAATTGTCAGGTTTCATTGGCTGTTGGAGTTTGCATTCTCAAGGTTGTTTCCAAATTTTTGTAAATGAGCCAAAAACACTCTCAGTATATCAGTATTGGTTGTATGTAGACATTAGACGATAGCAGATATGAACATCCTAAACAGACCACAACCATATCTCGTTTGTTTACAATTTGGAGACGGAATATCTACATTCTCAATGGACGATATGGCGTCGCCAGAAATGTTTATAGGCGGTATCAGGTCGTTAATGTAGAATTTAATATTATTATTATTAATATTCGGTGGTCGAGCTCTTCCAAACTGAATTATTCTCATTCTGTGCTAGACCGTTCGCTGTATCGTGCCCTGCTAAATATTTCCAAACCCACCGAGAGGTTGCTATAGCTTAACATGTTAAGGATTCGATCAAAATGGTTTGAATGAAATTTCCATATTTTGTTTGTTGTCACAAACAGGAAGTTTTTATTGCGCTTTTAATCAGAATTTTTAATAAAAATCTCCTGTGATATACCCATGAAGACGAAATTCAGCATGCTTCTTGTATCACAGACACTTCGGGCTGTAACGATTCCATTGAAAGTCAATAGAATTATTAAATCCAGAAGTATACATGCTTGAGACCCCTGTATTAACGGCTTAAGCCCCGTAGCACAGGGAGCAAAATCCCTGTATTCCGGACGAATTCCCGTAGCGCAGGAAGCGAGTTCCCTGTATTAAGGCTCGGCTGGACCTTTGGCATGCAAATGGGCGAAGTTTTTCAAATTTTCCTCTCCATTCGAAAAACTTCTTGGATATTTCAAAATATGAAACATTACATCAGCTTAGAATTCCTTCTAGAGTATTGACGTGAATTTTCATGTAGTTCTCTTTCATTGTTGTCTAGATATTATCAATAGTTTAATATAATAGACTTATGTAATCACAAAACTATTGATAATAGCTAGAGTCGTTTTCACGTTCAGAAGACACAACGGCGCTTATGGAGAAACCGCACAGTGTTGCCAATACAGCGCTAGCTCATGTCGCCGGGAAATGATGAGCTTCCTTCACAATGTAGGTGTTACATATTTTATATAAAATGATAATTATATGTAAATATTAATATTAATTTTATACTGTGAACGTTACAGTTACCCTTTTTACTATGATCCATTGCGATCACTACACGCGCGAGTGTAATGCACGAATATGACACTTCAGAAATCACTTAAAAAAGTAAAAATCACTGAGAGCTCACACAACTGAAAACACTTTTTCGGGAGAGGGAAAAAGTCTAAACAGACCAAAGCAGCTCTCTCACTCAAGTAAGGGGAACCTGGCACATTGGTTAGATGAAGTTGCAACCCAAACAAACAAATGTGTTATGGCCCACGTGAACTGATAAGACGTGAATGACTCAAGCAAGGCATGTCATATTTCTATCTTGAAGCCCCATATTTTGTCATGTGTTGGAAAGCCTTTCAAGGGTTAATATGGTGTCTATGAATTTATGTGTACGTTGGAAACTGAAAGGTGATCTTCATTTCAGTATTAATGTCGACAGTAATGTAAACGAAAACAACGTGTATTTGCGACAGCACTAATGTTGATCACAACAGCAGCATTGGAAATAATTGTCAATTATTAAATTTAAGTAATTTCAATTCTATTATAACAAACAGCATGAAGTTCATATTTTTACTGAATGGAAATAAAATAACTCGAAAATTTGGTGGTGATTAGCCGGAATGCTGCGGTGAGTCAGCTCAAGATGGCCAGACAACTTCTCCTTACTTCGCGCGCGGTTCGGGTTAAAAAGAAACTCCAAATGCATGGAAGTAATATTTCTGGGAACCTTTGAATGGTTATAAAAAATAATTTCATTATTTTCTCCACAACTTTGTCGCTGGAAATTTTTACTTGGAATTACAGAACAAAAAATGGCCAGCGACGACATTTTCTACTGCACGAATATAAAAAATCTCCACATACTTTATTTGAACATTTTTTAATGCAAATATGCTTTAAAGTATTGATAAATTCTGAGTACCACCATCACCTATGACAATTAAAAAACAGTGTCAATTTTTTTCATAATGAAAGCTTCAATTTTACGGCATGTTTCAACGTTAGAAATGAAAACAATGTAAAAATTTTGTTTTCACAGAAAATTTGCGTTTTTAATTTATCTAAAATTATGTAAGCAAGTTACCAGTTTTTTGTGTTCACCATCGTATTCTCTACAAAATTTCCTGAAAAACTGCAGGTACCGATTTTACTTAAGCTAAATTTGTAAATCCAGAAATTTGACAACAGCGCGCTCGTATTTCCCATAAGAAAAGCATTGCCCATAAGAGCCCATTGTGTCTTCTGAACGTGAAAACGACTCTAGGACCATTTCTAATTTACCACAGGTAGGCTAGTCTTGACTGGAACAACTGGACCGACAGGTTGTTTGTATTATTGTCGCTTCTGTAGATTAGGGATGGCCAGATCAGGATCCGGATCCTAAAATTTTTCGGATCCGGATCCAGAACTTTCGGATCGTTTGGCCATCCCACATGAGCGCTTCTTTGGAAAGTAAGAATGTGTTTATAACATATTGTTACCTCCTAATATATATATACAGTAGCGTACGCAGGATTTCATCAAGGGGGGGGGGGTTATTTCTAAAACTTTCTCTAAATTCACATTACCATTGTTTTATTATACTTTAATTAAATAATAATCACAATTAATTAACAATACTTATAATTAATTAATTAGCTGAATTACTACTAACAATACTACTAATACGTAATACCACTACCACTATTAAGTAGTAGAGATCTACATAAATATAGTATTTATGAAAACAATAGAACGAAATTACTTTCTAGTTATTCGATTTCTATCAAATTCTGAGAGTATTTTTTTGTTTCTTTGTTACGAAATAATTGTCTGGTCAACGAGGTGAGACATTTTAAGGATGACGAAAATCCATGAAAACAAGAAAATATATTAAAATAAATTTAAATAATCAAAGTATGGAACTCATCCAAAGAGCTGCGGTGGTCTGGTCGGTAGAGCGTCTGAGAATCACGCGGGAGATCTGGATTCGATTCCCGAAATTGGTTGGAATTTTTCCGGCTTCTTCCCCAAATAAACGTCCCCGATAATTCACATCTGGATTGTCTTGCTGTTCTTACCAACAAAACATTTTACAATAGTTAAGCTTATTGTCGTTTGAATAATTGTCTAGTGAACAAGGTGAGACATTTTAAAGAGAGACATTCAAACGTGCTGCGGTAAACTATACAATGGAAAGGCGAACTGAACTGGTGACTGTATTCTTGTCCGCCTAGCCTTTGTCTATACATTAGCCTCTTACAACGTACCAATAACTTTATTTTGTTAATTCTCATTGTTCACACACAAAAAAAAATACATGTTCGTTGAACACTGGCGTACGTAGAGGGATGGCCGATGGTGTTCCAGACCCTACCGAAATTTTGAGAAAATCAGAATTTTCAAATAAAAATCCGTTAAGAACTTTAAAAGATCAAAATGTGAAAATGCGAAACCTCTTTTCAAGTGAGTCCCGATTACCATTTTTTACTTTGAATACAATTTTAATAGACTGAAAAGCTCCAAAAATACGAAATATTTTATTATGCATCCTGCCCTCCAAAACGAAGCCATGTGTCCATATTTACTATTCCAGCCCCTCCCAAAAAAAAAATCCTGCATACGCCAGTGTATTCATTGTTGCAACTGCGATACAAAACATTTTTCTTCTCTTTTAAATCATAGTTACCCTCATATTTTATTTTCAAGAACTCGTGTTTATTTTCAAGGCATCACTCTTAAAGACGCGTGTGTTTGGAATGCTGTGCTTTTTTCATGCTGATGGAAATAATAATTCAAATTATTATTATTATTAGTAGTAGTAGTAGTAGAAGTAGTAATAGTATTGTCCCAGATCTTTGACTGTGATAAATTGGCCATTTAATTTTTTTCCACAGCATTTTTCATAATATTTCACAAGCTCAAGGGGAGGGGGGTTAAACCCCGTAACCCCCCCTTGTGTACGCCACTGTATATATATAGTGTGTGTGTGCGCGCGCGCGTGCACGATTTGTAATTAATACACTTACAAGGGAGGTTATCTAAGTGTCCCCCTCCGATTTCCATGAAACTTGGCAGGTGTATAAAGGGCCCAAAGGAAGAAGTACATGTTTATGTGTTTGAGCTAAAAAACGGTTTTAGGAGGCACCCCCCCCCCCCCTTCCGCTAAAATGTCAAGATGAGGAGAAATTGAAGTGGGGATCTGACCCCGAAACCACGTAAATATGGCATAGGAAGAAACAGGGAGCATAGGGTCCCTCTATACAATTGCCAAATTTCATGGAAATCGGAGGGGGACACAGCGGTCAGATCCCCACGTCAATTTGTCCTCACCTTGACATTTGAGGCGGGTTCTGTCCCCTAAAACAGTTTTAAAGCCGAAGCAAAAAAACACGTATGTCTTCCTTTGGTGCCCCTTTATACACCTGCCAAGTTTCATGAAAATCGGAGGGGGACACAGGGGTCAAATGCCCACTTCAATTTGTCCTCATTTTGACATTTGAGGGGAGTTTGCTCCCTAAAAGAGTCTTTTAGCTGAAACAAAAAACACCTATTTCTTCCTTTGGCCCCTTTATACACCTGCCAAGTTTCATAGAAATCGGGGGGGGGGGGGCACAGGGGCTAGATCCTCATTTCAATTTGTTCTCATCTTGACATTTGGGGGGGGGGGTTGCCCCCTATAACAGTTTTTTAGCTGAAACAAAAAAAAACACGTATTTCTTCCTTTGGGCGCCTCTATACACCCGCCAAATTTCATGGAAATCGGAGGGGGAAATAGGGGTCAGATCCCCACATCAATTTGTCCTCATCTTACCATTTGAGGGGGGTTGCCCCCTAGAACAATTTTTAGTAAAAAAAAAAAAAAGTATTTCTTCCTTTGGGGCCCTCTATACAATTGCCAAGTTTCATGGAAATCGGAGGGAGACACTTAGATAACCTCCCTTGTTAGCCTTACACTTTGTAATTAATTATATAACACTGCATATATTATAATGTTTTATTTTAATTTTTAAAACTGTAACTGTAGAACAATTGCATAATTTTTGTATGACATTTCTATCTTGTTAAATGTGTTAAAGGTTTCATCCTGGAATGGAATGTCTCACATTTATGTGTGTTTCCAATTCCAATACATTCGAATGAATACATATTCGTTTCAATGGAATTTACAGAATCACCTCTGACATTTTATGTTAAACAAGTAAGATTATTTTTGTGCACGAGTGTGTTAGCCGATGCGTAGCAAAGTATTTTAGGCACAACACTTGAAAAAAATCTTGTAGGACTAACTAATGAAAAATTTCTTTGTAATCGAAGATCATAATACCTTTTAAGGTGTGGTAATATTATAATGGGATTGAGATACGAAACTCTCGGATCCGGAACTTTTGGACCCGGATCCAGATCCGTTCGGATATCCCTACTGTAGGTTTATCGCGACGATAAGGATGTGAATGGTGAATTATGACTTAGACGATTGAATAAGTACAACGAAATACAATTGCCTTGATCATTGTCGTATCAACGCCTATTTGCTCCATCGAACTTTTCAACAGGGTTGTTTAAGGTCCAAGAACCCATAAATTCTAATGGGTTCTATTGGTTCCGCAATAGGACTTGAACCTTTTTTCTCGCACAAGTTGCATTTGGTTCAAGTTGCGTATTGTTTCGTTTCAATACGAAACTTGGACCATATTTAAACTGATCCGGAAAAAAGGCTCCGGACTGTATTTAATTGATCCGGGGCAAAGGCTTCTGAACCGTATTTAATTGATCCGGGGAAAAGGCTTCTGAACCGTATTTAATTGATCCGGGGCAAAGGCTTCTGAACCGTATTTAATTGATCCGGGGCAAAGGCTTCTGAACCGTATTTAATTGATCCGGGGAAAAGGCTTCTGAACCGTATTTAATTGATCCGGGGAAAACGTTCCTGGACCGCATTTAATTGATCCGGGGCAAAGGCTTCTGAACCGTATTTAATTGATCCGGGGCAAAGGCTTCTGAACCGTATTTAATTGATCCGGGGAAAAGGCTTCTGAACCGTATTTAATTGATCCGGGGAAAAGGCTTCTGAACCGTATTTAATTGATCCGGGGCAAAGGCTTCTGAACCGTATTTAATTGATCCGGGGAAAAGGCTTCTGAACCGTATTTAATTGATCCGGGGAAAAGGCTTCTGAACCGTATTTAATTGATCCGGGGAAAACGTTCCTGGACCGCATTTAATTGATCAGGGGAAAAGGCTTCTGAACCGTATTTAATTGATCCGGGGAAAAGGCTTCTGAACCGTATTTAATTGATCCGGGGAAAAGGCTTCTGAACCGTATTTAATTGATCCGGGGGAAAGGCTTCTGAACCGTATTTAATTGATCAGGGGAAAAGGCTTCTGAACCGTATTTAATTGATCCGGGGAAAAGGCTTCTGAACCGTATTTAATTGATCCGGGGCAAAGGCTTCTGAACCGTATTTAATTGATCCGGGGCAAAGGCTTCTGAACCGTATTTAATTGATCCGGGGAAAAGGCTTCTGAACCGTATTTAATTGATCCGGGGAAAAGGCTTCTGAACCGTATTTAATTGATCCGGGGAAAACGTTCCTGGACCGCATTTAATTGATCAGGGGAAAAGGCTTCTGAACCGTATTTAATTGATCCGGGGAAAAGGCTTCTGAACCGTATTTAATTGATCCGGGGAAAAGGCTTCTGAACCGTATTTAATTGATCCGGGGAAAACGTTCCTGGACCGCATTTAATTGATCCGGGGAAAAGGCTTCTGAACCGTATTTAATTGATCCGGGGAAAAGGCTTCTGAACCGTATTTAATTGATCCGGGGAAAGGCTTCTGAACCGTATTTAATTGATCCGGGGAAAAGGCTTCTGAACCGTATTTAATTGATCCGGGGAAAACGTTCCTGGACCGCATTTAATTGATCAGGGGAAAAGGCTTCTGAACCGTATTTAATTGATCCGGGGAAAAGGTTACTGGACCGAATTGAAATATTTCACACATTAAAATGTTCTTTATGGTCTAGAACCCATTTACACTTGCTGATTTTCTGGATTTGTTTGAATTGAATTTGTTTTAACATTCCTGAACCTTTAACTTTTCAATGTCGTCTCTTGGGGTGATCGCTAGTTAGTCGTAGTGAGATTTCACACCGAAGCGACGCCTGACACGTGACGCTTGAGGAATTTACCAATCGAGCGCAGGCTTGTGGAGCTTGCCATGCCGTTACAGTGTGAAACAATGCTGTTGACTGGCTCGTTTGTCGCTTTGGTCTGAAAACTGCCTTACATTAATTGACGATTTGTATTTACTTTGAGATAGCTGGAAGTGAGCTATCTCGCCCCCCCCCCTTAATCTGACCATTTCTGAATGGAGGGTAGCACGGCATGAAAGTGGAGGTTTATGGGATTCATTCCCCCCCCCGAAATATCTTCGGAAAAGTAGTACTGAAAATAAAACATAATAATGTAGGTGAACCAATGGTGGCCCTAGTTAAGCTTCTGGGGCAATTTACAAATCTCTAATGAGAGATCAATTTCTGAAATTAAAAGAAATAACTCCTATAACTAATTAACAACGTGTACCAAATGGATATTTCATAACATTTCTTGTAACTTTTTAAAAAAGATTATTACAAAACTGTTACATCTGTTCCCAAGGAGGCCCACGGCTTGGTTGGCTTAGAAAATTATGTTTGCGCTCAAGAATACATATTTATTCATGTTGATTCACGTTTCTACATCTTATTAGAGAAAATTGGTGGTGTCAAACTTTTGATTATTGATATGCCGACAAATCCGTGCTAGTAGCGAACGTGCTCTTAGCGAACACCGGAAGGAAAGGATTTGCAGGTGCGTGCTGTTAGCGAACACACAAACTTGCCCTGTCTTGTTTGTTCTTGAAAGTGGTCAACATGCAAGTGCTGCCAGTGATACCTTATAATTATTTTGTGTTTGAAATTAGGTAAATGAAGGATTCTCAACAATTTAGGTTAACTACATGAAAGTTTTTGTTAAAATATTGATGTATTTCATCTTCCTTAAAATCAGCTGGGGGATTTCCGTTACGAAGCCGTAGACACGATTCTCGAGCTCCTGTAAGATACATTATATTTTATGTATTATACGTACAATAAATGAATGAATCACCAATGATCAGCTACAAAGAATAATATAAACTAGGGTTTGCGTAAAACACGTACGCAAGCCCAATAATAAATATTGGTGCCGTGTCCACTGACGTAAACGTACCTTAAATTCTTCTTGGAAGATCGTATTAACAGGAACAGAAATAACCTCTCGCCCGTTTCCTACAATGTCCAGCTCTTTTCTTCACTTCTATTTCGGTTGAATTAGTACCACAACACTCCTTCTTTGCCCAACCCAACCCAGCCTAACCTAACCTAACCTAGCGTCACTAATGACGTTACGTCAGTCAATCGAACTGCTTAACACTGTAGTGGCAGAAATCACTACCTTCCATTTCAGCAATATTTGGTTCGTGCGAATGTACTTTTAAACTTTCCTCAAGCAGAACTCCGTCTTTTCTCTTCAGTGACCTTTTACACTTCATTTTCTTCTCTTTCGTACATAGCCATGTCACCACGCCTTTCTCCTTCTTCTCGATACTGGTACCCATCGTAAACCAAACACAAATTCCCGTTCTTCGTTTTAATGAATTCTATTTCACTCATCTTGCTGATTTCACAGTCGATTGAAGAATGTACAGGTGTGGGTGAGGTCAGGTCAAAAGGCACCAACGAAAGAGGTGTTTCTCCACGCATGTTGGCTTATCAGTGGCAACACTTGCATGCTGACCAGTTTCAAGGACAAATAAGACAGGACAAGTTTGCGTGTTCGCTAGCAGCACGCACCTGCAAATCCTTCCGTAACTGTGTTCACTAAGAGCACGTGTTCGATATGAGCACGTTCGCTAACAGCACGGCACCCGACAAATAGCCGACCTTCGTGGAGGAGTGGTCAGCACAGTCCCTACGACGCCACGCCAGGTGTTCCACAATAACCTAAAGAAAATGGCTGCTGGCAGCCCGGGACAGTTCCTTTTCTGCATGTTGGACCTGAGGGGGAACACGGGCTACCTTGGCTCACCTACCTTATATGAAAAAGTAGTTTTCACTTCAATTGTTCACTTGAGTATATAAATTGTAACGTTCTTAATTTCTTTCCGACAGATGGAGCAGAATTCTCACATACAACTGCTGAGAGCGCTGTGTTGTAAGGAAAACTTTATCCGAAAAGTCCATCAGCTCATGTTTTTGGAAATCAGAAGCGATGATGTGTAGATCGCAGGGATGGCGCCAAGAGTGGCCCAGTGTCTTATTTACCAGCAACAGCTGAACCTCGCCCAACAATAAAATCAATTCAATTCAATTTTATAGTCATTCTTACACGTCTTATCGTTTAATATAATAATTACTCATTTGGGTGTACTAGCTAAATATTAAAATACATTTTTACTTGAAGATATGGGACACAAAAATCTTTGAAAGCCATCCACACAACAGGCGCCGCAACCGGCAGATCCTGAAATGTCGGAACCTCGGTCCGTTGCTATATTTATTTTTTATAAACGATTTGCCTGAACTACTTACAAAATCTGAGACATTAATCTTTGCTGATGATGTTAAAATATATAAAAATATCGAAAACGCTGATGACTGTACAATATTACATGAAGAGCTGAATAACTTGCTTCAGTGGTGTGAAATTAATAAAGTCAGCCTAAACCTAAAGAAATGTAAACTTGTATCATTCACCCACAACAGACACCCTATTCAACATTCATACACTATTTCTACTGTGTTAGTACAAAGTGAGAATATAGTTACCGACCTAGGGGTCACTTTTGACCAAAAGTTAACATTCCAATCACATATTGCCCGCATTTTAAGCGAAGCTCACAGAAATTTGGGATTTGTAATGAGAATGGGTAATCAATTTAGAAAAAAGGAAACATTTATCTTGCTATATTATACGCTCGTCAGATCTAAACTCGAATATGCTTCTCTTGTTTGGAACCCGCAATGCAAGAAAGATATCGAAAAATTAGAAAAGCTTCAAAATAAATTTCTCAGATATCTACTATTTAAACTTGATGGTACATATCCAAAACTCACTCCTAGCAACATATTACGCGAAATCTTTAATATTCCGTCACTCGACGAAAGGAGGCAAACAAGTCAAATAACTTTTCTCTCCAAGCTTATCAATGGTAAAATAGATTATTTTAATCTGTTGTCGAATTTAAATTTTTATGTGCCAAACTGTATGTTAAGGCCCAGAACTGATCTCTTTCAAATCCCCCTTGGAAGAACCAAAATGACCGAAGCTGAACCCATGAGGAGAATGTGCAAGTTATTTAATTCAGTTTCTAAGAATAATCCAAGCGTAGACCTATTTAAACGTAATTGTAACATAAGATCTATTCGCTGAATTTCTGTATGTTTTGTTTTGTTTTGTTTTGTTCATTGAATTTTGGTTTTCATTCAGCTTGTAAGGTTATATCCAACAGTTTAGCTTCATTTATTATTGTATTGTCTCTGTGTTCCCCTTGCTTCTATAATCTAATAATTAATTTCTTCTCACAATTGTTTTTAAATGTAAAATGTAAATTGCGTCATTCATATTTCTTGTTAATTTTCTTAGTTATGTTCTTGTTTATGTAATGGCGTCATCCCATATTGAACACTGTAATTGGTCATGCGCCTGTTGTGTTTCAATTAAATAAATATATAAATAAATAAATAAATAAAACCATGATTAATAAAAATCTTGTTTCCTGTTGCTTCAGACTTCATCCCAGAAGGGGAATGGCCACATCCCTTTAATATTTTTAGAAAACTTCACGCATAAAAGCATGCAATTCTTAAGAAACAAAGTGAATAAATCTCATCCACAATACAATTTTAGATTTCAATATTCATTTTTAGCAAATCCCAGTACAGGTATATAACATTGTATATTCACTATACTATATATATATAAAAAAAACCTTGACCACAAGCATAATTTCTTGACTTTTTCTTAACTTACCTGTAGATTTCTTGACTTTCTTGACTGGTAGACCCCCTATATACAGACGCATGAGTGCTTACCAAATATCCTGAAGGCCCATCCTGCCTTAGTTTCGACTGGCGCGTCTTCTCCCAGCGCTGAACACAGGTCCAGAATGTCGTGGAAAGAGAGACATCCGTCTTGTTGCGATGAGAACACTCGGAAGATCTGTTCTCGGAATGGATTGTGCTGCGAACAAATGTCACTTTCAAAGTGGATTCCCAAAATGCAAGTTTACATGGAAGATATGCAATATGTTGGCTATATACAGAATGTCCCATAAAGGTACACACACTTTTCCGAGTTGAAGTGTCATGACTAGAGCCCGGATTTCCATGTCCAAACAAACAGCAAAATATGCATGCAAATATGCACGAAAAATATAAAAAATATGCACTAAGATATGCATGAACAATTTTTTTTCCAAACATCTTACCTTAATGACATCTGTTGCAATGAACTATGAACGTCTTCCTTAGATTTTCTTCTGTAAACCCTCTGCGTTTATCAGTGAGATGTTCCTTTCTACATCAGCAGAAGTCACTGGTGCATGTGAGAAACACCAAACTTCCTCCTGTGTTAGGTCCTCTTCCAAGTCCACATTTTCACCATTCAGTACATTTGCAATGTCACAATGTACCCGCGATTTGTCTAATACTTGGCGACGTTTTTCTGACGCTATTTTGACGACACCGTGAGTTTCACTGGACAAATTTTGCGATACTTCGCCCAACAAGGACAGTGAATGCTGCAAAGGATTATTACGGGACTCTAACTGTGTAATAGTTGCAGGTATACTCGAGAAGTGGTTGTGTATGTACTTAATTTCGTTCTCAATGCCACTTCTAGAGAAACATTTCTGTGACACACAAATAGCGGCTGCATCTTCTGGTTTTAGTGAGTCTACGATCGTCTTCACTTCATTGACATTTTCTGCATAATACGACACAGCTTCTAGCCACGAGCCCCATCGTGTTAATACCGGTTGCGGAGGTAACGGAACATTTTTCTCCAGTTCGCGAAAGAGACGTACTCGCGAAGGAGCTTTCACAAATACTTTCTTTACATTTGATACAAGTGCGTCAACTTCCAGGTATTGGTATATGATTATTTCTGCTACGTGATGAAGACAGTGTGCAAGACAAGTCAGATGGACTAATTTAGGATACAACACTTTCAAACCAGATGCTGCTTTGACAATGTACGGGGCCGCGTCAGTAACAAACAGTAACGCATTGTCATACTGGATGTGATCTGGCCACAACAAAGTTAACGAATCGTTAAAGAATTTGGCAATTGTGGAATGATTCACTTTCTCAATCACCTCGATATTCAGTAAGTAGGGTTTACCACTCGCCTTCATTGCACCAACAACAGCATTGCAAACACAACGTCCTGCCGCGTCAATAGTCTCATCGATAGACACCCATACTTTCTCGTGCTTCAACGCTTCACGAATTTCTCCCATGACCTCACTAAAACAAACAGGCACATAGTTTTTACGTAGCGTTGATTCATCTGGCACCTTCTTTCCCGTGTACTTTTCAAGGAAACCTCGTAGATAGGCATTGCTCAGTTTCCACAAAGGAATATTAGCACTCACAAACGCAGAACACAGATCTACATAGAATGTATCACTTACTGTGCATTCAGATGTTGAATTAGTGGACGCTGTAGTAAGCAGTTGTTGTTTACTGCGCGATCTTCTTTGAAGGGCTTCCCTGTGTCTTGCTGTATTGACATGTTGAGTAACTTGAAATTTCTTCTCTGCTGAAACTCTTTTTTCGCACACCACACAGAACAAAACTGACCCATTTTCTGTAAATACACTACTTCCAAATTCTTGTACGTATTTACGCAACAATACCGCCTTACTTGATTTTTCAGGTGGCATGTTTAACAGAACACAAAATAACACTTACACATTCTTGAACTCCTTTGATACTGACAGCAGAAACCCTTTCCACATAGTTGCCAAGTCGCGAGAAAGGCTTCGCGCTAGTTGACAGTTGTAAAAGCATCAGAAGGTGCTAGATCGCTGTTGTTTAAAAAGTGCTACATAAAATGCTGAAAAAAACTTTAAAAATTATAGTGTATATTGTATATTAAATTGGTATGTTCGCCATTCGGTTATCGCCGTGCAGTCGAAAGTGAATTTACCAACGATTGTGGGTAACAAACTCAACGCTATTTTCTCTTGATAGACTATGAAATATGCTAGTATGTAGCAATAAAATTCGAAATATGCCTTATAATGCAAAGTTGAAGAAATATGCATGAAAAACAAAATTCACTCAAAATATTTCTCAAAAGACTCTTTACAAGTTCGTCTAAAAGAAAAAATATTTTCCATAAGTTTTTGCATGCTACATGAAACATGCATTTTGCATAGAAATCCGGGCTCTTGTCATGACACACATTCAAGAGATGTTTGGGAGCTATCATCACGATGTGAGGCGAGAGAAGCGAGCAAGAACATTTTACGAAATGTATTTTTATTTGTATAATATTTGTAATCGAGGGCCGCAATTGCCCCTCTGTGCCCCCACTGCAGTTGCCCTTGGACGTCTGGAAGAAAAAATGCAAGAAATACGTGAAAACTAATTCCATCTTGAGTATCCTTTTGTCCTGCAACTCTTAGATTCTACTAGTCTTGCTTTCTTCATACTTCAATGTTTGCCCCCCTCGCCCATAGAATTGATTTCCTTCCAAGGTTGGGGGGCAACGCCCCTCCCCCTGTGGTTTCGCAACTGAATACGTCAACAATTAACGAATATAATCAGCCAGTGAACGAAACTGCTTTAAAATATCATAATTAAACCATTTCAAGTCCCATTATTTACCGTTATGAATAGTGTCTGTACTAGAACAGCCATCTTTATAAACACAATTGCAAATACGTACTTTGGAAAATATTATTCATTTGTCTTCATTAATTTGGATTATAAAGCTGAGACGTAACTCAATATACATATTCGTAATCGCAACTTCTAACCGGAATGTTGTGTTTATTGTTATGCTTCCGTGCTGTAGGAAATTTGTATTTAGGTAGCAAACATACTGAAACGAAATTCTTCCATTTAAAGAGAGCTTTATGGTTTGTTTCCTTTACTTACGTTGAACTCCGGAAATTGAGGAATTACGTACTCCAATGGAAATCTTGCACCTCTATCCCTGTCTATACATGTTGGGTGAATCTCACGGAATCTGTCATATATTCTGGAAAGGAAAGTGAATTCCCATTACACAGAAAATGGAAGGAGATAGATTTTTCAATTACAACTTCATTGTAATAAGTGAAAACTAGTTTACACATATCAATATTAACCGGGGGAGAGACCATTGACGTCACCAGAATTTTTTTGTATAAAATTGATACAATATTAAATTGGAGAAATAATATACCAATTCAGTAAAATATAATTTTTAAGTAGAAGTGATTATAAACTAATAATAACAATTTGCCAATTTATACTAAGAACCTTCTTCTTTGATTTGATTTGGTTGGTTGATTTAGTGTTTTAAGTCCACTATATGCACAGTAAGGCGAATCGGGACTGGACCTACAGTTTAAAGTGGGATCCGAACCACTATGTGCCTCCACCGGGTATTGAACCCGGGACCCCTTGAATACAAGCCGAAGACGCTACCACTGCGCCATCGTGGAGGTCCTTGAACCTTCTTTTTCATATCACTTTATTTAATATCCTGAAATGCATAATTATTATGTTTCGCAATTCACTTCTAAACACCTCATTCAATAAAATTCCTGAAAGTTAAAGGGTGGTATTTTAATCATGAAATTTACATTGTGTTACTTTCCAAGTAACACTGGTCAACAGCCAAAATGCGACATGAGTGATATATACAATTTCTAGTCAATATTGGTCTCCTAAATACGAAACTGTAGTTAAAAATCGCAATTGACTAATTATAATTGATTTACATGGCATTTTTGATTTGGAGAAGTTCCCTATATATATGGTATTGCATAGCTGTAAGAAGTAAATATTGAGTTTTTCTTTTCTTATCTTATTTTTTTATTTGTTGTAAGGAAAGGGGGAACTGTTCAAGATCAGCCACAAAACCTCTTTATCCATTGTTTTGTGAGGTGTTAATTTGTGCAGACGTGATTGTGGCTTTATAAAACTAGGTAGAGTGTGTGCATTTATCGAAGATCGTGTTTGCGCATTACGTGGTCCGTTTCTGGTAAGTTTGACATTTAATTAAATTGCTGAGTGGTGTTAAAAAATGCCACGTAAATGCATTATCAATGCTAACAATGTCTGTTATGTTTGTGGTCAAATTGTGTTTTCTGGACAGCGGAGAAATATTACCCCTGCTGTAAGAACAGCCTACGATCTATATTTCGGTAAATACTGCAAATTCGGAGATGAAGATAAGACTTGGGCTCAACATTTCCGTTCTAAGACCTGCTACACGAATCTGCTGGACTGGATGAATCACAGAAGACCATTGATGTCATTTGCTATTCCCATGATTCGGCTGGAGCCCACTAATCATACAGACGATTGTTTATTTTTTTGTATGGTCCCATCAATACAACGTATGTCCAATACTACATAAAAAGAAGACAATTGTATTTCCAAATATTTGTTCTGCTTCTCGTCCTGTGGCGCATAGTAATGAACTACCTGTTCCAACACCCCCTGAATCTTATTCCGTAGACTCACAAGACGAACTATACGATCCACAACCTTCCACATCTACAGATCCGCACTTTGCAGGTGATGTTAAACTTACAGAACAGCACAAGGTTAGCCAAGGCAGAGCTATTACCCTCCAGAGTTCAACAATGGAATTTTCTGGCTAGTAATGTGAAGGTGTCATTTTATCGTGACGGTCAAAAAATGTTGGAAAAATACTTTTCTACCGAAGGAGATCTGATATACTGCAGTGATATTAATGGTTTATTGGGGGCTATGGGCATTATGCACATCTGCGAAGAGTGGCGGTTGTTCATAGATGCATCGGTATAAAGTCTAAAAGCTGTACTGCTTCATAACAACAATCAATTGACGTCAATCCTTATTGGTTATTCTGTGTAAAAGAAAGAATCGTATGATAGCCTAAAATTCCTCCTTCAATCAATTAAATACAATAACTAGGTACATACCTATGGAAAATATGTGCAGATTTGAAAGTCATTGCTATTTTAACTGAACTCCAACAAGGCTATACCAAATATTGCTGTTTCCTCTGCGAATGGAATAGCAGAGACAGAGCTTCTCATTTTATTAAAAAGGATTGGCCATTACGTCAAAGTATGGAAACTGGAAATATGAATGTACATAATGAACCTTTCGTTGAATCTGAAAATATTATACTTCCTGCACTTCATATAAAGCTTGGACTGATCAAAAACTTTGTCAAAAAGTTGGATCGATACTCTTTGGTATTCAAATATCTACTTAACAAATTTCCAAAAGTCAGTGAACAGAAGATCAAGGAAGGAATTTTTGTGGGCCCTCAAATTCGTCAACTTCACCACGACGAGATCTTCGAACGCCTGCTAAGTGATGTTGAGAAACGTACATGGAGTTCTTTCGGAGAAGTTTCCAACAATTTTTTGGGAAACAAACGCGCTGAAGACTATGAAAAACTTGTAAATAATTTTGTTTCATCGTATCAAAAAATAGGTTGCAATATGTTCCTTAAATTGCATTTCCTACTCTCATCTCAATTTCTTCCCGAAAAGTTGTGGGGAGGTAAGTGATGAACACAGTGAGCATTTCCACCAACAAATATCTGTAATGGATAAAAGATACCAAGGGAAATGGAGTAGAGGAATGCTTGCCGACTATTGCTGGACAGTAACCAGGGATGATCCTGAACTTCACCACAAGAGGGAAGCAAAGAGGAAGCGGATTTAATCCCACGTAAGTAGTAAAGAACACACCATACAGTAGTATACTAGAAAATATTTGTTTTGTGATTAATGTAAAAACTTTGATTCATGAATTTACTTGGAAAAGGCAAATGGAAATGTACCCACGTTTTGTACTGTTCGCATAATACAGTTCAAACGTAAAAGTCACATGCACATCAAGCATACGTCATTTCACTACGTTACAACATTGGGAAACCCGACTTTTAGACAATACCTCGTATAATTCTTAAACCGGAAGTCGAGTGGCATTTTCATTGTCAGTTTCGTGTTCAGCATAATGGATTGATAAAGAAAAGTGAATTTTCATCCATGTCGCAAAAAAAAAGTTAAAATTTGTTGACCAGTGTAATCATTTCAATTTTTGGAATTTTCAAAAGTCATGGTGACATATAATTTGGTACAAATACTAGAGCACAAAAACATGAAATTCTGATTTGGTTCTATAATTTTTTTAAGCTAATTCCTCTTTTCCCTTTGGTAATTTAATTTTAATAAGATTTGATTAACGTTTTAGTTCTGTTCCTGACTATAAAAATAATAATGTTGTTACGTCTTTTCTAATTTGGAATGAACGGCTGCGAGAGAGAATACTTGTGACTGAGACCCAAAATAAGTACAGGGCAGTGTTCTTAACGTTTCTTTAGGATAATTTATTGTGACCAGTGCGTAGCGGCTACAGTCAGGAAAATGTAATTAGGCGTCTAGCAACATTTTCAGTGTTGCCAAATCTTTGCTCACGACAGGATTTCTACCTAGATTCTTCTCTGAAATCCGTCTTTGTAATACACACATTACATCAATGACATGCTGTAAAGGCCAGTGATTACATATTTTTCCTTGAAAGGAAGTTCGTGGTTTATTAGACTAGACAACACTGCTTGGTGAACGTTGCCACATTGTGAGCGAGAATCATGAATTCTTGACCGACATTCGTATGAGAAATTTTCAGAATTTGGGATACGATAGAGACAGAGAAACATATATAAACATAGATTAAACTCTTTTGTTCATTTGTGTTAGTTTGTTAGTGTTTCTCCAACTTTGGCTAATCGCGACAATGAGGATGGGTGATAACTAGATGAAATTGACGAAGGGACACTCACAATGAACATCCATGCCCATGTTGTTATGAGAACGTATGTGGCGAGATCGAAAGTCGAATACGAAACGAGCTGGCCTACCGAGCTACCGAGAAGTTAGGCAGTAGAAAGAATGAGGAAAAATAGAGAGATGGAGAGAAAGAGAATATATGTATTTTGTATGAATACGCGACCGAACGTACCAGCGACAAAACGTACCTACCACCTGACCGGCTACCTGCGAAGGGTCTTCTAATAAGTCTAAAAACATTTGCGATGCGAAAAAACGTACCATTTGATGGTTTTGCTGATTTCCATCACACTTTATCCACGCTTTGGACTGGCAAAATTACTATATAATGCATATATAGCTATTTTGGCGTGTTTAAAATCAGCTGTGGTTAAGCTGTCGTCCACATTTTTTCTTTTGTTTTATCTTTTCGTCTTTTTTTCGATTTTTTAGTTGTCAGTTCTAACCTAACCTAACCTTTGTCGTGTAGGTTGCCTAGAGTATCGTTGTAAATCTTGGTAATTGGCGTGTCTTCCTCTCGAACCCTTTCTTCGCCTCTTGCATACGCTTCTTCACATCTAACTGAGCATCATTCGGGACTCTTCTTCTCGAACACTTTTCTTCGCCTCTTGCATACGCTTCTTCACATCTAACTGAGCATCATTCGGGACTCTTCTTCTCGAACCCTTTTCTTCGCCTCTTGCATACGCTTCTTCACATCTAACTGAGCATCATTCGGGACTCTTCTTCTCGAACCCTTTTCTTCGCCTCTTGCATACGCTTCTTCACATCTAACTGAGCATCATTCGGGACTCTTCTTCTCGAACCCTTTTCTTCGCCTCTTGCATACGCTTCTTCACATCTAACTGAGCATCATTCGGGACTCTTCTTCTCGAACACTTTTCTTCGCCTCTTGCATACGCTTCTTCACATCTAACTGAGCATCATTCGGGACTCTTCTTCTCGAACCCTTTTCTTCGCCTCTTGCATACGCTTCTTCACATCTAACTGAGCATCATTCGGGACTCCACAATCGTGATCACTCGACGGGCCACTAACCACTTTATTCTCTTTTGATTTTAAGTTCAAGCGTTTTCCTTGAAGTGGCACGTTATTGGGACACCATTTTGAATGATGTAAGAAAGAGAAAGATAAAAGAAGAAAAGAGAAACACATAGAAACACAGAGAGAGATAGAGTATGAGATAATGATCTGAATGAAAAGTGATAGAAAGGAATAGAGGATCACAGAAAGAGATAGGCAAATAAAGGGAGGAATGAAGAGAGAGAGAGAGAGAGAGAGAGAGAGAGAGAGAGGAAAGCGAGTAATGGGGAAAGAAAAAGAGAAAATGAAAGGAGGGATTGATTGATTGATTGATTGAGTTGGTCCACTTTATGCGCAGTGAGGCTAATCTGGACTTGACCTACAGTTTGAAGTGGAATCCGAACCACTAAGTGCCTCCCTTTGATTATAAGGCGACGAGTGGTCCCTAAAAAGAGGGAGAAAAATAAGTAGATAGAGAAAAAGAGAAGAAATATGAAAAGAATGAAAAGTTATACAGAAGTAGAGAATGAGAGATTATCTCAGCAGTAACGAGCACATAGGAATCCACCTGAATGTATTTCTTTCTTTCTTCAGCTCAGCCGAAATTAAGTCTCTGTGGACGCCACCGTGTGGCGGTAGTACAGTTCTGCGCAGCAGCCTACTTTTGTGAAATTGACTCTGCCTTGTTACGTACGTACAGTTACTGACACTTCTGGATCGCAATGCTCCCAATGAAAGTGAAGGAGGTTGTGTCCGTGACTGTACGACGGACACAATCTGCTTCACCGTTAGAAAAAAGCCTATTGATTATTTTGTAAGCCACAATTATTTCACTAGCTTATCTCACAATACGTAAAAATTACAAGTGGATAGAACAAGCTAGTTAGAGATCGGTTAGTTCATCGAACTATCCAGCCTAACTATTGCCTATTTTTAGGGGAGCAGGAAAAGCTTTATACAGGGTGGCTCAAAAAGTCACTTAACACCCTCGGTACAAGGCCACTGCAGCGCGCAACATGGAAATGGCGATGACCAAATCGTTATCAGGCCAAGGGGGAACCACATTGACGCTACCCGCGTGCTGGTAAGTTAATGGTGTGGCATGCTGTGTGGAACAAGATTGGTTAGTCCACTTTCCATCGACGGAGCCTTAAATGCTTAGGCTACTTGGATTTGTTAAATGAACAGGTTTTTTATCCTTGCTTACGGAAGAAGGCACTTTCTACATAGTTCTTTTTTCAGCAGGGAGGAACACCAGAACACTATGGGAAGGTTGTGAGACAGTTTCTGTCCAAAGTTAGTTATCAGATGACAAGTGTCGAATATTCTGTTTATGAACTTCCTTATGAACATAAACATTAGCTTTGTCACTGTGAATGACTTTTCATTTAATGTAAGCGTCACACTGTAAATTGTTCGCGACAACCATTCATAATGCGCAGCTCTTCATGGATGTATCCGATTAAAATCGTGTGCAATGGCATGCGAACTTATCTCCCTAGACATCACTTTGATCTCGATGCATTACCGATGCGCTAAACAAATTTTAAGGCATTTTTCCAACACCTCGAAAAGGAGCAAATTGGTTCAAGAATTCAGTCATAACTTTTTACTGGTTAAAGATACATCAAAAAAACCTACACCAATGCATTTCTCGAGAAATTCTAGCCTGATTTGATATATCATATCACCCCCTTCCCATTTGAAATTCTGAAGTTGAATTCAAGATGGCGGACATGAAGATGGCCGCCGACCGTGTGGGTGGCGTCAATGTGGTTCCCCCTTGGCCTGGCAATGATTGGTCATCACCATTTCCACGTTGCGCGCTGCAGTGGCCTTGTACCGAGGGTGTTACGTGACTTTTTGAGCCACCCTGTAGTATCCTTGCCTTGACTCATCTCACTCAACAGGTCGGTAGGTGCCGGGGCTTGCCCCGAGTTGATACCTTCCTGGAGAAGAGGCCTGCTCGAAAAAGGTTTATAGTAATACGTAAAAATTCAACACTCTTCGGCATAGAACTTATTACAAACGAAATATGACAAGAGCTTCAGTGAGATGTTTTTATCAGTTCCTTCCATCTTATCTTTACGATGATTTATCTCTGCTTATGCTATTGTTACGAGATAAAAAGAGAAATAAGATAACGCCTTGCTTGCTTTATCACGTTTGTCCACAAAACTTCCTTCAATGACGTCATAAAGAACCAATCGCATAGCACAAGCCAATGAAGAGTTATCGTTGAAGAATTTATGGAATTAATAAGAAGCTCTGCTGACACAGTGACAGAATTTACGTAACTAAGAGTTATATTTAAAAAGTACAGGTTTTGGAACCTCGAACGACACGGAACTAAAGAATATATGAAAATCGCGCCCATACAAAAGTCTGTGTAAATCGCGACCAGTTTAAGTATTCATTCCTAGCGACTACCTGGTCACACTGAGTCACGGCGCACCTGCTCCTTATGAGTTACGTTCCACCGCGGTTGGAAGCACGGAACACTAGTGGCCTTTGCATTCTTACCAAACAAAAAAAGAGACATACCTATGTCTTTTTCGTAATGTACTTGAACATAACATAACCTAACCTAACCTAAACAGTAAAAAAGTACGAAGAGAACGGTGACATCAGAGCTTGTTTCAAAGCAATATCCTACATTCAAAAACTTGAGTAAATGGAGTAAAACTTGAGTTCATGGCCCTAAAGTTAGAAGTATAGAAATAAAAATGTACATAATGTAAATAGTAACTTATAAAAAAATCCAATATTGACGATGCTTATAAGCTGATTTTTAACACGCCTAAATGACAAAAAATTACTTTTGCTATTTAGCCAGTCCAAGGCCTAGATAAAGTGTGATGGGAGTCAGTTTTATTTGAAAAATATGATTAATTGACAGGCAGGGACCGTACTGGGCGTAATTTGCGCTGGGCACGTTTTACAGGACACCGGAACTAAATAATTTGTTCAACTTTGGCATATACAAATAAATTAATCGACTTGGATTCGAAATTAAAAACAGTTCCGCCTATGGAACGATGAGCACAAGAATTTGTGGGACGCTTAATCATTGATTCCTCAAGTTAACTGCCTGTCTTCTTTCGATGGACAGTCAAAGTGAAAAGGTTTTATTTAAATATGTATTTGTGTACAAGACCTAAAGCATCCGGGACAACGGCGTGTCTAGGAAAAAATATGGAGAAGAGATTGCTAGGGTCATTAACACTACAGGGCATACAGACACAGACAGATCTTGTTTGTACCAGTGGCGTATGCTGAGCCCAAGACCCGGACTAGCTCACTACGACACGTTGTCCTAGACAATGGAGGAAGAGAGAAGACTATAGGTTCGAATAAACCCTCGGTATTAGTGGTCAGACACGCCCATTTTGCTTGCTTTTGAAGTTACCATCCTAAAGGCAGCCAGGTTGCAAACTTCTAAGAATTTGGTTTCCAACTCCTAAGAATTCAGGTTGCTAACTTGTAAGAATTTGGTTACCAACTCCTAAGAATTCAGGTTGCCAACTTGTAAGAATTTATAATTTGCTTGGCAACTCCTAAGAATTCAGGTTGCCAACTTGTAAGAATTTGGTTACCAACTTGTAAGAATTTGGTTACCAACTTGTAAGAATTTGGTTACCAACTCCTAAGAATTCAGGTTGCCAACTTGTAAGAATTTATAATTTGGTTGCCAACTCCTAAGAATTCAGGTTGCCAACTTGTATGAATTTGCTTACCAATTCTTAAGAATTCAGGTTGCCAACTTGAAAGAATTTGGTTACCAACTCTTAAGAATTCAGGTTGCCAACTTGAAAGAATTTAGAATTTGGTTGCCAACTCCTAATTATTCAGGTTGCCAACTTGCAAGAATTTGGTTACCAACTCCTAAGAATTCAGGTTGCCAACTTGTAAGAATTTATAATTTGCTTGGCAACTCCTAAGAATTCAGGTTGCCAACTTGTAAGAATTTGGTTACCAACTTGTAAGAATTTGGTTACCAACTTGTAAGAATTTGGTTACCAACTTGTAAGAATTTGGTTACCAACTCCTAAGAATTCAGGTTGCCAACTTGTAAGAATTTATAATTTGGTTGCCAACTCCTAAGAATTCAGGTTGCCAACTTGAAAGAATTTGGTTACCAACTCTTAAGAATTCAGGTTGCCAACTTGAAAGAATTTAGAATTTGGTTGCCAACTCCTAATTATTCAGGTTGCCAACTTGCAAGAATTTGGTTACCAACGCCTAAGAATTCAGGTTGCCAACTTGTAAGAATTTATAATTTGGTTGCCAACTCCTAAGAATTCAGGTTGCCAACTTGTATGAATTTGGTTACCAACTCCTAAGAATTCAGGTTGTCAACTTGTAAGAATTTGGTTACCAACTCTTAAGAATTCAGGTTGCCAACTTGAAAGAATTTAGAATTTGGTTGCCAACTCCTAATTATTCAGGTTGCCAACTTGCAAGAATTTGGTTACCAACTCCTAAGAATTCAGGTTGCAAACTTCAAGGAATTTGGTTGCAAACTCGTTAGAATTCAGGTTGCCAACTTCATTATTTTCTTATTGAAATGAGTAAATTTATTCACAGTTTGTAGCTAATCGATTTTTCTTCTGTATTTTACTCTCTGCGCTTCAGGCTTCGCAGATATCCTAGGTAGCCTGGGATATACGCTCCTGGTATGTACATATAAGGGCCTCCCGATGACGTAGTCGCCTTGTAATCAAGGGGTCCTGGGTTCGATACCCACAGTTGCGCGGATCCCACTTAATCCAGTCCCGATTAGCATAAAGTGGGCTTAAAACAACAATTCAATTAATCTTGTATGTACATATAAAATGTGTGTTTGTGTGTGTGTATTTCTGTATGTGTGTGTTGCTGAATAAGTGTCCAAAGCACGCAACGTATAACAATGTAGATACTATAACAGTGAAGCTGTTATTGCACTGGCAAACTGGTAATCTTGATCCAGTTGTGGCGGAGGGGAGTTAAAAGGAGCTCCTCATGCGGCGCCTTTTCTGCAACTTTTGGCTAATCGCGACGACGAGGATGAGTGATAATATGATGAAGGAGCACTCACAAAGAACACCCACGCACAGGCCAGGATTCTAACCCAACCCCCCTGGCGTCGTAGCGTGCTGTGCTAACCCCTCCGCTACGCAGATCGGCCCTCACGCGATTGATACCAGCCATTAAGGAAACACGTTTCCCCCTAGCCATCAGTAATTTTGTGTGTATATATAAAAGACACGGATTTTATCAACTGAAGATGAAAATTGTGACAATAGTACTCCAAAAGTACACTCTGTGCCAGTGGCGGCAATTGAGTTCCGAAACTAGGGGAGCAAGGGGGGGGGCAAAGACAGTATATTTCCCTTTGTAGATAAGGTTTAGCCTAGTGCGGGGGCAAAAGTGGCGAAAAGTGGAGGGGCAACTTGCCCCCTCGCCCCCTCCCCAATCGCCGCCACAGCTCTATGCATTGATATGAGACAAGCACGTACATTTCTAAGGCTCTGTCCGAAAGGTACGAAGTACGTACTTGAAGCATGGTTTTGGCGGAAGTGACGTCACCTAGTACAGTTCGAAAGCGCCAAGAACAGGAGTACGCAAGTGCATAGCTCGCAGTGCAGATGGAAGCTGACTCGGTCACGTGATTTCCACACTCGTTGTTCGTTTGTTTAAAATCGCGGAGGTAGAAAGCCAGCAACACAGGTTAAATATACGTTATGGGTCAGCCAGCAAGTTGTTGGTTAAAGTGCTTCTAATGTGTGGAAATATATGTGTACGAACATTTGAAAATGCAACGTGATTTCTATGGTGAAAGACAAGTGTTTAAAACATGGGGAAAACAACGAGTACTCAGTTTTATCTACTGATCGTATTTGGCGCTGCAGTCGAAGTGCAATTCGAAAGACTTTCACTTCCAGTCCACGACTTCAAGACCATACAAGGAGGATGCTCGCTTCAAGTACGGTGTTGCACCTTTCGGACACGGCCTTAGTTTGTAGCACACACAAAAAATAGTTCCCTGAGTTAAGTAGCAGTGCTGCATCGAGGCTTTTTTGCTCGATCGTCTAATAGTTCGCACGGATAACGCTGGATGGTTTACGGAATCGACTGTTTCTTCGCTCGAGCGAATAACGGTCGAACATTCGAACGATCGGTATACGCTCGAAGCACAGTAGTTCACGTACAGTCAACGGCAAATATAATGGTAGGCAAATTACTTTTTTATTCTACATCCTGTGTTATTTTAAGGAATGAAACTATATTGGTTAGAAGCAAGCATTGTTCTCTGCTTATTGATGTCATTATTTCAATTGATTCTCATCATAGGGCTCTGAAGTTGAAGACCTATAAATTGCCAAAAAAAAGGCCTATAAAAAGACCTAAAAATATCAAAAAAAGGAGCTAAAAACGGAAAAAATGACGTATAAATGTGATCCAAATTAATTAATAACTTCAGTTGTAATTACATATTCTGGTGGTATGGAACACACAGTGCGAAAAAACTCTATATGAATGAAATGCAGCTTCCTTCAGACATTATATATTTTTTAGATTAACATAATTTGAAAAATCATATTTGAAGAATCATATTTGGCCTAACCAGACTAGGGTTACAGAAATAGGACTTCGGAAACTTTACCTCAGTTGGCATTGCAGCATATCACAATAGTCATCTCCAGGTTCTTAAATGAAAAGGATCGTTGGTTTTTCAGACAGCACGTTGCGAAACATCGAGAAACTTCTCTCTGCATCAACGGATGTTAAGGGTGCATAGTTGAAGCAAGTGAGATCTCGTGGTGAATAATACATTCTTCAAAAACATTCACATCAAAATTTTCTCCTTTCAATATTTCACTGATCATCACATAATTTGATACCCCTGGTTTTTCCAAGCACTAGTTTATTTTTTTTTTTAATAAAAACGAAGTCAAAAGAAGGTGAAGTTGCAAGAAAAAAGCCGTTAAGACTAAAAAAAGGCAAAAATGGACAAATAAAACCCACCTTCTTCTGGCCTAAAATGACCCAAAATGAACATATATTATGTTGAGCCTAGTCTTCGGACAATAGGAAAGAAAATGATTTTTCCTCAACTTCCGAGCACTAGTCATCACATTGAGTAATACAGACCGAATGAAAATGGTGGTGGACAATTCGCCTACTGTTTCTTTCGGCGTTGGGTGTACAATCGTAATTTGCCTGTGGTAGTGGGTCTTCAAATATACTTCATGAAATTGAAACTAATGTGAACATGGTCATCATCTTCATGTTACATCTTCATGTTACAATGTAATTTAGCCTATCTTAACAATACATAGCAATATATGAAAATGAATAGATGATTATGGGCTGAAACTACCAACACGAATTTTACATATATATTTGTAGGATTATTGTCACATTGATGTTCTATATATTCGAACGAATCTCGCTCGAGCGTGGGAGATTCGATCGAGTTTGAGCGAGCGAAATTAGTCCAATGCAGTACTCTGCAGGACAAGCTATCAACTCGGACCACTGTCAAGAAAGCCCGCTTTATACCGCGCATTAGAAACCATTTAATGGCACTTGGAAATCAAATCGCTCCACTGTTTTCCAAAGTGGGTTAGCACTTTGTAATCGAAGAAACTTTCCATTAATGTATGATTTCGTGTTTTGTTTGTCACGAGCCAAAGAAATATTATTGACAAATAAAACAAATTAACACAATGCTAACAGTACTTTCAATCACTGGCGCATGCCGGTGGGGGGGGGGGACTGAAGGGGCTACGGCCACCTCTGAAGTTTTGAGAAAATAAATAGTTTCAAATAAAAGTGCCAGTGAAGAACTCGGGAAAAACCAGAGTGTTAAATGCAAATTTGCCTTATAATGACACCCGATTGCAATTTTTGAGAGTGAAAAGTTTTGCGTGTACGAAATATGTTATTGTGTATGCCGGCCACTTAGAAAGCAGCTATGCACCTTTACAATTTTAACTCCTCCCGAAAAAAAAATCCTTCGTACGCCAGTCCTTTCAATATATTGCAACATGATCGCCACACTTCACACAGAAACTGCCTTGTTTTGTTTCACAGTGTCGAAAACACCCACAGGTTGTTTTTAGATTTCCCACCTCTTTTTATTAAATTTATCAAGAATAGCCTGAACGAGACGAGTCTGGTGAACTCACTTTCGGCGAAATTATTTTTTACAACACAGTGACGGCAATACCGGTGGCTTCGAGACTCTCCTGCCGAACCTTAGGGTTGAAAGATTGATTGACTGGTTCGCCTTATTTTACTTATCTTTTCTGCTACTTTTGGCTAATCGCGGACATGAGGATGAATGTTGATATGAAATGGATGAAAGGACAGTCACAAACACACATGGACAACGACGCCGACACAAGTCTCACAGAGAATTAAACTTCACATAAATATTGAGGGAAGGGGTAAGATTGACAATAATATTTTTTATGTATAATGTAGGCTATATACTTCTTGAGGAATTGGGGGGTCGGAAAGCACCCCTCCCCTTAGTCGACGCCAATAATTATATTGGCAATGAGTCTAGACGCCAGAGCCTCGTTAGACTGCAACATGCAGTCCAGAGGAAGAGGGGTTGACATTGGGGTGCATTCCGAAAGAATAACCCCTTATAGCCCGTAGAACTGAATACGTAAGAGGCTCCTATACAGTTTCATAACTTTTCAACATTATCAGTTGAAAAATTCAATGAAATTCGCAGTGCATAGAATAAAGGTTTCTTACTGGCTATGATACGAAACTGACAATTTGAAGTGCTCCTTTTAACCCAGACGGAATCCCCCTCACCAAAAAACACACACCAAGGGGTCTTGGGGGGGGGGGGGGCATATGTACAGTGTTAAACCTATTGCACCAATTTTATTCACAATATTAATACCCATTCTCATATTAGTAGGTACAGGCGTTGTTACAAAAGTCCAACGATTTACAATTTTCAGTTTTAAAATTGTGTGTGCTTTTTGGAGATTTTCGATTAACATGCAAGCAAAACAACGCACACACTACACATACATATTAGCAATGTGAACATGTAAAACACGATATTAAGTTGTTTGTGTAGCATAAATATTTCAATGTTGACCTTTTCCTACTCTGTAGATTAACATTTGCGTGTAAGCGATAATGAGCAATTAATATTAATGAATTTTGTATATACACATTTGGCCAAACATACGATATGCAGTTACGTAATTTATGCTGCAAATAATTTAGTAATGCACTGCACATATTCAAATGTCATTATTCCTACAGTACAATCAATATGCCACAGTTGAAGAAAACAATTCAGCTAAAAGAAATAAAACACCAACCACCAGAAATATAATCGCAAATGCGTCAGACATCTTAAAATACTAAAATAATGTTTCTTGTCTTCTTGTATAAATGTGATTTAAGTAGTTACGCGCAATGGAAACAGCAACAAAATAAAATCTCACCGCTTAATTTCTGTTCTAGTTAAATAAGTCAGCTCCAAGTACTCAGAGATCTCTTCCTCCGATAAAACACTGTGTTTTGAACCCATCAGATCCTTTGTTTGTTCTCGCCAGAAAAATTCACAAATAGAAGTAAGCAAATACTTCTGTCATCTGAATTCACGAAACCTTCTTATCTTCGCATACGACAGTTCACAGACACAGAGCCACCTTTTGGTCAGATTACGAACTAACTATCCTGTTGATATCAATGCAAGCCTCATTACCCGAATATTTCAGATAAAACCTGTTGAACGTGACAAGTATTGTTCAATATTTCAGATAAAACCTGTTGAACGTTGACAAGTATTGTTCTTTTTCACAGAACAAATGGAACAACGTTTACAGCCAGTACTACTTGTGTTTGCGACAAACATTTACGTTCAGCATTTGATGAGCAATAAAAACAAAATTACCATGACTGTGTCAGCGAAGAACCGTGACCGTAACTTCTTTGAAGTGTTGTTTCAAACGAGTACAGTCGAATGCATAAGTATTACCAAGCATTGTCCATCACCATGTTTATTCTCTTTATTTTACGCAAAAATTCATTCAAATACACACAGGGTGCGAGAAAATTTAATGACAATAATCATAGACAACTTTTCGAGCAATACTTGTGTATCCCACTATGAAAATATACATTTTTTTAAAAGTGAATTACGATACACTTACGATCTAAAATCACATAATGTCACTAAAAACCTGATAAAGATGAACCAAGTGGTAGTTTTTGTGTGCAAGGGGAATGAAATGATAGCAAAATTGCCTTCGAACTCAATTTGATTGATTAATTTGGTGTTTTAAGTCCATTTTATGCACAGTAAGGCTAATCGGGACTGGACCTACAGTTTAAAGTGGGATCCGAACCACTTGTGCCTCCACCGGGTATAGATCCCGGAAACCCTTGATTACAAGGCGACGACACTACCACTGCGCCATCGGGGAGGGCCCGAATGCAATTTGCATGTAGCTAATTTACACAATGAACGACCGAAGAACGAATTGCGTATCTATGCTGTGCTTGCGAATGTTTCTATTGAGCTAGATCTTGTTATGCTGCCGTTACCTTTAATTTAATCAAAGAAAGTGTGCAGATAAACAGAAAGGGAAAATTTACAGTCCGGCCAAGGGAAACGAAACTAGCTGGAAAGTGCGATTCAAAACGCGAGAGGAGAAGCAGGTAGAACACCCACCAAACCACCCTGTGGCATTTTGCTTGCATGGGTTCGCTTGTTGTGTTTATCACTGCTTGCTGTGTTGTGTTTGTGATGTCTCTAACAATTCGTAACAAACCGTTTCGAAATAGAACAAAGAAAACTGTGTCGTTTTAGTCCCTGTTGCACATTCTACAAAACGCCCTCGATATAATACACAATGCCACAAACCATTCAGTTACTACATTTTCTTTATTATATTTATAATACTATGTATAATAATAATACTATTATTAGTGAATACTATCCTGATTACTGTTAATTTGCACATTTGTGCTAATTATAATATTTACTAAGGAGATCACTTTAATTCAATGATAAAAAAAAGTACTGGTTTACAAACAAGTTTATCTACTACTGTGACGTGATGAATATTTTCCTGATATATTCTATTCGATTATATACGTAGTAATGGATGGATTTTTTTATTTCATTCTGTAGCCTTACATAATTCGTAAGGAACTCTGCGTAATTTGGCGTCGATGTTACTAGTACGTTTAAAACTTCATTGTTCACAGCAGACCATTTTCAAGGAACCCGCTTCCTGACCAAAGTGCCGTCACCCCTATTTTGCCAATGAACACGTTCAGTTGACGCATGCGCACTTTCGTCCATGGTCTCAGCTAATGCAGCCAAACAGCAGGGGGTGCTCGTTCGGCGGCGCAGATCGTATGCGCAGTTGTCCGTGGATGCATGACGTCATCATCGAAACACTCGGCACGGAAAAGGCTGGTTCCTTATGCAAATATTGAGATATTTGACAACGAATATCTTCTAAAATATAGTAGCAAGGAAAAAGTTACAACTTTTACTGTTAAGATTCATCCTTTCTAATCAATTTATCACAAAGTTGATTCAAATGTGTAAAATGTTTTTCAAGAAATCGTGTTACGAAGGAACCCCTGTTTTGTCCTCTCCAGGCTTCCAATGTAAGGGAGTTTTAACTTAAGCGCGTTGGATTTATTTTTGGTCTATGTTTTGAAATAAGATTATTTTGTTCTTGTCAACTGAAATCATGCCTAAATGCTATGGAAAGCTGTGAAAACTATTATCAGAAAACTAACGGAATAAATCTAAAATATCACAGCTTGACTGATATAAAAAATGCGGTATTGCCCATTTTTGTGAAAAAGGCATTGTGTGAGATCTAAAAGCAGAACTTTTTAATATTGTATATAAATGTAAAGGTGTAATAAACGTGACTGCTTCCCAGGCACGTATCCAAGGGGGGCTTAGGGGGCTCGAGCCCCTCAAAAAGTTTTCGGTTTACACTAGATAAAATGAGATGTTTTGTTTCTTGTGGTGTCAAATAAAATAATGTGACGTTAAATTAAGGAGATAAATAATTATAGAGGCAAGACGGAGAATATTCAATAACCCTGTTATTGGTAACAGCTCGTATCCAAGGTGGGAATCAGGGGGCTCAAACCCCCCTTTAGAAAATTTTCAGTTTACGCTAGATTAAATTAGGTTTTCGGCTTCTTGTATAATACGTATGGTGATAATTTGAGAGATAATTATCTAGGCAAGACGGAGAATGTTCTATAAGCCTGTTATTGTTAATAGCGCGTATCCAAGGTAAAGATCAGGTGGCTCGAGGCCCCTCCGCTCCCCAAGGAAATTTTTCAGTTTACACTGATAAAATTAGGTTTTTGACTTCTTGAATAATGTGACGATAATTTAAGGAGAGGAATAATTATCGAGACGAGACGGAGAATGTTCTATAACCCTGTTATTGTTAATAGTGCGTATATAAGGTGGGCATCAGGTGTCTCACGCCCCCTCCCCCAGGTAATTTTTCAGTTTACACGAAATAAAATTAGGTTTTTGTCTTCTTCAATAATGTGACGATAATTTAAGGAGATAAATAATTATCGAGGCAAGATGGAGAATGTTCTATAACCCTGTTATTGTTTATAGCGCGTATCCAAGGTGGGGATCGTAACTCGTGCCCCCCCACCCCCACCAGGAAATGTTTCAGTTTACACTAGATAAAATTAGGTTGTTGTCTTCTTGAATAATGTGACGATAATTTTAGGAGAGAAATACTTATCAAGGCTAGACGGAGAATGTTCTATAAGTATCAGTTTCCGGGAAGAACTGTCGTCTCTCAAGAAAGACGTGAAGGCCATTAAGCAAGAAATGAGAACGCCAGGTTAAATGATCAAGTATCCTACCTTGAGTCCCAATCTAAAAGGAACATCCTCGTTTTTTACAACGTCCAGGAAGAATAACGAGAAACATGGGAGAGGACGGAGGAAATACTACGCCAAGTGATAGAAAAGAATACAGGCATCGCGATAGGAGGAGATTCGTTCGAGAGGGTCCATCGCTTTGGCTCAAGAAGAGGCTGCCGTCCGATTGTAGCAAAGTTTCTCTCGTTCAAAGACAGGACGAAAATACTGATGAAAGCTAAAAGTTTCAAACAGTGCGGTGTAGCGGTTTCGGAGCATTACTCTGATCGTGTGCGTCAGATTAGAAACGAGCTAAAACCTCATCTCGAAGAAGCCAGAAAGTGCGGTGACAGTGCGTTCCTTCGTTACGATCATCTCGTTGTTAACGGTGTGCGTTATTCCTTGCAACAGTGCGAAGAATATGCAAGATCGCGTTCCGTGCAAAGAAATATGCCAACGCAGGAAATTCTCAGAAATACACCTGTAAATGAGAATGTCAACGTCGAACGTGAATCACGAGTGTCTGCTGCTACCCCCACCCCCACCCCACGTCACCCCCGGCTATCGAACTCCGTGAATTCCAGTATGCAGCTGAGGAACCGAAACAAGTGAGTTCTGTGGAGTGGGAGATCGGGACAAAGGGGAGGTAAGAATACGTCGAGCAGTGACCTTGCATTAGAAACTATCACCGTATTTCATAGCAATGTTCAAGGGTTGACATCAAAAGCGTCAGAGATAGATATATTTTTCGAGGAACAAAAAGAAAACAATAATGATATTAGTATTTTTTGTTGCACTGAACACTGGTTAGTAAAAGATGAAACAAAGTTTAATTATATTGATAATTTAAGTATTGCATCTAGTTACAGTAGGCCAAATATAATAAGAGGCGGGTCTTTAATTTTCACTCAGAATGAACTTAAAAGTAACGTAATTGAAATAAAGCAAGCTGTTGAGTTGTCAATAGAACAAGACTTTGAATGCGCCGCGATTGAAATAGCTATTTACAACTTATGTGTAATATCAATATATAGAACGCCTAGTGGAAATATGGATGTATTCTTAAACAAGTTAACACTAGTACTAGATCTCGTAACAAAAAGCTCCAAAAAAAATATTGTTGTTTGTGGAGATTTTAACATTGATATATCTAAAGACACAGCAGAAAAAAATAGTTTTCTGGATGTAATGAACTCTTTTGGTCTGTTTCATACAATTACAACTCCAACTAGAATCACCAACAAAACAAAAAGTACAATAGACAATATTTTTACCAATATAAACGTTAATAAATATTCAGTAGAAACTTGCATAGGTTTTTCTGACCATGATTCTCAGCTTATTAAGGTAAACGTAATAGAAGACAAGCGGAATCATAAACCACGCGTAAAATTCAGAGTTATTAGACCTACAAACAATGATGAGAACATTTCAAAATTCAGAAACGCGCTTAAATCAGAAACATGGGATTTTATAAACAATATGGCTGTAAACGTAAACGCGAAATTCGAAAAATTTCTTGATACTGTAAAATACCATTTTAATAAATGTTTTCCCATAAAAAAAGCACGAGTTCACAACAAAACCAATTGCCTATGGATAACCAAGGAAATTAAAAATCTTAGCAAATTAAAACGATCATTGCATAAACAGAGTAAATATGCAAACAGCCCTACCCTTAAAGATCATTACAAACAGTTCAACAAAAATTACAAGAAAACATTAAAACATTGCAAACAGTTGTATGTTGATAAAAAGTTGAATAATTCAGAAAACAAAACTGCAGAACTATGGAAAATAGTTAATCATATTACAGGTAAAAAAACGAACACGAATCAAGATATCATATTAGAAACAGGTAATGTAATAGAGACAGATCCGCAAAAAATACCTAATACTTTTAATAATTATTTTGTTAATGTAGAACTTAACCTGCAACGTAACATCAGCGTAACGGACACATACAAAGAAAAGTTAAATAACGTAAAAAGATCTTTCACGCATTCTTTTTATATGATCCCTACTACAGACGAAGAAATTTCCAACATAATTCGAAATATGAAAAACAAAAAGTCAACAGGACTAGATTCAATGCCGATTAACGTGATCAAAGAGATTTGCACGTACATTAACGAGCCTTTGGCTAAATTAATTAACGAGTGTATGGAAAATGGTAGCTTTCCAGATTGTTTAAAAATATCAAAAGTAATACCCTTATATAAGAAAGGAAATAAAACAAAAATTGAAAACTATAGACCAATTTCCTTATTGTCAATTTTTTCAAAAATTTTCGAAAAATTAATTTATAATAGGATAATTAAGTATGCAGAAGATAAAAGGATACTCATAAAGCAACAAAATGGGTTTGTGAAATCGAAAACAACAAAAAATGCCATTTTTGATGTAATTGATAATATTCTTTCCGCTATAAACAAAACGTATTCTGTTGTTGGAATTTTTTGTGATTTATCAAAAGCGTTTGACTGTGTGAATCATCACATACTACTAGAGAAATTAAAATACTACGGAATCCGCGGTCTATCAAATAAATTAATTGAATCCTATTTATCGAATAGAAAACAGAGCTTTGCAATAAATAGCTTATCCAATAATGGGACGCAAACAACATATTACTCCGAATTGAAAGATGTGGTTATTGGAATCCCCCAAGGATCGATACTAGGACCCCTATTGTTTTTATTGTTCATAAATGATCTTCCAGCAAATGTTGAAACTGCCCAAGTTACTCTTTTCGCTGATGATACTACTGCTTTGGTAGATTCTGTTAACGATGTAACTTTAATTCAAGAAACGGAAGAAGCTCTTACTGAACTACAAAGCTGGTTTTCAGCAAACAAACTTTCTATGAACAACGAAAAAACTAATATAATAAAATTTGGTGTATCTAGAGCCAAAAACTCTTCTATTAAGCAAGATAATTTCACAGTAGGGCATGCCGTTATAACAGCTACTAACAATACAAAATTTCTTGGAATATTTATAGACGAGTGTCTAAACTGGAAAGTTCACATAGATCATTTATGCAAGAGGCTAAACACCGTATGTTACCAATTAAGAACCTTAAAAAATAGTTTCAATACAGTATGTATGCTAAATATCTATTTCTCAAACATCGAAAGTATTTTGAGGTATGGTATCCAATTTTGGGGGAACTCGGCTCAATCGCAGAGGATTTTTAAAATTCAAAAAAGAGCATTGCGTATTTTGGCAAATGCACACAAAACTGATACATGTAAACCTCTTTTCAAAAAATTCCGTATATTAACACTTCCAAGTTTGTACATACTTGAAACACTTACTTTCATACACGAAACAAAATCGAACTATCCAAAGAACATAGACACCCACAATTACAATACCAGACAAAAAGATAACTTCCACATTCCCAGAGTGCGGCTAACTGCATACCAAACGGGACCTTTTTACTCAGGCATCCAGTTATACAATATATTACCAAAAAGTTACAAAAAATTTGAAAGATCCACAATCTTTAAAAGTAAAGTGAAAAAATTGTTATTGGAATACACATTATATTCAGTTCAAGAATTTCAAGAATTAAATAACTTTATAAAATAAATGTAGATTGTATACACTATATAATATGTACTTTTACAGCACTAGTTCACTTCAAAAAATAATTTGTCAATGTACGTTTTACTATTATATTATGTTATATTATAAAAAAATTCTGCCAAATTGATGTATAGATATATATTATGTGCGATGTCAACATGTTGTATTTTGTAATGTACATGCACCAATGCCCCTCAGGGGTACTTTCGGTGTGAAAATTGCTCAATAAACTCAAACTCAATAAACTCAATAAACCATGCTGTTGATAATATTGCACGTAAACTTTTCTTACCCTTTCGGTGTTGTCGTAGCAAACTTGAACTCTATGTAGAGACTTGTCAGCATTTGCAAGCTGCATAACAAAGGTGCCGTCAATAGCTTCAATACGTTGTTTTTATATATATATTTGTCACATATTTGTTTTAATTAGTATTCTGCTCGTTCCGCCACCTGAACGTAGCAGCTAGGGCTCAAAGGGCAGTGCAGTTACACCGGAAGAAGGCTCGGAAATGTCAGGCTTCAGAAGTTAACTCATCCAAATTAAATGTGCTCTCTCTAAATTTAAATCATAGTTCACAAATAATTTGATTAAATGTTTTAAAAGTATCTGTTTTATTTAATAGTGTATTAATTGGTGCATTCTTCTCCAGCATAGCTATAGGCAGTGACCACACTACAGGGGGGAGGCAGGAACGCCCCCCTATTCTCGTTCGACAATTTCTCTCTCTCTCTCTCTCTCTCTCTCTCTCTCTCTTATTTGCCCCCAGTAAAACGACAAAAATAAATAAATGAATGAATGCTCTTTTAGCCAAAATATGCATTTTTGTGTCGTATGTAACGGAATAATAAACATGATTGCCCCGGGAAAATATGATTTACCCCTCCATCTTTACTATTGCGCCGTCACTAGCTACAACATATTTTGATTTCTATTGTTCCCACATATTTATTTTAATTTTAGTATTGTGAATCATATTCCACTGTGTTACCTCACGTACCCCCCCCCCCCCCACACACGTACGATATCAGTTGTAAGTTTTAGACTAAGCTTGCCAAATGTCCACTTATATCTTTGTATTCTTGAGCCATTTAAAAAAAATCATTTCGCCCCTTCTTCTGGACTATTTCATAGCAATGTTTTCCCACTGGAAGCCCCTTTGCAGATCAAGATCCGGGGCTATAGCCTTCCCAAGCCACCGTCCCCTCCAAATACTCTCTTGGCCTCATGAAAGAAAAATATATGTATTTATACGAAATATTAATTTGACTTGGCAGTTTCTTTTTTCGAACAGGAATAAGTTTTAAATTTTAATAGCTTATAAATTTACACTAGCAATTTTGAGTAAAGGTTTTGCGTAACCCTAAAAGTACATTTAGAGACTGCAAGGTCAACTCTCGACATTTCAGATATATTAATAATTTTCATCACAACGTCTTGTAATAATTATTTGTTACTTCAATAACCTCCTCGCAAATGTTTCTCGCATATTAAAACATATATGCCATTTTCTGTTTATTTCCTTGTAATGCTGACCTCCGTGGCGAAGTGGTTAGCGCAACGCTTTACGATGCCAAGGGCCCCCATGTTCGAATCCCCGCCCGGGCATGGGTCTACTTTCCTTTCTTCAATTTCATCATATCATCACGCATCCTCATCTTTGCGATTAGGTGACAGATAAGCGAAGTAAAATAAACTAAGTCTATAAATCAATTATTTTTTTAAACTCTTTAATTCTTCTTTAGCATGCAACGTTTTTGTTAAAATTATATTACAATTTGTAAAATGACGAAATTCTAAAGGAGAACACGCAACTTTCTTTGTAGCGCATCGGTCAGAAAGTTTCAGGAATATGGATTTTCAAAATACATTTTTTCACATTTACTTTGCCCCCTTTTAATAGTAGCGCGTTTTCAATTATGTTACTAATCATTAAATGGATGCCTCAATACCATCTTGGAGGATGACAATTAATATTTTCCCCCTCCTAAAAGTAATAATATACTTTCGCTCTCTGAATCTCCCATATAAATGCTAGGGGCCGTCTGCTTCAGACGAGCTCACTGCTTCTCCGGTGACGTCATGCGTTCGTGCAAGATCGGCAATCTTCGGATGGCTTTACCTAATCTCTACGTACCTTGGCCAAACAGTACATACCCGTATCGTGGAATGGACAATATTTCGTTCATTGCTTTTGGAGTACTTGTCAGATCCGAGCATTCTAGATCCATTTCCAGCGTTAATAGAATGGTTTATTCCACAGTTAAGAACGTTCCTAGCAAATTTTCAAACTTCATGGACTCAAGCTTCCTCAACTTTTAAAACTAATGTATCATACATTTCATCGAAGACAGTAACGCTGATTAACTACAAAACTTACATTTAGATCAGAATCTACGTCAATCAGTGTAGCCAGCACCTGATTCACAAAGGTGCAACAACTTGTCTGGTTCGACCCTGCGTTGGCAGGTGTTGTTTCAAAGAATTACCCATTGTGCAACTGTAGCTTTCACTGGGTTATTGTGGTCTGGTCTATGGAAATATTTGCCAGTACATTACAGCTGCATGGATTCCAGCAGTCTTTAAAACGTGAGCATAAAACGATCATTAAAACAAACTGGGTGATTGAAATGTTTTTGTCATTCGCGCACATGGTAATACTGAATATTGGCTGATGCAGGGCGGATTAAAAGCTCTCCCTTTTGGGGCTGGGGACAGATGCATCAGTTACTGTGGTTACATTAACCAAGGGCGTATCCAGGGGGACCGGGGAATGGGCACCCCTGGCTAGACCCCTCCAAATTTTGTTTCTGGATATAAATACTTATGTTATGACTGTTGACAAGAACTTCCAATAACGAAGTTGGGCTTAACAATATTGAAATAGGGGAGAGCGGCTATGGTTGTAACACTGTATGGTTGTTCTGGAGTATATTGCGGATGTATACATGGCAGTACACAAACGAAATTTTACGCACAAGAAACTATATATATTTCTAGTTTAAAAATATGCAATAACTGCAAACTATGAGCCGTTTGTGAGATAGAACAAAAGTAACCTTGCAATTATTACAACCTGCCCCACCAAGGGGGATGGTTGTAACACTGAGTGGGGTAGGTTGTAACATTCTTCTTCTTACATGAAAACACAGGAATATCTGAATATAGATAACAAAACATAAAATATGCAAATTTCAGTTATGTCTATAACTGTACATAAAAGTACAGTGCTACAACAGAAAATTGACATATTAGAGAAATGTGTTAGAATAAAATACCTAATAAAAAATTCACAGTAATTTTTACAACAGATCACGGGTCCATCACTACTCCACACAATGGAGTTCACGAAAGAAATTAAGATTTCTGTTGAATATTAACAACTTTCTAGCCTGTTACAATTTTATAACTAGATCCACACCAGGGAAAGCAAGGCCCTGTGCGAAATATAGCCGCAAGGCCCCTGTATTATGAAAATTGAAAATATCGACATCATCCATTTCTCGTAATATTCTATGCTAAAGCAAACATGGTTATTAGTAATATGTAATTATTATCTATTGTTATACACACGAGTGTCTTTGTGGTATCCCCTTTTACTACGAACAAAATCTAAAATTTGACTCTGTAGAGGAAGGTGTCATCAAGGCACACAACTTTTCTTAATGACTTTTGCTGATTGAGACCTTGTTTCTGTGCTGTTAGTGCTACAAAAAATATCCTTTGTGTTTGCAGCCATGTGCTGCAAATTTATTGTTCAAAACCAACGGTCACTCACCTGAGTCTAGAAACAGAAGCAGAACTAATTTATCATCTGGTACAGAAGATGAAATACACTGTTCCTCGCAATTTGTTCCTACATTGTCACCTGGCTCACAAAAGAGTTAAATTTACGATAACCATCGCTATTGGCACTCACAGCTTCGACTTATCACCATCATCATTTAACACTAAAGCCCAGGATTTCGCCATTATTTTGGTTTATCGATCGTGGCAGAATTTGAAGCAAACTGTATTTAGAGATAGTAAAAAAAAATAATTGAAGGCTCCCTTCTGACATTTTAAAAAAGCGCCCCCCTTCCTTTCTTTTTACACCATTTTGGAATCATGATTAAAATTTACAAAATTTGTCCCGTTCCCTAGACATTTAATTTCTTCCCATAATTGTGATTCTACACACCCACACGCACTACTGTGTCAAACAAGAATGACTTCATGGACTTGAAACTTTTTGGCACTTTGACATAGTTGTAAAATCTGGCAAACCCCCTCTGGGAGGGTTTGTGAGGAAATAAAAATATCTCCAGATCTTTATTTCTATTTCGTCTGGGGGGATATGCCGACCCAAGGGCAGTTGACCTGCTCACTGTCTGCATTGAAAGGCCTGTTTACGAAGCCTCTTTTTGGAAATGGATAGATCTAAATGTCATAATTAACAACATAAAACCACCTGTAATGCATAAAAAATTATCATTCTTTTATCAATTAGATAAATAACAACACTGACCATCGATACACATCAAAAAACTTTTGCAAATGATTCCACAGCCCTCTTTTATTTTGTTTTTGTTTTTACATCGTACAAAGACTTTTTTTTACACCTTAGTAACTTTTCCCGCATACTGAACTTTCATGTAGAGCATGATTTTCTTGTATAATGTTTAAAAAATATCCACATACACAAAGTTAATACCCAGTGTAAGCTTCATATGTGTAATTTTTTGTACAAAAGTTACGAACGTTCAAAATCTCGGTTGTGTGGCTTTTGACACACTGTACAAATGGAATAGGGCAAACGTCAAAGGTGATGGTCTTAAGCATTATGTTATTGAAGGTAATGCATGATCTATTAAGTGGAGCCAAAGGTTCAACATTCCCTTCTTCTTGACATGTTCTACACTCGAGGATCACATAACACTGGGTCAACAGCCCAAAAACCACAGACATGCCAGCTCATCTTTACTAATTCTGAGGGACTGAACACGAATACATCAGGAAAACCTAATGAACTAGAGTTTCCATATTAAAACTGAAAATATGATAAGTTTCATATTATCTACTAATATTTCCTAGTAATGTATGGATGAGTAAAGTGGTACTTAGTGTTATGAGGTGTAATGTAACTAATTTCGATTATCATGCTTCACATTTCGTGGCTACTACAAATGGTATGTATTAATTCTTGTGATTCAACCATGATATCAGGTTAATTGCACATGTGATACAGTGTACATTTGATGCCTAATTCATACAGTCTGCATACTATTCCAGTACCTGCTAAAACTGCAAATGCTCCTCAGGAACATGATAGGTTCATTAACCTTCTTAATGTATATAACCAGGTGAGCAATCATTTTTTCACTAAATTATAGGCTATTTATATATAAGGGTTGGCCAAATGAAACAAACTTTTGTCGTAGTGTCCTAGCTTAACTATGCAGAGCTCTGTGTTTGCTCTGGTAGGTTGCGTTGTATGTAAGAAAGCATACATCGCATGCATACCTGGTATGGTCTGACGGTGCAGTGTGTTGTTCACATGTGCAGAAGCACGTTCACATGGTTTCGTCCAAACGGGCCCAAAAAAGGCTAATTTCTACATCAGAGCTTCGACGAGAAGAGTTTGAAGTTAGCGAGGATTTTGATGATGCAGATGAATTTGAAGATTTGGAAGGTAGGTTATATTCGTAATAATTAATTGTTGACAATATAAACAGTGTTGAAAACTATAGTATTTTATGAATGAAGTGAGAAGAGGTAATTTTTTTGGGTCTATTCATCTTGCCTCTTGCTTGATTCTCCTACATGCACTGACGTATTTTTAGTTTTTCCATTTATTATTTTGTATAGTGTATGTCAAATGAAAATTTATTTTATTTATTAAATTTTTACAGACAATGCAGAACCAACTGATACATCGTCTGGTCCTGTCCTGCAGCCAAATCCAAGTATACCAGAGAGGCCATTCCAGTTGAGGGATATAGAGTGGTCCAATATTCGTTTAGAAGATTCCCCGCAAAGATCTGTTTTTCAAGAGGATGCAAGAGTGACTGCTCCTGTAGATTGCAACAATTCTCCAATGGATTGTTTCTCAATTTTCTTTGATGAAAATATGGTGAAGCACATCAAACAGGTATGCTAATAGTAGTATTTCGAAACTCCAAGAGAACTAATAACTTGAAGAAAAACAGTTTGTGGTGGAAATGGAAGTCTGTGGTTATCAATGAAATTTACAAATTTTTTGCTATAATATTACATATGTGTGTCCTGCATAAAAGTAGCATCAAGAAATACTGGAGCCAAAGGGCTTTTCTTCATTCAACTTTTGCTGCTAAAGTTATGTCCAGGGATAGATTTCGCTCTATTTTGGCTATGTCACACCTAAATAACAATGTTTATTATATTCCGTACAAAGAGCCAAACCATGATCCATTGTTCAAATTGAGGCCGTATGTTGATTTTCTGTCAGAAACTTTCAAAGGCTCACTTTCTCCTAGAGAAAATCTGACCATTGATGAAGGTATTTGTCCATTTAGAGGTAGAATACGATTTTGGGTCTACATGAAGAGCAAACCGGAAAAATATGGAATGAAAATGTATATTCTGACCGAGTCTCACTCTGGTTACGTATTGGGGTTCAAAACTTACACTGGCAAAGGAGACTTGGATAATTCAATAATTGCACTCTTGACCGCCTTCTTGCTCCTTACTATGGCAAGAGTCACACAGTATACATGGATAGGTATTATTCAAGTCCATTAGTGCATTCATATGGAAAAAGGAGACTCTTGCTGTGGGAACAATACAAGGAAACAGAAAACATTTGCCCAAAAACTGAAGGAAATCAAGCTAAAAAAGGGAGAAATGACTTTCTATCACAGTAATGAACTCACGTTCTGCCAATGGAGGGACACTCTTGATGTATTAATACTTAGCACAAAACATGGAGCTACTGTTTCAGAAGTGTCGGTAAAATGTAAGGGTGGTCGAGAGCAGAAAATAAAGCCAGATGCTGTATTGGATTATAATCAGAATAAGACAGGAGTTGATCGGAATGATCAACTTGTGAGCTACTATCCTTTCAAACGAAAATCATCGAAATGGTGGAAAAAGAAGTTTTTCCATTTGTTCATTAGGTCAGTGGTGAATGCGTATGTAATTTATAAGAAAGTAAACAGGGAAAATCATAATATGTCTCTGGAAGAGTTCATCATCCAAGTAGGAGAAGCGCTACTGATCAAAGCTGGCTAAGATATTCAAGGTCAAACATCAATGTCAACTACAGCAGATAGGCTAACAGGCTGCCATTTTCCAAGGAAAATCTCATACAGAGAAAAAGTCAAGGTCCTGTAGGACATGTAAATTTTGTGGAGACAGGCACAAAAAAGAAACTGGCAAGTGGGCAAGAAAAGACAACAGTTTACTGCCCCAGCTGTGACGTTGCTCTCTGCGTTCCTGAATGTTTCAAACTTTTTCATACAAAAGCTAATTACCTGTAATTTGTAATTACTTTTTGTTATGTGCTCATAAGAAGTATTCTTATGCACGATTCAAAAGATGTATTGATAGTTTATGTAGTTTTTGCATTGTTAATTATTGAAATTAACAGATTACGAACTTAATATATATATATATATATATATATATATATATATATATATATATATATAACATTTGTTACAATGTTGTACTGTATTCAAAAATGACTGAAAATGAAAAGAAAATTTAACAAATTTTTGTTCATTGAAAAGAGGAAGTTTTGTAGATTTAAGAAATGTGTAGTAAATAACAACAAATTAAAAATATTTTTTTCTATGATTTTTTGAAAAACAACCAAAAACCACAGACCAGAGGTAAAAATGCTGTATTATGAGGCCAGACCCAAATGTGTTAACCACATACTGCACTACCCTAAACAAACTGAAATCGGCACTCAAGAGTAAGCGACCTGGCATGTTGTCAAATGGGGTTCTTCTATTGCACGACAACACACGCTCTCATGTTGCACAGGTGTGCCGTGATCTGCTGCGGCATTTCTGCTGGGAAGTCCTCGACCATCCTCCGTACAGCACCTATCTCTCACCTTGCGACTACCACATCTTTGGGCCACTAAAAAAACATCTGAAGAGCCGCCAGTTCGCCAACGATGCCGAGGTCCTTGACGCCGTTGAACCACGGATGTTCTTCCCTCAGGGTATCCATACCCTTGTGATGCACTGGACTGGATTTTTCCCCCAACCCGTGTGCCAGTTGACAACATTTGTATCTTTTTGGAGAGCTTATGAAACAAGGAAGTTTTTTCCGTAATTTTTACACTAAGTGTGTTACCATTTTTTTGAGTAATCCTCTTCGATTTAAACGATAATTTCCAAATTTCTTCATGACGCGTGCTCCAATGACTGTTTCTTTCTGTGGGTATGGTAATTTTGGGCACAATTTTTTTTCCCAGTAGTCACTCATTTGTCAGCTGTTAGCTAAGTGTCAATTAAGTGCCCAGGGTGTAGTAGTTTTTGGTCGCAAGTCGGAATATGTCACGAAAATCTACAAACTGCAATAACTCGAAACCCATTGATTTCCGAACCCCTGTGCATAGGTCAAATTTGTTGCAAATGTGCTCTAGTATTACCCCTTTCCAGGAATAGGTCGAATTACCAATCACCCTGCATATATCAGGATCGGTAGAATTGATAATGCCACATTGATATGACATTGATATCAATTGTACTTCACACCACGCTTGAAGCAGTTTGGAAACTGCTCATCCGGAAGAGGCTCTGATCTGATAAAGTTAATAATTTTACTTGTTAAAAACAGCATGATAAAAGGACACTTTGTCCAAGCTTTCGATTCTATCTCTGAAACATCATCAGGGCTTGTGAAGAGATGGCGAAGGGGATGCAGTTGAGGTTCCACTGACGCCACTCGCAGTGTCTGACAGAACCTCAACCATGCCCCCTTGCAGTGACTGTACAACCGCAATGACATCTTCCAGCAGACATAGCAACTAGAGTCAGTGAAACCTTAAGTGCGTCCCCTTCGCCATCTCTCCATGAGCCCTGATGATGGTTCAGAAATGGAATCGAAGGCTTGGACAAATTGTCTTTTCATCATGCCGTTTGTGTTACTTTTAACAAGTAAGTTGCCGGCACAGAACACAAGAAAGTTTTTTACTATCATATTAATAATTTTAGTACTGAAATGTAACTTATCCATCCATGAATGATGGAAAAAAGCAGACAAAAAGCTTAAAGTATTACAATTGGTCACTCATTTATTTAAACCTCCTCCGTTTTAATGATTTACAACAAAGTAGATGTAATCACCTGCGGCATGAAACAGAAATAAATATTTAACAATTAGAAAATATGTGGAATTCAGAGGTCAGCTACATACAGTCTTCAAACAACTTTGATTTTTATTTTTGTAAAAACTGCAATACATGAAATGTGTAATGAAATTTCAAAGACACTGTTCTTCAACCTTTTACCGCCGATGTCTCCACATTCATCCTTCTTTAGCAAGGCTCTTAGCTGTGATTGGAGGCAGGTCCTTTATTCCCGTACTGGTGACAACCCTTACGTTGAAATTGGGCATATTGATGATCAACCTCTTGTGGATTTCACGAACACACTTCTTGAAAATTTCATAGGCCTCATCTTGTGACATATCTAATGAATAAGAAAGATGATAAAACATGGCAACTACAACTTTATGATGTACTGATATGAAAAAAATTAGAACGTTATACCATAATATGGGTTTACTGCAGGTTCTTCACAAATATAGGGGGATCTATTGGAAATAAGTAAAGAGTTTTACTTCTTTGTCCTTACAGGTGTATGGAGGAATCATGGCAGTTTATTGACATTAGTGTCATGGGTCATCAGATGGGCTGCTGTAACACAAAATTCAAAATATATAATTTGCAACATGATCACAGTGTGTCAAGTTGTTTTTTCAGTGTTGACCCTCCCAGACACATAATTCTCACTAACGGCACCAGATTAGCAACTAACGACATAAAATTAAATTGCTAACTTTGCGCTTGTCTTAGGCTGAGTTTGTGTTTAACGTGCTGTGTTTCTATGTGTAAGGTGTCATGATGTGTTGAGGTTGTTGAAAACTTGTCTAGGATCATTGTTCACATTCACTGGGGACAAGAGTGGGCAAGAGCCTTAGCACACCCAAATGTCCTACATGAGAAATTCTTAATCTCAATTAATTTATTATAGAGTAACAAACACACAAATGGAGGGATAAAGAGAAACACGAAAAAAGATAGAATGGATGGGATGGAAATTGAGAGAGAAAGTGAGGAAGGACATAGAGAAACAGCGAAGGAAATATGACAAGGAAACAGAAGGAAAGAAATAATGTAAGAAAGTGACAGAGAAACAGGATGATAAATAAATGCAATAAATAAATAAATTGATAAGCAAAGGGAGAAAAAGAAAGTATCAAAGAGCGGGAGATAGGAAGAAAAAGGGAAGAAGCAGATAGATACGCAGGAAAGTATAGACATAGAGAGAGAAAGAAAAAAAGCACGCAACACTCCAAAAACACAGACATTATCCTTCATTCTTTGCGAGTGTTTTCGGTAGTATCTTTAGTCAGGTACATTCGAAGTTGAAACTAACTGCTTATCTTTGTCCAAAAATCAAAAACTCTCTCCATGGAAATTTTTGGTGAGGGTGGATTTTTTAGGTGAAGGTTATTGTTGGTGGTTGTGAGAGGGGGGAATCCCCCTATCCTCCCTATGATTTCACACCTTGGTTCATCTTTCTCCAATTTCTCACATACTGAAGTTCTGAAGGTAGAAGATACATGTGAAGATACTAGTATTGTCTCACTATGCATTGGCAAGAGGTGTGCGGCACACCCAAGTTCTCTTCACCAATGCCCGAAAAACTTGGTGGGATTAGTAACAAGAGAGCTTGTTGTATCCATTGTTCATGAGATCCACCATGCTGTTCTGCAACTGTGCTCGTTCATGCAAAACTGAAGTCATTTTGGAATTTGTGTTCACCAGCATCTCTTCCCATCGTCTACAACACACATACTGATGAAAATAAACGGTCACAATTATATCATAGTTTCACTTTTATGTTACAGCATTTCCAACAAATAACCCTTCACTTTCATGTGAAATTGTTTCTTTTCTCCAATGTGCGGGAACCTTTGGTGGTATACTACAACAGCATCTGTTTATGCACGTTTACACTAATGTTGATTTACTCACAAGCAAGAGTACACTTACAGTTAACCCACGAGTCAGCTGAATATCTGTTGCACCAATGGAAAAAATGGCAAGTATAAGCAGAGTTAACACATGCGCAATGCAGTCAGTAATGGCTGCCATCTGCAACTAAAGGTCTCTCCCACTCTTAAGGCAGGTGCTCTATATGCTGGCAAGGGAAGTGGGGGGAGACCAACCAGACAACAGCGGGAGCACTGAGAGTTACGACGTCGAGGGGAGGAACTACTACGTGCACCTCATTCTATAGAGCACCCGCCGTAAGACTGGAAAAGAGTTATAGTAATGTATCACTTCAGAATTTCAAATTAAACAAATATAAAACAGGAAGTAGACTCACACTAAGCATATAAAAAGTAAGAAATATATAGTCTGTTATTAAATATATACTTTGGTAGATGTTTACTGTGAACATTCTGGAGTACAGAGTTTGTACAATTGCAGGTGCAATACAAACATAAACCCACACAAACTGGACAAAGTGGAACACTATAATACTATGAACGAGTGAGAATTTTTTTTTTATAGATAATACATCTATTTTTAATTTTGTTCATGCATGTTTGATAAAAAAACATTCCCAAATGTACTCTTTTTCAACGAGAATCACAGCAATTGTATTTCAACCATGCAAAATATACATTATACTTTTAGGTATTTTTTTTAATGCTATTTTCTTTTTAGTTTAGTTTCCACTTGTTTCAATAGCAGTTTCTACATCTTGTACATGAAATTGACAAATTATTACACATAGAAATGTACAGGAAATCGATTTTTCAGAACAATCGAAGAAAAATAAAGATGATGAATATGTCACAATAATTAAATGTAAACATAAGCAATTAATTATTCGTGAAAGCTATGTGGAGGTAGAAGTCTATATTGAAATCTACTACAAGTATTACTGTAATAATACTTACTACGATTGCAAGCTGCACTGATATATCAAAATTTATTCATCCCGTATGATGAAAGGTGCATGCTTGAATTCTGACAGAACGGCACTGCTTTTCTTGGTGTTGCAGATCATTACATTAGAAAGTGAAAAATCGTGGGAAATGGCCTTTAAAATTTTATATGTGGTTTTGCTCATTTCCTCTTTACTTTTTCTAAAAAAAACTTCAAAATGTATATATTTTCCAGGACTAAAATAACATTTATAAGAGGCACATTCAGGACCCTCAAACTAGCAGTTAGCAGCACAAGATTTCTTCCATTAAGGCATTTACAAACTCCACATATATCATATTATTTGGCCAGTAATACATTTTAATTGTTATTTCCTTCTTTTCTTTCATCCAAAGTACCATAAAAATCGGAACATTACATCATTTTGTGATGAGCTTATTTCAATCGCATTGCATATTAGTGTCGCCATCTTAAATGGAATACTGTTGCCATATTCAGAAACTGCATAATTAAAACTTTACAATGATATAAAACATGAAAAATCAATGCAAGTGGCACAAAATCATGAAATGGCCCTCTACGGTTTCATGTTGGCTGTCCGAATTATTCCGTGTATAATACGCACCATAGGTTTTGGGAGCAAATATTTTGGAAAAAAGTGTGCATTATACACAAGTAAATACGGCATGTGCTTGAAAGTTTCTCGTGCCAATTACTTGTCACTATTTACGGATACCATGTCCCCTTACTTCTATTCTTTCCTTGTTTTCAATCACACCTTCTGAAACAGGTAACCAATTACATACTTCCACCTATATGATGTTTAGGCATTTCATGCTAACTACACATCTAGGGCAAACTCCAGGTTTTGTGACTAGCACAGCCTGCCATGCATTTCAAACTGGTGCAATGGAAGATGATCTAACTCGAGGGTTACCCTGACCAGTACGTTTACAAACTTGTGAGTTTGTGCAACATTGGTGCAAATGGGTATTACATGTGCTCAAAGAATTTTTCTTTATCTTTACCTGGTACACAATGTTTTTCACTCGCCTCATAGGAGAAAAATTACTGGTATGAATGTAGTGTAGGGGGACTTGCAGCATAGCCAGTGTCACTGAGCAATATCTTAAGTCTCGCAGTCACTGTGTGTGTGTATACCATTACTTACTATGTGCACTATAGTTAGAGGCACATATTTTTGGTAAATAAAAAAGCAAAATTTCGGTATATAAACAGAGTCAATTTCGGATTCAAAAGAGATAAATAAAATGAAATTTCGCTGTTATAGTCATGAAAAAGAGGTATATAAAATGACATTTTGGTTTTGAAAATGTGAATATAATCCAAAATTTGATTTAAAAACTGCACTATTACACAAAATAAACATATCCCTTCTAATAGCACATTAAATCATTACCAGAATATTAAGTTTATTCCTGTATAAAGGGGGTCCATTTTTGCTTCTCATATATTCACAGCAGAATTAATCAATTTTCCTTGAATTGCATAACTCACAGGATACTTCAGGCTTCAGAAAGTGTCACGTCTGTATATAAACGGTAAATTTCGTGCATATCACATTTTGCAGTTCATTTCGCACCATTTCGTGACAAAACAGGGTACAAAAATGCACCTCACACCTTTCAGAAACATGAAAAATTAACATTACAATGTGTTATTTCACATTTCGTGTTTTCGTCAAAAACGAAATATAGTGCTGACGAAATACCTCGAAAAATAAAAAAATTATATTTACTACTTAACACAGCAGTGCATATTTTCCTTTCATAATATCACTAAATGCATGGGTGACATGGCACTCAAAGACACATTACTTGCAAACATTTTATTAATTTTTGGAAGCAACATTTTAATTACTTATTGTATACTTTATTGAAGCCTTGGTTAAAAATCATGTTTTTTTTTATTGATTGATTGAGTTTGTGTTTTAAGTCCACTTTATGCACCGTACGGCTAATCGGGACTGGACCTACAGTTTAAAGAGTGATCCAAACCACAATGTGCCTCCACCAGGTATTGAACCTGGGACCCCTTGACTGCAAGGTGACGACGCTACCACTGGGCCATTGGGGAGGCTAAAAATCATGTTTACTTCATATTTGTTTCACCTTTATCACCAGTTGGAGCAGTTATACATATGATGTTTGTAACACATGCAGGTGGCAGGACATGCTTACTCCTTTGTTTTACTTAAATTAGATGAAGTGGTGGCCACTTTTGCAACCAATTTTCACATAAAAACACCAAAAAAGAAATACTCGACACTCCAAAAGTCCAAAGACAGAATCATTAATACATGCAGTCACAGTACGGTACCACATGAATAAAAATAATTATGTAAAACCAGTAGCAAAGATTGGAAAATCTGAACGTTATAACAAATTGGAGATGGGATATGCTTATGAGAATTCTTGATGCTACCATTTGTAAAACAAATGTGATAATATCACAATACTTTTTATCTGCGGTGGTGTGTACTGTGTGGTTCTTAACACACAAACCTGTGGAATTGGGAAAACATTGTGTAAAGTTTAGATGTTTGTAAATGTTCTTCCCAAGGTTGATACTTGTTCTGTATTTCAAACGTTAGTTTTCTCGCAACAGTTTTCTTTCTTGCAGCACACAAAAGGGCATTCGCCCCAGATCTGTACTGGAACCTTATATATATGGAATTGGTGATTGTGGCTCGGCTGCCTATTAGAAACCTCTAGATAAGAAATATACGGCCTACGGCCGATCAATGTCATTAAAAAAGCAACTGAATATGTGTTGAATGCAAGTCCTTGAAGATGACTTGAGGATACTGCTACCTATATCATCCAAAGTGTAACGGTACAGTCCACTTGTATTTAGTTCGTTCTTATGACATGAAAATTGGAGAAAATATTCATTACTTCAAAAACAAAAAAAAGTGGAGTAAATGCTACATTGCTTCTATAACAGCACTTCTCCAAGGATTCATCTCTTCTCAATTTAGAAAGCCATCCCGGAGGGGGACTGGATAGCAGTCTGTTGGTCAGTGTTCATTGGTTCACAGAAATTCGACAGATCCAGCTATGAGTTCTCTGTTAAAGAGAGTGGCAAGCTTACGTCAACGTTTTAACAGTACTAGTGCACAGTACTATTTTTGATTACTTTTTTTTCATTGAAATTAGTTTTTTTTATTTAAAAAGAAACATGCATAAAATTGCTTGTATGGTTATTGGCACTATAAATATACATATATGTTTCTTATAGAAAGGCTTTTTCTAGCAAATGGCTCTCCAAAATATTTGAACAGTTTGATTAAAGCAATAAAAAATTATATGTAAATGTATTTCTTTTCTGTTTCCGATACTGTACATTTTAACCTACTATGGAAATGTTTGTTGAGTGTGTTGAACTAAAATACATAATTTGAGAAACTTTCTTCCTGTGAAAATAAAACATTGTGGATGTACTCTTTAATTGTTAAAATATTTTTTAAAGTCTTTGTAGCTGAGTTTTGGCTTTTTAAAAAATGATAGTTTAAAATATCAGCTGCCATGTTTATTTCCAGTTATGTTTGCTATTTTTGCCCAGAATAATTATTGAATTTTAAATCTTAAGAGAAATTTAAGTGTGTCTACAGTTTACATATTATATTTCTTTTCGTATGAGCTTCACCCCATCAGTACATACAAGGGCTATTTTTTTTTCAACCTCTGATGGTGTTGCTAGGTGGCCCGTAAAGCGCTAGGAAGCGGGGCGTCACGCAGTGCTTGGCATCCCCCCTGCTACCACCACCGCCACAGCCAAGGCCAACACTTCAGTTGAAGCCGAGCGACGGGCACGTAGAGATGTCTGCTACAATCGACTCTCCTGCCAAGTGCGAGGTGTGATACAATTTCTACAGGCAGAGGGGCACAATGCACCGGATATTCATTGTTGAATGAGCCGAGTGCCGGAGAGGCATTGCCTTGCTTCTTGACAATACAATCCTCATGTTGCTGCATCAACCCAAGACCTTCCTCAACAATTCCACTGGGAAGTGTTTCATCACCCTCCCTACATTCTAGACCTGGCACCAAGTGACTTCCCACCGTTTCCCGGCGGTGCTTCGGGACATCGTGCAGATCTGGCTCAACAGAAAGGCAGCACTTTTTTTTTGCAGAGGGTATTGGAAAGTTGGTGCATCAGTACGATAAATGTCTGAATCTTCTTGGTGATTACGTTGAAAAGTAGATTATACGTGTATGTAACTTTTGTCAATAAACCCATTTTGATATTAACTGTGGTTATGATTTCATGACCTATCGGAGGTTCAGCAAAAGTGATTCTGATGTCTACAAAATCCTTAGGTACCACAGGTCTACATGGGTTTGGATGACTCACAGATGACTGCTGTCCCTGAATAATTTGAGTATGCTTATTCCAAAAATGAAATCCATTTTTACCCATCACATCTAGTTTTTCAGAAAATTGCAATATATTAAGAGCCATTATTTCACAATAAAATGTGTAGTTCCATGATTTCCTCAACAGATGGCTCTGTTTAAATGATGATAAAATATTGATTTTCTAGAATGCAATTTTGATCTATAAATGCACAAAGTAGTAAGCATTTTATCCACCTTCTATTTTCACACGACACATTGACATGGAAATCGTAAACTTTGATTACATAAGTTCCATTTTTGAAATCCCTCATGAAAATATCCGAAATTCAATGTTATAATGTAGTGGGTTGATTGAATTTTATCACGTGGAGAAAAATATCTGACATGATGGTAAGAAATTTATATCATATCCGACATCAGCATTAGAAATACTTCCAGAATCACCTATTGGTTTGTAAACATCTGAAATTTCCTTTGATTAAATTTATTTTATTGCGTTCTGTAATAGGCATACTGGAATGACGAATATGATAATTTTGATTGTGAAATTGTGAAAAATCCTGACGTGATTGGAAAAAATGGATGTCATTTCCGTGATCAGCATTCAAAATACTTCCAGAATCACCTATTGATTTGAAATCATCTGATTTTTTTTTTAAAAAATGCAGGCTGGTGTTATTTATTTAAAGTGATATAAATCACAATTTTGATCAACCTGATTTAAATTATTGCACCTTGGTAGTATCCATAAACTATTTCTATGAAGATATTTTGTTTGAGTACAGACTAGGTCAGTTTAGTAATTTCAGCCATTCACTGCCTGCATCAAGACATGTAAATTAAAAGTTAACATACACAATTTGCAGCAGATGTGGATGGGTATTAGATAAACAAACTTTCTGAAGTTATATTAAAGTAGACAGCCTTGTTTACAAAACTTGTCATAGCCAGTGTTAAGTTTTTGATATTATCATTGCTTTTGGCTAGTTGTGATTATAAGAATGAGTGATTATATGATGAAATTGATGAAGGGATACAAAGAACACTCATGCACAGGCTGGGATTCGAACCTGGGACTTCTGCATCATAACACACTGTGCCATGGAGGTCAACAAATATAAAATAAAGAATGTCACTAAAAATTGCAAATTTATTCTTATCCTTAACATGAGGATAGAAGAAAATGTCACATAACATAAAGTCAATTTATAAAAGATTAAAAATATTGTTGTGATTGGATAGTGGTAGTGTGGAACCACAAACAACACAACCTGCGCAGACTCCTGTGCACCTTACTCCAATGACGAGGGAGGGGGAGAGTGGTCCATGCTTCCTTGTGGCCTGAGCTGAGCGGAAGAAGGGAAAGCTGCGTAGGGACTTTTCGTCCAAAGTTTTTTTCCTTGTGGTCGCTCTATAGTGCTTGGCACCAGATCCTAAGAACTTAGTTTGGATTTAAGAGTTATATTGACATATTCTTGTGGTAAAATATTTTCAATCCTAGTTCAACATTCAGATTCTAAGGTCAAAACAAATCAATACATATATTTCTGTACACACCAGACATGTGTACAGTCTTTATGCGTGTCACTGAGTAGATTGGCTATTACAAATTATATTGCATCCATCAACACTGATGCTATTTGCCCCTTAGCAAAACAGAGAACTAATTAAGTTGATGAACTAGAAAAAGATTTTGACAAAAAAATAATAGGGATGAACACCTTATCAAGAACAAATTAAAAGCACAATGAAGAACAAAAATCACTACACCCCTCATAAAAGTCGAGTAAAAGTGATACTTTGCATATGAGAATATCCAGGTTCTCACATGAATTCTCAATGCATTTCCCTGAGTTTTTCAGAATTCTAAAATTCTTTTCAGAGTTCTCAATACACAGTATATTACTACTTTAAATTTACGATGGTTCTTTCGTTTCCACTCATAGTCATACTGTTACCGGCCATACCCAGAAAACCTATCCCAAGTATTACCCAACTCACAAGAACACTCTAAAAGGGGTTAACAACTTCCCCTCAGGAGGAGAAGGCAAGGAGAGGCATCAGGTCGCGAGCGCATGGCAGCTGCCGGACGTGGAGAATAGACTACAGGGCCGCCAGAAGCCGTGGGGCCAAAGCCACGGCTCGTTCAAAGGCGAGACCCCTTAGGCTAGCCAGCAGGACCAGTGCCCAGCCGACCGTTCCAGCATCCAGGCAACACCAAGATAAGTACCTGCCCATTTATGGTGCTAATCCTTTCAAGCCTAACTTCTTCTCTTATTAGTCTAACTGGAGTGCTATTGCTAATTGAATAAACTCAGTCAATTAGCAATTTAATTGTGTTACTTTAACTGCTCTACCCCTGACTTGTTGCCCGTTGGTCAACAGGTCCTACTCTCCAATACAGAGGGTGAAATCCGGAACGATTAAGGTTTAACACCCCGAATTGAGTTTCCAGCAACCTGCCCTGGGACGGAACCTTAGCTTGTAACGATGCAATCCTCACCTTCTTTTCTTACAAATGGGACAGGTTACTCATTTCTGTAGGGATTTTGACTGATATAGGCATATCAATATTACCAATCACGTATAATTATAAAAAGCCTGTAATGCAGTGCAATATTCGGTTCTTGCTGTTACTTTTATGAATAAAAACATGTAAAACACAAACATATATTTCACATAGCATGGATTTGTGAAGTAAATGTAAATACACAGTTTGTTTTTCAAAGGCAAAACCCATGGCAATCACTTATTTACATGCATTAATTAAGAAGGTCAAGGTTCATGCTTAAGGAACATAAGCTTTTGATTCCCTCTCGGAATCGTCATCAGGGCTGGCCGAGAGCCGACGAAGGGGACACGTTTGAAGTTCCGCTAGAGCGTCAGCACGGCACGTGACATAAGAAGTTTTCGGTAAAAATTTCACATCAGTCCACTTTCTGATACCAATAGCAAACTACAGTAAAAGCTCGTCAATCCGGACTTCGCTTAATCCAGACAGGCCAAAAGAAAAAAAAAGCAGAATGCAAGGTTTTAAATGTGGCTAGAAGTCAACAAGAGAACTTCTCAAAGAAAAGGCAGTCAACCACTGATGAAATTCTGTTTCCCGCAGACTTTGTACTGTACTGTATAGTGTATTTAGGCCTATGCCCTTTAAATACACCATAATAAACATGTTTTGTTGCTAAAAACTGAGATTTAATGCACTTTCTACTGTTCTTTCAGGTTATTTCAGTTAACCAGACTTTCGTTAAACCGGTCAACTTATCTCCCCCATTAGTCCAGATTAACGAGGTTTTACTGTATTCAAGAATAAAATGACATATCTGTGCAATGAGAGTTTGTAAAAAAAAATGGAAATAACCATGAAAAGAAAAAATAACTACCTGGGATATTTGCTTAAAAAGGAACTGCCTACTATCAGATGCACTGGAAGGAATAAGCAACATGAGAAGATTTTGGGGAAAAAGAAATCAACTGATTGATGATACTAAGCGGATTCTACACTGACATGTAACATAAGGTGCAAGAGTGAAAAGCCTGGAGACTGGTGAAAAACTTGCCCAATGTGCAGAGAACAATGAATGACAGGAGTAAAAGTACTGTATCTGTACTCACTGCCAGTATCCTTGCCAAACGATGTGAAGATAGTATTTTTCACTGAACTCACTTAACAATTGCCTATATATAATGGCTTCTACACTTGAACGATTCCAAAGAATGAAACTATTTTGTAACATCAATAGCAAGATTAAAAAATATATAAATACTTTATACTTTTTGTGTATCCATTTCACATGGTTTCAACCTAAATGTACAGAATATATCTTAGGGTAAAAAGAAGAAAGAAAAATCTTAGCGACAACCAAAAACTTACTTTCTCTATAATATCTGTCAAATATACTGAGACTGAAGAACCCTCCATAACCATGCGCAGCGAATGGGAGCTTCACCAGTGAACCAAGGTAATCCAAGAAGTACAACTCAGGCCCTTTCTCATCATCATAGCCAGCGATCAGCATGTTCACAGCATACGGAGACTGCAAATAAAGTTAGAATGATATAATTCAAGCACAGATTTTATTTCAACAAGGATCTAAGATTAAATACAACAGTAATTTTTCTCGCAAGTAAAGAAAAAAAGGATTTTTACAAAGGGTGTTTTTTTTATGATGAAAAGTATAAATACTATCTTGAAAAATACACATCGTATGGAAAAATGTTCTACATAATAATATACTAAGATGGCACTGTGGTGAAATGGACATCAGCTTCATTATTTTATGTCGGAAACCCCTTTTTTAATTTACGGAAAACTGTTATCAGCATCGGCTCAGCCCTTAATTATGTTTTATTAGAAAGACACAATAACATAAGTGTTGTAGTATCACGCACACATGTTAAGGTTTATAATGAAGAGAAACTACTGGGTGAATGACTTCATTTTCTGAATGCCACATCCAGCAGTGGCTTGGTTTATTTTTTTTAAAGCCGAGTGGGGTGGGGGGTTCTTTTGTTTATCGTACAACAATTGCTACAAGAAGGCAATCTGATAACATGCTTGCCTGTGTTCTTTTTTAAAGCATTGAAATGTTCTTGCTCTTTACTATTGGCTGTATATTTTTGAAATGCAAAAATCAAATCATGCCGGGTCCAACGAAATCCACAATCTGCTCTGGAAAGCCCCTTAGAGGACAGGCCAGATAAATTGTTTACAATGTTGCAACATATTTGCGAAATCAGAAGGAGTTACATAAACTTAAGTATAATGTTGTAGAGTCCACAAGCGCCGCCATGGGAGTATCTAAATGGATGGTTTCTCAAGTTTTAAAAGAATTGGATTGGATTGATTTGCTGTTTTAAGTCCACTTTATGCACAGTAAGGCTAATCGGGACTGGACCTACAGTTTAAAGTGGGTTCCGAACCACTATGTGCCTCCACCAGGATCCCTTGATTACAAGGTGACGATGCTACCACTGCACCATCGGGGAGGCAGTTTTAAAAGAAGGAAAAGAGTCGTTGGTGAAAGGTGAGCTGAATTTCTGTACTCCGACAGGTAGAAAACAGCCCAGGAAAAAGCGAATACAAATTCCGTTAAAAATCCTCAGACCATTCCGCTCCCTCCAGATTGCAACACTGCGAACCAACATCGCTGCGAAGAATGGAGTGGGGAAATGTTGTATGAGCTATTTGCAGCGTCTTGTTTTTAAACTTGTCAAGTTATGCATAAACACACAAACACTAAAAAACATATTCTGTGATTGTCATTTTAAAAGAAAGGTAATGGAAATTTCCATGAGCAAATTCAAAATATTATAATAAAAATAAATATTTTTTAAAGAACTGAGTTTGAAAATTCAGGAGCTAAATTAAATTTTTCCAGTGCCATGGCAATTAGGCTATCTGCTAAAATTTATGGTGTAACCAGCAGAAAGCTTAAACTTTTTCTAAATTTCTAAGTAGGATGAAAAATAAATATTGACTGAAACGTTATGATATTTCTATTGTTTCTACTGGGTAAGATCTTAAATTAGTAATGTGCAAAATGCCAGGAACTTCAAAATGTATAAACATGGCATACACTCCATTTTCGGAGGAATGGTGACAATTACTCCCACGTACACTTTTAACCAGTATTAACAAAGTCATTAGGGCAATCCAAACCTGTGCATAAGAAGGTCACTACATTTTAGCCAGTGGCATGCGGTGCTAAATCAGGCAGGGGAACAGGTCACCTGCACTAAATTCAACCCTTACAGAAACGAACCAAAATAAATATACGATACATATATATCCAGTGGCGGTGATTGGGTTCCAAAACCGGGGAAGCAAGTTGCCAAAATTGGGGGGGAGGGAACAGTATGTTTTCCTTTGTAGATAAGGTTTAGCATAGCGTGAGGGCAAAAGTGGGAGAGGGCACTGCTCCCCTCACCCCCCTAAATCGCCACCACTGCATATATTTCGAATTGTCAGAAGTCACATACATGAGGCACGTAAAAATTATACGACAATAATAATTTTAAAGCAAAGATGATATAATATAAAGAAAACATTAAAAACAAAATTGTTGATGCTCAACAAAGAAAAATTTAATAAAAGCAATTTATGAGTGATCGGTAGAGGCATGCACATTTTTGACGAAAACACGACATGTACTACGTATAAATTTTTGCCAGAGACCCGGGTTTAAGTCCTGGCTGAGCCTGCATTTTTCGCTGAAAACTTTCTACTTAATTTTTCATGTTTGTGAACGGTGTGAGGTGCATTTTCCTACCCTGTTTTGTCACGAAAGGATGTGAAATAAACTACAAAATGCGAAATAGACTCTTAAACACGAAATTTAGAGATCATTTATCGACACTTTCTGAAGTCAGAATTATCCTGAGAGTTATGCAATTCAGGTAAAGTTGATTAATTCTGCTGTAAATATTTGAGAAGCAAAAGTGGACCCCTTTATACAGGAAAAAAACTTAATATTCTGGTAACAACATAAATGTGCTATTGGAAGGAATATGTTTATTTTGTGTAATAAGTGCAGTTTTTAAATCAAATTTGGGATTATATTCACATTTTTAAAACCAAAATGTCATTTTAGGTACCACTATAATAGCGAAATTTTATTTTATTTACAGCTTTTGAACATGAAATTGACTTTGTTTTTGTACAGAAATTTTGCTTATTTATTTATTATTTTATTTATTTTATTTTTTATATATATGTGCCTGTAGTGATCAGGAAAAAAATAAATGCTGTTTTGTCAAAATTTGTTTCATCTCTTTATTCGTAGATTAAGTTGACTTTTTTCCATAGAGTTGAGTATTCTTGTAATGCAAACGTCCTTAACCTATACTTTCCCAATGGTCTATGAGTGTTCCATCCACAATATAGCCCGAGTCACCCAATGGCACACTGATGGACCATCGTGTTAATTAAACAATTCATGTGCTTTTAGGGCCTTCATACTTGTATGTGAGTTTGTAAACGCTGACAGATGTTGAGACAACACTTTGAAATTTCATGTGGAAGCTGGCACGAATTTTAAATTTGTACACTTATTTGACATAAAATGTTATATCTCGTATTGACCAATCTACTTCGGGTAACTTTTATTTAGCCGCCAAAACATCAGGACATGCAACCGTGCAGGAATTAAAATGCCAAAGCCAATAAGAGGGGTTGGGTGGGCTGCGGCCCCCAACTTTCAATGAAAAAAATCATACAAATGGGGAGTTTGCCCCCTCTTCCCCTGCTATTTTTGGAAGGGGAAGCAAACTTTAGCTTTATTTTCAAACAATGGTCCTTTTTCAATGGAATGAAAGTCATTTCATGTTTCTGGATGCATTACATTATAGACTATGTGAAAAACTTCCCATTTTTATGATTTGCTCAAATAGTCTCCAAGATATAACGTTCCTGAAATAAGTGTAAAATTTAAAAATCACGCGCAAAGGCGGTGGCCAGAGAGAGGTTACTTTCGAAAACCCGCTCGGCAGTCTAAAGGTTAATGCAATAATAGCATACAGATGGTTGAGTTTTTTCATGAAGTATGCTAGATTTGTAGAAGTTGTTAATGTGACAAAACCAGAACTGTTCCAAACTTCCTCCTCAGGAACAAACAAGGACAACAATATAATTTGCCACTGGAAGAATATCCAGTTATTCATTTTACAGAGTGTAGCAACTCGTTTGAAAATGCATTGTGCACAATTTCGTTTTACTTTATAATTCAGTTAGGATAGGTGTCTTTTCTGCAAAGTTCAATGAATTAAAAGCTTTCGTCTTCAACCAGTCAATCATGCAACAGTCACAACATTTGCTTTCTTGTCCTACCGCTGCGTGAGTTGAAACTTTGGTCTTGGGACGGTGGAACAGGTGGGCTGGAGCTGTTCCCTTGGAAGCTGTTTTGCAGCATTTAGCCAAGGTAACTTAAGGCATTTAGCAGGCACTTAGACTGTAGAAGATTTTTCCAGTTCATTATGAATGTCAGATGCTGGTTCGCAACAAGATTAGGAAATTATAGACTACACTCAAAAGTATTACTATGATACAAAAAAACTTCAGCACATAGCAAAAACTCTAAGAAAAGCGAATGTGCTACGTCTCTCGGAGGGAACAGCTGGGGAATCCAGCTTCCGTGTCACCTTAGGGATCGTTTAACTTCGCGTGTGGTCAGATATACTTGGCATCAGGCCATAGTGGGTGGAAAGATGAGGCTGTCCATGCAACGAGGGTAGGTGAAGTAAACAAACGTCCAGCCACGGTGAAAAGATTTTCTTCAGCGTTACTTTTGGAAACGTTGATTTCAGGAGCTAAAAAGGGCAATAAGTAGCAGGGAACAGCCTGTTCCCTATGTTTCATGGAGGGACTGCCACTGATTTTAGCTACACAGAAGTAATAAAGAGAAGGAAAACTGAACAGAAATTGACAGTTGGGTAAGGGGTATATGAGGTGAGCTATTGCATAATGCTTGCCACGTATTGACTAAAGGTTAATAAAGAATTCTTTTTTTTTTGTAAAAAATCACAACCATTTTAGCATAAATAACTATAATAAAATTTATTAATACATGTATTAATCGTAATCTTGACCAAACAGAACCCAAAAAACCAACAAGAAAATAGTAAATTTCAATAGCCACTGTAGTAGATTTCTACATGAAAATAGTTAAAAATATGACACCTTTCCCTAGAGTATTTAATATAAAATTTCTACTGTAATTAACGGTAATGCTCAATGTATATAAAACTGAAGCATAGCTTGTCCACGACAAATACAAAATTGCGCATCCTTCTTTCTTTGTTTAAAAACCTACATCTAGTGCACTACTAAGTAAAATATTGATTTTTCCAGACACAGTAAATTTATTGGCTTTTCCAGGTATTCCAGACTTGAAGTCACCCTGTAATGCTAATAATACAGGGTGTCCCACGAACGGCGCCACTGGGAATTAAGAGTGGCGTTACTTTGTAACCGAAACCTGTACATACATAAGTCATACACCAAATGTTAGCCCTGTCCAAGTAGATATTTTTAAACATAGAAACAACAAACGGGGTGCAGTGTTGTTCATGCAGTGTTGCCAAATGTAAGTGAAAGTGTAAATTTATTTTTCCACAAAGCATGGAAAATTCCATGTCAAACATTCGTACGGAAATTTGGACGTCAATTTCCACCTTGGGTAGGTGGACTATTTCGCCATCTACAGTTCAGAGAAGAAAACCGATCGTTTTCGCGTATAGCCAATCCTGAAATGCCTCTTAAATGTGTACCAGTCCAAATGGGTGTTTTAAAAAAATTATGAGGTACAGTGGCAACACTGTTGATGCTTGAAGGCAACAAAAGGTGTGTTTAGTGATGGTCTATGACATGGAAATACTGGAAACAGGAAAAAAAGAAAATGAAAATTATGGTGACAAAAGTGTTATTTACCTACTCTAACACTTTTGTCACCATAATTTAGATTAAATGTACGAAATTTAATTTTCGTACATTACACATTGAATTTTCCTGGTCAAAATAAAGTCATATGTTATAAAATTATCCTAGATTTTACATTTTCCAGCATTTTCAGTTTCTTCATCCGTGTCTTGAGAAACGTAAAATCAAGGTTCAACTGTATCACAGTTTTTTCCACGTAATATAAAAATGCTCCCACTCTTACATATAGAGCAACAATTAGCACATGCTAAAACAAAAACAGCCACCACTTGTAAACAAAAATGAGAAATAGTTGTAGGGGTTCTTTGAAATACCGTGCAATAATTATTGTTTCTTTTTTCTTTCTTTCAAAACTGTTGAGCAAGCAGTGCACTTCATATGTAATGGTCCAGTAATAAAATGGTTCAGTGTGTTTTTAGGACCCTGCTAGAGAAGACTTATACCGATGTATAGCTATTGGTCAGTGTCAGTATACATCAATACTCTTGATACTGTATCGGAAAGCATCGTATCAAATTAAATTATGGATGACGGCTGTCATTTTCTGGTCTGATTGATTCGGTTTATTACACTTCCCTTTTCTGCCACTTTTAGCTATCACAAAAATGAGGATGAGTGATGAAATTGATGGTATACTCGCAAAGAACACCCTTGCCCACTCCAGGATGAACCTGAGATCTCTGGCGTTGTAGCATGCTGTGCTACGAAGGTCGACTAATATATATTTCTTCTGGAATATACGTTTTGATTGATTGATTGAATTGCTTTATTTTACTTCGCTTCTTGTGCCACTTTTGGCTAATTTGCGAAGATGGGGATGAGTGATGATATGATGAATGGGCACTCACAAACATCCATGCCCAGACAAGGATCCGAACCCGGTACCCCTGGCGTCATAGCGCAATGTGCTAACCACTCTGCCACGGGGGCCGGCTGGAATATAGGTATTTCACTGGTCACACAAATATCATGACACTATCATGAAGTCTTATTATTCTGGAAATTATGCAAAATTCGAGTAAATCGATGTGCTGTGAACAACATTGAAATACTAAAATGTTCAATCATTGGCAGTTATTGCATTTGTATCAGCTCAACCCTAGTCTTTTCACCTCATGTCTAGCTAAAGATTACATACTGCATATAAAATTCAGAAAAAAAGAGTGTATTGTGCATTAGAGACAAATAAAAGCTACAAAACAAGAATGGGGAAATGACAAAACTTTCCAAAACAAAAAAGCTGTAGAAAAAAAGCTACAGGTATTTTTTTTTATCTCGAATTGTGTTCAAGGTCCTAAAAAAAATACTTTTAATCATCTCCAAGCCCTGACTATCACCATGTGTAATAATTCACATGTAAAGTGTGGTACAAAAGACATCATCCTATTTGAAATAACCTTTATTTTAACATCAGCTAAATAGAAGATACTAACAAAATTTATTGTGTGCGAAAATGAATAAGTATACCCCACAAGAACATGGAAAAATTGTGACAATTTTGCGTGACACTGTTTCGGGCAGAGTAATATCCCGTTTTGGTGATTTGCCATGGCCGGCCAGGTCCTCCGATTTGACCACTCCAGATTTTTTCCTTTGGGGATATTTGAAGCCATTGGTTCATGTGAATAAGCCAGAGACGTTACAGCAACCAAAGGACAATATTCAGCATGAAATTGAAAACATTTCCCCGCAGATTTCCAACACCATGGAAAATGCAATAAAAAGAGCCCAAATTTGCATCAATTCGAATGGTGGTCATTTATTGGATGTTATCTTTAAAAATTGAGGACATAAACTTACAAGTATCAATAAAAGTTTAACACAAAAAAATTACTTTGTTTAATTTAAAACTCAAGCTATAGGCTAAGAAAATCAGGTGATGACTTTAGTGCCACCGTGTAAATGAAGTTTGGAATTAATGACTGTTGTGCTATACACCAAAAGACAAACATGTGTTAACAAAAAAAATGAAAACACAGTTGAGCGAAACTTTCAAACTTAGATATGTTAATCTTAGGTACAGTAATTACACAATACACATATATATCTCCAAACAAGAAAGAAAACATTTGAATACACTTTTTGCACTTGTGTCATAAACAAGTTCAAAACAGTTATTATGCACACTTGCGTATGTTTACAAATGTTCAGTTCGTGCCATTTTTTTTATTATTTTCAATTACCACACATTTTTTGCATGTGTGAATAAAATTCATATGCTTCAAACTCAACTGCCACGTATAGTTCTCATAATTGAAGGTAAGGTCCAACTTCCTTTTGTTTTATTGTGATTTCATCATGCTACGAATGCAATATTAACATGGCTCGATTTTGATTTACTTCTGTTAACACATACTGCAGAATTTTAGAGATTACTTAAGATTTTGTTCAATATGTGTTTTCATAGTTAGGATAGGCAGGCCAGGTTTTTAAGTTATTTCTTTCAACAGAAATAACTTTTTTTCTAAATCCAAACAGTCATTACCTTAGGAAGGTTCAAATTTTGTGCTACAATGATTGCCAAAATTCTACGATAATTAGTCTTCCTGCCAGCATAATTTGAAAAAAATAATCATAAAACAATTGGTACTACTACCGAAGGAAATCTCACGGAGTAGATACCTTATTCCAAACCCTCCCCTTTCACTTAAAGTTAGTAACCAAATAAATGTTCATCTTACCCTACTCCTCAGAGAATCTGCCAAATTACGCCTAGTGAAAGAAGCAGCTGCATAGGGCGAGAGCTCATACCCATTTCTCATTTTGTACAGCTGGATATTCTTCGCTATGTATTCAGCAAACTGGGTTGTGTCTCCTGCCTCGCCACAAACGCCCATCATTAGTTTGGAGGAAATCTTGTGGATCTTATCCTCCTCTGAAAAGGAGAAAACATACTTTTCAGCAAAATTATATCATGTAATATGTTGAGAAAAATTCAAATCGTTTCAATTTCACCACAAAATAAAATAATTTAATAATTTTCTTAAACTTTGTAGGTTGCTTTTCTGCCAATTGTGACGGTATAGATGAATGTTAAGTAGAAAAAAAAAAAAACATTCTTAACTCCTAGGTTAGGCATGTCATTTTCTGTAACATACATCGACACATGGGGTACACCAGTCCCCCCAAAAAAGTAGTGTTCTCCTGTGCTTAGCACCACGCCATGAAGGCGTATAGGGGGGTGTGGGGCTAACGCACCACACTTTCTTGATCCGGTCATGAGTGGGGGTGATGTGTCCAGCATCACGCCCCTAACCAACTTTACCCCCCAGGGTTTCCCCCCAGGTACCCATGATATTCGACGCTGGGTGGGCGCAGGGGCCGCTTCCAGTATGAAATACACTGCAAATTATACTGAATTTGTGAGCTGAACATTCTTTCTTTGTTCTTCTTCTAAGATCAACTGCAATTTTCTGCTGCTCTTTCTAGGTTATTTAATATTATAAAGTTAAGGTCAGTGCATGATTGGGAGACAGTTGTTCCCCACGTGTCTCAATATGCAACAACCCATGATCACTTTCGGTCACATGTGCACTTTCATGTTCACTTCTGTCACTAGCCAGCCGCCGTGTGGTTAGCACAGTGCTACAATGTCAGGGGTCCCATGTTCGAATCCTAGCCTGGACACTTCTAAAGTGACTAATGATGTACGGTTGTGTGCGTGTGTTTTATCTTGGCTTGAGAAAGTTATGCGAAACCAGTAAGAATAACAAGCATTTAAAATAACTTAGCACCTACAAAAAATGATTTCCGAACCTTTAAGAACAACTTTGCTCCAAAATTTCGCATGTTGATCCAACACATCATGAGGACAATTGGGGAGTAATAGTGACAATGGAACTACAGACCTTGGCTGGCCCTTCAATTATTATTGCATAATAAGTTTAAGTTTAGTTACATTTTTTAAAGGCATACCCGGTTGAGGCATGTAGTGGTTTGGATCCTACTTTCAAACCTAGATTCAGTGTCTAACAAGTCTATTTGTGTGTAAATTCACAGTATAAAAAACTTACATGAGTGAGTATAATAGTCGTAACAATCCTTGCAAACGACGTTTCGCGAAGCTATGCTTCAGGTTTTCTTATCAGTAAATAAAATACTTCGTCATATATATAAGTAAATCCAGGGTTAGGAAAAAAAAAAAAAAAAAAAAGGTATTGGGATATAGAATGTAAAATTACATGACGTTAAAAGTGCCATATAGGCTAGGAGATAATTCTAAAAGAATAGTGTACCCATACTACCATACAGAATGAATGACTACTGTGAAGCAAAACATAGTTTGCAAGGATTGTTACGACTATTATACTCACTCATGTAAGTTTTTTATACTTTGAATATATTTAGTGAGTAAACACACAAATTCAGAATGTAAATTGTGTGCAAAATGGACTCAAAACAAAAAAAAAACTTGAAAGCACGTGTGTATGAGGCATACACTGCTTGGAAACAACACTCGTGAAGGTTTCAAATTTAATGTTGACGTCCCTGGAAGAAAGTAATAAGTTAAGTGCATGTGAAACTAATAATAATAACAACCTATGGTGCAACCGCAAATGAGGGCCAGGGCCTACCTACCGACTGTTGGCCTCACCCCACCTGCTGAGGTGGAGGTCATCCAACCAGTTTCAGAGTGGTGTGGTCAGCACGACAAACCCCATCGATGCTGTAGGTTTCCATGACGAGGTTACGCTAACCTGTCCCACACAGGCCAACATCCCAGGAGAAAAGTTGTTACGCTTTTACCAGGAGTGGGTCCATCCGGAAATCCAACACCCTGATTTTGGTAGTGACATTTTTATTTTTTTAGGAAATTTGTGTGTTGCAAAGTGTGAAGAACAAAATTCTGGAGTGCGGAAACAAATGTTTACGAGTGTACAGCCATTTAAAGTTGCGAGGTGGAAGTCTACTTGCGGCCATGTCAGTTTCGTAGCAGCCACCCGCACCTGTACCGATGGATATATAACAGTCACTTTTTCATAAATTGATTCATAAAAATTGACCCAAATTGCCCACCGATTCCAGGCTCCACCCCTGGGGTAATGCACCTACCCTCCCCTGCTATGCTCCGGCTACCCACCCTTTTCTATAGTCCCTTTAAAGGCATGTTATAACCTGCCCAACACTATTTTTCGACAATTCACTCAAACATTAGGAAGGTACCAAAAAATTAAACATTCACAATCCACAATTCATTCATAAGAAGAAAAAGGAAATGTGTAGACGTGCGCCTGTGACAGGAATCCATGATGGAAGCCCGAAAAAATGTAATCACGTTACGTAGCTAGGTAAGGAATTTTCATATTCCAAAAATGTAAGTTCTATAGCACGTAGATCTCTAAAAATTTCCTTCCGTGCTAGTTAAGAACACACTTTCTTAGAAGAAATGGCTCCGTGGTCACTTAACCCACCCTCAATTTCGCAACAATTTTTTTTATGAAGATTGCTAAGTGTGAAGAAAGAAATTAAATTCTGGAGCACAGAAAGTAATTTTTGGAGATCTAAGTGCTACGAAACTCACATTTTTCAATATTTAAATTCCTTACCTACGTAATGTTCATACAATTTTCCAGGGCTTAAATCATGGATTCATGTCACAGGCACACGTCTACACATTCTCTTTTTCTTCTTACGATTGACTTGTGGAATGGGATAATTTGCGATATGTTATTGTGATGTAGGCTATTGGCAGGTTGGACATTTCAGACATTGGAATCGTGAAGGGGGGGGGGGGGTTGTATTTTCTGAATGACTTGTGGGATGGGATAATTTGTGACTTCTTACATGATGGAACGTACAGGGAGGGTAGTATTCTGTGGAAAATGACAACAAAGACTTTGAACATACGACTTTCAACTTTAACTTCAATCCGCAAGTGCCTGGCCTTGGGCCACAGAGATAAGGGTCCAAGTTCCTTTTGTTTTATTGCAATTTCATCATGCTACGAATGCAATTTTTACATGGTTCGATTTCGATGTATGTTTGTTAACACATACTGCGGAGTTTTAGCGATTACTTAAGGTTTTGTTTAATATATGCATTCGTGGTTAGGTTAGGTTTGGTTCCCTTAGCATTAACATAAAGTCCCTAAATGCATTCTACTAAGGTTTCGATTTACTTCTACACTCATTCCCACGCTTCTACAATATTTACTGTCGCTTGTCGACGGAGAATGTCTTGTCCATGAGAAGTGCGTAAGGTAATTTTCAAGTTGTTTTTTTTCCAACATAAATAACTTTTTTCGAGTCCAAACAGTGCTCATTACTTTAATGAAGGTTCAAACTTCGTGAGACAATGATTTCCAAAATTCTACGATAATTAGTTTTTGTGTTAGGAGAAATCATAAAACAATCGGAACCGTTACCGAGGTTTAACTTTTTTGGTACCTTCATAATGTTTCAGTGCGGAAAATAGTGTTAGCCAGGATGCTCTAGGCAGTTTATAACATGACTTCCAAAGGAACTCTGAGAAAGGCAGGTAGCCAGAGCGAAGCAGAGGCGGGGCTGTGATAGTGGTTGCAGGCGGTAAGTTAATTACCCCATTGGCGGAGCCTGGAATCAGCGCGACATTTTGACAGCAATTTTCATAAAATTTGTTGGGGTACAGCCCTGGAAAACCAACTTTCACATACATAGATCGGTACGGGTGCTACGAAACTAACATGGCCGCAAGTAGACTTCACCTCGCAACTTCAAACGGCTACATCTCAACTATAAATGGCTTTTCGGTACTAAATACTTCTTTCCGTGCTCCAGAATTTCTTTCTTTACACTTAGTAACACACAATATTCATAAAAAAAAAATCCTTGAGAAATCGAGGATGGGTTAAGTGACCACGGACCCGAAGAAACTGATGAAAAGATTTTAAATGTGGTAGATATTGAGGGTGTAGAATTTCTGGACCCAGCCCTAGGAGACTCAAATTTGAATGTCTCCCGTAGACAAAACCCAAAGCATGACATAGGCAACACGGACACGGTGTGGGACATATGAAACTGTATTTTATGAAAAAGAAAACAATCCTAATATGAAGTATCTAAAGATGGCTAGTTTATAATATACAGTGGATAAATTTCGGTAACAGTAGTATAAGCCGGAGACACATTAAACTCGTTTGTTTTCAAATAAAAATCATTGCTACTTACCTCATATGCATAGCGGAAGATTTTTCAAGCTGGCGATAACTTTTTTTTCCATGAAAAACACGTAACTTTTAACATTATAATCATTTATTGGTCGTTGCTAATTCGGCGGACAAATCTTGACTCATGTTGTTTATCGTCGGCTGATGTGCAGTGTTTCCAAACTTATGAACCGATAAATGCCGCACAAACTATTCACAAAAGGTTTTTAAGTGAAAATTGAGGCTAAACTGTACTTTACGTCCTTATCTGCATGGTGATTGCTTCTTTGCGTTCGCGGTGCGCCGATAAATGCCGCACAAACTATTCACAAAAGGTATTTAAGCGAAAATCGAGGCTAAACTCTACTTTACGTCCTTATCTGCATGGTGATTGCTTCTTTGCATTCGCGGTGCGCCGATAAATGCCGCAAAAACTATTCACAAAAGGTTTTTAAGCGAAAATCGAGGCTAAACTCTACTTTACGTCCTTGTCTGCATGGTGATTGCTTCTTTGCAGTCGCGGTGCGCGATGGTGGTGCGGCACCCGGCATCTCTTCGGGTAAGTACCTTTTTCTTTTTACAATTTCTTTTCACGATAACCCCACTATCCATTCACGGGGTCGAGGTATGCCTACGAGGTTAGGTTAGGCCTGTTAGGTTAGGTTCCATTAGCACTCATTTCACCCCTAAATATGTGCTTCATTATCTAAAAAATTCCTTAGTATGTTCAATTATGCATATCCGGACAACATCGGTGTTTCTCGATTTACTCTTTCAGGAAATTTTTCCCACCTTTGGGATTTACGTTGTTCAATTCCTTATAAAATAAGCTTTCCAACGATATATGACACGTATTCCTTAGGAAAAGGACGTAAACTAGATTGTTACCTTAAATTGGAACAAAAAACCCGCTCACACGTCATCTTGTAAAACTACCGTGTGGTTGCTACACTGTGAGGGGGTTACATAACCGAACGCACGGAACATTTGATTCACGTAGTCGACGGTAATGGCGGCACGAGCTATCGCACAACGGAGATGCATGATTGACGAAAAATACCTTATTTACAGGCAAAATACGTAGCACAATTCTAAAAAACAATATCTCCGGCTTCAGAAAGTCCTCAAGAACACAATTCTGTAAGTACTTTCTCCTGTAAATTTTAAGAAATCCGTCTCCGGCTTATACTACTGTTACCTAAATTTCCAAACTCCAAGATTAATTTTTCTTATCTTTGCTATTAAATATGTTGTAATCTAATCTGACGTGAGGGTGTTTCACAAAAGCCTTATGTATTCCTTTCAATAAATATGCGATAAAAATAAATACACCATTGCATCACTTGGAAAAAAAATGTTTCTAATACCTATATATTTTTTAATGCAGAAAGAAGGTAGATTTTACTTCATATACGTTTCCGTGTGCACACGAAAAATAAAGATGGAAGAGAAATCCTGAAATAAAACATAATAACTTGTCGAAATAAAAATAAATCAAACGAAGTACCTATAGACAAATGTACATTTTTACATGTGAGTTTCTTTTTATTTCAAAACGGGGAAATAACCTTGCCACACCAAGCGGGCCAATTTCTTTTCAGCAGACCATTTAGAACTACACACAATTTTGTCAAATTTTGGAATGCGGCAATACTTACCTTCTTTCATAACAACAATGCTTTGGATGATTGTCATATCCGCAGCAAGCATGGCGAAATCCTTGCAAGCAATACCTAATAAGCATTCCATACTTGCGCCTCTTTACTTTTCGTTTTAACTTTCGAAAGCTGATTGTTCTGTGTATGCAAAGTTACAAAAAAAATGACGTTTCCTTCCAGTAGAATTATTACACAGAATTTTCACAAATCACTCCATGACCATCACAGACTATATGCACAGTTGGAAAACTCACCTTCTTTTTCTACCTTCTTTCAATGGCCTCACCAAACGTGAAACTTAGCCAGACATACTGGCTGTGTCCGAATGGTGCAAGACCACAGACTAGAAATACAGGACCGTACTTGAAACGAGCATCCTCCGAGTATGGTCTCGCAGTGCGCTCTTGAAGTCGTGGACTGGAAGTGAAAGTCTTTCGAACTGCAACGTCAAAAACGACCAGTAGATATAACCGAGAATACGTTGGTTTTCCACGTTTTAAACACTTGTTTTTTCACCACAGAAATCACACATCATTTGCATATGTGCTTATACCACGCTTATACATACATATCCACACATTAGAAAAACTGCAACCAACAACTTGCTGGCTTTCTACCTCCGCGATTTCAATCAAATGAACAACAAGTTCAATTGTCACGTGACCGAGCCTGCAAGCTGGCATTCTCTGCCCTGTGGTCTTGATTAATCGTGAACTTCTCGCTTTCGAACTACACTAGGTGACGTCACTTCCGCCAAGACCATACTTCAAGTCTGGACTTTGTACGTACCTTTCGGACACAACCATAGAATCAGCACTCAGCAGATTTTGTGAATTTGAACACCAGTTCCTTTGCAAGTGAGAAAATTAATGGGAAAGAGTGGATACAATTTTGCCACAAAGAAAATTGAAGACAATTGGTAAACACTGTAAGTGCCACAATAATTCAAACACCGTTTTCCACATTAAACTGTGAATTGTGGTAAACGTGAAATGTGGCTGGTAGCCTTCTAAGTAGTTCAAAGGGAGTGTAAAGAGGTCACTAGTGTGCACGTTCTTACGGGCTGATGTGCGGAACGATGCGATTTCCCAACACTTTCGCTTTTGGCACTTTCACCGTTTACCACTTTTAGTCCTCAATTGTGGCATATTTAGGCTGTGTCCTAAAGCCTGGTTTACATTCAGGATTGCCCATATCCCCCAAGGCCTATGACGGACTCCCCCCCCCCAAAACGGGCAGAACATCCCCCTTTATGCCGAATCATTTGCTCAAATTATTTTCTTCAGAACAGTGTAACACAGACATATTTAAGTAATATGTGTTTACTTTAGGTATTGTTTACAATGTAGACATTTACATGTATATTGTATATTACTTTGACATCGATTGAAATAACATTTTACACAAATGATAATTTCTGACGTTGTTGCAGCAAGCGCATTGATAATTTCCTCAATGGGCTCCACTTTTAAAATATCGGACTCACAGGATGGAATTAAGGTAGACATTAACCACTCATCAGCCATACACGAAAGTAGTCGGTTTTTAATGGATCTAATTACACTCATTGTGCGTTCTGCAGAGCAATTTGTCAACTTATTTTATATAATACGTGAAAATTTGAAAAGATCGAAAACTGGACAACAACACGGTATGGTTTAAGAAATCCATTCTTAACCCATTCCTGTAGATCCATAACTTATTCAGAACCCGTCATGTCGTGTGTACCTGAACTTTCTTAACTTTCTCAATCCCATCTCCCCCATCGCTATTAACCACAAGGTAAGAAAGTGACGTTAAATAACTCAACATTAATAATATTTTCCATTGCAAGGCTTCAGAAACACTTTACAATCAAACCATGTGAACAAGAAGGATAGCATAAAAAAACCTCTTAAAATAATTGAAGACTAAAATTGGTAAACGCTGTAAGTGCCACAAGAATTCAAACACCGTTTTCCACGTTAAACTGTGAAATGTGCCATGCTTGATAATGTGGTAAACGTGAAAAGTGGCTGGTAGCCCTCTAAGTAGTTCAAAGAACGTTTAAAAAGGCACTAGTGTGAACGTTCGTACGAACTGATGTGCGGAACGATGCGATTTCCCAACACTTTCGCTTTTGGCACTTACAACGTTTACCACTTTTAGTCCTCAATTACCTGTCATGTTTCTCGTGGCTCATTTCATTAGGCTGATTTTATTAACCTGGTCCTGAACCTGAAGCACTTTCATCATTGGTGTAATTTTGCCAAAGCCCACTTGCAGATTTTACTTCCACAGTTTTGTACTTTATGGGAAGATTATTCTTACATTTATATACATGTTTAAGTTCACAGTGTTTTTTCCACTTATCCTGGCGATGAATTGTATTACACGTGTACTCCACACACATGTATTTGAACGGTCTTGTAAGACTCTTTGGAATGAATGTTCCCCTTTCAATTTACATAGTCAATAAAAGTAGGCTTTAGACAACGAAAACTGACAGTATTATACAATTATCCAGTCAGTGGTAGCACAAGAACATAATACAAGCGAAACAAATCGTTCCTGAAATCATCCAACACTAAGAAAGTCTGCAGTGTCCGAAAAACACCAGACATCGTTTACTACTGGCCGAGAACCGAGATGCCAACAATCGAAAGGTGCATAACATTCGAAACCTTTCATTGCAAGAAGCACAGTTCATTCATGTTTCCTAACATAAACGTACAAAACTTCCTCGGGTCACTACCATTGTTAATGTGCTGAACCTTATTTTTAACATTTTGTCTGCTTGAATATGCATACAGCGCATCCCCGCCCCCCAGGGTGCGAAATCATTTAAGACTGGTGGGGGGAGAAAGATCTTAATATACAAATCCCCTCCACACAAACATACATAAAATTATACGATATACATATTTATAATGTTATTAAAAGTAAAAATAAAATAGTAAATTAAAAATATATTATTATTATTAATTACAAAACAATGTAACTTTTAAATATACCTATCAAATATTATAAGGTAGCAAACTACGTCCTTTACTAACTGGTTAAGGATAATAATAAATTATGAAATAGTTGAAGTAGTTTTATTATGTGTAAATTTTTATTAAGTTTTTGCTTTATGTTAATATAAAACAATTAGATTTCATAGTTATTATTGTTTTGCATTATTGTTTTACTTTTATTGTGCATATTGATGTAGATTTGTTAATGATATCTTGAGAGAGAAAAAGCATTCAACACTCACAACTACACTAATTGTGTATGTATTCGATATTATTATTAGTACAGTATATTTGAAATTAAAACTAATTGTTTATCGTTTGTTTGTTGTAACAAAAACTCTCCCCCCTAAAAGTTTTGGTGGGGGGATTTTTGAGGTCAAGATTGTTGGTGGGGGGAAATCCCCCCGTCCCCCAGGATTTTACACCCTGTCCTCCCTCTTCCACACTGATTCTAAAGGCATAAGCTGTGATGCTTCATTTCAACCCCATCGCCGCGATCACCCACAGTTAGGTAGAAAAACTATACATAATAACCAGAACTAAAAATCAATAACAAGTCAATCAAATGAAACGATCCCCCCATTCTTGTGTGAAAATATGTAGAAGTGGCAGCTATAGAGGCTATCCACCTGAAGTAAGTGCCTTCGTGCGGACGCCATAGTTGTAGCACAACAACTTCCGGTTCGTAGGCTCACAACATGGCGCTAAAGAGAGCTGAGATTGTGTCATGTATGAAAGGAACGAATGGGTGTGTACAAGGAGGATGTAAACTACGATCAGGGCTAAATAATCTTGCACGGATCTCTCTTCATCCAATTCCTCGAGATCTAGGCGCCAAATTATTGCATTGAAGCTGTCAGGCGTGAAAATTGGAAGCTCATTAGCAGGACTAGACTCCGCAGTAATGACAACGGATGTGCAGGAACCCAAAAAGTCGGGACCTGAAAAAATCCCGTTCCGATGCAGACTTTGGAAAAAATGATAGTTTAAAAGTAGTTTATTCCCTATATATTTTTTTTTGTAATATGTCCGAAATTGTGTTTGTCACATTATTATTTTTTCCAGTTTATTATTCATCTTCATCGTCATGTTTATCACAAATAGCAGAAAATTGACTTAAAATAACAATGAGGGTTTTGTATTCGGCGTTCAAACGGGAACGAAACAGCAAGTGTGCATTACCGCATCCCTCTGACTTGCCCTGACTGAAGAAAGAAGAAAAGAAGCTCCTTTTTCCGTTTCTTATATGTCCGTACATCTCGCACTTTTTCACTTAAAACATAAATGTATGCATCCAAAGATTTACATGCTTTAAGCGCTCTCGCTCTGTAGGAAAAATTACTTTCTATTAAACATGTAGGCTACAAATATCGCCAATGCAACGACGATCAGCAAATGAATCTCATCCTGGAATAATGCCGTATTACTTCCTAGTTGCTCATGCAATTGATATGCAAAGGCCTCTACTTTGCCCTGATATCTCTTATTCTCCTCGTCGTCAAGTGCTTTTATATGATCCATTTCATCCGGTATACAAAACGAGAAGAAAGGCCACAAGTACGCGCTTGAATTACCCGGCCGCCGTGAACCGGAAGTTGTTGTGCTACAGTTCCACAATCGATTGTGCCGTTCGATATGTTTTTGTTTACTCGTGGATAGCCCCTATACTATAAAATTTTGTCCCCCACAAAATTCCCATGACGCAGGCGTGTCATGAATTCCCTCTGTAAGCAGCCCTGTTTACATTGGTCGAGTAGACGGGAGAGTAGCTGGAGCGAGTAGGTAACGCGAGCTACTCTCCTCGTGCAAACAACTGGAGAGAGGACTGGAGCCAGTACTCGCTCCAGTAGTCAGAACAGTCGAGTGGGTGTCCACGGAGGACAGCGACTCGACCGAGTTGCTTCCTCTCCCATCGATTTTTTCACTCGCACGTGAACTCGACGGACCACTCGATCAATGTAAACTCTTCCTGAGAAGAGTATAAGAGTCTGTGCGGTGGCAGAGTGATGTGATTTTGCCAATTAATTGTAATTGTACTTTTTTAAAAAAACAGCCATGAATAGGAGGTGATCCAAGACCCACAACGTAAAGTTTGTAGAACTGCACCATGAATATGAGTATTCATGGAATTTGTGTCGATTATAGGAACAAACAAAATAAACTACGGGCGTATGAGGCCATAAGTGCAGCAGATGCGACCTAATGTATATTTGGCATAGGAGAAGTAAAATTGAAAGGAAAGAATTTTCGTTCTACGTACAACAAAGAACAATTAAAAATAGAAAAATCAAGGAAATTAGTTTTCTTTCTAGACCTGTCCTCGTGCTATATTCATTTCTCGTAAAAAAAGAAGTTTGTGAACAGTTTTAGAGCTTTTCTTTTAAAAAAATCGCCAATGACGTCGACGTGTTAATACTGTCAAAAGAGCGCCAAACAGCTGCAGCCACTATTCCACTGTGCTAGAAAGTGTGTAAACAAGCCAGTAACTCGCCCCAGTAACTCTCCCTCTCACTCGACCAATGTAAACCAGCCTTAAGAAGAAATACAGAGATGCAGAGAAAGTAATGAGCTACTTCATGATAAATATGAAAAATGCATCCCAGTAACTGGGGATTAGAACCAGCGAGACAGCAGGCCGCTACCATTGAAACAACCTTGGCTGGATACAATAGATCTGAAAAAGCGATGGATCCATCTCTATTAGTAGTAGTTAGTAATCTGTGTTTTTTACTGTATGGCGTATTCGAACTATTTACATTATTTTGATGCAACCACCCTTGCTTCAAATTGACCTTCATCTCCCTCTGGTAATAAAATAGTTTATTTCACAATGTAGATCAGTGGATCAGTATACCACAACACATTTATTAGCTACAGATTGCTTTGTTACTAACATTACATTCTCATGCATTTATTACATTATTTCAGGTGTAAAAATACTGATCCGTGATGATCTTGTAAACATGATTTTTAAACCTAACAGCTCTCTGGGCGACCGAGTGCGTTGGATGCTCGACTCACGATTTCATCAGCAAAAGTTTTGATTTCGAATCCAAGCCTGGTTATACGTATAAGGCTCCCTTCATCAATTTCATGTGATTACCATTCATCTTCATTAACCAAGAGTGAAAATAAGCGTAAAATAAGCAAGACAAAACTAACGTAACCTTATTATTTTAAAGAAGTTATTAAAGCTGTATTTTGTAAACTGATGATGCCAGTGACGAGAGCAACTCCAATGAGGCAGATGCAATGCCGGCCATATTTGTTAGCGCTCGGTAGTCGCTACCGGACATTTCACCCGGACACTCGGGAGAGATGGCCAAACATAACGGTGTTACATTTTTACATTTCAAACCAAGGCATTTACTATTTTAAGGCGCATATACCTGCAGTAAAAAAAGTACCCGGAATTTGGCTGGTAAAAGTCGCACATTGGAGGTATCGAGAATTCTTTGTCCGTAGGATGGCAGCACTGTACTGAATGACCACGCAGAAGGGTAGAGTAATCTATCCATCAGTTTGTGTACAGCAGCTGTTTACGTTAGTTGTGTTCTGTGGTTGTGTTGACGAGTGTCCTGCGATTTGCAGAATGGAGACAAATAACGAGCAAAGAATTTGTTTGAAATTTTGTGTTGCCAACGAACTGTCGTGTGCTGAATCGTTGAAAATGCTACAAAAGACCTTTGGTGATTCGTGTCTGTCGAAAACACAAGCGTATGCATGGTACAAAGCTTTCAAAGATGGCAGAGAAGTTGTTGCTGATTTGCCCCGTTCTGGTCTTTCTTGCACGTCGACGACTGACGAAAACATAGGAAAAATCAGGACAACGGTGCTTGAAAACCGGCGTGTGAGTGTGAGCGAGGTGGCTCGTGAGCTTGACATATCACACATGACCGTTCACAACATTTTGACTGCTGATGTGTTAGGCATGAAACGCGTTGCGGCACGACTTGTTCCGAAGGAGCTGAATTTCCTGTAGAAAGCACATCGCAGGGATGTTCCTGAAGACATGTTTTCGCGAGCCTCTAGTGACTCAACCTTTATGAAACGCATCATGATTGGTGACGAGATATGGGTGTATGAGTATGACATGCAAATAGGTCAACAATCTTCGGAATGGCGCTTAGAAAATGAACCAAAACCGAAAGAAACACGCCAAAGTCGTTCAAAAATTAAGGTCATGCTCATTGTTTTCTTTGATTATCGTGGTGTTGTGCACTCAGAATTCCTTCTAGCGGGACAAACTGTGAATAGAGTTTTATGTGACCGTTATGAGACGTCTGCGTGAGAATGTTCGCCGGAAAACACCAGAGTTATGGATAAACAATTCTTGGATTTTCCACCACGATAATGCGTCGTCGCACACGTCGACTCTTGTTCGCGAGCTTTTGGACAAAAACTCAACACATGTCCTCGCCCAAACCCCATATTCTCCAGACATGGCTCCGTTTTATTTTCTTCTCTTTCCGCGACTCAAGTTACCACTTCGGGGAAGGCGTTTTGAATTAATTGAATCCATTAAAGGAAACTCGCATAAAGAACTCAGGGCGATACCGTCTTCTCCGTTCGAAAAGTGTTTTGAAGACTGGGTTAAGCGTCGACATGTGCGTGTTGTATCTGATGGGGACCTATTTTGAAGGCGACAAAATAAATGTTGATGATTCACCACGTATTTTGTGTTTCATTCACAAATTCCGGGCACTTTTTGTACGTAGTAGTATTTAGAACAGTAAAATTGAAAACAATCCCATTTTTTCATGTAATGCCTCAGCTAATGCCTCGAGTCTGGAGAAATACCCCACCGAATTTGTCAAGTTTATTAAATTTCTCAACAATTACCATAGCTTATTTTCATTGAACAACTGTCTTGTCCTCTTTAAAAGATTATGAAAATGTATTTACCTTTGTGAAACCATATTGATCTTACTGAACAATTAAACACATAAACATTTAATTATTGAAGTACAGTAACAATAAATCAAGATTCACCGTTCTTATATAGTATAAACATTACCATAGCAACTCTAGAATCATAATGGGCGAAATGTTACTCTAAATTCTCAGTTGAAACTTTCTAAGAATGCTAATATTTTGGTAAATTTCAACAAGACTCCCTTCCCTCCTTTCCCCAATCCCGGCAACAATGGAAGGAGAGGATCCAAAACGTGCCCTGAGGCAGATAGGCCGTGTGCCTCTGGAATATGGATATGGCACTCTGTATGGCAAGGACCAAACTAGTTATTTCCCTGACAATCGGCAAGATGAAGTGGAGAAACTGGCGGTAAGTGATTGTTCATTTGCACATTAGAATGTAATGGTTACAAAAGGAGTTCTTTTGTAAGCAAGTATCTAGAAATATATTTCGGGGGGGAGTCCTAACGAAGTGTCTCGGGAATAATAATAACAACAATAATAATATTTAAATTAAAATAAATATATTATAATTACATTAAATTATGTAAATACGAATATAAATTAATATATTATTATTATTACATTAATAGATAAACAAGAACGAATAAGAAACAGCACGTATTCATTATCTAGCTTACTGGTAGTCAATATCTGCATAATCTGTATGAAAATAATTGCCCTGACCAAAAAATTAATATAAAATAGATGAAGAATTGAATATACGATATAATATATATATTCGTATATTGAATTAAAAAAGGATGTTAGATCCAGTTCGCGAAAATCCTGATTAATATGTCATGCATAGCTATTATCATAAATAGTAGTGTACAAGCATAAATCTTTCGTACTAACCTTCAAAGCCGTGTGGTCCGAATACAATCCTTGCTTTCCAATAAGTTCAGAGGAAATTGTAACCATCGATTATACAATAAATGCCAAACAAGTATATTTTGATTATTTAATTGTAACACTTAGTAAGTCTTTCGGGGTGAGGGTCCGGACCCCCTGGACTCCCCTAAATACGCTCCTGCTACGTGATGTCTTGAGGATACAAGACGGCCTACAGAAGAAAATGGTAATGTTGAATTCTTGTGTGATTTCCTACACTGCATAAAGTATTCCAACAGGCATATTGCCAAGTACAGAAAATCAGTTCATGATATCTATCAATTATAAAGTAGTCATGACATCACGTAGGTGGTAATAATGTATAGTATATGTATAGTTTTCCTATGTACATTACAATGTGTTCAAAATAACACTCCTACTACCTTAACCCTCAGGTACAAATAAGAGGCTGGGTGAGCTCCAGAGCGCTTTATGCACGGACATCAGGAAAAATTCCTCTGGGAAGTAATTTGCGTGTTGTAGTCCCATACCCTGAGGAATGGGTCACTGAATACTAATAAAAATGACAAGTTATGGATTCTGTTTTGTTCTGACAATAGCGTTGAAAATTTTGTAATTTGCAATTTTAAAAGCAAAAATTTCATAATGGAATTTTGAAATTTCTAAATATCTCCCGTCGTGGGGTACTCTTTCACAAAAAGTCTTTGGAAAAGTTTTGTATTTTTTATTTAGAAACGATCGATATTCGCTAGATGGCGCAACAACAATATTCATACACTCAAAATTTCAGTTATTTTCATTTATTCTACGTTCAACTACTTTCCTATTATCATGCCAGAGTAATATGCTTCAACATTGGAGTGAAACTTACAAAAGAACTGTATTCAAATTTTTAATTCCTCTTAGTTTCGTTTTCAAGTGATTGTTCTAAGACTGAACGTGTTGCATGACTCAGCCATGTTCATAATAAATCCTAAAATCAGTGGATCGTGGAACTTAGTGACGTCAGTTAATTGATATAGTTATTTCGATTTGTTATTTTCCTATTTGTTCCTAATTTGTTCCCAATTAAATTTAAGTATCATGTAATCAATTGTGCAATATGAAATCTTGTTTCCTGTTTACACAAATCGACTTTCACTCAGAAGGGATCCATTGTTTCATTTAATTATCTCGATGCGCTTGTTATACTGTGAAACGTGTACTCTTTTCTCCAACAGATGCCGCTCCGTTCTCATAACTATGAGAAGTCACCCTACACCCCGTTGCCAGACCTTGTGGCAGCCGATCGTATCGCCACAAGGGAGAAACTGCTCAGGATGAATCCTCTGCCTATCTCCAGAGTAGATCTTGGAAAGCGCAAGCACATAGACCTCTTCTATCTTGTAAGTTGCAGGACCATCACGGTTTAAAATATTTTTCTTCTTTGTGTACCAATAAGTAAATATACGTATTAAAATACCAATCTGTAGAGAGCTTAGCTTTTCATTGAGATTGAGATATGATTTTCCTTAAAGGTTGTAGGTATATCAATATCCTTCAAATGATATTGATATGAGAGCCATTTGTCAAGAAAAATTTAGCTTTCTTATTACTTCTATAAAAGGAAATTACATACATTTTTCTATATGGCAATTAGAAATTAAACTTAGTTATCTTCCTACATGTGGTTTATCTTCTCAATTTCAAATAAAATTCTAAATTCTGTAAAAAAGATAAGATATCAACTCATTTCCACCATAGTAAACATTCAGAAACAATAAAGAAAAATGTTAGAAAAATATTCATAAGTCCAGAGCCATCTATTGTTCACCATAGCAAACCATATCCCAACATAGTAGCGATTTTTTTAAACCTATTTTATTTCAAATTATTCAGTAATAAGTTAAAATCAGACAATATTGTAAAAAAACTATTCAAATTTGTTAATATAAAACTCTGTAGAAATTATGTCAACTTGTATTCGATTCTGGAAAGAAAAAATATGAATAAAGAATGAGGTGAAAAAATTATCAGGACCACTACTAAAATAAGATGGCTGAAGTTTGAAATCGAACAATTGTAAGTTGTTTCTTATTTCTTTATCCCAGGTTGCGTTTGTGTTTTGCCGAAGCAATGGGACGTGTGATATTCATATATTTCGCATCAAGTGCTTCAAAAACGTCATATAGGGGCAAATAAAGAAGTTTTATTTGTCTTCCCTTCTTTCTCTCTTTTTGTCTCGCTTCTTTATGTCTCTCTTCTTTGTGCTTCTTTCTCTTCGTCTCACACTTTTTCTTCCTTTCTTCACTTTTCCTGTCTCACTTCTTTATGTCTCTCTTCTTTGTTTCTTTCTCTTCGACTTTCAGTTCTTTATCCCTCTTCCTTTCTTTCTCCCTATCTCGCTTCTTTATTTTTCTTTCTTTTCATCTCTCACTTCTGTATTTCTCTTCCTTTCTTTCTCCCTTCCTATTCCTGTCTCTCTGTCTTTCTTCTTTGTTTCTTTCTCTTCGTCACTCACTTCTTTATTTCTCTTCCATTCTTTCTCTCTTTTCTTGTCCCGCTTCATTATGTCTCTTCTTTATGCTTCTTTCTCTTCGTGTCTTACTTCTTCCTTTCTTCTCCCTTATATGTCTCACTTCTATATGTATCTCTTCTTTGATTCCTTCTCTTCGCCTCTGACTTCTCTATTTCTCTTCCATTCTTTCCCTTTTCCTGTCTCTATTCCTTATGCATCTTTCTCTTCGTCTCACTTCTTTCTTTCTATTCCTTTCTACCTCACTTTTCCTGTCTCACTTCTTTCTTTCTATTCCTTTCTTCCCCACTTTTCATGTCTCACTTCTTTCTTTCTATTCCTTTCTTCCTCACTTTTCATGTCTCACTTCTTTCTTTCTATTCCTTTCTTCCTCACTTTTCCTGTCTCACTTCTTTCTTTCTATTCCTTTCTTCCTCACTTTTCATGTCTCACTTCTTTCTTTCTATTCCTTTCTTCCTCACTTTTCATGTCTCACTTCTTTCTTTCTCTTCCTTTCTTCCTCACTTTTCATGTCTCACTTCTTTCTTTCTATTCCTTTCTTCCTCACTTTTCATGTCTCACTTCTTTCTTTCTATTCCTTTCTTCCTCACTTTTCATGTCTCACTTCTTTCTTTCTATTCCTTTCTTCCCCACTTTTCATGTCTCACTTCTTTCTTTCTATTCCTTTCTTCCTCACTTTTCATGTCTCACTTCTTTCTTTCTATTCCTTTCTTCCTCACTTTTCATGTCTCACTTCTTTCTTTCTATTCCTTTCTTCCCCACTTTTCATGTCTCACTTCTTTCTTTCTATTCCTTTCTTCCTCACTTTTCATGTCTCACTTCTTTCTTTCTATTCCTTTCTTCCTCACTTTTCCTATCTCACTTCTTTGTTTCTTTCTCTTCGTCTCTCTCGACCCGGGGATTGTCCTCCCTCGAAGCTCCCTACGAACACCGCTTCATAGGGATTAGAGCGTGAATCTCCGAATCACCAATTGAATCGGGAACGTGTATGTGTTCCAACACAATAGTCCGCCGTCATCGCAGTCATCCAAGGGATACAATCGCTTCCACCACTCATATCGCAGTTTAGGAACCCAAATTTCTTCCCAACGAGGGTCCAACAGGTTGCTAACCAACCAGATGCAATTTGACCGCTATTGACGTACGCACAGAGCAATTTGCGTCATGTAATAATCAACTAGAATGCAAATAGCTGTGGATATCCTGAAAAGTCACGCTTCAGACAATTGGGTGCTCAGTGAACTTACCATCAACAGAAAATGTGGTACCCCAATGCATGCTGCAAGAACAAACACGGGTATATCTAGTGATTCGTCGATTCAACAATTTTGCAGCCAAGAATGGCTTACGTGTACGTAACAAAGCGGTGCATTGCTTGTCTATTTATGCTCTTTCGACTAAAACATAGATTTACTGTTGTAAATACGTTCACAGTTGTGGCATTTCTGCAAATTTTCTATTGGGTGGGTGTTCGCAAATGCTTGTATCCAGTCCAAGGGTCCCGGGTTCGAATCCCGGCATGGGCATGGATGTTTGTGAGTGTCCATTCATGAATTTCATCATATCATCACTCATCCCCATCTTCGCAAATTAGCCAAAAGTGGAACAAAAGGCGAAGTAAAATAAAGCAAGTCAATCAATCAAATGATTGTAATGTGCATTACCTCTAAATTTGTCTTTGATTGTAACATTTCTTGAATGGAGTTAGGAGGAATTTCGTTGTTTTAATTCAGTGAAAACCATCTCAGATTCTCATTAAGTAAGTACCAGCTTAGCATGCTATCATGGGTTCCAAAAAACGAATGCTATCAATCCAGACCAGTTTCTTTGGAATGATTTTGATTGATTGGTTGATTTGGTGTTTGAAGTCCACTTTATGCACAGTAAGGCTAATCGGGACTGGACCTACAGTTTAGAGTGGGATACGAATCATTATGTGCCTCCACAGGAGTGATACAATTAATATTCTCTTGCCTTCCATGGTGTAGCTGGTCGATGGGAGTCATACCCTCCCCCCTTTGCCCCAGAATTCCTTTAAAAAAGGTCAAATGCAGGAAAGATGGCTAGATATAGAACTGACTAGAAGAAAACAGTAGGTATAACCCACACCTTTATTCATATACTCCTTGCAAAAATCCTAGACAAACCACTGATATGTCCATTGTAATTTGTAACATAACCTGCTTGTTCCGAACCACTAAATTATCTCCATATCGAATCGAAAACGGTATCTGGGTTACAATGCAACGATAGTACTCATTATTATAGGAGTATATTAGACCCATATGTAATATACGTAATATAACGTATATTCAGTATGTATATGCATTACCTATGTAACATGTAGAGCTCCTGCATGGGTGAATTGTTAGCGCTCTTGCCTTTACTGCTAATGGTCCTAGTTTCGATCCAAGGTGGGAGCTCTAAAGTTTAGGTGTCTTCCCAGCATCGTAAGGACAACTGAGGAGCTACTTCCGGTGTCCAAAACCAGAAGACAGCGGCGATGGGACTCGGTGTTCTGACCAGCATCGCCTCAGGGCTCTGCCTTTAAAAGGGCTATTGCGCCCGAGTGTGTAATTCTATATGGCGTGTATATTCAACACAATATCATTATGCTTTCAGTTCTGCTACTAAAAACAATCCTTGCTTGAAACGCATGGTTTGAATCAGGAGCGTATATTCCAGGCAAGCGAGGCTGTCTGCCAAGCCTGAAGCGTCGAGAATAAAATACAGGAGAAAAATCGATCAGAAATTGTAAATAAAATTATTCATATCAGTGAGATGATGATGCTGATTCTGGAGTTGGTAATCTGATTTCTTAAGAGTTGGTAACCAGACTTCCTATCAGTTGGCAACCAGACTTCCTCTGAGTTGGCAACCAGACTTCCTATGAGTTGGCAACCAGACTTCCTATGAGTTGGCAACCAGACTTCCTATGAGTTGGTAACCAGACTTCCTATGAGTTGGCAACCAGACTTCCTATGAGTTGGCAACCAGACTTCCTATGAGTTGGCAACCAGACTTCCTATGAGTTTGTAACCAGACTTCCTATGAGTTGGCAACCAGACTTCCTATGAGTTGGCAACCTGATTACTTATGAGTTGGCAACCTGATTACTTATGAGTTGGCAACCTGATTTCTTAGTAGTTAGTAAACTTATTTCTATTCATAGTCTAGGAGCAAAAGACTTAGTGAGATTGTCCGGACCTTGGACTGAGTATACGCCACTGGTTTGAATTTCAAACGTGAGTGCCACACTTTTATTCGCTAACAACTCCCTTGTGGTTCATTGCAGACAACCCAGCTACAAAGGGACCAGTACATGGACCATTCCGGAACGGCTCATCCCCTCCGCTACTTTCAAGCTGCGGACGAACTTTTCCAGAACGCACCTAGCCTAAACAAGTATGGTTTCTTATCAGTATTATTGGTCCTGCCTCCATTGACTTAATGACACCACTCACATAACACTCAGGCGGTATCACAGTACAACACCGTTACTTTCACAGCGCGCAAAGAACAGCAACGCAAACCATTTTTCTTACTAATGGTAAGATACTGGACTTGGAAAAACATTCTTTTCTATCCTGTATATACGCAGCCATGCAATACAAATTGATGATTATCACTGCCATTTACTTTTCTGTCGGGTGATATATACGTACAAACTAAGAGCAATAGTAAGCTACGGAACCGATGCATATCTTGAATTATGATGTTTTATGTCTCTTGCACTAGTTCTTAAGATTTTTGCAGAAATACATACACTTTTCGAGGGTTCGTAGCGTCGATACGTGATCTTGACATGCAAGATGCCATTAAGAACAGTTGTTAACCTTGATATCCTTTACGCACTTTGGAACTTTACCGGTGTTGTACTGTGACACCCTGTATAAATGTTTAACAATCCTGTTCTTGTTGCTTTTATTTTGAAAATTTGCTGGTGGTGTACCGCAACACCGTGTGTAAAGATTAGCAACCCTGTTTTTGTTGCTCTTTATTTTGAAAAGTTAGCCGTGTTATACCGCAACACCCTGTGTAAGTTTTTAAGAACCTTGTGTTTGTTGCGTTTCCTTTTATCTTATATGTTTATAAATAAGGAAAGTAGAATATGATTAAGAGTGTACAAGTTAACGGTATTGATTTCGCAATGGACAACGAATTTCCTTGAAAGAGCAACAGCCAGATATTTCTTTCGGTAACTGAATCCTATCCTTGTGATGCAACGGAAACATGACATCCGGAATCTTGAAGAGAGTGGTGCAGATTTTACGAGAGAGCACTCCACGTACACACGCACACGCACAGACGCACACGCACACAAAATGCTAATCAAGGTAGTGTTCTTTTCCTTTGAAGCAAAAGGAAACTCGAGAGATTTCTGGAAGGCAAATCCAGAGACTCCCTTGGAATGTCCAGAATGTAGTGGAACGTGACTCAGGCAGGAACAAGAGTACCCCTGGCACGATTTCTCTACTCTGTGTCCGTCGAAAGAACGAAGTGAGTGTAAACAAATACATGTAGCTTCATATAGTTATGAGGAGAGAGAGAAAGGAATAACAAATGAGGGACATAAATAGCGAGAAACAGAGGAAAGGTTGAACGAAAAGATAAAGAACCAAAGCAAGCCAGAAAGATAGAAACAATCGAGGAATTAAGCAGAGAAGAAGATGGAAAGCCGAGAAGGAGGAAGGAAGATAGTAAAGAAACAAATACAGAGGAGAAGAGAGATAGAAAGAACGAACGTTACAGAGAGATAGAAATAAAAAGTTAGAGAGAGAAAGAAAAAACCTTAGAGAGAGATAGAAGGAATGAACGGTAAAGGGAGAGATAAAAAGAAAAGGACAGAAAGAATGGTAGAAAGAGAGAAGTAGAAAGAAAATGAGAGAGAGAAAAAATAGAAACAAAAGTGAGAAAGGACAGTAGAGAGAGAGAGATCGAAAAGAGGAGAAAGAACGGTAGAAAGAAAAAGAGCGAAAAATGGTTCAGAGAGAGAGAGAGAGAGAGAGAGAGAGAGAGAGAAATAAAATTATAGAACTAGAAAGAGGGAGATAGACAGAACGCTAAAAGAATAACAGAGAGAGAGAGAGAGAGAGAGAGAGAGAGAGAAATAATGGTACAGAGAGATATCGAAAGAAAAGTATAGAAAATTGAGTAGGAAGATATACAAAGAAAGATGGCAATAACTCGGGCTCAGAAGTTGAAGACCTATAAATTGCCAAAAAAAAGACCCATAAAAAGACATAAAAATATCAAAAAAGGACCTAAAAACGGAAAAAAGGACGTATAAATGTGATCCAAATTAATTAATAACTTCAGTTTTAATTACATATTTAATGAATAATGAAAAGACAAAATTCTGGTGGTATGGAACGCACAGTGCGAAAAAACTATATGAATGAAATGCATCTTCTTTCACACATTATATAGATTAACATAATTTGAAAAATAATATTTTGCCTAACCACACTAGCGTTACAAAAGAAGATGAAGTTGCAAAAAAAAAGCCGTTAAGACCTAAAGAAAGGCTAAAAAAGGACCAATAAGCCAAAAAACTCCGAAAAAGGCAAAAAAGGACAAATAAAACCCTACTTTTTCTGGCCTACAATGACCCAAAATGAACATATATTATGTTGGGCCTCGTCTTCGGACATAACAGGAAACCCTCCGATGACGCCACTGCTCTTCAGCTCACATTTATGCACAGCCACTTCAAAAATTCTCCATCCTTCCCTTTTCCCACACCAGTCACGTTATAATGCCCAAGTTACGTTTCATAAACGCTGCAATGTATCCATTTCGTGCACAAGCATATTGAATATAATTTCTTCCATCGCTTCCAGGAACTACATAAGGCCCATTAACTACTGGGTGAGATATCGGAAACCGCCCGTGCTTCCCTGGAACCTGGAAAGGAGCGGGCAAGTGCCGACGCTGCCCGGAAGGAACTTGGCCGGAAGAATCAACAGGGAAAGCGTTGTTAACCGCAGATGAAACCAACATTGGCCACCTGCTCTCAAACCGATCGACTGCTAATCCCAGCAACAGCAATATCTAATTTCATGAATGCCTCAGCCGACAGATTGCAAAATAGCTCATCTGGTACTACTACAGTGAAAAATGCTTGTACAGGATTATACATATCAATATATACCTCCAGTAGCATGTGTTTTGTGACGAAGTTTGCCCAGATGCCCACTACTAGATTAACATGTACTGAAGCAGTGGCGTGCCCAGGATTTTTGAAAGGGGTTACGTATACTTTATTTGGTATTCAGCCCTCATTTTGCCATCTTTCCCGGCTTTGACGTTCTTTTTTTTTTTTTTTGGAATACTGGGCTATAGGGGGGTTATAACCTCCACCAACACCCCTTGGGCACGCCAGTGACTGAAAGTAATTGAATGTGAATGCTAACATCCAGAGCCTATGGATAAAAATATTTGTTTGTTTGATTGATTGGTTTATTGGTTGGTTGATTGATTGATTGGTTGGTTGAACCTTTAGTTGATTGGTTTGTTGATTGATTGGTTGCTTGAGTTGGTGTTTTAAGTCCACTTTATGCACAGCAAGGCTAATCGGGACTGGGCCTACAGTTTAAAGTAGGATCCGAACCACTATGTGCCTCCACCAGGTATCGAACCCGGGATCCCTTGATTACAAGGCGACGACGCTACAGCTACGCCATCGGGCACCATTGTGTACGGTTTCTTCCGAGTTTATAAGACGCTTGTGTTTCCAATTTGATTTCCCTGACTTCATGGATTCTTTTGACATACTTGAAAATATCCAAAAGTACTGAAATCCAACTCTAATCAAAGCACTACATAAGATTCGTATTAAAATATTTTAATTATAAATAATAAGTACTAATCGTTTAATTATACACACATAACTCCAAATGCATCAAATTATGCTAATGCATCAATTGACACAGTTAAATGTGTAATTTTATCTTTATCTTTGTTTTTTTTTGTGAAGATCGTATCTGGTCTTCCCAATTTATGCATTTTAGTGCATCACACGGATCAGAATCTGATAAAAGTACTCTTTATGCATTTCTGTGTGTATTTTGACATACCGAAAAGGTGTATCGTTTTCAGTTTATGCATGTTAATATGTTATTGGAGTCAACATGCGTGTGTCAATTAACATGTTAAGGGTTCTGTGTAGAATGAAATTATGAACTGTGTTACGTACCCAACACGTCATATACTGAGAGTAGTGTGAGAAGTTAATCATAGATAGCAGCAGTAGATAAACAAAATGAAAGTGTCATTGCTGCATATAAAAATAATAGCATAAAGGTGAAGAAGGGCTAAAACGAGGAGGAATAATATTGTCTAATACAAAAAGAAAAAGGAAGAAACGAAATAATACACACTTATGAATATTTTTAGGAAAATTAAGGTTCTTATATTATATAATATGTGAAATGTTATGAAGTTCGAAGACTTGAAAATTTTTAGGCCTGCTAACGGATACCTATATGTGCTTGTATAGTGTAAATTGTCCATCACCATGTTCGTGGACATTAGTTCACCCGATAAGAGCTTCAAGAATTAAAATAAAACTCAAAACAAGCTGTTGATTACTTCTGCTCCAGCATACATAAAAATTCATCCTTAAAAACACACAGGATGTAAGAGAAAAATTAATCAAAATAGTCATGGACAATTTGCACGGTAATACTCATGGATCCAATTGTACATTTACCATTCCCTCTGAGGAAGCCCGAAGCTTCAAATCGTGAAGATACGTAGGTTTCATCCACTCCAAAAGAAGTATACAAGGTCAGAAGTTTATTATATATTTTATTCTCGCGTCTAGGCCTACATTAATATTTCACAATATCACATCACTTCAAAACCCTGAAAAATTAACAAGCACCCGTCCCCACAAGCAAATGTTTGTCCATTCGAACATTATGATATAGTGAGATAGCCCAGATTATACGCCACTGGTATATAAATATTTGGTTTATTGTATGCTCCAGGCCACGCATCCACCTAGGGCCAGCCCTGTTAGCATACTCTTAAAAATTGTGTTTTGAACATATAAATATGCATGACATGATGCAAAGTGTGTTGCTAATCATTATTAGGGGCTGTTCACACGAGTCTACTAAATGGCTCGTTCGATGAACCTTTGGGCGCATGCGCTATTGCGGGATATTTGAATGAGTGGCTCTACGCTAAGGTTCCACAAGCACGCTACTTGGAAGATTCGTTTGAGGAGACAAAACTAAAAAATGTGTTTCATGCTATAGTTCTCCTACCACACATCTTAGAGTTATCATATTTCTTGTTCGCATTATAAAGACTGTTGTTCTTTGTCTTGGAAAAAAGGATTAGGTTTTATTGGCCGATTATATCACTGGCACGGGGTTTGAAGAAGGGAGTATAGAGTACTCCCTTCTTCAAACCCCGTGCCAATGATATAATCGGCCAATATAATTTGCAAGAGATGCAAAGAATAGGATTTATTGTTGAACCCGGGAGTAAATCCTTTCTAAACAAATAAACAAGATAATAACGCAAACAAGTCGAGGAAGCGGGAACTTAATTGTAAATTGTAATATTGTAAAATTACAAAAAATTCATGTTGGTAAAGCACTAATCTCTCAAATGCATTTACAAGCACTACAATACTTCCAAATTAAAATGTACATAATTCATACATTTTAAACACGAATGTACACATACACCTTTATTCTTGAAGGACAAGACAGTTCTTCTTGACTGAATTGTGAGGTCAGTTGTTCTCATGTGATTAATTTGTTTATATATTAACGAAAGCCTAAAAGAGTAAACTTTACAAATACCCTTCGGTTCCATCAAGAAGATAATTTAAATGAATAATAAAGGCATTCATGATCTGGAATTAACTTTCCATATGTACACACGTAACATAGCTTGTAGAACATGAGAACTGCAAATTCAGAAGAGTCACTATGGTGCTACACTCTGTAGTGTTTTTAGGAAGCTTTTGTTTGATTGATTGAGTTGGTGTTTAAGTCCACTTTATGTACAGTAAGGCTAATCGGGACTGGACCTACAGTTTAAAGTGGGATCCGAATAATATGTGCCTCTACCTGGTATCGAACCCAAGACCCCTTCATTACAAGGCGACGACGCTTCCACAGCGCCATCGGGGAAGCCAATAATTGTTTGTGTACGGTTTCTTCCGATTTATAGGACGTCGTGTAACCAATTTGATTTTTGCTGACTTCATGGATTCTTTTGACATACTTAGAAATATCCAAAAGTACTGAAATCAAATTCTAAACAAAGTACTACACAAGAATCGTATTCAAATATTTCTATTAAAAAGAATATCTATTCGTTTAATTATATACACGTAACTCGAAATACATCAATTGACACAGATAAATGTGTAATTTTATGTTCATCTTTTGTTATCTTTGGAATGACCGTGTCTGGTCTTCCTAATTGATGCATTTCTGTGCATCACAAGGAACAGAATATGAAAAAAATACTCTTTTATGCATTTCTGTGTGTATTTTGACACATCAAGAAGGTGCATCGTATTCAGTTTATGCACGTTAATGTGTTATCTGAATCAACATCTGTGTGTCAATTAACACGTTACGGGTCCTGTGTGTAGAATGAAATTAGGAAGTGTGTTACGTACCCAAAGCGTCATATACTGAGATTAGTTTGAGAAGTTAATCATAGATGGCAGCTTCAGGTAAACAAAATGAGAGTGTCATTGCTGCATACAAAAGCAATAGCACAAAAGTGAAAGAAGGCTGAAAAGAGGAGGAATAATATTGTCTAATATAATAAAGAAGATGCATAAACGACATATTATATACTTATGAATATTCTTAGGAAAATTAAGGTTCTCATATAATATAATATGTGAAATGTTAAGAAGTTTGAAGACTTGAAAATTTCTGGGTGCTAATGGATACCTATTGGTGCTTGTATAGTGCAGATTGTCCATCCCCATGTTCGTGCTTTTTATTTGACCCAATAAGAGCTTCAAGAATTAAAATAAAACTCAAAACAAGCTGTTGACAACTTCTGCACCAGCATACATAAAAATTCATAGCTTAAAAACACACAGGATGTAATTGAAAATTGAAGGGCTCGGTGCAAGAAGGAGCTAATCCTCCAAAAGTTGTTTTCGAGATATTAGGATTTGAAAGTTTGAAAAAATCCATAAATCTGAATTTTGTTTGTATTGTCGTATAGTTGATTTCAAAAGCATGTCTGAAGTTTGCAGTTTACATGGACACATTCAAATGTGGTACAATTATTGCAAAGATGATTAAATTAGGTTTTTTCAGTTCACTGTTTCCCATTGTTGGTTAGATCCTTATTTCATCACAATCTTCGGTGTCAGTTCTGTGGAATAACAACAAACAGGAATGCATGACCATTATATTGTGAACAAAAAAAATATACACATAAGAATGAAAAATCAAATAATTTTGTAGGGAGAAAAAAATGACATACAAGTTTAATTCATATGCAGTGTCAGCCGAAATATTCTCCGCACTGACACCAAATAGTGGCATATAGTGTTGCCTACGAGACGAGACTTTGGCCTGTCTCGTCTCGTGGAAATGCTGTCTCGTCTCTGTCTCGTCTCGAAAATATTCGTTTGTCTCGGGACACATGGTCAATCTCGTCTCGTCTCGAATTTTTAAAAGCCTGTCCCGTCTCGTCCCGTGGGCAACACTAGTGGCATATGAATGCAGGTCGCACAAACTATTCTGAATTCAACTGATCCAGGCCCTCCTAATGTATCAGTCATCAAGTCCATCCAGAATTTCTGCACTCTCCTCGGCAGCTACTTCCGTCGGAACAAGGCTGAGATAAAAATTATGGTATATTGGAGGGATGAATTCCAACAGGGACATTATGTCTGAATATTTCCGGACATCTATGGGAATCTGTTCCTTGTACTTACATGGCAAATCACTTAGGTGTACCTCTGACAGTGGACGGCCTCTTTTCTTTAGGGTGCACCTAGCCCATACTGGCGCTTCTTTCTGGTATGAATAACTCTCATGCAGAATATGGCGAGTAGCAGATTCCATCATGAACACCGCAGCCTCTTTAAACTTGAGGGGATCCTTACCATCTGTGGTGGTTTTCTTGGTAATTGATGATGCCACAAGTGGTGTGAGATCCTTGAAGTCGGTTTGCTGCATGCGTGTTACATGGAAATTTCTTCTTTATCTTTGCACTGCTGATCACATCTGCCCATTCATCTGTTGTATATTGTATATTATAGGAAATTGTGAATGACCTCTTGGAAGATTGTCCCTTTGTGTAGAAACGTTTCGTATTCTGAATTCTAATATTTTGCATGAGGTATGTGTTCTGTGTTGCATAATCAGCCAAGTCCTAGAATGTGTGAAAAATGAACTCTGCATCCCCCTTAATTTTGTTCCAGCATTTCTTTGGACAAGTACATGGCTCACCTATCTTCCTGGCTAGAACAACATCCCTTGTGTGCCTGGATGTGTACTGCTCCCCTTTATTTCTTTTTCTCTTACGTTTCACTCTCTCTCAGTTATCTTGGTCGCATCGTCTCTTTCTGGCTGGAGGATGTTTCACAGGAGATCGCTTTGTCGTCCTTGTGATGTGAAGGTCATTCTGAAATGGATCAGAGTAACAAATTTATTTGAAAAAATAAACTAGCACGAAGCAATAACAGTCCAATCCACTCGACAAACAGAAATTTCCGAAACACATCACTTTTGCAAATGACAAAACAATTCTGATTATTTATCTTTACATTATTTCTAAAATATCTTTCCTGTTTATTGACTGATTGATTTGTTGTTTTAAATCTACTTTATGCACAGTAAGGCTAATCGGGACTGAACCTACAATTTAAAGTGGAATCCGAACCACTATGTGCCTCCACCGAGAATTGCACCCGGGACCCCTTGATTACAAGGCGACGATGCTACCACTGCGCCATCCGGGAGGCCACCCTTTCTATTCTATACGATTTATCGCAATGTCCTTGATGGTACGTTGTCAGAATTTGTCATTATTAGGTAACCATGTAAGTGTGTCATGTCGATTTCTTCGTGATTAATCATTTCAGCAATATGGTGCTAACCTACAGTCATTATGTTAGCAGCAGTTGTCATCAGAATAAGTTCATGATTTTACTGTACCAACTTGCAAGAGGCCTGACGAATGCATAGTGAGCTGATTTGCGCATTAACATGCACATCACGACGCACACTTACCAACCGTTTTCACCGTGCCCAAGTCTGAGACAATAAGGTGTTAATCAACATTTTCAAAAAATACCAAAAATAAAAACTTCTTTCTTACCTCAGAGTCGGTGCTTTCGCTGTTGGACACTCCACACACATAGTCTGGGTCATCAAAGCTGTTGCCACCGCACAGAGGGCCATTTTCCTCATCAGAATCACAAATATATGAGGAGGTGCTCTGCAGACCTTCCTCGTTATCCGACATTTTTCTGTGGCTTGACACCTTGTTGCACAGAACTTTCCGTTCGTACGTTCCTTTCGAAGAAGGGTACCATGTGATTGCGCGCGAATGTGACACAGCACCATCACCACCTCTTGGTGAATGCAGCAGACGTTCATGCCGCACGTACTGCACGGTGTATCTCAATTTTGACAGAAGTGAGGGTTAGCTCCTTATTGCACCGAGCCCTTCAATTAATGAAAATAGTCATGGACAATTTGCACGGTAATACTCATGTATCCCATTGTACATTTACCATTCCCTCTGAGGAAGCCCCTAGCTTCAAATCGTGAAGATACGTAAGTCTCAGCCACTCCAAAACTAGTATACAAGGTAAGAAGTTTATTATATATTTTATTCTCTCGTCTATGCCTACATTAATATTTCACATCACTTAGAAATCCCGAAAAATGAACAACCCCCCTCCCTCCCCCACAAGCAAATGCTTTTCCATTCCAAAATTATGATATAGTGACATAGCCCAGATTCTGTACCCATTATACGCCACTGGTATATAAATATTTGTTATATTTATTTATTATTATTATTTATTTATTTGAAAAATCCTGAATACAGAAAAATCCATTTTACATCAGGATATCAACTTGAAAAGAAATAAACAAAATAATAGGATGGACACATACACACATATGCATATACGAGGGCGATTCAATAATTATTGTCCCCGGCATACTTAAAGGATATGAATTGCAATGAATGATGGGGATATTGTAGCCTAATATCTTAGATGCCTATATGCAAAATTTCAGAACCGTAGGTGCCATAGTAAATTTGTTTTTCTCGTTTTAGGTGTGAGAGGTGGCACTTAGTTTGAAAAATGGAGAAAACCGAACAACGAGCTGTCATCAAGTACCTTCAGAAAAAGGGGCTAAGCCCAAAGGAGATTCATGAGGACGTGGTCAGTGTGTTGGGTGATGGGGCTCCTACCTACCAGGTGGTAAAAAACTGGTGCCGCGATTTCCGTTGCGGCAGGGAAAGCTGTCAACAGGCCCCTGGTGCTGGTCCTCCAACAACAGCATCCACCCCAGAAAACATTGATGCTGTGCATGACATGATTATGGCTGACAAAAGAATCACGGTGCAACAGTTAGCAGACATAATGCACATCTCTGTAGGCTCAGTGGAAACCATTGTGCATGAACACTTGGGATTCAGAAAGGTGTCAGCGCGATGGGTCCCCAAAATGTTATCCCGTGAACAACAGAAAGACAGAGTTTAATGTTCAAGGGCTGGTTTGGAGCTGATGGGACAGACCTGAAGCAGTTCTGTGATAGATTTGTGACAGTGGATGAGACATGGCTCCACCACTATGATCCCGAGTCCAAACGACAGAGTATGGAGTGGCGGCACAGCTATTCACCCCCCCCCCCGCAAATTCAGGATGCAAGCATCAGCACGCAAGGTTATGGCCACAATTTTTTGGGATGCGAAGGGTGTGCTCCTTATTGACTACCTGGTGGGACACACTGTTACTGGGGACTATTATGCAGCCCTAATCCCTAAGTTACGCGAAGCAATCAAGGAGAAACAGCGTGGGATGTTGCGGCGAAAAGTGCTGTTTCACCACGATAATGCTCCAGCACACAGAAGCCATGTTACTGGTTCCGCAATCCATGCTGCTGGTTTCCATGTGTTGTAACACCCTCCCTACTCACCCGACCTCGCCCCTAGTGACTTTCATTTGTTCCCGAAGTTGAAGGAGCACCTCAAGGGGACGCATTTTCCCTCAATTGCTGCTGTTATGGACGCTGCGGAAGAATGGCTCACGGCTCAGCCACAGACATTCTTTGAAGCTGGCATAGTGGCTTTACAGCATAGGTGGAAGAAGTACATTACTGTGAAGGGGGACTTTGTGGAAAAATAATACTGCTTATATGTCAGGGACAATAATTATTGAACCACCCTCGTATAACAAGAACAATAAGAACTAGGGCAAAAAGAACATTATTTACTCTTCAGCTGCTTTATGCGTTCTGTAAGTCTGTTTTTATACATGGAAGCCTGGAGCGTCTTTTAATGATTTGTAAATTGTTTGTAGCCTGTATAGAAGTGATTTTTGTTCTAAAGATAGCCTTGAAGACTTAATGTAAAAGAAGTTGTTGCATTTGCTGTTGAGACGTGGGATTCTGATATTGAGAAGAGGCAAGAGTTCGCTGGTGAAAAGTTGTCCATTCATGATTCTGAAAAGAAATGTTAAGTCTGAAAGTTTTCGGCGAAGACGAAGGTCATGAATTTGTGGAGTGGATAGAATTTCGTGTTCGGAGAAGTTTGCAAGGGTTGGATATCTGTGTTTGAATATTCTGAAAAAAATTACAACTTTGTCTGTTTTCCTTATATTGCTTTCACATGCCATTGACCAAATACAGCAACAAGGATGGGAACAACACACATTGTGAAGTAGGTTTTGAGGGCAGAAACGTGAGTTATGTCTGTAAATCTGTAGATTAGTCCCAGCGTTTTCATAGCTTTCGAAGTTATGTAGTCTATGTGATGGTTGAAAGTCAGTTTGCTATAAAAAATGACACCAAGATCATTGTGCTGCCGTACGAACGGAATATTGTATGCTCCATGCCACGCATCCACCTAGGGCCAGGCCTGTTAGCATACCCTTAAAAATTGTGTTTTGAACATATAAATATGCATGACATGATGCAAAGTGTGTTGCTAATCATTATTAGGGGCTGTTCACACGAGTCTAATAAATGGCTCGTTCGATAAACCTTTGGGCGCATGCGCTATTGCGCGATATTTGAATGAGTGGCTCTACGCTAAGGTTCCACAAGCACGCTACTTGGAAGATTCGTTTGAGGAGACAAAACTAAAAAATGTGTTTCATGTTATAGTTCTGCTACCACACATCTTAGAGTTATCATATTTCTTGTTTGCATTATAAAGACTGTTGTTCTTTGTCTTGGAAAAGGGATTAGGTTTTATTGGCCGATTATATCACTGGCACAGGGTTTAAAGAAGGGAGTATTCTAACAGATGCAAAGAATAGGATTTAGTGATGAAGCAGGGAGTAAATCCTTTCTAAACAAATAAACAAGATAATAACGCAAACATGTCGAGGAAGCGGGAACTTAATTGTAAATTGTAATATTGTAAAATTACAAAAAATACATGTTGGTAAAGCACTAATCTCTCAAATGCATTTACAAGCACTACAATACTTCCAAATTAAATTGTACATAATTCATACATTTTAAACACGAATGTACACATAGACATTTATTCTTGAAGGACAAGACAGTTCTTCTTGACTGAATTGTGAGGTCAGTTGTTCTCATGTGATTAATTTGTTTATATATTAACGAAAGCCTAAAAGAGTAAACTTTACAAAAACCCTTCAGTTGTCATCAAGAAGATAATTCAAATTAATAATAAAGGCATTCATGACCTGGAATTAACTTTTCATATCTAGACACGTAACATAGCTTGTAGAACATGAGGACTGCAAATTCAGAAGAGTTGATATGATCCATATTTTTATGTGACGTCACCAGTAGAAGATATGTCACTAATGTATTTATTTTTGTAAAAGAAAGCGTAATTTCTTTGTTATTATATGTAATAATGCACCTTGTTTGTAATGTATATATTTTGTTTAATGTTTTTTGTATTTTATGCTCGGTTATGAGTAGTTTAATGTATCTTCATGTTTGCAAGAGTGCACTATACGAATTTGTATTTCTAAAGATGTATAGATGTCAGTTTTGTTGATAGTATCCTTTTGTAGATAGGGAGTGATTCATCTGTACTTTAATCTGTGTTCTCGAAAATAGTATAAAAGCGAGGATATCGCGTAAGAAATCATCACACTTTTTGCCACGGATCGACGAAGCTTCTAAAATTAAAAAGAACTCCTCGGTGTTGTGCATACATCTTGGTATGGTAGTTCGGGGCGCAAGCTAGGCCTATGTGATCATAGGTACGCCGATAGCCACGCATTGAGTTTATGCGTTTTAATTGAGTCAATTCATCGACAAAGCGAAATCCTCGCCTTCGTCTCAAGTATAGTTGCATTATAATTGCAATAAATAAAGAATAAAACTTTTCAGTTTATACATACGGCAGTAATGTGGTTTTATTTCTCTGTGCTGTGAATATTGTCTTTGCCTAACACTATCCCTGTACCTGAGAGGAGTCTGTGTACTTCACCGAGTCTCATCGTTCACCGCTGAGTATTATTAAGTTAATATTAATAGTAAAATAATACGACACGTTTAAATAAAATAAATACTAGAACGTATCAGAGTCACATAATAGTATTAGGGTTACGCCCATAATTATTATTTTTGTTCTTATTTTGAATATTTCATTTGGTGTAAGTCTTGTTGTATAAATAAATAGAACAAATATTCCTCCTAAAAATACTAGGAATAATACATAGGAAAGTCATGTGGATTTTAGGAATGTTGATATTGTTAGACATGCAGTAATAGTCTGTATAATTAATATAATTCCTATAGATAGTGGATGTTTTATTTGTAGTATTATTAGTGCTAATAATAGCATAATAATAATTAATATTAATTGTATTTTGATATCAAGGAGTAGTTTAATAAAAATATTGGCTTTGGGAGCTACTGATGATATAATTATATCCTCCTTGATGTTTTTAGAATTATTAATTCATTTATGATTTACAAGACCATTGTTTTTATTAAACTATAAAAAACTTATGTTAAGAGTATTATTTATATTAATTATTTTATTTATTAGATTTTTATGTTTTATTTCTCAACGTAGGCATTTATTAGTTACTCTATTAAGGCTTGAGTTTATTGTGTTATCCTTATATTTATATATAACTTATTATTTTATTAATAATCAAGAAGAATCTTATTTTTGTTTATTATTTATTTCATTTTGTGTATGTGAGGGGGCCCTTGGCTTATCTGTTATAGTATCAGTTACACGTACTCATGGTAATGATTATTTTAATTCTTTTGTATTACTAAAATGTTAAAGTATATTTTTTATTTTATATTTTTAATCCTTTTGAGATTTAATAGTTCTTTATGAATGGTGGTCCAAGTTTCTATTATTTTTGGTTGTTTTTTGTTTTTATTAATAGTGTGGTTTGGTATAGGAGGTATGGGTGGCTGGTTATTTTATTGGTCTAGATGTAATATCTTATTCTTTAATTTTACTTAGTATTTGAATTATTTTTTTAATAATAGTGGCTAGAAATAGTATTATATCTATTTATTTTTATCCTTGTAGATTTATATTTTTGTTAATTATTTTATTATTATTGTTAATATTAACTTTTATAAGAATATTTTTTTTAATTTTATTTGTTTTTTGAAGGATCATTGGTACCTATCTTATTTTTAATTTTAGGTTGGGGGTATCAACCAGAGCGAGTACAAGCAGGGGTATATTTACTTTTTTATACGTTACTTGCTTCTTTACCCCTTTTGGTTGGTATTTTTGTATTAAATTATAAGGTAGGGGGCTTATATATGTATATATTTAGATATATTAATATTAATATAAATTATTTTATTTGATATATTAGAGTGATGTTTGCTTTTTTAGTAAAAATACCTATATTTTTGGTTCATTTGTGATTACCTAGGGCTCATGTTGAGGCTCCAGTGAGTGGGTCTATAATTTTGGCTGGAATTTTACTAAAGCTTGGTGGATATGGTATTTTGCGAATTATTTCTTGCATTGAGAGATTAGTCGTTAAATATAATATTTTTTGATTTGGTATTAGAATTGTTGGTATTTGAATGATTAGTCTTGTCTGCATCCGTCAAATTGATTTAAAGGCCTTGGTTGCATATTCATCTGTAGCACACATAGGTCTTGTTTTAATAGGAATTATAACTATAGGGGGGTGGGGTATAAATGGTGGACTTACTTTAATAGTAGCACATGGTCTTTGTTCTTCTGGAATATTTTGTTTAGTAAATATTACTTATGAACGATTAAGTAGTCGTAGTATATTAATTAATAGGGGAATAATTAATTATATCCCTAGATTATCATTATGATGATTTATATTAAGAATTACTAATATGGCCGCTCCACCCTCTATTAATTTGTTGGGTGAGATTAGTTTATTAAATAAAATTATTGGGTGGTCATACTTTAGTTTTATAGGGGTTGCATTGCTATCTTTTTTAAATGCTGGTTATACCTTATATTTATATTCTTATACTCAACATGGAATATACTATTCTGGTGTATTTTCTTGTTGAAGAAGTAATATTCGTGAATATTTATTATTATTTTGTCATTTATTTCCATTGAATTTTCTAATTATTTTTTGTTCTCCAATATTTCATTGAATTTAAATTATTTAAGTAGTTTAAGTAGAATAGTAAGTTGTGGACTTAGTGGTAACTAATAAGTTCTTATATCAATGGTTTTTAATTTTTTTATTACAAGCATAGTATCAATTATTTTATTAATTAGTAGAATAATTTTATTATTATTAGGGATAATATTTTTAATTAAGGATGTTACAATTTTTATTGAGTGAAATATTGTTAATTTGAATAATATTCTAATATTATTATAACAATATTGTTTGATTGAATATCTTTAATTTTTATAGGGTTAGTTATATATATCTCTTCTATGGTTATTAATTATAGAGGTTCTTATATAGAGGGTGATTATAATATAAATCGATTTATTATTTTAGTTTTATTATTTGTTGGATCTATGATGTTTTTAATTATTTCTCCTAATATTATTAGAATTATTTTAGGATGGGATGGCTTAGGGTTAGTTTCTTACTGTCTAGTAATTTATTATCAGAATGTTCGTTCCTATTCTGCTGGAATATTAACTGCTCTGTCCAACCAAATTGGTGATGTATTTATTTTATTATCTATTGCTTGAATATTAAATTATGGTAGCTGGAACTATATTTATTATTTATGATTAGTTTCTGATTTTGATATAATATTAATTACTAGATTTATTATTATTGCTGGAATAACAAAGACTGCACAAATTCCATTTTCTGCATGATAACCGGCAGCCATAGCTGCACCAACCCCAGTTTCTGCATTAGTTCATTCTTCTACTTTGGTTACTGCTGGGGTTTATTTATTAGTTCGTTTTGGAGATATATTAATATATACTGTTCTTGGTAGGGTGCTCTTATTATTATCCGGGTTAACTATATTTATAGCTGGGGTTGGAGCTAATTTTGAGTATGATTTGAGGAAAATTATTGCTTTATCTACATTAAGACAGCTTGGATTAATAATGTTAACATTATCTATGGGATTAAAGGAGTTATCATTTTTTCACTTACTGACGCACGCTATATTTAAGTCTTTATTGTTTTTATGTGCTGGTGTGGTTATTCATGTTATAGGAGATGTTCAGGATATTCGCTGTATTGGGGGTTTAGTTAATAAAATGCCAATAACTATTTCTTGTATAATAATTTCTAGTCTTGCCCTATGTGGAATACCATTTTTGGCTGGATTTTATTCTAAGGATTTAATTTTGGAAATATTAAGTATATCTTCTTTTAATTTAGTAATATTTGTTTTATTATGAATCTCTACGGGTATAACTATAGCTTATAGTTTTCGGTTGAATAATTATTTAGTTGGTAAGTCTTATAGAGATGTTTCATTTCAATTTTTTTCTGATGATGGAGGCTGAGGTATATTTAAGGGTATATTAGGCTTATTACTCCTATCCATTGTAGGTGGTTCTGGGTTAATATAATTAGTCTTTCCTTCTGTTTTTGTTATTATTATTCCACTTAACTTGAAGATAGGAGCAATCATTTGTATTTTATTAGGTGGATGAATTGGATATAATATCACGTCTTTCTTATTCGAAACTTATCCATTTTTTAATAATAAAATAATATATTATTTATTAGGAGGAATATGATTTTTACCCTATCTATCTTCGGGTGGATTAATTAGTAGTTCATTTACTACTGGAGGGTTATATATTAAGGCTATTGATTATGGATGAAGCGAACTTATAGGTGTACAGGGGGTATATAAATATATAAGGAGTGGTTCTTTAAATATTCAACTAATACATTCTAACTATTTTAATATTTATTTTATATTTTCATTTTTAATAGTAATTTTATTAATAATTTATGTGTGTTGATATAGCTTATAATAAAGCATAATATTGAAGTTATTAGGAAGAATAGAATAATTCTGGTGCTACACTCTGTAGTGTTTTCAGGAAGCTTTTTCTCATTTTTTAAAAAAATGTTTTCTCCACATCAAAGTTTGCTGTTTTCAATTGGTAAAGAACTAAATTCCAATGATATTGAATCTTCACTCAATAGAGGAACACTTTGTCAGAGCCAGTGAGAGATACAGAGTTTTAATTGTCATGATTTTGTTTAACATTTTCCTCTTTTACCCATTTTCAGTTCAGACTTCCTTCATTTAGTGCACACAATTTCTATTTCTTCTTCTTTCAATTATTTACCTATTTTATCTATTTTAATTGGTGTTATACAAATGGATGGATGTGTGTGTGTGTGTGTGTGTGTGTGTGTGTGTGTGTGTGTGTGTGTGTGTGTGTGTGTGTGTGTGTGTGTGTGAGTGTTTGTTCCGGCATAACTCTCGAACGCCTGGAGCAATTTCAACCAAACTTGGTACACATATCACTTGCAATATGCAAAGAAATACTGTGGGGGTAAGACACCCCTGGCACCCCTAGGGATGGGGGTGGCAAGGGAGTGACGTGTAAAAATAATCGAAAACGACCGATATTAGCGTGGAATCCATAGTTTTCGGGGTCGCTAAGATGAATACTGACACTCCCAATGCCGTTCAACTTTAAGACACCCCTGGCACCCCTAGGGGTGTGGGTAGGAAAAGGGTAACTTGTAAAACGATCGATATTAATGTGGAATCCATAGTTTTCGGGGTCGCCAAGATCAATAGTGACACTTCTAATGCCGTTCACCTCCAAAACACCCCTGGCACCTCTAGGGGGGTGGGAAGGGGTGACATGTAAAAATAATCGAAAACGACCGACATTAGTGTGGAATCCATAGTTTTCGGGATCGCCAAGATCAATAGTGACACTTCTAATGCCGTTCAACTCCAAGACACCTCTGGCACACCTAGGAGGGATGGGGGAAGGGGCTGACATGTAAAACGACCGATATTAGTGTGGAATCCATAGTTTTCGGGGTCGCCAAGATCAATAGTGACACTTCTAATGCCGTTCAACTCCAAGACACCTCTGGCACACCTAGGAGGGATGGGGGAAGGGGCTGACATGTAAAACGACCGATATTAGTGTGGAATCCATAGTTTTCGGGGTCGCCAAGATCAATAGTGACACTTCTAATGCCGTTCAACTCCAAGACACCTCTGGCACACCTAGGAGGGATGGGGGAAGGGGCTGACATGTAAAACGACCGATATTAGTGTAGAATCCATAGTTTTCGGGGTCGCCAAGATCAATAGTGACACTTCTAATGCCGTTCAACTCCAAGACACCTCTGGCACACCTAGGGGGGATGGGGTAAGGGGCTGACATGTAAAACGACCGATATTAGTGTGGAATCCATAGTTTTCGGGATCGCCAAGATCAATAGTGACACTTCTAATGCCGTTCAACTCCAAGACACCTCTGGCACACCTAGGAGGGATGGGGGAAGGGGCTGACATGTAAAACGACCGATATTAGTGTAGAATCCATAGTTTTCGGGGTCGCCAAGATCAATAGTGACACTTCTAATGCCGTTCAACTCCAAGATACCTCTGGCACACCTAGGGGGGATGGGGTAAGGGGCTGACATGTAAAACGACCGATATTAGTGTGGAATCCATAGTTTTCGGGATCGCCAAGATCAATAGTGACACTTCTAATGCCGTTCAACTCCAAGACACCTCTGGCACACCTAGGGGGGATGGGGTAAGGGGCTGACATGTAAAACGACCGATATTAGTGTGGAATCCATAGTTTTCGGGGTCGCCAAGATCAATAGTGACACTTCTAATGCCGTTCAACTCCAAGACACCTCTGGCACACCTAGGAGGGATGGGGGAAGGGGCTGACATGTAAAACGACCGATATTAGTGTAGAATCCATAGTTTTCGGGGTCGCCAAGATCAATAGTGACACTTCTAATGCCGTTCAACTCCAAGATACCTCTGGCACACCTAGGGGGGATGGGGGAAGGGGCTGACATGTAAAACGACCGATATTAGCGTGGAATCCATAGTTTTCGGGGTCGCTAAGATGAATACTGACACTCCCAATGCCGTTCAACTTTAAGACACCCCTGGCACCCCTAGGGGTGTGGGTAGGAAAAGGGTAACTTGTAAAACGATCGATATTAATGTGGAATCCATAGTTTTCGGGGTCGCCAAGATCAATAGTGACACTTCTAATGCCGTTCAACTCCAAGACACCTCTGGCACACCTAGGGGGGATGGGGGAAGGGGCTGACATGTAAAACGACCGATATTAGTGTGGAATCCATAGTTTTCTTGGTCGCTAAGATGAATAGTGACACTCCCAATGCCGTTCAACTCCAAGTTCATTTTACACTATAGTAATAATTCATTATTTTCCTGTCTAATAGAATATTGGGATAAATTAAATACCCGGGCAATCACCTAGTTTCTTATATCAATCACAATGTGCCCTTCTTTCAATTCGTTCCCCCCTCTTTTAGTGACTACTGTAGCTATATCTTTCACTTCATCATTAATTTTACGCTGTCATAATCTCGTCGTTCAGTTCATAGATTTTCCCCTTCTGAACGTCAAATTCATCTTGCCTATTGTGTTTTCTCAATGCATATTTCCTATCATCTTGAGCATGTTTTCCATTTTTCAACATCTATTTCGCTTTGTTCAATGCCCTATTTTATTTCCTTCAATGCCTATTTCCCTTCAATTAGTGCAGGTTTCCCCCTTCAAGATCTATTTTCCCTTGTTCAATTGCCTATTTTGTTTCTTTGAATGTCAATTTCCCTTCAATTGGTGCAGGTTTCCTCCTTCAAGGTCTATTCTCCCTTCTTCAATTGCCTATTATTTTTCTTTGAATGCCTATTTCCCTTCAATTAGTGCAGGTTTTCCCCTTCAAGGTCTATTCTTCATTCTTCAATTGCCTACTTTATTTCTTCGAATGTCTATTTCACTTCAATTAGTGCATGTTTCTCCTTCAAGGTCCATTCTCCCTTCTTCAATTGCCTATTGTATTTCTTTGAATGCCTATTTCTCTTCAATTAGTGCAGGTTTCCTCCTTCAAGGTCCATTCTCCCTTCTTCAATTGCCTATTCTATTTCTTTGAATGCCTATTTCCCTTCAATTAGTGCAGGTTTTCCCCCTTCAAGGTCTATTTTACCTTCTTCGATTGCCTATTTCCCTTCAATTAGTGCAGGTTTCCCCATTAATGCCTATTTTCCCTTGTTCAATCGCCTATTTTATACATTTAGTGCATGTTCTCCTTCTCTCAACGTTTTCTTCCCTTCTGCAATTGCCTATTTTATTCCTTTCAATGAATATTTCTCTTAATTCGGTGCACGTTTCCCTGTTTCAACGTCTAAATTTATTCTCTTGTTCTTTTACCTGTTTCAATACCGTAGATACCTATTTTCGACTAATTTAGTTCATACTAAATTCCATAATTCCTGATTTCTTTTGTTGTTTTACCTATTTCAATTCCTCCTATGCCTATTTTACCCTCGTCAGGTAATTTTCCCATATTTCACTACCCAGTTTCCCTACCTCTCCCTTCATATTTCTCCTCTTTCAGTGTGCATTCTCTCTATATGCAGAGTCTACATCCTGAATTTCTCCTCAGTTATTCTCATACCTTCAAATCTTCTACCACGTGCGCAGCTGTAACTGGTTGAACTCAAATTGAATATCCAATACCAATCCTCCTTCCAGAAGAAACAAAAGATTTGCACGCAGGATGGTTGGCAACCCTGATTTTAGATTCAGCTATTCATTGATCGGATGGTCTCTTCTCCAGAGTTCACGCAGTACGGGAGGGAGCTCTAGGGATTTGGTCCAGGCGTACAGGTAAATTGAGCCACGCGTGAGGCGGATGCTGCAGGAGATCCTTATTGGAGAATGTGTGAAGATGGGGTCGGTTTGCGTGTCCCAGGTAGACCTCTGCGTCCCTTTGCTGTTTGATCACGTACAGTGGAATCCATGAGTATTACCGTGCAAATTGTCCCATTTCATTAATTTTCTCTTGCATCCTAAAATGTGTTTTTCTGCTAATTTCGACTACTTTCTTTACGTATTGTTACGCCATCTATTGTTGTAGTTAACGCCAACGATTACACATCCGCTAAAATTCTTTGAGCTGTTCTTTCGAATCGTATCGGTATAAATTTCGTAATATACATAATTACATTTTTTGTCGTTTATAATCACGGAATGTTCTTGTGGACACGCTGTATATTTATAGATCTATTTTGGTAGGTATTTCTGCTTCTATCTTCCCCAGTTCTCTTTAATAAATGCTGTTTCTATCTGTTCTCTTCACAGGCAGAATAATGGGTGACTGCTCCCTTAAGAGTTATGACTCTATCAATAGTTCGTTATTTAACATAAGATTGATTGAGTTGGGTTCACTTTTCTGCCACCTTTGGCTAATCGAGAAGATGAGGATGAGTGATGATATGATGAAATTGGTGAAGCGTGAAGATATTGGGTGGAAGGGATAAGTATTCTGTCATTCTTAGCATAGCAGGAAACAGAGAAAGGAATGTGCAATAAGCAATTAGGCAAACGTTAGGTTATTGACTTGGGAGACGGGTATGGTTGGAATCGTGAGTGAGCGAGGACAGTTGGCGAGGAAACTAGACAGAGAAAAGATCGCGGATGGTGAGAGAGAATGGAGGGGGCGATTATTGGACAATGGTGCGTGAACAGAGTGAATTCTGACAGGGAGGTCAGACATGTCACAATTGAGAGGACAAGTGTGGAAATGACCTTCATGTAATTGTGAGGCAAGTAATATCGTTTTCTAGATAAATCCTTATCGGTTCAGTCATGGAGAGTACAGAAATCCAATTATTGTACATGTAAGTTCTTTTGCCATAACTTTGAATGTAACCTCTTGCATATATCACATTTAGGCCATCTGAAAGATGAATAACTACACCGCCCAATACAATCTAAAGGTCTCTAGTTCGATTCCAACGCAGTATTAGTGGGATCGCCCACAAAGAACACCCCTGCCGAGACCGGGATTAGAACTGCTCGCATCGTAGTGCGCTGTACTAACCACTCCGCCACGGATATTTAACATAAGAATGCGTTGTCAACTTTTATACGTCTGGAAATATTCTCTCCCCTAAGTCGTCTAGAACTAACAAACTGTTGAATCTATTCTTCCTGCCGTCCTTTCTCTCTTCTGGTTTTATCTTTATCTTGTTTCCCTTGAGCACACGTTTCGTTACTTTGCACTTTATCACCCACATTGCCTTCTTGCAGTTCTGTTACACTGCGTAGAGCCTCCCGATGACGCCATCCCCACTTCTATCTTCACCCAGCTTTGTCGAGCGAAACACATCGGCACGCCCTATTCGTAGGCGGCCACGGATCGGAATTCCTTCAATACATTCACCGTTTGTTGTGTTAACAATCCTCCCTTGCTGCGGAGGTCATCCATTGTTGATGGGAACCTATCAAAGATGTTTTCTTTTCAAGCGCTCCGTGCGTCCTCCTTCCACTGCTTGCCTTTCGGTTTCAGATGCAGGAGAACCGAGGGAAGTTGGGGAGAATCGACCTCATGTGGTAGTTTCTGAGGGGAAGGGCTAGAGAAGATCATCAATTTCCGTTTGACCTCCCACTGAAGACTTTAAATTATTCAGCAGGTCTCCAAAAAAGAGGGGAGAGTTCACCTTCTTGGGCTGGTCTCTTGCAAACACCCATTGCCTCCTTTGGTGCTACAAAGGAGATAGAAAACCCCCTTCTTTATTTTTAAAGATGATAACTACGAAAGGGTACATGCGTGCTTTTAAAATAGCCTGTTTGTATTCTGCATTTTTCACAATTCCTTGAAAATAAATTCTAAGGCTTAGTTTACACTGACGGACTATTGGTTGGGACAGTTTTGATTCGATTTTCATTATTTAGTGTCACTTGTCTGCCTCTTTTCGCTAATTGCGATGATGATTGATTGATTTGCTTGATTTGTTTATTTTTCTTTACCTTTCAGTAACTTCTGGTTAATCACGAAAATGAGGATGAGTGATGGTAAGATTAGATGAGAAGGAAACATTTATTGATTCTCAATTATCTCGTTCATGTGTTTTCCCTTTGCTGTTATTCTGTCTTTCTTCCTTGTTATAACTTGTCGTTTTTAGAATCCTTGATTCTAGCCCTCTCTGGCTGATTATTTCTACTTCAGTACTTTTCCCTCGTATCTTGTCTTTCTTATCTTCCACCTCCCGCTCTCTCTTTTTCTCCTCCTCTCTCCCTCTATCGGGGTTCCTTTCCTTCTCTCTCTCTCACACACACTCACTCTCTTTCTATCTCTGTTTTCGAGCTTTCTTTCTCTCTCTCCCTCTCTTCCCTTTCTGTTGGAGTTTCTCTTGTTTTTCTCTCTTTCTCTCTCTCTCTCTCTCTCTCTCTCTCTCTCTCTCTCTCTCTCTGTCTAACCTATCTTTCGAGTTTCCATTCTCTCTCTTCTCTGTCTTTTAGAGTTTCTTTCCTTTTCTCTCTCTGTCCGTCTCTTTCGTGCTTCCTTTCTCTCTCTCTCTCTCTCTCTCTCTCTCTCTCTCTCTCTTTTCTCTCTCTTTCAGAGTTTCTCCTTCACCCTCTCTCTCTCTTCTCTCTCTTTCAGAGTTTCTCCTTCTAGCCCTCTCTCACTCTCTCCTCTCTTTCTCTCTCTCTCTTTCAGAGTTTCTCCTCTCTCTCTCTCTCTCTCCTGTCTCAGTCTCTCCTCTCTTTCTCTCTCTCTCGTCTCTCTCTTTCAGAGTTTCTCCTCTCTCTCTCTCTCTCTCTCTCCTGTCTCACTCTCTCTCTTTCAGAGTTTCTCCTTCTCCCCCTCTCTCTCTCTTCTCTCTCTTTCTCTATTCTCTCTCTTTCAGTTTCTCCTTCTCTCTCTCTCTCTCTCTCTCTCTCTCTCTCTCTCGTTCTGTCTACCTCTTTCTTTCGAGCTTCCTTTCACTTCCTCCATCCCTTCCCTCCCCCTCACTCTATCTCCTACCACCTCTATCTCAACCCTTTTCCCTTCCTTCTTTATCTTTCTTATTCTATTATTTCCCTTATTTCTCTACCTCTTAAAACACCTCTGAAATCATGATGTCATGATTTTCAGCGTCTGTGTATGCACGCGTTCGTGTGTGTATCCTACTTGGGAACAGTCATTTACCCAAATTAGAGAATTTTCTTTACTGTTACGTCACGACGATACACGCATCCTTCCGTTTGTTTGTCCCCTTATTTTCACCGTCCATTCACGTAACCGTTCAGGCGAACGCTGGACATCCCTCGTACAGTGGGATCCATGAGTATTACCGTGCAAATTATTCATGTCTATTTTCATTAATTTTTCTCTTACATCCTAAAATGTGTTTTTCTGCTACTTTTTCTTTCTTTTTTTCATTCTTTTATTGTTGTGCCATCTATTGTTGTAGTTAACGCCAACAATTACACATCCGCTAAAATTCTTTGAGCTGTTTTTTGAAATGGTACCTGTTAAAATTTCGTAATATACATAATTAAAATTATGTGGTCGTTTATAATCACGGAAAGTTTTTGTGGACACGCTGTATATTTCGATAGCTTTCCTCGTAGTCTTGCAATGTAATGTGTTACCGCATAAAATCGTTTGTTTTAGAAACCCCCCACTGACTAACAGAACAACTTTACTTGAAGGAATAGGGAAGTGCCAAGCTCCGTGGCGGAGTGTTTAGCACAGCACAGCACACAGGTTCGAACCCGGGCCTGACAATTTAATCAAATCATCACTCATGTTCATCGTCGCGATTAACCAAAACGTGTAGAAATTCGAGGCTAAGTAGTAAAAATAAAATACAATCAAAATGAAACGTAATAGGATTTTTTTTCCCTCAACATTCGGATTTATGGAGATAGGAGTGTTTCTGAAATAAATTATTCAATTGTATCACTTGCAATGACAGGAAAAATATTATAGGATGCTGATATCATTGTTTATGAAACATGAGGTAAAGTTGTGTAATATATAAAAATATATTAATCACCAGGGCGAGGAATTTTATGACCTAGAATCACCAAAATATGCAAAATAAAATATGCTCCTATGACCTAAAATTTTACAAAATATGCACCATATTTGAAAAATATGCCCTTATAACTAGACTGTTTCAAACATCAATATCTAACTTATGCTGAAATATCATATACATACTATTTTTAGTTCACTTTATGGGGCCTGATGAGTTGAAATGCACAATGAATATGACTGTATATTTCTTGAAAAAGCGAAAATATGCTGAATGTGACCGAAAATCCATCAAAATATGCTTTATCACGTAGAAATGGCCAAATATGCCCTTAAAAAGCCCTTTAATTCAATTAGTTTCTTCACAATATGGTTTTCTATATGTTTAGGGAACACATCACCATCTCCAAAAAAATATGCTAAGTCATAAAATTCTTAGTCCTATTAAACACATTTAGACAGACAAAATTGTAACAAAATGTACAAAGACTGCTTTCTTGATGTGAATTTTCTATCGTATCTCTGAAAAAAAAAATATGTGCTAACTTATTTGATAAACTATTAATTTCTAGTGTTGCCAGGTACTGGTATATTTGCATTTGAAACACAAGTTTCAGTGCGTAATGCACAGGACTTCCAATATAACGATAACCTAATTTCTTCTGACCGTCCGTTCTCAATTAACAAACCCTTTGTTCATATCCGTCAATGTATTGGTTCGTCCGTTTCATTTCCCCGCGTTGTCGAAATGTTGATACCCCTTTGTTACATACGTTCAATAGAAGCACGTTTCGCAAAGGTATCCCTTCCCCACAGTTCAAAAGGATTGAATTCCCATTTCAATGCAAATATCTGGAATCCCACATTCCTCTGTGCATATTCTCACACGCCTTTCCTCAACTCTGAGAATAATAAGCCTTAATATTCTCACACATACATATCTCATATGCAAATATTGCTTGCAAGTACATTCAACAACTAATTTGAGCATTTGCTGTGCAAATTGTACTTGTTAGACCAGTTAGCGTTTATACAGGGTGTTTATTACCATACAAACACCCTGTATAAAGCACGTTGAATTGAAATTCTGTTAATTACTTTATTTTACTCTTGTAATATAACCGTATAATAAATAAACATATTTAAGAATATTGCAACCTTTTTCCAGCCATAGCCATATGGTGTAATTAAAATGAGCGTCATCTCTTAGGTCGGCATGGTATTTTTCTCAACGTCGAGTAACAGCGCCAGAAAAATATAAGTGGAGGCCAGTGATGTGCAGTAGACTATAAGTTTACGTCTACATGCGTTGTCTACACGTAATCTACGCGTAGATTACATTGGGTTGTAGTTTACATAGACTACGTAGACAATCTAAAGTGCATTAAAATTAATTTTCAAGGGTTTCATGAAAATAAATTAACATTTTCAACTATATTGGTTCCTAACGAACTGAAAAAAATCCTATTTACAACAAATTTCTCTTGTCTTCTATTATCAACTATGGAAGAAGATAAATAGTATGCAAAACAAACAACAGATGGCAGTCGTGAGACAAAATTAGTCTTTTCCCCATAAACATTAGAATATTTCCTATCTTAGGGTTTTTTCCAGGTGAGAAATTGTTCGATTTGGATGGAAGAGTATGAAAAGTTCTCTTCACACATCAGCAACTGATAAGCAGTATAATTTTGTTTTAATTCCACGGCGCCCTTTTCTAAGTTATCACCTTTTGCCATGTTGTTTACGTAGATTACGTCATCTACGTGTATAAAATTGTCTACGTGTAGACTATCGTTGTTTACGCGTATACGCACATCACTGGTGGAGACGCAGAAAGGGGGAGGGGTATTATTTTAATTTAGTTTTCAATCATATTTAGTATATCTTCCGCGCATCAGCCGTGACAAGCGTTTCTTTCCAGATTTAGCTAAGATAGGTTTCAAGTCACCCAGGGCTAGAAATATAAATTTTCACGAAACGGAACGTTTTTCCTTGGTAACATAGTGTTGTCTTTATTTATTTTTTCTTTCGTCTCCGACTATTACAGCGACGAGACTAACGACTAGTGAAATGACGCGCTATATTACAGTTAATAATGGTTAATATTAAAATATTTATAAAACCTTCAAATAATATAAAATACATTGGAAACAAGTCTTCTGGAATTTTCTTCCATGTTTAAAATTTAAACACATGGAACTCATGAATGGTAGTCATCTCAACCAAGCGGGATTTTTTAAACATTCAATCTACGTATGCTTACTGAAAGAATCAATTTGTGCAAATGAGATACTTCCATATTGTTGATTTGTGTATGATGGACGATTGGGTTCAATCTTCAAAATGTCAACAATATATCTGCTCAGTTTAAGAAAAATGAGGGACCATAAAAAGTGAATGCAAATTTGTATAAATATCTTGTACAGGAGGATATCTCAGTCAGAACAATCGAATACACAAAGCATGATAAATAATAATAATTAATAAATAAAAAGTAAAATGTCAACCACAAGCACAAAATATGAAGGCAAGATAGAAAGGTTCATACTGTGCTAAGTCCCCTAGCAGCAACAAAGCATCTTCACGTAGAGGTGAATCTCTTATAAATGCTATAATATGTACCATTAAAGAGTATTAAAAGTTCTAATTTTTATGATAATGTGGTCAAAAATTGGTGATTTGGCACTTGTGAAGCCCCACTCCCCTCCTCCGTTAGTTACGCCACTGATGAAATTGCAACTTACTTGCATCTATAGCTAGAAAGCTTTCTATACATCGCTATGTGGATTTGAGGTAAATGGTCAAACACTAATGCTTTACAAATATACATGAACTACAACCTACTTAGTGTTGAAACTTTCAAAAATTAAAATCTTCGCCATTACAGACACCTCAATGAGCTGGTTCAGTTTTTAATTTTCGCTAAATAGATGGCAGCATTGTCGGGAGCAATTGCCGCATTTGTTTTGAAAGCAAAAGCTAACACAAGGACAAAACCGGTCAGTGCCTTCGGGCTGCTGCCTAGTGCGGATCATTGAGGCGCGAAAAAACCTAACAATGTTCAACGGGCACGTGATCGCGGCTCTTTTGAAAGCGCGGGGGCCACCTAATTGCTTTCAACTTTCAGTTATTAACCGTAAAGAAAGGTCAACGCTGTTGCATCGTTGACGGAAGGAGAGTGTGCAGGCTGTAACCGTGGACATAAACTGCAACAATTACGTTCCACTGAAGCATAATGGGTTAATGGGAGACATTTAATGAGAAATGGACTCGACGCCAAGTTTGAGAGAGACTCACCGCTCTGCAGCGCTCCTGGCGGGAGATACGTGAATCAGCTGCAGGACCAGAGTTGAAGCAAGTGTCACAGTATCGGTCGCGGTTTGGGAGAAAATGTAGTGAACCAAATTTTTATTCGGAAAGTTCCGACTTAGACGAGAGCAAATAGTCTGTGGTGAAATATTAGCTAGTTGCGTGATATATAGTTACAGACAAATTCAAGCTTAAATTGTGGATTTAATCATCGTTTTTATTGTAAAAGTGTTCAGTGTTATTACAAGACAGTACATTTATTGAAACGTAAGTTAAGATTAAATAATCTTGTGATTTAAAAGATAAATCAGTGTTAAATCTAGATAGCATGGAAGGCTCTGGGCCATCCAGATAAAGTTTCCTGCTTGTAAGAAATTCAACAAATTTCTTTCAAGTGAGGGAAAATGTCTAGCGAGGAAATTATTAATCAAAGCAGAGAGGACGTCCAAATGGAGATGAATGAAGTAGTGGAAGTAAAAAAGGACACGTCTTCAAATAAAGACGGAGAAAATATGGATGTTGAATTGGTTGCTAAGCAACCAAAAAGTCAGAACACAAAACGAAATCGAGCAAAAGTTAGTGGAAAGGAGGAATCTATAAATGCTCCAAAAATTTTCAAAGCAAACGTATTAGAGCGTACAATGCAATCAAAGGACAATGTGAATAAAAATGACTTATTCTATCCTGGGCACGATGGCCCATATATTGTGCTTGTTGAAGGTGCGGAACACAACGTTGGTAGCTTTAGTGCTATTATGTTAGGTAGTCACTTAAGAGAAGCTAGAATTAAGGTGAATTATGTTAAGGCATCGGGTCCTAATCGTGCAAAGATTTACTTTTTAACATCCAATGATGCAAATGACTTTTACTTGAACAAAGAGTTTCAGAAGAAGTATAAAGTAAATGTCAAGATCCCGAAGAGTCTTTTACACAGAATAGGACTAATATATGGGTTACCGTTACATATAAATTTAGAAGAAGTACAAGATGAAGCAGAGGCTGAGAGAAATATTACAATAATCAAAATGGAAAGAATGAAGAAGAAGATTTATCAAGAAAATGGGGAATTTGTGTTCAAACCGACCAAATTGATCAGCGTAACGTTTCAATCACAAAGGTTGCCCTCGCATGTAAAGCTACTCAGTAACATATTTCAGGTACAACCTAAAATAAAATCTGTGATGCAGTGCAGGAATTGTTTCCGTTTCTCTCACACAAAGGATGTTTGTAAGTCCAAAGTGATGTGTCCAAGGTGCGGTGATTATGAACATGATGATATATGTGCTGCAGTACCTAAATGCATAAATTGCTCAGGAAATCATCTTGCAACTGAGAGGTCGTGCAGTAAGTGGGAAGAGGAAAGAGAAATTCAGAAGGTGATAGCATATGAGGGTTGTTCATATCAAGAAGCAAAGAGAAAAGTTAGTTCTAGTAGTTCATTTATGACCGAAAGAGACGATTATTCTTATGCAAACATACTACAAGATTTCCCAGAGTTAAAAACAACTAAAGCAGAGTCTTCCTTTGTACAAGCTCCAAGTTCAGCAATTACAACAGGTAACAGATATGAGGTGCTGGCCACTCTAAGAGATGAGGAATCAGGGACATCAAGAAACTTATATTCTTGGAAATCTTCTCAACCTCATCCTTACAACATGAACAATAGTTATGCTGATCGAAGATTTGGGAAGATATGTAAAAATAAAGAAGTTATGAAAAATAAAGGTATGCAAAATTTAAAGTCGTGTGACAATCCTCAAACCCAAAACGAACAAGAAAGACCAGATTATGTATTACTAAATTCCCAAAGCAGTCCAACGTCAGTGACAACAACGGAAAAACGAAAATTACGAACTAGCATCCCACAATATGACTCTCAAAAGCAAATAATGATTAGTTTGTTACAAGTTATGGCAAAACTAACGTCGAACATAACTGTGGATGATAATCTTCAGAGAATTAAAAATATTCTAGTCGATTGTACAAATATTACTTCACAGTTATTGAAACTTATTGAAGAGCTTGAATCATATGAAGATGCTCAACATTAAATATAATAATCAGTAAGTTATCACATGCAAAATATGTTTTTGTTTGTTCAATGGAATTTATGCTCGTTTCCTTCAAGAAAACTTGAACTCATGAAACTGATAGAAGAGCATCATCCTCTCATTATATGTGTGTGTGAAGTATGGGGTGATGGAAGAGTTTCAATTGAAATAAAAAATTATCACGCAGTAATTAATCAAAAAGGCGGAAAAGGAGTGGGTATATTTGTACATGAAAGTCTGGCATTCCAACCCATATCATTTAATCCCAATTTAGTGATTCTTCGAGAATATCGGGTGGAAGTAGTGGGAATACAAGTGCAAATTTTGAATAAAATATTTACTGTTATCTCGATCTATATACCATCTACCTATACATCGCAAAAAATTGCAGTGAAACATTTAAGGTCTATGATTAGTTCATTCAAGACTCCATTAATCATAACTGGAGATTTCAATTGCCACCACCCATTGTGGGGTCGACAGGCAGCAGATAAGTTGGGTCGAACTCTTGTTGAATGGATGGAGGCGGAACAGTTAACTATAATAAATGATGGTTCACCTACTCATATGCCTAGAAATGGAAGTAATCCGTCATCTATAGACTTAACATTAATTTCAGAAAAGTATTGTGCAGACTTTACATGGGAAGCCGATGTGGACTTGAGAACAAGCGATCATTATCCATGTTATTTTTACCTGGCTTATTGCCATGCAACAAATGAAAGAATATTAACTATTCGCAAATGGAAAGTATTCAAAGCTAATTGGTCTAATTATACTAAACTTTTAAATATTTATTTCTCAGAGGATGATGGATTAAAACCTGATAATATTACATACGAGGAGTTTGTAAAAACCATTTCGGCTGCGATGGACTTGAGCTGTCCCAGGGTGATAAAAAGTAGTCAGCAACACTTCCCAAAGATATACTGGTGGACAGAAGAGTGTGCTGAAGCAAAACTACATAGAGTCGAATTAGCAAGAATATACGCACGTCAACCAAATCCGGAGAACTGGATAGCATTCAGACACTCTGTGGCCAAATCAAAGAGATTATGCATAAAAGCAAAAAGAAAATCATGGAAATTATTTTGTGAAAATTTACACCCAAGCATGAAATTAGGATATGTGTGGAATAAGTTTAGGTCGCTCAAAAATCCTCGTACAGCAAATGTGGTCCCTTTGAAATCAAATTGGAAGACTGAATTTATTCAGAAACTCATACCTACAGTGTCAGACGGAGTAGTTGAAACACCAAATGAATTATGTAGTTACACATCAAAACTACGTTCGGCGAAAGGTTTTGCAACTCCAATTTCAAAAGAGGAAATCTATGAAATCATCGGCAACAGTAAAGAATCTGCTCCAGGGATGGATGGAATTACTTATTCGATGATCAATCACCTTCCAGATGTAGCGTTAAAGGCGATGTGCACAATTTTTAATAAATTCTTAAATAATGGAAAAGTACCAGAAGATTGGTCCAAACAGTTGATTATTCCAATTTTAAAAACAGGCAAGGACCCTCAAGTAGGTAAATCATATAGACCTATAGCTTTGACGTCAGTTTTAGGAAAGATATTTGAGAAACTGATACAAAAAAGAATAGAATGGTTTTTAGAAAGCCAAAACATATTTCAGTTCGAACAAATAGGATTTCGAAAGGGATTAGGATGCCAAGACGGATTAATCACTCTTTCCTCGTATATTTTCGACTCACTGAAAAGAAACAGAATTGTATTAGCTGCATTCTTAGATGTAAGCGCAGCTTATGATAATGTAGATATTAATATCCTAATCCAAACAATACAACAGCTAAAAATACCTCACAACTATGTTTTGATATTATGGAAGTTACTCAGTAAAAGATCCGTATATTTCCACTTTTTCAGTGAAAGTAGAGGACCGTATTCAGCCCGCAAAGGGTTACCTCAAGGAAGTCCTTTAAGTCCTTTGTTATTCAACATATATATGATCGGGATGAAAAGGAAATTAATTCCAACAGTCAATTATCTTCAATATGCAGATGATATCTGTATCTATATGTCCACGACACAAATTCATACTGATTTTCCTGTTTTAGAGGAACAACTATTGGAAGTGCAAAAGTGGCTTGAAAGTAAAAAACTCTCCATTTCAATGGAAAAATCTAATTTTACAATTTTTAGTAAAAAGGGAACACCTCCAATAGTTCACTCAATGTCCCGAAAAACAAGAATTCCCATTACATCCAGAGTAAAATATTTAGGTGTCATCTTGGATGAAAAACTAACTTGGAAGGACCAAATTAAAGCAATACAAGTCAAATCAGAAAAAGTGTTTAATTTGTTCAAAGCAATAGCAAATACTCAGTGGGGATGTCATCCTCGAGTTATGCTTTTATTTTACAAGAATTATTTTCGGCCTGTGATAGATTATTCTCTATTGGCAATGTGTAACTTGACAGAAGGAAAATTGAATTCCATTGATGTCATACAGAGGAAATTCTTGAGAAGATGTTTAGGCGTTATGAACAGCACTCCAAACGTAGTAGTATACATGGAAGCGGGTGAATGTTCCATTTCATGTAGACAGAAGATGTTAGCAGCAAATATGCTCTTCAAAGTGAAATCATATCGTGAGCATCCTTTCAACAATGTACTAACAAATATGATACACTTATATGAAACAGGAAAAATAACAAACAGAAAATCTGCTATGTGGATAGAATTGTATAATTCGTTTTGTCAAGAATATCAGGATGTTCTACAGATGCGTTCACGGCCTGTTTTTTCATTAGATTATCCTCAACAATCTCTGGATAATATTCACTTCCCTCGTTATTCGCACATATCGGAATATTTTACTCAATGGCCAAGTTTTTATTTCATATACACAGATGGATCTAAAAGTGAGTCAGGAGTTGGATGTGCAGTGTACGATCCACAACATAAAACAGACCTATTATTTCGGCTTCCACAAGACTGTTCATTATTTACAGCAGAATCTTACGCAATTTACCAAGCTTTAATATATGTCCAAAAATTAAATTTACGAAAGTTCTTAATACTTACTGACTCGCAAAGTGTATTACAGGCTCTTAAATCTTCGTACAAGAGTCTTTACAAATTATCCCCTTATATTATAAATTGCATACAATTAGTTCAAACAATACAAAAATCTGGAAAAACCATTGAGTTTTCTTGGGTTAAAGCTCATAGCAATATTGCAGGTAATTCTCATGTAGATGAATGTGCAAAGAAAGCAGTGCGTCTTCCAAATATTACGAACTTATCATTATACTATACGGATCTTCTCCCTAGAGTAAAGAAGAAAATTCTGAATGAATGGTTTGATTGGTGTCGAAATGAACTTACAACAGTTGGAGAATCATACAGACCATTTGCTGAATTCAAAACACAAAAACCATGGTTTCATCATGTAAGTGCTACAAGAAATGTAATTGTATTAATTAATAGACTGAGAACGGGCCATTTGTGTACTAGGCAACATTTATCCAAAATTGGAATAACGAACAATAAGAAATGTGAATGTGGCTGGGAAAGTGCAGATGCACAACATATAATACTGGAATGCTCAAAATATAATAGAGAGAGAAATATCTTGTATAAAACTTTAAATAATCTAAAGGTTCAGTTTCCAACAAATTTGTTAAGTTTAATTGTTAATCCAGATGTGAGAATTGGTTATAGTTTGTTATCATTTTTAAGGAAGTGTAACATACAATTGTAAGAGGCAAAATGTTAAAAAAAAAAAAAAAAAAAAAAAAAAAAAAAACTAATATCTGTAAAATAGGGGGGATGGACTGATAATTTTATTGTAAAACAATTGTGTGTGTATTGTTATGGACAAAAAACGGCATAAAAGCTGTTAGGTTCCAAATAAAGGAATGAATGAATGAATGAATGAATCGGAAAGTTCCATGACGTTATATCACAGATTAATGTTATATTATTTTGAATTTTCATGAAGTATTGTAGTTATCAAGAAAGACTCATGCAATGTTACATGTTTTAATTTTGTTTGTAGCGTAAGTATGTACATTTCTATAAATGCTCTAATGAAAATATTGACTTTGTCTTGTCTTACACGAAAATAAATCATGCATTTGGAACCTGAGGCTTTATTTTAAATTACTTAATAATTAAATGGCGAATGATAGCTGTCGAAGGTATAATAAACACACTCCCATGCAAAGTGTGAGCCTATAAGTCACAAGAAATGAATAATCTTAAGAATTTATAAGTATCCAGACCTGTAAAATGTTTATAAAATGTGGTGCAAGAATATATAGAACGGATGATATTCAGCGAACAACATCCCCCACAATTCATTGCGCCATATTCGGGCAAACAGATCAGATCCCACGTTGAAAACATGCCTGGTAAGTTTTGTGAGTATGATTGTTGTCGTAATGTGAGGAATGGATACATTTTATCTTTTCCTATGCCCTACAGAAACCGTGTAAATGTGTAAAGTGGTTCAATACTAATTTTCTCGCTGTACGAAACCTTCTCATACGCTTTCTTAACACCCGTGAATCTGTTTGCCTGATTTCTTCCCAGATTACACTACGTGATGACGTCAAATTGTATATCATCCATTAGAACTGTCAGTGGAACAAATATATTTTAGTTGTTCCGTGACTAGGTTTAGCGGCCATTTAACCAAATTATACATGATGTTCTACAAAAGTAGGCTATAACTTCCCATTTCTAACAAATTTTTGTATCATGGAGAAATACGTACAAAAAACTATGATTGTTACACAATTAGACTGAAATTATAAAAGGCTTTCTAGATAGTATAGTGTTAACGGTCTCATCTTGTAATCAAGGGGTTACGGGTTGGATCCCTGGTGAAGGCACATTGAACAGAAGTTCGTGTCTCACATTTTGTAAATAATCAGGTAAATTCGTATCGTACCCGAGGTATTGGGTAAGAAGTTACAAGTCTTATGTTATTCTTAACATAGCAGGGAGCAGAGACTGGAATGCGGAATAAGCAAGTAGGTAAACGTTAGGTTATTGACTTGAGAGACGGCTAGCGAAGGAGCGTTGGAATCGTGAGGGAGCGAGATCAGTTGGCGAGAATACAAGAGAGAGTAAGGACTGCGGATTGTGTGTGAGAGAGAAGGGAATTGGGAAGCGATTATTGGACAATGGGACGTTAAGAGATTGAATTCTGACAAGAAGGTTGGACAAGTGACAATTGAGAGGACAAGTGTGGAAATAACCTTCATCTATTTGTGAGGCAAGTATTATCCTCTTCTTACCAATATCTATATCGGTTCAGTCTTGGAGAATACAGAAAAGCAATTACTGTACGTGTGAATTATTTTGCCATAACTTTGGATGTAACCTTTCGCATACATTATACTTTAGGCTAAGCGAGTGATAATCATCTGAAAGCTGAATGATGAATAACTACACCACCCAATACAATCTAAAGGTTCTTGGTTCGATCCCATCGCAGTTTTAACATTGCGATACGAATTATTGTACATTTTACACTAACTTCAGCAGAGTGCCTCTAGTTTTATCAACTATCTTATTACCGAGATTATACGTGTACAGCAATTTTGTAAAGCCGGATGTGACTAACAAGGGAGGTTATCTAAGTGTTTCCATGAAACTTGGCAGGTGTATAGAGGGGCCCAAAGGAAGAAGTACGTGTTTTTGTGTTTCAGCTAAAAAAAGCTGTTTTAGGGGCAACCCCCCCCCTCAAATGTCAAGATGAGGACAAATTGACGTGGGGATCTGAACCCTGTGTCCCACTCCTATTTCCATGAAACTTGGCAGGTTTAAAGAGGGGGCCAAAGGAAGAATTACGTGTTTTTGTGTTTCAGCTAAAAAAACCTGTTTTAGGGGGCAACCCCCCCCTCAAATGTCAAGATGAGGAGAAATTGAAGTGGGGATCTGACCCCGAAACCACGTAAATATGGCATAGGAAGAAACAGGGGGCATAGGGCCCCTCTATACACCTGCCAAGTTTCATGGAAATCGGAGGGGGACACTTAGATAACTTCCCTTGTAAGAAGGAGCGATGGGGGATACGACACTTTATTTTAGATAAGTACAGCTGTCTGAGCATAAAGTGGACCATGTATGAACTTTGACGAACAGCACGGCGAGCATTGCATAAACAAATTAGTGAGGCGGCAGCACAGTATTATTTGTAGCAAAGCGTTTGCAGAAGAGTGACGTCATATCGACACCCACTTGCGCGATGTAGTCACATCATCCGCTTTTTCACTTACTCATGCCAATCGTTTGAGATATGTGTTTTTGGACATGAAATGAAGTAAAATGAACACACTTTGTTGCACCTTTTCGTAATATTGGCACATTTATTCCATTTTTACCCCCTCTTTGATGCTTCAGCACCTTTCTCCTTCCTTTTCTATCATGTTTTGTAAAAAATTGGACAGAAAAATAAATGATTTTCACTCTTCTTGATCAGCTACATAAAATCCTATAGTCTCATTTTGTAGAGCAGAACGAGAGCTATAAAATGGAATAATATAATCATTGCAGCCCCAATAGTTCCCAAGATAATGTAACAAAACCCGCGAGAGAAAACACAAACATCAACAAAACCTATTCGGCAGAAACGTAGTTCTCTCTGCGGTCCGCGCGCATTATATACAGAAGGCGTCGGCAGAACGAGTTCTCTCTGCGGTCCGCGCGCATTATATACAGAAGGCGCAGAAAAAGAGAGCATTGTTTAAAGGCATTTTATCAGCACCTTTCCCTACTCATTACCCTTGATTAGGTGAGAATCGAATATTATCGATACTATTCTACAATATGCAGTAAGTTCAGCAATGTCATTTACAACTTAATGGTGAAAATTTCATAAAACAGTTTCTTTGGGTAGATTAACGGTAGAAATAATCCGTACATATTTTAATTATTTCGTATTATTCTCCACGAAACCTCTTCAAAGCAAGAACCACATTGGCGAAGAAAAAATTGACAGTTTATTTCCCCGTTTTCGCTTTCCGAAATGAAACGCCCCCTCAGCATCGTGCTAATGAGTTTGTTGCCTACGCGTTTGCAAGAATACCACAATTTCTCCCCCATCCCTCCTCCCCTTCCGCCCCATTCAACCGAGCGTCGCTCCTGCTAAGTGGAATATGAAACCTCTGCACGTTTACAGATTCGGTGGGAGAAATTTCGACCCCACGATTTCTTCTTGTTCCTGCAGCTTATGCAACCAACCGAACAGCATGATGAGTCGGGTCGCATAACATTCAGTGACAATTTTTGAAAGTAAGGTTTTTGTATGGTTTTGATTGATTGGGTTGGCGTTTTGTGTCGACTTTATGCACAGTAAGGCTAATCGGGACTGGACCTACAGTTTAAAGTGGGATCCGAACAACTATGTGTCTTCAGGGTGTCGAACCAGGAAGCCCTTGATTACAAGACGACGACATTACCACTACGTCATGGGTAATTCCACGGTTACTTACGCTACATTCAGAGAAGATAAAATCATCACAATAATTTACTACTTTCACCACAGTTTAAAAATTTCCTTAGCTTAATAAAAATTATAATTCAACTTTCTCACTCAAATTTGATCAATGTTATTCATTGTATAATAAAAAAACAAAAAAAACGGTCACTTACGTTACACAAACTGTGACAGTAATATGTGAAAAGTAAACTTGCAATTTTATTCCTCTTCTGTTTTTACGATTTGAAAAATATAACTTTGTGTCAACTTAGATATAGTGTCTTGGAACTCAAAACCATTTTGAGGTATTAGAAATACTCATGTGTAACGAGAGAAAAAATAAAATAATAGTAACTTATGTTACAGTAAATGGTCACTTACGTTACCAGTCCGAATTAGGAAGAGGGTATTAGTGTGTGAGTAATAAAAAACTCAAACATAATTAACCGTGGGAAAAAAAGGGACAAAATAAACAGTTTTTGAAAATACATGTAGTGAAATGTATCTGTATGGGTAAATAGTATACTTTCTATAGTTGTTTGGCAACAGTTTAAACTTACCCAGCATTCCCTACTTTCCAGATGGCAGCTGTGAAAAGTTTCCTGTAAAGTGACTGCTGGTTTCCAAGAGAATTTCTTTATCAGGTAATGTTTTTTTTCTTTGAATACATAATGATATTTACCAAGTTAATTGATGGCTAATTTCCTTCATAATTTAGTGATGTGCTAAATATAATATTTATTGGAAGTTATCTAATTTAGCAGGTTTTTGTAGGACATGTATAATTTGGTTAAATGACCGCTATACCTAATTACTAGTGGCGTATTTTGGCTGCTTGTTGCAGTGGTTCTCAACCTTTGATGCCCTGAACCCAAATATCTCACTCATAAATACATTTCTGATCCCTAAAGTTTATATGGATATTATTTATTGATTGATTTAGTTTATTTTACTTCGCGTTTTGTGCCTCTTGGCTAATTTGCGAAGATGGGGATGAGTGATGAAATTGATGAATGGACATTCACAAACAACCAAGCCCGAGCGGGATTCGAACCCGGGACCCTTGGCGTCGCAGCGCGATGTGCTAACCACTCGGCCACAGGGTCCGGCTATATGGAAATTAATATGCACCCTTAATTAATGTTAATATATCAACTATGACATAATCATAGTTCAATTATGTATAGACTTCCTGTCAAATATAAAATTACATATAAATTAGTCGCAACCCCTTATTGCAACGGACCTTTTGCAGCCCGGTGGTTGAAAAACACTCGCACTAAAACTGAAGCAGAAGCAAATAAGACTGCCCCCGCATCCGACCCCTTCTTATTACAAGGCAACAGAATTACTTTATTCAACTCCAGAGGCCCATTCATGATTATAAAAGGAACCTTCTATCAAAACAATTTCATGATAATCTACTAAAGTAAAAGAGTGACATTATTTTTTGTACCGTGCGTCCATTTCGATCTGCAGCCGAGAGATCGGGAGAAGCGTGGCGGGCGGCGCTGGCGGAGATGCCGACATTTGCGGCCTGAAATGCCCGCTTATTTTTATGGACATATGCAGACATTTATATAAATATTGCAAAACGAGCACTAACCTGTGTTATAAGAGTATGGTTTTAATTTTAGTAGCTTAGTGGCTGTATGTGCTGATGATTTTGACACTCCCATCTCCTGTGAAACACGGCGTAGAGGTTTGTTTGGATAACTTTCTAACGCTGCCCCAATTTCATCGAGTTCATCGAGGAAGCTCACGAAAACCATTGACTTTTAATGGTTTCGTCGGCAGCGTAATCTTGATACAGTGTTGCACATTCGAAACCTCCAAACGATCCCCATCGACACAAAACTCTTTCAAGGATATAAACTTAAGCAGGACGTTGCTGGTCAAAACTATGATTAAAATGTTTTATTATCTGTGACTCTTATCGTCACTTCTAAAGCGTATTTTTTTGTGTATATAATTGCAGAACTTGGATGAATTACAGATGATGAATTATAACCCAGGTTAGTGCTCGTTTTGCAATATTTCTATAAATGTCTGGATATGTCCGTAAAAATAAGCGAGCATTACAGGCCGCAAATGTCGGCATCTCCGCCAGCGCCGCCCGCCACGCTTCTCCCGATCTCTCGGCTGCAGATCGAAATGGACGCACGGTATTAACTAAATTAAATCCTGTGTACATGGCTCATTATATAATTTCAAACAGTAATTAATTTGTAAAACAATAGTCACTTAAGTTGCAAAAGTACTGGCCACTTACGTTACACAAGTTCAGCTTACTGTTACTAGATATTAGTTGCTTGCAGTAAGCTGTTATTTTTTTTTCAACACCCACATAGAGCCTACTAAGAGATAATACATTTTTAGCTAAATATTTTCATTGCTATTATCAGGACAAAAACTATCTCTTTTTTGTCACTTACGTTACAAGCTTGTCTACCTATAAAAACCTGCTAAATTAGATAACTTCCAATAAATAATATATTTAGCGCATCACTAAATTTTGAAGCAAATTAGCCATCAATTAACTTGGTAAATATCATTATGTATTCAAATGAAAAAAAAAACATTACCTGATAAAGAAATTCTTTTGGAAACCAGCAGTCACTTTACAGGGAACTTTTCACAGCTGCCATCTGGAAAGTAGGGAAGCTGGGTAATTTTACACTGTTGCCAAACAACTATAGAAAGTATACTATTTACCCATACAGATAAATTTCACTAGATGTATTTTCAAAAAATGTTTATTTTGTCTCTTTTTGTATGGAATTGCCCCAATCGGGAAGGCCCTAGTTTTGTGTGGGACAGTTTCTTAAGGTGCGAAGCCAAAAGTTGGACCTTTCCAAGAATGTCTTTGCAGAGCATAGTCTGCGGCTTATTGAGGCTGTCACTCGCCACAACTCTCGAAGTTTCGCTATTTCAGACTCTTTAAAAATAGTTCGTTGAACCTAAATATACAGGGTGTTTCTGTGACCATGTAACAAAAACTTAAAGGGATGATGGAGGGGGAGAAAAGCATCAACTTGAGATAAGGACCGCCACCGTCGCGAAAGCAATCTCTGTTATGGCAGTGGAAACTCGAACGAAAGGTCATCTTTCCAGATGGTTGCCAGATCGGGCTGCAAGTTGCAAACTTCAGGAGAACCTCTTGCTGCCGGGCATAATTGATGCGAGGGTCCGGCACGGGCCGCGGCCCGGCGGTTGAGAAGCACTGGTATAGGTGATGAGAAACGGTTGTAAATTATTGCAGCTTGAGAGCGTGAAAGAAAGGAAAACATGCATGTCCTGATTGCATTTCTATTCGTTTGGATAGGTTGAAATAGTTATCAGGAAGACGGGATGGTAACTGAGTACTCACAAGGACCCACTTTACTCACAAACATCCGACAGGAGTAGAATGCTGACTTCTCGTTCTAGTCAGTACTTGGGAGAATAAGCTGTGTAGGTATTCGTATGGTATGATGATTTCCACATGATCTGTTTTTCTGTTTGTTGCAAAATGTTTGAAAAGGTTAAGAAAATATATTATTGTAGCTTCTCGAGACTTCTGAGCTACCGGTTGTAACGAACCTGAGCGTTTAAGGTTTTATATTTGTAAGAAGTTAAGATTTTTAAATGTTCGTTACTTCAAATAATGTGCAAGCTGCCACAGACAACTATAGTTAGATTGATACAGTTGTGGTTGGAACTTGTGCATATGTTTAGAAATACGTCATAATCTGTTCGTGTTGACGTCACTTTCTCATCTCAGCAGAGGAAGTGAACCCGCCTGAATGTTTTCTCCTGACGACAGACTGAGTTGAAAAACAGGTGAAGGTGAGAAATCAACAGAAACGTGGTAACGGCTAATGGAATGCCCGAATAGTGTAATTGGTATTTATTTTCGTTTCATTCTGGTTATACCCGGAAATAATAATTAGGTACAGAAACTTTCGTGTATTTATGTTTGTCTTGTCCAACGTTAATTCTATATGAAAGTGTGGTTAGTGATTGTGATGTGATTTAATATGCTATAGAATTGTTCCTCTTCAGGCAGAAACGTAAGCAAATCTGTACCTTGCTTGTAAGTCAACATACGATAGGAAATATAAGTGATTATAAAACTGCGTTTAACCTTGAATACTGTGTGGTGTTTCTTTTCTACCCAGCAAGCCCTGATGATTTGCAAAGATTCTCATGTTCCCGACTAAAGGAGTAGCGGACTAACTTTCTGACGACTGGTGTCCAACTGGAGTACGTTGCACCGTGAGCGTATTTACAAACCCTATAGTGCTGCAGAACCAGAGGTATGTAACACTTTCTTATTGGCTGTGTGCACCGGAAGTGTTTATGTTCCGTGTCCATTGTTCCTTGCTTCTTCATTTACAGCAAAAGTATGGAAAAATCAGACTTGTGATTATATAGTAATAAAGTTTGTAATCAGATTGTCGAAATTATGTTAAGAAATATACGTTTATATAATAAAATATAATGTTTAAAATGCCATACGTTGGATATACGTACATAATTTTCTCAATAGTCATTGGTAGTTACAATGTTTGCACTGATGTGACTTTAAATAGAAAAATCTTTCACTTCAAGAAGAGTTCTGATTTCTGTCTTCTAAAACATTAATTTAAATAATTTTGCTAAAAAATGAACCTTAAAGTAAATGGGTTTCTTATCTTATTGGGATGGATATCTGAAATCTACACTGGTAATTTGAACCCTGTCATCTAGCGTTACCTTGAAGGAACGCTGCATCAACTTCCGGAATGGCAGCCAATCAGTAGCCAAATATCGCTGGAGGTTCTGCAGTACTATAGGGGTTGTAAATACGCGCACCGCGAAGTATTAAGAAGGTTTCGTCCAATATTCCACAGTGACAGTGATTTAGTGAATGTGGAATTAGGGCTCCACACATTCTCGACGTCGGACATTTTTGGAAGTGATGTGATCATCAGACTCCGACCGCCTTTACCCCCAGGGTTGCCTCCAGCTATCCACTAACTTGAGATTGAGTGAACCCCAGAGCATCTTTACGCAGGGACAAGGCCGGAAAATCAAGTCTACCTTAGATCACCCATCCCGTGAATCGAACCCGTGTGGAAGTCAGACGCCCTACGCCCACCGCGGCTCAATCGGGACTGGACATACAGTTTGAAGTTGGGTCCGAACCACCGGGTATCGAGCCAGAGACCCCTTGAATACGAGGCGACGACGTTACCACTAAGCCACTGGGAAATATAGGTTAACATAATCGAGAATATTCTTAAAACGAGTTTTAAAGAAATCGATCTAAAACTCTGATTAAAAGAAACTCCTACATCCACCCATCCACTACTTGTTACTCGCATTGCTTTATTGAAAAAGAGAAAGGGAAATTGAGGGGGGGGGTAATGCTTGATTTTTCAACCCTCACATTCTACGGGATCCTCAGAGAGAAACAATTATCGATAAACTAGATGGTGTTACCAAGGTGAAATCGGCGGTGCCGAGAGGGTGTCACTCATCGCACAAGCCTCAACCAACCTCCTCGCCTTCGCATTCTGACGTCTACCGAACCGTATTCATTGTTATCTAAATGTCTTCCTTGTTAGGTTAGGTTGTAAGGTTTAGTTGTCTTAGCATAAATAATACATTGTTGGTCAAGCCCAGAAAAACTGCAGAGAATGCGAAAAGAGGGTTGAGGCTTGTGCGATAAGCGAGCCCCGTGGCACAGGATCGATGTCGCGCATGTTCGCTCCGCCCACGCTTTCCCCTTTCCAGCTCGCCGTGTACTCCCCACTCCCGTCCCGAGGCCCCGGGTAACTCAGGAGTCGGTTTCCACATGTCCCCGGCCGAAGCAGCTCCGTGGTTTGATCTTCACATGTTCTGGAGTCAAGTTGAACCCGTTCCCCTGGCCTGACGCCCGGAAAAGGGAAACCCTCTCTTTTTACCCCACGCGCACATCGACACAGCGCTGCTGCAACGAAACGAAATTTCCAAGTGACTGTCTTTTTTTTCCTCCCGTCTCCCCTTGCTCCGAAATGCTGTGCTGTGGCAGGCGCCATGTTCTACACCGCTTGCAGTGAATCGACTCTCGGGCGCTGAACCAGCTGATGCGAGTGCTTGATTGGTGAGGCACGGCTTGGCAAAACAACAGTGTGAAAGATATAAGCAAGCACCTGTGTGTTATCAACGCTCAGTGTTCTGTTTTCGCATGATGCACGTTGGATCTTGTCTGTGCTTGCAGCTCGCGAAAAATTCGTACGTTTCAGCATTGCCCGGCCAACAGAGGTCCGTGTTCTGTTTCCGCATGTGAATGGGTGAAGTGAAGTGGAAATCGGTGCTTTCAGGAGAAGTATGTAGAGCCTGAGTTACGAAAATCCTTCCCCCCTCTCTGTCTATAACAATCTTCTCTCAACTCCACCATGGAAGGCGGCGTAAGAAAGTTCGCGAGTGTATTGGTGTTCGCAAATCCATGGAGCCATTGAGCCACGGTCTACAATTTCAACACTGGGATTCGACTATTTACAGTTCGTTTTGTGCCCTGTGAACAAAATTGGGCTGATACTAGCTACATGGGACACGTCGAAGGTTGGTAAGATTTTGATTCTTTCTTTATTAAGACCCGTGCATGTGTGTGTGAATATGCATGAACGAAACAGGTCACACGGTACCTACTGTTGCTTCGCGCGTTGTGAACTCGTTGCACACGCTACAGGTAAACGTTTGGTCAAATTCCAGCAGAACGTTACACCCCCGCCCCCCTTCCTTCTCGTTGCGACGAATCGAAAAAAACGGACGATTTCTACTCGTGTACTCGTTCTGCGATATCCAGGTTTTATAGACGGTAGTTTTTTTTGTCCTGTTTCTGTTATTTTGTTGTGTGGGAGGTAGCGCTCCGTAAAGATCCGTTATGCGGGCGACTCCCATGTGTGTTGTAGGTAGGAGAGGCAGCAGTCAACATGGTTTTGCTTGGAACTTTACCGTGGCCTGACATTTACTGCAAACAACCACACAGGCACGCTGTAGTTTCCGGGAAATAATTTTACCTGTTAGATAGTAGCTGAGAAGTGAGAGATTACCAGTAAGCAAAGACTGTTGAATTGTGCCTACAAAGATTCGTCAAAAATTACCCAATGCGATTCAATCACCACTGAACACAGTTAAATGAAACATCTACTATTTTCCAGGAAGTGAACGTAACACTTGCTATCGAAAGAAGATAGTATCGAGATAAGACTTCGCAGGGTCTCGTGTTGGAAGTTCCTGCCTCGTTTTCGATCTCGTATCGACCTCGTTCTCGAAGATAGGTCTCGAAATATATAAGATAGCGTTCCACGTGTATGTGGCACCGTGGCATGAATGCACGGGCAGGGGATATGGGGGGTAAGGTCACACATTCTCGAAATCTGCCATTTTGGAGGTGGTGTGATCATCACCACGATCCGGCCGCCTTTACCACCAAGGGTTGCCCCAAGGTACCCATTGATTCGAGGCTGGGTGAGCCCCAGAGCCGTTTTCTGCGGGGACAAGACAGGAAAAAATTCCTACCTTTAATCACGAACCCCGGAAATCGAACCCGGGTCTCCCGTGTGGTCGTCAGACGCCCTACTGACTGCACCACCGCGAAAATATATTACAAACAATGGAACGAGTTTACAATACCAGACCACTCTCCAATGTCTATGAAATTTCGCCTACTCACTAATTGTGAACTCCTAATCACGAATCTGCATGTAATAATTGGCGGTCAAGTATGGAGAAAAAAACTAAATAAACTATGTTTGCTTAACATAACATAACTCTACTATAAGAACAATAGCTCCACGGAAAACGCCATTTTCCCAACATGAAGAAATCAACAGGCAAGACAAGGTATAGTTCTCTTAGCTAAAATATTAATTTTTCTTTGTATTTATGCTAATGGAACCTAACCTAACAGGCCTAACCTAACCTCGTAGGCATTCCTCGTCTGATGTCAGCAAGATTGTTGTGCGTAAAGGAAGACCATTAACGAAATACGGTTCCGAAGTGCTGTGTATGGACAATCACCGTGGTAAATCGCAAGGTTATTTTACAAGTTCTACACGTAAATGCACAACTTTAACAAGTGACCGCCAAATATGAACTACAGATACGTCATCAGGACACCGAAATTAGTAAGTAGGCGAAATTTTATAATAATTGGAGAGTGGTCCGGTATTGTAAACTCATGTCCAAACAATGTATACAGCGTGTCACCGCACCATCTTTCAGAGCGTGTAGAGCCCACCAAGACAAAGAAAGTTACTTTATATGTTTTTTTCCCGCACTTGACGATTCGTTTCGACGCTACGAACCTTCGAGAAACATCGCAAGCCCGCACAACAGGTTCACAATTGCCACGAATGGATGGGTTTTGCATACTATAAACAGTGCACATGACTTAACTCTAAATAATAGATATTCGCTTAACATGCCTGAAGAAGTTGCAACGTGAAGTTTAAGGTAAATTTTTCAAACATCTCTGTCTCAACAAATTTCGAAAGGTCTTATCTCGTTTTAGTTTCGATTCTACACGTTTACCTCTTTCTCGTTGCCATAGCTAGGAATATCCATCACAAATGAGTATTATTTCACCGATCTTTTCCATCATATTCCCTGATTTAGTACGTATATTCCATGTCAATACTAGGACGTTCAAGTGCAGTGTCTCAGAAATGAGGAAGAGCGTGTACATTATCCATCCCTCTAAGACCTTCAAACGAAAATTTAATCCCCGCCCCCTCAGTTTAATCCTCACCAATTCATTTTGCAGGTGGAACAAACTGAAATTAACAGAATTCATTCATAGGCACAACATCTCAACCACACAAATATTGTATAGTGCTAAATCTTTTGCCAGATGGTTGGTTGTTGATTTAGTTTACATTACTTCGCTTTTCTGCCACTTTTGATAATCGCAACGATGGGGATGAAGAGACAATTACAAACATATATGGACGACACAACATGAGTATTGTACTGTCTGTGAAAGCAGACGCCAGTGACTCGTTAGTTTGCAAAATGCCATTTTGTTGTCTTCACAAAGGGTCGCCCCCCAACATCCCCAAAAAGTTGGTGTTCAGACAAACATTAACATATGAATATGGTCGAATGGGAGCTGGGAATTTTTACCTATCTGGTTTAGAATATTGATGCCTTATCAAAACTCGAGCATTCCAAACGATTTGATGTCTGAACTGTTTCCCCATTCCTTGACAGTTCAATTGAGGCCGGAAAGAATTTTCCTGCGTCACGTGCTCTGAAGTTATACCCCCCTTTTTTAAATCGTACACGTTATTAATATATAGCTTTGCAAAATTTGTGGATGGAGTGGTGATTGAGTGGCCCAGGGGGAATCATCCACTTATTTAAACACTACTTTGAACCCTCTCACTTAATCATAAAGCATTTCTGCACCATTGTGCACTTGTATTATTGTTTCGTGAGGAAAATTTATGTGTTACAACATTCACTAGTCAATTTTAGAAAAAAGCATCTGCAGAAACGATATAATTGTTTCTCAGAAATGAAACATTTTCTCATTAAATTTTACAGATATAAATGTAATTGCACGTTTACCCCTGGACCCCACAATCACCACCCCACCCACGCAGAATTTGCAAATCTGTATATTTCCAATAACGTGTACAGATTTTCAACATCAGGATTTTGAAATAAAAAGTGATTTAATGTCGGAACACGTGACACAGGGAACACAGCGATTTCGGAAGAATATCGTCTTTATTTACCTATGTAACCTAGGGAATTGACAATATCTTCATTGTCTGATATTCTTACTGGGAGGTTTTCGTTTTATGAAACACCCTTATTGCGACAACCGGTACTTATATGTATCCAGGAATTCAGTCAGTAGGGATGTGACTAGGAAAGAAGAGGGATATGACACGTTATTTTAGCTAAACAGTGTTAGGCTTTTATAAATCTTAATGTAAATTAGACTAGGAATTAATTAAGCATTCACAAGAATACCTATGACCAGGCTGGGAGTGTAGAGACAGCACCTCATATGTTAGTTTTTCTTTTATATTGTGGTATGAGGTTATTCATATTGCCACACATTCAACAGCGCCTTACGTTTCCTGAATGCCACCTTTGTGGTTTTTTGTGGCACGATAGCGAGACGAGACAAATATCGATCTCGCCTAGAAAATCGAGGTGAGATCGATACTGTGATGGCCTTTGTAAGAATCGACCTCTGTAAAATCGAGACGAGAAATGAATGGGCTTAGTGTCTGAAACTCTGTCTCGTTCGAGACTTGACGTGATATTCAAATATTTACCTAAACCAACTTTTACATACATATAATGCGGATTATGTACTTTATTATTCATAGATAAGTTGTGTTTTGTATAAATAATTACAAAGTCAAAACGTTATTGTGTTTCTGTTCTGCGTGGTTTCATATACATTCAGGATAAAATTCCGTTTTATGAAGGCTTGTTGCGTCGGAACGAGGGCTCAAACAGAAAAAAGTTATCACGAAAGGGTGTTTGCCTTCATATCTCTACAAGCGGTGTAGGTTTGTACTGTGACATGTTGTAGTTGTATATTGTTTATACCTTATGTTTTATGACTACACACGAGATAAAGACGCCCTTAGAGACCGACACGAGAAAAAGACGAATGTTTATAAATGAAGACGATGCCGAGAACAAGACAGCTCGAGGGGAGACCGAGACACTGACTGCTAGGTCTCTTCTTGATACCATATGTGTGTCCAGTATGTTGTAGCTCTTATACCACTGTAGTAACAACAAGTTGCTGAGAGACCCGTTGTTTCATGCGCTCAAAACTATAAACTTTGGCTCGTATCTGATCATACTTTTCAGTCATGTATTTATTTACCGCTACAGCCGTCTGACCCATGGTCACTTGCTGCAGAGGCAGGACCCTCCGTTGTGTCGTGTTTGCAATATTGTTTTAAGTATTGTGCATATTCTCGTTGAATGTACCGATCTTGCTTACCTCCGTCAGACTTTTAACCTTTCCGACTGTTTGCTGATGACATTAGTATTTTATCAAATGTTTTTAGTTTCTTGCGAAGAGCTGGACTCTTCCACCGTCTGTAAGGAGGTATTTGAGTTTCTTCTGACTTTTTAATGTGTTGTGTTTGTCTTGTGCAGGTCTTTTTACAACCTTGCACTTTTAATTTTCCCAAGGGGCTTTTTGCACCTCTTGTTTAAACCACTTAAGTCAGAATTTTACGTAAGGGGATATTTCCCCGAATATATTGAAGGATGCAGAATGGCCCTAAGTGACGACGTACCCAAAAATTTTAACTCATTCATTCATTATTTACCGCTAGTTTAACAGCAACGATAATTGGGTGGATGAAATGGAAAATTCAAACACCAGAAGAGCCCTGGTTTCACGATGGACATCACTAACCACCAGACTGCTTTACGAATAGTTGTTCTGACGAAAACGTTAACATCTATAGCCTGAAAGTCAGAATTTCCATTTCATGACAAACTGTAATACAAAGTTGCTATTTTCATGTGTTATTTTACGATATTGTACTGTATACAAAAGCTGCCTGAATTCTTCTTGAAGGGTTGTCAGGTCCTCATTAATTATTGGCGAGCAAAAGGTTTACGGTATCAGCAGCATTATGATTGCATTTTAAGGAAACAGAATAAGAAATGAAACACCTGCTATTTTAAGATGTTAAACCTCAATTTTGACACAGTATTTATTCCTGACAACACACTGGCTTGGTCGAGCAGGTGTAGCCACCTTGTTCCCCAGATTTGAACCTTTAGATGTTCTCCAATGGGGCTTGGCTAAAGATCACGTGTTTGATACCATTTTTTGCGAATGTCTTTGAACTTGAAGCTCGAATCATTAATAGTCGTATCCAATGTTTGCGTGAACTTCTGAAACACTTCTACGAGTCTTGTGAATAAACTTTTCTTAAATAGGCTCTTCTTCCTGTGGTCCTAGAATAAGTTCAAGATATCTCCAATTATTCACATCTTACTTAACACTGCTTGTGTCCTTATGACATCAGTTTTTACTTTCTTCCTATTGACTTTTTACTTTTTTCTCTATATATATATGCTCTTCGCACATTACATCAAGCGGTTTCCGTTTTACCTAAAAATATCTTTACTTATTTGGTTGACAATATTGCTCACTGTTTTCCTTTTGTGTTGGTTTACTTTGCCGTTGAAGAGTATATTTCCTGTTCTGGCCACTCTCTTTTGCTGGTTGAGTACCTATTTTCTTCTTTTGTGTACATTTTGCATACATTTTAAAAGTACTCTGTCTTTGAAACTAATCACTAATTCAACATGAGACTTTTAAAATACTTATTTTTGTCTTTTCGTGTCTTTGAAATGATTATTTCCCTAAATGACAACTTCCCCTGTTTCTGGACCTGAAAGTATTTTTTATGTGAATTTTTCAATTAACTGTTCCTTCTCTGATACTTTATGTGACTATGTTCATACTTTATATGTGTTTAGTTCCGTCTTTTTATTCATGTTGAGTATACGTATTTTGTGCCTTAAGATGTATTCTCTTTTCTTTAAGTATTGCTTCCCATCTCAAACCTATTATCTAATTCCCTATTTTATAGCTTATAAGTCAGGCTTGGACTTTCATGGAGCCAAAATATGCGTAATATATACTGTAGACGGTAGGGTGCAAGCGACGCACGAACCTTTCCTAATGCCCACGTAAGCTATACGTCAAACGTCCAGCGCGACAGGGAGGTCATGCACCTACCTGCTATATAAGCATAGGAGGAATTACGTGGTGTTCTCTTTTGTCATCGAAGTTTACGCCTAAGCAATTGGGCTGGGGATCTTGGGATACGCTGTGCTCAAGGAAGTGTCGCCGGATTAGGCAAGGTGAGTGAGTGAGTGTGCCTTCCGTTTATAATCCCTCCGGTATCCCTTTCTACACCCTTGATTTCAGGCACATTTCAAATATTTCCGTGAAAATATTTAGTTCCTCATAACAAACAGTGTTTGCAAATAGCGCGGAAGTCAATTTTTTAGATCTACGTGCTACGAAATTTACGTTTTTTAAAAAAATTAAAATTCCTTGCGTAACGTCAAGAAGGTTTTCTATGATGGCGGATGATGGATTCATGTCACAGGCGCACGTCTGATTTTTTCCTTTTCTTCTTATGATTGACTTGTGCAATGGGAACATTTGCGATTGCGATATGTTATTTGTGTGATATATTGGCGGGTTGGACATTTCAGACGTTGGATCTAATTTATGCGACTTCAGAAATTGGAATTAATTATTTCTTTTTGGCAACTGCAGGCCGTAAAGGGGAGGGTTGTATTTTCTAAACGACTTGTGGGATGGAATAATTTGCGACTTCTTATTTTTATGATGGGAAGGAAGTGGAGGGTGGTATTCTGTGGAAAAGGACAACAAGGATTTTCAACGTAGGAGTTACTTCATTTTTGGACTTTGAAATTTAACTTCGACCCGCAATTCAGTGCCTGGCCTTGGTAAAAAGAGGTAAGTTACCTTCGTAGGTTTAATTTTAGCCTTCATTTTTGGTATCTTCATGTGTCAATGCGGAAAACAGTGAGAAATAGTGTTGGGGGCATGTGACTCCGGCCAATTTCTAACATGCCTTTAAAAGAGACTCTATAGATAAAGGCGGGGCCGCGGTAGCGGTAGGGGGCGGTAGGTCAATTACCGGAATCGGTGGGAAATTTGGACTCAACAATTTCAAACGACAATATCTCAACTTCAAACGGCTGTACATTCGTAAATAATTGTTTCCGCGCTCCAATTTTTTGTTCTTCATAAGAGAAAAAAAAACCTCCGAAATCGAGGTTGTAGAATGGGATACCGGATCCCAATCCTTACCTGCAGTCACATCAATGAACCTAATGTGGAGAGAGTATCGGTCATTCTAATTTACCATTTCCCTTATCCCGGTACGGTCTCTACTCTCCCAGAGGATACACGGTTAGTAGCGCTACGGGATGCGACGATCTAGCATCGTCTTGTCCTATAGCGGACGCCGTTCCCTCGGGGAGAGCTGAGACTAAACGCTGGAGGCGCCGAAATCTAAATTTTGAATTCCTCTCACTTAATGTGGATGCGACGGGATTGTGACTAGCGAAAGTGATTAAATTTAGGCAAAAAATTCATTCATTCTGAAATAAAATAGCGCACGGTGCGACACTCTCTAGATCTGACTTTTCTGGCAAATCGTGATTCGAATTTGTATTATGGACATTAAATGGATAGGATACAGTCATTGGAGGAGGATATCAATAGAACCTTGGATGAAATAACGAGGCTAGCGATCACATCAACCCTTATAGAAGCTCGCAACAGAGTAAGATTGTTAGTTTGATTTGGTGTTTTAAGTCCACTTTATGCACAATAAGGATAATCGGGACTGGACCTACAGTTTAAACAGAGAAAGAGCTGAGACTAAAATACACACATACATATATATGAAGAAAAATCACTGAAATATGTAAAAGCTAAATAAGAATATTAAATACGTAAGAATTGTATTTTCCTAATCGTCCATCATTTCCTTCATTCTTGTGTGATATGTTTAAGTTCGAGTCGATTTCTCGGAAATTCCATTACCTGACTGCAGCCACTGTGGTCTGTAACAATGAGATAAATATTACTGAAGTTTGAGAGAAACCATAGTTTGAATGTTTGTCCTACAAATATTACTCAAGCAGAACTATACAAATGGTGCAGAAAGTTATGTTTTAAACTTAAAATATGTAAAATATCCCAAAATGAAGAAAATATGTACATGAAATCCTTAATATTGTAATACTGTGATATTTGTCATATTCCTTGGCTACATACAAAGAAAAAATATGTAATTACATAAATATCCTTGCCTTAATTATGTCATAAAATAGGGAATTATATGGGATCATTTCCCTATTTTGTCCCTTTCCTTTCTAGATTTCTTTGCTACCGATTATAAGAAATAGTAGTTATATTATAATTCTAAATATGTTGTACGATACTTTTGTATTTATTCGCTGCCTTACTTTAATTGCCCCTAACCTACATCAAAGCAAATATCGCCAAAAGTTTCCCAATACCAAAGGTGTCTCATGAACTCACCTTTAACATCTTGCTAAAGATCCATACCGAGCGAGATTCTTGGTTTTGATTTTCATTTCCTTTGCAAGATACTTACATACACCTCTACCTGACGTCAGATTTCCTCAACCAATAGCCGTTCACTATTCCTGATTGAGTTACCGTTATGCAAATTACTTGGACCATTGTAAGTCAGCGTGAGGGCGTCACGGTCATGTGTGGGATTGAGCAGAGGGAATTTTATATAAACGGGTGTAACCGAAATCAATAGCGAGTCAAAGGAATGAGTCGCACGTGTTGCTTTTTTGATGGGTGTGTGAGTCCGTCACGTAGAATAAACAGTGCATTTGTTTGTGAAAAATGTCTCAAATTCTGTGAGAAAGGAGGATACCAACTGTATAGAAATACATAGTTATGGCATCTAAAGCAAGTGTGTTATTATTTCGATACTTGCATTAGTAACGTATTACTTGAGTAATTGTAACGATATTACTTCGTATTACTTCACTTAAGTTATTTTGATCAATTCAGAACTGAAGGATTTATTTGTCGAAACGAGACATATTTTGGTGCATTCCAACGTTTCGTGACATTTTACACACAAATCTAAAGTTATAGACATGGGATTGGAAAAAAATATTAATAATGAACTAATTTCATATAATTATGATGTAATTTTATATAAATAAAAGCGACGAATTTAATATGCTTAAGAAAATACTGTATATTTACAACATGGCAAATATTTTTACATCATTACAACGGGTAAATGTTCCGATTTAAGAATGAAAGATTTTTTTTGGGCTCGCAATAACACTGTCACGCACAATAACGATGTTCTCAACAGACCGGCTATATTGAGAGTTCTGTGTTTTAATGTATTCTGTCGAACCTGTTTCCTCAAATTTCTTGATCAACTTGCGAACTTACTCTCACTAGGTGCACTTTCACGTCCGAGGATTTCACAAAGCTTCCTTACAGTCTCTGCATAACACTCGCCATTCTTGTAACGAGTGTTCACTATCAAAACTCATTGTTCCTTTGTGTAACCCTCCATGTCAACTAAGCTGCAACAATCACTGATAAAGGTATTGTTAGAACATGTTGGGTAAATCAAACTTAGCATCCTTAAATCGGAGCATTTACCCGTTGTAATGATGTAAAAATATTTGCCATTCTTCTTTAAAAAAGTGTTCTATTCAGCATAGTAAACCCGTCGTTCTTATTGGGACACCCTTAACTTTGTTGTCTGATAACAAATGAAAATGCTTCAGTATGATGACATAGCCTGAATGCTTTAAAAGCATAACGATGGTGTCTTACGCGTGTATGACGCTTTAAAAATGTATCCAATTTTGACTTCATTCGTCTGTGAATCATATAGGATACAGCGCTAGTAAGTTTTGTTGATGAAATGTGCAGATTATATACATTAACGAATATCTAGTCCTTAGTGCAATTAAAAACAATAATAATTTTCAGATTCTTTCATTTGGTTATTTACATGGAGTAGGACCACTTTCCATAGAATAATCCCCCTTTGTTGTGTTAAGATTTGGCACACGCAGGAGACGTACTATATAGAAACTTAAGTGAAAACTACAGGACTCTAATCCGGGTCACTAGCATCCCGCACAATTGTTCTGCTAACATTTTTTTAGAAAGTTGAAACCCGGGAGCTACAGTTTACCCCATATCAACATCATGTCAATTTCTTAATTCTCTACTTATTATTCTTTAATTAGCATACATGTCTTACCCGGGATTCGAACCCTGGATCCCTGGCGTCTTAGCGCACAGTGCTAACCACTCCGCCACCGAGGTCAACAAGTAAACTAATCAGCCAGCCCTAGCTTCGTCTGATCTTTCTATGTCGATGTTTTACCTGTGTGGAATCAGTGGTACCTCAACAGGATCTGTTGCCTCAGTAAACGTCGACGTTTCCTAATTCCTCCTTCTTCCTGTTAACTACCTTCCCCTATTTGTTACCTTTCAAACATTCACTAATTCTTCTTTTCCTTTTCACTCAGTCTCATTTCTGCTTTGTTTCCTTTCTTAGTTTCTTCCCACTCTCTGTATCCGCTCTTTGCCTACCTTCTTTCTTTCTTCATAAGTTTTAATATCTTTTCGTTCTTTCAAAATATGCTTTCTCGACCACTTCTTATATACTCTTTTATCTCTCACTTTTTGAAGCTCCATCATTTTGCTTGTTTGTCATATCCCGCTTGCATTTCTATTTTTATCTCTCCACCCCTCTCCCCCCCACACACACAGCTTATTTCTCTACGTATAATTTTCTTTACTTATTTTTTTCTTAATCTCTCTTCAAATCTTTCTATTTTTTTATACCTTTGTGCGTGGGTTTCCTTGCTTTACAAATGATTCAGACATTTTCTCATGTAGCTTATTTAGGTGTCCAGGAGGAGAAGTGAGCCCATTTTACCCGCGTAGAATTTCACTGCACTCTTTTGTCTGTAATAAATAGTAGCCCAATGGTCAAGATCTGATTTAAGGTGTAAATCACCGCCCTACTCACTATTTTCTGTGAAGGTCTTGTGGATTGCGTCTACAGCACATTACTAGTATAACGAAGACATGCGCTCCTTAAATATCTACAATTAGTGCCAGAATTAAATGTATTCCACAAGCATCAAAAGATCTTGCAACATTTTCCATTACTTTGTACCGTCACGGACACTCCTGGGTTGTAATGATACCAATGAAAGTCAGTGGGGTTGTTACAACTCAGAAGTGTCCTTGACTGTACATGTAAAAGTATCCAGCATGAAAATCAAATGATTCAGCAAGTTTCATTGCAACAAATCCAGAGAGATTATTTTATTTGTTTGCCATTATAGTCAAGGACATGTTTAGGGGGGTGCAGGGGGTCCGGACCCCCCCAGAAATACTTATCAAGTACTACAATTAAATCATGAAAATTATACTCGTATAGCCTTTGTTGTTTAATTTCCTGTGAACTTATTGGAAGACAAGGATTATATTGGGATCATACGGCTTTGAATGACATTACAAATAAGATTTATGCACACTACTACTCAAAATAATATGTATGAAATATTAATCAGAAACTTACTTTTCTCCAAGTACATGTAATATCATGTTTGTTATTCGATAAATATTCATTTATTCATCTATTTGACATTAATTTCATTGCCAGGGCACTTGTTTTTGTGTAAGTTATTCCGATTTTAACTAAAGGTAAGCTACGTAATGAATGTGCACTGTTACATCTCTATTCTTATAGTATTTTTACCTATTCGTGTAATAATAATATAATATTAATTTATGTATTGTTAAGGCTATGATTTTCATGACTTAGCATATTTATTTTGATAAGGGTGTTCTGGTCTCCAAACATATAGAAATTCATATTATGAAGAAACTAATTAAGTTAAGGCGCTTTTTAAGGGCATATTTTGGCATATTTGGCCATTTCTGCGTGATAGAGCATATTTTGATGGATTTTCGGTCATATTCAGCATATTTTTGCATTTTCAAGAAATATACAGTCATTTTCTAATTGGGTTCGTTCTTACTTCCATGTTTAGTCGAGAGTTAATTTTTAATTGAAAATTTACAGAAAGTATTCATTGCGCATTTCAACTCAGGGCCCATAAAGTGAACTAAAAATACAGTATGTGAAAATATCTCAGCATTTAGATATTGTTGTTTGAAACAGTCCAGTTATAAGGGCATATTTTTCAAATTATAGTGCATATTTTGTAAAATTTTAGTTCATAAGAGCATATTTTATTTTGCATATTTTGGTGATTTGTAGGTCATAAAAATCCTAGCCCTTGTAATTAGTATTAATTTGATTTAATATAATTATTTTAATTTAAACATTATTATTGTTATTATTCCTGAGACACTAGGTTCGGACACCCCCCCCCCCGAAACATATTTCTAGATACGTGCCTGAATATAGTAATGTATTGCAAAAGATCTTTCATGCGTATAGTTCAGTTACTGGCGTACTCACGAAGGAGCAAATGGGATTAGAGCCCCTCCAGATATTTTGAAGAAATCAAAATTTTCAAATAGAAGCGTTAAAAAACTCTGCTTGAAATAACCATTTTTGTCTCTGAACAACTTTTAAACCAAGGTTACAAATGGTAATTATGATTCCCAGCCCCTCAGAACACAACTATGTAATATTCACCTATATTATTCCTCCCATCCCCATCCCAAAATGGATCCTGCGTACACTAGTGAGTTCAGTGAATCCGAAAGGCAAAGAACCTCTTCTGGTGAGAAAAGGCGTGAATTGCATCGTTCCTCTCAATATGAAGATCAAAATAGGCGTCTATTGTGCCTAAGGTAAAACCTAGACGCTCAATCCACATCGCCTTGTCCTAAATCTGATACTGCTAGTGGTGCCTATAGGCCAGGAGCGTATATTGTAGGCTAGCTAGGCTATCTGGGAAGCCTGAAGTCTAGAGAATAAAATACAGGAGAAAAATCGATCAGAAATTGTATATAAAATTATTCATATCATTGAGATGATGATGGTGATTCTGGAGTTAGTAACCTGATTTCCTATGAGTTGGCAACCTGATTTCTCATGAGTTGGCAACCTGATTTCTTGTGAGTTGGCAACCTGATTTCTTATGAGTTGGCAACCTGATTTCTTGTGAGTTGGTAACCTGATTTCTTATGAGTTGTTAACCTGATTTCCTATGAGTTGGCAACCTGATTTCGTATGAGTTGGCAACCTGATTTCTTGAGAGTTGGCAACCTGATTTCTTGTGAGTTGGCAACCTGATTTCTTAGGAGTTGGCAACCTGATTTCTTGTGAGTTGGTAACCTGATTTCTTATGAGTTGGCAACCTGATTTCGTATGAGTTGGCAACCTGATTTCTCATGAGTTGGCAACCTGATTTCTTGTGAGTTGGCAACCTTTTTTTCTTGTGAGGTGGTAACATAATTTCCTATGAGTTGGCAACCTGATTTCTTAGGAGTTGGCAACCTGATTTCTTGTGAGTTGGCAACCTGATTTCTCGTGAGTTGGCAACCTGATTTCTCGTGAGTTGGCAACCTAATTTCTTGTGAGTTGGCAACCTGATTTCTTAGGAGTTGGCAACCTGATTTCTCATGAGTTGGCAACCTGATTTCTTGTGAGTTGGCAACCTGATTTGTTATGAGTTGGCAACCTGATTTCTTGTGAGTTGGCAACCTGATTTCTTAGGAGTTGGCAACCTGATTTCTCATGAGTTGGCAACCTGATTTTCTATGAGTTGGCAACCTGATTTCTCATGAGTGGGCAACCTGATTTCTTGTGAGTTGGCAACCTGATTTCTTGTGAGTTGGTAACATAATTTCCTATGAGTTGGCAACCTGATTTCCTATGAGTTGGCAACCTGATTTCCTATGAGTTGGCAACCTGATTTCCTATGAGTTGGCAACCTGATTTCCTATGAGTTGGTAACCTGATTTCTTATTAGTTGGCAACCTGATTTCTTATGAGTTGGCAACCTGATTTCCTATGAGTTGGCAACCTGATTTCCTACGAGTTGGTAAACTTATTTCTATTCATAGCCTAGGACCACGTGACATAGATAGCCCAGACCTTAGGCTCAGTATACGCCACTCACTCAGTATACACATTTGATAAATATCGGCGCGGTGTTTTTGCAAATCTAACACTCCTAGTTCCTAGTTAATTCAAGAGACGCAGTATCCATGTTCGTGAAACGCAGTTACAGGAGAGGTTCTTATGACGCTACAAGGATCTAAGAATAAGGAAGGCTTTGTTTCGACAATGTTGCACAAGAATGCTGACGTTCAAAACAATACAGCAAGAGGGGATGGATGTGAAGAAAGTGCCGTGCATTGTTGTTTTGTTCATCGGCAAGAACTGCGCCTATCTCTCGTCGGTAATGCGTAGTAATAAACTAAGGATATTGAATAGCACCCTTTGCTTGGTATCTTTACAGACAAAAATAGTTTCTTCTAAGAGTTTTTGCCTCAAAGTCAGAGTGCTTCCTGTATTACCTGTTTTTTAATATGACGAGAACTATTTGTAGAATTTAAATCTTTAGGGATTGCCGCATTGTCATATTCATAGTGGAATTAATAACATAAAAACTATATTTGTTGGGACAACATTTTAATGGATGATATTCAGCGAACAATTTCCACCACAATTCATTGCGCCATATTTCGGGCAAACACTCCAGATTCTGCATTGAAGACATACCAGGTAAGCATTGTAGTCTTTGCCTAAGTGATTGAAGGTATGATTATAGTGATTACATGAGTAATGTATACTTTTTACCTTTTTCGAAGCCATACAGAAACCGTGAGAAGTGTGCAAGGTGGTGAAATGAAAGTTTTCTGGCTGTAAGAAGGCTTCTGATACGGTTTCCTTAACACACGTGAACTTGTTCGCCCGATTTCTTCCCAGAGTACACTGGGTGATGACGTCAAGTTGAATATCATACATTGCTGAAGGGTGCGGGACAAGTGCTATGTTCAGACTACAATGTAACGTCAATTATAATATACAGTAACATTGATAATCAGTGACAACTGGTTAAACATGTATGCAATGTTAATTGGACATTATCCATTTTCCAGTGCTTTCATCTAACAGATTCTAATATTACGTTTCGAGAAGGCACTTTTCTCGTCGTCAGGTGAATAATTTATTTTACATGTGATGGAAATCGGCCCTACGACATACCCGTAATTTACTGCAAATCCGGTGTGCTAACCAAAGTACTTCGCGGGTTTTAAATATGATTCAAAATGCCATTTCATTAAATTTTACATTCGTATTACAAATAGAGTAAAACGTTTTCTACTTATATCTTAAAATATATAATCTCGTCTTATTCTATGTAAACAATGCATTTTCAACTTTATTAAAACCTTAAGTTGTTGGTTGATCGTACTCAACAACTCACCTCAACAAAATTTTATTGAACTTACAGCTTTACATGAGGCTGTTTACGCCCAGCATACATTTTAAATACATAAGATACATTTTTAATATAAATTTTACTCACAAAGTTCAAATATGATCTTAAATACCTTTCTTATATAACTACATTCACTCATTCATTGACAAAAATAAATTACAATTTTATTCAGCTTGTCTAAAAGAAAGCAAGTATTATATATTCAATTAGAATATCTGGTACATACAACATTGAAGTCAAATTAATAGGAAAAGGAACATGAATTTTTGACATTGTTTTGTGTAAAGTCTTTCTTTTCTCTGATAGCACATCGCGCTACGACGCCAGGGGTCCAAGGTTAGAATCCCGGCCTGGACATGGATGTTTGTGAGTGTCCATTCATCAGTATCATCACTCATCCCCATCTTCGCAAATTAGCCAAAAGTGGCACAAAAAGCGAAGTAAAATAAAACAATTCAATCAATCAATCGTTTCTCTGATAGACATGGACATTCTAAAATAATATGATGAGCATCACCCCTTAAATTACCACAGCCACAATTTGGAGATTTTAAACTGTGTATTTTAAATAAATGATGATATGTTCTCGCATGACCGTAAATGTCATAAATCTGAACTACATTCACAAGTTGTTAAAGTAAAGGTATATCATTAACCTAATGGAAATAGCTAATTGGCCAGTTGATGTCGTAGGTATTATTGCTGTTTTTTTATGGGATCTTCATATGACATTGGTTTAAAATCGTCATAAATTTGCACCAAAATGACAATTGAAGGGTGTTTTTCTACAATTAAGAAGTAACAAGTGAGATTCAACTTACCTTTAAGCATATTTCAGAAATTAATGATACTTTTCTGATTCTTTATAATATGAATATTCCAGGTTATGATTAGTGACATGGGAAAATGTCGATTACAATAAACGTAGCCCCAACCTATTAACGTTACGAAACGTATTATTCGCAATCTCAGCAAAGTCTCAGCTAAATGGTGTTGTCCAGAAGCTTCTTCGGATATGGAACTCGTCAAAGCTCGATCCTGTAAACTTGCATGTCTCGGTGTGTTCAGAATCTCCACTCACAATGAAAGTTGTTTGGAAAATTTTATTTTAAGTAACGTCATGTTGACCTTTCTTATGGGTGCTTGGAGTCCACAATAGTTTCTTTGTTAGTGCCGAGGATGTTGTAAACAAACATTAGATCGACAGATGTCGCTGACTGGCCTATCTGAATGCTGGAAGAACCGGGATGAAACAACAAATGAACACCTTACTAGAAATCACTTCTTTTTCGTGGAGCAAAAACTACAGACATTAGAGCGTTAATAATCTCTAGTGACAAAGCATTGTTTGAATATTGTCCAGCATCATACGTGACACTGGTGTTTGGAAAACAAAACTATAGTCGTTCGAGAGTAGAGAAAGTTTAAACGCAAATGTTAATAAACACCTTTGTGTGTAATCTAATGCAAATTAACAAAAATAATACGGAAATTGTATTGCTGTTTATAATACTGGAATAATTGTAAGGATATGGGCCAAGAGAACGTCACGAGATAAGTAGAATAGCCTGTGGACTATTCTTACCACAGATTATATAATTCTTGCCCATCGAGCAACGATACAATTTTTCATAGTCCCCGGTTACCATCTATAGCCATGACAGGCAAAAGTAGTAGGCGAATTGTCCACCACCATCAAGGACCGAATTTGTATGTAGGAAAAATATGCGAAATATGAATATAAATAAGTAAGAAAGAACGCCGATATATATAAATATATTAGGCTGTCAGCAGCTTGTTTTTGCACCTTGCTTCAATTCTTGAAGCTCTCACTGCGTAAACTAAGAGGACGATTATGGGGGTGGACATTTGCTTGCTAATCGAAACCTGACCATCACTGGATCACTGCTTTTTGGTCAGGTGAAACTCAACTTATATAGTTTATAATTCGGTTTTCAAGTGTCAACACGTCACCAAGATGTGTCATGTAATCAAATAATTCTGTTAATTCTGTGTTTAACCCTTAGCGCAGACTGAAGCAAATATATGTGTCCAGTTTAACTACCAATGTTGCTTTTCTTGTTATCTCGATGCAGGAACATTGCTGTGAGGCGACGCAGAGCAAAGCGTGGAGATTTTGTGGAGGTAGTCAGCCTCAACCACCATGACCGGGGCAGTCGAATTGGCAGCGGTGAGTTTAATTCTCACTAACGCCACCAGAGTTGCACACTAACCGCATGAAATTAAATTGCTAACCTCGTGCTCGTCTTAGGTTGAGTCTGTGTTTAACATGCTGTGTTTCTACGTCAAAGGTGTCGTGAGGTGCTGATGTTAAAAAAACTTTGGTTTTTCCCGAGTTTTTCACTGTTTCTATTTGAAAATATTGATTTTTCTCCAGATTTCAGAGGGGCTGTAGCCTCTTCAGCCACCCTCTACATACTGCAGAGAGTTCTACATGAGAAATTCTCAGAATCATTTGCAATGGAGTAAGAAAGACGCACAAATAGGAAGCACAAAGAGAAAGAGAATAGATGGGACGGAAATAACGAGAAAAAGTGATACAAGGAGATTGAGAAGCGGCGGAGGAAAGATGAAGAAGAAATGAAGGGAAATACGGGAAGGTGATAGAGAAAGGTAATTTTGAGTTGATTTGGTATCAGTTTTAAGTCCACTTTATGTACAGATGGCTAATCCGGACTGGACCTACCGTTTAGAGTGGGACCCGAACCACTATGTGCATGCACCGGGTATCGAACCCGGGACTCCTTGATTTCAAGGCAACGACATCGGGGAGGCCCGATAAAGATACGTGTTAGCGCCCGGGGCTTTATGTTATAACATATTTTTCATTTGGCTTCGGATCTAATATTGGGGTGAGATCCTTACATATCTGATGAAAATAAGCCGAAATAGACAAACTTGACAAAGCACATTTTGACATATTTCACCAATTTCGCGCTTTTTCAACATATTTCTTCAATTGTGTTGTAATAAGACATATTTCTGTATAATTTCGTAATTCTCTCGCACATAATCGGTTATTTTATAATTTTTTCTTCGTAGCTTTAGCACAACGGATAGTTCATATTGTCGATGGCAGGATATGGAAATTACGGAGGAAGAAGGGTGCAGTCTTTTCTTATCCCGCCGACAATTGATAGCCATGCAAACATTATTGAGGCAAAATGTTCTCTCTCATTGTTGCACAGGAAGTAAAGAAGTTTCGTTCTCATTTCTTTGCCTTTTTCGCTTTTCACAAAAAATCAGTCAAAAGTAAAAATAACATTCGTTACATTACAGCCCCTACTCTACTCTATCGGGTATGGGAGAAATTCGAGAGTACTGTTGTGCATATTTTTGGCTTTACTGGGAATATTTCTGCATTTTTCTGACATATTTGTAATTTTTCATGACATATTTTTCAATTTTTATGACATAATTACATACATATTTTATAGTTTTATAGGATATAAAGTCCCGGGGCCTGATAAATAAATATGCAAAGAAATAAATTAATAAAACAAAGGGAGAACGAGAGAAAAAATGACAAAGAGGGAGGGAGATAGAAAGAGGAATGCACAGACGAGAGAGAGAGAGAGAGAAAGCGCGAAGAAATATCGAAACAAGAGGGAGATAGAAAGATGAATAGGTAATAGAGAAACAGGGAAGGCAGACAGAAAGAAAGAGAAACAGAGGGGAAACAGAAATGGAAGTACAGGGAGAGGGGGGAGGGATACAGAAAAGAAGCAAAGTGAACTTGCAACAAAATTCAACATTCAATTTGCATTGATTTGATTCTTGGACAGAGAATAATGTTTTCTGGGAAAAATTCTAAAATTTCCAGCTCTAACTTCTCTCGTCTTCTCTCAGTTCCCGAAGATGAAGACTGTTATGGAAGAACGCGGCACGTCTTGCACAGTGTTTGCGTAGCGGTTACGTTGTAGTAAACGAAACCAGGCGTCAGTTTAACTGACAAGAAATGACAAAAGTACATCAGGCTGCGAATGAGTAATACCCTCAGGCAACTACGTCGAGAAGAGGAAGAAGAAAAAACAGCCTTGTTACAACGCGAAACAGCATACTTTGCGCGACCTTGACCAAAATCCACCGAGGACGCGTGCGGCGAAGGCTGGAAGCGAGACGGGTGCGTCTACGCACACAAACACACGCGAGTTTCTTTGCTTACGCTGCGAGGAAACGACCTTTGCAAACGTCGTGTTTACGCCGTATCGCGGACTGGCGATAAACGCGTGGACTTCTTTGTGTATCTTGTTTTTTCTTTTAAAAGTGAGACACGTGTCTACGTCTGTATTACGAATCCTCTCACTACACAACGTTCCTCTAGTATAGTCATGGACACTTCTGGGTTGCAACGAACTCCATTTACTTTAGATAAGATAGTTACAACCCAGAAGTCTCCGTGACTGTACAGGGGAGGAATGGGAATAAGTTAATCAGTGTAGTAGTAGAAGATAGAATGATATGGAAATAGAGAAATAGGCAAGTAATGGGAAAAAAAGAAAAAGATATAGAAAGAACGAAAGAGAGTGAAAGAAAAATAGAAACGCAGGAAGAAAGAAACAGTAATGAAGATGGAAATAAAGAAAGAATGCAATAGATATAAAGAAAAAGACAAAATCAGGAAAAAGAGAGATGAGAATTAAGTTAGAAAACATGAGAGACAGAGGCAAAGAAAGATGAAATGAAAATTGAAGCAGGAAAATATTTGAAAGAAAGGAAATGATAGAGAAACGCAGGAAGAGAGAGAAAAGAGATATAAAGATGGAAAGAAGGAAACAGAAAGAATGAACAAGAGAGAGAAATGAAACTGAAAATCAAGATGGAGATAGAGAAATAATGAAAGAGAAAGATGAAAGAAACCCATGAGCAAAGAGAGAGAAGAAAAGCATTAAAGAGAGAGACAGAGACAAAGAAAATGGAAATAGAGAAATTGGAAAAGAATGAGAGAGAAAGGAAAGAATAGAGAAACGCAGGTAGAGAGGAGAAATAAAGATTTAAACAAATAAACAGAAATAATGAACAGGAGAGAGAAAGGAAGATGGAAGAAAGAGAGACAAGAATTAAAGTTAGAAAACATGAAAGAGAGACAGAGACAAATAAAGATTAAAAGAGAGAGAACGAGAAAGGAAACGATAGAGAAATGCAGAAAGAACGAGAGAAGAAATCAATATCGAAGAAGGAAACAGAAAGAGTGAACAAGGAAATGATAAAGGAAGATTAAGAGAAAGATGTACATAGAGAAATAGAGAAAGAATGACATAAGGAATGAAAAGATAAACGTAAGAATAGAGGGAATGAAAGAGAAAGAAAATGTAGAGAAACGGTAAGAAGAAAGCGAGAAAGATAGAAACCTAGGTTGATAAACGGAGGAAGATGGAAAGGGATAGAGAAAGAAAGTGTCATATTTCCACCACTCCCGTCCTCACTGAAGCCAGATAATGATTTATTCCTTCCTGGAAAAATTATAATGAGAGAGTTTGCAGGTGGCGGGAACCAGACTGCACAGTGAATGTGGGTCACAGTAAACACAACATTCGCCTTCGAGCTGTATAAGTGGGTAGATAGGTGAGGTTGTTGCAGGGTTGCCATCGCTTCTTGCAATAATGTGACCACAGACATACAGGGTGTTGGCAATTTATGAGCCATATTTCACGGTGCAGGCAAAACGACAGCGGCGTCGCCAACGAGAGCTTAGCCCACTTCTTGCCCACTCAAATAGGCTACGTGATAAATTTTGAGGATCATTAGCGGAGTAGGAAGCACTCACAAGTAAACCTTCAACAGGGTCCAACTTTTACGCAACACCCTGTACCTTTTTTTTTTTTTTTTACATATTTTTCAATTTTTAGTGACTTCACCGAGAGTTACGGGAGGAAATTTGATTGGTGATCTTCATAGAGTCGCTCTGGCGCTCACCAAGCCTCTAATCAATGTGTATCTGGGTGCAGACCTGGAGAGTAAGGCTGTGAGGAGCCTGGTGCTGATCACACCTCCAGTATGGTCAAGACTAGGGATAGTGAAATCCTATTAAAACTTTATCAGTATATATAGCCTGTTCCAGCTAACTGTTGAGCAGGGCCACGCATAACGGAAGCGGAGGAGAAGGGAAATCGAGTTGTGAAAGCGCAGCGTTGCCAACCGTACGGTCATGACTGTACATGTACGGAAATTTCATGGCCTGTACGTCCGTACGCTAGATGTACAGCTTATTGCTGTCTTATCCCTAATATTTCCCTAAGACATTATTAAAGCAAGAGTTAAGAACGGGGAAACAAAAATACGTCCGCTTGACATGTGCGTACGGTATTATCGTATGCGATATGAGGATATTAGAATTATCTGAAATGTCCAGATATCCGAATATTTGCATTATCCGGACAGTTGTATCGTTTATCCGTTTTTCCAGGCTATCCACATATTATTTTATTCATCACATCCGTATTTCACTGTCCGGATATTCTAAACACCCTTCATAATCTGTACTATCCGGATTATCCTTATAGGATTATCCGTTGCATCCGGATAATTTGAAATCTAGATATCTGTTATCCGGATATTGTGGCCATCCCTTGTCAAGACTTCTATAGATCTTTGGATAGGGATCTAATGTACACACAGAGAACTAAGTGCATCATATCGATTGATGCACCAGAATGCATCGATTGATGCACTAAAGTGTGTTTTATGGCTTTTTCAAAGAATCAGATTCACGTTTGATGCATTTGGGTTCATTTTGTATGTCTTGAAAGGAACACCAAAGTGCATCATTTGATTCAAGTGGGGAAATATTTCAGTCGAGATGCAGTTCAATGCATCAGTTGATTTCCTGGATGCAACTTCCTGCATCTTTTTGGATGATGATGCTCTTAAACGTTTGGTATGAGCTACAGAGTTTATGTAGCTCAGAGGAAACGTTTAAGTGCATCATCGAAAAAATGCATTGTGGTGCATCAAAATGCATCATAATGCATCAAATGTATCAAATGTGAATCTGATTCTTTGAAGAAGCCATAAAACACACTTTAGTGCATCAATCGATGCATTGTGGTGCATCAATCGATATGATGCACTTAGTTCTCTATATGTATGTGCCTTGTTGCTATGGTGCATTGAAAATTGAATAGTTTTACCTTTATCGTACCCTGGGCTCGTCCAAGTCGTGCATATCAATTTGAGATTGATAGCCCTAGATTCAATAAACAAGTTTTACATAGGCATAAATCATGGCCACAGAGTTCCCTAGCATGGTCATGTGATTTACATTTCATGAGAAGCAAGAAAATCGCATTATGTTGAGAAAAATATATGAGGAGAGAAAGAGCAAGAGAGAAAGAATGGAAGAGAGAGAAAGACAGAAAAGGCAAAAAAGCAGAGGAAGATTGGAAAGAGGGAGAAAGAAAAAGACAGGGAACAGAGGAAGCAAAGAGATTGGACAGAAACGGCCGTATTTGGAGAGATAGAAGGGACAATTGTACAGCCAACCGTCTAAAGTCAATAACAACTCTTAAATTTATACAATAGTTATAGCGATGTGGTCTAATTCTAAGTGATCGTTCACAGAAAAGTTAAAAATTGATCATTTAACGAAACGTAAAATACAACCCTTCTCTCTGACGCCTGAACTTTAGCTATACTGAACGCAACTCAAACTGGGGCTGACCTCGAGGGCTCTTTCTGGCCCTTCTGTCCCCCAATCGTCGTCGAGGGGTGTGGGTGATGGGCGACAACAAGACAAACTCAGTTACGAAGTAAAAGCTGAAGGGGTCTTATCGCTATCCCGAAGCAACGTTCACAAGCGTACTTCTGTTTTTGCCAGTTGTCTATTTGCGTGTGAAACTCCCTCATGTAGAACCACGTGTGCAGTTTACAGCACGTTTGGCAACATGTGGTGCACCCAACGTTCATTTGTTTCGTCCCGCGAGCAGCGTTCGGCACCTTGTGATTCGAAAATGTCCGATTTCAGTCGAAGAAAATTCAACTGAACGCTGATTCGTTGTTTCCCAGCCGCCAGTTGGAGCTGCGTTCAGTATAACATACCCGGAAACTACCAAAAATAAGGATTAACATACCAGTAGATGGCACATCTTCACGTGTGATAATGACGACCAATGCTGTGCGGCTACGCGTAAACAACGATAGCCTGCACTCTACACGTAGACAATTTTATACACGTAGATGACGTAATCTATGTAAACAACATGGCGAAAGGTGATAACTTAGCAAAGGGCGCCGTGGAAGTAAAACAAAATTATACTGCGTATCAGTTGCTGATGTGTGAGGAGAACTTTTCATACTCTTCCTTCCAAATTCGAACAATTTCTCACCTAGGAAGAAACCTAACATAGGAAATATTCTAGTGTTTTATGGGAAAAAGACTAATTTTGCCTCACGACTGCTATCTGTTGATTCTTTTGTATACTATTTATCTTCCATAGTTGATAATAGAAGAGAAGAGAAATTTTGTTGTAAATAGGATTCTTTTCAGTTCGTTAGGAACCAATGTAGTTGAAAATGTCACTTTCTTTTCATGAAACCCTTGAAAATTAATTTTAATGCACTTTAGATTGTCTACGTAGTCTATGTAAACTACAACCCAATGTAATCTTCGCGTAGACAACGCATGTAGACGTAAACTTATAGTCTACGGCACATCACTGATGACGACCAATCTTAATGTCCAAATGGAGTAATCACGTCCTCGAGTCTTTTAACGATTAATTGTGGCGATCTTTCCCTTTGATGTCCACACTCACCGGAGATGATGTTTAGAGCCATCGGGCATATCCTAGCGGGTATAAATACAAAAAATAGTTCCTGACCAACCGCACGAAGGAAAATTATTAATCCGCTACTTGGAGTTGATGTTTTAAGTCCACTTTATGCACAGTAGGGCTAATCGTCCCAGTTTAAAGTGTGATCCGAACCACTATGTGCCTCCACAGGGTATCGAACCAGGGATCCCTTGATTACAAAGGCGACGACGCTACCACTGCGCTATCGGGGAGACTCCATCAGTTAATGCCAAGTGATGTAAAAGTAAGGAAAACCCTCTTAACAGCATATGCCAAGATATACTACAGATGGCACCCCACATGCTAACTAAATTATCAATGTGGTTCATTGTTTTACTAGAAAGAGCGTCTTCAATATCAATTAATGTATTGTACTACTAGTGTTTCTATAATCTTAAGCAACTTAGAATGCTATATCTTACAAGAAGGATGTGAATTTAAAGATTGATTGCCACAGCTCTCCTTAAGAATATGTTTTTAACAAAATTAAGTCGAAGGAAAGTCATACGTGCGGACGTCATTAGTGGCCAATTACAAACTGCTCGACGCCAAGAAAAAATACAATACACACCAAGTACAGTAAAACCTCGTTAATCCGGACCGGATAAGCCGGACTTAGCTTAATCCGGACAGGCAAAAGGAATAAAAAAGAATAGAATGCAAGGTTTTAAATGTGGCTAGAAGTCAACAAGATAACTTCCAAAAGAAAAGGCAGTCAACCACTGATGAAATTCTGTTTCCCGCAGACTTCGTACTGTACTGTATGGTGTATTTAGACCTATGCCCTTTAAATACACCATAATAAACATGTTTTGTTGCTATAAACTGAATTTTAGTGCACTTTCTACTGTTCTTTTAGGTTATTTCAGTTAATTCGGACTTTCGTTAAACCGGTCAACTTATACCCCCATTACTCCGGATTAACGAGGTTTTACTGTATATTTTCCAGTTTTGAACTGTGATGTATACTCCATCCCCAGTATCTCTGGACCAAGGCCGTCCATAGCGGCAGAGAAGGTGGGAATCGGGTGGGCAGAGGGAAGCAGTACAAGCTGCTGTGAAGGCTGCTAACTGCAGTCGCTTTCCCCCTCCACGCAATCACGTTCCCTCTCACGTGTTCATTGGTGGAGCCGTTTCGCGTCACTACTTGCGCAGAGACTTGTTTTCATTCGCTTGCACCAGCTTGCGCCTTTAATCTCGTCGCTTTTAACTCTAATCTCTTAATCTTTTCCTGTTAGTCGGCAACCCTTCTTTCTATAGAGAATATCTGGTTGCATATCGCTCAGGATGTATACAATTTTTCTAGCCTCACGACCTTTCAAAATGTTTCATTGGGCACGAATTTATTAGCGGTTAAAATAACCTAGAGACTGTTTAATCGATACCATAAAAATCTAATCAACACTAAATTTGGCGCCATTTAAATCATTGAATGCAGAAGTGATGCTCTAAGACTTACAACTATCGTAAATTTTTATGATGCAGGAAATTGTAATTTATAATTATTATTTCTCCATATTTTTATTTTAAATAAGGTTCCGTCCGTTTTTGTATATTAACAAGAAAATTGTAAGGGGTTGTAAATTTCACAGTAACGTGTAACAGTGGATTCTTTGTTGATTAAGTTTTAGTGTCCAGGTTTAGCTATAGAGGGTACGGGTATGATTTATCGCACAAAACTCACAGACCTTCTTGGTCAAGCTCCGTGTTTTTCATCTGACACAAGTGCGGAATGCTCTCGTGGTTAGGTTAGGCTCGTTATGTTTAAATATCTTAGCCTAAATACACTACGTTTAGCCTAACAGCGACAGCATTTAGGTTTCCCATTTTTTGTCGGTGACTGTAGCTAAACCTCAGCTTCCTCTAAAAGTGTCAAGCTAATACTCTAAAACTAAAACGTTTACAAAATTAGGTACAACAAAGGAATTTGGCAGAAATATTGCACTATTGTATTGTACTTTGACAGAACAATTGTACTCATGAACGTACTACATGTCTAAAATGGAAGCCGCCATGTTGTTCAAATGGTAGGTAATTCTAGATTTACGAGTCTTGTTTCATTAGCCGTTGTAGACACGGAAATTAGACACAACAGGCAGAAACAATATATCCAAATGAGTATGTACCTGCATACGTGGATCATGGCGGATTCGTAGGAGTTCTTGAAGTTTCAGTCTGTAGACTATGCCTTCATATATGTCACAGTAATTCGTTATTCGTTAGTCATTGTCACGGCGGATTAGTCAAGAGTCAGACGGGTTGTCACCAGTGATGTGCGTCTACGTGTAAACAACGATAGTCTACTTTCTACACGTAGACTATTTTATACACGTAGATTACGTAATCTATGTAAACAACATGGCGAAAGGTGATAACTTAGCAAAGGGCGCCGTGGAAGTAAAACAAAATTATACTGCGTATCAGTTGCTGATGTGTGAGGAGAACTTTTCATACGCTCCCTTCCAAATTCGAACAATTTCTCACCTAGGAAGAAACCTAATATAGGAAATATTCTAGTGTTTTATGGGGAAAAGACCACTCTCGCCTCACGACTGCCTGCCATCTGTTGTTGTTTTTTGCATACTATTTATCTTCTTCCATAGTTGGTAACAGAAGAGAAGATAAATTTTGTTGTAAATAGGGTTCTTTTCATTTCGTTAGGAACTAATATAGTTGAAAATGTCACTTTCCTTTCATGAAACTCTTGAAAATTAATTTTAATGCACTTTAGATTGTCTACGTAGTCTATGTAAACTACAACTCTATGTAATCTACGCGTAGATTACGTGTAGACAACGCATGTAGACGTAAACTTATAGTCTGCGGCACATCACTGGTTGTCACTTACGACTGTCGAAAGTGAAGGGTATATATGTACCAATTCATGTGCCATTAATAAGAAATACTTAGTTGGAATTTCTTCATAATCAGATAGAAATTTCAACTCTAGACTTTATACTACGTATATACTTTAAGTACTACACGTACTTAATGAATTTAAATTGTTTTTAGTTCTGCTATAATGTGAAATAATGGGGGTAAAAATCTCTCAGGACGCGTTGCACATTTGTTATGCTCTTTGAAGCACAGCGGTGACATCTGGCGGGAATAAATGAAAGAGAAATATTTAACGTTTTGGGTAGGTATCTGGTAAAATCGCACCAGCCGGGAGAACATGATTGAAGTATTACTTGCAATTTAGAATCTATTAAGCAGTTGTATGTATTCGAAAAGTGGGAAAGGGTAGACATCATAGGTGAGGCCAGTTGTGTGAGAGAGAAGCGCCTCTCTGTTAACCACCTACATTAAGCTGCACACTTCATTTAAAATCTGAATTTCTTGTTCTTACACCATAGCAGTAGGGTGGGTCTCCTTTATTGCACTACAGTAGACCAACTTCGTGTTCTGACGTCATACGAGGATTGCGTACGTTTTTAGGTTAGGTCCGTTATGTTTGGTTCCCTTAGTATAAATACACATAAAATGTATTGTTTACGCGAAGAGAACTAAACCTAACAATACTAATCTAACAACTTAGGCATTCAGCGTGAGAATGAAAGCATTCCGCAGTGAAGTCAGAACGCAAGGTTGTTCTAGCGTTGTGCGATAAGGGAGACCCCCAGTAGGGTATAGCCTGACAAGTTAAGTCCCGATATGCGCAGATCGCTGCGGAGCACTTCCTATTACGTCATCCTCCCCACTACTCTTCTAAGCCGCGCGTCAGGCTAAGTTTGCAGCAGGTTTTATGTATCAATCCGCGCGAGAACTGAGCTCAGAATCTTCCGTGCCAGTCTTGCCTCAACCGCCGAGCTGCTTACATCGCAGACACTGAGAAAATCCACAGTATTGCCAACCGCACAACACATCAAAACCCGCATGCAAGTCAAGCGGAATATATTTGTGTTTCTTTTTGTCTCCTGAAACATAACATTTTAGAAGTACTTTCGGCGCATAAATTATTTAAAAAAAATGTGTCATTACTTAATATAAATGCGACATATCTTCGAAACATGAGAGTATTTTTCCCAGGGGGGCAAACAAGTCACATTTCCCCCAAAAGAGTGTAGTTCCCTAATAACATTGCTTAAATTTGAATTTATTGTGTTAATGCAATAATTAACACATATTATTGTAGCTAAAATGAAATTATATGTGTGAAATATATAATTTTTGGTTGACTTTCATTTTCCAGGGAGGGAACGGCCCCCTTGCCCCCCCTTCCGGACGCCCATGAGCATGTGTGTATATTTCGAGCACGCAAAAATAAAAATAAACAAAGATATAAGTAAACAACGACAGGCCCTCTTGAATTTAATGACAAATTATTGTTTTTGGTTTATAAAACAATACGTTTATGAAAACCTTTGTTACTGTTAGACACACGCACTTCAAGTTATACCAGCAAAAAAAAAGTATGATTTGTTATTGTGGATATATACAATCAGGTGCATTGTCTGCTGCTATTATTCTGGTTACAATTTATGAATCACTTCACTAAACCAGGATTCAAATCTTGGTCTGTCCATTTCTTGCTAATCATCCATCCCTTTCCTTGCACGGAACAGTAAATATATGCGCCTACAACAAAGACGTCATTGCCGTCAGTGGGTGAAACAATAAGCCTCCCCCTTCCCCTCTCCCTTTCTCGTCGGTTTCTTCAGCCCTGGCGGTGGTTTTGCATGGTGATATATACCAGGTGGTTATAATTAAAGTGACGGTGTTCAGAGTGGTACAGCACGGGCTGTAATGAGAGTAGCAGTCTGAAACTTCGTAGATATGATAATGAAGCAATGCGCTCGCGAATTATGCAAAAAAAAAAAATAGTTCCAATTCTCGCCACCAGGGTAAAAAATGGCGCTGTAAGCAGTCAAAACGTGGAATTTTCCGTAACTCTGACGTCAAAGTCGGTGACATTGCCTAACCATTGTGTGAGCTCCCTGGTTGTTGTTGGTGACGCTTGTTGCTTTTTTTTTCCTTTAGTGATGTGAATGTTCGCCGAACATTAAAAGTTTGATTTTTCCCGTGTAAAAAGCAATGGCTATTGCGAAGAAAGACCGTGCACTGCTAGTGAAGTTGTTTTACCAGAATGGGAGCAATAGTAACGCTGCACTGCGGAAATATCGCCAACAGAAAGGGCTGAGAAGAGGGCCCATGTCAATTAATGGGCTGAAGAAGATGATGAAGAAATTCGAGGAAACAGGTGAATTGGGTGTTGCACCAGGGAGAGGAAGGCGGCCCATCCCCGTGGAAGTTGTGGACGAAGTTGCTGTAGCTGTAGCTGACCGTGCAGCACATGTCTCAACTTCTGCAACCAGTGCTAGAGCTGTGGCACGTGAATTGTCACTCCCCTGGTCAACAGTTCGCAAGGTATTGCGGTGCATTTTACACTGGTATCCCTACAAGATTCAAATTGTGCACCAATTGAAACCACAAGATATTCCACAACGCCGTGAGTTTGCCCATCGGTTTTTGGCACGCATGGAAGTGGATGACATGTGGCCGGGGAATATTCTGTGGACTGACGAGGCGCATTTTACTCTGGTCAGTACAGTGAATACTCAGAACTGTCGCATATGGGGTTCCACTCGTCCACATGTTGTGCAGGAACAACCATTGCACTCAGTTTACGTGACTGCATGGTGTGGGTTCACTAGCTCCTTCATTCTTGGTCCGTTTTTCTTTGAGGAGATGACACCTCGAGGGCCTGTTAGGTGTACAGTGACATCTGCACGTTATAGGGACCTCCTTGTGCAACACGTGATTCCAGCTTTGCAAGAACGGAACTGTGAACACACCACCATTTTCATGCAAGATGGGGCAACACCACATGTCGCTCGCCACGTGAAAGATTTGCTGCGAGAAACCTTCACTAATGACCGCATCATCTCTAGGCAGTTTCCAGATGATTGGCCTTCCAGATCCCCCGACCTTAATCCATGTGACTTCTGGCTGTGGGGATATTTAAAAGATCGTGTCTATCAGGGACATGTCCGGTCTCTGCCTGATCTGAAGGCTAGCATGTCGCTCAGATTTCACCAGACATGCTGCGAGCAACCGTCGACCATGCCGTGTTACGAATGCAGCATGTTGCTGAATTGGGAGGCCATATTGAACAGTTCTTGTAACCATAGTTCCTAATAAACATGCCAGAGCCATTGTTCTCATGTGTTTGATCTTTCTTGCCTTTTTCCTGTAACTATACCAAGTTTTGACTGCTTACAGCGCCATTTTTTACCCTGGTGGCGAGAATTGGAACTATTTTTTTTTTTTTTTTTGCATAATTCGCGAGCGCATTGCTTCATTAGCATATCTACGAAGTTTCAGACTGCTACTCTCATTACAGCCCGTGCTGTACCACTCTGAACACCGTCACTTTAATTATAACCACCTTGTATATATATATATATATATATATATATATATATATATATATATATATATATATATATATATATATATATATAAAAAAATCAATATAACGCCCACGCCCCTCCCAGAGTTAAAGCACGTCTGCTCCAAATAATAAACATGTTTCTTCTCACAGGGATATCTTTTAATACCGGGGACATTCTGTTGTAGTCAAACAACAAACAATCGTTCCCTCTTCCTAAACTTAAACCGCAAATCATTCAACACCCGGGATACAGTTCGTGCGCCCATTTACGGCAAATCACCTCACGCCCTGTTTTACTTTGATCTTGTTTCCGTAAGGAGGATTATGCATTTTAAACAACTTGCTTGATTTGAAGAGCTTTTCCCTTCAGATGACACAATAACACTCGCTGAACAGGAGACCTTGCTTGATTCAGCCATTCTCGCCGCTGTATAGCACGATTATTAATCACAATAAACATAGGGTTAAAATAGTGGGATGTGCAACACTGGTATCACGGATTCCACGCGCTCTGCAACGTATTCAGTCTTGCTCGACTCGCACTTGGGCTTCAGGGATTCCTCAGCTCAATACAAACTCCAGTTGGCGAATCTGCGGATCCAAGTTCGTCTGCACAGTGATTGCAACCGATCAAGTTCACACCTGCTAATGGATGTATTATTTTGTCTGTATTTTACAAATTAAATAACTGTTTTCTTGCAAGTATGCAGCTATGCAGCTGTGTCGGAATAGAACCCGTCTCAGTGGAACTATATTCTTGCGCGCACGTTTGGATCTACATATGCGAAAACCTGCTGCAAGGTTAACCTGACGCTTGGCTTGCCTACTGGTCTGGCCTTGAGCCGGACCCTGTGGCCGAGTGGTTAGCACATCGCGCTGCGACGCCAAGGGTCTCGGGTTCGATTCCCGCTCGGGCTTGGTTGTTTGTGACTGTCCATTCATCAATTTCATCATTTCATCACTCATCCCCATCTTCGCAAATTAGCCAAGAGGCACAAAACGCGAAGTAAAATAAACTAAATCAATCGATCAATCAATCAATGGTCTGGCCTTGAGCGTACCAGTGGTGCCAACTTAGCAAAATTAAGCTAAAACAAATATGACAAACGATTTTTACTGTGTGGATTGACCGTGCCGGCTCGTATCAGTTTATCAGTGGTTCATTTGATTTAGTCCGGTCTTTGAAAATGCGTGCGGTGCCCGGATCGTAAACTGTAGTATTACGCACCCGCGTTAAGGTTTATAACGAAGAGAAACTTCTGGGCGAATGACTTCATTTTCTGAATGCGACATCGAGCAGTGGCCTGCTTTTTTTTAAAGCCGAGTGGGGTGGAGGTTCTTTTGTTTATCGTACAGCAATCACTACGAGAAGGCAATCTGATAACACGCTTGCCTGTGTTCTTTTTTAAAGCATTGCTTTACTCTTGGCTGCATATTTTTGAAATGCAAAGATAAAATCTTGCAGGGTCCAACGAAATCCACAATCTGCTCTGGAAAACCCCTTAGAGGACAGGCCAGATAAATTATTTACAATGTTGCAACATATTTGCGAAATCAGAAGGAGTTACATAAACTTAAGTATAATGTTGTCGAGTCCACAAGTATCTAAATGGATGGTTTCTCAAGTTTTAAAAGAAGGAAAAGAGTCGTTGGCTAAAGGTGAGCTGAATTTCTGTACTCCGACAGGTAGAAAGCCCAGGAAAAAGCGAATACAAATTTCGTTGAATATCCTCAGACCATTCCGCTCCCTCCAGGCTGCAACACTGCGAACCAACGTCTATGCAGAGAATGGAGTGGGGAAATGTGGTTCGAAATGCGCAATAGCTTTGCAGCGTTTTGTTTTTAAACTTGTCAAGTTATAGCAAATATTTTATTTTGGGGACAATGCCGAACCTGGCGTTTCCTATATCCTACAGGAATCACTGGTAAAGAAATCAAGTGTTTGTATGTCTTTATGCAAGATGATTACGTGACCTTCAGATTGGCACAGTGGATGGAGACTGACCCAAGTATCAATAAGAGATAAGGAACCCTGTCCTAAAATGCGTCATTAAATAGTTATAAGCCAAAACTATGTAGTTGGGTCTGTCTATGACAGTGGAATACGACAACTGTAAAGTGTGGATTGTACAGGGTGTCCCACGAACGGCGCAACTGGGAATTAAGAGTGGCGTTACTTTGTAACCGAAACCTGTACATACATAAGTCATACACCAAATGTTAGCCCTGTCCAAGTAGATATTTTTAAACATAGAAACAACAAACGGGGTGCAGTGTTGTTCATGCAGTGTTGCCAAATGTAAGTGAAAGTGTAAATTTATTTTTCCACAAAGCATGGAAAATTGCATGTCAAACATTCGTACGGAAATTTGGACGTCAATTTCCACCTTGGTAGGTGGACTATTTCGCCATCTATAGTTCAGAGAAGAAAAACGATCGTTTTCGCGTATAGCCAATCCTTAAATGCCTCGTAAGGGCGTACCGGTCCAAATGGGTGTTTTAAAAAAATATGAGGTACAGTGGCAACACTGTTGATGTTTGAAGGCAACAAATGGTGTGTTTAGTGATGGTCTATGACATGGAAATACTGGAAACAGGAAAAAAAGAAAATGAAATTTATGGTGAAAAAAGTGTTACGTACCTACTCCTGGCAACCATGCAATGCGATAAGAGCGCCCACCGAACGAGAACAAAAAGCTACACTGCCTGTTACGCACAGTAGTCATACATACCTGTAGATATAATAAGGACATTCATGGTACACTGCCTGGCAGTAACGGCTGACGATTGGGTGCCGAGACGAGGGACATCCCTTGCAGCCCCTCCTGGCAAGAGTCCTTGCTGCCCGTGAGTCAGAACGACTCCGGGGTTGTTAGAGCGGATGCGACCCTGTCGTACCGTTATTTTGAACAACTGTAACGTTTTCGTTGTACAGTGCTACGATACGCTGTAGTCATAGGCGTGGGCAGATCTTCTGATTAGGGGGGGCAAAAGTTTTCATGAAAGTTCAGTCGGGAAAGAAAAACCTCATGTTATTTCACTGTTTTAGTTTCATTTCATTGATGGGTATGTGTGTGTGTGTGTGTGTGTGTGTGTGTGTGTGTGTGTGTGTGTGTGCATCAACCAATATAATATATACAGAGCATTCCCTGCCATTCGCTACGAGACTCGGCGGCAAGCGGCCCGGCGTCAGAGCTTGTCTTTCCCGGTGAACGGGGTCCGCGACAGTCGCTAGAGTCGGCTATTAAAATTACAGTTTTCATATTGTGTACTAACCTTGACTACAGAAGGTGTTGAAAATGATGTCCCTCTGCTGCAACACATTCCTGGCATCTCCGAAGGAAATTGGCATTTACACGTGCAAGTTCGTCTACTGTAATTCTCCCGATTTCTCGTACAATACTCACTTTTAACTCATGGATGGTGTTCCCCATAAATAAAAATCGCAGGCTGACAAATCGGGGGACCTAGAGGGTTTTTGAAACACCCGTTTCTTGTGAGAAGCGGCGGATAGATTTCCGACGAGACTGTTCTAACCTTTGTCCTATCTCGTCTAGTTTTTCCTCAGTAAGTACACGTGGGTTTTTCTTTCCACTTTTATTCAGAACTGACCCTGTTACTCTAAACTTTTTTACGAGGTTTAATATAGTGGTCCTATGTGGAACGGGAACACCAGAAAATTTCGTTGCGAAACGTCGTCGCACTTCTCCACAATTCCTCTTTCCGAAGTAACACTCGACAAGATAAATCCTTTGTTGTAATGTAAACTTTTGTGGTGCCATATTAAGCCGCAATCTTCAACACACGGACACGACACAACACAGCTTCCGAGGGAGGATTATACTGACGTCAGTCTGCAACGTCAACAGAAAGGGAAGGAGAGCGAAAAAAACAAACAGACTGTAGCGTGCGACTGTCGCGGACCCCGTCGCAAGTAAGACGTGAAAACTAGTTCCATCTTGAATATCCATTTGCCCTGCATCTCGAACCACATTTCCCCACTCCATTCTCTGCATCGACGGTGGTTCGCAGTGTTGCAGCCTGGAGGGAGCGGAATGGTCTGAGGATATTCAACGAAATTTGTATTAGCTTTTTCCTGGTCTTTCTACCTGTCGGAGTACAGAAATTCAGCCCCACTTGCTCCCCCTAGAATTGATTTCCGTCCAAGGTTGGAGAGGGGTAATGCACATTGGCCCCCTGTGGTTGCGCCGCTGCACTCCCTTTGAATTGCTTTGAATTTTAATCGGCTTGAAAATACTTTATTGTCTTTAAGAGTGGCGTTTAATAACCACGATTAGATTCCTCTACACTAAATTTCTCGGTGAAAGTATAATAATGTAGGGACATGGACGTCTGGAAGTGGGAGTAAGGATGGCTACCCTTGCCCCCCCGTGAGCACGCCTCTAGCTGTAGTAACGTCAGTATTAAATCTACAAGCCACATCTTTGAGTTGTTTTCTTATACAGAAAGCCTCAACTAGTTTTGGCCTGTAACTTTCTATAGACGCATTTCCGGACCGGGATCCTTATCTCTTATTGATACTTGGGTCAGTCCACCTTGCCAATTTGAATAAAGGTCAAGGAGTATCTGCAGGTAGGTAGCAAGTAACAACTACCCAAGCCTCCACTCAACGAGTGAGGCGATGACGTCATCTGGTTTCAACACCTATCGCTAACCCTCTTGCTGACGTTCTACAATGTTGGTAGGCTCGCGGGATGTCCTCGCGAGGTAGGTGTTCCGATAACAATCACCCTGTACATAAAGTTTCACATACATCTTTTCTAGGAATTAATGTGAGTCAATGCCCAGACAGGACTACATTTCAAATATCACAAGACATTCCTTCATTCTTGCACTCGTAATTCAGATTAAAGTAGCAGGGCGGCCACATTTATACATCCATCACAGAAGCCATAGATACTCTTCACTGTTCCTAGTTTAAGGAGATAACTCGACCCAACTAGTACTAAGACGCGACAAACAGATGTCACTGTATGCACGACCTCCAAGTAATCGAATTTTTCTCCGTCTCCGAGTTGTTCATCGAGCTTGGAAATCAACTTTAGTAGTCCCTAGCTCGTTCCGTAATTAGGCAATTTCTAGCAGATGGAAATTCAACACATTTTGAAATCATTTTAGTATTCCAGAAGTTTGCCTCGAGGATTTATAAAGATATAGAACTCTTAACTCATGTCGTCTGCAATACCATGTTGTACAGTTTTGAAGTTCACTCTACACTCACGTAGGCTAATCGACGTTAGGCTTAGAGTTAAAGTGGGATCCGAACAAATATGCAATGTTCCTCTACCGTAAATCGAAGCGGGATCAGTGTTGCCAAAATCTGAGGACACAATTTCTCTTTCTAAGAGGGAAAATTTCCCTTTTTGTACCATTTTTTCCCTTCACCTAAACAAATATAATAATAATAATATTGTTATATTAATTATAATAATAATAATTATTATTAGCAGTGTTAGTAGTAGTAGCAGCAGCAGCTGCTGCAGTAGTAGTAAAATTTTCATTGGTCCATGTTCGTATGAATAAAAAAATGTTACACAAATATTTCACATACATGTCAGCTTCATCGCTTTCTGGTCAGATGTACCAGGTTTGAATCCTGGTCAGGAATCCATTAATTCTCATCGATACAATTATTCGAAGATACAGAAAAGCGAAGTACAATAAACTTGAAAGAAATATAAATAGATACAGGCTTATATTCAAGAAACCAGAAATAAGAAGGAACAGATAAAATAAAAATGTGAATATGAAGCTGGAAATTAACATAAACTATAATAATGTAGTCAGAAGTCTTAAAATTTCCCTGAAATTCCCTTTTGACTAAAATTTCGGTCCGAATTTCCCTGCAAAAGGGAAATTTCCCTTCATGTGGCAACACTGAGCGGGATTTTTTGATTACAAGGCGACAATGTTAGCCGCTACGGTAGCCGGGAAACTTTTTGATGGGAGGAATGCTTCTAGTAGTGTTTCCTATATTCGATTTCAATATTATTCTTGTCCAACGTGTTTGGTAGAAAAGTTGTTTACGTGGAATATGAGTACAAGCAAAATTCCTGATTTTTGAGTACAGTGAAAATGAAGAGAGTAACACCTGCGATGCTGAAAGTGGCAGGTGTCGTGGTATTTTCGTACATAGCAAATACTCTGTAGCGGAGAATGGTGTTTTCAAAATCGTCTCAAGATGCGAGAATCGTGCCAGAGAGGAAGTGCTGACTTCAATTTTAAAAATGTACAAAGATGAAATGAAAGAGGCTTACCCAGGGATTGGATCTTGTGGCCAGGTTTATAATATATGTGAAAGCAGGACATCATAAGATCCTTTGAATATTGCAATATCATTCAAGAACTATAAATGTGTTTCTTGCATTGAACGATGGTACGTACCATTTTTCCGCAGATTGATGACTGACAGAATGATATAACAAAATGTTTTCGATCAATTCGTGCATTGTATTTTTCTTTTCAAACTTCATAATGGAAATAAACTTTTGAACCACCAGTTGTGAAGCACACAGGTTCTACACAACTGCCAATTCTAAGACTGGATAAAGTATGAAGGGATGGTTTGTAAAATGACAAGTAACAATTGATCTCCTTACCATCAGACTTGTGCGCAAATTCCGTCACCTGCCAATTCCAGTACTTCAGGTGGTACCTCCACCCCTATCGTCAAGTCCCTCAAAATCCACGAATTTTGCTTGTACGCATATTCCATGTACGCAACGTCCTCGATACCGAAATCTTTTACCGTTTTCATCATCATCAAATTTATCTTACATTGTGCATTTTGTTTACATGGTGTATTTTACCAGAAGTAGCACTACTGTTCACCTCAACTATTATATCCAACGCTGTTTGCGTTTTCCTTCGATAAGTGTCTGATTCTTCATAGCAACTTAGGGGATTTAATTGTTTGGGCATGCTGTGATAATCTCAGTGTTCCTATTTTTAATTATTCTAATGATAATTAGAAATAATTATTTGTAATATTGGGTTGGTGCGAATGAAATGTCCGCTTTGGCGTCTGGTGGGAAACTTACCTCAACAACACAACACAGGGATTGACTGAGGTCACAGGCCTAACGTCATAAACTCTGTATATGTCCAGCAAACAGGCTGGAGCACGCAGACAGTCAGGAGGCAGTGTGTTGCTGAAAAGGGTCATCTGAAAGTGCACCATGGAGAACACACAATTGCGAGTGATTTGTCTTTACGAATTCAAACTGGGACATTCTGATCAGCAAGCCACCAAAAACTATAACAGTGCATTTGGGCCAGGAATGGTAAATGAACGCACCATTCGCCGCTGGTTTGTCAATTTTCGTTCCGGTGACACAGCATTGCAAAATGACCCCCTTGGCCATCGACCAACATCATGTTCGGATGAGCTCCTCAGGAACGCCGTTGAAGCGGACCCTCGGAAAAGTGTTCGTGCCATTGCAGACGAGTTAGGCATACAACATACCACTGTCGTTCGGCGGCTCCGTGTGATCGGTAAAGTGAAAAAGTTGGACTCATGGGTACCACATGATTTGACACCGGTCAACAAGACTCGCCGTCTGGAGGTGTGCAGTTCTTTGAGTGTAAGGAATAACCGGGATGGTTTCCTGCATCGCATTGTCATTTCAGATGAAAAATGGATCTGCTATGACAATCGTAAACGATCAGGAGAATGGTTGGATCGTGATCAACGTCCAAGGCGGTTTCCGAAACCACCTCTCCACCCACGGAAGGTGTTGTTGCTGGTATGGTGGTCTATGGTGGGTGTGATCCATCATGTCTTTCTCAGGCGCGGTGAAACCATCAATACAAATTGCTACAGTGCTGAACTCCATGAAATGCACCGCAAACTTCTCCGCAAGCATCCAGCAATGGTCCACAGACATGGTGTCCTCATGTTGCACGACAATGCTCGCCCACATGTCGCACAAAGGACGGTGCAGGCTCTCCATGAGTTGCAATATGAAACCCTTCCTCATCCAGCATATTCTCCCGACCTCTCTCGCACTGACTACCATCACTTCCGGCATCTTGATCACTTCCTGACAGGGAAGACCTTCGCTGATGATCGGGCGGTGCAACATGCCGTTCAGGAGTTTTTTGCGTCGCAGACTCCAGACTTCTTTCGCCATGGAATCCAATTGTTGGCTGAGCGATGACAAAAGTGTGTGGCTGCAGACGGCGACTATTTTGATTAACCAGGTATTGTAGTTTTGATTTTTTTGAACTTTGGCAATGACGCACCTGGGCCGGACATTTCATTCGTACCAACCCAATAGTTGTGTTTACCTGAAACGTTCCCGAGTGATTGTTTAATGCTTAGGTACACGTGAAAACACGAATAGACGAAATAAAATACATCCTGTACATAAAAACACAAATGAGGTTTAATAAACTTTCAATATGCGTACAACATGGTGCCCGAGAAATCTGAAACTAACTCTATCTGATCAACAACAGACTGTTGAACACTTTGTTCATCTTCTTCGGAGCTATATGATTATACACAACATTATGCTCAATCACATCATTCCTCCAAGGAGCTATAAAAAATAATAATAAGGTCAGAATAACATTCGTGACCTGAACAAGAAGAATTAAGGTCACGGTAACATTAGTGTCCTGAACAAAATAGATACATACAAAATACTTCTCAATCAGGAATCATTATGTAACCCTGTAATCATATCGGTCGGGTGGATGTCGAACTCTTGTCGATCTCCTCGGCTGAGGGTTTGATGTTCTCGATGATTCGGCTGGAAGAGAACTAGTTGGAGTGGCTTCAGTCTCGCTTTCATCTTCCGTCTGGGGTGTTGTCATTTCTCCGTTGGCTAGTGTGTCTGTTCTTGGTACCAAACGCCGCCGAAGCCATCTAGGGTGTACTACCCTCGTAGTACCTTCCTCTAATAGGACCTTGGATAGGATGCTTCCCGCTACCGGACATATTATTACACCTGGAACATGATTTGGAGTTCCATGCCTTGGTGATTGAACCCACACTGCGTCATTCTTTTGATAACTCTCCTTTGAAAAGGATTGTTTATCTTCTCGATGTCTCCCACGATTCTTGAAAGAAGATGAGTTGACATTCCTTTTGGACTTGGCTAAGGTACCATCCTCCAACCGGAAACGTGGTCTGTACCGCAACACAGAGGCAGAGGGTAAACTCTCTGCTTCACCAAGACGCATGTTGTGCAGCATAGCAAGAAGGTTGTCTATTCCTGTATCTAACTCCAAAGCACTCATGTTTGGTTTGTCGTGTAGGAGTTTACTTAAACTATCCTCCACTGTCCGCACGTATCTCTTTGCAAGACCATTGCTGGGACTATGATATGGTGGAGATGTGACATGGGAAATGCCCTACTTCTGGCAGAACTGTTGGAATTCTAGTGACGTGAAAGTCGGACCGTTATCGGAGACTATAGTTTTAGGTAAGACTGTAAGACTGTAAGATCCAACGCACAGTCTCCTTTGTATCTACGGTGTGGACTGGCCACACGGCTGTCCACTTGCATCAACAACGATAAGGAACTTGCGTCCCGCGAGAGAAATGATCAACGTGCCATCTTTCCGAGACTTCAGAAGCAGGAGGCCACGTAGATGACGGTCCACTTCGAACCTACGGTGGAGCATCGTGCAATGAATTCCGAAATATATGCTGAAATCTTTGGCCACCAAAATCTAGAGTGACACAATTCTTTCATCCGGTTGATCCCTATATGACAATCATGTAGGCAATGGAGTGCCTTATTCTGAAGCTTATATGGATATGGGATAATGAATGTGCCCATCCATAATAAACATCCCTGTTCAAACATCCGTGATTTGTTTCCTCTTCTCAAAATAAGGAGACAGGCCACTCTCCGGCGTCTGTTCTGCGTTCAATCTCTCCGGCCATCCAGTAGTAACAAACACGGTTATCGTACTTAATAAGGTATCTTCTTTAGTTGCTTTAGGTATCATATCCACAGATATTATGGTAACACCTGAAATTGAAGCAACCCTTGAACTGGGATCAACTCCCGAACTTGTAGCAGCTCCTGAACTTGTGGCAGCTTGAGAAAATGATATGTTGATGGTGAATAATAACCTTCTCCAGGAAGGATTGATCCCATCTAACCACGATCTTCCTATTACGTTAATTGCTCTTTGCATAAGGTGACTAGTAATGAAAACTGTTGTTTATTTAAATCAAGTGTAACAGTAGATTGTCCCACAACTTGTACATAACCATCGTTGACTCCTTTCAGTTTGATAGTTGTAACAGAAATTGTATATTCCGGAAACTGTTGTTCGAAATGTCGTACATTGAAAACTGTAATAGCTGAAACAGTATGTAACTCACATTTGATAACCTGTGAATTTATAGATAAGTTAATTGTGTAATTTTCAGAAGAAAATACATTGTTTGCCGAACGTTGCGGTGAAGTTGCCGAACGTTCAGCTGAACCAGCTAATACAAAGTGTTGACTGAGAGCTTCTACCTTTAGATGAGTTAACTTGAGAGCTGTTAGGTTATCTGGAAGCTACTCATCAGTATTTCCATAACGTAGGTGTGCTTTGGATGTTTTCTTCACTGCTTTATTACCTGTGATCTTATGTTTATTTCTACATTTACGACTCCAATGTCCTTTGCATTTACAGTAATTACAGATGGAATTCCAAGCTGGACATCGTCCTTGTACATGAGATTTAGTACAATTGTCACACTGACTAATGTAAGATTTTTCGTGTCTAACTTGTCCACGTTTCTTTAACGTACACGAATCTTGAGAATATTACGATTCTCTAGTATACAATGAATTATCAGGCTTATCATGAGAAGTAGCGCTAGACTTCATGTGATATGAATTTGTATGTTTAGGATCTGAGAATAATCTCACCTCACGTTCTAGCATTTCAAGCTGCAAAGCTAATTCCTGGCATTTCGCAAAAGTTAAATCAGTTTCTGATAAGAATCTTTTGCGTGTCGTATCAGACTGCAATCCTACGATTACTTGATCTACAAGAGATTCCTCAAGGTATTGATTATACGTGCAATTTGAAGCTTGCTGTTTCAACCTAACTATGAACTGTGAAACCGATTCTTCTTGTACTTGAATGCATTTTCTGAATTTAAACCTCTCTGTGAACTTGTTCCCTTTAGGCCTGTAATACCGTAGCATTTTATCTTTAATTGTCTTGTACGACAACTGAGAAATATATTCGGGCGCAGTAACATTACGTAAAACTTCGAAAGCTTCTGGACCCATAACTGCAAGAAGAACAGGAACCCTCCTCTCTTCAGAAACATTTTGAGCTACGCACAGTTCCTCGAACCTTAAGACATAACTGTCAACGTCTTCAGTTTCCTCGTGAAACACTCTAAAAGGAATATTAAGTGCCATAATGACACGGGGGATCCAAGTATCGAAGTAAATGTTCAGCCCCTGAATGCTATCCGTCAACTTTGTGACCAAGAGATATCTACAGAACCTAAGTACTTACGTACGGTTGTTCCGACCAAATGTACATATTCTGGTGGAATAAAATATGTACACTCTCTATGTAAACGAGTTCAGTTCTGAATATTCATGAACGAAATATGTACTTCGCTTGAAATCGTGCCACATATGTACAGCGACTATCCTTGAAGCATTCCGTTGTAACTTGATTATACGAATCCTTCGATTCAATCGTAACCTGTCCGCAGCGCGCCAGAATGAAACGTTCCCGAATGATTGTGGAATACTTAGGTACACGTGAAAACACGAATAGACGAAATAAAATACATCATGTACATAAAAACACAAACGAGATTTATTCATTCATTCCTTTATTTGGAACCTAACAGCTTTTATGCCGTTTTTTGTCCATAACAATACACACACAATTGTTTTACAATTAAATTATCAGTCCAACCCCCCTATTTTACAGATATTACTTTTTTTTTTTAAGAACATTTTGCCTTTTACAATTGTATGTTACACTTCCTTAAAAATGATAACAAACTATAACCAATTCTCACATCTGGATTAACAATTAAATTTAACAAATTTGTTGGAAACTGAACCTTTAGATTATTTAAAGTTTTATACAAGATATTTCTCTCTCTATTATATTTTGAGCATTCCAGTATTATATGTTGTGCATCTGCACTTTCCCATCCACATTCACATTTCTTATTGTTCGTTATTCCAATTTTTGATAAATGTTGCCTAGTACACAAATGGCCCGTTCTCAGTCTATTAATTAATACAATTACATTTCTTGTAGCACTTACATGATGAAACCATGGTTTTTGTGTTTTGAATTCAGCAAATGGTCTGTATGATTCTCCAACGGTTGTAAGTTCATTTCGACACCAATCAAACCGTTCATTCAGAATTTTCTTCTTTACTCTAGGGAGAAGATCCGTATAGTATAATGATAAGTTCGTAATATCTGGAAGGCGCACTGCTTTCTTTGCACATTCATCTACATGAGAATTACCTGTAATATTGCTATGAGCTTTAACCCAAGAAAACTCAATGGTTTTTCCAGATTTTTGTATTGTTTGAACTAATTGTATGCAATTTATAATATAAGAGGATAATTTGTAAAGACTCTTGTAAGAAGATTTAAGAGCCTGTAATACACTTTGCGAGTCAGTAAGTATTAAGAACTTTCGTAAATTTAATTTTTGGACATATGTTAAAGCTTGGTAAATTGCGTAAGATTCTGCTGTAAATATTGAACAGTCTTGTGGAAGCCGAAATAATACGTCTGTTTTATGTTGTGGATCGTACACTGCACATCCAACTCCTGACTCACTTTTAGACCCATCTGTGTATATGAAATAAAAACTTGGCCATTGAGTAAAATATTCCGATATGTGCGAATAACGAGGGAAATGAATATTATCCAGAGACTGTTGAGGATAATCTAATGAAAAAACAGGCCGTGAACGCATCTGTAGAACATCCTGATATTCTTGACAAAACGAATTATACAATTCTATCCACATAGCAGATTTTCTGTTTGTTATTTTTCCTGTTTCATGTAAGTGTATCATATTTGTTAGCACGTTGTTGAAAGGATGCTCATGATATGATTTCACTTTGAAGAGCATATTTGCTGCTAACATCTTCTGTCTACATGAAATGGAACATTCACCCGCTTCCATGTATACTACTGCGTTTGGAGTGCTGTTCATAACTCCTAAACATCTTCTCAAGAATTTCCTCTGTATGACATCAATGGAATTCAATTTTCCTTCTGTCAAGTTACACATTGCCAATAGAGAATAATCTATCATAGGCCGAAAATAATTCTTGTAAAATAAAAGCATAACTCGAGGATGACATCCCCACTGAGTATTTGCTATTGCTTTGAACAAATTAAACACTTTTTCTGATTTGACTTGTATTGTTTTAATTTGGTCCTTCCAAGTTAGTTTTTCATCCAAGATGACACCTAAATATTTTACTCTGGATGTAATGGGAATTCTTGTTTTTCGGGACAATGAGTGAACTATTGGAGGTGTTCCCTTTTTACTAAAAATTGTAATATTAGATTTTTCCATTGAAATGGAGAGTTTTTTACTTTCAAGCCACTTTTGCACTTCCAATATTTGTTCCTCTAAAACAGGAAAATCAGTATGAATTTGTGTCGTGGACATATAGATACAGATATCATCTGCATATTGAAGATAATTGACTGTTGGAATTAATTTCCTTTTCATCCCGATCATATATATGTTGAATAACAAAGGACTTAAAGGACTTCCTTGAGGTAACCCTTTGCAGGCTGAATACGGTCCTCTACTTTCACTGAAAAAGTGGAAATATACAGATCTTTTACTGAGTAACTTCCATAATATCAAAACATAGTTGTGAGGTATTTTTAGCTGTTGTATTGTTTGGATTAGGATATTAATGTCTACATTATCATAAGCTGCGCTTACATCTAAGAATGCAGCTAAAACAATTATGTTTCTTTTCAGTGAGTCGAACATATACGAGGAAAGAGTGATTAATCCGTCTTGGCATCCTAATCCCTTTCGAAATCCTATTTGTTCGAACTGAAATATATTTTGGCTTTCTAAAAACCATTCTATTCTCTTTTGTATCAGTTTCTCAAATATCTTTCCTATAACTGACGTCAAAGCTATAGGTCTATATGATTTACCTACTTGAGGGTCCTTGCCTGTTTTTAAAATTGGAATAATCAACTGTTTGGACCAATCTTCTGGTACTTTTCCATTATTTAAGAATTTATTAAAAATTGTGCACATCGCCGTTAACGCTACATCTGGAAGGTGATTAATCATAGAATAAGTAATTCCATCCATCCCTGGAGCAGATTCTTTACTGTTGCCGATGATTTCATAGATTTCCTCTTTTGAAATTGGAGTTGCAAAACCTTTCGCCGATCGTAGTTTTGATGTGTAACTACATAATTCATTTGGTGTTTCAATTACTCCGTCTGACACTGTAGGTATGAGTTTCTGAATAAATTCAGTCTTCCAATTTGATTTCAAAGGGACCACATTTGTTGTACGAGGATTTTTGAGCGACCTAAACTTATTCCACACATATCCTAATTTCATGCTTGGGTGTAAATTTTCACAAAATAATTTCCATGATTTTCTTTTTGCTTTTATGCATAATCTCTTTGAATTGGCCACAGAGCGTCTGAATGCTATCCAGTTCTCCGGATTTGGTTGACGTGAGTATATTCTTGCTAATTCGACTCTATGTAGTTTTGCTTCAGCACACTCTTCTGTCCACCAGTATATCTTTGGGAAGTGTTGCTGACTACTTTTTATCACCCTGGGACAGCTCAAGTCCATCGCAGCCGAAATGATTTTTACAAACTCCTCGTATGTAATATTATCAGGTTTTAATCCATCATCCTCTGAGAAATAAATATTTAAAAGTTTAGTATAATTAGGCCAATTAGCTTTGAATACTTTCCATTTGCGAATAGTTAATATTCTTTCATTTGTTGCATGGCAATAAGCCAGGTAAAAATAACATGGATAATGATCGCTTGTTCACAAGTCCACATCGGCTTCCCATGTAAAGTCTGCACAATACTTTTCTGAAATTAATGTTAAGTCTATAGATGACGGATTACTTCCATTTCTAGGCATATGAGTAGGTGAACCATCATTTATTATAGTTAACTGTTCCGCCTCCATCCATTCAACAAGAGTTCGACCCAACTTATCTGCTGCCTGTCGACCCCACAATGGGTGGTGGCAATTGAAATTTCCAGTTATGATTAATGGAGTCTTGAATGAACTAATCATAGACCTTAAATGTTTCACTGCAATTTTTTGCGATGTATAGGAAGATGGAATATAGATCGAGATAACGGTAAATATTTTATTCAAAATTTGCACTTGTATTCCCACTACTTCCACCCGATATTCTCGAAGAATCACTAAATTGGGATTAAATGATATGGGTTGGAATGCCAGACTTTCATGTACAAATATACCCACTCCTTTTCCGCCTTTTTGAATAATTACTGCGTGATAATTTTTTATTTCAATTGAAACTCTTCCATCCCCCCATACTTCACACACACATATAATGAGAGGATGATGCTCTTCTATCAGTTTCATGAGTTCAAGTTTTCTTGAAGGAAACGAGCATAAATTCCATTGCACAAACAAAAACATATTTTGCATGTAATAACTTACTGATTATTATATTTAATGTTGAGCATCTTCATATGATTCAAGCTCTTCAATAAGTTTCAATAACTGTGAAGTAATATTTGCACAATCGACTAAAATATTTTTAATTCTCTGAAGATTATCATCCACAGTTATGTTCGACGTTAGTTTTGCCATAACTTGTAACAAACTAATCATTATTTGCTTTTGAGAGTCATATTGTGGGATGCTAGTTCTTAATTTTCGTTTTTCCGTTGTTGTCACTGACGTTGGACTGCTTTGGGAATTTAGTAATACATAATCTGGTCTTTCTTGTTCGTTTTGGGTTTGAGGATTGTCACACGACTTTAGATTTTGCATACCTTTATTTTTCATAACTTCTTTACTTTTAAATATCTTCCCAAGTCTTCGATCAGCATAACTATTGTTCATGTTGTAAAGATGAGGTTGAGAAGATTTCCACGAATATAAGTTTCTTGATGTCCCTGATTCCTCATCTCTTAGAGTGGCCAGCACCTCATATCTGTTACCTGTTGTAATTGCTGAACTTGGAGCTTGCACAAAGGTAGACTCTGCTTTAGTTGTTTTTAACTCTGGGAAATCTTGTAGTATGTTTGCATAAGAATAATCGTCTCTTTCGGTCATAAATGAACTACTAGAACTAACTTTTCTCTTTGCTTCTTGATATGAACAGCCCTCATATGCTATCACCTTCTGAATTTCTCTTTCCTCTTCCCACTTACTGCACGACCTCTCAGTTGCAAGATGATTTCCTGAGCAATTTATGCATTTAGGTACTGCAGCACATATATCATCATGTTCATAATCACCGCACCTTGGACATATCGCTTTGGACTTACAAACATCCTTTGTGTGAGAGAAACGGAAACAATTCCTGCACTGCATAACAGATTTTATTTTAGGTTGTACCTGAAATATGTTACTGAGTAGCTTTACATGCGAGGGCAACCTTTGTGATTGAAACGTTACGCTGATCAATTTGGTCGGTTTGAACACAAATTCCCCACTTTCTTGATAAATCTTCTTCTCCATTCTTTCCATTTTGATTATTGGAATATTTCTCTCAGCCTCTGCTTCATCTTGTACTTCTTCTAAATTTATATGAAACGGTAACCCATATATTAGTCCCATTCTGTGTAAAAGACTCTTCGGGATCTTGACATTTACTTTATACTTCTTCTGAAACTCTTTGTTCAAGTAAAAGTCATTTGCATCATTGGATGTTAAAAAGTAAACCTTTGCACGATTAGGACCCGATGCCTTAACATAATTCACCTTAATTCTAGCTTCTCTTAAGTGACTACCTAACATAATAGCACTAAAGCTACCAACGTTGTGTTCCGCTCCTTCAACAAGCACAATATATGGGCCATCGTGCCCAGGATAGAATAAGTCATTTTTATTCACATTGTCCTTTGATTGCATTGTACGCTCTAATACGTTTGCTTTGAAAATTTTTGGAGCATTTATAGATTCCTCCTTTCCACTAACTTTTGCTCGATTTCGTTTTGTGTTCTGACTTTTTGGTTGCTTAGCAACCAATTCAACATCCATATTTTCTCCGTCTTTATTTGAAGACGTGTCCTTTTTTACTTTCACTACTTCATTCATCTCCATTTGGACGTCCTCTCTGCTTTGATTAATAATTTCCTCGCTAGACATTTTCCCTCACTTGAATGAAATTTGTTGAATTTCTTACAAGCAGGAAACTTTATCTGGATGGCCAAGAGCCTTCCATGCTATCTAGATTTAACACTGATTTATCTTCTAAATCACAAGATTATTTAATATTAACTTACGTTTCAATAAATGTACTGTCTTGTAATGACACAGAACACTATTACAATAAAAACGATGATTAAATCCACAATTTAAGCTTGAATTTGTCTGTAACTATATATTACGCAACTAGCTAATCCCAAACGAGGTTTAATAAACTTTCAACATGCGTACAACATGGCGCCCGAGAAATCTGAAACTAACTCTATCTGATCAACAACAGACTGTTGAACACTTTGTTCTTCTTCTTCTTCGGAGCTATATGATTATACATAACATTATGCTCAATCACATCATTACCCATAAATGTAAAGTAATTCTTTTCGTAGGAATTCAGATCTCACGCACTCGAAGGCTTGGTGCTGGTTTGTCTTAGCTGTTTTACCAATATTCGTATACAATTGCATCTTCAACTTAATTGTTTTATTTCTATTTTGCCTCAAGCCACAATAGTATCTGATGGCTGCTGTCAATGTTTATTTCATAATTTTTATTGTTTCTTTAGTGTATTTAACTTTGTAGCTATGAAATACAATCCCGTACTATCCTCACGATTTCAAACACTTAAAATTGGCACACATTTAGTATTTGACTCATATAAAGGGGGAACTATTGTTTCATTACTTTTTGCATTGTTTGATACCTTACTCCCATTTGTACAGTCAAGGACACTTTTGAGTTGTAATGATCTCATTGATAGCCAATGCAATTCTTACAACCCGGAAGTTGATTCAATTGTTGTTTGAAGTCCACTTTATGCACAGAAAGCCTAATCGGGACTGGACCTACAGTTTACAGTGGGATCCGAACCACTATGTGCATCCACCGGTATCTTTCCCCATGCTACAACTGCGTCATCGGGGAGGATACACCCGGAAGAGTCCGTGACTGTACTTTTCTAAGTTTTATCATGACAATGAAAATGAGTTATGAATTGAATGAAATACCAATACTTCACGAAGGGATTCGAAGGTAGCAAGTCTGAATATCTACCACGCTACGCTAACAACTTTGACACGTTTTTATTAGTGGGTCAGTAATTTTGTTTGAGCCTCAAGTGAAGGTGAATTTAGTGTTGTGAATGGACGAAGAGTTTTAGTGGATTAGGTATGATTGACAAATCACAAAAATCCATGGACATAGGCGCTAAAGCATTGTTAGCCTAAAATAATGCCGTTTCCAGGGTGTTCTAGATTGACATTGGATAGACCTTCCATCAGGTTACCTGTTTGCGCACCAAGTGTTTGATACTTCGTCATTGAAGACCAGGGGAAAGAGGAATTAGTTCCTTAACACAAGCATCCAATAATGTCAATGTTATATAAATGTGAATTAGGTTCGTGCCCCTGTATGTGTTTCGTAGGTGGGACAAATACACTTGTCTAATTTTGTTTTGCGTACTTCTGTACTCAATTTCATTTTTGACCGTGACTGTACAATGTGAATTTGCGATTTTTCAAGTTTAGTACACTCCCGCTGATTTTAGATTCGCAAGGAGAGCTGTGAAAATAGTTGTCCGAGCGAAAATAAGTGTTCCATTTTTGTTTAACGAGCACGATATCTCTCTCTCTCTCTCTCTCTCTCTCTCTCTTTCTGCCTCTCTCTCCTATGCTTGGTGACCATTTATCAGACCGTAACAAACTAGGTAAAAAGGCCCTCTGGGAGCTGCCAAGACAAACACTGCGCAAGACAAGAACCTAAACACTTTAGTTTGTGTTGCAGTGTTGCCAGAAGGGTGCAGTTTTACTGAAAGTGGAAATTATACAGGTGGGACCTTAATTTCGTCCACATTGAGTCCACAATGAGGTTGCCTCCAAATGCACAATTTTACCATTAATGCTGTTTTGGACTGAACAAATTACACCGTGTGTGACTTCATGCACTAAGTGGACAACTTAAGAAAGTTACTGTATTAGTGTTTTGGCTGATCGCGACGTTGGGGATGAATAGATTAAATTGATGAGTAAGAACACTCATGCTCAAGAGGGACTTGAACACTCGAAGTCGAGCCATTGAGTTGATCACTCAATGTGCTTCTCAGCATGATTGAAACAATTGAATACCTTAAATAGGAGTGCAATAGTTACAAAGTGTTTTCAAAATCAACAATGAAGCATATCTGTTACAGTTCTCAAATAATGACCATACACATTGAAGAGTGGAAGAATTTATTTCACCAATTAATACAAGGTAACGCCAAGAAACAGAACAAAAATAAAGAAAAAATATAATGTGCATTACTTAATCCACATATGGGCTAATTAATTGGGCCTCTGAGTCCAAGCGCTGAAATATGTCCCCATTACAGATGCTGTGAGATAATAGTAATACAGTAAAGATGCCGTGAGCAAAATCATGATTCACTTGTAGTGTCGTGAAAAAAGTATCTTTACACTAAATGTGCCATGAGAAAAATCCCACTAAATGCGCCTTGAGAAAAAATCTCAATGCACTAAAACTGCCGTGAGAAAAATTCCATTACACTAAAAGTGCCGTGAAAAAAATATCTCTAAATGTGCCTTGAGAAAAATCCAAATACACTAAAAGTGCTGTGAGAAAAATCCCAATGCACTAAATGTGATGTGAGAAAAATCCCAACACACTAAATGTGATGTGAGAAAAAATCATATACACTAAAGGTGCCGTGAGGACAATCCCACTAAATGTGCCTTGAGAAAATTTCCAAATACGCTAAAAGTACCTTGAGAAAATTTCCAATACATTACAAGTGCCGTGAGAAGAATCCCAATACACTAAAAGTGACGTAAGAAAAATACCTCTAAATGTGCATTGAGAAAAATCCAAATACACTAAAAGTGTTGTGAGAAAAATCCCAATGCACTAAATGTGATGTGAGAAAAATCTCAACACACTAAAGGTTCCGTGAGAAAAAATCATATACACTAAAGGTGCCTTGAGAAAAATCCCACTAAATGTGTTTTGAGAAAATTTCCAATACGCTAAAAGTGCCTTGAGAAAATTTCCAATACACTAAAAGTGCCGTGAGAATAGTTCAAATATACTAAAGGTGCCGTGAGAAAGATCATAGCAAAGTAAAAGTGCCGTGAGAAAAATCAAATATACTAACAGTTCCCCATCGGATATCGAAGCCAGAAACCTTTACGTCACTGTACAAAGCAAGAGTTTTTATTATTATATTTTTTTTCTATTCGTGGTCTCTTAGAGATGGAGAGGATGAAGATTTTCATCTGGCCGTATCTGTCACTGGAGAAACATTGCCGTAGCCAATCACGGGTAGATTACGCCATTGCACATACGAGCACCACCGCCCCTTATCTGAGCGGCGAATGAGTGCATCATAAACGTGGAGGTTAAGTGTAGGCAGAGTCGATGTGCAGCGGGGCAGCGCTTTTATTTTCTCCTCCATACGAGATCACTCTCCTGCAAGAGAGAGCGAGCGAGCGAGAGAGAGAAAGAGGGAGACCAGCTGGGGTCGCTGTCATGCGCAACTCTCCAATCAATACGAAGCATCTCCAGGAAGCGAGCGAGGAGCACAGGGAGACGGAAAAATAGCACAGGGATTCGGGGAAAGGAGTTATTGCTTCTTCCACACCAAGCGGTGACCCCCCTTCCCCACTTAGATCTTAAATAATGACTTTTGGTCTTCTCGGCTCCGAAGATCTTCTTTCGGTCAATAAACAATAGAATTATGCCCCCCCCCCCTGCGAGGGGCAAGGGCGGTGATTTGGAGGGAGAGTAAACAAATGAGAATTTGGGGGGAGATTTCATTTAGAAAAAATATTATTTTCGGAAATGATTCACAATGTAGATCAAAGTAGTTGATCGCCTACAATCTGTCGTTTATTAACTTGTCACATCTATAATTAACATTACCCCAGCTTCCATTGTTACCCTTTTATTATATTGTTAAGGAACAGAACAAGGGAAGAGAGTGAGAAGAAAATAAAATTATTTCAGGTAGAAATGAATGTATCTAAAATAGGTTTCAGTTCCTGTTATTAGATTCATTAGGTATTGTGAGAAATATTTTAATACACTTTTTTCTGTGCCGTGAGAAGTCTTCTTCTAAAGATGTCGAGAGAAATCGTAACACATTAAATATGCAGTGAAAAAAGTCCTGTTATTCTAAAAATGCCGTGAGGAAAATCCTAATACTCAAAAGGTGCCGTGAGAAAAATCCTAATACATTAAGCCTTGAGAAAAATGCTGTTTTTCTAAAAATGCCGTGAGAAAATTTCCAATACACAAAAAGTGCCGTGAGAAAAATCCTAATACACAAAAGGTGCCGTGAGAAAAATCCTAATACACAAAATATGCCTTGAGAATAATCCTGTTTTTCTAAAAAATGCTGTGAGGAAAGTTCCAATACACAAAAATTCCTGTGAGAAAAATCCTAATCCACAAAAGGTGCCGTGAGAAAAATCTTAATACACAAAAGGTGCCGTGAGAAAAATCCTAATACACTAAATATGCCTTGAGAATAATCCTGTTTTTCTTAAAAATGCCGTGAGAAAAGTTCCAATACACAAAAATTGCCGTGAGAAAAATCCTAATCCACAAAAGGTGCCGTGAGAAAAATCCTAATACACAAAAGGTGCCGTGAGAAAAATCCTAATACACTAAATATGTCTTGAGAATAATCCTATTTTTCTAAAAAAATGCGGTCAGAAAAGTTCCAATACACAAAAAGTGCCGTGAGAAAAATCCTAATACACAAAAGTTGCCGTGAGAAAAATCCTAATACACTAAATATGCCTTGAGAATAATCGTGTTTTTTCTAAAAATGCCGTAAGAAAAGTTCCAATACACAAACACTACCGTGAGAAAAATCCTAATATACAAAAGGTGCCGTGAGAAAAATCCTAATACATTAAATATGCCTTGAGAAAATGAATGTAATTCTAAAAATGCCGTGAGAAAAACCCCAATAGAGTAAGGATGCTGTGAGAAAAATCACGACAAACTGAGGTGTCGTGAGGTAAGCCTTATGCAGTAATGATATCCTGAGAAATATCCTATTTCACCAAATGTGCCGTGAGAAAAAACTGATACATTAAAAGAACTGTGAGAACAATCCTAATACATTAAAGATGCAGCGGGAAAAATCATGATACGCTAAAGATACCGTGAGAAATATCACGATACACTAAGGTGTCATGGAAAAAGCCTAGCATTATGCGCTATGCCTAGGTAGGTGCCGTGATATAAATCGTGATGTATTAAATGTGTCGTGAGAACAACTGATACAATATAGGTGCTGTAAAAAGTCAAATACACTAAGAGTGCTGTGAGAAAAATCATGATACACTATACAGTTGCGGTGAGAAAAATCACAATACATTAAAGATGCTGTGAGAAATAAGCAATACTGACAGTGCTGTGAGGAAAAAAAATCACATTACAGTAAAGGTGCTGGGAAAAATTAACAGTACTAAGAGTGCCGTGAGAATCCTAATAAACTAACGGCGCCGTGAGAAAAATTCCAATACACTAAACGTGCCGTGAGAAAAATCACAATACAGTAAAAGCGTTGTGAGAAAAAAGCTGATACATTGAGGATACAATAAGAAAAATTCTGATGCACTTAGGGTTCTGTGATAGAGAATGTTTGGGAATCGCTACCATTGTACGGAAGGTCTATTGTACACACAACATGCGGCTCACAATGGATCAGAACCCATAAGGTATCAATTCCCGCATCTCCTTCCTCCCACTCTGTTCACGGGAGCAATCGTCATCGCAAATGCATCGAGAATTGTCGCTTTATGTCGTTTTTACTGGAGGAATCGATTAAATGCACTTTGGCCGGCGACATCTAGTTCTCCACTTCCAGGAACCTCATCCTCCATGCAGATGACGCCCGGAGACCAGATAATCATCTCCAACGGTGAGATCTTTGTCACCCAGCACCGTTCGAATGAAGAGGAGGATGCCATTGAGTTCATCCCACGGAGAGAAATGGCTTTTCTCGCTTTCTCCCTTACTCTCGCTCGGACAGCGAAAGCATTTCTCCCGGCGGTTATGGAGATCTTTTTCCATGCAGTCGTGGCCCAGCGCTAATGGACTTTCAATTGTTTCCATATCTGTAGAGGAATCGGAGGCTTTCAGGCGCATATACTTCCATGACCGTATGGGGATTCCGTAGCGAATGGGAAGTACAGTTGGATCCATGAGTATTACCGTGCAAATTATCTTACACCCTATGTGTTTTTAAGCGATGGATTTTTATGTATGCTGGTGCAGAACTTGTCAACAGCTTGTTCTGAATTTTCTTTTATTTCTTGGAGCTCTTATTGGGTCAAATAAGAATGGTGATGGGCAATTTGCACGGTAATACTCATGGATTCCACTGTACATCTGCGTTCTGTTTATCCTTACCGAGGATGCTTTTACCCGTGTAAGATAAGTAGCACTTTTTCTTCACTGTAAGAGGGAAAATAAAAGTTATAAATTTCGTCCTGTTAGTAGTAAAAGAAATCTAATGCTCCAGAACAGGAATTCAAAACCTGATAAATTTCTAATAACGGGAGTGTTTGTTCCATTTCGGTAGAAAATGCATTAAGGTGCAGTTTCCTCATTAGCAGAATGGTGTCAGAGGGAACATTCCAAACATATCGTCCGATTCTAAGATAAGTTGTTTCCATAATAATTATTAAAGTATCGCACTTTGTCTTTACCAATCTGTTGAATCTTTGAAAATCTAAAGCATAAAGTACTCCAAATCGCAAACATTTAACAATTACCTTTCCAAACAGGAAATGGCTAGAAAACATCTAAGGAATGTCTTGTCAGACATTGACGAGCTTCCTTGATCGCCATCGTAGTAAGCAGATGTAAACAATCCCTATCAAGGAAGAGACTACAGGTCGCCACAACCGAATTGCGCACACTTTAGAGCCACGATTGCGCACAAATCTTACTGACCCATTTTGCGCACAGATTTTGAGCGAACGTTGCCACTTTGATAGCTTTAAAGTCTGTGAGCTAAACTGTTTTTTCTCTAGACAAGAAAAGAGAGAGAGAAATTAGAAATAAAATAGTAAATCATACCAATTTACTCACTCAAAAGTTAGGTTAGGTTAGGTTAATGACTGCAAAAACACGTGTAAGCCCACACACACACACACAAACAAACAGGACAGAAGTGAGAACGGCTTGAGAACATTTAACATCTGACAACATCGCCTCATTTTTTTGTGCGCAATCCTGTACATTGTGACAGCTTGTCAACTTCTTATCAGATACCACTGATAAAACCGGAAAAGTGTGCGCAATCCGGCTGTAGCCCTACAGGTAACTGAGTCGGCATTATTGAGTAAATTCGATTGGAATAAATGTCAGGTAAGACGGGGTTCAGTGCTCAGTTAGTGGAAGTCAGTTCCGAGCATTACTTGGAGAGAGGCAGAAGTACTATTCAGGGAAGGACGTGTTAGAGGAAGTTCGAGGATTGAACCTTTTATTTGCATTATGATACCATGAAATTGGTGATGGGACACTCACAAGAAATATCCATTCCCAGGTCGAGATTCGAAACCTGGACGTCCTAGCGCGCTGTGCTAACCACTCTGCCACGGAGGTCGGGATATATACCTGGTGGCCAGAATTAAAGTTACCCAACTCAGAGCCCTCTGTAGCCTGTTTGAGGCTTCGTAGAACTCTGAAATTTGATGAATCCACTATGCAGACCATGTCGAAGAGGATGACGATAAAAAAGTAGTTCAATTTTCCGCCACCAGGTTGATATCTGGCCCTGTACTTCCATGGTGGGTTGTACAAATAATCACGTTAAGTGATTTAGCTGAGTTATTAATTAGAAAGACATTTGTTAGTGGCTGGAAGTTGCGAGAAAATAATCTCTCCTTTATTGCAAGATTGCAAGGTAAAGGCAAATCCATAACCAATTGGAGCAGTTTACGTTATTATTACAACCCATCATGGAAGTACAGCGCCACATTTCAACCTGGTGGCGGAAAATTGAACTATTTTTTTTTATCGCCATCCTCTTCCCCATGGTCTGCATAGTGGATTCACCAAATTTCAGAGTTCTACGATGCCTCATACAGGCTACAGAGGGCTCTGAGTTGGGTAACTTTAATTCTGGCCACCGGTATATATATGTACACATACACACACACACACATGCACGCACATATGACTAATGCTTTCACAAGGTTAAAATATGCTGGAAATATGCAGAATGTGATTTTCATTACTTTTGTGCCAAAAGTTTGTAGAAGAGTGTATTTTGTTTTTAAGTGACGCTCATTTCGTTATTCTGAATATGACGTAAATAAATAGAGCAAAATTCCGCTGTCACTCTGTTGCAATATAAGACTTATTCTGATATTTGCAACTGTTCTAAACCACAGTAGAGTTTATATATGGGTCCTGGTCTGGGCTAAGGTGCGCGTTTGCGAGTATTCATCGTCACTTAAGCAAATAATCAGCCATCAATCATCATCATCATGCTCATCATTACAATTAGCTCGAACAGGCGTAAAGACGATGAAAAGTATGAAAAATATAAGTTTAAAAATGTATCCATTGTGAACAATTTTAAGATACAATGAAAAAAGTTGGTAAAATTATTGGGATTTGTTATGAATCAGGATGGCATGTGTAAATACAGTAAAACCTCGTTAATCCGGATCCCGATAAGCCGGACTTCGCTTAATCTGGACAGCCCAAAAAAAAAAAAAAAAGCAGAATGCAAGATTGTAAATGTGGCTAGAAGTCAACAAGAGAACTTCCCAAAGAAAACGCAGTCAACCACTGATGAAATTCACCATAATAAACGTGTTTTGTTGCTATAAACGGAGTTTTAATGCACTTTCTACTGTTCTTTTAGGTTATTTCAGTTAATCTGGACTTTCCTTAAACTGGTCAACTTATCCCCCCCTTTAGTTCGGATTAACGAGGTTTTGCTGTAGTACCTTACACAGTACTGAGAGAGGTATATAAGACCAGATCTGGAATGAAATGGATTATTGCATGTATGACCATTTTATTATCTCCTTGTAATTTCTGTAATTGATTTATTATCTACAGGTTAGTGTACGTGACCAATTCAACATTGTCGAGTCGGTGTATGTACCGGCCTTGCTACCGAAGTCCTGGCCTGGTCATTGGGCATTCTTTGTGAGCGTCCTACCATCAATTTTATCCAATCATCTCTCATCCTCATCGTCGCGGTTAAACAAAAGTGGCAGAATTACAAACAACTGACGTCGCCTTGGTGGCCCAAGGCTACTGCATATTCCTGGTTCGAGTCACGGCGTGGTTAGTTTCGAAGTCTTGACTTGGTACAATTTTCAAGGGGAGGAGAGTTACACGTGCCTCGTGTTGGAGCTGTGGCAGGGGCGTTTACATGGAAAAATGGCGCAGGATGCGAAGGTGAAAGTTATGTATGCTAATCAGTCCTGATCGTGTCAAAGTTTTGCTCCTGGACTGTGTGGCCTTCGAAGTGGCGCAAGGACCCAACGAACCGGAAGAGAACGACTTCCTGTCGAAGCAACAGTTGGCGAAAGGGATGAATTCCAAATGGCTCCAGAGTGAAGACGTCCTATCTCCTGGTGCAGCCATTCTTGCAAACCCTTGGCGAGGCACATGTCCGGGAACGCTTTTAACGTCTCTGGATATGGGGAGATACGTTACTTTGGAGAAAAGGAGCGAAACCAAAAAGAGAATAAACTATTTCACTCCGTCGATTGAAGGAAAGAATCTTCTTTTGGCAGGCTTCCACGAAACATGGAAACTAGAGCATCGCACACAAAAACTGTTTGGTAAAGGGGGAGAAGATGTAACGGTTGATTCCATAGATACTTTTGAACAATGGAGGTTGTTCGCGCCAATTTCAAGTGAAGGTTCCTGAAGGTTCATATCATGGATGTCAAAGTACAACCTGCAAATTTACCGGCAGTCAGGACGCCAAGATGTTTCAGGTTTAACCTTGTGTAGGCGGTTCCGATCTTTAGAGAAACTCTGAAAGTGAGAGTGACGTTATCTGCCGAAAGACCAGAATCCTCTCCAGAACTTAACCAGCTGTTCAATTGTCCAAACCTTGTTTCAGTTACTTCTTCCTCCTCATTTCTTATATCCTACCGACAGATGTATTGAATATGACCCCATTGAGCGAACAAAGGCTGAAACGGTATTCCTAAGTATAGTCCTGATAAAATAGGAAACAACCATTGATTTACTGTACTGATTAATTTGATTTTACATCAGTACAGGCGATAAATTAAAAGTGTATAATTCGAAACAGTATTGATAACTTCAAAACTTAGTTTCAATACTCTGCCACGCGTCATTTGACACTTGTCTCCTATCAAGTACAACCAGCATTTTGATTCTGGTGTGGAATCACCGTGACGTGTCACTTGGCACTTATCAACTACCAGCCATTATATGAGGTTTTGGTGTGAAATCACTGTGATTCTTGTCACTTGTTTCTTGCCTATCGCAGCCACCTCTTGCCGGTTTAGTGTCAAAGCTCTATTGGTTTATAAGTGTTCGAATTCCAGAGGCAGAGGAAACATGTGAGTCGATAACAAGATACGTACTACGACACCAGAGGTCCCGGGTTCGAATCCAAGTCTAGACACGGGAATTCCTTGCAGAGGCGTCTCCTGAACGAATGCGGTGCACGCATGCGTCAATTGTGGGGAAAAGGACAGCTTGCTCTGCGACGACATTAATGAGCATTTCTACATTCTCATTTCTTCATATAGGAGAAGTATTTATTTTAGACGAAAGCGCTCAGCTACGCTTATATTACATTTCTTGGATCTAAAGTGAAAGAAAGTAATAATTATTTTCCCACAATTGACGCATGCGTCACTTCAGATCCAACAAATGTAATATAAGCTTAGTTGAGCGCTCTCATCTAAAATAAATACGGTATGCGCCAAAATATACAGTACTGAAACTTGCGCACCTCGAACGCGCATGTGCGTTTGTCGATTGGGCATAGCTCCAGCCGCTCGTGTTCTCAGTAGTGAAAAGGAAGTTATAACTCGCTAATAATGTGTATGTAGTGTTTCTTTCAGGATAAATGAACTCACAGATGACAGCAATGTAATGTTCGTCTTTTAATTTCAGTACTGTATATTTTGGCGCATACTGTACTTCTCCGATATGAAGAAATTAGAATGTAGAAATGCTCATTAATGTCGTCGCAGAGCAAGCTGTCCTTTTTCCCACAATTGCCGCATGCGTTCAGGAGACGCCTCTGATTCCTTGTATCTTTTAGTAACAAGAACACGGTTTATCTAAAACACCAAATAATAAGTTCACAATAAGTTCGTCAAATAAAAATCAAAGTTAAGTTTTCACTAAGAAAAAGGAAGTCTATTTTACTTCTTTGCAAACTAAATACTTATATGCCTAATATATAATCCATTTCACTCAAATAAATTAAACTTATTATAATTCAACTTGATCACTCTATTAAAACTCCAAGCCCGAACTTAAAAAAAACAAAAAAAAAACAAACAAGACAAAGCACAATCGTAATTTTCATGGTAACAGCTCTTAACAAGATAAGTATATAAAGGTCAGTCACTATCCTGACATTATCAGTGATAGGTAAATTACAGAAATTAAGATTAAAGAACAAAAAACATTTATACAAGAGAAAAGGTAATTAATAACGATAACATTAGTGCAATTGAAAAGGACGTGTCAATTGGTTTATGGTTCGAATTACAGAGGCAGAAGAAACATATCAGTAGATGAGAAGGTACGTTCTACGACACCAGAGGTCTCGGGTTCGAATCCAATCCTAGGCATGGGAATTCATTGTAAGTGTCCCTTCATCATTTTCATCATATCATCACTCATCCTCATCTTCGCGATAAGCCAATAGTGGCAGAAAAGCGAACTATAATAAACAAGGCTGATTGATTTGTATCAGGTGATTTTTTTAAGTTACTGATATAAATCACTATAAATAAATAATTTATGGAATAATGTACATAAGGATATTGTAGATATCAAAATCACTTTTGGTGAAGGTACATTAACCTTATAATCATTTAGTGGTGTTTATTAGGCTCTAAGATAGGAAAATAAAGGAAATAAAATATATGTACTAATGGGGGGTGAAGCTCATACGAAGGGAAATGTAATATAGGGTGAGTCAGTCAAACGGGAAGATTTAAAAAAAAATACAAAAAATAAAGAGAGCAAATATTATTTATTTTATGATCATGAATGTACTGTACATGTGTACTAGTGTACCTGAAAAATGTTCATTTTTTTAATATGGTGTCGGTAAGTTGACGTTCTTGGTGTTGCACACATTGTCGGAGTCTCAGAGTAAATCCGTCCATGACATTGCGTAGAATCTCCAACGGAATGTTGTGGATCTCTTGCCGATTTCGCTCCTTCAAATCATTCCTGGTTCTTGGAGGGTTGTCCTTGAATACGTTGGATTTGAGGTAACCCCAAAGGAAAAAGTCAGGAGCTGTCAAGTTGGGTGAACGGGCAGGCCACGGAACATCGCCGAATCTGCTGATGAGGCGACCAGGAAATGCAAGTCTAAGCACATCCATAGACACAGTTGGGCGTTTGGGTTCCAAAACCGGGAGGGCAAGGTGCCAAACTAACTGGTGGGGGGGGGGCTAATACAGTATATTTCCCTTTGCAGATAAGGTTTAGCGTAGTGCTGAAGGCAAAAGTGGCGAAAAGTGGAGGGGCAACTGCCCGCCTCGCCACCCCTAATCGCCGCCCCTGCATAGACACTCTGGCAGTATGGCTAGTTGCACCATCTTGCTAGAAGAGTGTTTCTTCATCTTGGCCATAGTCATCGAGGGCAGGCAGGAAAAATGTGTCCAAACCAAGAACGCCATCTTACTGACACCATATTCAAGAAATGAACATTTTTCAGGTACAATAGTAATTTCAACTCATGTACAGTATCATGTTATTCTCTCTATTTTTGTGAATTTTTTTAATCTTCCCGTTTAACTGCCTCACCCTGTATATAAACTGTAAACATACTTAAATTTATCTTGATTTAAAATTCAATAACTTTTATAGGCAAAATTAACAAACATTTTCTGTAGAGAAAATACACAAAATACTAATCATGTTAAACCGTATGTGGCGTCATTATCATTAAACTGTTAATAAACATGACAGCTATTTTGCAAACTATCAATAAAAAATTGCAAACTATCAATAAAAAATTGCAAAAATTCAGTTACAAAGACTTTAAAAATATATTTTAAGTTACAAATTACATAGTACATCCAGAATGTTTTATTTTCACTAGAAGAAAAGTTACTGAATTTATTATAATGAAAAGATTCTCTTGGGATATCGACCAGGTGAGTTGTGGAAAAGATTCCAAGCTTCGTTAGCTCTCGAAAGCTTGGAATCTTTTCCACAACTCACCTGGTCGATAGCCCGAGAGAATCTCTTCATCATTCATCGACAGGAAAGCTTCAATGTAGTTTCATTAACACACTAAACAAACATTTCCAAACTAGGGTGATACATGCAGTATCAGAAACAGATAAATGTATATTGACATATAATTTGTTTTTGCTTTAATCAAACTGTTCAATTATTTTACAGGGCCGTTTACTAGAAAAAGCCTTTCTATAAAAAAACAACATATATGTATGGTGCCAATAACCATACAAACAATTTGAAGCGTGCTTTTTAACTAAATCTACCTCTCTAGCCTTCTTAAACCCGAAGGTTAATGGCTGCAGCAACACAGGCTTTCCATCTGTCCCTATTCTGAGCAAGATCTCTATTCATTTTTCCATCCCTACCATTTTCCTTTACGTCCATCTCAACCATTATCCCCCCATCTTCGTCTTGGCCTTATTACTGGTCTCTTACCATCAGGTTTCCCAACAAGAATCCTGCAAACTCTCTCACCTAAGTCTTCTTGATTTAATCATTCTAATAATATCTGCACATGAATACAAATTATGTACTTCTAAATTATGTAACCTTCTCCACTCACCTGTCTCCACCATCCCTTTAGGTCTAAATATTTTCCTAAGTATCACTATGGATCAAAAGAGATAATTTATATAATATATTAGTCGAGTTTGGAAAACCTAAGAAGCTTGTTAATATGATAAAAGTATGCACCAGTGAAACAAAGTAAAATTCGTGTGGGTATTAATCTGTCTGACAAATTTACAATTCCTGATGGGTTGAAACAAGCAGATGCATTATCTCCATCGCTCCTTAATTTTGCCTTAGAATATGCTGTTAGGAAGGTAAAAGAAACTAACGAAGGACTAAAATTAAACGGTGTGACTGAGTTGTTAGCATATGCAGATTATATAAACTTATTAGGGGATGGTATAAATACAATTAAGAATAATGCTAAAATATATTTCGAAGCAGCTAAAGAGATAGGTTTGGAAGTTACCAAAGACGAAACTAAATATATGCTTACAGGCCAAAACCAAGTGTTAGGTAATAATCAAAATTAAATTATTGAGAACAACTCGTTTGAACCAGTTTCCAAATTCAAGTACTTAAGAATAATACTAACAAATAAAAATGATATTAAAGAGGAAATAAAAAGGAGGCTTAATTCAGGAAATGCATGTTACTTCTCTCTTCATAAACTTTTGCCTTTTCGTTTAATATCTAAGAAACTAAAAGTTAAAATATACAAAACAGTAATTTTGCCTGTAATATTATATGGATGCGAAACTTAGTCCCTTACATTGAAAGAGGAACATAAATTGAGAGTATTTGAAAATAATGTCCTTAGGGAAATATTTGGACCTAAAAGGGATGAAGAGACAGGTGAGTGGAGAAGGTTACATAATTTAGAACTGCATAATTTGTATTCATGTCCAGATATTATTAGAATGATTAAATAAAGAAGACTTAGGTGGGCAGGTCATGTGTCACGAATGGGAGAGTTTGCAGGATTCTTGTTGGGAAACCTGATGGTAAGAGACCTGTAGGAAGGCCAAGACGAAGATGGAGGGATAATGTTGAGATGGACCTAAAGGAAATCGGTAGGGATGGAAAAGAGTATATAGATCTTTCTCAGGATAGGAACAGATGGAAAGCCTGTGTTGCTGCAGCCATGAACCTTCGGGTTTAATGAAGCTAGAGAGTTAGTTAGTTTTATATTTTCCTAAGATCTTATTTTGAAATTCTCTCAATTTTTGTTCCTCTTTTAATGTAAGGGACCAAGTTTCAAGTCCATATAATGTTACAGGCAAAATTACTGTTTTGTATATTTTAACTTTTAGTTTCTTCGATTTGAACCAAATCAATCAATCAACAGCATTTGTTGACACATTACTATGGAGACCGAGGCTTTTAGATAAATATAGCATCCAAGAGATGTGACAAGTAGGAAATAAAAAAAACACACATAAACAGCAATGCCTTTTACAATCCAAATAGCAAGGCCATTTCAGATCTGTACCACAGAGCCCCAGGGCCCAGGGACGTCAAAGACAGAGAAGGAAACTCATAGCGACACTTTATGCAGTTATCGCATGGACCAAATTAGCAGATCCGTACTGCCTGGAAATTATCCTCAGTCGATTGAAAGCCTTTCATGTAGTTGTTCTGGTCAATAATGACAGTTCTCACCTCTCCGATGCTCACAGGAAGAGTTAATTACAAGCGCGGGACGAGACAGAAAGATAAAACTGTAAGCGCGATTCGTTTGACGAATGAATCGCGAAGCAGATCTTCAACAATGAAACTGACCTTAATAACCTTCTGAGGCAGTAAAGCAAACCTCAAATAAAAAGTTAACATGATCGTCCAATTGCGTGTAGGTTAAAATTTAAGCAAAATAGAAAACGCAACAATTAGACGAAAATCCTTTCACCTTAGCATGCGGAGAAAGCACATAATTGGAAACGGAGTTGCGAAATTGAGCCTTTCTCTCATGTTACAGGTTAGCAATTTAAGTGTCGTAAAGTAACTGTAATAGTAACTGTTGACATAGGGTGCCCATCCCCCCCCCCCAATATCATGTCATGCATCCTCCCCCAAATCATATCATTCGCGCCCTCAAACCCTATTGTAATCCGCACAAAGTATTAAATTACGACAGCGTGTCTACCGAAAGTAACTTTTTCCTTAGTTTTACTGAACACTATACTTGATCTGCCCCTCCTCCCTAAACAGGGAGCCCATCACTCAAGACCACCCCTAAAATCGTTGATCATAATCGAGAATATCGCTTGTCTTGTAATGCAGCTATGGTATATAAACTTCACATTCACCTCATTAAAGCGCCAAACACGCATCCTAGCAACACATCATTGCCAGCGAAGCAAGCAAAAAATTTTTACATCCATTTCTTTGCGGGCTTTCAAGAATATTAATTTAATAGAATGCCAATACTTTCTTAGTATTTTCCAGCTTCTCCTTTGGCACGTTCAGGGTCGAAAACGTGTGGATACCATATCGCTAAATACAGTCTCCAAAATTTAATGTTCGAACTCTCTCTCTCTCCACTACAGAAATCCCTTGACAATAAGATTTAACACTTTATCAAGAGCTTTCTTCCTTTCAAATTAATTTTAGACTTACTGTTGATACTGAAGAGTGAATATTGTCTCCTCCAAAAAAATAATTCTCAGTCTTCTCACCAGGATTTCCGCAACAGTCTAAGACAGGAATTGGATACCCCCCTCTATTTAATGCTCATTCTCCCTCTAACTAAAATATCCGCCATAATCTAAGACCTAGAGTTGGATACTGTCCCCCAAATTTAATTCAGACTCCCCCCCCCCCCCAGAACCCACATGTCAATTAAGGCCTAATGTAAAACTTGGATATCTCCCTCGCCCCCCACCTTCGATAATACCCTTAAACACTTTCTTTTCTTCATCTAATGGATTAAATATGGTGCATTTAAGGTGTAAAATATAAACATATATTTTGGAAAATATATAGTAAATGTTGAATTTTATAGTATTTGAAGGGAAAAAATCCCCCACAAAAATCTCGATGGCGCAACCTGCGTCATAATCCCCCCCTGTGACTACCCCTGACTGTTGATAACGTTACATCACTGTTACAGCTACTTGCTTTTAAATGTAGCAATTTTCAATAATTAACTGTTACTTGTATCTTCGTTACTTGTAAATAGTTACTTCCAAACACTGCGTGTTCTTTATTATAAATCCATACGTACAATATTTTACTTCATGTACACTCAACGGCAATAAAAATGGGATCCCTAGATCCTGCAACTTGTACCATCGCCTTAGAGTTAGGCAACACACACGACGCCTTGCAGAGAAGCGAGTATTTCAAGATCTAGGGATCTCATTTTTATTGCCGATGACTGTACATTTGAACGTGCGAAGTTTCATGCGTTCATAACTTAGGTTGTGTTCCGGATCATCCAATAATTATATAAAATGTATGTGTGTATGTTCCGACATAACTCTCGAACACCTGGAGCGATTTCAACCAAACTTGGTACACGTATCACTTCCAATCTGGAAAGAAATACTGCGGGGGTAAAACACACTTGGCACCCCTAGGGGTTCTAAGATGAATAGTGACACTCCCAATGCCGTTCAACTCCAAGTTCATTTTACACTATAGTTAGAATTTATTATTTTCCTGTCTAATAGAAGATTGGGATAAATAAATACCCGGGCAACGCCGGGCAATCAGCTTTTAGCGGTATAGTTTGTGCTTTTAAGCTGATTCTCAGCAACATACACAATATACACTACCATACATTTTTGAATCCTTGTCCCGAGGTTCAAAACTTGCAGTACCCGAAGTTCTGTGGATGCTAGTTTAGGAAATAGACACGTACCTCTTCAAATTACAACTTAACGCCCATTTCCTTTTAGATATATATAGGTTTATTCATATTATATTTACAGAAGTTAATTCTTGGCCGTTATTCACAAAATTACATTCCGGTGTACCCTGTCCCCCCTTCCCGAAGAGAGTGTGTAGACTCGCGTAGCCACTGGCTCCACGAGTAAAAAAAAATATAACCTTCAGTACCAAAAAAGGTGGCTGAAGGTATGTGTGTTGTGTACCCGGTTTCCCACATGAAATAAACTATTGGAATAATGTGAAATGAGCAAATGTGTGTATTAAAAAAAAGAAAGTTAACATCCCCGCCGTCGGTTCACATAATAAGGAAAGAAAGCTCGCCCAGCCGCTCCCCTCAGAGAAAAATATACCTCTTACATTGCTGTACTCCGCCAAACATCTGAGACCCACTGCTCCGCTGCCCTTCCTATTTATAGGCCCCGCTAATGACCTAAACCGTTACTGGAAACTTACCGCTCCCCAACGGCCAAGAACCCAAACGTACAGGAATACATAGACATACACAATTTATAACATAAAAAAGGATCCAGTAATGATCGCATCATTACAAGCTATACTGCTTTTCCGGATTCTCTGGAGTAGCGACGCGCAGAGGGGAAAGCTTGTGGGCGGGGTCAGACTAGGTGGGGAAGGGTGCCTGATGAAAGCAACGAAGTGCTGCGCGGTGTAACAGCCGTAAAGCAAAACGCTTTCTGCTGCCAATTTCTTCTTTCATTCTTAACAATGGCCAGTGTATTGTTTTACACAAATAACAAATAATATTGCACGTTTATTTGTCTTTTGATGCTACGAAGAACAGAAAAAAAATTAAAACAAATTTAAACATACATTTTCAAAAAAAACATGCAAATAACCACAAACTATGAAACATCGTGTATCAAAATGAGTTTTAAATAAGTATGAAAAACATGTTTCAAACACTTTGTTTTAAACATTTGTAAAAAAACAAAGCCATGTGTTTTAAACTTTTCAAACAAGTTGTTCTCGAACACATTCAACACTATGAGGCGCTCTCCTGAATGCAGAGTTCCCCTAGACTTGCGAACTGACATGTGTACTACGGAACTACTGGACCGCGAATGAGCACCCTCCCGTGGATGCCCCTCCCCTCCGCGCGTTCATTGGACGAGGCGCACACCCTTCCACATGCGCACAGAACGCGTTCGCGTTCTCTTACTCCAGAGAATCCGGGAAAGGAATATAGTTTAACACAGTAAACCCTCGTTAACACGAATCTAAAAAAAACGAAAAAAACAAGTGTTCGTGTTAAAAAAATTCGTGCTAATCGGGGACTCAAATTTTATTGTTGCAATACAGTTCTTTCTACAATAGGTCTATTTATTATGTATGTCATCATAGAAAACACTACTACAGTAATTAACTTTTAAAAATAGTACTCACAGATCATTTTCTGGTGAAAAACAGTTCTCTATGTGTTGTGATGACACACATTGCCAGGATGCGGCGTGCATCAAGAACACTCTAACTTGGAGTTTCCGTCTTCTAAAAATAAAAGGTAAAAAGAATAATAATAGAAATAGAAAATATAATATAAAAATAATAAATAAATAAATAATAAATAATAGAAAAACACATCTGAACACACAACTGAATATCTTGGTTAAATACGTATAAGCTCATTGTTGACGCGATGATCGCGATTGTCGAGCAATTGCACCACAGTTTTAATCTTGATGTTACTCGTACTGGCTATGTTTTAAAGAATAGAAAAACACATTTGAACACATTGTTAATGTGAATCTGTTTGTTACTGTCACAGTCAGATTTATCGTCGACCTGCCTCATTATTATTATTATTCTATCCTTAGCCGTGAAAAAATGTGTTTAATCAAGGTGTTGAGTGTTTTTATTTGTATGTATATATATTTGATCTGCCAAGCCAACGGGAGAAAGAAAGGAAGTCGCGAATCTGACGAACGAGCACCAGAAAGGTCACGTTTTGCGTCTGAAACTTAGGAAATTCGACCTTAACGACAGCCATTCAAATATCTCGGGCTCCAGCAGCCGGACCGAAGTGAAACTTTTACCAGCGCAGCAACATGTATGCAAGGACGGATGTGTGCAGATTCGTCGCAATCAAACAAGAATTACGGATGCCAGATCGAATTGGTTATAATCGATCAGTTTATGGACACAGATTGCAGTTGAGCTGTCGGCGCCGGGCTGGCCCGCACTTAATCCGAACGTACCCTACCAGAGCACGCTCTGTCCAGGCTGGGAGACATTAGAGCGAAGAGGAATGACCTCTTGGGAAGCGTACCTCCAACGACTGTCAAGCGTTCTTTTTCGAAATCTGTATAAAAAGAAAGGACCTGCCATTTCGACACACAGTTTTACCGCGAGTTCCAAGGAGAACACATCCACGCGCTCCGAACGTTGAGACTATCATTGTGCCGACTCGTCGTGTGTTATTACCTTTTTGGTGTGAGGACGAGCGGAAGTGCTCCAGCCTACTGTAGTCTTCAGAGCGAGTTTGTGAGAAGTGGCTGTAGGCGAGATTTTGTCCTTTTCGTGAAGTGAAACGCACATAAGGATGGCCGGTTAACTGTAGAAGAGAGGAGAGGGGTCACCCTCGGTTCGCCCCGATGCCAGACGAGACACCACGACGAATGCCTACGTCATGCTGAAACCCCGAGCTACGCCGCCTGATGCCTACCAGCCGCCACAGAGAGGGAGAGAGATGTCGAACGCTGCCATATCGACGTCCCGACGCTTGAGATCGTCCGACGGTGATGGACGACCCATGAACTACCGCCCGCCGCCCAGATGCGACGTCCGAATCACGCCTGACCACGGAGATGCTCACCGACCCCGAGAGGAAGAGACGCCGAGGCCCTTGACGTTCCCCGAGCGACGCCGACGACCCATCGTCACTGATCCGCCGAGGAACCAGATGCATGAACGCTCTTCACCTTCTCGTCGTCGCGATCGAGGAAGAATAGGAAGACCTTTCGTATGCATACTAAGTGATTTCAATCGTCCGCGAAGACACCAGGATGCGTCGTGGAACCAGAGAGATGTTAACGTATTCATCTGTATGAATGTCAACACGTACCGGCTCGATTGATATTTAGAGAATGCCCTAGAAATTCGTTGATGTTTTGAAAACGCACACACTACTCGACACTCGACTATCAAACTCCCGTTGCGCTTAATATTTGTATTTAATTGTCTCAGGTCAATTTTACTCATTTCTTGTCATTTTTAATGTTCTTAAATTCACTGTTGTTTGTGCTCCTTTTGTATTGATTGAAGTGCGTACTGCTAGAGTAAAGCGCCGCCCGCTTAATTGTTTTATCTATTTGAGGTTTGTTCAGTTTAATATGTGTCAGCGCAGTGTCGCTGCTAGCTACGTCAGGTCGCGTGTGTGATTATGGTTAAAGTATTTGCCTGGTAATATTAATTGCTCGTCGCGGCGAAGTGTTGAAGTCCCGCCCGCTAGAGAGTGTATGTTTGCGTCACTCAACGGAGGTTATTGTTATGTTTAGGACCACGTGAGGTCAAGTAAAAGGAAAAACGTCCGCCCACGTGAGCGTAATTGCTGTTGAGATGCTTTGTTTATTCTGGGCAAATAACGTATTGTCACCGCACCGACCTATTTTTAGAGGTAAACTTAAGTAAGGGCTGGCTAGTGATTTGAAGTAGCACTGGAGCAAATTCACAAATGACCTAATTAAACAAAAGTCAATGTAAAAGTAAATGCGAATGCAATAATTAGGGCTCGTCGTCAAAAACCTGTGCATTTTATGTATTATTTTTGTTGATGACCCCGTAGGCTGGATCTGTGAGAGAATGTGTGATTGCAAGAGTGGGGACCTGTACTGAATTGATTTTTATGTGATGAATTGAATATACTTTTTATTCTTTTATGTTAATTTGGGCAATATCATTTCATACGTATGTCGCTACCCGTGATTTTCAGGTATGCAGCTAGCCTCTTCCCGGCTACAGGTAAAGGTGTGGTAATTGAAAGTATATGTTTTTTTTTTTTTTGATATGGCTAATCGCTATGCACTGTTGGTCACCGTCCCTATACACGAACTCAACCTGGACCGTTAAGCACTTTCACTTGTCCGAGGGAGATTTTGCCGCCTCTATCTAGGTAGTGGTAGTTTTTGTTTTCCCGGGCAAGGGAGGGCGTTTACATTACAATACTGTATAAGTTGATTGTTCACAAGATGATAGAGTTCGTGGAGCGATTTCTTACATACCTAGCAGAGGAACAACAGAAAAAATTGTGAAAAACTTTGAAAGTTCGTTTAAAATTAGATCTAATGACGCAACGGACTAAAAAGCAGTTCGTAATTCGTGGTAACCGAAATTCGCGTTAACCGATAAAACTTTCTATAAGATATCATACATCCCTGCCGGGACCAACATTTTGTTCATGTTAACCGAGTGTTCGTCTTAAGCGAGTTTGTGTTAACGAGGGTTTACTGTATAAAGGAAGGCATCGAAGATTATGAAAGTATCAATCAAGTTCTACGAGTCGCATGACATTGCCTTTACCCTTGGTATCAGAGACCGTTTGAATGCTATGGAAAGAAGAACTGGTTGCCAACACCCTTACTTTGGCACATTTCCAGATGCAATATCCCGTTTGTTGAAAGGAAGACTAATCCTTTTGATGGGAGAACGATAAACGCATGTGCCTCACACATTGTTTACACCAGCACCGCATTACCGATACCCAACGGAGCCTTCGAGTCAGTGGAGCGTATTTGACACGTGTCAAACATTGTCCATGCTCTGAACTCACCCCACCCTTCCGCTTATAATTAAGTAGGTTTTTGCACTCATTATTTCATGCACAGGATTTCTCTGTGTCCTGCTTCGAAGGTATCGTACCCTGACATCAAATTCAGTTTTTTCTCTTCTCACAGGGGCGTATTTAGATGAAGCCCAGACTAGGGATGGACGATATTGGAAGTTTGATATCGCGATATATCATCACGGTCGAGACGATACGATGTTCTTTCCGTATCGTGATATCGGCAATATATCGTCTCCACGATATATATCGCCAAATATCGTGACGATATATCGCTAAAATATTCTGACGATATATCACCAACACGATATCTATCGCCAAATATCGTGAGTATATATCGCTAAAATATTATGACGATATATCACCAACACGATATATATCGCCTACAGGATATATATAGCCAAAATATCGTGACGATATATCGTCTGGTTGATATCGCCTGAACGATATTTTTTCAATATATCGTCTGGACGATATATCGTCCAACACTAGTCCAGACACAGTGTGCGAATTAACAAGGGGGTTGCGGGGATTTCCCCCTCCACAAAAACTGAATTCAAATTATTTTTATTCCTGCAAGGGATGTTTTTACATGTATCAACTGCTGTGGGTAGGATTCAGGGGTGTTTTCAATAAACCAATCAAATTTTATACATATATTTTGGATAACTTCTAAAAAACGATGACATTTTTGTATCGCAAGTGACATTTCAAACTTGTCATAATTAATGTTACACAAAACTTAAGAACAAATCCTTTAATTTAAAAGGCAATGTCTATACTTTACTATTCAGGAACCTATTGCCTGTTAAGACTTTCAGAGCTTGATTCGAAGTAATAGAAGCAAAATTCCGTATATTTACGTTATTCTTCGTTCTTCTGTATTTCTTACATAGATGAATTCTCATCAAAAGTGAGATCGATCTAGTGGGCCTTTGAATTTGTATTTATTTCGGTATGACACCATCAGTAGTTTGATTCAGTTGCCAACAAGAAATTGAATTGAAATGTATTTATTTAAGTGTTGTGAACAGATTTATACCTTTATACAACACCATGTATTTAACATACATGCATTAAACTATTTTACAGAGTAAGGTTAGCTACATAAAAGATGCTTATAATAATATATATTCAATACATAAGTCAAAATTTATTTTGTAAAAAATGTTTAAAGTTAAAAGTATAATTGTTGTTGAAATAGCCTACATTATTATCAAACTTCATTTCTATACACTGGGACATTTAACTTCACTAGGGATGCCAACTTGTCCATCCAAGAGTTAGATTTTAAAAGTGTACTTGCAATTACATTATGATGTCTTCTGGTGTTATAATGAGGCACTTTAACACATAATTGTTCCACAATTTCTTAACTATCTATTACACCTGGTGACATATTTTCTATAAACTGGTGACATAATATATTTCTTCTACATTCAAGCTAACATAATTCAAGTTTTTTTACTCAAGTTACTGTATTCATAATAGACATGATACATTTCAAAATTATTATACATAAATCTACAAAATGTGCGTTTGAACATTTTCAATTAGCAATGTATTACTTTTGAAATTTAATGGATGCCATATTTGACAAGAATATTCTAAGGACGGCCTAACCATAATGGCATACATGAAGATGAAAAGTTCCAAATTACTGCTTGTTTTCTATTTTCGTATCAGGTTTCCATAATTAATCTTGCATTTTTAACAATCATAGTGGCTTAAATGTAAGCTTAGTATCATATATAACACTTAGGTCTTTGATAGTGTCTACATTCTGTACTGGTACATTGTTAACCTTGTACGTAATTAGACTGTATATTGTGTTTGTCTGGTATACATTACAAATTTAGTTTTATTTACATTTAGTTGAAATTGATTGTTCTGCATCCATTTGTTTTATGTAATTTAAATCATTCTGTAACAAATAACAATCATTAATAGAATTTATTTCTTTATACACCTGTCATCATCTGCATATAGTAGGATATTGCTATTTGAGACAGAATGTTCCATATCATTTATGAAGAGCAAGAACAATAATGTACCTTTGCGGTACACCACTCTTCAAATTGGGTATTTCTGAATAACAATTGTTAATTTTAACTTTAAATGTTCTGTCCAAGAGGTAGTTCCTAAACCATTTGCAATCACTATCTGGAAACCCAAGTTTATCACGTTTATATAATACAGTAAAACCTCGTTAATCCGAACTAATGGAGGATAAGTTGACCGGTTTAACAAAAGTCCGGATCAACTGAAATAACCTAAAAGAACAGTAGAGAGTGCATTAAAACTCCGTTTATATCAACAAAACACGTTTATTATGCTGTATTTAACAGGCATAGGTCTAAATACATTATACAGTAGAGTCCAAAGTCTGCGGGAAACAGAATTTCGTCAGTGGTTGACTGCCTTTTCTTTGTGAAGTTCTCTTGTTGACTTCTAGCCACATTTAAAACCTTGCATTCTGCTTTTTCTTTGTCCTTTGCCTGTCCGGATTAACCGAAGTCCGGCTTATCGGGGTTCGGATTAACGAGGTTTTACTGTAATGTCATATTCTTGAAAATTGTAAAACACATAATAGCGAAAAGGATTTTTTTTCTTTACCCGAAGTTATCGTGGTATGTCACAAGATCAAGACATTTCCTATGGAGATACTTGCTTTGATCATAAGTTAAGTCAAGTTTCAGCACCTTTTCGATTGTGTATTATATACGTACTTGTCCCTGTCCCACGCAATGATAGAATTAGTGTCCACGTTACCGTGATTTTTAACGCAGAATAAATATAAATCCTAAAACAAAAATGATTTGTTTCATACTGAATCAATTTTCTTAGAGCTATTGCTTGAAGTTTCAAAATGTTAACAGTGTATCTTGAATTTCAAGCATTTGTTATCGGTGCAACTTTTCGTTCAACCCTCGTACATAGGATTTTTGAGGTAGTTAATATATGTTTCGTATTTCTAATACGGGCTGGCACGAATTTGTTGGTTGAACTGCATTTGCCTTCATCTGTGAGTACTAGTATATAATATTAGTAGTTAATGAATACCCTCTCTCCCCAAAACACACACACACGCACACACCAATACACACATAAAAGACCGCACGTGCACTTCGGGATGAATACTAATATAAAATATTACGCATTACATTACGTCCATCGTTAGCAGGTGGTAAACTTGGGAATCCAGTTCAAATGGAGGCAGGTTCGACAGAGCAATTATGACGTCATTCGCTTCAATACAATGACACAAGGATCGCTGCGTGCGTTTGACAACGCGAGCAGTCGCCATTTTTCATGCAGGCGAACTCGCACATTTCAACGAGAAGAGGGGGTGGGGGAGGAAGGGAAGAGGGGAGGGGAAAAGTAATGAGAAGAATTTCGCATTAAGGTTTAAACAAATGAGCAGCGAACGCAGGTCGTTCGCAGATAACAAAAAATAAATGGGAGTTCATACTTTTTTATTCTTCTCTTTCCATCAGCTGAAATTAATGGCTAACAACTTTCATGACGGTTAAACAAAAGTGGTTCGAATGTGCTATCGGATCTGGTAAAACGAGAAACATGAATGGCCGGGGTATGAACTTTGGGAATTATAAATACGAATGTTCCTCTCTTTTCTTTGCGCAGCTTTGTCTGGTTACGGCTAGAGTATTTCAACGAAATCATCTACTATTTGTAAATGTACGCATCTGCAAATTCATATTGGCCATATTCTCATTATGTCTTTCCGTCACGTCGTAGTTTGAAAACTCTGTCTATTTTCCGTTGTATAAAATACGAGGGTTTGAAAGAACGTAGTGGCAACAGTGTCATCATGTCACGTGCTATCAAGAGAGGGCGTTGGTGTTCCCAGTAGGTCTAGAAGGAAGGCATTGCTATTCAACGCACTCGTTGCCACTGGTAGTCTGTGCAGACGGACGTACCGGGTGGCCAGAATTAAAGTTACCCAACTCAGAGCCCTCTGTAGCCTGTATGAGGCATCGTAGAACTCTGGAATTTGGTGAATCCACTATGCAGACCATAGGGAAGATGATGGCGATAAAAAAAGTTCAATTTTCCGCCACCAGGTCGAAATGTGGCGCTGTACGTCCGTGATGGGTTGTAATAATGACGTAAACTGCTCCAATTGGTTATGGATTTGCCTTTACCTTACAATCTTGCAATAAACGAGATATTATTGTCTCTCAACCTCCGCCACTAACAATTGTTTTTCTAATTAATAACTCAGCTAAATCACTTAACGTGATTATTTGTGCAACCCATCATGGTAGTACAGAGCCACATTTCAACCTGGTGGCGGAAAATTGAACTTTTTTATCGCCATTTGAGAGTTCTACGATGCCTCAAACAGGCTACAGAGGGCTCTGAGTTGGGTAACTTTAATTCTGGCCACCCGGTATACGGAGCTGTGAAATGATGTTGTGAAACTGGACCGCTCTAAAGCCATGTTTCCGAAGAGCGTGCAACGCGCATGAGGTGACGTGTGGCAGAAATGCGACGGCATATAGTGCGGGTTTCGGAAAAGCCTGTAGCAACGTAGTAGCCTTGTCATATCGGAAAGTGGCCCAATGGGTATCCGCCTTCCGACAAGGGCATCATAGTGTAGAAGACGCACCACGTCCTAATCTCAATGCGCATTAGGTCGATTTGATCAAATCATTACTGGAGGTGGATCGTCGGTAGACAACAAGCAGGGGCGTATATTCAAGGCTAGCTAGGATATCTGCGAAACGTAAAGTCTAGAGAATAAAATTCAGGAGAAAAATCCATCAGAAATTGTATATAAAGTTAATCATATCAGTGAGATGATGATGGTGATTCTGGAGTTGGCAACCTGATTTCTTATGAGTTGGCAACCTGATTTCTTATGAGTTGGCAACCTGATTTCTTATGAGTTGACAACCTGATTTCCTATGAGTTGGCAACCTAATTTCTTAGGAGTTGGTAAATTTATTTTTGTTCATAGCCAAAGACCACGTGACATAGTGAGATACCCCAGATCTTGGGCTGTATACACCACTGACAGCAAGGGACTTAGCTGAAGAAGCACAAGCAACCCACAGTACAGCATTGCACGTGTTGAGCCACATCTGCCCATTGTTCTTCATAACAATGCTGTCACAATGCTGCTCGTATAAGTGAATTACTCACACGGTGGGGATGTGAGGTACTCGAACATCCTCCATATTCCTCCGACTAGAGCCCCTGCGACCTCGATCTCTTTCCCAAAGCCAATGACCCAATGAAAAGGCAGCGTTTCCGCACCAATGACTCAATCCTGCAAGCAATAAGGCTTTCCTTCATGGAAATGAATAATAGCGGCACTGCTACTCGTGTTAGGCATCTTCCGGTAGTGTGGTAGGGTCATAAACGTAGCTGTGGATTACATTGAGAGAATTCAAGTCTGCAGGTTCTGCAATAAATGGTTTGTCAGGTATTGATGTGTTGTCACAACTTTCTCTCCAGCCCTCGTATACATGTCCGGAAAGTAAGATGCAGTTAGCTATATAATGTGGTTAAAATGAATATTTTTGTCCAAAATGTACAACATAATCTGCACTGTTATTTAAGTCCACTTCATGCACAGATAGGCTAATCGGGACTGGACTTCACTATGTGCCTTCACCGGGTGCACACAGAGAACTAAATGCATCATACGGATTGATGCACTAAAGTGTATTCTATGGCATCTGCGAAAAATTAGATTCTCATTTCATGCATTTTAGTGCATTTTTGTATGTCGTAAAAGAAACACCAAAGTGCATCATGTGATGCAAGCGAGTATTTCTTTCAGTCGAGATGCCTTATATTGTATCATTTGATGATTGATGCACCTTCCTCCATCTTTTTCAATAACGCACTTAAACGTTTCATCTGAGCTACAGATTTTATTTAGATCAGATGAAACGTCTAAGTGGATCATCGAGAAAGATGCAGGAAGGTGCACCAAAACGCATGAAGGTGCGTCAAAATGCATCAAATGATGCATTATATTGCATCTCGACTGAAAGAAATCCTCACTTTCATCACATGATGCACTTTGGTGTTTCTTTTACGACATACAAAAATGCACCCAAATGCATCAAATGTGAGTCTGATTCTTCGCAGATGCCATAGAACACACTTTAGTGCATCAATCAACGCGTTTTGGTGCATCAATCGGTATGATGCATTTAGTTTTCTGTGTGTGTCGAACCCGGAATCTATTGATTACAGGGCGACAACGATACCCCTACGTCATCGACGAAGCCCCCACTGTTGCGAAAAATAGTTTTGACTTGTGGTTCTAGACAGTAAATTCGTGGATGTAAAAAATACACTTTAATATTTTAATAACACAAATTAATTAAAATTATCATTAACTTTCAATTTTCGGTGCTGTAAATAGGTGAATATCTTAGGGAGCATTAAGATTGAAGCATACACGCGGCAGGCGACATGTGACACGGGGGTTTAACGCCGAAGTGTCAGTTTGTCGTGTCGCTTCGGTTTGGAAGATTGCATTCACTTCTAAAGGTTGGTTTCCATACGTCGCGTCTTGATTGTCGCTTCGGTGTGAAATCTCCCTTATAATGCCAAAACTGGACTGTACGGAAGATGAATCAAAATTTCCCATTTTCTTTGTTTCACTCTTGCCTTTTGGCAGCGGGTGAAAAAGATATACAGAAGGGATGAAAGAAATTAAGCCAGAGAAAGATTGCACACCAAAGTAACAGGCGAAAAGTGTCGCTTGATGATGTCACCAATCGAACGCGGCTTCTACGGCTAATAATGCCGCTAAAATGAGGACTAAAAGTGGTAAACATTGTAAGTGCCAAAAGCGAAAGTGTTGGGAAATTGCATCGTTCCGCACATCAGCCCGTAAGAACGTGCACACTAGTGACCTCTTTACACGCCCTTTGAACTACTTAGAGGGCTACCAGCCACTTTTCACGTTTACCACATTATAAAGCATGGCACATTTCACAGTTTAACGTGGAAAATGGTGTTTGAATTATTGTGGCACTTACAGCATTTACCAATTTTAGTCTTCAAATGTTTCTGCTGATTGGCCTCGTTCCCGAGCCATACAGAATTTCACATCGAGGCGACACGAGCCTATTCAGTCTACAAGCAAACATCCATCGTGCTTGCTCGAAAAACAGACCGAGGCGACACGGTACACGCCACTGACAAAACTGCAGAGCGACATGCAAGCCACAAGCAACTTGTGCCGCTACCGTTCGTATGATTTCATTACTGATGGTTCGCTTCCAAGAGACAAGTGTCGTCTTTGTCGCTTCGGTCTGACAGCTCCCTTAGCCTCATCTAAATTCTTACAAAGCCGTCTCGGTCTCGTCTAGTCTCGCTGTTATCGGTCTCGTGCAGAGACTGGCTTAAGAAACCAAAACTAGAGAGTGTACATCCGCCGCCGTAACATCATCCAAGACGTGACATCACCTTCCTTTTGTCACTTCCGACCTCACCCCTTTTGGCACGATTCCTCCCCTTTCTTGTTTTACACCCAACCCTTAAAATATTTACAGCTGTCACTTCATGTCGAGACACCAAGAAGACACTTAACACTGCAACGGCAAAAACGAAGAAGCGTTAAGGTTCATTTTACCGCGATAAGCAGGCGTTGCTTCGACCATGAATCCTTGGTTTTCATTCTTGGAATTGCTTTCCGAGATGGATGACAAATTAACGGCGCAGAAGGGACGCCAAGGAGTGAAAGGTCCCCACGAATTGTAACCTCTCGAAACGATGCCATATGCGATCTTGTTGCCTGGCAACCGCCATTACTTGGAAAACAACTGAAAGCATTCGGTAGCGGAAGAGTGCTTTCACGGTGGCCTTTGGTGAAATCTCCATAAAAGAATTCCAAACGGCATGGGGACGACCCCAGACGATGTTATTTTGAAATACAGCCTTCATCGCAAAAAACAATTTAATTTTGTTGGCTAGATCGGAAAGCTGTGCAACGTTCCTTTGGGATGCGCGCCACTGGATTACCACGTCACGATAGCTGCCCAATCCCCGTGTGCGGCAGAGTTATGAGACTCCCTTAACGTTATTGCTACACTGAGCATTCTCAGGACGTGCTGATAGAAAAAAATACTAGCTTTTTGCCATTGAACAACGTTTAATAACATCATATTACTTTAAACATTCATTGCAATATATATTGTCACTATACTCACTAACGCAAGTAGTACATTACAATAAGCTGGTTCTTTCCGTTTAAAACCGCGTCTTTAACAGATTTGAGATCATTTCACGCAATTCAACTTACCTTCTTCTTCTTCTTTTTTATTTTTGGCTCACACCGCGTATTTTTGCGATTTCTAGCCAGAGTTCCAAAATGTTGGTGAATATCCTTCACTACTGACTTGTTGAGTGCTGTTGTCCATTCACTTACTTATCAACTTACCTTCAGTCTTTTTACATACTGTTGTTCTGGCAACTCAATCAACAGCAGATATATCTGTGCCCGACTGGATAGTTTTACAAATGTCTAGAAACCGGAAATGACTTCCGCTTCCGGTATTACTTTTAATGACACATGAAAACCAGAACTTATAAAGTTGAAAATACTAACAGTGATATCAACACAAACAAATAAATCCAACATATTACTGCGAAAATTACAAATAAAACATGTACATGCTAAAAATTAACAAGGCGTATCAGCTGAATTGCTGACTTATCTTCATATGCATATATAGTCTCTCTTTCTCTCTTCCACTCTGCTGACCTTCACAGCGCGCTACGATACCAGGTTCGAATCCAAGCATGGGCATGGGTGTTCTTTGTGAGTGTCCCTTCATCAATTGCATCATATCGTCAATCATCCCCATCTTCACGGTGTTAGATGATTTTGCAAAGGACAAACTCTTAAACCAATTCTGTTACTTTCCTTTATTGCATATTAGTTCTGTTAAGATTACATGAGACTCAGACGAGTTGGTGAAATCTAAGCATTAAAATAGCACGATGTGAAGAAAAGGCATTTTGCCATTTAATGAAAAAGAAACACCCAGTTCATATCCTTCAATATCATGCAACCAGCGCTACAGCGTAATCAAAGAGGATTACATACATGTCAGGCGTTCAATTTTGATCAATAAATTATTAACGGGTAATTGCTGAGCAAGTGAAGCAATATCATCAGTCGATCACTCTCAATCGATAAACTCTCGAGGGAAGAGTAAAATGGATTGCCTACCCGATACTCGACGCACCAGAAACATTAAGCTCTTTATGCTATATTTTTCGATACAAACTCTGTAAGAAGAGACTACAACGAAATTGGACCAAGCGGGGCGTGTGAATATTTTATGGGTTGAAGAGAATTATGATTTTGTATTTAAATGTCATTGCTTTGTCAAATCGGTTTGATTCCGCAAGGATCAAATTTAATTAATCGAGAAGTTGTGTAGATTCTGATCCACGCAAATTTACTTTAAAACATTAACTGAGTTATTGTTTCTTAATTGAAGAATTGCAAAAAATAACTGAATTGCAGTTACTTAATTGTAAAAGTAAAGGAATTACAGGTACTTTGCTCTAATAGTAACTAAATTGCAGTTACGTAACTGTAAAAGTTACTAAATTACAGTTCATTCATTGTAAAAGTAAAGGGATTACAGGTACTTTCGTGTAAAAATAATTTAATTGCAGTTACTTAATTGTAAAAGCAACTCAATTATAATTGCTTAAGTGAAGAAGTACCGGAATTTCAGTTACTTTATTGTAACAGGAATTGAATTACAGTTATATAATTGAAAAACTTATTAGACTTATTCAAAATCAGGGAGAGAAAGGGGGTGGGTTGCAGTTTTGTCCCAACTATCTCTGGAGCGAGCCAATGAACAGGCCTTCCCTTTGAATCAGATGCTTTCTAATCAAGGGGCCCCTAGTTCGATACCCGGTGGAGTCACGTAGTGATTCGGATCCCACTTTAAACTTCGGTCCAGTCCCAACTAGCCTTACTGTGCATAAAGTGGACTTAAAACACCAACTCAATCAATCAATTCACGAATGAAAACGTGAGATGGGAATGGGATTGCGTGGAGGTGAGTAGCGACTGCGGTTACCAGCCTTCGCAGCAGCGTGTACTGCTTCGTATTGCCCACTCGATTCCCCCCTTCTCTGCCGCTATGCGTGGCCTTACGCCAGAGAAAGCCGGGGCACCCTAATTTATCAGTAGTTATATCTTGCCCATACGCTCAAGATTCTCTTCTATAGTTTTTTTTCCGCGACAGAGTTGGAAACACTGATCTCCAGGTCTTCTGTACATAAGCGATAAGACGAGAGAGGCCCTGAGGATGGATTGGTTCTTCTGAAACGTTGGCCTCTCGCTTTCTGCACCTCTGATTCCGATTTCCTAGTAGAATGCATTCCTTTGAAGCATCCCGGTCTCTCAGAGTTCCAGCGTTTTATCTCTGTCTCTCTCAAGCGTTCAAGAGTTCCCCTCCCCGCCCCTTCGAGCCAAATTATTACGTTCCGTTTGTTAAAAAAAAAGACGTTGGAAGGGATTTCGGTTTTTGATTAGAAGAGAATGAAGGACCTCCCGTGAAGATGGTGATTCTAGAACGTACAAAGAAAGGACGTTTAACAAACATCCTCTTCGGGAAATTCTTAATGAAGACGATAGAGTGCAGCACTTGGGCCATTTAGATGCTTAGCACAATTATATTCATGCTGCGACATCTTTATAACAACTTTTTAAGAAAAGAAAATTACAAATCACTACCAGGTTACCACGCTTCCGATACGTGTACTTATTTGTTCGTTTCCTTCTATCTAAGGGCAGGTGAGTGCGAAATATCACGGACGGTTTATAATAAAATATTGATACAACTTTATCGCGAATGTTACAAGAGCAGATAGAGCGGGCTCTATACATTGTTTTACATTCTAAATATTAAGTTTCCGTGAAAAATGCCTGAGAACCTTTTAGCAATAAATTATAAGTTCTTCGATGTATAGTTTTTATGCTTTGTGCATTTGAGTAGACTGAAAACTAACGTCTAAGAGCATTTTAGAATAATAGTTCCTGAATATAATTTGTATTCATGTCCAGATATTATTACAATGATTAAATCAAGAAGACTTAGGTGGGCAGGCCGTGTGGCACGAATGGGAGAGGAAAGAAGAGTATACAGCATTCTTGTTGGGAAACCTGATGGTAAGAGACCTGTAGGAAGACCAAGACGAAGATGGAGGGATAATGTTGAGATGGACCTAAAGGAAATCGGTAGGGATGGAAAAGAGTATATAGATCTTGCTCAGGATAGGGACAGATGGAAGGACTGTGTTGCTGCAGCCATGAACCTTCAGGTTTAAGAAGGCTAGAGAGTTAGTTAGTTAGTTAGAATATAGTTTCCTGTATCTTCAAGTATATTATGTACGCACATGTGAGAAGACAAAAAAGTGTATTCAAGACATGGTAGATTGGACTACATTCTTCATCACGAAATTTACTGAGCTAAGCAAGTTTGAATTTGCATGATTTAGTACTGCTCTTCTGCCACGTTTTGACTAATCGCGACGATGAGGTTAACGATTAGATGAAATTATGAAAGTACAACTCGCAAAGAATACCCGTGCCAACCTAGGCCAAGACTCGAATTCAAGTACAGTATGCGCCAAAATATACAGTACTGAAATGAAAAGATGAACAAAAGTATGAAACATGTTGCAATATATGACTGGTCTATATGCAACCCAAATAACAATCGTGCCTTTTTGGTTGCATAACTGTCAGGAAACCTAAGGTTAGGTTAGGTTAGGGCATGTGGAGTGGACGATTGTCATTTGGGTTGCATATATACCAGTCACTTTTTTCAAACTCGGTCCACCTTCGCGACCGCTTCCGTATGAGCGGATATAATGCTCAACTATGAATACTTTTTCCTTCGTCGAGAGACCCATTTCCAACAACAACTGCACAACACAACTTCCTTTTCACTACTGCGAACACGTGCAGCTGGAGCTATGCCCCGTCGACAAACGCAACCACGTGTTCGAGATGTGCGAGTTTCAGTACTGTATATTTTGGCGCATACCGTACTTCTGTGGCGCGCTCGAGCACGATGTTTGCGAGCGGAATAAATGTAGAATAGGTAGCCTATACTTTTGCAAATGCATTCAACCAAAGTCTACATTAAAGTTAAGCTTCTTGGCTATTACTATATTACTCCTACGTACCTGTAACTTATAATCTATACTCTACCCGGGAATCTATGGAGGAAGGGCGGAGCGAAGCAGTACACGCTGCTGCAAGGGGCTCGTAGCTGCAGTCGCTTTTCTCCCCTCCACGCAATCACGTTCCCTCTCACGTGTTGATTGATCGAGCCCTCTTGAGTCACTACATGCGCAGAGACTTGCATTCGTTGGCGTCGTGCCGGCCACCGTGGCTGAGTGGTTAGCACATCGCGCTACGACGCCAGGGGTCCCAGGTTCGAATCCCGGCATGGGCATGGTTGTTCGTGAGTGTCCATTCATCAATTTCATCATGTCATCATCATATAAAGTGGACTTAAAAAACCAAAATAAATCATTCAATCAATCAATAAAATAAAATAGAAATTGTTCGCGTCGTAGGGTGGACCTAACCGAGGAAAATAGGTATTTCAAGGGCCTACCCTACATAATGGCGGTAGGTAGCAAAGGTGGCTCTGAGCCGCGATAGCTCAGTCGTTAGGGCGTCTGACTACCATGCGGGAGAGAACCGGGACTATTTCTACCTGTTCAAGGGGCTCTGGCGCCCACCCAGCGTCGTATAAAGTGAGTACCTGGAGGAAACTCTGGGGGGTAAAGGCGGCCAGGGGCGTGGTGCTGATCACATCACCCTCAGCTCGGCCGAGATAGTGCAGGCTCTAACCCCACACCCCCCTATACGCCTTCATGGCGTAGTGCAAAGCACAGGGAATCACTTTACTTTACGTTTTTACATACATAGTGGCCTACTGAATACTTATGAATTACCAGCTATTTCTTTAACAGAAAAGCATCTAATATGAAAAGTAACATGTGTACACATTATGATATGTACACGATTCGATAGAATGGCTGTCTGCGGTACTTTCCCCTGAATATGTCTCTGCTTTCAGTCTATGGTCCAAGGTAAGGGGACATACGTGTTACTGGCAGCTTTGAAATCGTGCCGCGCAGTTGCATACATTAAAGAACAAAATTTCGATCGCTGTCCCAGCCCACGACGTGAGCACGTGTCCGATAATAAAGTCTGTTTTCTATTTAGTTTCATATTTATTTTCATGTTTGATAATTTAAGCGGGGAACGACAATTTTTGGTAAGGGAAGTTGGCAACACTGAAGTCCAATTAAAAAAAAAACCTAGACGAAGGGAGCGAGAGAGAAAGAGAGTGAGTGATAGAGGAAATGCCTGAAGCCTCTGGAGAAAAGAAAAAAAGCGATCTCGTGGGGCACCTTCTTTTGTGTTTCAGGACAAGCAATTTGCGAGGAGAGCGGAGAACGATAGAGAAGGGAATAGAAATAGGGAGAGGTTGGGGGTGGCAGACAAGAAAAGCAAAAGCGTTAGAATGCTTTGGAGCTTCTGAAATGTCCACCAGAAGTTCAATTTCAACATCTCATGTTTCAATTGACTTCTTTAGGTCTATTTGCATGTAATTTCACTCATTGTTTCTCGTATCTGACTAACAAAGCAAGTTTGTTTTAACAGTGCTGTGTACTGGAAAAGTGGCCAATAGAGGACTCTATTAGCATAACAATTACATAACCACTATTTTGATACGTATCGTCACGTTCAGAGGATTTCAAGAATCTGCGAATTGGACTTTTTTTTAGGTCTGGTAAACTCAAACGTTCTATTGTTGCAAAATATATACAGTCAATACTACTATTCAAAATTGTACTTTCAAATATATTTTGAAGTTTATTTTGAATAGGTGCAGGTAAACATGTTCCGTAGACAATGAACATGCCATAGAATTATTTAGTTTTTTTTTTTTTGTTTTAAGTCACAAGAAGGCTTATCGGGACTGGGATCCGAACCACTTGTATAGTCAGTTCATTTTCGTAACATCTCCAGCTTACTGACAGTGTCCAACTAGCGAGCCTACCAACAGCCTAGAGCGTGACCAACAGGGTTAGCGATAGGCGCTCCTTTGAGATGACGTCAGCGGCGCGCTCGTTCATTGGTGGATTCCGGAATTAAGACTCGCTTCCAAGCAGACAACGCAAAACAGCCAGAGATGTTACGGAAATAATCCCACTCTACCTCCACCGAGTGTCCAGGTTACAAGGCGACGATGTTACCACTACACCATCGGGGAGTTTTGACCATCACACAGTCACAATTAATAGGTTCGTGTAAAGGGCATGGTAATGTAGATTGATTATTGAAGCACGATTCAGAAAAGCTATACACAGAATACAACTGCTTCCGGTTTCTCTTCTTCTAGCCGTGAAGGTCAAACCTTGTAGCCATAGACTTAATACCTGGAAAAATGGGCCTATATATAGTTCACGTAGGGGGAGGGGGGGTGCTGGATCCGACAAAGTTGTGTGTATGTAGTCACTTAGTATTGATACTTTTCTGTCCATCTTGTGTCGAACAACTTGAGAATGTTACGATGCTTAAGTGTTTTTCTTTTGGACTGCGTTTTTAAAAAACAAATTTGTTTAACCCTAGAACACTACCGTACGTAAAATTTACGTATGCTTTGCGCTCAAATCCCTCCCCTACCTCCCACCTACACACCCCTCCACCTAGTATTGCCTCAAGCAATCTGTCCGACATAAGGCAGCACTGTGCTAAGGAGCAAGCGCTGATCGTCTTGATTCGGTTTGTTATGTTGTGCACTGTACGTCAATTTTACTTAGCTGTAGTAAATCGAGAAAACTCTTGCACGTAAATTTGAGATTTGTAAATTCGATTTGGATAGTTTAGATTTTGAAAACAAAAGTTTAGAAGCATACACTATTTCCTTGTAAGACCTTAAAATTACATTCGTTCCTTATTATGAATATTATTATTGTTTGTTTTTCATTGTTTGAACTTTTCGCCTTCATTCTTAATGTACGTACGGGCTTTTAAATCAAGACATTCTCTTAAAATATTCTGTTTAATAAAACCATGTTTATACATTTTAAAATGAAGAATATAACTCCAATATAAGGAAAATAAACAAAATAATGTTCACAAACAATTGTCATTTTGTTTCCATGATGTAGAGGTTGTGTTAAGAATCGAGGGAAAAAAATTATAACTAATTTGACAGTGCAAGTTCAAGTCCTTATTGCAGACATTCCGAAACTATCAGGAAATTGCAGACATTGTTCTGCAGTCCCATCTGGTGTGTGGAATTACGTAATGTCCTTCCCATCCGTATCCCGTCCTATACGTCTCTAATTTATGAGAACAAAATAAGTCGGAAGAAATTTTTATGAACAAGCGGGTAGAACAGGTAATCTTGTAATTTACTGAACCAAAAAAGGAGGGGGGTTGGACCAGTTGGACCTCCCTTTAAATACGCCCATGCCTGGGAAGTATCAACAATCATAACCATTTCTGTAGGTGACATGATAAACACCACGCTCCGGTCACCTGTGGGCTGTGAACAACATAGCCGTCCGTACAGGTACATTGCGGCAAAAATTCTCTTCTGAGAGTGTCCGCTAGGAGAATCGAACCCGGATCTCCAACGTGGTAGTCAGACTGTGTCAACGCGGCTCGTTTTGGTTAGGTGTTGGCACAAATACTATAAAAATATGATAGTAATCACAATGCTTGTCATGAAAATTAAAATACACAAGTATTGATTAAAAGATGAAGGTGAATTTGTATCAGTAAAAGGTTGAATATGATTGAAAAATAGGATTATTTAGTATCTGTTAAGATTGAAATAACATGCGTGCTTTTGTGTGCGTATATTTCAATGTTCTCTATAGAGCGTCCCAACCTTAAAAGTCAGTATGGGTTAAATGGAGCGCGGCGTTGCCAAATCAACCAACGGAGGCGCATCGAGTCGCTGTTAATCGCTAATGATTCCGACAAATTTACTTCCTTAATATCGTATAAGAAATCTTCAAAATCTATGTATTTGATGTATTTTGGGGAAAACGATAGTTACCTGAAGATTGCATGTATACGTATGTTTATATTTCGACGAAACTATTAATTATTTTACATTTGCATTATATGTGTAATACACGCAACTATTGTTACTTCTTTTGTTGAATGCTGTATCCTTTACATAAACAGAATTAAATAAATGCAAAAACAAACTTTAAGATATATTTTTTTACGGGAAATAAAGTAAAAAAATGTGCTCGCGTACAGCGTAACAACTGTCCTCGTCTGGTAATGACGTTACATCTTCCAAAAAATCTTATGTTTCTATTTATGGACCCGGTTCCATCGTATTTTCTCGTTCTGGCATTATTCTGTTTCCCCATTCTTTTCGACTTCCTTTTTGCCGGTGTTCTGAGAGGACCTTCGGTTTCTTCCTTTCGAATTCTGTATATAAGACGTTCAGAACACTCCGTAACATCAGCCGTTGTCTTAACCGCCTTGCTGATATTCATTGACTTTAGAAAGTGATTTACCACGCGCATAACTGTTATGCGTTCTTTACCTCAAAGTTTACCAATACTGCGTCTTTTTCCAGCTTTTCTCTATACATTACACTGGGGAACAGTGAAATTGCTGCACAGTGTTTGAGAGCTAATTTAGGGCGATTTCATGCTGCTGAATAATGATATAATAATATATTTCCTGAATTGGCTCTAATTTATAAAATAAATGCAACTAAACCAAAATGGCGGAAACATAAAACATACATATAAATGAACTTCAAACAACAATTTAATATTTCTTTTTGTGATTACAATCATTATTATAAAAATAAATTTATATAGGCCTATGATCATAATAATTAAGAAAATATGTACACAATAAAGTAACAAACTATGTGAAACGTTTTCTATACGATTTCCTGCTGTATTGCTTTTTAGGACAATCCCTCTGTAAGCTCCAACAGTAGTCGGCCATCATGTGGCGATCCCACCGTCCCTGGTACCTTTCTTCCATTATCCTTATATCCTGATGGAACCTTTCTCCCTGTTCTTCACTAAAATCACCAAGGTTCTCAGGGAATCTGTCAATGTGGCTATGTATAAAATGTATCTTCACACTCATATTAGCTCCCAATTTCTCAAAATTTTTCAACATATTTCCAACTATATCGCGGAAGTTTTCTGCTCTGTGATTCCCCAATTGCCTAGCAATGCTTCATAAGTTGCCTAGCAACAATTTACAAATAAATAAATAAGTTTCTTAATGGAAATTTCAGCTCATTATCAAATTTTTATATTACCGAGAAAAGCGTGGAGTAATTTTGCCTCCTACATTTTCCATGGTGTGTTTATTTTTATAACTGGAGTCAATTCAACTGAACCAATCATACAATTGGCAATCACAGCTGTTTTGTGTGCTGAAACTGTTATTAAACTTTATGCCACAAAATAAAATATTTTTTTTTGTTCCCCAGTGTTATTAAACGAAATATATAACTTACATGCAACCATAATTATCACACAGCACAATGCACTTCCTACGAACCGGGGCACCTGCCTGCAACTGAATTGTAAACTCTGTGGTGAGCAATGAATTTGATACGTGAGACAGCCCGCGTAAACAAACTACGATTGTGCAACAAATAGAGGTACTGTGGAGTAACAATGCATTCTAAAAATAACTTCAAACAATGGTCAACACTTTTCTCGCTTGGTTTGCATGTGTATCGCGACAAACCGAAAAGTTTCTCGCTAACCAACTTTTTCGTGTTACGGTCTGATGATACAAAATATATATAACTGTCCTCGTAAGCAAATTAATTCACTCAGGCGAAGAATATCATATCTACAAACACCATAGATCCCATAGAAAAAAACTGGCGAAGTTGTTCAAGCGGTTTGATATTTATGGCTTTTGAAGTATTTACTAGAAAAAAAATTAAGCGTTTTGCAAAATTTCATAATTATGGAAATTTCAGATCACATTAATTAATGCCGACATTAAATAGAGCATAAAAAAGTCTACAGGACAATGATTTCACTGTTCGAAATTTATGACTTTTACATTTTGTAAATTTACATCTGGCAACGCAGCGGTGGTAGAGAAGGACAGAGCTATTGGCAAAATTCATGTTTTAGAGAGAGGGGGAAGTACTCCATTTACTTCCATACTGACTTTTAAGGTTGAGACGCTCTATAGTACAACCTTGGTGACAATGAAGTTCGACCAGAAAGCAATACGTGATTAAATGCACAGAGGCATAGGCGGTGGAATGGGTGACCCGCAGAAGTGACGCATGTGTGTAAGAGGAGGCGTGTGAGCAGGCAAGAATCGTGATCCCACCATGTTGCACCCAAGGTCACGTAAAGAACGAAAACTGGGAACTATACGCGTGACATTGAACTTCGACCAGGCACCAGACCCATACGATAAATTCCAGATAGTGGCGCATTCGACGGAAGCATGACGTCACGGACACGATAAGGGAGTCCGCCGTATATAAGCGCGTGCTGTGCACCGAGGAACCGCAGTGCATCATCACCATGGCCAGGGGCAAACCTATTGACAACACCGTGAGGAGAAGAGTGGTGGAGTTGCAACGGGATGGACTCAGTGAACGGGAAATAGGGCGCCAACTGAACTTACCCAAGTCAACCGTCCACTGCATCATCAAACACCACCAAAATACGGGTACTACAGAGCCAGGTAAGGCCCCCGGTCGAAAACGCCTGCTGAGCGTGCGTGACCTACGAATATTTAGGCGCTATATCCAGACCAAAAATCATGTTTCTGTGGCCGAATTACGACTGTGGACTCGAGAACGCTTTCACATTGAAGTGTCAACCAGAACCATTCGCCGTTACCTACAGCGATGCGGTTACCGAGTGTACAAGACGAAACGTAAACCCTTCCTTTCCATGTTGAACAAAGGCAATCGACTACGGTGGGCACGAATGTACCGGGGATGGACATTTCGGCAGTGGAACAGGGTTTTGTGGACGGACGAATCCATTTTCAATGTTGTGTACGGGAAAATACGGAAAACAGTCATTTGTCGGAAGGAGGAACAGAATGAAGCAAAATGTTATGCACGTCGGGTACAGAAACCTGCGTCGGTGATGGTATGGGGATGCATGACGGCATCTGCAGTTGGCCCACTACACGTCTGTGAGGGCATTGTGAATGCACACGCCTATACACGCATACTGGAGCGGCATCTTCCCACAGTGCGAAGGCACCTGTTCCACAGGCGGCTTCTCATCTTTCAACACGATAATGCCAGGCCTCATACAGCGCGGCTGACAAGAGAATGGTTGACTCGTCATCACGTGCGAACTCTGCCGTGGCCACCATCGAGTCCCGACCTCTCGCCCATTGAGATGTGTGGCGTGTTCTTAAGCGACGTGTGCAACAGAGGGGACCCACGACAGTGGCTGCTCTTATCGCCTGCCTGCAGGAGGAATGGCACCGCATCGATGTGGAATACCTTGAACGACTCGTCCGCAGCATGCCCCGACGTATTGCCACAGTTATTCGCCGACGGGGCGGCGTCACACCATGGTAAACAGGATCCCCTCTAACAGTGGTCGAACTTCAATGTCACGTGTAGATGGACGAAAATGTTTTATTTTGTGTGGACACCATACATTGCTGCGTTGCAGCGGAAATTTATGTTTTCCTTTGTTCCATGTAGCCTGCTGAATAAAATATGTTCAGCATATGCATGTGTTCTCCTTCTTTCACAACGCACTCCTATATTTGTGACTGGTCGAACTTCATTGTCACTAAGGTTGTATGTTCTTGTCAAATATTTCATCAGTGACCAACCTAAACGTTTATTCTCCTTTGCTATTTCATGCTTTCTTTTCCTTTAATATGTTCCGGATGGGAATTTTCTTCCCACATCGCGATCTCTACCTGACATTACTGAACTGTACTTACTCTCGCTACACCAAATACCGTTACCCGGAAGCACCCACCTACAGTTGACACTAAATACGGTGGAGAGCCAACAAAACGAGCAAATCCTACGATTCGCTTGTAGCGCACGATGTTCATTTGTCTGGTGCAAGGGGAAACGATCGCTTTGGAGTTCCATAAACATGCACAACACGAACAATTACAGATTCGATACGAGAAATTATTCTTATTTATAGCGGATTGGCTTATAAAATATTTAATATTTTACGTATTGATTCAAATTGTAACGTTTGACTAGAATTTATAACCGGATAGAAACAGAATGTTGTAGTTCTATCGCCCCATAAAATGGATGATATTCAATGTGACGTCAGCGGCGCAGAGCATGATGGGAAATCTGGCCAAAACCGCACGTGGTCCGGCAAGGCATAGCAAGCGTGAAGCAAAGCAAATGATGCGTGAATGAACATGAACCTATGTTTAACATTTTTAATTGTATTATTGTATGTTTTAAAATGAAGTTTCCTTTTGGAGAATTAATGAGTTGTGTGCTTGTGTATGCCACTGTTTATGTATTGATTGTGAGAGAACATCATACCATCATACAGTTTCTTCGGTGGTTAGGAGGGTGTGATTTTTCCAATGCGGGGTGAAATATGAATCGTATTTAAAGGCAAGTACTGTGTTTATGGCAAGCGTTATGTGACTTTTGTGTTACTCTTTACATTCGCATGCTTTGCAGCGCGTGTGCTTCCTGAATGATAATGTTCACAGAACATTTGAAATACTGCTTATCAATCAGCGGATGCGTTCGTAGTATGCGTATACTTGTATGCACTTTTCAGCATATCTTCTATGCCTGTCTCAATACACATACAAAAAGTGACAACGATACGTTACGGCTTTAAAAGATATAGTACACATTTTTGTACTTCGGAACATTTCTATGAATTATCATGTTCACGAGAGAAAGTTTGTATTTAATTTATTTAAAAAATATATTTTTTTAAAATTCCCTCCATCGGGAATCAAATTTTGGATCCTTCGATTACAAGGGGATAGCATTAGCCACTCCACTATCGGATAGGCCCGATTTATTCCATGAGAAACAGGCTCCATAGTCTTGAATTTTTTTCGTATGTTACGTTGCTTTATACAACGTTGTTTTAACAACATTAAGCCTTGTTTCCATGATTATGAAAAACTAAATATGCTGACCAAGGCAGTAATTTATTTGATTAAAAACATAAACTAAACGTAACGTTTCAACCTTCTAGCAAGGTCTTCATCAGACTCTGTATCAAGTACAAAAGTAACAAGATACACAAAAAGGGCATTATATATACACACAAACATTACTCCCTCTAGATTATTAGAAAGTTGTTAGGAACTTTCTAGCAGGTGGCTTTCACTTGCCAACTGTACTTTCACCTAAAAGGCTAAACATAATTACTTTCATATAGAATGTGGTTGGACTTTTTATCTCACTCTCTTTTTCCTTTATTTTTCTCCCTTGACAAAAAGAAATTTTATAAAGAATATGGGAGGACAGAATCAAGAAAATATGCATGAATGAATGTGAAAAAGAAGGCAAAATAAATAGCCTATGGAAACAGCTGGAAAAGAATGGCTATGAGAAGCAGGATAGACTGGACATAAACAGAAGAAGTAAGAAAACGGGCATGGGAGAATTGGAAGAGAAAGAAAAAGAGGAGAGTAGGTTTGGAATAAGGAGTATGCAAAGTGCTTAGGAAAGCGGGAATTAAAACTTACAGGAAGGGAGGGAGAAGCATCTTAGGAATAGCAAAGAATGCAAGCAAGAAAAAGGAGAAGAGGAAGAGGAAGGGATTATCTACGAAGTGAAATGTAAAGAATGTCAGAGTGTGTACATAGGAGAAATGAAAAAAAGGCTGAAAGACAGGTTGAAACAACATAGGGATGATGTACGACTTAAGAGAGAGAGAGAAATGCAATATTTGAACACACGAGAGAAACAGGACATGACATAGAGTGGGATGAGGCTAAGCAGATAGGAAGGGAGAAGAGAATGCTAGTGAGAAAATGGAAGGAAGCCAAGGAAATAGAGAAGAAAGGTGAAGAAGACATAGGGAACTGGAATGGGGGACTGAAGTTAAACAAAGAATGGAAGAAGGTGTTAGAAAGAGTGGAAAGGACAAGAGAGAAAGAGAAGAGGAGAAGGGAGAAAAATAAAGGAAAAAGAGAGTGAGAGAAAAAGTCCAACCACATTCTATATGAAAGTAATTATGTTTGCCTTTTAGGTGAAAGTACAGTTGGCAAGTGAAAGCCACCTGCTAGAAAGTTCCTAACAACTTTCTAATAGTCTAGAGGGAGTAATGTTTGTGTATATATAATGCCCTTTTTGTGTATCTTGTTACTTTTGTACTTGATACAGAGTCTGATGAAGACCTTGCTAGAAGGTTGAAACGTTACGTTTAGTTTATGTTTTTAATAAAATAAATTACTGCCTTGGTCAGCATATTTAGTTTTTCATAACGTTGTTTTGTGACAAATAACATCTTTTTAGATCCTCTGGTCATTGTTACAAGTTTTAGCAAAATGTGAAAGACTACATTTGGCAAATAATCGTTATATTTGTACTTTGGATCACTGCCATAAAAGCTTTGAGCGCAATTCTTAGCAGACATGTTTCCAACACGCTCCGAAACATTTGCCGGAATCATGGCAGCGGGCGTAATTTCGCGCAATGAATTGTGGAGGAAGTTGTTCGCTCAATATCATCCATTAGCCTTACCAACTAACTCTCTAGAATTCTTAAACCCGAAGGTTTATGGCTGCCGCAACACAAACGTTCCGTCTGTCCCTTTCCTGGGCAAGAATAATTCCATCCATTTTTATCCTTACCGATTCTCCTTAGGACCATCTCAACGTTATCCGTCCATTTTCGTCTTGGCCTTCCTTTTTCATCTATTTTTCTCACTACTATTTGTTACAGTATTTTTTTTATAAGCCCCATGGGACGCGACGCCCCGGGCGTCGTATTTCCAAACCCTATTGTACTGCAGAACCTCCAGCGATATTTGGCTTCTGATTGGCTGCCATTCCGGAAGTTGATACAGCGTTCCTTCAAGTTAACGCTAGATGGCAGGGATCAAATTAACAGTGCAGATTTCAAATATCCATTCCGACAATATAAGAAACCCATTTATACTAAGGTTGATATTTTAGCACAATTATTTAAATCAATGTTTTAGAAGACAGAAATCAGAACTCATCTTGAAGTGAAAGATTTTTCTATTTAAAGTCACATCAGTGCAAGCATTGTAACTACCAATGACAATTGAGAAAATTATGTATGTTCAACGTATATAATTTTAAACATTATATTTATTATATAAACGTACATTTCTTAACATAATTTCGACAATCTGATTGCAAACTTTATTACTATATAATCCCGAGTCTTTTTTTCCATACGAAGAAACAAGGAACAATGGACACGGAACATAAACACTTCCGGTGCACACAGCCAATAAGAAAGCTTTATATACCTCTGGTTCTGCAGCACTATCGGGTTTGTAAATACGCCCACCCCTTTTGTGTTGAACGGCACAGGCAAATCTGATCCAGACTTCTTCCTTGGCAGGAACTTTTCAGAATTTCTACAGGAGGGTCGTTGTTAATTTAGCATTTTCCTGCAGAATTAACAAGAAAGTATGAGCAGATTTCTCTCTCATCAGCAGTTTCAGCACAAGAACTCAGAGAATTTTCCTCCAATTTATTCCCATCATCATCAGCTATCGAACGGCTCGGGGAAAAGAATCTCGTGTCACAGACGTGAACGGGTGTCGGTGACTGAATCCCTGCTGCACGACTCTTCCACAAAACCCAATAGACAAGCCTACCTCTTTAAGTACTCAATATTTCATCATCCACGTTTACAAGTCACGCGGAATTCAGTAGGGGTTACTCGCCCAAAGGACGCACGGTTTCACGTTTCGCTGATTTCAGCTTGTAGCTGCCACCCGTCGGATGGAGGAGGAAGGTTTCTTTTTTAGAGGTCGACAGCTCAATTGTCCACGAAAGCGATGCAGGTGCCGTTAAGAATAGGCCAGAAGTAATTGTTGTAAGTAAAAGTGTAATCTAAAAAGACGTCTAGGTGTCTTATTGTTCTGTCCATGATTTTGGAATCAACTCGCTTAGCTCGTTGCAGCGTCGTCGCCTTGTAATCAAGGGGCGCCCGGGTTCGATACCCGATGGAGTCACATAGTGGTTCGGATCGCACTTTAAACTGTAGGTCCAGTCCCGATTAGCCTTGCTGTGCATAAAGTGGACTTAAAACACCAACTCTATCAATTTGATTATTGTTATTTGGCGTCACTTTTATGCTACGTTTGACATCGCGACGATGATGATGATGTGGAATTGATGAAGGGGCGCTCACAAGGAACTCCCGCGAAGAGGCCGGGATTCGAACCCTGAACCTCTGGCGCCTTAACAGCTCGGTGCGCAGGTCTTGAGGATGCACAGGGAAATAGGATCTGCATCAAATTTAACGTATGCACTTCAAATGCATCAAAGACACCGAAATGTCAACTCCTCTGCATTCTGCAGACTAACGATGCTCTGGCGTGACACGCACCTACACTGGTCTTCTAGGGCCTAGGTCTCGTTACTAAGTTACCCTGGATCGGACTTCTCAGTTAGCTTATTAGGGTAACTAAATTGCAGGCCCTGACTTGGTCACTGGTGTCGGATTTCATACATTTTTCTTAAGAATGAAAGGGTATGGAACTTTCTTCCAATAAAGTCTGATTTATTATCGTTTATGCACAGTATACAATAACACTTATCCACTGGCAGTCTTGGATTTAAGTTAACTGATGCAGATTTGATGGTAAATCTGAAACGGGTAACCCTTCCAAGATTATTCACGATTGCTTTTGGTATCGCAAGACACTAGAGCCGAATCATCAGCGTCCACAAATGACCGGGAAGTTCTCCCTACGAGGTAGACTTATGATACGAGCAATCGGGTAAGATAGCCCAAATATACAGAAATTGGGTTCCTTTTTATATTAAATGGTTGTTTACAAAATGCCAAGAAAACTTGGTCGATATTTACACTTATCTATGGATTTACATAATTACATCATGCAATTTAGATTTTTACAACATTTATATAAAATAGTCAAAGTTGTAAATAACATGCCTTTCTAATATATTTTTCAATGCCAAAAACGTTTACATAATTTTTAATTTTGTTGTTTTAAGAAATGCAGATTAATTCTCGAACATTCTAATCTTGTGCAAGTCACAGATAATTTATGCACTCACAGATGCTGAACTCCCTATTTTCAAATGGAAGCATGTCTAGATTCGACTGGGGCGACACAGGCGCCTGGACCAGTGATGTGCCGTAGACTATAAGTTTACATCTACATGCGTTGTCTACACGTAATCTACGCGTAGATTACATTGGGTTGTAGTTTACATAGACTACGTGGACAATCTAAAGTGCATTAAAATTAATTTACAAGGGTCTCATGAAAGGAAAGTGATATTTTCAACTATATTGGTTTCTAACGAAATAAAAAGAATCCTATTTACAACAAATTTCTCTTCTCTTCTATTATCAACTATGGAAGAAGATAAATAGTATGCAAAAAACAACAACAGATGGCAGTAGTGAGGCAAGAGTGGTCTTTTCCCATAAAACACTAGAATATTTCCTATATTAGGTTTCTTCCTAGGTGAGAAATTGTTCGAATTTGGAAGAAAGAGTATGGAAATTTCTTCTCACACATCAGCAACTGATACGCAGCATAATTTTCTTCTAATTCCACGGCGCCCTCTGCTAAGTTATCACCTTTCGCCATGTTGTTTACATAGATTACGTAATCTACTTGTATAAAATAGTCTACGTGTAGAATGTAGACTATCGTTGTTTACGCGTAGACGCACATAACTGGTCTGGACTCACAGTCAGTATATACCTCCGTGCGGCTTATGTTGTGTCGTGTCCAAGTGTGTTTGGGATTGTCCCTTCATCCCTTACATGTTATCACCATTCATGTCCTCGATTAGCCAAGTGGCAGGAAAGTAAAGTGAAATGAAAAATACAGTCAGTGTTAATAATAGAACCGGGCGTGTCGTTGTTGCTTTTCTTGGTTCTTCGTTGATCGAAAATTCTGAAGAAGTGCTAAAATGAGAGGCGTAATTGAAAGCTTTATGTACCTGAATAAAGATTTAATGCATGTCATTGCATTTCTGTACAAAACAATGACTGGCATCATAGATAACCCTACTTTTCTCCAAAAGATAAGTTTGAATGCAAGGAAATGTGGCTTAAGGCTGCGGCAATTAATGTCTTATGATATTCCTAAAACAGAAAGATTCAAGAATTCGCCATTATTTAGAATGTCCTTTGCATACAACAAAATATCAATATTGCAATCTAATCTTGATTTTAGTATCTCAATCAATGAGTACAAAAGAATATTAAGACAAGTGTTTGCAACATATATTATAAGATTTAGTGCTATACTTAGCAATATATCACTGCATATGAATAAAAATTACTTTTTTTTTCTTTGGTCTTGTTCTGTATTGTTTTGGGTGAAGCGCTTCTAAATTGCTAATTGAGTGTTATATGATTCTATAGTATAGTTTAGTAATTTATATTACATTATATTTGTGTATGTGTTCTACCTGTCTTATTATGTCTCACTGTATTATATTATGTGTTTCTCTTGTTTTTGTACTTCTCTTTTTATTTGTATTTTTATTGGCTACCTTCTGTAAAAGGAGAAAATTTCTCTGTTGAAGGAAATAAATAAATTTATGGGTTTTTCACACTATTAGTTCTTATGATTGCTTTCATGCATTTTATGTTATTCTTATTAATATTCACTAATATAACTTTTGTTAATTCGTTACGGTATATATTGAGAATACCGGAAGTACCTCCAATTGCATTCAAATTCGGTGTACCCACTAATTTTGGCCTCGTAATCATGAATCTGCAGTTAAAAATTGGCGGTCACGTCTATAAATTGCAAAATAACCTTGTTAATTACCGCTATGATTCTCCATACACTAACATGGAAACCTGAGACGTCTTCCTTTCCGCACAACGGTCGTGCTACCGTAGTCATAACACAGCGTTGCTCAAGTGTTGTGCAATAAGCAAGACCAGTTGCATGGAGCGTTCATTTGCATGTGAGAAAATGACGTCTTGCGTAAAGGTGGAAGAAAACATGTTTGCCCCACGAACCATTCACGGTAAGGTTAGGTCAGGTTAGCATAGTTAAAATTAAGGGTGATCGTAAACATAGTTTTGAAACGCTAATCGTTGCAAAAAATAGTTCTTTTCTAGACGTGACCGCCAAATTTTAACTGCAGATTCGTGATTACGAGGCCAAAATTAGTGAGTATGCCGAATTTGAAAGCAATTGAAGATACTTCCGGTATTCTCAATTTGCTCCTTTGTTACTAAAGATGCGGAATTTATTTAGTGTATTCCCCCCAAGAGAAAACATTATTCGAAACATCAGAAAGGGTGATTTGAGTGTCGCCTAGCGGCAGAGATGTGAACTCTCAGCTAACAAAACATACACGCACAATCTGTTTGCCTTCCCCGTTCGTTCTGGACTGGTTTAATTAACGTAAGTTCAATAGTTGACTTGCAATAATTTTTTGGAAAACTTCTATTATTTATGAAACACCCGGTATATGCGTATCCAAAATATATAGGATATGCTACATAACCAACATATCACAACGTCCAGAGATCACAACATTTACTAACAATATTTTTTTAGTTTTACTCCTAGTTTCGACCCTACGTATCCTCGAAAAACATTATTTATCCCAATGTATGCAACCACGCTGCACAGGTCCACAGTTGCAACAAATGAATTAATTTTGCAACTGTGATAAACAAAATATCTAACTAAATAATTATTTAGTCACCTTATGTCATTAGCGAATGAAGAGTACTGTTGTTTACGTGAAATGATTCAAATTTTTATAGTCTCGCATAGACAGTCGAACATATGAAGGGAAATGATTTATAATTTTATATATTTATATATAATACGCATTACCATCTGCAATCATCCACTCCGGGAAATCGAATCCAAGTCTCCAACGTGGCAGTCAGACGCAGTGTGGCAGTCAGTGGTGCAAACTTATATGGACCCGTGGGGGCCCTAGCCCACTCAATAATTTGTCGTGTTATAATTATTAAATCGGCAAATAACAGACTTGTCTCGCCGTTGGCGCAGTGGTAGCGTCGTCGCCTTGTAATCAAGGGTTCCCGGGTTCGATTCCCGCTGGAGGCACATAGTAGGTCGGATCCCAATTTAAAATGTAGGTCCAGTCCCGATTAGCCTAACTGTGCATAAAGTGGACTTAAAACACCAAATCAATCGATCAACATGGAAGAGATGATTAATGAGATTTTTTTTAAAACTTACAAGACCTCAATATTTTTTTCTAAATTTGGCGGCCCTGTCAGCATTCTAGGGTCGGCAGTGCTTCTACTTGAAAATGTTGATTTTTTATCGAAATTTCGGAGCCTCATCAGCCCCCTTCTGCGTACGCCTGTGTCAAAATTACGAATACGCTGATGTACGTAGGAGTCGGAGATTTCATGTAACAGAAGTCAATGCAGTATTCACGAGGTACGAGGCGGTGTGGAACAAGAAGCAAGGAGCTCCCGTGGAAACAGGCGAAGCAACGAAGATGCAAGCACCGAAATAATTAAATCCGCTTTGAGAGTCAACAGAATTACACGACAAACGAACTCTGCACAAGCAGAACTTTTCTTGAAGTTTCTCTCTATCACTGTGTCTGACTCTGTCACTCTCTTTATGCATGTTTTTGAACATCTACTTGTACAGTCACTGACGCTTCTAGCTTGTACTGATTCCATTGAAAATGAATCGGGTTGTTACAACCAAGAAGTATCCGTGACTGTACATCTCTCCCACTGTAGAAAATTAATTTGAAATCCTAAAAGCTTGTATATTCCACTTCCATCTCCCGCTGTCTCTCTCCTCTCTCTCTCTCTCTCTCTCTCTCTCTCTCTCTCTATCTCTCTCTCTCTCTCTCTCTCTCTCTCTCCCCTCTCTCAATTCTCTCTCTCCTCTCTCTCTTCATGGGAATTTATAACAAAGGCTGTGGGTTCGTCGTGCTGACCACCCTGTAATTGGTTAGATGCTCTCCCACCTCTGATGAGGAATGTGGGGGTAAATCCGACATTTGATAGATAGACCCTGGACTGGCCCTTACGGGCTGTTGCTCCAAGGGTTAAAAACTGTAATTCAGTTACACTTTGAACGAAGTAAGTGTAACTCAGTTAATTTTGAACGAAGTAAGTGTAACTCAGTTAATTTTGAACGAAGTAAGTGTAACTCAGTTAATTTTGAACGAAGTAAGTGTAACTCAGTTAATTTTGAACGAAGTAACTGTGACTCAGTTAATTTTGAATGAAGTAAGTGTAACTCAGTTAATTTTGAACGAAGTAAGTGTAATTCAGTTAATTTTGAACGAAGTAACTGTAACTCAGTTAATTTTGAACGAAGTAAGTGCAAGTCAGTTACTTTTAAAAAGTAAATTTCCGAACACTATGAGAATGTCGAATGTAGTAAATTCTGATGAAACAGTCCTGTACCAAGGAATTTTATTAATTATACCGTAGAAAAGTTAGCTACATTGCATGCATAGTCTTTAGAGCATCTTTTCTGATCGTTAAGTATTCTATTTACAATAAAAGTTTGTTTCTTCTGTTACAGGTAAGTGTCCAGAACTGTATGAAGTTGAAGCTAACAGTATCTTTATAGGAAAGCGTAAGTATTTGGCAACGAATTAAGAGTTGGCTTGATTTGGCTAGAATCAAATATTTAATTGGTTAATTTCAATAATAGTCATCCGCTCTTCTAGCTTGGAGTTAGAATAGTACTTTACTATTTATTTTAACAATTGAGATCTTACGACTTTTATAGGAGAGAAATACTTTCTTTTATACTTTCTTAATTTGTTGTTGAAAGGTGGATGCTAAAACTATATCTCTGAGTATGGTTAACGTAACAACTTGAAGCGCCAACTGGTGGAAGAAGCGATTTTCTCTACACTTGGCAACTACTTTTAAAACCCAGTTACATTTTGTCCTTCCAACGATTTTCTTAAGAATAATAAATATTTCCTAGCACGATAATCCCTGAGTGCCGGTTGATACTGCTCAAAGCTAAAGTATATATTATATGTTTACAAAATAGTCTTCCTGTTGACGTGCAAGATGTACGTGATTTACGTTTATTAAAAATGATTTAAATGATTTGAAACATGAAAGTAAACAAATTGCTTGAACTTGTGCAAAATTTCTTGAAATAATGAAGCCACAGTTTGAAAGATTCATAAAGTTTTATGTCATGCATTCACAAATTTATAATAACTTTATTTTAACGCCAGTGTTATAGTCTAATGTAGTGAACTAAGTATACAGGCTGTTTATTAATTTGCGCGTAAGTTCTGCCATCTTGTGTAAGAAACACAGAATAGCAATGAATTAAAATGTACGTAAGCTTCCTCAGTGGCGTAGTAATCAAGGGGTCCCGGGCCTCATGCCCTATAGTGGATCGGATACCACTTTAAGTTGTAGGTCCAGTCCCTATTCGTGCATAACATTGGACTTACAATAATTAACCACTCAGTCAGACTTTTAAATTATTGTTTGTTGAGAATATGTGTGTAGTATAATACCGCAGAAAAGATTGATTGAATTGTTGTTGTAAGTCCACTTTATGCACAGAAAGGTTAAATGGGATGGGAATACAGTTTAAAGTGGGATCCGAACCACTGTGGTATGTGCCCGTAGAAAAAGAGTAGCAAAAACATTGTCTGTCATTAATGTACACTCCTATTCAGAAAAATGGCACGTACTTCGTGAATGATTCAATACACTCACTTGTTTTTGGACTAGGAATACTTAGACAACTACTAATTACTGGCATTATCGTGGAGGAGGAACCAACTTCCCGGTTGGACACAGTCAGTTCTCGTTCATAATCATTCAGAGCACTACATTAGTAACAACCAATTACAATTTTACCGTCTGGAACAAATACATGATGAATAATGTCTTTGCTGTCGGTTAAAAAAAAAGACATAACATTGTCTTCACCTTTGACTTTTGTAGCTGCATTATCTTGCCTCTTGGTAAATTTAGCTACTTCTAATCTGCGATATGTCATTTCGTAAGAGGATCGTAGCGAAAATGCTCTGTTTGATCCTCTGTTTATTCCTGCAAGTAAAGTTTTTAGAATGTTCTTTATGAAATCTGATGTTCAATCGCTGCTCCATGGCGATTACGTGATGACATCTCCATCACGACATGGCGGCATAATTCCCAGCATGCACATCGCAAGTTCATGAGATATTGCCAGGTTGTGGATTATGGACCACACTACATCATGAACGCGTTACTTCACTGATAGAGCGCACACGTCGGCCAACATAAAATCAGTCTCATTATTTAATTCTCGGACTTTGTATCTTTCATATTCGGAAAAAATATGTTCACCAAATTCAATGTTGTTGGTGCTTAAGAGCTCTCACTGTGATGCAAATTTCAGACTTTTCCTCTGTCCCCCATTTGGGTCACAGAGCTTAAAAATGTTGATTAAAAAAAATTGGCAGCTTTTAGTAAAGCAAGGATCGAGGCACCTCATATGTTTAATCATTTTCCACTTACATAAGTTTTTTTGTTCGCGTCGTGGTTATTTTGTGCCCCAGAGATGAGAAATTATGAAAAAAATTCATTCATTGTAGTATAGCATAAAAACTATTAATCTGAGAGCAAAAATGGCAATAAAAAAAACAAAAGATCATTTTTTTCTGAAGAGAATGGCTTTTGAATCATTACATTTGTAATTATAGAACATAACTTACAGCGATTTTCGTAAACGTCTGAAAACGCTAAAATCACTGCACGCGACCGATTGAAAATGGCCGCAAGTTCTGAAAGCAAGCCTAAAAAAATAATTCAATATCGGTTTTGAACACTTGAAGGACAGTGGCAGCGATCAGGTGGGCGGGGGGCAGTTGCCCCCCACTTTTAGCCACTTTTGCCCCCGCAGTATGCTAAACCTTATCTACAAATGGAAATATACGGTCTTTGCCTCCAGTTTTGGCGCCTTGCTCCCCCGGTTTTGTAACCCAATCGCCGCCACTGTTGAAGGAAGTATAAATAAGTGGTTAAATTATTATTATTTTTTAAATGATGAAGCGACAAATTAGTATAAAATTGGTCGCACTATACGTGGAAGTGAAAGCCTTAAGAGAAATTCTTTCAGGGAAGAAAAACAAAGTCTGCTTTTCTCGTTTCTGATACACTTTGGGTTGCTACAATTAATTCCCCTCCCCCTTAGGCTTGGTCTAAATCCGTTCACAGTGAGCGTACTACTCCACTGCCTATCATTAGGCTGAAGGGGTGGAAGCGTCGCCATGGCAACCGACCTGCTTAGGGTTACAACAGAACATGATCGATTTGTTCGTAAGCAAAGCGAAGAGGAAGGAGTTGTTCTTTTTTTTTGTTCTTTGTTCCATATTCAATGCATAAGGTCACGTGGTTGCTTGTTCATGCACCATGGTTCCGTTGATGCTTCTTTGTTCTTTATCTGTGACGTAAGGGTATCAGTAGCGTACCCATCATGCACCCCTCTCACATTATAGCCAACTAGCCGATTACCCGGCGTTGCCTGGTTATTTATTTATCCCAATCTTCAATTAGACAGGAATATAATGAATTCTAACTCTAGTGCACAATGAACGTGGTGTTGCACGGCATTGGGAGTGTCACTATTCATCTTAGCGACCCCGTACACTATGGATTCCACGCTAATATCGGTCATTTTCGGAACACAAAGTCATATCAGCCTGAATGTTAGACAACCCGATAAACAATATCGTTGTGCGGATTGCATAGAGTCACGGATGTCTGTTTGTGTTGAATTTAATATAGGTGGTTCTCGATTATTTCCCACCCCACCACTAGGGGTGCCAGGGGTGTCTCACCCCTACAGTATTTCTTTCCAGATTGTATGTCCTGTGTGTACCAAGTTTGGTTGAAATTGCTCCAGGCGTTCGAGAGTTATGCCGGAACAAACATACACACACACACACACACACATACATCCATTTATATATATATATATATATATATAGATAGATTGTATGTGGAAAACTATACTCGTACTTTCATATTTGTATATGGGTTTACAACCTTGGCAGAAAACCGATGTTGAATACAGCAATTGTATGAAATTTTCTGCATCGTGTTTGAGAAGTTATATGAAAACAGCGCAGAAAAGAATACTAACACAATTATAGAAAAAACTCAGTTCAACTCTGTTACGAATATGTACACTCACCGGCAATAAAAAATGGGACACCTGGATCTTGAAATACTCGTTTCCTTTCAAGGCATTATATTTTGTGTACCTCTACGGGATAAGTGGATTTTAATAACACATTTTCAATGGAAACATCACTTTATTGGCTGTACATCCGTGTGAAACACTTTACACTGTAAATATAACATTTCTATTAGGTCCCCCACCAGAGATATAGGGACTCAAATTTTGAAAAAAATCAAAAAAATCGAGCATTGTCAAAGAGCTTTAACTAAATGAGAAAACCAGTAGCAAAGCTGAAATATTTTCTGCCAAAACATTGGATGTTTTCTCTAAAAAATTATAGCTCAGATATTGTATTACTTCGCTACTAAAAAATCCTAAACTTGGATTGCTGTTCAAAACTGAATATCAATTTTAGCCTTAAATTTCAGCCATTTTTCATTATAGATGGTGAAGAAAGGCACAGAACATAAAATAAAATTTGAAATGTACTGAATAGAATGCTGTTTACCACAGCTTTCTATAATTTTTCTTAGCTTAGTTGTCATAATTATCGCAACTGTCTGCAAAGGCCAAAAATACCCGAAGTCATAAAGCAAAAAATGGCCACCATTTTTAAACAGTGTCAAGTTTTAGAAAAATAATGTCTGCTTTGAATTACCCACGTACAGGGGTTAAAACAACATAAACATTGAAAATTTTAAAAATGGGCAAGCAACCAGTCCTGGAACATTCGGTATGGACTGACCCATATGCATTCTGGACAAAAACTTTGGCCTTAGTACAATTTCTGTGAACTAAAACTAGAACAATATCATAGTAATGCTTCTCCCACTTATTCAACATTTCTAACAATATTATGTGTACTCATATTAGCTGTAATTTGTGAAAAATATAGCTGTACGCCAGTGGAAACATTGGTTCATTCACCCAATACTGAAACCTGTGATATTTTTACTTTCTTATTTTTTTTTCATATTATGTTTGACACGTATTGATTATGTCTGTGTCACAATTTTCATTGTAGTAAAACCTGGGATTCACTATCAAACAATTACCATAATTTGAGTATCTTTTTCATCACAACAAATTACATTCTTTAACGATTTTTCTATTTTATGAGCTGGTAAGAGTGGTAACACAGCTATTTTCTGTTAGGACTGTCCTTCTCCTTTCTATCAATACCAAAATCATCAAAATACTCCACATAGTTTCCGAGATATAACATGTTTCGTGTCACATGCTGCGTTCGTTAGTCCACCCAATTTCTGAAAATCTTCAAATTTTCAAAAATTTCTAACTTTCAACATATTTGTTGGGGAAGTCTAATATTACATATTTGCCATATTGGACCAAAAGAAATGGAAGGATATATTCATGACTATGAACAGTTTGTTTGCAAGCATACATCTGGGGCAAGGTCCGTGAAGAGTTTCGCCCAAGGGAGGAAAAGACTACGATTCAACGGACCTTGATCCGGGTTACTGTATCTTGTGACGTCATGCTTCACCAGTGGATTGAAACATAAAGTAAGAATCACGAACCTTCCGACCCTCTGTAAACAACCGTCTCACTTCGAGTAACGTATCACTCCGCGCCAGCTGTTCGTGAATGGTGCGGCCATCATATGCTGCTCACTCGCAACCTTTAATTTTAGGTAACATGGAAAAACGTATTCTTATTTTAACTGATAATCTACACATTGAAGTGTAATAAATTTTCTACAAGTGATTAAATACGTGTTCTTGTTCAAGAATGAACATATTTTTTTACGCCAAAAGTCTCATTTATCTGACACTGGGTTAACAGATCCCCCTTCCCCCCCTCCTCTCTCAGTTAGACAGCGCCAATGTTATACAAGAGAGTGAGAGATTCGTTTCAGTAAATTCAAGCCTTTATTGCCTTTACTGCCCAAAATTGTTGACATGTAGAGTATTGTTTTCTCCTTTGTGCAACAAATATACCGCCAGTTTTAGCAGAAGCTAAACAAAGATAAGCCGGGGAATAAAAAGAGATTGTTTATCTTTCTCTCGGTTTCTCGTGCACAAGGAGGCGATAATAAGCACATTATTTACGCACGTCTCATGCAAGTAATGTATTTTCTTACCTTGATTCAGCAGTTTCTTTTTGAACTTGAGGCATTTTCGGCGCTAGACATCATCCTGTCAGAGTACGGTCTGTCAAATTTGCTTCCCAAAAAGGAACTCAACGTGGTTCCATAGGCGATTTAACGTCCACTGCTAAAATTGGGGAGATCGTCATCAATCATCACTATCAACATCTTCCCCACAGTTGACAGGACGGCTCTTTGATTGAAAGAATACGAAAGCACCTCGCTTTTATTGCATTTATCTCAAAATCGGTGTACTTGTTTATACGAGCAAGAACGTGTTTTTTTCGCGGGACTCACAACTTGACCGGTCGTTTTCCTTTCTATCACCACACCGAAAACACAAAGACGCAGACACACAATTACACTTGGACACCAACTTCACTGCTTGCTCAGGATAGCACCGACACAACGTTACATAAACGTTAAGAACAACCTGCTTCTTGCCACTTTCCAAACGGCTGTATTTCCGAAAGACTACTCTGAAAACACAGGAGACCTTCCTGCACGCATGGAAGTCGCCATGTTCGAAACTGGCGCTATTTTCTTGCTGTTCACGTGATCGATTGTAATTTATACAATAATCACGTATTATTATTATAAACAGAAACCTTTAATGAAAATATATTTTAAAATGTATAATCCAATGTAATTTACACGTTTTTCTTCCATTAGCGTACTTTCATAGAACGGACTACATGATGTGGAAGAAATCCGTTATTAGGCTGTTGCCAACCTCAATACTTCTCACTAAGTCAAGTACAGAAACGGAAGTGGTACGTCGAATGTCGGCATATGATAGTGTGATTTCACATTGTCAGTGACGATCCTCCGGGATGGGGGAGGGGGTGGGACGCAGGAGTCGATCTATAATTCAGAGGTGTTCACCATCCGGATGGTGACATCCTCACACTCCGGAATACTTTTGCGGGTGAAGGAGGGCAGGCCGTAGGGTGAGGGAGGTTGATTTAAAATGAACACCTCTCAACAAGAGAGAAGAAAAATGTGACAATATTTAAAAATTCACCCGCAAATATGCATTTTATATTATATGTAGCGTACAATAAAATGTGACTGCCTCAAAATATTTCTGTATTCTAGTCTTCTTTCCCCACTTTTATGCTTCTCTAAGTTGCCGTTTTAGTTTCCCTTGGTGCCTTTGCTGCATAATCCAGCATTTTTGAAAGGGATGATAAGGAGATACGAATGTGTTTTTGGATGAAGTAACTTTAGAGATGTTGAAGTACACTCTGGAGGATTCTGGAATGTGTGACATTGAGGAGTAGATCGACCACGTTGTGACACGCACATTTGTCATTATTTTCTAAACGATCAGGGATAGGTGATATTTGAATTCCAAATTAGTTAGCCGCCCCCGTGACGGAGTGATTAGCACATCGGGCTACGACGCCAGGGGTCCCGGGTTCGAATCGTGGCCTGGACATGAATGTTTGTGTATGTCCATTCATCGATTTCATCATATCATCATCATTCATCCCCATCTTCGCAAATTAGCCATAAGTGGCACAAGAGGGGAAGTAAAATAAAGCAAATCAATCAAACCAAATTAGTTATTTTCATTATTTTATCTAATTAATAACTATTAATTTAGTCAATGAAATCATATGTATTAGCTTACTTTCATTATCTATAATAATAAATCAACACTTTCAAACATCAAATAACTTTAATGAAGAAACCCCGGTTTCAAAACGTAATTTATCTCAATGTGTCACATTCTTCTAGCAAGGTTTTTTTAGTAAAAGATGAGAGAAAATTAATCCTTTGGTACGGAACCGTCTTATTCCTGGGGGATAAGATGTAAATTTTGTATTTGATTTTTTTTTAATTTAGCGTTGCTTTTCTTCCACTTTTGGCTAATCCCGACGATAATCCCGATAACACCCATGCCGGGATTCGAGCCAGGGAACTTCGGTGATGAGTCTGAAAGTCGGCCACCAGCAAGATGTACATTTTTTTTAAAACATACATTCAATAACTTTCAACAGGTCATCAGTGATACACTGCTTATTCCGCATCTGTTGAAAAATGGAAGGTTTTTTACACCTTGTAGGCTATATGGATTATTTTTTTTCATAAGTTTGCAACACTGTTAGGGTACACGTGCTTTTGTTTACAGAAGGTCTTAAGTTCTATGATTCTCACTTTAGATATGTTGGGGTTGAAATTTAGCAGCGAACTTTAGATCTCCTGTAAAACGTTTTGGTCTAGAGGTGAAAGCAAGAAGGTGCCAGTGGCGCTTCTGAGCGGTGAGTGGCAGAACTTCTTGAGGACAGTAATTCATGGCGAAGATGATTTTGCTACCTCAATTCAATATCTACCTATAATACGTTTATCTGTGGTAACTGTCCTTGACTACCACTTAGTAACAATTTATTTTAAAGAAACCAGGAGCATTTTTATTTGTTTTCAAGGAATTTCATGCCCAAAACACCCAATAATCCTTGACAATGGAGCTCCATTTGTATCCCTCCCCTCTTTACCCATTCATATAAATAAGAATGAACATTTGCAGCAAACATTTCCCACATATAAACTTGTTCATGGAAGAATCGTGTCGACTACTTTGAAATTACAGTATGTACTCAACTAACGGTTACGAAATCCTCAACAGTTACTGAAAGTGTTTGAAATTGTTTACTACAAACAAAGTAATACACGAATAACTTTACTGCCCCGAGTTTACAACAGAAGATCTGTGCCATTGCAAGACATCCCATCCTTGCGTTCAATCTTTAAATATGAAGACAGAGTTGAACTGTTCTCGGTAATTCATAGATGGGGCGACAGAAGAAATATTAATTTAATTTAAATATTGACTGTAGGATGTTGTTGTAGAACACGAAAATGACCTACACAAATTTCGCAAAATGCAATAGCAACTCTGGTATATTATTAAATAACTAGTAATGGCGAACAGTGCAAGGAGTAAAGAAAGAAATTAGAAAATCACTGTGTGACTTTAAAAATATTGTAATGCTTTGTTATAGTTTGAGATAAGTCTTTTATAAGTGGTTAGTTCATTGAACTCTCCAGCCTAATTATTGCCTATTTTTGTGGGAGCAGGAAAAAGGTTTATTATCCATTTTGCCTTGACTCATCTCACTCAACAGGTCGCTAGGTGCCGTGGCTTGCCGCGAGTTGATAGCTTCCTGGAGATGAGGCCTTGCTCGAGAAAAGGTTTACTATTATCCATAAGTCTTTCATAAGTAATAATAATATGTTGATACTCAGCACTGGCTATGGCAAAATGGAGTAATGTATTTTTACTTATCTGTAAAATATTGAATTTCCTTGTAAATACAGTATATGCTCTTATTATTGAAACATGTGTCCAGCAATATAGACACCCTCCGGAGTGGTTAGCACAGCGCACTCTAAGGGTCCGGGGTTCGAATCCCGGTCTAGGCATAGGTGTTCTTTCTGTCGCTTCATCAATTTCACCATTTATCCTCATCGTTGCGATTAGCCAAAATTCGCATGAAAGCGGCGCTACGTAACAAATCAAAATTTCTGGCAGTAAGCTTAACTCGCACGCCTCAACTCCAAATATTGGTGCGGGGTATAAAAATGGGGGGCATCGTGACAATAAATACGCCCCTGAGCATGCTACAATGAAGCTGGCGATCTGAGCCACTGAATCGAGCCAGCGAGAGACTCACAGTTGGCTAAAAGCGATAGAACGAAAACCAGCCACACTGCACGCTGGGCCAGAGAGAGAGAGAGAGAGAGAGAGATGCAGGCCATCCGTTCCCATGGCAACCAGGAAAGGAAGGAACTCGATACCTGTTCCCCGACGTTGCCAAGTCTACCATCTCCCCATAGACGGGAACACTGAGCCTTCCGCCTGCGAAGAACCGGCAACCTCGGCTGACTGGAGCAAGGGGGGGAGGTTGCGGAAGAGCGAGGTGCGCATGCGCCGTGGTCCACATATGCACACACATGCCACCACGAACGCCAGCGAGGAGGAGCCGATTACAAACACAACACTGCACGCAAAGGGCCGAGATAAACCACTTCACAACGAGGCGTCAGCTCAATGGAGTCTCCCATACACCATGCACCCCTCCCCCACCCGCGCGAGAACATGCAAATCTCGCATGATGCCAGAAGTGGTGCTTTGGAAAAACAATTTGCGTAAAAACCTTCCTGCGGCAAAACGGATGCCGGTAACCACAGCGACTTTTACTCAGAAGGTAAAAAGCCTAGTAGCAAGGAAAATTTGTTGGCATCATAGTTTTATCTCGAAATACCAAAACCAGGAATTCAACCCCCCTTGTAGTCAAAATAGATTAATTGCATGACACAATATATAAACGCTCGCAAACAGCAGGTGTATCTTACATAAAATATTAATAGCTAGAAAGTCGAAATCTCCCAACACCAAATCCCATTTACCTCCAAAACAGGAAAAACAAGTTTTATTTCCCAGCAACAAATCTCAAATCATCTCCAAACACCGATAATTTAAATATTTACCTCCCGACAACAAGTATAATATATCTCCAAACATCAAAGACTTTAAACGTTTATCTCAAGCAACAAATCTCATTTATCTCCATACAACAATAATTTAAAAGTTTATCTCCGAACAACAAATATAATATATCTCCAAAGATCAAAGACTCTTAAACGTTTGATACGCACCCACTTATTGTATCATTTTAAGTGTTTAATATATGTTAAATGTCTATGATGACATAATTTGTTTTGTTCAATTGGGTAGTCTGTTATGGTTATGGACTAACCTTAAAACATTTGATTGTGGGTTGTGAGGTGAGAGATATTATGAATGTTGCTGGATAATGGAAGTGATTTTGGAAATGTGAATGTGTTAATTTGTGTAAAAAAAAGATAAAGTGTTCCCCTGTGCATAGCACGACGCCATGGAGGCGTATAGGGGGTGTGGGGGTAACGCCCCACACTTTCTTGATCCGGTCGTGAGTGGGGTGATGTGATCAGCATCACGCCCCTGACCGCCTTTACCCCCCAGGGTTTCCCCCAGGTACCCATGTTATTCGACGCTGGGTAGGCGCCGGGGCCGCTTGCACCGTTAGAAAAGTTCCCGGATTTGAACCGGCCGGGGATCGAACCCGGGACCTTGAGCATGGTAGTCAGACGCGTTACCGACTGAGCCACCGCGGCCAATTTGTGTATCAAGAACAATTATGATCTTAATACAATTTTGTTTGTAGTAAGGAGTTTAATTGCGAGTGCAAGTGTAATATATTAACATTAACTGGCATCTAAATATATTTTTTTGTGTGCGAGAGTTAGTAAGGTTTTGCGCAAACATATCCTTATCTGATTTCCCACTACCTGAGGGCTTCAAAGTAGGCTGATAAGTCTCATGCTCGCCGTCGAGGAATACAAGTGAGTAGCTCCATTGAGACTAAATCGGGGAACGTAACACGTTTATCTCCAAACAACAAATCTAATTTATCTCCATACAACCGTTACATATCTCTTGTTTTGTGTCATTTTCGAGTTACGTTTAGTTAGGTAGCAGCATGGCAGGAAATGTAAGGAATGTGTTAACTTCAGCGCCAGCTCAGCGAAACGCATTTGCCAGTTATTGCACAAAAGAGTGGGGTGATATGCAAAGTAGACAGATCCTAGATGAACAAGATGGACGTTGATTCTGAAACACGACAGTCGAAGTTGAGCTTGAAAGAGGGTTGGTCGATACACATTTATTTGGAGTTTGGAGAGAGAAGATTGGGATTTAGATTTGGGGAAACGACAGGGAGTTTTTAAAATTGAATAATTTAAAAGTTTATCTTCGAACAACAAATGTAATATATCTCGGTAACACTTTACTATACCTGAGACAGATTTCTTCAAATTTACAGGAGAAAGTACTTACGCAAATCATTTCCTGTAGCGTTGTTGATGTTCGGGAATGTAATTTTGATTCATTTTAATGCGATTGCATGTGGTTTTGTACGAAAATCTATTTCCGACGCGCTATTGCTGCTGCCGCCATTTGCTTCCTGCATGAGAGCACAATACGCTCTCATATTGTCCGTATATGCTAAATTGAACGAAAGGAGTGCTAATGGAACCAAACCTAACAGGCCTAACCTAACCTAGTAGGCATACCTCGTCCCCGTGATGGTTTGTGGGGCTATCGTGAATTTTTGGGCTAACGTCAATGGTTTTTCTGGCTCAAGGAACGATCAACGGTAAGCTATCGCCATGTTGTGTGTCGAAATAAACAAGAACAGTAAGTACTCGTAAATGTAAGAAATATACATTACTTTCCTAACAAATTAAATTATTTCACCTAAATAAGTGTTCCGGAATGCAGAATAGTACGTTAGCAATGTAAAAAAGTGCAAAAGAAATGATTCCCAGGTGTCTCAGGTATAGTAAAGTAGTACCTATATCTCCAAAGATCAAAGACTTTTTAACGTTTATCTCCAAAGATCAAAAGCTCACAGATACACACCCCTTTTATATTAAATATCAATATTATTATTAGTACTGAACTTATATTTTAATGTGTGTATTGTACTTTGTAGTTTGTATTGTGTCTGTATTAGTGCTTCACTTATTCTGTGTCACTTAATTATATAATTATAAGTTATAATAGTTATATAAATTTCGTATAGATAAAAAGGTTTTATCACCAAATTAGACTTAATATGTACAACTTTATTGTCATTATTAATAGTAAAACATCAAGCGCCTCCACACTGCAACATATCGAAATATCGCAGTCTCATGGTTTAGACATTGCCACTAAATAACATGCAATTGTAGCCAGAAAGTTTTCACCTTTTATGCTTGTGTGTCCTTTGAATACTTACGGCTAAATAAACTAACCGACTAAAGAGGGTTGGTTTATTCATCTGCTCAGATTAACTATTTGGCTCTTTGAGAAGAGCGTGGTATGACTAGATAGAGTATACGCCTTGTTGTGAGGCAACCTGAAAATCTTAGAAGGAAAGGTGGTTTCATATGCAGCAGGAAATACGATGTAAAGTTTGGTAATTATACTCTGTCCGGCTTATCTCTGGAGCAGGCTAATGAAATCAAGTCTCCGCGCAAGTAGTGATGGAGGACGGCTCCACCAATGAACACGTGAGAGGGAATGGGACTGCGTGGAGGGGGGAAAGAGACTGCAGTTTTCGCAACAGCATGTACTGCTTCGCTCTTCCCACTCGATTTCCTCAGCTTTTCTGCCGCTGTGTGCGGACTTGCCCAAGAGATGAACGGGCCAGAGTATACAATGATTGATTTGGTCTATTTTACTTTGAATTTCTGCCACTTTCGGCTAATCGTGAAGATGAGGATGAGTGATGATATGATGAAATTGATGAAGGGACACTCACGCGCATGTAAGGGACGGTATTCGAACGTGCAACCTCTGGTGTGATAACCACTCTGCAACTGAGGACGCCACGTGTGGTCATCAGCGAGAGCTAAAAAGGCCGTGTCCATCTTCCTTCTGTGCGACCCCGTCAACTAACAATTCCTCTGCAACTACAAGAGATACAACAAGAAAACTCGATGGTCCAATAGACCTAGCTCTTTGCAAAGAAACTAATCGATCAGTCGGGAGTGGCAACAATCGATCAAATGTAACCTGTCGATATCTCGAACAGCAGAAGAATAGGTCTAAATATGGGCCCCCTTTTTATGTTGTCATTTTCGGAGGAAAAAAATTAATATATCAAGCACCTGCCTTTAAAATGCATATCTATGAAATATATACTTAAATGTAATAGCATGCCAAAGTATAGGTCTCCATTTTTCTTAAAAGAAAGCAATTTCCAAAAAATGGTAAAATGATGTATTTCAAAATTGTGGTCTAAATATGGGCTACTAGTGGCAATATCACAAAAAGCAATCAAAATTTTTAAAAAAACAGTCATTTATTGCTAAAACATTATAAAATTCATATTTATGAATAATCTGTTGTTTCGAAAATCACGCGGAATGGGACAAATCGAAATTAAGAAAAACATCCAAATATTTGTTGAAAATGTGATCTCAACATTAGATCTTATGTCATAGCGCATATTTAGACCATCACGCTATTTTTCTTCTTCAATTTATTTTCGCTCTCTGTGGTACATATTTCACCAAAAAATCATGGCATTATAAAAGCCCACATTTGTTTTATGTACCGCTAATATCATAACCTATACAAAGCAGATGAGAATTCAGAAAACGCTAAGTTAAAACATACCTGCAAAAAGTTTTCGGAGGTCGCAATTCTATAACAGCGTCCAAGGCCGAAACTAACCACCACTTTCTCTTGCGAATTGGCGCCGCAACCTTTGTCCTTGACAGATAACCAGTTTCCATAGCCTCTGCCAGGCTGCAGCACCCGGGAGCGCTGATAACTCCAAAACCCATATTTAAACCTTCGCCCATATTTAGAGCTTCTCCTCTAACAGTCGATAATATCTAACTTGTCTGCTAGATTAACGCGCCGTGAATTATTTTGATTAACACGTCCGTCTCTCTGCTGAAGTCAGACAATTTCAGGGCAAGAATCAACAATTTTTTAAAGTTTCGATACCTTCTAAACCATTCAAATTAGAAATTCGAAATTTGGGTTGAAAGAACTCTAAATTCTCTACATAACGTGATATCAATATTCTTGATCGGCGTTCCCGTTTCTCTGTTCTAGTCAACAATTTCAACCAATCGATAAGTATCGATTTCTCAGAAACTATTAAGTATAGAAACATAAAATTCGGCGATCAAAAACATTCGCCTTGAGTCAGATTATTTTCGGAACAGCTCTGGCTGACTGCGCGAGTCTAGCTAGTGAGTCTACCGACACCGAGAAGCGTGAGGATGAGTGTCCGCGATTGGTGCCGGGTTGGAATTAATTCAGTAGCTCGCTTGTGGATTGGCTCTTCGGAAGTTGTGACTCGCTCCCAAGCTGCAAATGCACAACAGTCAGGGATGTTATGGAAATAATCTTATTCTAACAATAACCTAACGTGATACCAATGATGTTGGTCTGATTCTGTGACAAACAATTGATACTTGTTTAACCTTCCCTATCTGAGAACCAAGTAAATCTACGAGAATATTAATGTAGTTTACTGAAATATATATGACGTGCCAACTTAATACTAGATAATTTTCCCGATAGGTTCGTTTGTTTGTCTGTTAAAGTCAATATTCGAACCATTCGATATTTGTTGAATGTTCGGAATAAACTACAGATAGAAAGTTATAAGATGAAGAAATACATTGCTCTGGTATGAAAAACTCAATATGCTGACCAAGGCAGAAATTTATTTTATTATAAAACATAAACTAAACGTAATGTTTCAACCTTCTAGCAAGGTCTTCTTCAGACTCTAAACCAAGTACAAATGTAACAAGGTACAAAACAGGACGATATATATACACAAAATACTCCCCTCCAGACTATTAGAAAGTAGTTCTGGAACATTCTAGCAGGTGGCTTTCCCTTGTCAACTGTACTTTCATCTGACAGAAAATGTGGTTGGACTCTTTATCTCTCCCTCTATTTCCTTCATTCTTCTTCCTTCTCCTCTCCTCTTTCTCTCTTGTCCTTTCCACTCTTTCTAACACCTTCCATTCTTTGTTTAACTTCAGTCCCCCATTCCAGTTTATTGTGTCTTCTTCACCTTTCTTCTCTATTTCTATAGAGTATTTTTGTGTATATATATCGTCCTGTTGTGTAACTTGTTACATTTGTACTGGTACAGAGTCTGAAGAAGACCTTGCTAGAAGGTTGAAACGTTACGTTTAGTTTATGTTTTATAATAAAATAAGTTTCTGCCTTGGTCATTATATTGAGTTTTTCATATCATGGAAACAAGGCTTAATGTTGTTATATAGGTTCACTGCGGCGGCGCCATGATTAATCACCTGGGGGTGCGGAATGAAATTTAGGGGGTGAGATGTTGAAAATAAAGAAAACAAATATGCATGCATGCTTTAGTCCCTAAATCAAATATCAATCGACTTTTAGTAGGCATCTGTAATAATATGCTAATGAAACTGAAGAATACTAGAGATTTGCTTCATTCTTGCCTGATTTTAGCACAACAACGACGTTTGGGAATTTGAAAAGAACAGCTTGTTCAAGGGAGTCCAATGGCATATATGGACGACTGGAGGATTTTTTCCCGTGGAGAGGCAAGCAAGGCAATGCATTTTTCCACAAAAAGGGGTCGAGGTATATTTCCCCCCTAATAGCGTTGCTCACTTTCTCTAAAAAAAAAAAAAAAAATACTTCAGTTCCTGAAACGCTCTTGTAATAATTAACATAAGTGACAGTGAAATGTACACTTTTAGATTGACGTCCATTGTTTTAAGTTCACTTTATACACATATAGGCTAATCGAGACTGGCCCTACAGTTTAAAGTGGGATCCGAACCTGCACGGGGTATCGAACCTGGGATCCCTTGATTACAAGGCACAACCAATTGAGGTACAAATTCAAGTGTCAGATACGTTGTGTAGGTGACAACAACTGCTGAGTGTTCAGTTTGTGTGCGTTGGGTAAAAGAAAGAAATCGCTACTATGCAACCTAAATTTCTGCAATTTGACAAAGAAAGTAACACAAAAATATGAAATTATGTAGTCAGTTTCATGTAATTATCAATTCACTCTTTTTGGACTGCTTCTCTTTTCTGAGAAGGTTCCATTGCTTTGTTACCCCTCTTTTCGTTTCGCATAATGCATAGCCTACCTTTCGTCTGCCCAGATGCTGTGGTGTCAGGACAAAACTTTAAGTGTACCGCGCCTTCTTAGTTAAAATCCCTTAGGCCTCACTGTCCCCAATAACGAACTGTAACATTTCTTCGCGAATTTTTGGCCTCTTCATAATAGCCTTTGAAAAAGTCTGAAATGGTACGTTTACTAGAACAAATAGAACGAATTAACAAGGAAACTACCGTCACGATGAAACTCGCGTTAAATAATTTCCCCAGAATGACCTGATGATACTTGAAAGCAACTGAAATTTTTGTTCCAATGCGACTTGAAGGAAAGAGGAAGAACAAGTAGGCCGACAACAAAACCGTGTATCAACTGTGCAAAGGAAAACATACAACTGCCACTGAGCCCGACTGAGCTATATACATTTATCGAAAAACACAGACACAAACTACAAATCTGAATAAATAAAGACAAGGGCCGCTGATCTTACAGTACAGGAAAATAAATGCGGAATCTCTTTCAGAGTAGGATTCATGCTTGCCTGTTGTAAATATATAACAGCAGTCTCACTTCAGCACCTAACATTCGGCCCCCAATATGACAACGACATAACATAATATGACACTGTAAGAGGTAATATTCTCGGTAGAATATAGGTTTTGGATAGGGGGTGCGGAAGAAAATTAAGGGGTGTGTAAGCACCCCCTCAATTCAAATTTACTAATCAAAAGATATATTTTAACTTCACCACCCTGTCTTGTTTGCATTAAACATACAGTCAAAATGAACTATCACTGCCACCTTTTAACAAGAAATATAAGCTCGAGATCTTTAAGACAAAATTCTAACCAATATGACTAATTTTTTCGTGCTTTATAGAATTTGATGCAAATATATTTATAGCCTGTGGTTGCAGTTGACGTAAAATCCGCTAGAGGCGCTACTTGTTGTTGATAGCTAAAATGGCAAACGAAGATAGAGCAAGCATATTGCGTAATGGAATTTGCACGAAAAGGGGCAGTTGTTACAGTTCAGAAACGCTTTCGTGCGAAATTTAAGAAACGACCACCACATAGAAACTGCATTACACGCTCGGTGCAGAAGTTTGAATCAACTGGATGTCTGTGCATTAGAAAAATTCCCGGAACGTCGAGGGAGACAGTGGATAGGATTATCGTTTTGACATCTGCCGTGTTACCCAGGGTGCTCATATCCAAGATTTGTAATTGCCCAGGTAAATTTACAACCTTCCTTTCTTCTTTACCACCAGAATTGCTTTTGTCTCTTTTTTCACTTAAAAATAAATTAACTTTACTTTTGTACCATTCTTTTGAATAACCCTGTATATTCGTAGCTCTTTGAAGCACCCTATTAAAGCTTTTAACATATTTTTGTCTCGGAATAGATCAGATGTTTATTCACAATTACTAATCAAGATATATATTTTAACTACCACCCTGCCTTGTTTGCATTAAAAATATAATCAAATTGAACTATCACTGCCACCTTTTAACAAGAAATGTAAGCTCGAGATCGTTAAAACATATTCTAACCAATATGACTTGCATTCTTTTCGTGCTTTACAGAATTTGATGTAAATATATATTCCTAGCACTTGAAGCTCCAAGTGTCTTGTGAAGAGAAAGTGTCTGAAAGAACGTCGTGAAACCTTTCTGTACTTTTATCCACTGTCTAAATAATTTTATAATCTAAACTCATCAAATGTTCTTATCTGTAACAAAACATTCCACAAGCCATCGGGGCAATCCATCAATACTTCATTGTTCTTATCGCAAGTCTATGAATGTTTAACAACCATTGAACATTTCCCGCAATCTGAATTTTTATATTTGTCTATGTATGGACTTTGAATGAACGATGCTTAAATTTCAGAAAAAATATTTTCACATTTATATTAACAAACATACAAATTAGCATAGAGCCAATCCTGGTACAGACCAGGACAGGCTCAAGATCGGACGAGGTGGATTTTTGACACCCACTTACTAATTTTCATCCTACCCCCATAATTTTCCATCATCTCTCAATAAACATGTGACCAAGTTATATATTTAGGATTCTATTTTTAAACACCTTAATGTTAGTGTTAAAGAACATGTTTTTTGTATGTTTTTTTTAATATTTATATAATAATAACAAAATAACAGTAGCATAATTTGCTACATGATTTTATAATGTACTAAGTATGTTGCACAGCAGTAACTTCAATTAATTCTTGTTTACGCAAATCCAAAACAAACGCTTATGTAATCGAAAATATGTTTTTTGGCTCTACTGAATGGGGGCGCCCAGTTGCAGCGCCCCCGAAGGTTGCGCTCTGTGCAATCGCCCTGGTAGCTCGGCTATTAACCCGCTCCTGGTACAGAAAATATTTTCTGCGTTGTAATTGGCCCCCTAGTTGTACCGATATAAGAATAAATACTGCACTTCTGGGGGGTAAGCCGAAACTTTAATCGCATTAAGAGCATACAACTTCAGCAATATGTTTCGAAGTGTTGTCAAAAGATGGCTCTGGAGTAAAAAATGCGAGCAATAAATGTTTAGACTGCCATACCTCAACTACCGTAAATACGAGAAAGCTGAAATTTATTTTAAAATATTCTGGTTGATGCTGTACAATTTGGGCCCCTTTACATTTTTACTTGAAGTTTATAGTTTCTCAGAATACATCATGCAATACATATGTTTTCATATATTTTTCAAATATCTTGGGAACCATCAAGAATATGAAAGAGATTGTACATCCATACTTAACAACACACAGCCCAGACTTGTAGACCTAGAAACTTGAGAGTTTAAGGGCACCGAATAAGAAGGGATTTTCCAAAATTCAATCTCTAAGCACTTACTGAGAAGGGATGTTTCGAAATTCAACTCCTAAAGGGGTAAAGAAGTGTTACTTTTTACATTATTACAGGATTACAACCCAATCTAGTGGACGCAGAAACATAATACTTATAAAAAAAATTCCTCCACAGATGTCGCTGTGTGTATTATACAGGTTGTACACAAATGAAGTGTACAATTTCGGATTATAATAGAAATTACACATCAAGAAAGAGCCAATATTATATTTTATAATTATTAATATTTTAAAATTTTATAACACCATTAAGCCTTGTTTCCATGATTATGAAAAACTGAATATGCTGACCAAGGCAATAATTTATTTTATTAAAAACATAAACGAAACGTAACGTTTCAACCTTCTAGCAAGGTCTTCTTCAGACTCTGTATCAAGTACAAGAGTCTGAAGAAGAACTTGCTAGAAGGTTGAAACGTTACGTTTCGTTTATGTTTTCAATAAAATAAATTACTGCCTTAGTCAGCATATTTAGTTTTTTTTAAAGTTTTACTGTCAAAGAACACGTTTATTGTAGGTATGTGTTTATTTAATACTTACATAATGATATCAAAATAACAGTAATCTCTTAGCTTATTTGCTACAGGATTTTACAATATTCTTGTGTGTTATGCAGGAGTATCTTCAATTAAGTCTTGACTATACAAATACAACTGATATTAAAGCAAAATTGCCACGCGTGTATAACCAGAAATAAGGTTTTGGCGTTACTTAGCGAGGACACACCGGGTAACCGCCCCAAATTATCAATATCCGATCGTGACTTTTGATCCACCCTATACGAGGCTATCTAGGCCTTGCATCTGGAAGAAAAATATCCTATCGTAACAAAAAAGTGCCTATGGCTTGATCAGGATTCGATCTCGCGTCCCCTGGATTCAAGCTAAGCGCAGAATTGTCCGCGCACGCTCGCAATAACATTTAGCGGGAAGTTTAGGAAAAATCAACGTAACGTTCTTATTTCCCCGTTGGTCCAATGCAGGAAAATCGATATCGCTTTATCCTTGAACGATGATCCGCGAGCTCCAATAGATTCCAGCCTCGTTGCAGGGAAACGCGATTTCCTGCTTATCCCCTCCAAACATCCGTCGCCGTGCGTTGGCAACACTGCGCTCAAGGAAGAGTCAAAGTTGCCAACGCGTAAACTTCCGGGTGTAGTGAACGCGGCTTTGGAAACCATGCGATGCTCCTTCCAACTCCCATTCGCGGGTGAACAGACTGGGAGCTCGCTTATCTGCATTGGCTCTCGTTGCCAACGTTGTCGTCGCCACACACGCTTTTCAAGAGTAACACGATGAAACTATGGAAAGATTCAGTAGGAATTAGTGTTAGGGGGCGATATATCGTCCAGACGATATATCGCGATATGGAAAAAATATCGTCCAGGCGATATCAACTATAGAGCGTCTCAACCTTAAAAGTCAGTATGGGTTAAATGGAGCGCGGCGTTGCCAGATCAACAAACGGAGTCGCATCGAGTCTCTGTTAATCGCTAATGATTGCGACAAATCTACTTCCTTAATATCGTATAGGAAATCATCAAAATCTATGTATCTGATGCATTTTGGAAATAAAAAACAATGTTATCTCAAGATTTGCATGTAATTGTTTATATTTCGACGTAACTATTTACCATTTTACATTTGCATTATATGTGTAACACACGACGCAACTATTGTTACTTCTTTCGTTGAATGTTGTATCCTTTACATAAACAGAATTAAATAAATGCAAAAATAAACATTAAGATACATTTTTTCCGGAAAATAAAGCATACTGTACTTCCTACGAACCGGGGGCACATGCCTGCAACTGAATTGTAATCTTGGTGGCGCGCAATGGATTTGATACGCGAGACAGCCCGCATAAACAAACTACGATTGCGGAATAAATAACGGTGCTGTGGAGTAACAATGCATTCTAAAAATAACTTCAAACAATGGTCAACACTTTTCTCGCTTGGTGTGCATGTGTATCGCGACAAACAGAAAAGTTTCTCGCTAACCAACTTTTTCGTGTTACGGTCTGATTATTTATACAAAATATCCAATGTATATATATATATAACTCTCCTCGTAAGCAAATTAATTCACTCAGGCGAAGAATATCATATCAACAAACATCATAGATCCCGTAGAAGAAAAACTGGCGAAGTTGTTCAAGCGGTTTGATATTTATGGCTTTTGAAGTATTTACTAGAAAACAAATTGAGCGTTTTTCAAAATTGCATAATTATGAAAAATTCAGATCACATGAATTTGTGACAGGTTATATAATGCCGTCAGTAAATAGAGCATAAAAAACTCTACATGATAATTATTTCACTGTTTGAAATTTATGACTTTTATATTTTGTAAATTTTGTAACATCTGGCAACGCAGCGGTGGTAGAGAAGGACAGAGCTATTGGCAAAACTCATGTATTAGAGAGAGAGAGAAGTACTCCATTTAGTTCCATACTGACTTTTAAGGTTGACGTACTCTATAGACCATATATCGTCACGATATTTTAGCGATATATATATATCGTTTCGGCCATATATCGTCACAATATTTTGGCGATATATATCGTGTTGGCGATATATAGTTACGATAGTTTAGCAATATATATCATGTCAGCGATATATCGTTACAATATTTGGTGATATCTTGGGGACAATATATCGCCACGATATTTTGGTGATATATCGTCACGATATTTGGCGATATGTATATCGTGTCCGCTATATATTGTCACGATATTTTAGCAATATATATCGGGTCAACGATATACCGTTACCATATTTGGCGATATATATCGTGGGGTCGATATATCGTCACTATATTTTGGCGATATATATATAGTGTCGGCGATATATCATCACAATATTCGGCGATATATATCGTGTCCGCGATATATCGTCACGATATTTGGCGATATATATCGTGGGAACGATATATCGACGATATCACGATACAGAAAGAAATATCGCATCGTATCGTGTGTGACGATATTTCCTTGACGATATATCACGATATCAAATTTCCGATATCGTCCATCCCTATTAGGAATCTGGGTAAATAACCGGCCCCCGTGGTGGAGTAGTTAGCACATCGCGCTACGACGCCAGGAGTCCTGGGTTCGAATCCCGGCCTGGGCATGGATGTTTGTGAGTGTTCATTCATCATCAATTTCATAATGTATTCACTCATCCCCGTCTTCGCAAATTAGCCAAAAGTGGCACAAAAAGCGAAGTAAAATATAGCAAATCAATCATACTAGGTCAATGGTTGGCAAATCATTTGCCTTTAGGATACAAATATTACTTCTTTTTTTATGTTCAAAACGGTGGCGCTACGATGACAGGGGTACCTGTTCGAATCCCAACCTGGGTCATTTTTGTGAGTGTCCCTTCGTCAGTTTCATGATATCATCACTCACCTTCATCTTCGCGATTATCCAGAATTGACAGAAAAGCGACGGCAAGTAACAGAAATCAATTAGCATGCAATGTTAATTCAATATTATCCACTGTCTAGTGCTCTAAACTATAGTAATCAGTGCACTAATCAACTATTCCACGCCCAAATGTCTAAATGGATGACACACCCTTGAATATAAAGATAATAATTTATAAACTACGTGATTGAATGGGCCTAGCTATAATAATTCTCACATTTTCCTTCGAGGCTTGTGTTCCAAGTTGATGCGGACAGGAAAGTTCATAACCAAATGAATCTTTGAAAGGAAATATTTTACACTTCCTTGTTGATTCGTTTTTGTTCAGTGCAACCCATCAAACTGATGATTATCGCGAAACCGTTAATATATTTTAAAAATAGGCGATGGTGCTGCCATCCATGGACACAACAATGCATTATTGCTAGTAGGGAGGTGCACTCCTAAATAGATTTACACGACTCGGCTGTTTGCCATCCTGCATCATAATGAGGGAAGTTTAATGCAATCTGTATTGCATCATAACCGAATTAACTTGAAAACAAGTGATAAACGTTACGTTAAAAAGCGATAAACACTTCCTATCTGCCTGCCCCCACCGGGATTTTCATGAAGCTTTGGTTCGAGTAAAACGTGATCATCCGAAATTCATTATTCGAAGTTGCATTCGTGTTAGAAAATCGTTACATATTCGTGCAATACGTGAACAATGTGAAATACATAACCATTACAAAAATTATTTATCCTTTGTACTGTGATAACTCGTCAAAATGGGAGTATTGATATTAAATATATTGCAATTTTGATCTCTGTATTGGTTGCTTGAATATTCATTCATTCATTGTTTTCTGCCCAATTGGCAGGTTTTTCACTGCAATCTCCAGCCTTCCCTATTCTCTGCCTTACGCTTCGTAATAGCATACGACCCAGTTAATTTAATATCATCCATAAGCTGATATCTCTTTCTTCCACGGACTTTTCCTCCTTCAACCATTCCCTCCAAGGCATCTCTTAGCAGGCAGTTCCTTCTTAGACAGTGTCCTAACCAGTTTCTTTTCCTCTTCTTGATGGTCTCCAGTATAGATCTTTTTTCACCAACTCTTTTCAGTACGGCGTCGTTTCTTACCTTGTCCGTCCATTTTACACGCTCCATTTTTCGCCATGTCCACATTTCAAAAGCTTCGAGTCGTTTCTCTTCATTTCTTCTCAACGTCCAGGTTTCTGCACCATATAGTGCTACACTCCACACAAAACATTTCACTAATTTCTTCCTTAGACCTATGTCCATGGGCCCACAAAAAAGATTTTTTCTTCTATTGAAAGCTTCTTTTGCTATTGCGATTCTCATTTTCACTTCTTGGTTGCAGCTCATGTCACTGCTTATAGTGCATCCGAGGTACTTGAAGCTATCCACTTGCTGGATTCTTTCACTGTTTGCTCTCACATTAATATTCCTTGGTTTCCGTCCAATAACCATTGCCTTTGTCTTCTTTACATTAATCTTCATCCCATACTGCTCACAGCTGCTGTTTAACTCTTCTAACATACTATTTATGGTTATTTCATCCTCAGCGAATAATGCCATGTCATCAGCAAATCTTATGCAGTTTATTCTTCTTCCTCCCAATTTGACACTTCCTGTGCCCTGGAAACAATTTTTCACTATATCTTCTAAATAGATATTAAACAAAGTAGGCGATAGGCAGCATCCTTGTCGTATTCCTCTTCCAATTTCACAGCCTTCTGTCATTTCGTCTCCTGTTCTCACTTTAACGCGTTGATTCATGTATAAGTTGCTTAGAAGTCTTCTCTCTTTCCAATCTATACCAATTTTCTTCAGAATTTCTAAAATTTTAACCCAATTCACTCTATCAAAGGCTTTCTCCAGGTCTACAAATACTACAAACACCTCCTTTCCTTTCTCTAAATATCTTTCCCCAATGGTCCTCAGTAAACCAATTGCATCCCTTGTACCTCTTCCTTTCCTGAAACCAAACTGTTCTTCCTCTAACTCGCCACTGACCTTCGAGTATAGGCGTCTGTTCAGAATTCTTAGAAGAATTTTTGCCGAGTGAGATATCAAGCTGATTGTCCTGTACTCAGAACATTTTCTGGCATTGCTTTTCTTCTGCAGAGGTACCAAAACAGTCTCCGTGAAATCTTGTGGCCAATCCCCTTTCTCATAAATTTCATTGCATAAGTGCAGTATTTCTCTTTTTCCATCTCCCAGGCATTTGATGAGTTCAACAGGAATTTCATCAGTGCCCGTTGCTTTCCCATTCCTCATTTCTTTGAGTGCTTGCTTCAATTCTTCATTTAGGATATAGTATCCTTTCTCATCATCAGGCACGTCGTCTTCATTTTCTACATTCAGACTGTCTGGGCGATTCTCTTTCTGGTAGAGCTCTTCAACATACTTTCCCCACACATTCGATATTCCTTTTTTGTCTGTGATTTCACATCCTTCCTCGTCTTCTATCATCCACATTGTTTTCCATTTCTTCTTTTGGAAGCCCAAGCAGTTTACTTCACGATACATCAAGTCATACCTTCCTCTTTTTTCAGTTCTTCAATTTATTCACATTTTTGTTTCATCCATTGTTCTTTTGCCCTGTCAGTTTCTCTTCTTAGCTGGTTATTCAGTATCTTGTAATTATGTCTTCCCTCTTCTGTATTTACATTCTTCCATTTTCTCTGTTCCAGCATACGTTCAGTAATCCATGGTTTCTTTGCACTTTCCTTTTCCTGTGGCCTATTGTTTCATCCTCTGCCTTCTGTAAGCAGCTTTTTATTCCATCCCACATCTCATCCTTATTGTTACAACTAGCTTTAAACGTATTATAGTTTCCTTGGAAATGTTCTGCAAATTTTTGTCTTTCGTCTTCTTCCCTTAGCTTCTCTAAGTGGGGTTTTTGCTCACCTGGTTTTGGGTTATCTTCTTCAATGTAAGATTGATTTCTCCTATTAGCAAGATGTGGTCTGAATTAATGTCAGCTCCTGGCAATGTCTTCGCATTTTTCAAACAATTTCGAAATCTTTCTTGTACCAGTATGTAATCTATCTGGTATCTTTTGCAATCTCTTGGACATATCCAGGTGTACCTCCTTCTCTTATGTTGCTGGAACAGTGTGTTTCCAACAATTAGGGAGTTTCTTTAACAGAAATTTACCAGGCTTTCCCCTCTCTCATTTCTCTCGCCTAATCCATATCTTCCTACTGTACTTCCATCCTGCCTTTCTCCTACTACAGCATTCCAATCACCCATTACGATAATGCACGATCCCTTTCCCTCTTTTTCCATCAATTCCTCTATATTCTCATAGTTTCCCTCCACTTCTTCTTATGACAACCCACCATGTGGCATATACACTTGAATTAACACTAAGTCTTTCTTCTTTCCTTGAAGTTTCACCATTATAATCCTGTCATCCACATAACGCACTGCTATAACTTTATGTTTCACACGTGGTCCTAGCACTATTCCCACACCACGGTTTCCTTGTTGATCACCTCCAGAATAAAACATCTTGAACTCATCACTCACTATTTCACCATTTTGTTCCCACCTCACTTCTGATATTCCCATAACATCTACTTTGTTTCTTCTCATTTCTGCTTTTAAGTTTTCTAGCTTTCCCGACTGTAACAGGGTTCTGACATTCCACGTTCCAATCCTTAATCTTACCTTCTGTTTGCTTCTCTTTTCCCCATCAGTGTCCTTTGTCATGACGTGTCCTTCCCAGACATCCCCCTCCCGGACATCCGAATGGGGGGCTAGTTTACGTCCGGAATATTTTGCCTTGGAATGACTCATCATGACTGCAGTTTTTCTAGGATATGCCATGTTTATTTTTCCTTGCGTCTTTTTATAATCAGTGTAACACAGTGTTATCCTGGGATAACGACGAGTGCAGTGTTGCCACACTCAAGGAGCACAATACCCCTTTTTTCAGGTACAAAATTTCCCTTCCAGTCTATTTTCCCAGTTAAACTTAGGAAATTTGGTCTGCTAAGCAAATATCATCTCACTGTCTATTACTATTATTATTGTTAGTCAGCCCATTGAAAGCATAAATTCATAGAAATGCTTGAAGTGACTGATTGAATAAGATAATCAAATGCTACATTTTAGAATAATATATAAAATGCAAAACGATTTATGATTACAATTACCATCAAGCTTTTGCTAATTGAGTTATAATTTGTAAAGTTTGTTAAATGGATGTATTATTTTTTCCAAGTGAAATTTAAATTGTTATGCTTCTGGATGGGAATAATGAACGTGATATAAGAAGGTTAAAACGTATTTCAAATTGAAGTAGGTTAAATGTAATACATGAGGATGACATCTTAAAATTTCCCTCTAAAGAAAATTCCCCTTTTCCCTTGTCACAAAGTTTTACCCGAATTTCCCTTCGTGTTGCAACACTGTCATAGTGTTGCAACATGACCATCTATTGGCAAATGAATGTTTAACATGCTGGGAAGGCGTGAGGTTAAATAATGGTTAATAGTGTTTAATATTCAATATAGTGTTTGAAATATCGGACACGACAACGGTCTTTTAAACGAACTTTCGAAAATAAGTTTGAATTTTTTCGCACAAACCATGTGAAATTACTGTATTATGCTACTTATACGGATATATCTATGCAGTGACGTGGCTGAGTAGTGAGTAAATTAATGGCAACTGTGAATTTAAGCAGCCAAGGCATGTAGTGGTTCGGATCCCACTTTAAACTGTAGGTCCGGTCGCGATTAGTCTATCTGTGCTTAATGTGTGCTCAAAAAACTCAACCTCAGAACTCAAATCGTAAGCAGGTTCGCAGTTTGTCGCCTTGTGAACACCTCTATACTAGGACAGTTGTAGTTTCCGGCACAAACTCTCCTCTTTCACCTAACTGTCGTGCCAATGGGGTAAAATAGGCGACGTGATTGGTCACTTGCAGGGCTGCTTTTCCTATTCGTGACAGCAGCCGCTCGAAACAGCCAATCAAACGGAGTTATTCTTGGAATCTTCCCGCGCTCTTACACTGTTGGAGGCTGGGAATAATGCCCGCCCTGTTTTAACAACTGAATTATATTGTAGCTAGGATTCCCTACCAAAACAGACCACATTTTTGTTTGGTATGCTATACTTACGATCCCTTTAATTGCCTGGGATGTACTGCGTTTAACAGCGGAGAACGCCTCATCCAGTCAATTCGCTCCACATTTTTCCAATTTCTCAAAAGATGGCGTTACTCTGCACAGACGTTGGCAACCCTTGCTCTTGCTTCTTTTGGCACTCGGATTCCTTCAAGGTCTCAAAGTCCTTTTTAAAGTAAAAAATAGGGCTTTTAGGCATTTATAAGAATTTATAGTTTATTTAGGCATTTATAGGAATTTATAGTTTACTAGCCGTTTACCTGGCGTTGCCCGGTTATTTATATATATATCCCAATCTTCTATTAGCCAGCAAAATAATGAATTCAAACTATAGTGCAAAATGAAACTAATTGTAAATGTGATCGTGAATGTCACCAATTAGCTTAGCGACTCCGAAAACTATGAATTCGACACTATTCTAGGTCATTGTGGCATTTTGGTTCTCACACTCTTTCACCCCCCATGCCGATAGGCGATGAACTTGAAGTTGAACCGCATTGGGAGTGTCACGAAAACTATGGATTCCATTCGTGACTCAGCCTGAATGTTAGACAACCCGAGAAACACCATCGTTGTGCGGGATTGCATACAGTCACGGATGTCTGTTTGTGCGGAATTTAATATCGGTCGTTTTGGGTTATTTGTACATGTCACCCCTTCCCACCCCACCCCTACGGGTGCCAGGGGTGTCTTATACCCAAAATATTTTTTCCAGCTTGCAAGTGATACGTATAACAGGTTAGGTTGAAATTGCTCCAGGCGTTCGAGAGTTATGCCGGAACAAACAAACATACACACCCACACACATCCATCCATTTATATATAGAGAAAGATTTAGACATTTTTTGATCCTGCAGAGATCTCAAAATAGCACATATCTAGGACGTAGCAAAGAAAAAGGTATGGACCTAGAAATTCGTTCCCTAGGAATAATTATCAGTGTGTGGTTCGGATTTCAGAAGAGCATATAAATACTGGATCCAATCCTGTGTTTCTCAGTGTTCCTTAGCATCTACGGGACACTTTCCACAATTTTCCTGTCTCCGCTTGCTCCTTAAGGATGAGGAGGAAGTTGAGAACTGTGCTCCTGGGAAGGAAAAACCAACGGGCGGAGAAACAATAAACTCTTCCCTCCAAAATCCCTTTTTCTGAAGGATTTCGCAAAACTTTCTTAATTTAATCTAAGCGCAGGAGTTGATAGGAGCGTTCTGGGACCTTCCACTTCCGCTGGACGTTCAACACCGGCGCTCGGGGAGGAAGGGGGAACTTCACAGAAAGATCAACAAGAGACGGTGGTTGCTGAGATGTGGGGTGGGGAATTGTCGTGCTACAAAGCTGACTTTTAGTAAGTTCGTTTAATTGGAAATCAAAACCGGTTAGTACTTATTCCTTCATCTCTGGAAGCAGTAACTGGAAGTATTCTTACGAGAGGATGTGAGAATGCAGTGGCGTATCTGGGAATTTCATATAAGGGAACACGATCATCCCTCTTATCGTCTTTCTTATGTCCCTTTGTTTTTACAACTTTCTATCTTTGTTACTTTCTCCCTTCATCTCCTTCAATTGATTTCTCAGTAGTTCTGTCTCCCATTCATTCTCAATCTCTTTCTCCTCTCTTTCTCTTTCTCCCTCTCTTTCTGTCTCTGCATGTGTTATTTTTGCTCTACCACAAACTATTCTGAAACTGAGATAAACAGGTAAGAAAACAGAGACAGACAAACAGAGAAACAGAGATAGCCATACAGACAAGCAGAGACAGACACACAGAGAAATTGAGATAACAATACAGAGAAAAAGAGACAGAAACACAGAGAAACAGACATGGTCACACAGAGAAATAGAGAATGACATACAGAGGAACAGAGACACACACACAGAGGAACATAGATAGGAATACAGAGAGACAGAGACAAACACACAGAGAAACAGAGATAGACACACAGAGAAACATGGATATACATACAGAGAAAAAGAGACAGACACACAGAGAAAGAGAGACAGACATACAGAGAAAGAGAGACAGACATACAGAGAAAGAGAGATAGCCATACAGACAAGCAGAGACAGACACATAGAGAAATTGAGTTAACAATACAGAGAAAAAGAGACAGACACACAGAGAAACAGACATAGTCACACAGAGAAATAGAGAATGACATACAGAGGAACAGAGACACACACACAGAGGAACATAGATAGGAATACAGAGAGACAGAGACAAACACACAGAGAAACAGAGATAGACATACAATGAAACAGAGACAGACACACAGAGAAATAGATATGTACATAGAGAGAAAAAGACACACACACACAGAGAATCAGAGGCAGAAAGACAGAGAAATAGGGATATACATACAGATTGATTGATTGAGTTGGTGTTTTAAATCCACTTTATGTACATAAAGGCTAATTCGGACTGTACCTGCAGTTTAAAGTGGGATCCGAACCACTATGTGCCCCCCCCCCCCACCGGGTATCGAGCCCGGGACCCCTATATACATACAGAGAAAGAGAGACAAACACACCGAGAAACAGAGATAAACATACAGAGAAGCAGAGACAAACACACAGAGAAATTGAGATATACATGGAGAGAAAAAGAGACAAACACACAGAGAAACAGATATAGACATACAGACAAACAGAGACAGACACACAGGGAAACCGAGACAGACACAGAGACAAAATGCAAAATGAGGCAAACACATACAGAAACAGAGATAGACACACACAGAGAAACAGAGGTAGACATACAGAGAAACAGACACACAGGGAAACAGAGACAGACGCACGGAGATATAGAGATACGAGGGGCGATCAGGTTGCTCCGACCCTAGCATAGAAGGAAGGACGTTATGATTGATTTTTTATTTTGTTATTGTTTAGTGATCCTTTGTATGCTTTCATTTTGAATTACAAGTCTGAGTAGCGTACAGTTTTCCTTTTACAGGGATTTAACTGAGTGAAGTTGTGTCAATATGCCAGAATGGAGAAAACTGATGTGAGAGCGGTGATCAAATATTTTGTGAAGAAGAAGTGGACGGTATCCAAAATTTATGAGGACTTGGTGGATACATTAGGGGACAGTGCTCCTTCATACACTATGGTGAAGAGATGGTGTCGTGAGTTTAATTGTGGGAGAGAGTCCTGTGAAGATGAACATGCAGGTGGAGCACCAAAAACTGTCATGACGACCGAAAACATTCACAAATTCCACATATCGTGCTGAAGGATCGTCGAGTCACTATCCATCATGTTGCTGAGATGTGTGGCCTGTCATATGGCACTATGCAAAACATAATTACCCAGGAATTGCATATGAAAAAAAATGCTGCAAGATGGGTCCCTCGAAACCTCACCCCAGATCAGAAGCGCACCCTAGTGCTCATCAGTCAAGAACTTCTTGGCAACTTTCGTGCTGATATAGACGATTTCCTTGCCCAATTTGTAACTATGGATGAAACATGGGTCCATCACTTCGACCCAGAAATAAAATCGCAAAGCATGGAGTGGAAACACCCACATTCTCCACCAACCAAGAAGTTCAAGGTGTAAACGTCAGCCAAGAAGGTGATGGCCTCAATTACTGGGACTGCAAGGGTGTCCTTCTTGTGGACTATCTACAAAGGGGCCAAACCATCACTGACACATACTACAGTGACCTAATCAAGAAATTACGGGATTCCATGAAGAAAGAGAGGCGTGGGATGTTGACCCGTGGTGTGCTCCTTCACCAGGACAATGCTCCTGTCCACACCTCACGCATTGAGAGGGCCGCTATCGCAGATGCATCGTTCGAATTGTTGCCCCACCCACCCTATTCCTCAGATTTGGCCCCCAGTGATTTACATTTGTTCAAACATTTGAAGAATGACATTCGTGGGCAAAAATTTTCTGATGATTCTGAGGTGATAAGGGCTGTGGACTCATGGTTGGAGGACCAGTCGGAAGATTTTTTTTGCAAGGTATCCAGGCGTTGGAGCACCGATGGGAAAAGTGCATTGGAGTTGCAGGGGAGTATGTTGAAAAATAAAAAAAAATGATACCCTACTGCCGCTGTTTCTATGTTAGGGTCAGAGCAACCTGATCGCCCCTCGTACGTACAGAGAAAAAGAGACAAACACCCGTAGAAATAGAGTCAGACACACAATAAACAGACAAACACACTGAGATACAGAGGCAGACACACAGAGAGACAAACACACAGAAAAGCAGAATCAGACATACAGAGAAGAAGAGACAGAAGCACAGAGAGACAGAAAGAGATAGAGATGGATAAAGTGAGAGAGACAGAGAAATGTAAAACAGAGAGAGTCAGTGAGACAAACACAGAGGGAAAGAGACACAGTGAAAGGCGGACATAAAATAACAGATAGAGAGAGAGACAGACAGACAGACAGACAGACAGAGACAGACGAACGTAGAGAAGAAAATAGAGTGAGAGAGAGCGAGAGAAAAACAGACAGACAGACACACACAAAGAGAGGCAAACAGAGAATGACAGAGACAAAGAAATAGAAACAGATAGAGGCTTCATCTCTCTCCGCTTCAGAAACAGGCCAACCCACCTTTACCCAGTCAGTAGCGTCAAACCTGTATATCTAGAAGCCTCGAAAAGTCTGTTCTCGTTCTCGTCTCGAAACGACGGTCTCGGTTAAATCCGAGACAAAGTATATAATTACCATCTCGAAACCTTAGTCAGAGGCAAATAAATTATGATAGAACTCTCACATAGATCTACGTTCAGCAAATTAGCCGTGAATTGATCGTTTCCATTTTCCCTCGGTAGATGTCACCTGCATCTCAATGTTTTGCGGTCTGTGCGAATCTCGATTCTAATCACGCGGGTTACACTTTTTAATCACGTAATTAGAATCGATAATTATCTTGGAATCGCAATTCCAACTCAACTTCTCACAGATTTAAAATTCTCATTTATGCTAACTGCAAAGCCAATCTTCCGCGTGCTTTAATTTGCTGAAGTTAGTTTTGGTTCTGCAGTCTTGCATATCCTGGCATATCCTTATTCTAAATTCAAGTCCAAAGCTTGTAACTTCTTGATTGAAGAGAAACACTACAATTGTTATTTTCTGGAAATATCTAAGGTTACCCAAAATATACACACGAAAATTCCAGAATAAGAAAAAGAAGGCAATGTCTTAACTACGAGCTTCAATGGTCTTGTCGGTAAGGCGTCTGCCACGCAGGAGATTCGGGTTCGATTTCCGTGGAGGGCGATCTAAGATTGCAATGTTCCCGGGCTTGTCCTCGCATAAAACAGCTGTTGGGCTCACTGGGGGAGGGATTAAGGTAGCCGGATCGTGGTGCTGATTACATAACCTCTAAAATGGCTCCCCTTCTTGTGAGCTCTTTCCATTGTAACTGTGGTTCAGACGCAATGTGGTAGTCAGTGGTGCCAACCTATATGGTCGCGTAGGGCCCAAGCCCACTCAATAACTTGTCGTTTTATAATTATTTTTATATTTCTTATTGTTATGTATTTGCTTATTGAAATCGGCAAATAATAGACTTGTCTCACCGTTGGCTCAGTGGTAGCGTCGTCGCCTTGTAATCAAGGGTTCCCGGGTTCGATTCACGCTGGAGGCACTTAGTAGTTCGGATCCCACTTTAAACTGTAGGTCCAGTACCGATTAGCCTTACTGTGCATAAAGTGGACTTAAAACCTCTACTCCTTAACACAACTCCTCCTTAACCATTGTAACTGCGGGTTAGTCCTGTGTGAACCATGGTTTTCCTGCCGAGGAACGAATATATTTCTCAACGATTAAAGTAGATCAATACGAGCTTCATACACGGGAATATTAGTTAGACTCATAACGCAAGGAATGTAATTTTCATAAACTATGCTTGTCTCATTTCCATCTGGCGGCTTAATGGCGGCCTTAATGACTATTTCTGGCTCTTTCTGTCCCCCATTTGTCATCGAGAGACGTGTGTGGCTCGTTGGGTGGCAACTTCTAAGAATTCAGGTTGCCAACTCCTAAGATTTCAGGTTGCCAACTCCTAGGATTTCAGGTTGCCAACTCCTAAGATTTCAGGTTGCCAACTCCTAGGATTTCAGGTTGCCAACTCCTAAGATTTCAGGTTGCCAACTCCTAGGAATTCAGGTTGCCAACCCCTAAGAATTCAGGTTGCCAACCCTTAAGAATTCAGTTTGGCAACCTCTAAGAATTCAGGTTGCCAACCCCTTAGAATTCAGGTTGCCAACTCCTAAGATTTCAGGTTGCCAACCCCTAAGAATTCAGGTTGCCAATCCCTAAGAATTCAGGTTGCCAACCTCTAAGAATTCAGGTTGCCAACTCCTAGGAATTCAGGTTGCCAACTCCTAAGATTTCAGGTTGCCAACCCCTACGAATTCAGGTTGCCAACTCCTAGGAATTCAGGTTGCCAACTCCTAAGAATTCAGGTTGCCAACCCCTAAGAATTCAGGTTCCCAACACCTAAGAATTCAGGTTGCCAACAGCTAAGATTTCAGGTTGCCAACCCCTAAGAATTCAGGTTGCCAACCCCTAAGAATTCAGGTTGCCAACTCCTAAGAATTCAGGTTGCCAACTCCTAGGAATTCAGGTTGCCAACCCCTAAGAATTCAGGTTGCCAACCCCTAAGAATTCAGGTTACCAACCCCTAAGAATTCAGGTTGCCAACCCTTAAGAATTCAGGTTGCCAACTCCTAGGAATTCAGGTTACCAACCCCTAAGATTTCAGGTTGCCAACCCCTAAGAATTCATGTTCCCAACCCCTAAGAATTCAGGTTGCCAACCCCTAAGAATTCAGGTTGCCAACCCATAAGAATTCAGGTTGCCAACTCCTAAGAATTCAGGTTGCTAACCCCTAGGTATTCAGGTTCCCAACTCCTAAGATTTCAGGTTGCCAACTCCTAAGAATTCAGGTTGCCAACCCCTAAGATTTCAGGTTGCCAACCCCTAAGATTTCAGGTTGCCAACTCCTAAGAATTCAGGTTGCCAACCCCTAAGAATTCAGGTTGCCAACCCCTAAGAATTCAGGTTGCCAACCCCTAAGAATTCAGGTTGCCAACTCCTAAGAATTCAGGTTGCTAACCCCTAGGAATTCAGGTTCCCAACTCCTAAGATTTCAGGTTGCCAACTCCTAAGAATTCAGGTTGCCAACCCCTAAGATTTCAGGTTGCCAACCCCTAAGATTTCAGGTTTCCAACCCCTAAGAATTCATGTTCCCAACCCCTAAGAATTCAGGTTGCCAACTCCTAGGATTTCAGGTTGCCAACTCCTAGGATTTCAGGTTGCCAACTCCTAAGATTTCAGGTTGCCAACTCCTAGGATTTCAGGTTGCCAACTCCTAAGATTTCAGGTTGCCAACTCCTAGGAATTCAGGTTGCCAACCCCTAAGAATTCAGGTTGCCAACCCCTAAGAATTAAGGTTGCCAACTCCTAAGAATTCAGGTTGCCAACTCCTAGGAATTCAGGTTGCCAACCCCTAAGAATTCAGGTTGCCAACCCCTAAGAATTCAGGTTGCCAACCCCTAAGAATTCAGGTTGCCAACCCCTAAGAATTCAGGTTCCCAACACCTAAGAATTCAGGTTGCCAACAGGTAAGATTTCAGGTTGCCAACCCCTAAGAATTCAGGTTGCCAACTCCTAAGAATTCAGGTTGCCAACTCCTAGGAATTCAGGTTGCCAACCCCTAAGAATTAAGGTTGCCAACTCCTAAGAATTCAGGTTGCCAACTCCTAGGAATTCAGGTTGCCAACCCCTAAGATTTCAGGTTGCCAACTCCTAAGAATTCAGGTTGCCAACCTCTTAGAATTCATGTTACCAACCCCTAAGAATTCAGGTTGCCAACCCCTAAGAATTCAGGTTGCCAACCCCTAAGAATTCAGGTTGCCAACCCCTAAGAATTCAGGTTGCCAACTCCTAAGATTTCAGGTTGCCAACTTCAGAATCGCCATTATCTTCTATTTCAAATCAGTTTAGTTCACACAGTTTCTAAGAGATGTCTCTGCAGTATTTTACTTTCTAGGATTCAGGCTTCGCAGATAGCCTAGCTAGCATGGAATATACGCTCATGCTGTAGGGGTAACATCGCTCTCCCGAAGCAACGTTGCCAAGAGTACTCCTGCTTTGGCCAGTTGCATACCATCCTGTGGGTGGTCGTTCCGGAAACTTCAATATGCAGGATCACGTGCGCAGTTGCACCATTAACCTCCCTTGACGATATCGTTGTCGGAGAACTCTCTCTCTTTACAGTACCTTAAGTGCTTAGTTAATGTACTGTAAACTGTACGGTGGGAACTGCTGCGCAAACTAAAATGACCAATTTCAGGAGAATCTCACGAAACTCTGTCCCGAGCCACGCCCCGGCGGTTGAGAAACACTGTCCAAAAAAAAGACTCAATATGCTGACCAAGGCAGAAATTTATTTTATTATGAAACATAAATTAAACGTAACGTTTCAACCTTCTAGCAAGGTCTTCTTCAGACTCTGCACCAAGTACAAATGTAACAAGGTACAAGAACAGGACGATATATATACACAAAAATACTCCCCTCCAGACTATTAGAAAGTTGTTCTGGAACATTCTAACAGGTGGCCTTCCCTTGTCAACTGTACTTTCACGTGAAAGGCAAAACATTTTCTTCCATCTGGAATGTGGTTGGAATCTTTATCTCACGCTCTATTTCCTTCATTCTTCTTCCTTCTTCTCTCCTCTTTCTCTCTGTCCTTTCCACTCTTTCTAACACCTTCTTCCATTCTTTGTTTAACTTCAGTCCCCCATTCCAGTTCATTATGTCTTCTTCACCTTTCTTCTCTATTTCCTCGGCCTACTTCCATTTTCTCACTAGCATTCTCTTCTCCCTTCCTATCTGCTTAGCCTCATCCCACTCTATGTCATGTCCTGTTTCTCTCGTGTGTTTAAATATCGCATTTCTCTCTCTCTTAAGTCGTACATCATCCCTATGTTGTTTCAACCTGTCTTTCAGCCTCTTTTTCGTTTCTCCTATGTACACACTCTGACATTCTTTACATTTCACTTTCTATATAATCCCTTCCTCTTCGCAGTTTTCCTTTTTCTTGTTTGCATTCTTCGCTATTCTTAAGATGCTTCTCTCTCCCTTCCTGTAAGTTTTGATGTCCGCTTTCCTAAGCACTTTCAATATCTTTTCTGTGGTCTTTCCCTTACACCTTATTCCAAGCCACCTCTCTTTTTCTTTCTCTTCCAAATCTCACCTCCAAGTACGTTCATTTGTACTTGGTGCAGAGTCTGAAGAAGACCTTGCTAGGTTGAAACGTAACGTTTAGTTTATGTTTTATAATAAAATAAATGCCTCGTTCAGCATATTGAGTTTTTCATATCATGGAAACAAGGCTTAATGGTGTTGTTTGTAGTGGTCTGACGAAGTCTTAGAACGTTGCCAAGCAAGTTAAGTGGTCTCGGGTTCGAGTCCTGTCCTTTCTTTATTAGTGTCTCTTCATCAATTTCGTCCAATCATCGTCGCGATCAGCTGACAGAAAAAGCCACATAAAGTAAGAGAAAACGTAAACTGAGAAAAATGTATGATAAAAAAAATTGATAAATTGGGCATAAAACTCGCCAAAATAGCGTTAGGCTACGATTTCTGGTAAACTTGAAGATGGTCCGGGAAGAAGTTACTCCAGCATCCAAGTACCCTTAAGAAAATAGAACAATTCTTGTCGCAGCTCGTGAACATTTTCAAGACATAAAAAGGTTACCTCAAGCGACGAGAATACAAATTCTGCTACCCTGATTGCCTGGAGGTTGGGTATACCTTCTCTTCATAGCCGAGCGGAAATTTCTAGAAATTTCATCTCCGGTCCAAGTGTGGAGCCACGGAGGTGGAGGGAAGGGGACGTAATGGGGGGGATAAAGTGACACGTGAAAGGAGATGATGTGGTTTGAGAATGTCTTCCAGGTATTTGCGAAAACGTCAAGGTATTGAGTGGAAACAGTGCTTTTTCCATACAGTAAAACCTCGTTAATCCGGATTAATGGGGGGATAAGTTGACTGATTTAACGAAAGTCCGGATTAACCGAAATAACTTAAAAGAGCAGTAGAAAGTGCATTAAAACTCAGTTTATAGCAACAAAACACGTTTATTATGGTGTATTTAAAGGGCATAGGCCTAAATACACTATAGAGTACAGTACAAAGTCTGTGGGAAACAGAGGTTGACTGCCTTCTTGTTAACTTATAGCCACATATGTAAAACCTTGCATTCTGCTTCTTTTTGCCTTTGGCCTCTTGCCTGTCCGGATTAAGCGAAGTCCGGATTATCGGGGTTCGGATTAACGAGGTTTTACTGTATTTGCAGTGTTTTGTCTTAGCACCAGTTATTTGCGCTTGATGAGAGTCAAGACTTGTTGCTTCAAGTGTTCTAATCAACACAGCTGAAAGAAAAGATAGTGCCCGTCCGTCGCTACGACGCCAGGGATCCTGGGTTGGAATCCCGGCTTGAGCATGGATGTTTGCGAGTGTCCATTCATCAATTTCATCATATCATCTCTCATCCCCATCTTCGCAAATTAGCCAAAAAGTGGCACAAGAAGCGAAGTAAAATAAAGGAAATCAGCCGATCAATAGTGATTTTGTGTAATGTAATTTAACTTGATCGAACAGTCATTCTGGCAGGGACATGCAATTGAAGGGTCTGGGTTAAAACCAGATAAGTCAACTCACCAAATTCCAGGATAAAGAACTTTTAATTGCAAAACGTTACTCGATATGTAAATGAAAAAGTACAAAATGAGCATATGCTTTGATGAATGGAAGTGTCAAGTGTATGAAACCAAAGAAATCGTGTTGTAAAGGCCAAGACAGCGTCAACGCGGCAGCAAATGACATCGCTTTACGACAGAAAATTGACTAACCTGAATTTTTCTCCTGATATCCAGGAAACTAGCAAATGCGAAGATTTGAAATTTTCTAATATTGAAGTTCTTGGCTTTAAGGAACAATCTTTTAAACACAAAATAAACATTTAAATACATTTCCGAAACAAAATTACAAGGAAATACTTAAACATTTTTATAGATCAAATTACTTTTATCGTGTCCACCATTTTCGTACACGACGATAAATTTTCGCTATCATAATCATGAAAACACTTAAATACTTTCATTTTACCAGGAAATGTGTATGAAATGATTCTATAAACATATTTCAAATTACAGAACATCACGGAAGAATGAGAATTTTCTCTTGACCCGCGTGTAGTGATATCCAGGAAACTAGCAAATGTGAAGATTTGAAATTTTCTAATATTGAAGTTCTTGGCTTTAAGGAACAATCTTTTAAACACAAAATAAACATTTAAATACATTTCCGAAACAAAATTACAAGGAAATACTTAAACATTTTTATAGATCAAATTACTTTTATCGTGTCCACCATTTTCGTACACGACGATAAATTTTCGCTATCATAATCATGAAAACACTTAAATACTTTCATTTTACCAGGAAATGTGTATGAAATGATTCTATAAACATATTTCATATTACAGAACATCACGGAAGAATGAGAATTTTCTCTTGACCCGCGTGTAGCCAAAAATACCACGAAAATCGGAAATTTTGCGAATATATACGAGGAGGTAGCAAAATGTTTTGCCTGTTGAGGTATAATTTGTTTAATAATGGAAAGATTGAAACAATGAACATACGTATAGTTTGCCTGTACTTACGTAGTTAAGTTCAAAGTGGGAGAAACCGAAAGTGTGGACATGACAAGAAGTGGCAGACCATCAACGTCGTTGCCCGACGACAACCGCCACAGGGATGATGAGCTCATTCCAGAGGATAGACGCATCACCATCCAGGAAATTTCTGATGCAGTGCACATGTCCTATGGGTCAGCACGTGCAATGATTGAGAGTTTGGGATACCATAAAGTCTGAGCTAAGCCTGTGCTTCGTGGCATGAGATTCGATGACCTACAGGAGGTTAAAACAGCTCTCTGAACAGTGGGGCAGGGAGTGTTCTGTGGAATTTTTCCAAACTGGTTCTGAGGGCTGCATAATACGCTCGCTCAAATGCATCGAACGTGATGGGAACTATATGTAAGAGTAACTCTGAGTAGAGAACACTACAGGCAAACTATATGTATGTTCATTGTTTCAATCTTTCCATTATTAAACAAATTATACGTCAACAGGCAAAACTTTTTGATACCCCCTCGTATTGGTTCATGATTTTTCATTCAATTGATTGATTTGTTGTTTTAAGTTCACTTTATGCACAGGAAGGCTAATCGGGACTGGACATACAGTTTAAAGTGGGATCCGAACCACTGTGCCATGTGCCTCCACCGGGTATCGAACCCGGGACCCCTTGATTACAAGGCAACGACGTTACCACTGTGCCATCGGGGAGACCGATTTTTCATTCAAGATCCTTATTAGAATGTGACATTTGAAAGCACTTGAAGTGATCTTCACTGAATGCATCAAATTAATTTCTCGTAGGCAAGTTCATTTTTTAAAAAAAATATTTTAGTTGATGGATTACAATAAAAATTTTCAGTCAGCTAATTGTCCTTTATCATAGCTATTAATCTTGGAATGAAGAAACGATATGAAACGGTTCTCACTGAATATTATTTAAGTAATATAAATCAGGCTTGAATTAGAAGAAAGGGTCTTCTTACAATAATTTATTTAAATTAGCAAAGCTCTTAGAAGTCACGAGCAGTTGTATGTTAATTCGTTTTGAAATTCGCACAATTTTAATGTTTTGGATTGATTGTAAACTCATATCGTTTAATGGTTAAAAGCACCAAATTGCTGGAAGTGAATAAGAATATCCTAAAATTGGTGCTAACTCTTATAGTGCACAAGTATTGCCCGGCAAATTGTCCATTACTATTTTAATTAATTTTTATCTTGCTTCTTGCGTATTTCCAAGGAATTAATATTATTGTTAATTTTCTAATATATTCAAATGGATGTATGTACGAGGGTTGCCTTTTATGTATATAAAAAAATAATATGTATCATTGAAAATGGTTTTATTGTTTTTCAAAATATACTCCATTATGATCGATGCACTTTTGCATACGTTTAAACCAATTCTCATAGCACTTTGTCCATTCCGATTAAGGTAACTCGAAAACATGCATTTTGAACGCATCAATCGCTTTTTCTGGCGTCGAAAATCGTTGACCACTTAGCTTATTCTTCACGTACGGGAACAAAAAGAAATCATGGGGTGCTAAATCAGGGCTATACGGCGGATGACCCATAAATTCAATGTTATCACCGGTCAAATACTGAGTTGTTTGGACCGATGTGTGACAACTCGCATTGTCATGGTGAAGAATGATCCTGCGTCGCTGGTTGTTTTTCTGATTTTCCCAAAGACTTCTGGCAAACAAATGGTTGTGCACCGTTTAGAATTGAACGATTCTCTAGTGGCACTGTAGCCACATGTCCATTTTCCCAAAAAACAGGCGACCATTTGCTTCGAAGTGCTTCTTGCACGAACAACTTTTGTTGGGTTTGGCTCAGCTTGGAACACTCACACCGTCGACTGCTGTTTGCTTTCGGGCTCATATGCATAGATCAAAGATTTGTCACCTGTGTAGATGTTATACACGGATTTTGAAGCACCACGATTGTATTTTCTGAGTATTTGTTTGCACCAATCGACACGAGCCTATTTTTGAGCGATTGTCAAATTATGCGGAATCCAACGCGAACAAATCTTCTTCACGGCTAAATGTTCATGCAATATCTTATTAGTATGCTAGTCATACTGATGCCCAGGGATGCCTCAATCTCACGATATGTCACATGACGATCTTGCATTATCAGTTCTTGCACAGCATCAATGTTTTCTGGCACAGCAACCGATTTTGGGCGGCCTTCTTCAGATTCGTCCGTGAGCGAACGACGGCCACGATTGAATTCACTAAACCAGTGATATACAGTGCTTTTAGATGGTGCTTCATCGCCAAAAGTCGAAGTGAGTTGATCGATGCACTGTCGTTGAGATAATCCACGACGAAAGTCGTAGAAAATCATTGCTCGAAAATGTTCTGGAGTTAATTCCATTGTTGGCCTCCGATGAAATTTTCAAGTCCCTGTAACAAACAAAAATAGCATCCGCAAGCACAACGTTCTGGGTACATATACCATAGAAATGTCCAACTTTACGATGGATATATTAGATGTTACCTAGCAACATTTGTGTTGCCAGTTCCGGATACATAAATAGCAACCTATGAATTTGTGTGTGTGGGTGTGTGCATAACTCTCGAACGCCTGGAGCGATTTCAACCAAACTTAATACGCGTATCACTTGCAATCTGGAAAGAATATTTTTGGGGAAAGACACACCTGGCACCCCTGGGGGTGGGGGTGGGGAGGGGTGACATGTAAAAATAATCGAAAACGACTGATATTAGTGTGAAAATCATATAACACCATTATAACACCATTAAGCCTTGTTTCCATGATTATGAAAAACTAAATATGCTGACCAAGGCAGTAATTTATTTTATTAAAAACATAAACTAAACGTAACGTTTCAACCTTCTAGCAAGGTTTTCATCAGACTCTGTATCAAGTACAAAAGTAACAAGATACAAAAACAGGGCATTATATATACACACAAACATTACTCCCTCCAGACTATTTAGAAAGTTGTTTGGAACTTTCTAGCAGGTGACTTTCACTTTCCAACTTTCACCTAAAAGGCTAAACACAATTACTTCCATATAGAATGTGGTTGGACTTTTAATCTCACGCTCTCTTCCCTTCATTTTTCTTCCTTCTCCTCTCCTCTTTCTCTCTTGTCCTTTCCACTCTTTCTAACATCTTCTTCCATTCTTTGTTTAACTTCAATCCCCCATTCCAGTTCATTGTGTCTTCTTCACCTTTCTTCTCTATTTCCTTGGCTTCCTTCCATTTTCTCACTAGCATTCTCTTCTCCCTTCCTATCTGCTTAGCCTCATCCCACTCTATGTCATGTCCTGTTTCTCTCGTGTGTTTAAATATTGCATTTCTTTCTCTCTTAAGTCGTACATCATCCCTATGTTGTTTCAACCTGTCTTTCAGCCTCTTTTTCGTTTCTCCTATGTACACACTCTGACATTCTTTACATTTCACTTCGAAGATAATCCCTTCCTCTTCCTCTTCTCTGTTTTCCTTTTTCTTGTTTGCATTCCTCGCTATTCCTAAGATGCTTCTCCCACCCTTCCTGTAAGTTTTAATTCCCGCTTTCTTAAGCACTTTGCATATCTTTTCTTTTTGAAATTCATAGTTTTTGGGGTCGCTAAGATTAATACTGACTCTTCCAATGCCGTTCAACTCCAAGACACCCCTGGCATCTAGGGGTGGGCTGGGTGGAAGGCGGATGACATGTAAAAATAATCGAAAACGGCGGACATTAGTGTGGAATCCATATTTTTCGGGGTCGCTAAGATGAATAGTGGCACTCTGAATGCCGTTCAACTCCAAGTTCATTTTACACTATAGTTAGAATTCATTATTTTCCTGTCTAATAGAAATTGGGATAAATAAATACCCGGGCGATGCCGGGCACTCAACTAGTAATAATAACAATAAATTTGGAATAATACTTGTGTTGGCACAGAGGTTGTTTTCGTGTTGTTTAACGCCTTGTTTCAATTGTTCCAGCTCTTGTTTGGGCAAAACAAAGAGATTTGCATAGTGATGGACAATTTGATCGGTGATACTTGTGCATCCCACTGTAGTGGAATCGTTTGCCAAAAAAGTAACTTTTCGTACAGCGTCATGAAACGTGAAAATTGGGAAACAAACAATGGAAAATTTCCTATGTGTTTACGCACACGGAAAACATACATTTCTTGTTATTAAAACCCGGAGTTTTATGAAAGCAAAACATGCGAAATATGTACATAAATATGCAGAACTAATCACTGAAATATGTATAAAGTATGTAAAAATCCCGAAATATTTAAAAATATGTAAGTACATTAAAATATCTCATTTATGCATTCTTTCCCTTTTTTGTGCTTTTTTTTAGGTTCCCCTCAGTAACAAATGTATTTATACTAACTTAATTTCCGTATATTATTAAATTTTAAAAAGTCTTGAAATAAAAATGAATTACATTGGGAAATTCGTAATCTGATACACTGATAAGGTTAATGGTACCAGTTTTGAGTACAGTGTTGCCAGATATTTTTTTACCGCAAGAGATGCATTCAAATTTCTACAATGCTGTAAAATATTTTCATTGAATGAACAAAATAGTTTGTCAACCAAAAAATGAAATGTACATTTAATGCATTTAATACATTTTGAGAGAAATTTTTCATTTCTTGTTTTTGATTTTTAGATAAATCAAATTTTGAATGTTTGTCCAATAATTATTACTGAACGAAAAACCAGAAAGATGACTTAAATACCGCATTTTATCTGAAAATTTGTAAGTAAACGGGAAATATGTAATAAAGCTCAGAATGAAATTCAAATGGTTCGTAATTCTCTGACATTTGTAATTATTGTTTACTTAACAAAGCAAAAATATAATTACATAAAATTTCGGTCGGTCTCTAGTTATTATGCTAATGTTGCAAAAGTAAGGTTATTTCTGTGAAAACAGGCGAATTTTTTAATGAAATTACACCAAAAAGTAAGCATAACACGGTAAGTCGAAAGCAATATTTGTTTAAGGTAAAAAAAATTGTAAAAATTTGTTGATTGATTTAGTATATCTTACTTCGCTTTTCTGCCACTTTTGGCTAATCGTGAAGATGAGGATGAGTGATGATATGATGAAATTCTTGAAGGAACACTCACAAACAGCCATGCTCAGACCGGGATTCGAACCCGGGACTCCGTGCTAACCACTCCGCTACGGAGATCGGCGTAAAAAGTTGATTGAAGGGCACAGGAGCGTATATTCTACGCTAGCTAAGCTGTCTGCGAAGCCTGAAGTCTAGAGATTAAAATATAGGAGAAAAATTGATCAGAAATTGTAAAAAATATTATTCATATCAGTGAGATGATGATGCTGATTCTGGAGTTGGCAACCTCATTTCTTATGAGTTAGTAACCTGATTTCCTATGAGTTGGCAACCTTATTTCTTATGAGTTGGTAACCTGATTTCTTATAAGTTGGCAACCTGATATCTTATGAGTTGGCAACCTTATTTCTTATGAGTTGGCAACCTGATTTCTTAGGAGATCGTAAATTTATTTCTATTCATAGCCTCGGACCACGTGACATAGTGAGACAGCCCAGATTTTGGACTCAGCATACGCCACTGGTAGGGCAAGACACTTGTTCATCTTGGCCTGACAATCTTTTTAGATACAGATAAGTCAGGATTATAAAGTTTAGCCAAGGATCCAGAGGAAAAGGATAGGATGTATTCGTAAAACCGCAGGCTTACGAGACAAACGCAATGTGCGAAATTCCAGTCTTGAGACGCTTGCCAGATTAGTGAAGCCTTAAGCTCCCCTAAGCTTCCTCCTACAATGGATGAAGCGAATTTCGCCACGGCCTGGGAAGAGCGAGGATTGCCAAAGTTGGAGAAATGTTGCAGCAACAGATGAGGGTCTTCATAATTCGTCTCTCCAAGATGGCGAAATGGCCGGTTCGCGGCCTGTAGTTCAGGATTAGGAGGAAGTTTCTTGCACGCTCTGCAAGTAGTATATTGATCACTTCCGAAAAAGAGGGCGGATCTTAAGCTTTATTTACAACGTCAGCGCAATTTCGGAAAACGCTGTGAGCTGATTTTTGTCTAAATGCATTTTTCGAACGTTTAGTTATTAAAAGAGGAACATAAATTAAGTGTATTCGAAACTAAAATCCTTAGAAGAATATAAAGTAAGGAAGTATAGTCCTCCCCTGTGATTTGCACCACGCCATGAAGTTGTATAGGAGGTGTGGAGTTAAGGCCCGCACTTTCTTGATCACAGCCGAAGGTGAGGGTGATGTGATCAGCACCACGCCCCTGGCTGCCTTACCCCCCAGAGATTCCTTCAGGTAGCACTTTATACCGGAGCCGTTTGAACAGATGGAAAACAATCCGGTTTTCCCCCGACCGGGATCGAACATAGGTCCCTCGCATGGTAGTCAGACGCCATTAAAGGGATAGGGATACAGGTGACTGGAGAAGGTTACATAATTTAGAACTGCATAATTTGCATTCATGTCCAGATATTATTAAAATAATTAAATCAAGAACACCTAGGTGGACAGGCCATGTGTCACGAGTGGGAAAGGAAAGAAGAGTTTACATGATTCTTGTCGGGAAACCTGATGGTAAGAGACCTGTAGGAAGGCCAAGACTAAGATGGAGGGACAACGTTGAGATGGACCTAATGGATGAAATAGATTGGATTGGTCTTGCCCAGGATAGGGACAGATGGAAGGCTTGTGTTGCTGCAGTCATAAACCTTCGGGTTTAAGAAGGCTAGAGAGCTAGTTACGCCTATCCACCCCGCCTGGTATTGTTCTTTTCATATTACAAAAGCAGAAAGGTTGCTGTTGTTAGTAGCAGAAGTTATGTTCAGTTAATTAGCTAGTATTGAAGAGAATAATCAAAGGAAGAACATGCATTGTATCGAAATGAAATTAATTTAAAATACAGGAACCAGTTTGTTTTCATACTCCTTTTTTTTATTGCTCGTGACTGTACCTGTACTATATTTTATTTAATATAACATAGAACTTTAAAATGTAGTAATATTATTTGTAATCGTACTGTAAGTGCAAGTGCAGCGAAGGTTATCAAATTGAGAAAACGAAAAAGTTGCAGTGAAAAACTTGTCCATTGGGAAGAGAACCATGAATGAATATTTTCTGATACCACGCTACCTTACTGCGAGGCAATTACAGAAGAAGAACCGCTGGTTCAAAGACTCCCCTATTTCATCTCAATCCTCTTTTGGGCCAGAACGTGCTCGGAAACCAATTCGGCTCTGATTAACGATCGCCGATTCACTCCCCGGCGCCCGAGTGATGCATTGGCTGCAGAACTCCCGGCCGCTGTGACTCGAGCCAGAAGAGATTCCGGTTCAAACTCTTCTGTATGAAGCTATCGAACGCCGTCAAGGCCTTCGCACGCCCATCTTCTGGTGTGAGAGTTTGCAGCGTTGCCAACTCAGCCTTTTTTTTCCTTTCAACAAAGCAATAATAATAAAAAGGCCAGATCTGACACGACGTGGCAAGACGAGTCAATTTGTTGGCTAAAATCTGATAGCAGATTTCGTCCATGCACAGTATTATGAGTATTATCGTGCAAATTGTCCATGACAATTTCCATTAATTTTTCTCTTACATCCTAAGTGTTTTTAAACAATGGATTTTTATGTATGCTGGTGCAGAAGTTGTCAACAGCTTGTTTTGCCTTTTCTTTTAATTCTTGAAGCTTTTGTTGGTCAAATAAAGTGGACGAACATGGTGATGGACAATTTGCACGGTAATACTCACGAATCCCACTGTACGCAATAGGTCTAGGCCTGTCTTTTATAATTTGGGAAGCGGAAGTTGAAGACCTATAAATTGCCAAAAAAAAGACCTTTAAAAAGACCTAAAAAAATAAAAAAAGGACCTACAAACCTACAAAAGGACGTATAAATGTGATCCAAATTAATTAATAACTTCAGCTTTAATTACATATTTAATGAATAAAAAAATACAAAATTCTGGTGGTATGGAACACACAGTGCGAAAAAACTGCAAGCTTCAAAACAAGATAAAGTTGCCACTTACAGCGACCTTCCAGAGAAGTTACGGTTAAAGGACCTTGAACCGTACCAAAAATGTTTTTCTCTCGTTTCAGGGATGGTTCAAATATATTTCTTTCTTTCTTTTCTTGTTTCTTTACTACAGAAAGGATGTTTAAGAGGTGATGAGCTGATGATGATTGGAATTGAGAATGGGCAGTAAAAACGTAGTCGAAAGAAGGTAAAGTTGCAAGAAAAGCCGTTAAGACTTTAAAAAATGCTGAAAAGTACCAATAAGCCAAAAATGCCGAAAAAGGTAATAAAGGACAAAGAAAACCATCCTTTTACTGTCCTACAATGATCCAAAATGAACATATATTATATTGGCCCTCGTCTTCGGACACTAGGAAAAAAAAGGGGTTTTCCTCAACTTCCGGGCCTTAATTATAAGTATAACAGTTTACAGCACCAGTTCGATTGATTCATTTGCTTTACTTCGCTTTCTGTGCCACTTTTGGCTAATTTGCAAAGATGGTGATGATACGATGAAATTGATGAATTGAGACTTACCAACATTCATGCCCAGGCCAGGTTTCGAACCCAGGATTCCTTAATATAACAGAATGAATTATATATGTATGTATGTATATATAAACGATAAACCAGCAAAAATACATATTGATGAAAGTAGTACTGAAAAGAATAATGCAGCTTACATTAAGCGCGAATGGATATAGGTGAAAAATACTTTTGGAATGCGTAATGTCAATAATACATAATATCCGGGACTATGTCTTTTGAATTCCCGGGATTTCGTGGTGGTAGAAAGGGAGCGGGATTCCGGGATTACGTTCCCTATTCTAAATCTTCTTGCAGTCAGTCACACCCCTTCGGGTATTGATTCAACGTTTCTCGTTCACCATTACGTCGAAGCTTGATTATGGATGTGTTGGTTAGTCCTTTGTGCTTTTTTCTCGATATTGCTCATTGTACTGGTTCAGTTCATACCAGTTCAGTCCTTAGGATGTATCGGAGTGTTCCTTGTCTCCACGTACACGAAATATCCTGAATTAATACGCTTTGCCTTGCATCATGCCACTCCGTCTCCAATCTGCGAAGACTGGACCTGTATATAGTATTGGCCAATTTATTGGACTCATTTGCTGGAAAAATGAAACACAGATTAACTCACTTTATGTCGAGAAATTTGACAGATTTAATGTTTTGTGATACACATGGCAAGTTCCTTCAGTACTTCGTATGAGAAAGAGAAAAAGAGAGATAGGGGGAGGGAGAGAGAGAGAAGTGGGAGAGAGGGTGGAGAGAGAGGGAGAGAGGGGAGAGAGAGAGAGAGAAAAAGAGACCATCTTTGGCTTTTTCAAGCCCCTTTATCAATCTTGTTTCTAAACTTAAAACCACGTGGTTTATGAAATTACATGTTGCTCCGAAGACACAAATAAAGAACATAATTACAACAATTAGAATTAATATTTCCTTTGTTATATACAAATAAATAGCATAAATAACACGTTAAACAATGTACGTATTGTTCCAGGCATTTTTGCAAACGTGCAAAGAATCGTGCTGCCATCTACTGGTGGGATACAGTAAAACAAAGGATTGTGGGAAACAAGATTATATCGAAGTAGACAAACAGTTTTATCCCCTAAAAAGTTATAACAATCGTCAAATATAGTTAGTTATAACACTTTAAAAATAAGGACATGTGCTTCTTTTTTACAATGAGTCCAACAATTTGGCCAATACTGTAGTCTACATCCTCGTCCCGTTGCTACAGGGTGTTCCATTTACAACGCAACCCAGAGTTGGGATAGTACAACTTTTGAACCGGAAGTGGTACACATATAATCCTTATACCAAATTGAAGCCTTGTTCATGCATATATTTTTAAAGCGGGGAATAATGATTGGATTTCATTAGTGTCCACGCAGTGTTGCCAGATGTAACGGGAAGTGTAAATGAAAATTTTTACAAAGCATGAAAAGTGCCACATAACACAAATGTACGGACATGCCGTCGGTAATTTTCAGTTTGGTTAGGTGGATTAGCTAGGTATGTATAGCAGTGAAAAAATAAATGTTCATTTCTACCGTTAGCCAATCGGATGAGGCGTCTTTAAGGGGGGAACTAGGAAAATCGTTGTTTTTAGAAATTAGGAGTGTGCACTGGCAACACTGCTGGTGTTTCAGTGCTACAAATGATGTGTTCCGAAACTGTATATAACATGTAATAACTGAAAACAATAAAAAATAAACTTGGAAATTTTCATGAAAATAGTGTTACTTACATGCACCTGGCAACCATGCGATGAGATTACATTTTTCCCCCGCTTTGAAAGAAACAGAGGAAAGGCCAGTCGTGTTCGGTCGTGTTCCATTCCTGATGCATCGCATCAGGTGTACATCGTTCGGTGTACAGTCAGCCGCAATAGAAATGGGACATCTACAGCGATAAGTGGATTTTAATAGCAAATTTTCAATGATATATTCTGCCACAGCCTTAGAGTTAGGCAACACACACAACGCCTTGCAGGCAAGCGGGTATTTCAGGATCTAAGTGTCCCATTTTTATTGTCGGTGACTGTACATACAGACAATAAGTTTATAACCTTTAATGTCGATACCTTCTACAAGGCACTTTCCACATTAATCCGCTCATTCTGCATGGGAATTTCCTACAACTCGCATCGACTTGTCTTGAACAGCTTTCAAGAAAACAAAAACTTGCAGTGGCAGCGGTTAGGGGGGCGAGGGGGCAGTTGCCCCCACACTTTTCGCCATTTTTGCCATCGCACTATGCTAAACCTTATCTACAAAGGGAAATATATTGTCTTTGCCCCCCCCAGTTTTGGCAGCACGTGTCGCCGCCCCTGATAACTTGTATGATCGAATACCAGCAACAGTTTCTTACAGATTTAACGGAAGTTTTGCAATTGTAGCTGTATTTTCACGTATGGATCCAAACTTACGGAATCAGTATGTTATGTCTTTCTTGTCAATTTGAAAAAAAAAATGCAATTGTGTATTGCATTCCTGCCTGAGGCGTCAGAAAACTGTGCAACCGAAAGGTACTGCATTTCCCTGAAAGTCTCACTTTGTGGACAGTCCTCATTTGTACTAGCCTTAGTAAATTCCTCGTCCACACTATAATGTATACTCTGTCCCAGCTAACTCTGGAGCAAGCAAACGAGAACAAGTATCTTCGCAAGTAGTGACGCTAGACGTCTCCACCAATGAGCACATGTGAGTTACCAGCCTGTTCTGCTTCGCTCTTCCCACTCCATCCCCCCTCCCATTCTCTGCCACTGTGCGCGGCCTTCCTACAGAGACAGTTGGGACAGGGTGTAGCAGTGTTCTTTATGAATGTTAGGACCCAAGTCCCATCTGCTGGGTCCAAAGTTATGTGGTCATCCAGGGCAACGAAGCAGGTTATGCTGCAGCCAAGTCTGCTTGCACAGTACGTTCATGTCCTTGCCTTGGGTTATTCGACGAAAATCCTTTCATCTTAGCATCCAGAGAAGACACATAGTTGGAAGTACCAGCCGGTAACCTTCAGAATGTGTTCCTTCGATTCATGCCCGTTTCGCCCAGTACCAAAGAACTTGTTTTATTGGCCCAAGTAATAACCGCGCCAGAACGTTACCGTTTCGCCCAAATGGAAATGTGAAAGTAAAAATTCCCAATCGTGTAGAGCCACGTGTCCGTTCTCTTTACACCCCACAAATATAAGCGTGGGTTTGAAATAGATCACCGTCAAATGCAACATGTCTGTGCCATTCATTTTAACGAAACGTGGTGGCAAGTTACTGTTTTGATGGTTACATATATCGAATTCACTCTCGATCTTGTAACAAATCGTACTGGATATGCAAACAAGGATGTCGCACAACTATTGTGTTTGCCTAACCTAACCTAACCTAACCTGATATTTTGTTTGTACTGTGTATTCTTATGTATCTGTATTTGTGTTATTAATGCATTAAACAATGCGACAAGTCTCCTCTCTGGAAGCCACACCTGATTATTTGGCTTTTTACTTTCACATTTCCGTTCACCTTCAAACCACCTTTTAAATATTCCCTCTGGGCGAAACGGTACAACCGTTCTGGCGCGTGTTATCACTTGGGCCAATAAAACAAGTTTTTCGGTACTGGGCGAAACGGGATGACACGGTTTCCTCGCCTGGTAGGAAAAGAAGGGTGGGGTAGTGAGAAACAAGAGCTGTGCTGTCAAACAAAATATTTTCCCTGGCGTTCTTCAAACAGTCCATAACCTAGTACTTGTCTGGATACAAATTACAGTGTAGTTTTGTATAGCATAACTGTATGTACGAAAATACTCTTTTAAGTCCTAAGAAATGTGGAAGATTTAAAATGATATACAGGGGGAAAAATTATTGTTTTAAGTCCACTTTATGCACAGAATGGCTAATCTGGACTGGACCTACAGTTTAAAGTGGGATCCGAAGATGTCTTAAAAGTTCGATTGATCCATTTGCTTTATTTTCATTTGCTTTTCCGCCACTTGTGGGTAATCGCAAAGATGAGGATGTTGAGTGATAATAAGGTGAAATTGGTGAAGTGTCACTCACAAGAAACAGCCATGATTAGGGCGGGATTCGAACCCGGAACCTGTGTTAAAAATGTGAATTCGTTCTCTTGTAAAAACAGAAAAATGTGACATCAGGACTTAATGGACTTTTCAACTATAACATAAGATAATGGACTTAAATTTGTTTGGATATTCACAAAAGCATGGTAATTATAATTAAAAGTAAAACAGTAATAATAAATTAAAGTAATGATCAAAAAAGTAATACGTGTGTCTATGTGTGGAAATGCAAGCAGAGCTGATATAAAAAATACTAATGAAGTAATTGTAGCAAGGCAGATAACTGATTAGTGTAAATAATTGAAAGCACATAATTATCTATATGAGCGCACACTTCACCCACCTTCCCCTAAGACAATGATCTACGAATCAACAAAATGTCACAAGTTTGCTGGTGTTGAATAACAGTCGTTTTGCAGACGAAAATTGAAAATTTGAAAAGCTGTTCTGAAGACCAAAAACTGATTTTACGAATTATTGCGCTTTAAAAGTAAGAAAAAATTAATTTTCAACTTTTGAGGAAAATGTAATTCTTCGACGCTTGGTTAAAACTGTATTCGGGCCTTTTCTATTTAGCCTGTTGCCTCACCAGCCCCCCCTCCCCCAACCTGCATTCGCGTACTCGTGTCGTTAATCTTAAACGCAGCGTTAACGGTATTCGAATGGCAACCGCGGTGCGAAAATCGTCCGAAAGATGGCATCCCTGTTGCTGGGTATCGATCCTCGTCCCGGACGGGTTCATATTGAACTTCGATGGCCGGGATAGGGGGAGGGGAATTCCCTCTCCCCCCTCCCCTTATAAATAAAGAGGAAGAGGGAAGCAACCCTGAAGACATCGCATTCAGGTCAGAAGGTCACATCGGATCTTCCAAACAATTGCTACACGTGATCGGAAAGAAAGATGGCTGCGGGGTTTTTTTGCTTCCTTCTTCTGGTGAAAAACGAAATCCCTCTCCTTCGGAATTTCACTCCCTTCCCCTTTTATTGAAGCTTGATCGGAACGTGAGGAGGGTTTTCCTCGAAACACGGAAAAACCTGTGCCCTGACGTGCCTGATGAACCTACAGTGATTATATCGCATGAAAAACCAATCAGGTTTGTTCATCATCTTGCAACAACTAACTAACTCTGAAAGTTTCGCCTCGTTTTTCAAATTACGTTTTTCATTTTTCCTCATTATTTATTCCACATTACTTCTACTGTCTCATTAAATGACTCGTGCACCCTAAATTAGAGCATTCCTTCCGTCCTTTCTCATATATCTCCCCTCCAATATCTCTACCGGGCAATTACAATGTAATAAAATTCTGTCTGGTCGTGGGTGTTCCTTTATAAGTGTTCCTTCAGCAATTTCATCATTCATCCTCATCTTTGTGATTATTCAAGAATTTGAAAAAAGTAAAATACAAAATACGAGGCGTGTTTTTTTTATATAAAGCTATAAAAACGTTATTACTCGCTTAAAACACTTTAAGCATAGTCCTCTATGCTGACGATACAACATTCCCAACGTTTCTTTCTTTGCTGGAACGCTTCTTGGAACGCACTTTCTATGATGGCACGCAGTTTCCTTTTCACATTTTCCATGTTTGCAAACTATGTTATTTCAGGAAAAAAGAAAAAAGTCTGTGGGGCCAAGTCCGGAGAATAGGATGGATGTGGTATGACGTATGTTTGATGTTTTGCTGCGAGGATCGACGCGTGAGCCGGTGCACTGTCGTGGTGCAACATCCAATTCTGGTTTTCCCACAATTCAGGTTTCTTCTTTGAAAAACGCGCTAACTTTCTGATACAATAGCTTATTTACCATCTAACTTCGTGATACTGCCGCTAAGTGTGCTCGGGATTCGCAGCGCGTTCTCTGTCCCGTGGGGGTGGGGGGGGGTGATATTTAAAGAGTTGCATATACATTACATAACTGTTTCCTATAGACGTCCCAATTTCCTCTGATTCTCCCCTAAACTGCTACAAAAATGCAGGTAGGAAATAGATGATGTGATTGGTCGCTACGTGGATGACGTGTTGGCGGGCAATTCATGTACCCAATCACATAGGGACTGGAAACAAGCACATGTATAGCAGATTAATTCAGGGAAACAAAAGTAAAAATATAAATCCACTTTATGCACATGTAGGGTAATCGAGACCAGGGATTCAGTTTTAACGTTCAATCTGGCCACTAAACGTCTTCTACAACGGAGATCGAACCCAAGATTCTCTTATTGCAAGGCGACAGGAAGGCAATTGGTAGTCGTTTGGCTTATTAATGGTTTAATGGAACACATACATGTTACACAATTGTTACCTCGCTCCATCGTCCCTCCCGAAAGCATACACGGTGTAGGGGTTCCTTTAGTAGGGCACTTCACTAATTCAACCCCTGAAGAGTTCACGTTATGTCTTTTTCATTAATAAAATATATATTGCTTGTTCCCTAAGTGGTTTGATATAAATCGTCATTAAAATCACTTTAAATAAAAAGTTTATAGAATATTGTACCCAAGGAATTTGTATATATCAGAGGAGTCACTTTTGGTGAAGGTACATTAAACTCGTAATCATTGAATGGTATTTATTAGTCTAAATAAAAAGTTTATAGAATAATGTACCCAAGGAAATTGTATATATCAGAGGAGTCACTTTTGGTGAAGGTACATTAAACTCGTAATCATTGAATGGTATTTATTAGTCTAAATAAAAAGTTTATAGAATAATGTACCCAAGGAATTTGTATATATCAGAGGAGTCACTTTTGGTGAAGGTACATTAAACTCGTAATCATTGAATGGTATTTATTAGTCTAAATAAAAAGTTTATAGAATAATGTACCCAAGGAAATTGTATATATCAGAGGAGTCACTTTTGGTGAAGGTCCATTAAACTCGTAATCATTGAATGGTATTTATTAGTCTAAATAAAAAGTTTATAGAATAATGTACCCAAGGAAATTGTATATATCAGAGGAGTCACTTTTGGTGAAGGTACATTAAACTCGTAATCATTGAATGGTATTTGTTAGGATCTACGAAAGGAAAATAAAGGAAGCAAAATGGCTACACTGCACATTCGACCCTTGTGTTTTACAGTTTCGCCGTCAAAGAAAAATATGTTCACTCATAGTACTCAATTCGTGCTTCTGTTTGGCGCTGTTCATTTTTCAATTAGAAGTTTCTTCTTTGTGAAGTAATATAAACTTTCTTACATTATTTACCCTAGGAGCTTTCCTTTATCGTATTTCCATGTTGTGAACACACAGTAATGTCAGGTCCAACTTTGGTCTTTATCGTGGATATGTACGCGAATTTCCACTAGGATTCAACTTTCTTTATTTCGTTTTTTTATGTTTTTCATTTTATTTTTGGATATTGAAGTTTCTATTTCTTAATAGCAGTAAATTATTTTCGTTAATTTTAATTGTTGTGCAATAAGTGAGACCCTTCCGTACCATCATACAAATAGGAGGTTGCAAATTATCCCATCCCGCAAGTTTCCATTATGGAAGTCCTGAAAAGCCGTTTAGACGCTACGTACGCAAGGAACTTCAATATCAAAAAAATGTAATTTTCGTAGCCTTTGATGTAAAAAAAAATACCTTCCGCGCTATTTAGAAACACCCTTTGTTACAAGAAACTTATTTATTTGCGAGAACATTTGAAATGTTCGCGAAATCGAGGGTGCAAGATTTCGGCACGGTGCCCAATAATGTTTATAGGTAAAAAATAGTAAACAAAAATATAGAAAATACTGAGCCGCAATTAACCTGTAAATAAACATGGCAGTTGATATTTTGAAAACTATCATTAAAAAAACTCCAAAATTCATCCACAAAGTCTACAAAAAATATTTTACGTTGCAATTATATAGTACATCCAGAATGTTTTATTTCAAACATCTGTCTTAAATGTTTCTCATTTGCTGTTGTGCAATAATCACTACTTTGTTTCCAAGGGTTTAAAATGTATTCTTCTTTTCCTTGCAGGTGAGTTACTACACTGAGCCATATTTAAGGGTGCTGTATTGGTGGAAAGACACGTGAGTTATGGTTTAAAATAATTACTGAATGCAACCACACTGTATATTGTAGTCTTCCACTCGTATTAAGAAGTATGAGGACGTCGGATAGCATAATGGAACCTCTGAGACTGACAACACAATCACTCCGAATTAAATTTTTGGTGTAATCCATTCCCTAATTAAAAAAAATCATTACTGTAAAGCAGTGCATAACATTTTGGAAGCTGTTCTTATTGGTAAGTTATCCCTGTGTCCCCACATATCATTAAAAAATGTCAATTTTTTGTGGTCACCTCTGTGTTGTTGCTCGTTCGGTGATCTTAGAGTCGAGTCATGGGTGTGCATATTCATTTATGCCAACCATTTCACCAAGTTCATCTAATCTTTAATATTTTTCAGTAGATGCATAAAGCGACTACACACGCTCGAAAGTACATTTGCGCACGGTGCCTATTACGAGAGGAATAGGTCACCCGCAAGGACGTTTTTAGAGAGGGGAGGGGGGGTCCAGGGTGTCTGGACTCCCCCGAAAGACTTAGCAAGTACATACGAGGGCGGGCTGAAAAGTAATGTCTCCTATTTTTTTGTGACGGTGTAAAGACATTTTGGATTTTGATCAACCATGCATTGTACTCTTCAGACCTTCCCCCTTCTCCATTCCAAGTTTCAACTTTCTATCACCAGGGGTTGCTGAACTAGAGCGAGGAAAATGGCAGCATGTAACCATACTATGTCGGTGCACCTGAAACTGCGTGTGGTGATCGCGTTTCTAACTGCACAAAACGTGTCCCCCAATTGACACACATCAGAGAATGAAGGCTTTTTTATGGCAATGAATGTGTAACGTGAGTACTGTATGATGTTGGGCTGTTCCTGCTCACAATGAAAACCCCTGCTGAGGAACTCTCAACGTGTGTGACAAGGAACTTCTTGAGAGTTGAGAGTTCCTCGGCAGGGGTTCTCATTGTGAGCATGAACAGCCCAACATCATACAGTATAAGGGGAGGACGATGTTAACCCAACAACTTTTTACTTCTCAACGGAGTTTGTTGAAACTCTCGAGCCACACACCCTCGATGGCGATTGGTGGATAGACAGAGCTATGTAGCATAAAATAGGCCAGCCACTAGTTGGGCCTACGATCAGTATAACTTACCGGACAAGATATATCCACTTCAGTCTATTTTCAATCATGGTGCTACACTGAGATGCCGTTATACCTGTAGTCTTTCACCCTATTATTCACCTCTATTTCTAAATGAGGCCATTTTGAAGCGCACATGCCAGAAAGAATGTTCATTTTTATCGAATTTGATCAACTCCCGAAAAGTATTTCTGCAGCCCTGTTACCAAGCTCTTTACATATTGCACAAGCTTAAATGCGAGTCTGTATAAGAATCTCTAGCGTTAAAAGCTTGATCATTGAATACCACCTAAAACTGTTGACTACCGTACACATTTACGGTAAACCGGCTTCTGAAAACTGAACACAGAAGTGAAGGTGTGAGAAGCAGTTTTCCCTACCTACAAAATTCCTTAATGGTTATTGCCTCTTGTAGCCCCACATTGAAGTGAAAATTTGGACGATAGAACGCAGTTAAATTTTGGACAGCGTTTTACAAAGAACCGTAAGCCTCTTAGTCTTACGGTTCAATAAAATACGGTATTTTTATTTGCCTATATTCTTTGACAAAGTAACGGGCTAATTACCCTTTTGTAGGATTTACTCAACTCTCTCAAACTTTATTTAGTGGCTTTGCCAGAAAAATTCGGTGGTCAAAAGTTCTCTCTCTCTCTATCTCCCCTTCTTACCGGCTCACGTGGCGGAGTGGTTAGCACATTACGCTACCGCCAGGGGTCCCGGGTTCGAATTCCGGCCTGGGCATGGATGCTTGTCCATTCATCATGTCATCACTCACCCTCCATCTGCGCAAATTGGCCCAAAGTGGCATAAGAAGCGAAGTAAAATAAAGCAATCAATCTCCTTCTTTTGTTAATTTACAATATCTCCCCTTCATCAATTTTACACAACTATCACTCATCCTCATCGTCGCGATTATCCAAAGAGGACAGAAAACGACTTAAAATAACAAAAACGCAAGCGCGCACTCTCTTTCCCCCTTCTTTTTCTTGTAATCTCTCTTCTTATCTTCGTTTAACTCTTCTCTTTCCCTTCATGATTCTCTTTCTTCTCTTACCTCACTCCTTATCCTTTTCTTCTCTCGCTCTTTCTTTCTTTTATCTCCATATTTCTGTTCATTTTCATTCTTTTTCCTCACTTTCTTTCTTTTTGTCTCTCCAATTCTCTTTCTTTTATATTCCTTCTTTTCTTGTCAGTGATATGGCAACACCAAACAGCCGCAGAGTTTTGTCCTGCTCCTGTTTGAACTGCTCATTAACACTGTTATTGTCAAGTGAAAACCTTAATTTGTTTTTTTACCTAATAGATTTCTGCATGTAAAGTTGCACAAGTTTGCTGCATATTAGCATAGACCCATTGCTGATCAACATATACAGTACTTTCAAGTCTGGGTTAGTGCCTGTATACCTCAAGAAGAAGAATCTTTTGAATCTATGTGCAGTCACTTTGTGAACCAACGCGATGGTCTTTCCACCAATCTGCGTGCGGACTGAGGTCATTGTCCTCCTCTATTTGTAAACTTGCTGGAGTGGTAAGCATGCATAGAGACATTCGATTTCATTATCCGTAGATAAATTGATTGATTAGGTGTTTAAGTCCACTTTATGCACAATAAGGCTAATCGGGACTGGACCTATAGTTTAAAGTGGGATCCGAACCACTATATGCCTCCACCGGGAATCGAACCCGGGACCCCTTGATTACAAGGCGACGACGCTACCACTGCGCCATCGAGGAGGCCTTTCATTTTCCGTAGAATGTGTACAATTTTGAGACTTCCAAGGGACAAGAGGCCACTTCTCTTCACTGCTGCAAGTGTGCATAGGAGGCGCCATCTTGAAAATTACAAAAATGGTGTTGTAAAGCTCACTTGATCAGTGTTGCAGCCTTAAATTTGAGCTGTTTACGGTCTGTCCTGTAATTATTGTTGTTGTAGTGAATCCAACAATATGTAACATCCACCATTGAAAGAATCGCACACGTTAGTTTACCCACAGCAACATTAGCGTTCCCATCCTGAGCCACTCCTGCAAGGTAGGCAACCATCAAATTGCCCAAGGTCCACGGGATGGCACAATTAACGAATTTAACGAATCATTCCCGGAGCACTTGAGCGGATGACAAACACACAAATGCCCCAGGGGCCACCCAGCCTCCCGTTCCGGTGGGGGGAACTCCTTTAATTGAATAACAAGCTTGTTAAGATCCGGCAACAGCCCGTGCAACGGGGAACACAACGCAAATTACGTTCTTACGGGAACCATTTCGATTTAAGGGTCGCCCTGCAACTCGGTACGGAGAAATTGCCAATGAGGTCAGAGTTCTCATGGTACAAAGTTTCGGAACGCCATGCTATTCGTGGAACTGTCAAGTGGATTCGCCATAGAATTTTTAAGCGGTCTTCTCTTCTGTGATCGTGAATTTCCTATATTTCCTTTTCCTTTTCTCGCCTTTTGCCTTTCGTTCTCTCAATCTTGCTCTCTTTCCTTCTGTAGTGTCAATTTCTATCTCTGTCCCTTCTTTTCTTCTTCTCACACCTTTCTTCTTTTTCATTTTTCGCTCCCTTACCTCTCTTTTCTGTTCTTCATTGTTGTTTCTCTTTTTTATTTCCTCTCTTTCTCTCACACCCTCTTTCTGTCATTTCATTCTTCTTTCTATATCCCTTTCTCTATTCCTTCTTTCCCTTTCATTTGTCTTATATTCATCTCTCATTCTCTTTCTTTTCCGTCCCTTTCTCATTCCCCTTCTCTCTCTCTCTTCTTCCATATATTTCTCTCCCTTTCCTCTCATTCTCTTTATTTTTCTAATTCTATCTCTTCTTTAACGCCTCTTTTTCTCTTTCCCGTTCTCTCTCTTCTTCCATCTTTCTTGTTTCTCTTTCCTAATTGCATATCCATCTCTCTCATTTCTTATCTTATATTTCTATCGCTTCTTCTTCGTCTCTTATCTATCTTCTTCCATCTTTCTTTCTTTCCTTTTTGTATATCCATCTTCCTCTCATTCTCTTTATTTTTCTAATTCTATCGCTTCTTTACCGTATCTTTTTCTCTTTCCTCTTCTCGCTCTTTTCTTATTGTTTTCCTCAGACTCTTTCCCTCTTTTCCGTCTTACTCTATTTGTCTCTCCCTGTTCTATTTATTTTTATATCTTCCGTGATTGCAGCTCTACTATAAACGATCAACAGTCAGCAGTTACTCATCTTAAAATGCTTATTGTGCTTGTTTGAAAATCTCCATGTAGGCTAGTTTCGTGCGTAGGATGGCGTGCTAAGAATATTATAAGATGGGCTAAAACCCACCAGTCATTGTCAATCAAGTGGCTACGCCGCTGGACTAGGGAACATCTGAGAAGCGTGTTATTTTGTACAGCTTATTTGATCGCTTAAATTTTGAAGTGTTGTGAAAATATTAGGTTCTCATTTAATAAAAGACGGATTTCAAGGAAGTAAAGCTAAACATATGCAAGCTAACTACATTACTGTTACAGTTCTTGCTTGAGGAACTGACTTCTGCAGCTAGAGTGCGATTAATAGTAACATTTTGGTCCGTTCTGCATTTGCATCTTGAAAGCGAGTTACGCCTCTCGGATCCTCCTATCCCAAGCATGAATCCTTGCGTGTCGCTGACGTCATCTCACCCCAGAGCCTATCGTTTACCTTCCCGCTCATTCTCTACGCCGTTAGTAGGCTCGCTTACTGGATATGCGCGATTGTGCTTGGGCTTTATGGAAATAACCTGACTGTAACACGTTACGCTCCTATGCGGGCGTATACCTTAAGAGCGGTAAAAACTAGTGGATCGAAGCATGTTCTTTAACTTATTCGCCCTTTTTTGTAATATGAGGATGGTTAAATGTGAAAAGGACAAAAAGATAGAAAAAAGGAGGGAGAGAAGTTGGAACAGTCGTAAAAACAGAACGAAAGGGGGGAAGGGAAGAGGGGGGGAAGGGAAGAGGGGGGGAAGGGAAGAGGGGGGGAAGAAGAACATGAGCGTCGAGGAATTTTCATTCACCTCCATGACGTCAGCAGCCAGGATTCTCAATGGCTCGAAACGAGGGGAAGGGGGCAGGGTTCGCCAGGGAAAGGAGGAGGGGGAATACGGGAACAGCATTGTCCTAAAGGGACTTCCTACGTTCCAGCAGTGTTGCCAGGGTAATTAATTCGCTTTTTTTGCATGCTTTTTCACGTCGCTCTTCCAAATATGAATCTATTGGTTCAAATGATTTTTCCCCTGCTTCGTTTTTTTGTTTGCGTGTGCTGTGTAGAAGCTGAAATCGATATGGAGAAGGGAAATTGTTTTATTTCGAACGATTCTCCATCAGAGTTATATTAACCGCTCGGCTGAGCAGGCCTTGGGCGAATGGTTTCTGGAGGTGCAAAAGTCATACACTGCACCGCAATCAAATAGACTTGAATGTCCACCTAAAAATTATATATTTCACACATAATATCATTTCAGTCACAGTAATTTATGTTAATTGTTATTAGAGACCGGATTTTAAATGGAGTCTTTTTTTTTTCAACATGGATCATGGACTAAATAACAAGAGTGTTGATAATTATCTTCCACCAACAAGGTTACATGGTTTTAACTTCCCTTTTTTTAAAAACACTAAGTTGCTGGCCAAGGCAGTTTATTAAGATGTAAAAACACTCAACATGTAACGTTTCAACCCTGTATCAGGGTCTTCCTCGGATGAAGAACTGAACTAAATTTAATTCAGTTCTTCGTCTGAGGAAGACCCTGATACAGGGTTGAAACGTTACATGTTAAGTGTTTTTACATCTTAATAAACTGCCTTGGTCAGCAACTTTGTGTTTTTTAATATGGAAACAAGGCTTAATTATATTACAATTCCCTTTTTTTCTCTTCTTTAAAACATTTTCCTTTCTGGTGCCTTTATTGACAAGATATCAAATATTTTGTACGACTGTTTTTTCCCTGAACAAAATATTCAATTGTCTAATTTGGTGCAGCTTAGATTATTGAAAGAACAAGCGCCATCTACCGTTCCTTCCCTACATGAGTGTTGGGAGCACGTTCCAGCGATTTTTGCAACAATGCGATCCGGGTTTAAACAGTAACAAACGCATTGCAAGTGGCACGCCTGTTGAGTTGAAAGTGTACTTATCTGCTAGATTTAGACTTTTGTTGTGAAGTTGTTTTTTTAGAATAGTTTTAACTTAACTGTGTGGCAGCGACAACAGTTGAGTGTCAGTGAAATGGCGAAGCCAGGTACAAGTAGCAGCATGCTATGGAATGCATTTTTTTGCACTCCATAAAAGTGTTATTTTATATAAAAGCACAATATATACCACTCATAAATAAAAAGGGATACAGTAATAACAAATTTAATGTATCCCTTTTTATATATGATTGGTATACCGGGTGTCCCAGAAGTATTTCCCTGATTACAAACTTTATTCATATCCGCTATATGCAAGGTAGAGATGTGAAAGTGGTGCCAGAATGTTGGAAAACTAACCAAGTTTATTTGTTGCAGGTTTCAGTAATGTGGCTGTAGTGTAGCAGTGTCAGTGCCAAGGAATCCGGAATTAATGCTCTTGACATCGGGTGGCATCTTTCCATACAATGTTTCTTGGACTTGACAGGATTTGGGAATGAAGATAAATTCCATTTTTTAAATACCAACTTATTGATGGCAGATGTTCTAGACGAAAGAATTCTGTACATTTGAAAGTTCCTCTGCACTGTTATTGGTGACCGGGTCTCGTGGTACCAGAGGACATGCTGAGCTTTTTCCTGATTTGTGAACATTTCCGGTTTTCTGGGCACTGACATTGCTACGCTACAGCCACGTTACTCAAACCTGCAACAAAAAAACTTGGTTAGTTTTACAACATTTTGGCACCACTTTCACATCTCTGCCTTGCATATAGCGGATATGAATAAAGTTTGTAGTCAGGGAAAGACTTCTGGGACACCATGTATATTGCGCTTACATTTAAAATACAGTGGAACCTTCATAACTCGAACTTGAGAGAGGAAAAAATTCGAGGTATCGAGGATTTCGACTTACCAAGGTTGGAGTTATGGATGGACAAAATCGCCGACTTCGAGTTATAGAGGTCTAAAGTTTACTACACTTTGACTTATTGAGGTCCGTGGGACTAAAACTTCGATTTATAGAGGTGATTAGAATTTAACCTCGACTTATAGAGGTTTTCCGTAGTCTACCTTTGAGTTATTGAGCTTGAACGGGATCCCATAAACTGTACAAGAATTCGTCTTATCATGGTTTTATTCGAGTTGTTGAGGTTCGAGTTATCAACGTTCTACTGTAGTATTTTTAGTGCAGTGCAAGAAAAGTGTAGTCCTTTTTTTCCCATTTTTTTGTCCCTTTTAGAAGAAAATGTTTCTCTTAAAATCCGGTCACCAATTATTATAAATGCATTGAGTGAGCATAGTAATTTCAGACTGAAATAGTGTTTTTTGATGGGAAAAATATATATACATTCCCCGTCCCTGGAAAAAGACTACCTTGCTTACCCCTCCCTGGAAAAGAATCCTGCGTATGTCCATGAATGCTACACCAAGAAAGACATTACAATGCTTGTAATTTTTCTTTGCTCAGCTGATCACAATCATACACTCATCCCATGTCAGTTTCTCAATTTATTTAAGAAAAATAAGTGTTTGAGGGTTTTTGTTACTTTGGGATTTTTGCTCCAAGTCGACTTTATGCACAGATAGGCTAATCGAGACTGGGCCTACAGTTTAAAGTGGGATCCGAACTACTATGTGCGTCTAACTTGTATTGAACCCGGAATCTCTTGTTTACAACGCTACCAGGAGTCGCTTGAAAAGAAATGAGAGTATTGCTTACTTCAGTGGCGGCTTCAGGATTAACCATCTAGGGGTGCTGAGAAGGTGCGTCTATGCTTTAGCCCAGAGGTACCCAAACTTTTTTGTTTAACCACGCCCTTACTGTTTCAAGATTTTTCCGCTGGGCACCAAGTCAGCATGTAACTAACACTTGCCATGCTCAGTTATGCTACGCCCCTTAGCTGCACAACTTAGTTTAGTATACCACGGCTACAAATATCTTCAGGATAATGGGTTCTTTTTTAAGAAAGTCAATCAGAAAGCAGAATAGCCAAAGGATATGAGAAAATACGAGTCTATATTCTGAAAATATTCACAATTTACAGAGATTATATGTTCGAGGGAATATATATATATGCTTCTTCTTTCCTCTAGATAAATCTCATTTGGATTTCTTCTTCCTTCTTCATGACCCTAGCTTAACATCTCAACTTCTTAACTTTCCTGTACGTTTAACATATGGGTATACCCTTAACTATCGTGATTTATATTTACAATCATGTTCCTTATACTTTATATATATTTTTATAATTAATATTAATTTATTCCCCATTTGTTTTAATCAATATCATATTTTGTATCCTCCTATTTCGTCAACCCAGATTCTTTCCAGCGTTTCTTCGCGCTGCCATCTGTTGTCGCATTCCCTAACTATACCGCGTTCGTTACAACCTGTCCCCTTTCCCGCGCTAGGGAGCGCTCGACAGTTCCGGTGCCAATGAGAAACGAGGAAAAAATCGTCTGCTGGGCAGCGAGGAGCGAATGGAAGCCAGAAGAGATGCGCTTACGTAGACGCTGTTGCGACATTGCGTATTTTAATTGGCTGCCTGGCTTTGGCTTTCCCCAGCACCGAGAAAAGCCAGGGAGCAACTAGTGCGGGAACCGGGACAGGTTGTAACAAACGCGGTATAGTTCCTTCCATTTTAACGATTGTGCGCGAATGACTAGGCACGTGACAGTTAATGTGGTTAGGTTGCTTGTCTTAAGTTAAAAAAATAAACACATACTTCAAATTCACAAACATTTTAAATGTAAAAAGTACTAAATAAGCACATATTTGGAACAATCATATCGTTGACTAACAAGTAAGTGGCATTTCGCGGCACCCACTTAAGCTAGCCACGGTACATACTTTGGAAACCGCTGCTTTAGCCACTATACCAATCATCTTTTAGTAGTCTTGTATCAGTATCAAAATATGCCAATGACTTGATTAATTTTTCCTTGCTTACGTTGACGAAGAAATGTACAATGAAGTATATGTGGATTCCAGCGGCGTAGTGCCCACGTAAGGCTTGTAAGTCCACCTTACAAGTTGAAATTATTGAAGAAAAGTTATTTCATTCCCGTATTTATCGCTTGAACACACACAGAAATATCAGACTGCAAGTAGAACTTTTAACGAAACAATTGAGGACTTCTTTGATTCGAGTTGTTTCTCTGTAAGGCTTCTTACAGAGAAACAACTCGAATCAAAACAAGTCCTCAAATATTTCGTTAAAAGTTCTACTTGCAGTCTGATATTTCTGTGTGTGTTCAAGCGATAAATAAGGGAATGAAATACTAAGTTTTCTTCAATAATTTTAACTTGTAAGGTGGACTTACAAGCCTTACGTGGGCACTACGCCGCTGGAAGCCACATATACTTCAGAATGGAAGAAATGATTTGGACTCGCCCATGGCGGGTGTGTTTGCTTACGTAGTATCTTCTCAACCAATGACAGGGCACCCCGATTCTGAGCCAGATGTAAGGCGCATTACCAGTGGGTGATAACTGGCGAGAATTTCTGTCCCCAGGCAGGAGAAGCTTACGCTGGCATGGTTGCCGCTGCGTATGACTCATATGCTTGCCACGGTCGGAAGAGAACAAAGAAAATCGACTCCCGTGTTGTTTCAACAATGCTTCACGTTAGGTGTAACAAAACGGGTGTCATTTTCAACGTGCAAACTAACTATTAAGTTCGCAAACGAGATGGTTTAATGTTAGATATTACCTTCATTAGAAGCAGCGAAGTTAAAGATAAAATAGGAATGTCTGGCAATACTAGATCCGGGAGCTCCCGCAAAGTTTGGCGCGTGCATCCCAGTTGCCCGTAATGTTAAAGCATGCGCGTAATACTTAGCGTTATGATTTACAGAATTTTTTTTTTTACCTTTTCCTTTCACTAAGTTGCTTGATATGCTTTTCAAAATTTGCGCAAATATCGTAACCATGATAATGAGCAATATTCTCGAATGCATTTGCATTTGCAAATTGTATTCTACACATTTCCCACAAAGGCCTTTTTTAGTGAAAGAAAAAAGAATAATAAGAATAAAAATATGACATGACCTTTCCAGAAGAAGAGTTTGTGTCCTTAACTAAGCTGTATGCAAAATTTTTCATTTGCTACCAGTTGAAAGTTGAGCTACAGCTGAATCCGAATATCGAGTAAAGAGTGTGTTTGAACTTCATGAGTACTTGCATACTAACCATTTGAATGAAGCTGTTGAACAAGTGTACAAACTAACAGAATTGTTCCTCACTGTTCCTGCCTCAAGCTCGTCGGTGGAAAGGTCGTTTTCTGCACTGAAGAGGATTAATACATTTCAACGCAGCACACAGACTCAGGGAAGGAAATCTGACTTGGGACTGATATCCATTGAAAAGGAGCTGCCAAAGACATTGACCAGAAACTCCCGATTCTACGACGACGTGATTGAGGTGTTCAGACTAAAGGATCGTCGGATCGAGTTACAGTATAAATGAGAATTTTCATTAAGTAATACATATGCTATTATTGTTAACATAGAGTGTGTGAATTTTGTGTTTGAAATTGAGTATGCCCATACATGACTTAGATTCAAGTAGATTCTATTTAGTTAAAATGTTTTTGGGTTTTCTTTATCCAATATTCAGATCAGGTTTATCTAAGGAAGCCTTACACCTTTCATAGAATCACGCTACGCCACTGGACTGGCTTCCCTTTCAGATTAGCAGTGGCGGCGATTTGGTTCCAAAACCGGGGGCGGGGCAAGGTGTCAAAACTGGTGGGGGGAAAGACAGTATATTTCACTTTGCAGATAAGGTTTAGCATAGTGCGATAATGCCGGGGCAAAAAGGCGAAAAGTGGGGGTGGGGGCAACTGCCCCCCCTCGCCCCCTCTAATCGCTGCCACTGGAGATTAGTATCAATAGCTTGCCTGTAATATGCAATAATAGTGTTCTCTCTTCAATGTTTAATATTACATGCTCATAACGACATGGGTTTTTGTAAGTCATAAGTAAATGACACTGCAACAAAGGAAAAAAAATACTGATTTCGTTGAATTAATAAAAGACCTTTGGTTAAGCTATTTGGCAACTGTAAATAATAACATTTACTGAAGTTGGTAATTTTGATCAAATTCAAGCACTTGTGCTCAATTACTAAAGAGCATTTAGTTTAATACTGGTGAAAATTATTTTGTTTCTCCCTTGTGTGAACAAGTTGCCAGGAACCATTTTTGGTTATTCCAAAAGTTTTCCTCTGTGAAGAGTTGACAGTATTTTGAAACGGGGGTGCTGAAGGGGGTGCGGAAGAAAAGTACCCCCCCCCCCCACCGACGCCGCCGTTGACTAGGTTGCTTGGTTGTTTAGATCAAAGGGATTCAACTTTGTATTCACAGTAGCAGGACAACAAACAGATTAAAACTGATATTCAGAACAGTCTTCCAGAACATTTTAATCTCAAGAGTTTTAAGGCTGTAAAGAAATCGCTCTGAATTGTATTCTTTAAAGTTGGCAGGCATAACCCCTGTGTCTTCTCTTGGAGTCCATCAAGTGTTGAATTTTTGGACCTTACGAAGACAAGTGGGTGGTGGACTATATCAAAGTGTTCGAAGATTAAAGTAGAACTTGGAATGTATGCATTTCATAGGTACATTTCATGTACATGCTAGCATTTCATAGGTACGTCCCAACTTAACGTTGGGGAATCTTTTCGCGTAAGTGGTGAATTCAGAGTTTTCTTAATCGGGAAATAAATCAGCAAACATTTGATCAAATGCTAAATTATGAATTCAAGGACAGCATTTCGAACGAAACAATGGAAAAACGAAACGCAATCGCAATAAACAGAGACGAGTCATCAAAATATAATTATGCAAATTTTGGTGGATGCTTTTGTATCATGTTGAAACGGATCAACAGCAGTGCTAGAGCCAGCCAGATGTCTGTATTGTAAAAATTTGCAAGTATGATTTCTGGTAACGTTGCTCAAAATGCATTATAATCTACAATGCAGCAGATTGTCGCCAGCAAGTAAGAGGAAGGGATGATAAATATTTTGTATTGCTACGTATCGCAAGACAAGCTTTCAAATATTCCATTGTCTCTATCATTTAAGACGGACAGATTCGCCTTTCTGTATCTAGTAGGGGCACTACGAATGTTGCCACGTCCCGTAGAGGGTGACACCAGTCCGGCGTAGGCCAGGGTAAAACATGAGATTCTCAGGGCAACTAAAACTGATTGATAACTTATTTGAGAAGGAGAAACAAAGACGAAAGGAAACAACTTGTTTAACCTACTACAGAAGGTACAATGGACCGTATATTCTTAATTTTTCAGGCTACATTAAATTTATATACATGATTGTATTTAAAGCTGTCTGTCTGTTTATTTATCACATATATTTGTTTTAAGTATATTGTATCTACTAGAAGGCTTCTTCTTCTTCTTTATGGATATGCGAGGGACTTCTTCTTCTATTGGCTAATAGGCTTCCCTTTCTATTGGTTAATCGGCTTCTTCTTCTATTTGTTAATATATTTCTTCTTCTATTGGTGAATAGGCTTCATCTTCTATTAGTTAATATACTTATTCTTCTATTGGTTAATATACTTCTTCTTCTAATAGTCTTCTTCTTCTATCGATGAAATCATATGCCTTTTCATATACTTATTCTTCTAGTGGATATTCTACATTTCTTATTTACAAAACATCGATATACGAAGTTCTTCATCTATTCAACCGTTCAACCCAATGTGTACAGTGGTTCATCTCCCATGGCTGAGTGGTCAGTCTAACGCAGCACTGCAAATAACAAAATAACAGAGGTCCCATGTTGGAACAATGGATTAAAAGAGAGAGAGAGAGAGAGAGAGAGAGAGAGAGAGACAAAACAAAGGAGAGAGTAAACAATAGAATGAGGCAGATCAAGGCAGAATGAAAGAAAGAACTTGCTTATTTTATGTTCTTACTAGTTATTTGTACCCACTGCCGTACGCAGGATTTTTAGTCGGGAGGGGTTGTAAAGGAATATAGTATACTAGCTGATTGCCCGGGTATTTATTTAACCCAATCTTCTATTAGACAGGAATGTAATGAATTCTAACTATGGTGTAAAATGAACTTGGAGTTGAACGGCATTGGGAGTGTCACTATTCATCTTAGCGACCCCGAAAACTATGGATTCCACACTAATATCGGTCGTTTTACATGTCACCCCTTCCCACCCCCACCCCTAGCGGTGCCACTGGTGTCTTTAAGTTGAACGGCATTGGGAATGTCGCTCTTCATCTTAGCGACCCCGAAAACTATGGATTCCACACTAATATCGGTCGTTTTACATGTCACCCCTTCCCACCCCCACCCCTAGGGTGCCTCTGGTGTTTTGGAGTTGAACGGTATTGGGAGTGTCACTATTCATCTTAGCGAACCCGAAAACTATAGATTCCACACTAATATCGGTATTTTTTTATTTTTTTTACATGTCACCCCTTCCCACCCACACCCCTAGGGGTGCCAGGGTTGTCTTACCCCCACAGTATTTCTTTCGAGATTGCAAGTGATACGTGTACCAAGGTTGGTTGAAATCGCTCCAGGCTTTCGTGAGTTATGCCGGAACAACACACATCCAGTTTTATGTATATAGATATCTGCTTTCTAAGGGGTCGGTCTACACAATAAGATATTTCGTACATTCAGAACTTTGTACTCACTAAAAAATGACTATTGGAGTCATTTTAAGGGCGGGTTTGCAATTTATCACTCTTGTTTTTCACCCCGAGTCCTTCTCAAAATTTCGGAGGGAGCTGTAGCCCATCTGCAGCCCCCCCCCCATTTGCATACGCCTGTGTTTGTAACGCAGTTACAAGGAACGGTTACTTTTTTTTAGGAATTCTAACTTTGCAGTAGTAGTAACGTTATCAACATTTACTTTACCACACTTAAATTGTTTAATATGTTTGCAACGTGGGGGAAGAGAGAACTTGCAACCCTGTTTCAAACTACTGCATGTTATTTCTCTGGGTCGTAGGATTTTTCCTGGGTGGATATTAAGTCATTTTCCATGTTCCTAACTGTGGTTAGGATACATTTATTTTTGAGGGTTCGTAGCGTCAACACGATACCCCCAAACAGAAAAAAATAGCCAAGAAAAGTTAATTCATTATTGACTCCTTAACGTTTGGAGACACGCTGTATTGCTTACCATGATTTTGAGCTTCTAGACGAGATTACGAACTGCGATTTGCCTTAGTGACGAGTCTTTGTACCGTACATCGAGACGAGACCGAGAACGTGACAAGCGTTTACAGCTCGAGACGAGACTATGATCGGAATATCCCCAGCTGATTGCGCGAGTCCAGTCAGCGAGTCTACCACCATCGTATACGGCGAGTAAGAGTGTTAGTAATTGGTGCCGGCTTAGAGATGACGTCATCGGCTCCGTTGTTGATTGGTAGCTTCGGGAGTAACGACTCGCACTCAAGCTGCAAATGCAAGACAGTCAAAAATGTGAAAATATACTCGCTCTACCTAGATATCCGGGTCCTAGCTATTACCAGCGTATCACCGAACTGTGCAACCACAATTGCGAGCCTGAAAAACGTCTTACAAAGGAAATCTCTCCGACTACCTGTATGCCAGCGGCTTCTTATTCTGAAGCTTGGTACCACCAGGAGCGGGCAGGATCGAAGACTTCCTGCTACTCCCCCTTGTATATCTGTTCCAACTTGCTTCTCTGAGCCTCCCAAGTTACAACTTGTCTGCAGAGAAGGCTAACAAGGAAACTTTGTCCCTTTGGCAGAAAGATTTCCTTTCGCTGAATTGGGTTGTTCCTCGTCTCAAAGAACCGACATCGCGAATGGCGAGTGTGTTTCTCAGTTTGTGGGCGACTGACACTGATTCAGACAAACCTATCAGGGATTTTTGGAAGCAAACCCTTCTCCGCAAAATATCCTTGGAATAGTCTAGGGAAAGGATTTTAAGGTGCAGAAATATGGTCGGGAAATGTTTTCAAAAATGTTCTGATAAAATGTCTTTATTCGGGTCTAAATGAGTCACATTAACATTCTTTATTCGATACTGAAGCAAACACCATACCGAGTGGCTAGAATTAAAGTTTCCCAACTCAGAGCCCTCTGTAGCCTGTTTGAGGCATCGTAGAACACGGGGAAGAGAATGGCGATAAAAAATAGTTCAATTTTCAGCCACCAGGTTGAAATGTGGCTTCCATGATGGGTTGTAATAATGACGTAAAGTGCTCCAATTGGTTATAGATTTGCCTTCACCTTGCAATCTTGCAATAAACGAGAGATTATTTTCTCGCAACTTCCAGCCTCTAACAAATGTCTTTCTAATTAATAACTCAGCTAAATCACTTGTGTTTTTAAATATTCATTATTACAACGCCACATTTCAACCTGGTGGCGGAAAATTGAACTATTTTTTTAAATCGCCATCTTGTTTCCCATGGTCTGCATAGTGGATTCATCAAATTTCAGAGTTCTACGATGCCTCAAACAGGCTACAGAGGGCTCTGAGTTGGGTAATTTTAATTCTGCCCACCCGGTAGTTAGTAATACAGTAAAAACTGCATATCCCAGAACCTCTATAAGAAGGAAACCTTTAAATAAGGAAAAAAGTCCCCAGAAAGGACCGATTTTATACCTGAAAATGACCTGCTTAAGGCGGAAACCTCATTAACGCGGAAACGGAACAACATTTGAAGACCACCGAGATGTTTTTATTCTCAGTAAGACGGAAATTTCTTCCTTTATTGTTTTCGCTCGCAAGAAAACAATGCAATACTGTAAGTGGAACACGCCTCTGTTGCCACTCGCTTATCGGTAACATTGTCGATATGAAAGAATGCGCTACAATACTCATAGCTGTTACGATTCCGTTTCTTTCTTTCATCTCTTACCCTCTTTCTCCACCTTTCTTTGTCTATTTCTCCTCTGTTCTTTCGTCATCTTTCTATTTATCTTGTTTCTTTCTTTCTTTTTCTTCACTTTTATCTCAATCTTTCTTCACCTCTCTTATTCCATCTTTCAATCTTTCTCTTTCCCTCTATGCACATCGCGCTACGACGCCAGGGGTCCCGGGTTCGAAAAGATACATAAGTACGTACTGTACGTTCTTACAATACTGTAAAAAGTGTACCAACATGTTGTGTAGTTACATAATTGTAATCCATGCTATGCTTATTGTGACTGTATCGCATTTTTATTCATGTAAGTAGGTCCATGCATTAGTACTCTACATTATAAGTAATGCGAAATGTAAATCTGTCTTTCCATTATTTCCTGCAGCGCTCTATACTGTATTTAAAGTCAACCCTGTATAAGAAGTAAAACTGTTAAGACGGAAAATTTTGCTCGGAACCATCATGTTCCGGGATAGACAGGTTTTACTGTAATTACATAAAGTAACCAGTATTTTGGAAGTAAACGTGATATTTACTGGGTTTCAAACAACTTGTTATACTGGATTATGCTCAACATTTATATGTTTTCGAATGTAAGTCGCTGACGTTTGAGCTCAGGAGATCCTTATGTGAATTCTATTATCTTGGGAACTATGAGGGCTGCAATGATTATATTATACAGTGGCGTATACTGAGACCAAGAGCTGGTCTATCTCACAATGTCACGTGGTCCTAGGCTATGAATAGAAATACATTTACCAACTCCTCAGAATTGCGAACTCATAAGGAATCAGGTTGCCAACTCATAAGAAATCAGATTGCCAACTCATAAGAAATCAGGTTAAAAACTCATAGGAAATCGGGTTGCGAACTCATAAGAAATCAGGTTACCAACTCATAAGGAATCAGGTTGCCAACTCATAAGAAATCAGATTGCCAACTCATAAGAAATCAGGTTAACAACTCATAGGAAATCAGGTTAACAACTCATAAGGAATCAGGTTGCCAACACATAAGAAATCAGGTTGCCAACTCATAAGAAATCAGGATACCAACTCACAAGGAATCAGGTTGAGAACTCATAAGGAATCAGGTTGCCAACTCATAAGGAATCAGATTGGCAACTCATAAGGAATCAGGTTGCCAACTCATAAGAAATCATTTTGCCAACTCATAAGAAATCAGGTTGCCAACTCAAAAGAAATCAGGTTAACAACTCATAGGAAATCAGGTTACCAACTCATAAGGAATCAGATTGCCAACACATAAGAAATCAGGTTGCCAACTCATAAGAAATCAGGTTACCAACTCATAAGGAATCAGGTTACCAACTCATAAGGAATCAGGTTGCCAACTCATAAGGAATCAGGTTGCCAACTCATAAGAAATCAGATTGGCAACTCATAAGGAATCAGGTTGCCAACTCTTAAGAAATCAGGTTGCCAACTCATAAGAAATCACGTTACCAACTCTTAAGAAATCAGGTTAACAACTCATAGGAAATCAGGTTACCAACTCATAAGAAATCAGGTTACCAACTCATAAGAAATCAGGTTACCAACTCATAAGGAATCAGGTTGCCAACTCATAAGGAATCAGGTTGCCAACTCATAAGGAATCAGGTTGCAAACTCATAAGATATCATTTTGCCAACTCATAAGAAATCAGGTTGCCAACTCATAAGAAATCAGGTTGCCAACTCATAAGAAATCAGGTTAACAACTCATAGGAAATCAGGTTAACAACTCATAGGAAATCAGGTTACCAACTCATAAGAAATCAGGTTACCAACTCATAAGAAATCAGGTTACCAACTCATATGGAATCAGGTTGCCAATTCATAAGAAATCAGATTGCCAACTCATAAGAAATCAGGTTACCAACTCATAAGGAATCAGGTTGCCAACTCATAAGAAATCATTTTGCCAACTCATAAGGAATCAGGTTACCAAATCATAAGGAATCAGGTTGCCAACCCATAAGAAATCAGGTTGCCAAATCATAAGAAATCAGGTTGCCAACTCATAAGAAATCAGGTTACCAACTCATAAGAAATCAGGTTGCCAACTCATAAGAAATCAGGTTACCAACTCCTAAGAAATCAGGTTGAATACTCATAAGAATTCAGGTTGCCAACTCATAAGAAATCAGGTTAACAACTCATAGGAAATCAGGTTACCAACTCATAAGGAATCAGGTTGCCAACTCATAAGAAATCAGGTTGCCAACTCATAAGAAATCAGGTTGCCAACTCATAAGAAATCAGGTTGCCAACTCCAGAATCAGCATCATCATCTCACTGATATGAATAATATTATTTACAATTTCTGATGGATTTTTCTCCTGTATTTTATTCTCTAGATTTCAGGCTTCGCAGATATCCTAGCTAGCCTAGAATATACGCTTCTGATATTATACTATTTTATAGCTCTCGTTCTGCTCTACAAAATGAGACTATAGGATTTCATGTAGCTCCTCAAGAAAGGTAAAAATCATTTAATTTTGTGTCTTATCTCTTAACAAAACATGAAGGAAAAGTGTCTGAAGCATCAAGGAGGAGGTTAAGAGGGGATAAATTAGTTACTCTCACGCAACAAAGTCTGTTCATTTTACTTGATTTCATGTCCTAAAATACATATCTCAAACGATGTGTATGAAAACAGCTATATTGTTTTTTATTGGAAGCACCAGCGTCCTATAAATTCGTAATATATCGTACACAAATAATTACTTTTATCTAGGGCGGGGGCTAGTGCCCGAATTGCCCCTCCCTCTCCGTTTAGGTTTATTTAGTTATTATTTCTTTAGAAGCCGAAAAGTGGAGACTGGGATCGCGAAAACAATTCCCGTCTCGATCCAGACTTTTCGGGATCCCGAGCAGTCGCGAGAAATACCGAATGGTCATTTTTAAATAGTCGTTACTTTGTGTACGAGAAATGGGAAAACAATCAACTAAGGTGAAAATGACGTGTAGATTTTGAGATTTTCAGATATTCTGGAAATTTCGGAATCCCGCACATCCCTCAAATGATGTAAATGCTGTGTGAGGGATCCCGAAAAGTTGAGAACCGGATATCGGGGGAAAACATTCCCGACCCGATCCCGAATTCTGGAAATGATTTCCCGACTTTTCGTTATCCTAAGCAGTCGAGAAATACCGAATGGTCGTTTTAAAATGAAGTTTTCTGCATTGTAAGTGTGTGAAAATTATCGAAAATTGTTAGTTTTATTCCAGGAAAGCAAAAACAATGACTTAAGGTAAAAATGACGTGTACAATTCGAGATTCATAGAAGTTCGGGAAATTTCGAACACTTCCTTTCCTGAAAATTTCCCGACTTAGTCTCGTCCCGACCCAAAAAAATCTTTCTCTCACACCCCTAATGACAGCGAAGATGCTAGAAAGGAGAGAACTGGCAACGTTGGAGATTTTCCGCTTCGCAAGACGTGAATTTCCGAGCAAAAACTGCAACAACTAATACCCATGATACCGGTAGATATTGGAATGTGCAATTGCTCATTAATATGCGTGCTGCCACCTGCACACCCCCAGCGATGACGCTACAGAGAGAGCTGGCAACGTTGTAGATCTTCCGCCTCGCGAAATGCATGTATCTCGCGCATGCGTATTAATACAACCCAAATGTACATGATTACCCTTTCAATTCCTGAAATATATAATTCAAACTATATTTCTTCACATTTCGTGAAAGGAAGTTATGGATACAAGCAATAGCGAGCTTTGAAATATTGGATGTTCTTCAGTGCCATCTATCGTCGGAAATACAAGCTAGCAGACGTGTATTCACAGCCTTAATCGCTGTACCGATGCACAGCATGACAGGTGATTGATGGCTACAGCTGGGAAGCGCCGTCGGCGGAGGTCAAAAGTTTTAGAACTTCGACTTGGAAGCAATCAATAGATCCTGTCTCCATTCGAAAACATCCGTCAGAGGAGTTCCTTTTTCTTTCTTTCTTTTTGTGTAATGTTATTGTTTATAGATGAAATAGGGTTTTCAATGACTTGTTAAATTTAACATTACTTGTCCACTCCTTTCATAAATTCGCAATCGCAAAAGCCGACCTCCGTGACGTGGTGGTTAGCACAGAGCGCCACGACGCAAGAGGCCCCGGGTTCGAATCCCGACCTGGGTCTTCATTGCGAGTGTCCCATCATTAATTTAATCATTTCATAACTCATCCTCATCGTTGCGATTAGACAGAAATGGCAAAAAAAGCAACACTGAACAACGAAAATCAAAGATATCTTAATAAAACATTAAAATACTGACCAAGGGTGAAGTATTTTAATGCTTTATTAACATGGAAGCAAGGCTTAACAGTGTTACCAAAAGATATCTTCTTATGACGTAATGCCAATAGATAGAAGGCAGGTCAAGGTCATCTTATTATGAGATTAGTAGTTGGTGAATATGCAAAAAACACTACCATCCTCATTGTCTGGATTGAAAATGTATAGAAGCGTATCAATCCAATATCACAACGTATCATTCTACTGAATGATGGGATCGAACCAACCACTCCCAATAGATTAATGGAAAATGAAGCTATTCAACATTCATCCTCATTAATGATGAGACCACTTGTCGTCATGAAAGGTACAACTGAAAGAGAATACCTAACTATACAACTATAAATGGCAAATAGTCATTCGTTCGATTTTGTGAACCTTTGAACCTGAATCATGCATGTAATGGTTAGGATAGTTACCTGTCTAGACTTGGAAGAATGATGATGAATTTAGTAACGTAGAGTAAAATATAACTAGGCTCTCTCTAGGCTTCGTAGGTGGTTCACCTAACTCAGGCTGACTCCTCTCCTTCCCAAAGTGTTCAGCCCACTCTCTTCTCCTAACGAAAAGTGAGTCCCCTGCCAGTCCGTCCGCTCCTCTAAATCCCTGTCTCTGGAGACTTCCTATATTCTGATGAGTGAGTTTTTACCTTTCTATTATTCTCAGCTGCATACTCCTTGTTTACCTCTTGCAAACCTTGCAGCCTCAATATATCAAGAAGTGGAAGTCTGCTTAACACTCGACTGTGCATAATTCAAATACCTGAGAGGAATGGACAGCTGGTGTAAACAAGTGAATGAACTTAGATGAAATGAAGCTTCGAGAAAGTCAAAACAAAAATAAATAACAAACGTATGGATTGATACGGAAGTTCGGTGAGGAAAAAGTGTTTGATATTATGGAAATAAAAATGCTCAAGAAATAGGAATCTAGAATCTTCTAGGTTCCACTCAGTGTCCTTACAAACAAGGTGACGAAAGGTAGTCTGGCATTTGTTGACAAAAGGAACAAAATTCAATGTTCGTTCTGTGGTGCAGTTTGCAAGTTGCTGGGCTATATTTTGTGGAAAGTTCATAACGGACGGCTTTTTACATTAGAAGTTGCAAAGCCAAGGCCAGCAATTTTTTTAAAAAATAGTGTCTTCCTTCGACAACTTTTTCCAATAAATATTACGACACCTTAAAGTTAATATTATAGTTGTTTCGGTTTTCATGTCCAGAAGATTGAGAAGGTGATAATAAATTTAAAAGTCCCCACAAGCTGATACATTGGAAACAGTCTCAACGAATGAGAACAATATTGTATTGTAACACGCACTCACAAATATAGAAATATGCACATGGCTCTGAAACAAACAAGATCTCTCAAAAGTGTGGACGTCACGACATCTAACCGTATTTCTTTTTTTAAAAAAATGGAATTAAACTAAATTTTATGTTTGAAATTGCGTAAAAGAACATTGCAATGTGTTCACATTTCGTTCTTACGTCAAAAGTGCAATATGTATGATTCTGGTTATAATTAACAATACTTAGCACATCGCGCTACGACGCCAGGGGTCCCGGGTTCGAATCCCGGCCTGCGCATGGATGTTTGTGAGTGGCCATTCATCAATTTCATCACTCATCCCCATCTTCGCAAATTAGCCAAAAGCGACACAAAAAGCGAAGTAAAATAAAGCAAATCAATCAACCAGTTCTCACCATCTCTGCAATAGTGTGTTTTCTCTTTGAAAATGAAAGTGAAAGTGAATTCAGCACATGAATATACCGCACATCATTTCAGCTGCACATTCTCATAAACATTAGTCTGTGTCAATATCGAGGGGGTTGATTCTAGATGAAAATGATAAATATCGTGAGAGTATTATGGAAGAGGTTGGAAAGGGGACAAGGGGGGTAAAGGCCCCTTACGGTAACCATTACAGACTGAAGGGAAAATTCCACTTTCAATCACTTAGCATAGGTTCTACCACAACGCGCATGCGCAAATCAATTCCTATTCCACCATCCTTGTAAAAAATGAGGAGGAATGACTATGGGGAAATTTGCGTCCCCTCTTCCCTCTTGGAACCCCGTAAGAGGGTCTATTATGCCAGCCAAGACTTGATATTGGGGCAGCAGCGCGGGAGTAAAAGCCCTATTTTCCTTTCGTTGGGCTGGAGCCAGAAGACCCGTAGAGAAGGACGACGATCATGTCGAGCACTCAATTCTAGGACTGGAAAACGAGGGCTATTTCGCCGCCTCCCCCGTCAACCCGCAACGGGCACTAAGGTCTGCTTTTTGTTGGTGCTGGTCCGTCTCCAGTGATCGCGTGGGTGCTTCCCCCCCGAAAACTGGACGAGCTGCTGGAGATGGATTTGGTCGACTGGAGAAATGCATTGTGGGATTGTGGACGCAACCGGGCGTTTACTGGAAGTGGTTGTTTGATTTGGTTCTACCACAGCGAGCACAATTTCAGCTCTGGAATGCTGGTCCACCCGCATTTCCTTTCATGATTTTTTAAGCGATTTTCATTAAACTTAGAAAAATTACACGCTTTTTCTTTTTAAACTAGAATGTCTTGCTGGCAAATTGAACACAATGGAATGTATTTATACCGCGAACTTATTACCAGAGAACGGATTTATAAGTAGTATGTAGTTATTTTCACCAAAATGTGGAGTTAAATATGGACTTAAAGTTATAAAAATTTACCTTTTAAATAATATAGGATGAGGCAGTCAAACGGGAAGATTTAAGAAATTCACAAAATATAGAGAGAGCAAATATTAGTTAATTTTTGAACATGAATGTACTGTACATGTGTACTAGTGTACCTGAAAAATGTTCATTTTTTGAATATGGTATCAGTAAGATGGCGTCCTAGGTGTTGCACACATTGTCGGAGCCTCAGAGTAAATCCGCCCATCGGAAATGATCCACACACTCTCCATGAAACGCCTATCCATTCAGAAAAAGTAACAGTGTGGTGTGCATTAGCATCTCGTCGAATCATCGGCGCCTACTTTTTCGGAAATGAACACGGTAACACGGTGACGGTAAGCGCTGGACGTTATGCTGACATGTTGGTAACCTTTTTCCTGCCTGATCTCGATGGCTATGACCCAGATGAAGAAACAGTCTTCCAGCAAGATGGTACAACTAGCTATACTGCCAGAGTGTCTATGGATGTGCTTAGACTTGCATTTCATGGTCATCTCGTCAGCACATTCGGCGATATTCCGTGGCCTGCCCGTTCACCCGATTTGAAGGCTCCTGACTTTTTCCTTTGGAGTTACCTCAAATCCAAAGTATTCAAGGCCAACCAGTGATGTGCCGTAGACTATAAGTTTACGTCTACATGCGTTGTCTACACGTAATCTACGCGTAGATTACATTGGGTTGTACTTTACATAGACTACGTAGACAATCTAAAGTGCATTAAAATTAATTTTCAAGGGTTTCATGAAAGGAAAGTAACATTTTGAACTATATTGGTTCCTAACGAACTGAAAAGAATCCTATTTACAACAAAATTTCTCTTCTCTTCTATTATCAACTATGGAAGAAGATAAATAGTATGCAAAACAAACAACAGATGGAAGTCGTGAGGCAATCGTGGTCTTTTGCCCATAAAACACTAGAATATTTCTTATATTAGGTTCCTTCCTAGGTGAGAAATTGTTCGAATTTGGAAGAAAGAGTATGAAAAGTTTTCTTCACACATCAGCAACTGATACCCAGTATAATTTTCTTCTAATTCCACGGCGCCCTTTACCAAGTTATCACCTTTCGCCATGTTGTTTACATAGATTACGTAATCTACGTGTATAAAATAGTGTAGAATTAATTTCGGATGGGCGGATTTACTCTGAGATAGGTACACTAGTAATTTCAACTCATGTACAGTACCTTCATGTTCAAAAATTAACTAATATTTGCTCTCTCTATATTTTGTGAATTTCTTAATCTTCCCGTTTGACTGCCTCATCCTATATAAGACGCTACACGAGCTACATAAAATACAGTACCCTTACATTGACATTAATTGTAAAACAATACAAAATTTGTTTACATTTTCTGTTTCCAAAACAATGAATAACAACATTTCGTTGTAAGTGGTCGAACGTGAATTTCCTTCTGTTGTTTCTTCAGATGGATCAATATTGACTAAAACTGCGTTTAATGTCGCAAGAAGTAATGGGAGGGCATTCCAAATTTGTCATTTATTCGCAATAAATTCACCTAACTCTTTCGGCCACACGGAAACATGACGTTATGCGAATATGTTGAGAAATGTCCTGAAATATGGAAATCATATGTAAAAATATAGAGAGAAGTCTACATGCCATGAAGCGCAAAGATAATACAAACTCTTATATCTTATTTCAGGTTCATACGAAATGTTGGAATTTGCATAGGCGTAATTGGCGGGGGCAAAGGGAGCGCTTGCCCCCCAAAATTTTCAGGCTACTAAATGTAAAAGTTAATGATACTTTTGTCAACATCTTTGGACCTGAGTATCAAACTATTGAAGTGTACTTTTTGATGATTGTGCAAATGTAAGCTATTCAGAAAAATAGATATGGACGCTATTTTAATGGGATGGAAAACTTATTAATTCTGCCCTCCCCAAGTTAAGTCCAAAGTTTGATTCTGCCCCCCCCCCCCCAAGTTAAGTCCCAAGTTTGATTCTGCACCCCCCCCCCAAGTTGTATTCTGTCCCTTCCCCACAAAGTTAAGCCCCAAGTTCGACTTTGTCTCCCCAAAGTAAGTTCCCAAGTTACGCCCATGGGAATTTACATATAAATTGGTTCCCTGTTTATTACATAAGTCGTAATAATAATGCTTTACATTTACCATGTATGCTCTGTTCTTATACCCACAAGGTCCGATCCCCGTTGAAGGCACATTACACGGTAGTTTAGATCTGACTTTAAACTCTAGGTTCAATCCCGATTAGCCTCTCTGACCATAAAGTGAAATTAAATTACATCCAGAGACGATGTAGAAAACAAAGAAGAATGTCCAACCTCAGTGACGAAATTCTTAGGACATCGCGACGACGCCAGTGGTCTCGGGTTCGAATCACGACCTGGGCGTTCATTGTAAGTGTCCAGTTATTAATTTCATCCTATTTTCATTGTCGCAATTACCCAAAGGTGGCACAAAAGCGACGCTAACAAATATCAAATCAAAAACTAATGGCATACTTTCAAACAGTTCTGATGAGCCTTACAAGACTTCAATTTTTCTTTCGTTTATGTTCACGTTTTGCACAGATAAGCTAATCGGGACTGGACTTACAGTTTAAAGTGGAATCCGAACCACTATGAGCCTTATAACCATATGCAAGGTCTTTGATTGTAAAAAAGAGAAATGTTTAGTTAGTTTGCCACCAGATGGCTCTGATTTGGAAAGGAGCGTGGCTAAGAAAGCAAGCCTCGGGAGGGAACTTCACTTCCCACTGATTAGCTGAGGTTAAAGCACGTTAACTTGATTTCTTTTGAGTGTTAAAAAGGGACATACTCCGAGAACAAAATCCAGGAAATAGCTGTTTTTGTAGTGTTTTTAGTATTTTAAGTTTGTTTTATGTAGTGTATTTAGTTGGGATATTTTAGTTAAAGCACAGCACACTGTGTTCTATTCTGAGATAGGTCTTTTGGGGGAAAAATTAATATTAAAATTGGATATTAAAATGAAATTACTATAATCCCCTTTTGGTTAATTAAAGTGTTAGGAAGTCTTGGTTATGTAAAGATTTAATGGTATAATTTAATTGTTTCTTGATTATTTATTGAATTTTGATTGGGGTTTATACTCTTATTATTATCATTTATGTAATCTCAAGCCCTTCAGGCATGATGTTGAATAAACCTCTTCACTATCAAGCCTTTTATGTATAATTCCTCTAAACCTACAATTTTGCGGCTTAAGCCTTCCACTGCCCCTTTTAATGAATATTTCTGCTAGGCTAATGTACCGACTTTAGTTGCAAGCCTTGTGTCCTAATGAAGGACAATATTTCTTAGTGAATAATTTTAAAGGATGAGCAATAAGAAGCTGGCCATACCCTCCAACGCTATTGTCTTCAAATACCTTGATAACACATTAGCGGATTAAGGCGGCTACACGTTGAAAGTAATGTACAGAGCATTTCTTTCACTATGAATGTGGTTTATTGAATTAAATCAGTTTCGAGTTAATTGTGCTGGACCACTTGGATATGAAGGTTTGAGGGCGTGTATTACCGTTTCACCTAATCTAGAGTCGTTTTCACGTTCAGAAGACACAATGGGCTCTTATGGGCAATGCTTTTCTTATGGGAAATACGAGCGCGCTGTTGTCAAATTTCTGGATTTACAAATTTAGCTTAAGTAAAATCGGTACCTGCAGTTTTGCAGGAAATTTTGTAGAGAATACGATGGTGAACACAAAAAACTGGTAACTTGCTTACATAATTTTAGATAAATTAAAAACGCAAATTTTCTGTGAAAACACAATTTTTACATTGTTTTCATTCCTAACGTTGAAACATGCCGTAAAATTGAAGCTTTCATTATGAAAAAAATTGACACTGTTTTTTAATTGTCATAGGTGACGGTGGTACTCAGAATTTATCAATACTTTAAAGCATATTTGCATTAAAAAATATTCAAATGAAGTATGTGGAGATTTTTTATATTCGTGCAGTAGAAAATGTCGTCGCTGGCCATTTTTTGTTCTGTAATTCCAAGTAAAAACTTCCAGCGACAAAGTTGTGGAGAAAATAATGAAATTATTTTTTATAACCACTCAAAGGTTCCCAGAAATATTACTTCCATGCATTTGGAGTTTCTTTTTAACCCGAACCGCGCGCGAAGTAAGGAGACGTTGTCTGGCCATCTTGAGCCGACTCACCGCAGCATTCCGGCTAATCACCACCAAGTTTTCCAGTTGTTATTTTATTTCCATTCAGTAAAAATATGAACTTCATGCAGTTTGTTATAATAGAATTGAAATTACTTAAATTTAATAATTGACAATTATTTCCAATGCTGCTGTTGTGAGCAACATTAGTGCTGTCGCAAATACACGTTGTTTTTGTTTACATTACTGTCGACATTAATACTGAAATGAAGATCACCTTTCAGTTTCCAACGTACACATAAATTCATAGCCACCATATTAACCTTTGAAAGGCTTTCCAACACGTGACAAAATATGGGGCTTCAAGATAGAAATATGACATGCCTTGCTTGAGTCATTCACGTCTTATCAGTTCACGTGGGCCATAACTCATTTGTTTGTTTGGGTTGCAACTTGAATCTAACCCATGTGCCAGGGTCCCCTTACTTGAGTGAGAGATCTGCTTTGGTCTGTTTAGACTTTTTCCCTCTCCCGAAAAAGTGTTTTCAGTTGCGTGAGCTCTCAGTGATTTTTTTACTTTTTTAAGTGATTTCTGAAGTGTCATATTCGTGCATTACACTCGCGTGTGTAGTGATCGCAATGGATCATAGTAAAAAGGGTAACTGTAACGTTCACAGTATAATATTAATGTTAATAATTACATATAATGATCATTATATATACAAAATATGTAACACCTTCATTGTGAAGGAAGGTCATCATTTCCCGGCGACATGAGCTAGCGCTGTATTGGCAACACTGTGCGGTTTCTCCATAAGCGCCGTTGTCTCTTCTGAACGTGAAAACGACTCTAGTTTGAAGGAAAGTATTTTAATAAGGGAATGTCAATAATTTATATTATTATGCACAGTCGGTGTTTTGGTCAGTAAGAGGGAACCTGTATAATTTGTATTGTAATTATATCACCTTAGTACAAGTTCTTATTCTTTTTATTTGGACATAGTTATTAAATGTATGTCTAGCTTAATATACACATATATATTGAGCCATCTGTAGGAATAGATTTGTACTTACCTTGTTACTTATAAGCGAGTCGTATCTGTAGCTAATGGTGAAGCTATCACCTGTCCAGTTAACCCACAGAACACTCTTGATGTTATAATAACGTCCAGTGCAAGTGGTGCCAACTTATGAGCACGTGAGGCCCGAGCCCATCCAATAATTTGTCGTGCTATTATTATTATTATTTATGGTGAACTGCTTATTGAAATCAGTAACAGATTTGAAATAAAAGAGGTAAGGGTGCATTTTTGTGGTGCATTAACATCATGAATATATTGAACGGACAATTTATGTCCAGTGTTTTTAAAAGTTGGCGCTCCTGTTGACGTCCGCCAGGAATGGAATAGGAGTGGATCCTAGTAGAATATTGGACACACTATAGTCGATACGGTTCATTGGTTTTCTTGCCTTGTACTTCATTGTTCTCTCTGTGGAATATAAGACACAGTGTTTGTGAATTCGCATATAGAGGCTGTTTTAACGATTGCTAATCAACTGTTCCTACTTGAGTGGCGACATAAGCGTTAGGGGTCCCGCGTTCGAATCCTGGCCTGGATGTTCTTTGCCAGTTACCCTTCATCATACCATCATCGTCGTAGCGATTAACCGAAAGTTGAAGAAAAGCGACGCTAAATAACATAAATAAAAGAAAATCAAGAAGACCAACTGCAAAGGTAGAGTCCTGTAAGTACACTGTGTCAAGCTAGAGAACAGAAGAAAACATTGTCTAAACAATTTACACTCACGTAATCCAATCTGTGAACAGAAAGGCATTGTATCCATGAACAGTGAGTAATTTATAGCTAGAGAAGTTTCAAAAATGTACAAACGCAAGGGTTGAATGTTCGAATCTTTGGTATGGGAATAAAATTTCAAGAGGTGGAAATGTGCGTAAAATTGTCAAAAAATAATCGTATGGTTTTATTAGATGACGGCGCAAGCGCATAAACAGTATTTCAGTGCTGTGTTACATTCTTCAATAGGGGAACGTAGTAACTTGCAGTGCAAGAAGAATTTAAAAAGAAGCTGTTTAAGTTTTAAGCATTTGTAAGTATTTGGTAAAGGAGAATGGAGTACTTCAACTGGTCATAAAAATTTACAATTCCGATGCACATGTCAGGCATAGTTTAACGATTATATTGACATAAAAACTTGGTAAAGGATCATGTTAAGATGTTATCATTATGAAACGAAGCCCATATTACCCTGTTACCGACTAGAATTTGCCTAAAATATAAGGCACCTGTCAATTGTTTTATGTTTTTCTAAGTCATAAGGTGAAACGGTCACCCTTCACCTAGATGAGGTAATTTTTTGATCACTCACTTCACAACTATTGGACAGGTGTCTGAACAGTTCCCCTGGAATAATACGAAAAGCTTCCTCTCTTTTTATCTTCAGTTTCATTATGTTCTCTCTCCTATTCTCTTTCTTCTATTGTCATCTTTAGCTTTCTATTCACTTTCCTTTCGTGTTCTTTTATATCTTTTCTTGTTTACCAACCTCTCCTCTGTCTTTTCTTTTCTTGTTACGTATATCTTCTTCCTCAATCTTTTCTTCTTTCCTATCTCCTATCCTCTTTCATCTCTTGTCTTTCTTTCCTAAATTTTCCTTCCGTCTCACCTCTCTATTCTCCTCTAATGTCTCTTCCTTTTCTTTATCCTGTTCCTTTCACTACACGGCTTGCTTTGGTACTTGAGAACGAATTCTCATTGGAACTTCAACCAACCGTTTGTATCTTTTTCTATACACAACATCAACTTCATATTTTTTCATGTGTATTTTTACTGTAGCAGTACCACATTTGAAGGAGGATATCAGGCTTGAGTGTACAATATACCCCTAAAATGGTTATTAATTTTTAAGCACTAATACTAACCATTATTCCAAAGAAAAAGGTCATTAATTCACCACCGAATCCTTTAAATGTAACAAAAAAGAATCCACGATACAGGCAACTCCATCTGTGGACAGACACTGACACTAAATTTGAAGTGGGGCGAGAGAAAGCAAGATGAAACGCAATCGATGGAATATAATCACTTTATTCCGAGGCGAAACTAAGCGGAAGGGAATTACATAGACGTCGCACATGCAGTACGGAACGCTCCCCCACCTCTCCCCCCTCCAGCAAAGACGCTGCCTTCGAAATCTGTCCAGGAAATGAGATCGACCTGAGCGAAGCAAGACGTCTTATTAAATTAGAATCGAACAAGTTTCTGGTGCGAGGTAGGTAGGCTACTGATTAAGCATTCCCTTCGCCAGTTGCGAACGAGTGACGTTGCCCCGATTCGATGCCTGGGAGCGCGTGACGTCAGGATCTCTGGAAGCTTGGCGGAATATCCTTCGCCTGTCATCTTTCCAAGAAAATCAAGGCTTTAAGCTTCAAATCATCTAAGGCAGGGGATTGAAGTTCATATCCAGTCTGGGAACTATTTTTTCGTTAATATTGTTCAACAATTGCTACATTTAGGGTATTGGAAGGGTTTGATAAATAGATCCAGTGTACGAATTAAATAGGGGTGCTGGGGATTTCTCCCCCCCCCACAACAAGTGTTATCTTTGGCAAAATAAAATTATTTTTTCCTACCATGGATGTTTTTATGACCCTCAAAGATTGATTGATTGAATTTGAACTTTTGGGTGCGTCAGCACTTAGGCTATTTTGCACCCGTCGCATTATACGGGGTAAATACGTGGGTCGTTCAATATATAAGTTTCCGTATGCAGTAATTTTTTTTATTTTTAAGATACATTAGGAAACTATACATACATGTGTAGGAGGATCCTTCCTCACTTCTCCACATAATCCCCATAGAGATTCAGGCATTTGTCCCACCGTTGCACCAATTTGTCCATACCCTTTGCAAGAAAATCAGGTGTCTGGCTATTGAGCACTATTCTCACATTACACTTCACTTCTTCATCTGTTTCGAAACGGTAACCTTGCAATTGAGACTTTAACACCGGAAAAAGATGGAAATCACTCGGCACTAAATCGGGGCTGTATGGAGGGTGGGGCAGCCGTTCCCACCACAATTCTTCAATTTTGTGTCGTGTTTGCACTGCTGAGTGGGGGCGAGCGTTATCGTCAAGAAGAATGACACCAGCTGACAGGAGACCTGGTCGCTTATATTGAATTGCGTTTTTCAGTTTATCCAATGTTTGACAATAACGATCAGCATTAATTGTTCTTCCTCGTTCCAAAAAGTCCATCAGCAGAACACCCTTAGCATCCATGCTTCTGAACTCCTTATGACGCGAGCCCGCGTTTTCCGAACAAGCATTAACTTTTCGCCCTTGAGCGCATGCGCCTTAACGTGTGATAACGAATCGATTGTTGTTCCTTGTAGACGAAGGATGGCGCTTGTCAACCATGTGCTTCTTTTTAATGGCATTGCTCTATACAATATTTTATAGCACGGGGAAACTTATATATTGAACGTCCCTAGTATAACTAATAGGCCTACAACATAACTGTAATGTCAGAGGAGTAAAATATTATCACTTGGGTTAAGAGCTAAGGCTGTAAAGGACCACTCAGCACATGTAGGGACAAAACACAGGACAACACACACAGAGCCCTACAGAGGATTATACTTTCCGCAGGTCCAGACACCACAGCCTCGTTAGCCTGCAAAATACAGACCAAGGCGTAGCTACTACGTGGAAGTGAGGTTGACAATTGGGTGTACTACATGGAAGGCTCGCCCCAAGCACCATTCACCCTCAAGGAAAATTAGATTGAGACCAAATAGTATAACATTTCTTATCTACCGGGTGGCCAGAATTAAAGTTACCCAACTCAGAGCCCTCTGTAGCCTGTTTGAGGCATCGTAGAACTCTGAAATTTGGTGAATCCATTATGCAGACCATGGGGAAGACGATGGCGATAAAAAGTAGTTCGATTTTCCGCCACCCGGTATGTATATCCAGTCATCGAAGATTTCCCTGCCGGAAAGTATGCAGCCTTGTGGGGTAAATACGAGGGTCACTATTTATATTTTGAGCCTAACAATGAAAAAATAGGAATTTGGCATTGAAAACTGCTTTATGGTTTTTCGAAGTATTCTCCTTTATGGTCAATACACTTTTGCATTCGTTCGAAGCATTTGTCAAAGCAGTTTTTCCAATCTTCTTGAGACACCTCCATAATATGGTTTTTGAACGCATCAACGGCGTCTTCCGCCGACGAAAATCGTTGTCCACGCAATTTATTTTTGACATTCGGGAACAAGAAGAAGTCATTGGGTGCCAAATCAGGACTGTACGGCGGATGACCCATCCATTCCATTTTTTGACTGTTCATAAAGTCGGTTGTTAGACGAGATGTGTGACAGCTGTCATTGTCTTGATGAAGAATGATCCGACGGCGTTTGTTTGTTTTCCGTATTTGACCGAAGACCTCTGGCAAACAAATTGTTGTGTACCATTCAGAGTTGACCGTTCTACGTTCCTCTAAAGGCACAGTTGCCACATGACCAGTTTTCCCGAAAAAACAGGCGACCATTTGTTTCGATGTGCTTCGAGCGCGAACAACTTTTGTTGGATTGGGTTCATCTTGAAACACCCATACAGTCGACTGCTGTTTACGTTCCGGCTCATATGCATATATCCATGATTCGTCACCTGTTACAATCTTATATACGTCTTTTGAAGCACCACGATTGTATTTATTGAGCATTTGTTTGCACCAATTGACGCGAGCGTCTTTTTGAGTTTTTGTCAAATTGTGTGGGATCCAACGAGAACATACCTTGCTCACAGTTAAATGATCATGTAATATTTTATATATGCTGGTGGAACTAATGCCTATGGTTGCCTCAATCTCACAGTATGTCACATGACGATCTTGCAGTATTAGGTTTTGCACAGCATCAATGTTTTCTTGAACAACAACTGATTTTGGACGACCTTCGCGAATCTCGTCGGTGAGCGAATGGCGGCCACGATTAAATTCGTTATACCAGCGTTTCACAGTGGCAAAGGATGGGGCTTCATCGCCAAATGTGGAAGTAACTTGATCGATGCACTCTTGTCTTGATAATCCACGTCGAAAATCGTAAAAAATCATCGCACGAAAATGTTCACGAGTTAATTCCATTTTATTTTTGTCGCGCAATCTCCAAGGCAACATAAACAACACAAATGAAGCTATTGACAAAACATTTGAAGTACGTTATAGTCAATATTGCCAGACGATTCCGTGCAAACGTCAAATCGCGCCTAACTTCAATCAGTGTTGCCAAGGCTCAAAATATAATCAGTGACCCTCGTAAGGACATCACTCTGTAAGTAACCAACCTCACCAAGCCAAAACAACAGCAGGCTGTTTTCCACTTAAGTCTTCACGACACAGGGGTGTAAGGGATGTACTTCCACGTAGTGTACCCAGTAGTCAACCTCACTTCCACGTAGTACACCCTGGACTGCAGACTAACGAAGCTCTGGCGTCTCGCCCCATGGCCAGAATAATTTTGTTTGTGTTGTTCTGTGTTTTGTCCTTATTTGTACTGAGTGCTCCTTTACAGCCTCAGCTTTTAACCGGTCAAAATATTTTAAGATTTTAGTTTTGCAACGTTAGAGTTGTTATTTCTAACGGTAAGGGTGTGGACCCCGTATAATGTGACGGGTGCAAAAGAGGCCCGTAGCCAGAATTGATCTCCAGGGGGGGGGGGGCCTTTGTACATCAAGTCCATTTTTCAAAAGTTTAACAGTATTAACTGAAGGTAAATTATGTGTGGGGGTCATTAAGTTACATAAAGTTTAGAAATATCACACAAATACTACATTTTCTCTATATCTTTTAAAATATCGCTTGAAGTGTTAATTGTCTGATACTGAAATCATCCCTTACTACACACTCCATACTACGTTTGATGATGCAGATATTTATATCACCCAAGAAAAGATGGACAATATTGAATCATAGTGCCTACAGTACATGCCACTCACCGGCCGAAGCAATAAAACTCTCCTTCGTTCCCAAAACTTGGGAGCTGTTAACCTTTGACGCAGATGCGCTTTAAAAGAAATTAATACAATTTTTGCTATTCGGATGTTGTATGAGGTTGATGTTTAGCAGGTTGCGAAAATTTATTAAAAATGAGTAAGCTAGGAGAATACTTTTTTCCAGATAGAAGGAACGGTGGAGCTCCACAATCTCTAGCTACAGCTCTGGAAGAAACTCTTCCAGAAAGAGAGAGAAGAGAGACGAAAAGATGGATTGGAATAAGAAATAGAGAGAGGGAAAGAGAGAGAGAGAGAGGGGGGGAAAGGGAAAACAGAACAGTAGCACTCAAGGAGCGAGTAGGGAGAGAAATACCTCAAAGAAAGAGAGAAAAAAAGCATTCTAAAAGCGAGAAGGAAAGCCGAAGACAAATGAAGGGGGAATCCTGACAGTGAATCATGACAGCGAATACGAAAAAAAGAGGACAACAAAACGAGAATATTAAGAAAAATAACGAACCCCTTCCGAGTAGAAACGATAGGGAAGAACGAGAGAGAATAAGAGCGATGCACTGGGAGGGCATCTGGCGGCCAAAAGACGAATCACCGCTGTTAGTGCCGGAGTAATGGATGTTCTGAGAAACGCTGGGCGTTACCCCACAATGTAGGGCCACAGCCGGAAATGAAGCCTTGGAACGCGGCCGAAAAGAGGGGGGGAGGGTACAATCAACGCCGAGAAAGCTCAATATCGTTTATTCACATTCCATAGCTTTATTGCTGTGTCCAGTCAGATATTCGGGAGAAAATTCCTCGAAATTTTCGGTAGAATTGCAGTATTATAGATGTTTTTATTTTATTCCACTGTTCACTAGATAAAAAGGAAATTGCTTGTGTTAGGCCTTGAACGTATTCTGTCTGATTTCGACCTACGAATATGAGTTTTAGTCAAAAGTTAAGGGATGTGCCGACAGAATTCCGGGTTTCAAGTGTTCCTTGTGTTAGAAACATAAGTTCAACACCACAGTAAGTTTATATTTTCATAGGTTCTAAACATATTTCATCAATTTCATTCAAGTATTACCTGGTCATCATTCCAAAGCTCCTTCGTTAGAGGTTCAAAAGACATGTGGCTCTCTGTTCATCCTCTAAACCTGATGTATTGTGGGAAGAAACCACCAGCTGTGTTCCAACTCTCATTCTATCAGCTCATCAGGCGACCACGAGCTCCCTGACTAGGAACAGGGGACTCTCAAGGAAAGTGAAAGAAAAATACGGTGTTCTAACTAATTTTCGGGACGTTGATGTAGTAAATCAAAATTTTTAAAACAATGGTTATCTAGAAACATCCTTTTTCAGTGCTCTGGTAAAATTTGAAAATTTTCTGTACACTGGTTCTTGAGATAATCGTGACCAATTTACCCCGTAAGCCTACACAGGCTTGACAAGGGAAATGCTCGAATCTTTGCCGAGGTATAAGATCGCCTTAAGAAAAGTCGTTTGCTATAATAATGATTCTATTCTCTTTGAAAGTTTTACACAGTGGAGTGGGTTCGAATCCCACTTCAAACTGTAGGTCCAGTCCCGATTAGCCTATCTGTGCATAAAATGGATTTGAAACAAAAGCTCAAACAAGCAAACTCTGTGAAAGTTTGTGCGCTGACACGCTGTATATGTTTTTTTTCAGTATGAATTTCGAGACTGGAAAGAAGAACGTGTGCAGTGATTGTCAGAGCGCGCGACGACGCCAGGGGTTCCAGGTTCGAATCCCAGACTGGCTATAGACGTTCTTTGTGAGTGTCTCTTCATCAGTGTCATTATATCATAGAGGAGAAGGTCTAAATATGGGCGAAGGTTTAAATATGAGTTTTGGAGTTACCAGCGCTCCCGGGTGCTGCAGCCTGGCAGATGTTATTGGAACTGGTTATCTGTCAAGGACAAAGGTTGCGACGCCAATTCGCAAGAGAAAGTGGTGGTTAGTGTCGGCCTTAGACGCTGTTATAGAATTGCGACCTCCGAAAACTTCTTGCAGGTATGTTTTAACTCAGCGTTTTCTGAATTCTCATCTGCTTTGTATAGCTTATGATATTAGCGTAACATAATAGAAATGTGGGCTTTTATAATGCCATGATTTGTTTGTGAAATATGTACCACAGAGAGCTAAAATAAATTGAAGAAGAAAAATAGCGTGATGGTCTAAATATGGGCTATGACATGAGGTCTAATGTTGAGATCACATTTTCAACAAATATTTGGAGGTTTTTTCTTAATTTCGATTTTTCTCATTCCGCGTGATTTCCAAAACAACAGATTATTCATAAATATGAATTTTATAATGTTTTGCGATAAATGACTTGTTTCTTTGAATTTTAATTGCTTTTTGTGATATTGCCACTAGTAGCCCATATTTAGACCACAATTTTGAAATACATCATTTTACCTTTTTTTGGAAAATGCTTTTATTTTTAAAAAAATGGAGACCTTCTATACTTTAGCATGCTATTACATTTAAGTATATATTTTTATATGCATTTTAAAGGCAGGTGCTTGATTTATTAATTTTTTTTCCCTCCGAAAATGACAACATAAAAAGGGGGCACATATTTAGACCTTTTCCTCTAAAGGGCCCGGATTTTGATGACCTAAAAATCTTTGAAAAATGACATTTAAAATGGCAACAAAAATCCTGTAAAATGACCTAGAAATCTTTGAAAAATGAGCTTTAAAATGGCAATAAAAATCCTGTAAAATGACCTAAAAATCTTTGAAAAATGACCCTTAAAATGGCAACAAAAATCCTATAAAATGACCTAAAAATTTTTGAAAAATGACCTTTAAAATGGCAACAAAAATCCTGCAAAATGACCTAAAAATCTTTGAAAAATGACCTTTATAATGGCAACAAAAATCCTGTAAAATGACCTAAAAATCTTTAAAAAATGACCTTTAAAATGGCAACAAAAATCCTGTAAAATGACCTAGCAATCTTTGAAAAATGACCTTTAAAGTGGCAACAAAAATCCTGTAAAATGACCTAAAAATCTTTGAAAAATGACCCTTAAAATGGCAACAAAAATCCTGTAAAAGACCTAAAAATCTTTGAAAAATGACCTTTAAAATGGCAACAAAAATCCTGTAAAATGACCTAGAAATCTTTGGAAAATGAGCTTTAAAATGGCAATAAAAATCCTGTAAAATGACCTAAAAATCTTTGAAAAATGACCTTTAAAATGGCAACAAAAATCCTGTAAAATGACCTAAAAATCTTTGAAAAATGACCTTTAAAGTGGCGACAAAATCCTGTAAAATGACCTAAAAATCTTTGAAAATTACCTTTAAAATGGCAACAAAAATTCTGTAAAATGACCTAAAATCTTTGAAAAATGACCCAAAAATTCGTACAAAACGCAATCTACTTATTGAAAATAGTATATATATTTATATTGTACACTGACTTTATGATCACAGTCAATAACATTGGGAGGAATTCACAAATATATGTCCTCACCAAATTCTGAGATTATCTGCTTCAAATGAGCAGCTTTAGATGGCTTTATCTTCGGCATTTTAAGTCCACTCGACACCTAAACTCACGAATAGAAGAAACAGAAGTCCCACACTCCCAACCGGGAATATAGGACTAAGATGCAAATGTTCGTGCTGAGTGACCTTGAATAATACAACGTTAAGCTGTCGCTTTCCTTTGATTCTCGAGCAAGCGGTATTTATTGTTAATTTTCAAAATAAACTTTTTGTTTATTCCGAAACAAACAATTTAACAATTACTTCTTCACCTTGGTGTGTTGTACGGACTGTGAATAAGAAACTCGACAAAGTTGCATTTCGCGATTTTCAGACAGGTTTTGTTGCGCTGGTAGCTAATACACGTCTGCTATCTTGTATTTCTGACGATAGATGGCACTAAAGAACATCCAATATTTCAAAACTCGCTATTGGTTGTAACCGTAACTTCCTTTCACGAAATGTGAAGAAATATAGTTTGAATTATACATTTCAGGAATTGAAAGTAACTATATTGGCTTTTAAGGAAATAATAGCTATATAAACCTAAACGGTAATCGTGCTATTTATAGGAATTCATTAAAGTTTTTGACCAGTTAAAAGATGAAATGTCATCAAAATACAGGCCGCGATTAGCCAAAAGTTGCAGAAATGCTAAGTAAAATAAGCCAAAACTCAATACTATCCCTAATCGCGAGGACACCCTAAATAGCTTTTTCGAAGAAAGCCTTTGCCATTTAAAGGGATATTGCACCACGGATTTTACTGCTGATTGATCGGATCGGTAAAATTATGAAGAAGTAATCTATTAATCTTTGTCATCCCTAAAAAAGAAACAGGAATTAGGAAATCTGGTTCAGTGGGCAAGAAGCAAATGATACCGTGGATGTCAGTAACGCCCACTGTTCTCCAGAAGAGGAGATATTTGTGGAAAGTTCCCACACTATATTCCTCCTACGCCGTCGTGCATTTTCTCTCGCTGCATCCGTTCCAGCACTTTTTCCGCGTCATTGACCGTCGCCTCGATGCACTCCCGGAGACCCTGTTATCTCCCAACGAGGAAGAAGGTTCCGGTCTTGACGTCATCGCACAGCCGGAAGTTACGCTCCTCGGCTGGCAATCTGGACGCGAAACGCAAACGAACGCTGGACGTAGAGGTGGCAAAAGGAATGTTACTCGCTGCAACGGAATGGCCGAGGAACGTGGTCGGAAGTACGTTACCTACACGTTGATGAGCACGATAAGCACCGTTCCTCCTTGGCAGGTTAGCATCTCGTCCATATCTTTCTTTGCCTTCGCTTCACAGAGCTGCTTGGAATTTGTAAAATGCTTTTCTGGTGTTTGTAAGGTTAAATCCACTTCCACGCTTAGTTGGTTTGATTAACTTTTACCTCTCTTTTCTGTGGATAATCTCGAAGCTGGGGATGACTTATAAGCAGTGGCGTGCCCAAGGGGGGTTGGTGGGAGTCATAACCCCCCTTTGGTTCAGTATTTCTAGAAATAACGTCAAAGGCGGGAAAATATTGCAAAATGAGGGCGGACTACTAAAAATCAGGGTTGTTAAAGGTTAAACTACACATAAATTCTAATGGGTTCTATCGGTTTCCGCTGTGGGACCGGAACCTTTTTTCTCGCGCAATTTAAATTCGGTCCAAGTTGCGCATTCTTACATTGAAAAAAGGTTCCTGGACCGTATTTAAATTGTTCCTGAAAAAAGGTTCCTGGACCGTTTAAATTGTTGCGGGAAAAAGGTTACTGGACCGAATTGAAATTCATTCTGGAAAAAATTTTCCTGGACCGAATTGAAATTCATTCTGGAAGAAAATGTTCCTGGACCGAATTGAAATTCATTCTGGAAAAAAAATGTTCCTGGACCGAATTGAAATTCATTCTGGAGAAAATGTTCCTGGACCGAATTGAAATTCATGCTGGAGAAAATGTTCCTGGACCGAATTGAAATTCATGCTGGAGAAAATGTTCCTGGACCGAATTGAAATTCATTCTGGAGAAAATGTTCGTGGACCGAATTGAAATTCATTCTGGAGAAAATGTTCCTGGACCGAATTGAAATTCATTCTGGAGAAAATGTTCCTGGACCGAATTGAAATTCATTCTGGAGAAAATGTTCGTGGACCGAATTGAAATTCATTCTGGAGAAAATGTTCGTGGACCGAATTGAAATTCATTCTGGAGAAAATGTTCCTGGACCGAATTGAAATTCATTCTGGAGAAAATGTTCCTGGACCGAATTGAAATTCATTCTGGAGAAAATGTTCCTGGACCGAATTGAAATTCATTCTGGAGAAAATGTTCCTGGACCGAATTGAAATTCATTCTGGAGAAAATGTTCCTGGACCGAATTGAAATTCATTCTGGAGAAAATGTTCCTGGACCGAATTGAAATTCATTCTGGAGAAAATGTTCCTGGACCGAATTGAAATTCATTCTGGAGAAAATGTTCCCGGACCGAATTGAAATTCATTCTGGAGAAAATGTTCGTGGACCGAATTGAAATTCATTCTGGAGAAAATGTTCCTGGACCGAATTGAAATTCATTCTGGAAAAAATGTTCCTGGACCGAATTGAAATTCATTCTGGAGAAAATGTTCCTGGACCGAATTGAAATTCATTCTGGAGAAAATGTTCGTGGACCGAATTGAAATTCATTCTGGAGAAAATGTTCCTGGACCGAATTGAAATTCATTCTGGAGAAAATGTTCCTGGACCGAATTGATATTCATTCTGGAGAAAATGTTCCTGGACCGAATTGAAATTCATTCTGGAGAAAATGTTCGTGGACCGAATTGAAATTCATTCTGGAGAAAATGTTCCTGGACCGAATTGAAATTCATTCTGGAAAAAATGTTCCTGGACCGAATTGAAATTCATTCTGGAGAAAATGTTCCTGGACCGAATTGAAATTCATTCTGGAGAAAATGTTCCTGGACCGAATTGAAATTCATTCTGGAAAAAAATGTTCCTGGACCGAATTGAAATTCATTCTGGAGAAAATGTTCCTGGACCGAATTGAAATTCATTCTGGAGAAAATGTTCCTGGACCGAATTGAAATTCATTCTGGAGAAAATGTTCGTGGACCGAATTGAAATTCATTCTGGAGAAAATGTTCGTGGACCGAATTGAAATTCATTCTGGAGAAAATGTTCCTGGACCGAATTGAAATTCATTCTGGAGAAAATGTTCGTGGACCGAATTGAAATTCATTCTGGAGAAAATGTTCCTGGACCGAATTGAAATTCATTCTGGAGAAAATGTTCCTGGACCGAATTGAAATTCATTCTGGAGAAAATGTTCCTGGACCGAATTGAAATTCATTCTGGAGAAAATGTTCCTGGACCGAATTGAAATTCATTCTGGAGAAAATGTTCCTGGACCGAATTGAAATTCATTCTGGAGAAAATGTTCCTGGACCGAATTGAAATTCATTCTGGAGAAAATGTTCCTGGACCGAATTGAAATTCATTCTGGAGAAAATGTTCCTGGACCGAATTGAAATTCATTCTGGAGAAAATGTTCCTGGACCGAATTGAAATTCATTCTGGAGTAAATGTTCCTGGACCGAATTGAAATTCATTCTGGAGAAAATGTTCCTGGACCGAATTGAAATTCATTCTGGAGAAAATGTTCCTGGACCGAATTGAAATTCATTCTGGAGAAAATGTTCCTGGACCGAATTGAAATTCATTCTGGAGAAAATGTTCCTGGACCGAATTGAAATTCATTCTGGAGAAAATGTTCCTGGACCGAATTGAAATTCATTCTGGAGAAAATGTTCCTGGACCGAATTGAAATTCATTCTGGAGAAAATGTTCCTGGACCGAATTGAAATTCATTCTGGAGAAAATGTTCCTGGACCGAATTGAAATTCATTCTGGAGAAAATGTTCCTGGACCGAATTGAAATTCATTCTGGAGAAAATGTTCCTGGACCGAATTGAAATTCATTCTGGAAAAAATGTTCCTGGACCGAATTGAAATTCATTCTGGAGAAAATGTTCCTGGACCGAATTGAAATTCATTCTGGAGAAAATGTTCGTGGACCGAATTGAAATTCATTCTGGAGAAAATGTTCCTGGACCGAATTGAAATTCATTCTGGAGAAAATGTTCCTGGACCGAATTGATATTCATTCTGGAGAAAATGTTCCTGGACCGAATTGAAATTCATTCTGGAGAAAATGTTCGTGGACCGAATTGAAATTCATTCTGGAGAAAATGTTCCTGGACCGAATTGAAATTCATTCTGGAAAAAATGTTCCTGGACCGAATTGAAATTCATTCTGGAGAAAATGTTCCTGGACCGAATTGAAATTCATTCTGGAGAAAATGTTCCTGGACCGAATTGAAATTCATTCTGGAAAAAAATGTTCCTGGACCGAATTGAAATTCATTCTGGAGAAAATGTTCCTGGACCGAATTGAAATTCATTCTGGAGAAAATGTTCCTGGACCGAATTGAAATTCATTCTGGAGAAAATGTTCGTGGACCGAATTGAAATTCATTCTGGAGAAAATGTTCGTGGACCGAATTGAAATTCATTCTGGAGAAAATGTTCCTGGACCGAATTGAAATTCATTCTGGAGAAAATGTTCCTGGACCGAATTGAAATTCATTCTGGAGAAAATGTTCCTGGACCGAATTGAAATTCATTCTGGAGAAAATGTTCCTGGACCGAATTGAAATTCATTCTGGAGAAAATGTTCGTGGACCGAATTGAAATTCATTCTGGAGAAAATGTTCCTGGACCGAATTGAAATTCATTCTGGAGAAAATGTTCCTGGACCGAATTGAAATTCATTCTGGAGAAAATGTTCCTGGACCGAATTGAAATTCATTCTGGAGAAAATGTTCGTGGACCGAATTGAAATTCATTCTGGAGAAAATGTTCCTGGACCGAATTGAAATTCATTCTGGAGAAAATGTTCGTGGACCGAATTGAAATTCATTCTGGAGAAAATGTTCCTGGACCGAATTGAAATTCATTCTGGAGAAAATGTTCGTGGACCGAATTGAAATTCATTCTGGAGAAAATGTTCGTGGACCGAATTGAAATTCATTCTGGAGAAAATGTTCCTGGACCGAATTGAAATTCATGCTGGAAAAAATGTTCCTGGACCGAATTGAAATACTTTACAGATAAAAAGGTTGTTTACGGTCCAGAACCGCTTGCTGATTTTCTCTCCTGGACCGGAATTGAATTTATTTAAAATTCCTGGACCTTTAAAATCCCTGCTAAAAATATTATAGTATACTTAACCCTCGCCCCTTTCGAAAATCCTGGGCACGCCGCTGGTGATAAGTACAAGAAAGGACAATCACACACACAAATAGACAGCACACAAGTCCCACAGAGGACTCTACTGGCTATGAGTCCAGACGCCACAGCCTCGCTAGCCTGCAAAATGCAGTCCAGAATGTACTACGTGGAAGTGAGGTTGATATCTGGGTGTTCTTCTGGAACGGCCTTAAACCAGACGTTTATGCATAAGTAGCTGATTGCCCGGCGTTGTCTGGGTATTTATTTATACCAGTCCTCTATTAGACAGGGAAATAATGAATTATTACTATAGTGTAAAATGAACTTGGAGTTGAACGCCATTGGGAGTGCCACTATTCATCTTAGCGACCCCGAAAACTATGGATTCCACACTAATATCGGTCGTTTTCGAATATTTTTACATGTCACCCCCTTCCCACCCCTACCCCTAGGGGTGCCAGAGGTCTCTTGGAATTGAACGGCATTGGGAGTGTCACTATTCATCTTAGCGACCCCGAAAACTATAGATTCCACACTAATATCGGTCGTTTTCGAATATTTTTACATGTCACCCCCTTCCCACCCCTACCCCTAGGGGTGCCAGAGGTATCTTGGAATTGAACGGCATTGGGAGTGTCACTATTCATCTTAGCGACCCCGAAAACTATGGATTCCACACTAATATCGGTCGTTTTACTAGTCACCCCCTTCCAGCCCCCACCCGGGTTCCAGATGTGTCTGGAGTTGAACGGCATTGGGAGTGTCTTAGCGACCCCGAAAACTATGGATTCCACACTAATATAGGTCGTTTTCTAATATTTTTACATGTCACCCCCTTCCCACCCCTACCCCTAGGGGTGCCAGAGGTGTCTTGGATTTGAACGGCATTGGTAGTGTCACTATTCATCTTAGCGACCCCGAAAACTATGGATTTCACACTAATATCGGTCGTTTTCGATTATTTTTACATGTCACCCCCTTGCCAGCCCCACCCCTATGGGTGCCAGGGGTGTCTTACCACCACAGTATATCTTTCCATATTGCAAGTAATATGTATACCAAGTTTGGTTGAAATCGCTCCAGGCGTTCGAGAGTTATGGCTGTACAAACACACACACATACATCCATTTTTATATATTAGATTAAAGGCTCCTGCCTAGCCCAATGGTTAGTGTTCTCGTCTTTGATGCTGGTGATCATGGTTCGACTTTCACTGGTAGCCTCCAAAATGTCGCTGTTCACCCCGCCTCGTGAAGACAATTGGGGATCTACGTGAAAAGTGCTGCTTGAGGTTTCGAAAGCGTGGAAACAGCTGCGATGGGACTCGCAGAGCTGATCAGCTTGTGCCAAAATCTTCATAATTCCCCTTTTGTTAGGGGCAAAGCAAGCCGCCCCCCCAACTGGGTGCCAATCGAACTATAAACACACCGCATGAAGTTCGAGATCACGGCAACGTTTTCCAGCTTGTTTTGTTTTTAAATCTCATAATGATGGCACGTTTAGAACGTAGGGACATCTCCTCCGAACGTGCTCTATATTATTCAAATGTTCCTGCAAGGTAAAGGCCAGCGGAGCCACCATCACTATTCTAAACTTCTGACCTCCGTAACGGAGTGGTTAGCACAGCGCGCTACGTCACCAGGGGTCTAAGGTTCGATTCCCGGCCTGGGTGTTCATTGTGACTGTCCCTTCATCAATCTCATCATATCATCACTCATCCTCATCTTCGTGATTAGCCAAAAGTGGCACAAAAGCGAAGTAAAATAAACAAATTTGATAAATCAATCAATCAATCTCCCTTTGTAACGGATGTATTCGCTAGCTTCTATCTTGCACGAATAGGAAATAATTAATTTTCTCTATCCAATAGACAAGAGGGCCCACCATTCTGGTTGCCAGCGCACCATCTAGTGTTTTCCTTACTAGAAATTCTTGACTAGCATACGCTTCGGTGACCAGGCGAGTTGAGTGGTCGACTCACGTTGATTCCAAGCTTTGGCGTTCCTTTGTGTGTATCTCTATCAATTGAATCGGCAGGTTTTAAGAAGGGAATGAAGACCAAAAAATGGGAAAATGACCCTTTGTACTCGACATCATCGGAAAGCGTCGCTCTACACGTGAGTGTGTAGAAAGATATAAAAAGCAGTCCCTAGAGGAAGATATAGAATGCAACGTTCCTCTTGTGCACTTCTTAAAAAGCTGACGATGTTCTCCTCGTCAGAGGATCAAAAGGGGAGAGAGATACATTTCTGAATTCATTTGCTCACTTATTAACTTTTCTAAATGTTTCATATACGAGCATGTCCTTAATTATCTTAATTGGCTATATATAACATTTTATTCACTCCTTCTATAATTTTTATACTCTTCCTTTATGTATTTTGCATATACTATAATATATATAATCGCTCTCCTCCGCTTCTAGTTTCTATAATGTACTCTGCTCTTCTTTATATGGCGTGCTGCCATCTATCGTCGCTCTCGGTAAACATTTCTTCCTTGTATTTCTCATTGTGTCGTCGGAACTGGCAAGTGACAAGAACCCTGAAATCAACGTAAGGTGTAAGAAGGAAATGAATCCCTACCACTTATACACTTCTTTTTGATTTCCCACAAATTTACTTTTTGGACTTATTCCCTTCTTAAACCTGCCGATTCAATTGTATCTAATTATGATTCATCTTATCGTCGCTGTTAGCCACAAGTGACAGAAATAGACTTAAAATAAAACACAAAATATAACAAATTCTATTGGATTCATTATTCTAAATTTAACGTAGCTAAATTTTGAAGTTTAACAATGAATGTCTGACTGATGGAAATGTAGATGTCGCACTAAACTATTGTATTCAATTGATTTCTCTGCGGTGAAAATAGCATAAGTAATTGGGAGAAGTTAATTAAAGAAATATAAATGTGTTGATTTGTTTTAATTAAACAAAGTATTTACATATGAAAGTGCAAGATTGTCTTTGTCTGTTAACAAAAATTATATTTCCTTAGAGTATTAAGTAGAGTCAAGTTAACATATACATATATGTTTTCATTCTTCTTTTGTATGATGTGGGATGTTTGGGTACTTTTATTTAGTGTATACTACGTTAAATTATATTCCCCTCGCAAACATGAGGCATTCAGTTAGGTTAGGTTACGTTAGGTTCCATAAGTGGGAATCGTATTCGGCGGAATACATGTGGCGGTAGTTGTACTATTGAATGAAAGTGATCAACAAGGCAGAAGTCAAGTGTTCAAATCAACCTTGTATAAGTGCATAGGATGGAAAATTAAAGTGAATGAAAATAAATTAGGGCCATCTTGCTATCATATTTCCCAGAACTTGACTGAACAGAATGTAAGATGTTAATTCTCGGAAAAGAATATTATTTTCATTCACATTACATTTCAAGCTTGATCCGAATGAGGATTATATTTTAAATCGCATATAATTAATTTGCATGATGGTGTTAGTACTTAAATCATAATTCCGGAAAGAGAGAGATTGCTAATATTTCAGAAAACACAAATATGGATTATGTACGCAATTTTTTCGTGAAATTCGATATTTTAAACTTTGCTAATTTACTCTGTAGTCTCACGTTACATTCTAATCGGATAACTGGTATTCTTATCAGAAATATAATAATATTTCAAGTTGCTAAGCACATCCTGACATTTCATTTGTAGAGATGAATATGGATTCCTGTAATTAGTCAGGATGGCACTCCTTACAGAATAAGAAATGTCAGTGGCAATGTGAATCTTAGCAGGATATTAATGTCATTCCTGGGGACAAGTATCGCAGAAACTGGAGTCCCGACCCGTAAATTGTTTTTTGTCATATTTTTACCCATGCGATTTTTTTTAATATTACAAACCGACACCATGTAAGTGCATACTGTTAAAAGTTGGCTGAAGAAATGATGGTCCAAGACCAAGCAACTATCCAGGGGTTCCCAAAGTGTGCGCCGCGGCACCCTTGGCTGGCTCACAGGGGCACCGCGAATGTTGCTATATTTTTACTGAAATGATATGCTTCTTCCAAATAATGTGCTTATTTGGTAGAGGAAAGTGACCAAAGCACTACCCCCGTTTTGTTTTTCGTCCCTGGTGTCATTATGGAATATTTTTTTCTATTAGAAATTTAATAAAATGGGTTCTTTGATATGTTTGCTAACGTTTTGAGTAACTTAATCCACCTTAAAGCGCATGATGCTTTGCCAGTAAGCATATCTGTAAAAAGGGACGAAAAGTAACAACGGAGAAAAAGTGGCCAAAGATCCAAAAATTGGAAAAGACGCAAACAAATGTAAATATATGGTATGTAGTAAATGAATTACATTTATTGAGCTTGCATAAAGAATATACGTGGGTCGTTCAATATATAAGTTTCCGTATGCTGTAAAAAAAAATATTTTTAAGATACGTTAGAAAACTATACATACATGTGTAGGAGGATCCTTCCTCACTTCTCCACATAATCCCCATAGAGATTCAGGCATTTGTCCCACCGTTGCACCAATTTGTCCATACCCTTTGCAAGAAAATCAGGGCTCTGGCTATTGAGCACTATTCTCACATTACGCTTCACTTCTTCATCTGTTTCGAAACGGATACCTTTCAATTCAGACTTTAACACCGGAAAAAGATGGAAATTACTCGGTGCTAAATCGGGGCCGTAAGGAGGGTGGGGCAGCCGTTCCCACCCCAATTCTTCAATTTTGTGTTGTGTTTGCACTGCTGAGTGAGGGCGAGCGTCATCGTCAAGAAGAATGACACCAGCTGACAGGAGACCTGGTCGTTTATGTCGAATTGCGTTTTTCAGTTTATCCAATGTTTGACAATAACGATCAGCATTAATTGTTCTTCCTTGCTCCAAAAAGTCCATCAGCAGAACACCCTTAGCATCCATGCTTCTGAACTCCTTATGACGTGAGCCCGTGTTTTCCGAACAAGCATTTACTTTTCGCCCTTGAGCGCATGCGCCTTCACGTCTGTTAACGAATCGACTGTTGTTTCTTGTAGACGAAGGATGGCGCTTGTCAACCATGTGCTTCTTTTTAATGGCATTACTTTATACAATATTTTATAGCACAGGGAAACTTATATATTGAACGTCCCTAGTAGATGTACAAAAGTAATATAATATAGACTACCAATATCCTAACTACGTCAATCGCCCTTTCCATTTGTTGGACATCCCACCTTCTCCCACCTGCATTGCCTTTTCCCTTCAACATCTGAAACATTATGTAAAAGGACTTTACTAACGAGTAACGACCCTTTGCTTCAATTACAATTGTAATGTTAGGCATTCATTGAGGGGTCCTACTTAGGGCATTTTACTGGTGGAGTCTTATTGTTTACACAATAGAACCACACGTATCTTCAAACAAACCATTACCATAATTTCAAAGTACAATACTTACTAGTGTCTAAATTGTAACAAGATTGCTACTTATCTCTCTCTTAATTAGCAAAATTCCCACTGTTGTGCACCGATGTACAAACTTTCATTCACGCAATAACAAGTCATGGCGGACCACAGCACCTGATACTTGAACGTTACTGCTGATACCTTCCCTACACAATCTTTTCGTTATTCTTGACGTGTTTCGCCCATTGTCACCACGCGGCAGCACCTACTTACGGAAACAGAAAGGGGCCTAGGGAGTGAGGTCCGGGTTTGGTTATTTTCCTCTAGTTTTTATATGTAAATTGTTTCTGAATTTGAAATATATTTTCACTTTTTAACTTAAGGCAAGCATATGGGAGCCGTCGAAATTCTTGAAACGCTAACAGCACCACGAAGCGAGAAAAATTGGGAACCTCTGAACTACGCCGTAAAACAAATGACCGCCATTGTTATTCAGTTATTAACGGCCATTATATAGTACCTAATTAATGTAAGTTTGATGATTCAGTTCCAACAAAACATCATATATGGTTAGGCTGACCATACGTCCCGTTTTGACCGGGACAGTTCCGTTTCAGAGGCGTGTCCCGGTCGTCCCATCGATATTATTTTAAAACCACTATTTGTCCCATTTTATAAAAGTTAGCAGTTATCTCGAAAACCAAATCTAAATTTGAGAGACATTATAAATGTCAATATGACATTAAACATATATGACAATAAAATATAATGGTCACCCTATGTATGGTACACACAACTGCAATTTATATTCATTAACTAATTTTATGTATGATAAAAATACCGAAATTTAAATAAAAAATTTTGCATCTCATGATGTAAACAGGTTAAGCGTTACATTTTAATAGTATAATATTGTAAATGTTAGGATAACTTCTAACAGTATATGCATGGATAATAACCTGATATTGTATATTTCATTCTCTCGTTCTTCCAATACCGATACGATCTGTATTATTTTAATTGATGACGTAATCAATAATTTGGTGGGAGAGTTCTATTCATACACGACTCTGTAACGGTTTATGCTCTTGAATAGTAATGAGATTATGGATTTAGCTCCATCTACTGTTTAGCATTTATATCATTCGATATTGATGAAACAAATGCCTATCTGCAAGCTTAAATAACACCGCCTCCCTCAAATCGCATAAAAGCGGTACAATTGGCTTAAATGAGGATCTGGTGCATGCAAATTAACACCAGCTTTAAAATGTGTACCTTTGGTGTGTTTACAAAATAATCGGTTATACGCGTGAACTTTTCTCTTGATAATGGTTTCATTTAACTGTTGAACTTAACCTGCCGTTTATTCTGTTTTAAGTTCCATTGTCTTTACCAACAACATATGTTAACAGCGTGCCCAAAAAGTGCCGGAACCAAGATTTTGTACAAAACTTTTGTATAAGAAGCGACATAAAAGTTCAGTATGGGGGAAAAGTTACTAAAGTTGAGAAAAGTAAAGTAAGAAGAAACATGGATAAAATACAGCTATGGAGTAGCTTGCAATAATTTACAATGTGTATCCGTGGTTATTTATAGAATTGGTAAAGAACGATAAATTTTCATGTATTTGGTGCATTACAGGACGGTTTAAGGGATTAATTATGACTTATTCATTAAAAATGTGTTTTTTTTAGAAATTACGAGATGTACTGGCAACATTGGTCGTGTCACAGAACAGTACCAGATGTGGCAGACCTGGCTATATTATTCAGTCAATGCCAGATGACTATCTTTTTGTACGATTTTTTTTGTATTACTCATACTTGATCATAACTGCATAACTGGAGGCGTTCTTCAAGAATTGAACCACTATGAAAATGTGTATTTCTTTAACAACACTTAATTACATTACACAAATTAATTGGAATATATTTTATATTTCCAGTTTCAGTTATTGAAAAATTCCTCTTATAAGATCAATCACATGCTATTTTAAACTTGTCCCCTTACAAAAATTCGTAGCTAGTCCCATGCAGGCCAATTGATTGAAAATTCTCGATAAACCGCTGGATGTTGTTATCAATATCACCTATAAAGCGACAAGGAATTCATAGCTTCGATTTTGCGACGCAAGGGTGCAGCACTGTTACCTCAGGCTCCCCGCATGTTGTTGACGCAGAGGAATTTGAGGTGTTTGCTCGCATAGCTTAAAGTCTTTTTCCTTTTACATTTTCTGCACTTACCAATTCCCAAGGATCAGCTAGTCCCCTCTGCCGGCTAAAACTGAAAGCAAACACGTCGAGAACCGCGGATAGGTTTCGCTTCTCTCTCCCTAGAGGACTCTGCAAGCGCAGGCGTTCACTGTCTTAATCCGCAGACGAAGTTTGCCAAACTGAACGTTAGCAGGCGTTCTTTGCGAGTAACAAATGGGGTGTAGTTAAATTATGTAAACAAATCGATATTAATATTTAGCTGTTGTGTTGAGGCGGGGCTATTATTTCCAAGTCTCGTAAATAATTAATGCCGCTACGAATTTTTAAGTGAACATGATATCCCATGTAATGGCTCAATTTTAATGTATCGTCTGCTAGTATTTAGTGGTTTCAGTCAATAACCGGAACGCCAAACACAAATAAATAGACACAGCTGTTCTCACCATGGGAGAAAACAGCAGGAGGCACTTGCCCCCTTCCCCCTGATATTTCTGGAAAGAGTAATTCGAACGGTGGAATTGTAGAGATATTTTAAAACAAAACTATTGTTTTCAGTGACTTACAGTAAGTTACAGCAACTATTATTATTATTATTTGAGACTCAGCTGTTAGCATATGCAGATGATGTAGACTTATTGGGGAATGATGTAAATACAATTGAGAATAATGCTAAAATATTTTTCAAAGCACATAAAGAGATAGGTTTGGAAGTTAGCACAGAGAAAACTAAATATAATATATAAGCATTGCTTACAGGCATATAAGTAATAATCAAAATCTAATTATTGATAGCAACTCGTTTGATCCAGTTTCCAAATTCAAATACTTAGGAGTAATAAATACTAAATAATAAAAAGCAGGCTTAATTCAGGAAATGTATGTTACATTTCTCTTCATAAACTATTGTCTTCTCGTTTATTATCTAAGAAACTAAAAGTTAAAATATACAAAACAGTAATTTTGCCTGTATTATTATATGGATGCGAAACTTCGTCCCTTACATTTAGAAAGGAACATAAATTGAGAGTATTGAAAATAAGATCCTTAGGAAAATATTTGGACCTAAAAGGGATGAGGAGACAGGTGAGTGGAGAAGGTTACATAATTTAGAAGTACAGAATTTGTATTCATGTCCAGATATTATTAGAATAATTAAATGAAGAAGACTTAGGTGGGCAGGCCATGTGGCACGAATGGGAAAGGAGAGAAGAGTTTATAGGATTCTTGTTCGGAAACCTGTTGGTAAGAGACCAGTAGGAAGACCAAGACAAGGATGGAGGGATAATGTTAAGATGGACCTAAAGGAAATCGTTAGGGATGGAAAAGAGTATATAGATCTTGCTCAGGATAGGGACAGATGGAAGGCCTGTGTTGCTGCAGCCATGAACCTTCGGGTTTAAGAAGGCTACAGTTAGTTAGTTAGTTAGTTAGTAGGTTACATTTAAGCTTAGTCTATTTTACACTGATTTATAAAAAAACAGCCTTTTGTCCTACATGAACTAATGTTAAGTGTACAGTTATGCAAATTGTATATAGGTATACAGAATATGGAAATTACAAATTCATGTAGCTAATTTTTTAAAAAAAGCATAAGAAGTGGTAGTAGTAGTAAGAGTAAGGTAATGATAATAATAATAACAAATTAAAAACAATAATAAAAGTAATAGAAGCAATAATAATAATAAAGTTTCTATGACTCTGCCCGCCTGAGAAAAATCCTGCGTGCACTCTTGGCTTCCACTACTAGTACTACTACTAATAAATCAGTGTTTACTAGTCTGAAGAACCTGAAAATTTTGGAGTAATCAAGGAATTTACTTTTCCTGGAAAAGTCATGGAAATGCAAAGGGAAATTTTCTGTTTTTCTGGAAGAATGAACAAAAGGTCAAATTGCATATTAAATACTCTAGGAGAAAGGGTTATGCTCTGAACTGTTTTGAAATAGGAAATCAGGCCTCCCGGAAGGAGCAGTGGTAGCGTCGTCACCGTTTAATCAAGAGGTCCCGGGTTCTATTCCCGGTGGAGGCACACAGTGGTTCGGATCCCACTTTAAACTGTAGGTCCAGTCCCGATTAGCCTTACTGTGCATAAAGTGGACTTAAAACACCAAATCAATCAATCAATCAAATCAAGTAGAAATCTACCACAGACTATTGGCAAAATTGAAAGGTACATTCTTCTGACACAGTTAGTGTTGCCCACGAGACGAGACGAGACGAGACTTTGGTCTGTCTCGTCCCGTCTCGTGAAAATGCTGTCTCGTCTCGTGTCTCGTCTCGAAAATATTCGTTTGTCCCGTCTCGTGTCCCGTCTCGAAGGGCTCTGTCCCGTCTCGTCTCGTCCCGTCTCGTTTTGTCTCGTCTCGTCTCGTAAAATGATCCGGGATTTCATGCCAACAAAAGTCAAAAGTAGCAGAAACACAATATTTTTCCGGAAAGTGGGATAAAGCTCCAAATATTTTACCCATTGCGTGGTGAGAATAAATAAGGTTCGTTAATCATGACGACATTAATATTAAAAATGCAGTTTGTTGGTTACTGATTGCTAGGTATCTTATGAAATCTACCTTGTGTTTTTTCTCGCTTCCATACAACTGTCTATCCTTTTGAAATGTTTTCCCCTGGACCTTCTTTCTATCCGAATGTCGAACTTTCGTGCACTATGGAAATTTACATTTTTTTAAAAAAATTCTAAGCTTGGCGCTGGGAGCAACAAAAAATATTTTTAATGTGTAGTACGAACAAAAAGACTATTCAAAATTGCAATAAGTTACTTAGTATATTACAAATAGAAATCATTTATTGTTCTTAATATTGTTAAACATCTCCTTCTAAGACATAAGTTTCATAAAGTGTTTCTTTGTGATATTGTGCTGTTTCTTATGTTCAGCTTTTGACGCACATACTGGTTTGTTTTCCCTTTATCCTCTAAGCCCGGTACCACCACCGCTTGATCAAATTTATCCTTCGGCAGGCACGCATCTAGAAACATATGTTGGGGGAGGGTGTCCGAGCCAAGTGTTTCAGAAAAAATGATAATAACATTAACGACAACAATCAAGAAAATGTTTATATTAATACATTATTATTATTATTATTTATTATTATTATTAAAGTAGGGTTACAATTAAGCTTACATTTTTTTTACATTGATTCCGAACTACAAAAACAGCTTTTTGCCCTACATGAATTAATATACAGTTATGCTATATGTGTTCTAAGTATACATAAAATGGAATATTATAAATTTATATAATTGAAAAATATAAGAAATATACTAAAATAAACATTTTTTGGGAATGAGGTAGAATAGGCACAGTGTCAGTATTCATAGATTAATGTCCTAATCTGTTGTTTAAAATTGGCCAAATTTCTCTCTTTTCTGCAATTTACAGGTAGTTGATTCCACGCTTTACTTGCCAGAGATTACAGGGATTTTGATCCGTATCTTGCCTTGTTACATTTTGGTACTCGGATACTGTTGGTGTTGTTGGATCTCAGATTGGGATAATGTATATTACTAGATATCATTACTTTGTCCTTTAATAAGTGGTGGTGCCCGTTAATTGCCTGGTGAATTTTTAGTAGAAATGCATATTTTCGTCTGGATTCCAGCGTGGGTAATTGGAGTTCTTCTCTGCTTGCACGTGAGGTCGTGTGCGCTGTATTTCTTATGCTACGAATAGCCCAAATTTGCATTTTCTCTAGTTTCGTGGTGTTATTTCTATTAATCCCATAAAGTACAGAGGAACAGTATTCAAGTAACGGCCTAATAAATGCTTTGTAGAACGCTAATTTGTGGAAAAGGTGTACATATTTGCAGACAAATTGAAACTGCTTGATTCTAGGTGCTGCGCGTGAACACATTCTTTTTACATGTTGTGAAAAGGATAAACTTTTATCTAGGTGCATACCGAGATATTTTAGAGATTCACATGGTTATATTGAAATTTCCTATTTTTATGTTGTCAATTAGCGTATTGTTATTATTTTCACTGGATAGTATTAATACTTGCGTCTTAGACTCGTTCACTTTCAACATGTTAGATTGATACCACTCAAGAACTTCGGGCATATTTTCCTCAATATTTGCAATTACTTTTTCTAATTTGCTTGACGCACAGTACAGGAGACAGTCATCTGCGTACAAATATAATTCAAACCCAAATTCCCTGTCTGCGATGTCATTCACAAACATGTTAAACAGTTTAGGACCTAGAATAGATCCCTGTGGTACACCGAAAGATACATTTAAACTGTTTGAAATCGAGTTGCCTACTTTTGTGTCGATACTCCTATTCCATAAATAACTTTCGATCCAGTTGCATGCAAGGGCAGAGAAATTAAATTGCTGATGTAATTTTTGTATTAATAAATTTGGTTGAACACTGTCGAATGCTTTACTGATGTCTAGAGAAATAATGCCAATGTATTGCTTTCCTTTACGATCTAATATATTTCTCCAATTATGTATCAGTTCATGCACGAGTAATTCTGTCGAGCGATTTTTTCTAAAAGCAAACTGTCTATCTGTCAGTAGATTGTTAGAATGTAAGTATTGTTCTAATTGCTTGTCTATTACCTTTTCAAGAATCCTGCTTAATGAGGAAGTTATTGATATGGCGCGATAATTATTAACTTGCGTCGGGGACCCCCCTTTAAATATAGGTGTGACCCTTGCGTGTTTCCAAGTGTTAGGAAAGATTCCGCTTTTTAAGGATGTATTAATTATATCTGTGAGAGGTTCGACAATCCATGGGGCGAGTAGATATATTATGCGATTACTTATTTCATCGAAATCTGGACCTTTTCTGAGGTTAAGTTTTTTAAGAATTTTCATAACGTCATCACTTGAGACGGGCTTAAAACTGAAGCTGGTTTCTTGATATTTAGCGTCTTTTTCATTTTGTTTGTTACTTTCATTTTTCTTCGCCCTTAAATTGTTAGTGAATGTGTTGGATATTGATGAGCCGACGTTAGCAAAGTGATCATTGAGGACGTTCGACACCCTCGCACCTTCCGTAATTGTTTCATTGTTATGTTCAATAGATGCGATGGATTGGCTTTTGCTATCATTTCCAGTTAAGAACCTGAAAATCTTGAATTTGTTATTGCCTGAATATTGGCCGCGGTGGCTCAGTCGGTAACGCGTCTGACTACCATGCTCAAGGTCCCGGGTTCGATCCCCGGCCGGTTCAAATCCGGGAACTTTTCTAACGATGGAAGCGGCCCCGGCGCCTACCCAGCGTCGAATAACATGGGTACCTGGGGGAAACCCTGGGGGGTAAAGGCGGTCAGGGGCGTGATGCTGATCACATCACCCCCACTCACGACCGGATCAAGAAAGTGTGGGGCGTTACCCCCACACCCCCTATACGCCTTCATGGCGTGGTGCTATGCACAGGGGAGAACTTTACCTTTACCTGAATATTTATAGGAATAGATCTGCGTAAGGATATAATTTCTTTTCGCATCTTTAACTGTTTTTGTTACGTAGTACCTTAAGGTCTTATATTGTTCCCACGTGTAATTATTATTATTTGGACTACGTGCGCGCTTAAACATCCGGTTCTTGAGTGATATCAATCTAAGAAGACCGCCAGTGATCCAGGGACGCTTGTTGCCCCTAACACGAAACGTTTTTATTGGCGCATAGACATCCAGAGCTTCGGTTATTAATGACTGCAAATATGTCACCTTATCGTTTATATCCGGCATCATTGTTGTTTTGTGAAAGGGTAGATAAGAACAATGATCAACGAACTGTTGTACAGGGAAATTTTTAAAAGAACGCTTAGTTACGAGTATTCTTGGAGATCTTTGTGGCCTTAGGTTAATTGAGGTATATATAAAAAAATGATCGCTTAAATCATGCATTACTACGGCGGATTTATCATGCAATTCTTTCTTGTTGGTAAAAATGTGGTCTATGAGACTCTCACTCGTGTCGGTGACGCGTGTCGGCAGGCGAACGAGCTGCTTGTACCCCGCTGATTCCATCGTATCGAAAAATGCATTGTCCGCTGCAGTTGGTTTCATGACGTCATGATTTGTATCCCCAACGAGAACCGAAGCGTGGCAAGCCGGAAATGACTGCAAAATATTTTCTAGTTTTTCATTAAAAGTGAGGGGGGCCTTGGGATGTCTGTATACGCATCGTAGAATTAAAGGTTTGTCATTCTGTTTGAGTTTTAAAGACACCCACAATCCTTCAATGTCTACATCTGACACACAATATATAAGTTCCGATATTACAGCTGTTTTTACGTAAAAAATAATACCTCCCCCTTGCTTAGGATAGCCTCGATCAAGTCTGTACATTTTGAACCCTTCAATTTCAACATGTCTGTCTGGAATGGAATCATCGAGCCAAGTCTCGGTAATTGCAACGCATGTGAAGTTTATTATATGTGAAGCTGCGATTTCATCTATTTTGTTCTTTATGCGGTTAATATTGATGTGGCCCACCGTGATATTTTCTGCGTTTGCGGGGAAAGCAAGGTCTTCTACGTGCGGATACAAGTTTGCAAGGAATCTTAATCTAATCTATAATTCATAGGTCTATTCACTAGAATATGCAAATTAATTAATTCTATTATTATTATTAATTGAAATGTTACAAAGACGGTACAAGAATAGTAATATAACAGCACGAATATTAACTAATATCTAGCTTACGTGTAGTTAAGATCGCCAAAATTTACATAAAAACAGCTGCCCTGGCAAGGAAATTAATGTCAAAAAAGGTGATGAATTAAATATTTGCTGAATAACAAAAAAGGATGTTAAATCCAGTTGACGAAAAAAAAAGGTTCCTAATTAATATTTCCGTACATAAATTTTCATTGATACTGTCATGCAAAGCCGTATGGTCGCAATAGAATCTTTGTTCGGCAAGAATAAGTAACCCTCGATTATGCTAAACAAATATATTTTTTGTTAAGCTAGAGCAAGACCCCAGGCGGTTGCAAGAAGCCGTTCCTGCAAAAGTGTCTGTTTCACGAAGCAAAGAAACGTGACAAAACCACCACGTATAGAAGGCAAACCTGCATTTATGTTATATCGAACATTTTCAGACCCGTGTCTCCTGAAGTTATAAAAATCCAAACTTCAATGACCTTTTTAGACATGCTATAGTTGAAAAAAAATATGTTTAGATGCACCAAAAGTGCATAATTATCAGATTATGCATATAACGTGTTATTGGAATCAACCTATTTGTGTAAATTGGATGCCTCTCCGATGGCGTAGTAATAACGCCGAGGTCTTGTAATGAAGGGTCCTCGCGTTCGATATTCAATTGAGGCACAAAGTGGACCGGATCGCACTTTAAACTGAAGGTCGGTTCGCAATTTAGCCTATTTGTAAAATACAATATCAACTTTAAGAATATTAGAATCCACTAATTCACCCGCAGGTAAGTCAAATTTCACATATCCCTCTTCATCCTCGTTCATAGACTTCCTGCAATACTCTTGTGCATGTGTGTTGCATCCCACCAGGTGCGAGAAATGTGAAGAGTTATTCTTTCCCTGTACTGCGTTTTTTTCCTTTTCATAAGAGTAAGGCTAAATTCTCGTTTTATCTGAACTTTTTAAAAACTTGCAAATACTTCTCTATCTTCAAACAACCACCCTTTCTCATGTATGTGTAAAACAATCCCACTCTGTCTCAGAAAACCTCTTCCTACGATCAAATGGCGGAAACAACTCTCAAGTCTCAACAATTATACATTTATGCTTAAATTTCCTATCATTTATACGAACAGTAGCACATATTACGTCCTTTGGTGCAACACTGTCAACAGCGGAAGGGGGCAACAAAATATTGTTGGGGGGCAGTCACATTAAAACGCCCGAAAACACTACATATATATCATATACACTGCTCAAAATAATTATGGGATCAGGCAAAAATAAGTAGGGGATCAGACCAGATATGTTGTCAGCACCTGTATGAGCTACAATCAGCTGCTAAAGCCCCGTAAACAAAAGTTCGAGTGCCTTAAACATGACGTAACCTTTGCACTGGTGATATCGAAGGGTAGAGGGGAGGAGGGTGTGCATGCTGGTGTTGTATGCTAGTCGTCTCTGGTTAGCGATACAGTTCAGTTGTGGAAGGCAAAGGTTCAGGTGAGAAAGGCAATGCCGCACCAACGTGTTTTACTGGAAGCTATGGCTTGGAGAGCGTTAGGAAGGATTGAAGCTGGGCAGTCACAACGCCAGGTAGCACACGCCATTGGAGTGTCGCAAGGTGTGATTTCCAGACTATGGAATCGTTTTGAAACAACAGGAAGTGTTCGCAGAAAACAGGCCAAGGCCGTCCACAAGCAACAACATCGAGGGAGAACTGTTATCTCTTAATCACAGCCCGTCGGAACAGGGGGCAGAATGCAACGTGCCTGGCAAACAGCAACAGGACGCAGAGTGTCATTGCAAACTGACCGGAATCGTCTTCATGAAAGTGGCCTCTATGCACGTAGGCCCATGGTGTGTGTTCCATTAATGTTACAACACCGTAGAGCCCGTAGAAACTGGGCAGAGGAACATCGTGGTTGGGGACATGCCGAATGGAGGTCCGTTCTGTTCTCTGATGAGTTGCGATTCAGTGTGGAACCTGACAATCGAAGTGTTCTCATCTGGAGGGAACGCGGAACACGAAACAACCCAGCTTTTGTGCACGAACGCTCCCGATATGGTGGCAGTGGACTGATGGTGTCAACAGGAATCAGTATTGGTGGACATTCGGTCCTGCACATCATCCGCGATGGCACCTTGACAGCTCGAAGGTATAGAGACGAGATCCTCCGACCTTATGTCGTGCCTTATGCTGGTGCCATTGGTGATTATTTCCGTTTCATGGATGATAATGCTCGTCCACACCGAGCTGGGTTGGTGGACGACATGCTGGACCAGGAGGGTATCAAGCGTCTGCCCTGGCCAGCTTGCTTTCCAGACTTAAATTCAATCGAGCACATCTGGGATGCACTAGGCCGACAAGTTGCAGCTGGATCACCACCTCCCACAACTCGTGCAGAGCTGGAAATTGCCCTTCGGGCAGAGTGGCGACGTATCCCCCAACAGCTCATTGATTCCATGCCACGCAGGTGTGCAGCTGTATTGGCCGTCAGGGGAGACCATACACCGTACTAGAGCAGAGTTGCTGTAGTGTTTGTGTCTGTTTTTGTGCTTTGTTTTGTGCTGTCCTACTGATGCTCTAATTGTCATATCGCGTCACATGTCATTAATGTCATTAACATCAGGTATCATGACAGCATATCTTGCTGTAACTAATCTCAGAATGAAATAATGGATCTGGTATTAGAATGCCTACATGAGTTTTGATATCTGGTCTGATCCCCTAATTATTTTGAGCAGTGTATATATATATATACATAGCTATATAATAATAGTTATAATAATAATAATAATTATTATTATATTCATGTATGATGTTTTGTGTTTGTCCCTTGTTTAGAGTGGACGTTTACTGCCTAAATTTTCTTGATTAGGAGTTTATCGCCATATGATTATATTTAATAAAGGCATTACTTTTTTTTTATTCGTAAGTTGCGTTGTCTCTACTGGGCTATTTCAGTATTGGAAGACATTCATAATTTTATAATTCATCGTCTTTCATGAGATGAAACTACTGATATAAATATTCAAGTTATAAGATAATAATATAAATTACGAAAAAATGTGCTTCTAAGAGTTTAATTTTCTTGCAAAATGAACGTGACGTTGGAAGAAATTAATCTTCTTAAGTATTAGAAACAATGAAAGTCACTTAGTGAAGTGCAATTCTCCTACAGGAGAATTCTGCTCTATGTGCTTTGGAAAACACATTGCCCACCTTTGGTACGGTCAGGACTTGACATTTCTTCTCAATATCAAGTACAGCCAAATGAGGCAGTTTGCATCCAGCATCCTCTTTCGAGCAAGCATTTTCAAAGATTTTAAGGACGAAACGGTTCTTTCACATTCACACGCTACATTGGAAACTGGAATTGTTACAGAGAATACGACTAGAGTGTGAACCTTGTGAAATGCCAATTTATATTTTCCTAGGATTTAAAATAAATCCATAAGTGGAGTACTTCAGTGCCATCTTCGTAACGCAGAAGAGTTTTGGGCAAAATTTGTGTTTCACATTTCAGGGAAATGTTATCACACGATAAAAAATCTGAAAAAGAAATATTCTGACCCTGGCATTACTTACTCTTGCTCTACCACTCCAACGTATGTCTGTGCTACACAATTACAGGCACCTATGGAGTTCGTGGGAAGAAGTTCTTCGATTGTGATATGTACGAGAAAGAGCGAACCTGCATCTAATGATTGAAGAGTGGCAAATCCTAATAAGCGTTCTTTTACCTGCCCGCCGCCATATATTTTGAATCGAACTTTAAGTGTAATTTGCACTTTAAGGTTCAAGTTCAATACATTTCCGAATAATATCCCCTCATTTTGCAATTAACTTCAAGAGTATCGAAGAGATTCCCTTTGTTAAGGTTTGTCTCAGGCTCATCATCTCGAAATTCAAGTCCCTGAATAGTAAGAAACCACGATGAATCCACAACAACTGACATGTAGTGTCGGGTTATTCTTCGATCATCTTTGGTCCCGGGTTCGATACCCAGTGGAGGCACTTTAAACTGTAGGTCCAGTCCCGATTAGCTATACTGTGCATAAAGTGGACTTAAAACACCAAATCAACCAACCAGCCAAATCTTGAATCAACTTTGAATGTCTCTTACTAAGTAGCGTTGTCACTAACAACCCACGATTAGAATAATTTGCCCGTACTACAGATGATATTTTGTGGTTCTCAAAATATCCGTGATGTATTAAAACCATCCACATTCAACGCTTTCTCCCAGTTCTTAAAACTGGTTAAAACTTAGGTTAATCGCGACGATTACAGGACGTAAATGAATGAGAAATCAATCACCTATGCCCAGGTCAGCGCTGGAATCTTGAACGAAAGTCGCACACACACATTCGTATATATACTAAATCAAATTTAGTCAAGTTGGTATTATAAGCAGGAAATTAATATCATGCAGAAGACACCACTTTGAAAAGGTGAAAATCGTCATACTCTTATACATGAACACTCTTATTATTCGATATTTAATTAACTTCAGTTGGGGGCACGGAGGCGAAGTGTCTGACTTGGGGCAATCCCCTGCCCCCCCCCCTTCCTTTGGCGTCGTCACTGCTTCCAACCCTCTAATAACTTCACTGCTGATAGCTTCAGCTTCGAAATGGAAGCTTGCGTGTCGGCGAATAATACAAAGGACCTGTTTATCTTACAAGGGGCTCACTGTCCTTCTTTCATTCAAAGTCTGCCGTTTTCCATTTCTCACAGCTTTTCCTAGCAGCTGAAAAGAATCCTGTGTCCCTCGTATTATTGTTCCTGCAAAACTTCCTGTCGAGAAGCAAAGCAAATTACAGAACTTTTATTGCCCCTCCCTTGCATCAACGTTCAGTCTGGATTTATGGCACTTACCCGCTACTGCAGGTCAACCTCACCCCTGAAGCAACGGTGTCCATTGTTCAAAGCGAAACCTCTGTCAGTGATGAGCGGCGAAAAATAGTATCGGAATACACCCTGGCCGTAACCAGGCAGGGGGTGCGCTGAGCTCCCGCCTCCCCCCCCCCCCGGCATTGCTGTCAGCTTCCCTCTGAAGTTTGATAAAAACTACTTTGTGAAATTTGTTTGGTAACGAGTGAAAATGTAGACAGTAGATACTACATGTATTTTGCTCAAAAACTTGGCTAAATTCACAGAATAAAAAGAACAGATACAACATTCGTTCACCTGATTTACAGAAAGGCTAATCGGGACTGAACCCACAGTTTAAAGTGGGATCCAAATCACTATGTGCCTTCACCGGGTATCATACCCGGGACCCCTTGATTACAGGGCGACGACACTATCACTGTACCATCGGAGAGTCCCCTCATAGAACAAAGTTTCCTCCTACGACAATTATACAGAACTTAGTTATCTTCCTTCACTTGAAATCTATTCTATTGTATTTCAGCCTCAGTATTTCGTTATTACAATCCAAGGAATAGTATTCTCCTTAAATAAAAATAAAAGCATTGGAAATAATCTTTAAACGGAAGTAAAAATATCGAATCGAACCACCTGTGGAATGCCTGACGGAAAGAACAAGAATTTTCTCAACAAAGACATTTCCGAAATTTCCATAACATTCTAATAATTTTGCAACCCGTGCAAACACTCATGTGTTAAAATCTTGTCATGGTTCCCTAAAACAGTAAAATCACCAAATTAGTTAATTCCATATTTCCCGTATTTTCTCCTCCTCTTTAGCTCTCAGCTGCTCGAGTGGGATAATACAAGATTTTTTGTCCCTAATTATCTCCTTCTCTTAGTCTTGCCAATATATTGGACTCCCTAATAACTTTCCCAACAACTCCTCATCAATTTGTACTGCCATGTTTCCTACAATACTCGAAGGTAGAATTCTGTGTACGTTGTCAAGTGGATACCGTGACAGAGAAACGAAAATCGGAAGCGGGGGTAAAGCAAGGATGTGTTCTGTCACCCCTGCTCTTCACTCTCTATATATATTATATAGTGGCTTATATAAAGAGTGAACAAGCCGACACCCCCAAGGTGGGGACGGCAAGGGTACCGGCGCTCCTGTTCGCAGATGATATGGTTCTGATCTCCATATGTCGACCTACAAAGGGCTCTAAACGGGTTGCAAAAATACAGCAGAGAATCCAAACTGCAAGTAAATCTCACAAAAACAAAAATTATGGTGTTCAAAAACGGATATGTATATGGAAAAGACGAAAGGTGGACTTTCAGAGGGCAAGAATTGTAAAGGGTAAAAAGAATAAAATACTTGGGACTAGTTTTCACTATGGCAGGGACATGGACAAGACATATGCAAACGGTACAAGGAAAGACTGGGTCAATATCAAATAAAATAATGTGGACAGTATGGAAATTGGAGAAATACCATATACATTTTGTGGAAAAACTATATCGTACATTATTAATAGGGTCAGTAGGGTACGGGAGTGAGATATGGGGAGCAATGTACTAAACAAGATCCAATGCACATCTTACAAGAGGGCTTTGCATATCAGCATGGGCACTGCAAACTGCGGCGTACTACGGGAACTTGGACTGGTCAGGGAGCATACGTGGGGCATGTTGAGAAGGGTTAAATACTGGGGGACATTAATATCGAGAAGGGAGAACTCGGTAAAAGGGCAAGCGCTGATGCAACGGGTACAAGGGGAGGAAATGGGAACATGGGCGAAAGAGATCAGAGGCAAACTATACGAAATTGGACTGGGATGGATCTGGGAGGGGGAACATGTCGACCAGGGGACATTGCAATTAGTGAAACAAAGATTAGAGGATATAGATAGGCAGGAAATAATGACGGACTGTGAAACTAAGAGATCGCTCGAACTCCAAAGAAGGGGACCGTCGGATTGGGGACAAGTAGCGTACACCAAGAAGGTGAGGATGGTGGCATTGATGAGGCTGAGGGGATGGAGACACAATACAGTAAAAACTGAGGAAGGGAGATATCAATGCGCATTATGCAATGGTGATGATGAGACAGAGCATTTATTCTTATGTCAGGACGCGCGCGTTCTGCAGGAGGAGAAGCTACGCAACATAAGCTTGGAGAGAGTGTTCGAATCAATTGTAGTGCAAAGGAGCATGGAACTATTGGAAAAAGTGGGGGTGAAACATTTAGGGGGAAAGAAGTGCTGTAAAGAGACGGGATAAGGAAGAGGAATAAGTGTTAATTTACCAGAACTGCTATGTTAACATCTATACGGAATGTAACGGATAGTGTAGTCTGTAGGGAATCATAGTTATGTAATAAGAATAGATGTAGTGCGCACAGCCGATGGCTCGCACACGAGATGAGCAATAAATACTTATACAATGTTTTTCCTACTTCCTAATAACATTCACTTCTGTACACCCTTTGATGTAAAAATTAAATAATAATAATAATCCCTATCCGTCGGTCCATTTATCTTTCCAACCTATAGAGCTGAGACTATGTTTATAAGATAAATCTCGGACTCAGATACTCCACGATGTTTTGGCCCCTCCTTCCACCTTCTCTACCTGCTCTTTTACTTGATGTTATTCAGAATTGTTTTAGTGTCTGGAGTGCCATCGTAACATAAAATTATTAATCTGGAAGAAATTGAAAAAAAATTGGGTAGTATTGCTGTGTTTCGAAAGAGTATTGAAAATAAGTTTAGGTATTCAATTCATTCATTACTCTCTCTAGAATAGTCTTCTTTTGACTTAATTCACGCTTATCAACGTTTCTACTTGAAATACTTTATTCCAAGCAAACAAGTATTTGCAACTGATTAAATATTTTGCTTTTATTTTTTCGAGACATTCGAGACGAGACGAGACTTTTCAAAAGCCGTCCCGTCTCGTCTCGTGTCTCGTCTCGAAAACGAGACGAGACAAGCATTCCGTCTCGTCCCGTCTCGAATTTCAAAAGGTTTGTCCCGTCCCGTGAGCAACACTAGACACAGTGAATTTTGATAAGAGATGGCAACAATGCAAACGGGAACACGTGTAAACAAATAAAGAATGGCTTTCGAAATAATGAGAGGAAAGAATGGCGTCTGGCAAAAACATGAAACTACGAATAAATATAAGAAATTTAACTCAAAAATGAATAACTGATTGATATGAAGCTTTCGCCAATCTTTAGAACGTTTAAAAGCGAATCAGACTATAGCTGTTGTATAAAAATTGCTTAAACTTGTCGCTATTTATACAAGGAGGTTATTTCAGTCGTTTACCGCCAGAGTGACGGCCGTTCGGCGGACTCTTCATGCAACAGGTCCCGGTAAATTGCATTACAGGAAGTCCGTAACAGAAACCGCTTGTTTTGTAATGTTTCCACTTTTCACAATTACAGTTACAATTACAATTGAAATAAACACGTACCTTGTAGCAAGGATGCTGGAAAAGGTGTCCTCTCAGATACAAATACTTCTGGCACCTTAGTTCTGACATCTAATCTTATATTAGACATCGCTACTTTATCCTCAGTTGTCGCGAGAGCGCCGGCAGCTTATCGGGGGAGTTGCAGCCGCGAGAGGGCGCCTCATACTGCACGTGTCGGCAATGATGCCAACCATAGGGACATGTCCCTACGCATAGGGACTTTTCACTAAATTTCGCCCGCGTAGGGACAGATTTTGCCAAATGAGGGAAAACGTAGGTACTTTTTTCAATCTTGGAAAATGACATTTTATGAATTAGTTTATCTGGATACTTTAGCGAGGAGGAGAAAAAAGAACTAACTAACAAATCTCCATCCGAATTTTGGAACATGTTATCGGTTACCAAAAACTTTCAAGACAAGTTATTTTTTTTAAAACATTTCCACTCTCGCGAAAATAGTGCTAACATTGCCGCATTCTAACGCGGAAACGGAAAGAAAATTTTCAATGTTTAAGTGATACAGAAACAAAAAATGGAAATAAAATGGGACCAAAATTGTTAAACACTGCAGGAAATACACCAACCAACATCTATCTCTTCACAGCAGCAGCATGTATGACTTGAAATAACATAATCAACAGTAAACGACTCAACGTTATTCATTAGGGGTGTGCGGGATACCGAAAAGTCAGGATGATAATCGGACAAAAAATTTCCCGTCCCAATCCCGACTTCGGGAAATGACTTCCCGACTTTTCGGGATCCCGAGTAGTCGGGAAATACTGAATGGTCACTTTAAAAAGTCGTTAATTCTCGACGTTTTCTGCATTGTAAGTTTCTGGAACTTATCGAAAATTGTAAGTTTTTATTCTAGAAATGCAAAAACAATCACTTAAAGTGAAAATGACTTGCAGAACTCGAGATTTCCAGTGCCTCGGGAAATTTCGAACATTTCCCGTCCCGAAAATTTTCCGACTTGGTCGGGAAATTGCAAATTTTTCAGTCCCGAATGTCGGGATTTAAAAAAATTACCGTCCCGACCCAAAAAATTCTGTCCCGCACGCACACTCCTATTATTCATTAAGGCAAGAATTTATCATACCGGACCCTTCTGTAATTTCTATGCTACGTCTTATACTCACGAAATAATTAGTCGTGATGATTTATTTCAAGTTAACATGTTGGGGTGAGGTGAAAAAATTGTTCATTAACGTGTAGAAGTTGTAAAACAAGCTTTTCAATTCTCGCAATGATTCTCCGTATTCAAGTAGTATAGCCATATTTGTGGATATGAACAAATTACAATTAGTTACGCTGTCTACAGCGTTGCCACACTGTTGATTTCATACTTGGAGAGCATGGATTGCGTAAGAATGGCGGAAGAGAACAGTAAAAAAGTTGTTAATGTTGTACAGATTGTTAGGTGGAGTGTGAAGGAGGATGGATGTGGGCTAATTAATAAACTTATGGTTTTCAGTATATTGCCCAAAGAACGTGCTTACATGTGACAGCGACAATCACGATGTAGAAGAACTGATTTGATTACAGGTAAATTTGGCAACAGTACATAAATCATAAAATTGCAGGATACGAAAATGGCGTCTTCGATGATGAACGTTTGCCGTTAAAGTGCTACGAAAATAAGATTTTTTTTATCGGTTCGTAATCACAATTACCGCAAAACCATTCAGGAATAGACACACTGACCATTCTCGGTAAGGTTAGGTTAACTTAGGTTAAGCAAGGCAAACATAGTTAAAATTTGGGCTCGAAAAAAACATGCACGGGTGGCTCAACAAACCATTGACGGATAGCCCCACGAACCGTTCAGGTACGGTTAGGTTAGGTTAGGATAGGCAAACAGTTAAAATTTGGGGTCGTAGTAATATCAGGAATGTATATTTCGTTTTTTAAGTATTGGAAACACAAAATCTTCCGGTAAATAATGAGCAATCGTGCCGATGGCGGACCACTCAATTTCACTTATTTTGCAATTTCTCCAAATTTTAACTTCAAATTCGTGATTATGCCATTAGTGAGTATGCCAAATATTACAAAAATCGGGGAGGGGTCATGTATTGTAAATTCGCTCCTTCATTAATTGTGGAAGCACCGAGCAGAAAGATTTGGTAAGTAAATGTGTATATTTTATCTTCTGTTTTTCATGTTCATGAGGTGTTATTTTTTTAGTCACTTTACTTGGCGTAGGGACATTTGGTCAGTTGTAGGGACATTTTGACTACGTCTGTAGGGACATTGCCGAAAAATGGTTAGCAACACTGTCGGCTACCAGACGTAGTCAGTGTACGTTCATGTTCACTTCTGTTTGCGTTGTATGGTTTGCGTTTATCATTACGCGTGTTGTTTATACTGTGTTTTTGTAATGTGCTACTCATGGCCAGTGCTTTATTGTGTGTTAATTGTTATTCATTCATTACTTATGCCGTTAAACAAATATAGTCTTGAACAGAGAGTTTTTATGTACGATAATTACGTGAAAACGAATTCTTGCAGAAAAGTGGTCAGGGAATTACGAGAGACAGGATCTCTTGAACCTAAGAAACGTGTTGTATTGCTGTTGAAGGAGGTCATTTTCAACATCTCTTATAACACAGGAGGTTAGTGATCATCATTATTATTACTTTTAAATATCATTTTACGCTTTCGGTTTGCTTTATGCGCCGGGATGCTGTCATCCATTTCTGTCAACTGACGATAAAGTAGCGATGTCTAATCTAAGATTATATGTCAGAAATATTTGTATTTGGGAGGACACCTTTTCCAACATCCTTGCGACAAGGTACGTGCTTATTTCAATTGTAATTGTAACTGTAATTGTGAAAAGTGGAAACATTACAAAACAAGCGGTTTCTGTTACGGACTTCCTGAACGCAATTTGCCCGGGACCTGTTGCATGAAGAGACCGCCGAACGGCCGACATGCTGGCGGTAAACGACTGAAATAACCTCCCTGTACTTCTAGATATAAAGGCGGCCACATTGGAAAATTTCGTTGAAGACATTAATATAATATTTATGAACATATACAGGGTGCCTTATAAGTAATAGCGCAAACTGACACATGTGAATGAACAAGATAATAGAATAATGCTAATAATGTTTGCGAATGTTTGGTTACAAGCCGTCATTGATTGCATTTTGTAAACACCGAGTGCTTTACTCCTTCCGCGGTCCGAGGTTTGCTCTTTGTTTACAAAACAGAACATTTCCGAGAGGTGGCGTTGCAATCAAACAGAACATTTCCGAGAGGTGGTACGACTTGTACTTACCCATTCGCGACTATCTCGGAAACGGGTCGTTTGCAGACCCATGTTTACTGAGACTTTTTTGCTTCTATTATCGTGTACTTTCACCTGTGCCAGTTGGGCTAGTACTTTGGAGACACCCTGTATATTAATTATTTACTGTAAGATAAGTGAAACTATAATAAGCATTAGATAATATACTAGCCATTATATAGTACCAATATTCGTTATAACACAAGTAATGGACAACTAGGAGGGATTTACACATCCATGACAAGCATAGCGTTAACACAGTAACCTACTAAATTTGCATTGCCTTTGAGAATACCTAATTTTATTCTTTGTCTCCTTCCAGATGTCCAACACAACTGAGAGGGGGTGCAGGCTTCGAGGTGGCAGCACCTCCTCCAACTCTTCAGGGGGCCATCTGGGCTCCCACACCTCTCCTGCACACCACAACAATAAGGCAGCAACAACGGGGCCCGAGGCTCCGGCAGCGCCCCCTCCGAGGTCCACAAAGCCATCTTGCTGCCTCTGCTGGTGTTGCTGCTGTAGCTGCTCATGGTGAGTTCATGCTTTGTTTGTTTGTTTGTTTCTTTGTTTTGTCTCATCTATTGTTGTCAGGCATTGTTCTGTATGATCTGAATGATCTACGAGGGCGTTTACAAATGATTTAGACTTGGGCTGGCATTGCATTCGAACCCGGGAATAGGCAAATCGGCGACAATAGAGTAGTCTCAAAGAGTCGACCTTGAGGAGTGAACATAGGCGCCGACTCCATGGTGCTTGGGGGTGCTCGGGCCCACCCAATGTTAACGATGTGGGGGCAAAGCCCCCCAAATAATTTTGCTTTAGAGGATCTAATGTATTATTTTGCTTCTCTTGTAAAGTTTACTCTGCATTGTGCCACATGAACTTAACTTTAAGTACACATTTGAAATGTTCTAGACCATCAACTTTGGGGGTTGAGACCGCTAAACCATCAACTTTGGGGGGGGGGGGTTATGACCAGAGACAGCAAAACACATGACTTATTACTATATACTAAGTATGTAATTATGAGTATTGTTAAAAAATTTACTAAAAGGAGTTTCAAAAGACGATGTGCATGAACTAGGAGAGTGGATGGGACGTTCGGGCTACAAATGGCTCTCACATGACATTCAGAACGAGATCATTGATATATTAGGGAGATCTGTTTTGCGCTCCGTGGTAGCAGATATTAAAAGTCGGGAATATTTTGCTATTATGGTTGACGAAACTTGTGACATATCCATCCGTGGACATTTACTATTCTGCATTCGAACTGTGAATAAACATTTTGATATTTTTGAGGAATTCATGGGCTTTTATGAGATTCCGAACACTGAGGCCAAAACTTAAAATGGAGAGAGTGATCAGTGATCAGAGCCCCCGCAATAATTTTGACAAGTCGGCGCCCCTGGGAGTGAATAATGATGCGGGAGGCTGGTAGATGTCAGCAGTAGCGTGACTGTCGCGCCATTTTACGGGCAACCTGTGTGGCGTCACTGACAGGTCATGGAGTGCGATTATCACTGGCAGAGATTCCTGTGGAAAGAAGGGAACTGGCCAGGCAACCATTTACAGCAGTGGTGACAGTGCCGCGTGATGAATCTTGGTTTCATCATTACGAACCGGAAATGAAGCAGCAGCCCATGCATTGGAAGCACAAGGGCAGTCCTGTACCCAAGAAGTTCCGGTTCACTCGACCCTGTGGAAAGCAAATGGCAACGCTCTTCTGGGACGAACATGTCATCCTCATGGTGGATCTGCTCCCGCCGAACATAACCATCAACAGCGATGTGTATTGTGCTTCTCTGCAGAAGTTACGTCGCCGAATACAGCAGTATCGCAAGGGAAAGTGGACCAAGAACTTCCTGTTGCTTCATGACAGTGCTCGTCCGCATACCAGCCACCGCACTGAGGATAAGCCGAGATAACTGCGGTTCACTGTGTTGGCACATCCTTCCAACTCACCAGACCTCGCAGTGAGCAACTACATTCTCTTCAATGAAATTAAGAAGCCTCTACGAGGTGTCAGGTTTCCGGACAATAATACCCTCCAAGCAGTTGTCAGAGACTGGGTACGTGACACTCCAAGAGATTGGTACCGTGCGACCATACGAAAGCTGCCGGAGAGGTGGCACCGTTGCATCGCTCTTCAGGGAGAATATGTGGAAAGAGCTGAAGCCTAACCTGGGAGCTCGGACCATCCACGACATGGTACGTGTCAATAGTCTAAATCATTTGTAAACGCCCCTAGTCTTTACCATTTCATATCATCACGGGAGTATCCAGGATTTTTCTTCGCGAGGGGCACAACCTTTTGATACAGTCTGTCAATAAAGTCATGAGAAGGGAACGGAATTGTATGTAGAAAACATATCCTAATATGTGTTCACCAAAATATGGAGTTAAATATGGACTTAAAGTTTAAAAAATAACTTTATAATACACTATACGAGTTACATAAAATACAATCTCGGCACTGTAGCTATTACCATGACTGTCTTGAAGATAAACCAGAAGCGAATCCCGTACGTGTGCTTCAAAATCGTTGCTTCTGGCGCTCCTGTCGTGACTGTCTTGAAGAGAAGATGAATGGTGACACTCCCAATGCCGTTCAACTCCAAGACACCCCTGGAACCCCTAGGGGAGGAGGTGGAAAGGGAGTGATATGTAAAAATAATCGAAAACGACCGATATTATTGTGGAATCCATAGTTTCCGGGGTCGCTAAGATGAATAGTGATACTCCCAATGATGTTCAACCAAAAGGCACCCCTGGTACTCCTAGGGGTGGGTGGTGGAAGGAGGTGACATGTAAAAATAATCGAAAACGACCGATATTAGTGTGGAATTCATAGCTTTCGGGGCCGCTAAGATGAATAGTGCCACACCCAATGCCGTTCAACTCCAAGTTCATTTTACACTATAGTTAGAATTTATTATGTTCCTGTCTAATAGAAGCATACGGGGTGCGCCGGGTGTGTCTAGGCACACCCTAATGGGCTCCTTTATCAAAGATAATTAAAGATAGATATTTCAATGAGAGAGAAAATAAGCGGCAGTTTGTAAGAAGTTGAAAATGTCATTACTTGGTGCAAACGTGTGCATTATCGCTGATGAAACGGGTGTCTATAAATTTTCGATTTTTTGATGTAATTGGAGAAAGAAGATATTTACTGCATTCTACTCTGTACTGCAGCGCCTTTCTTCTATACCTGTCACAAGCTGCACGTGTGAGAGAGCTTTCTCCAAGCTTACCCAAGTTAAAACTAAATTAAGAGCAACTCAGAAGCAGGATAGATTGGAAGCCCTGCTCTTGCTATTTGTGGAACAGGAAAAAGCTTCGTCTATTGATGTAAATGAAGTTATTGATGAGTTTAAGAACATTGTACCTTTTGACAGACGTCTCTTGTTATAGATGACGTGTATTTTGATGTATTTGTTTGTAACATTTATGAACATTTTTTGTGTGTGTAATTTCTATGCAATTTGATTTTTTTCTACTACATATATTCAGAAATTTTCAACACAGCCATTTAGTGAATTTATATTACTTTACATCAGTGCAATTAAAGAGCCAAGTGGTTGTGTTGCAAAATATGCTATTAAAAAGGTACAAGACCTCATTTTTTTTGTGCACACCCAAATATGAAGTTCTAGCTACGCCCATGAATAGAAGATTGGAATAAATAAATACCCGGACAATGCCGGACAATCAGCTAGTATATATAGAAAATATAGAAAATGAAAACTGAATTTTTCGACCCTACATGCCAAGATAATACAAAATATAACTGATTTCAGCTTTACACATAAATATGTATTTATATATAAATCCATCCCGTAGTAATGAGATTGGCAACACTGCACCCCTGCGAACTCAACCGTTAAGGGAACACTAGATCAACATCTCTGATCTAGTTGCTAGTACTGATAGGTTATTGCTAGTGCGGTTCCTCGTGAAGCGGTTGTTCATCGTGTCCAGATGATATATCGCGATTCGTCCAGGCGATATCAACTAGACGATATATCGTAACGATATTTTGGCGATATATATCGTTTCGGCGATATATCTTAACGATATTTGCTGATGTATATATTGTGTAGGCGATATATCGTCACGATATTTGGCGATATATATCATGTTGGGGATATATCGTCACGACATTTGAGCAATATATATCGTGTCAGCGATATTTATCGTCCGATATCACGATACGGAAAAAATATCTTACGGTATCGTCTATGACTATATTTTCTTGATATATTGCGATATCAAATTTCCGATATCGTCCATCCCTAGTCCTATCACGGAAATGGAAGGATGAAATTTCGTTTTCTGTGAAGTGCAATGGGTTAAAGTTAAGTTAGCTCGAACAGAATTACGAAGTAAATCATGTGGAAATTCGAATAACTTGAGTGTAAAATAGGAACCCGCTTATTTTTTTTCATGTTCTACCATTTATACCAAAGAATAAATGGTTTTAGTTTTCAAAATTTAAAAAAAGTATGGGCTAGTTTTGTATGAGACGGTACAGCGCTGTGGATAAAATTTCCTCCTAATTTTTATAACTTTTTTTTAACAATGTGTGCATAAGTTAATAACAAATTAGAATAACTATGAATTTCGGTACACTAAGTGTGAGAAATGTAAAAAATATATAAATATAAATTTGTTTAATTTTATTATTTGAAAATGGTTATTATTTTATAGTCATCATAATCATAATTATAATAATTAATATTGTTGTTTTTGTTTCTACTATTAACATTTTATCAATTGCTTGACCCACGTACAAAATATTTCTTACGACACCCATGTGCCCCCCCCCCCCCATTTTGGAGTATTTGTGTGGAACAGTACCATCCCTTTACAACGTCGATAGAGTGACATTACGTATCTCCATAACATTCTGGCTGTAATGCATTTGTAGCTCGAAAGCGAGTCTTAACTCCCGAAGTCACCAATCAGTAAGCCAGCAGCTGACGTCATCTCATACAAGCACGTGTAGTTATCCCTCTTACTCCCGCCCTAGGCTCTTGGTAGGCTCGCTAGCCAGACTCGGCTGGAGTTGTTCCGAGAATTCTTTGACTCTGCCCGGAACGAGAGGCGCTGAAAGCCTTCACACGTGGCCTTTTCGGAAACGGTTCAACATCGTAGACGATCAAAGACCGAAACTGGAAATGCGCACACGGAGCTAAATGAACAAGAAGAGGACGAAACGAATTGAAACCATCCTCTATTCAACTGTGCTTCAGCGTGGAACCTTCCTCAATTATTCAACAGGTTAAACAGGCCGAGATAGGGGAGTCTGGGAAAACTGTGAATATTTTATCACGTTCCTGTACCCTTGGTTGTTCGCTTAACGGAGCTTGCCCCTGTGGCATCGTCCTTCCCATGGATTTGGAGATACTCTTTCGTAATTCTAGAAGTATAACTAACTCTGCCACGTTGTATGAAGCGGCGCTTGTGTCAAGACGAATCTCTGGGTTGATTGATTTAGTTTGCTTTTCTTCGCCACTTTTGGCTAATCGCGAAGATGAGGATGAGTAATGATGTGGCGAGACTGATGAAGGGACATTCACAAAGAGCACCCTTGCCCACGAGATTCAAACCCGGGACCCCTGGCGTCATGAATGTGCATCTAAAAGTTATATATTGCACACATAATTTAATTTCAGTCACAGTAATTAATGTAATTTGTTATAGGGCCGTTGAATGCCGCGGTACCTCAGCCAGGGGTCCCGGGTAGGAATCCCAGGTAAGACATGGATATTTGTGTTTGTCCTAATGAGAATAACAGAAAAACCGAGAAATGTAAAAATTGAGAATAAAGTTAAAAACGGGGGATACTGCCGCTTAGGTGTATTCCTTTAATAAAAAAAAATCCTTATGGCGTCTGACTACCATGCGAGATACCCGGGTTCGATCCCCGGCGGGGGAGAACCGGGATACTTTCCACCTGCTCAAGCGTCTCCGGCACCCACACAGCGTACGTAGGTACCAGGAGGAAACTCTTGGGGTAAAGGCGGCCAATGGCGTGTTGCTGATCACATCACCCCCACCTTTGGCCGTGATTAAGAAAGTGGGGTGGGGGCTAACACCACACCCCCTATACGCCTTCATGGCGTGGTGCAAAGCACAGGGGAGCACTTTACTTTACTTTTATTATAAGGTCGTTGAAGAAACACGGATCCTCCTCCGTGGCCGTGCAGTCTAAGGCGCTCTTCTTTGGACTCCTACTGCGGGACGGCATGGGTTCGAGTCCGCCTGGGTTTTCAGCCTGTGTATAGAACCGGTGGCAACCCACCATCGTGAGGAAATTGGGGAGCTACGAGTGAGTAGCGTAACCCGGTCTCGGATATCTCCTACTACCTGATTATCCGGCGTTGCCCGGGCATTTATTTATCCCAATCTTGTATTAAACAGGAAAACAATGAATTCTAACTATAGTGTAAAATGTAACTAATCTAGGTCATTTGTGGCATTTTATTTTTCACCCCCTCTCAGCTTCCATGCCGATAGGTGATGAACTTTGAATTGAACCGCATTGGGAGTGTCACGAGAACTATGGATTCCATTCGCAACACAGCCTGAATGTTAGACAACCCGAGAAACACTATCGTTGTGCGGATTGCATAGAGTCACGGATGTCTGTTTGTGCGGAATTTGATATTGGTGGTTCTCGATTATTTTTACATGTCACGCCTTCCCACCCCACCCCTAGGGGTGTCTTACCCCCACAGTATTTATTTCCAGATTGCAAGTGATACGTGTACCAAGTTTGGTTGAAATTGCTCCAGGCGTTCGGGAGTTATTCCGGAACAAACATACACACATACATCCATTGTTATATATATATATGGAAGATAGATAACGGCTGGATGTTCGACGTGGGAGGAGACCGGGAGTCGAGTGATAGTCCAAGGCCCTACCAGTCGAGCAATGGGTTATACACTTGGAGGTTTTACCTGCATTGACGGCAGTAATTATTTAATAAAAACTTTCAATTGTTACAATTTTCAAGATCGTTATCTGTTCCGGTGGGTATCGCTTCAGCCGTAAATTCTACAGTAACGTATTGGTCACTGTAATGCGATTTGTCAGTTTTCTACTCCCATTGGCAGACGGACGGACAAGTCGAAATAATAAATACCTATACCAAGACTTGTAAAGAAAATAAAAAGAAAAAAACATACTTAATTCAGGAAATGCATGTTACTTTTCTCTTCATAAACTTTTGTCTTCTCGTTTATTATCTAAGAAACTAAAAGTTAAAATATACAAAACAGTAATTTTGCCTGTATTATTATATGGATGCGAAACTTCGTCCCTTACATTTAGAAAGGAACATAAATTGAGAGTATTTGAAAATAAGATCCTTAGGAAAATATTTGGACCTAAAAGGGATGAGGAGACAGGTGAGTGGAGAAGGTTACATAATTTAGAACTACATAATTTGTATTCATGTCCAGATATTATTAGAATAATTAAATCAAGAAGACTTAGGTGGGCAGGCCATGTGGCACGAATGGGAAAGGAGAAAAGAGTTTATAGGTTTCTTGTTGGGAAACCTGTTGGTAAGAGACCTGTAGGAAGACCAAGACGAAGATGGAGGGATAATGTTGAGATGGACCTAAAAGAAATTGGAAGGGATCTTGCTCAGGATAGGGACAGACGGAAGGCCTGTGTTGCTGCAGCCATGAACCTTCGAGTTCAAGAAGTCTAGAGACTTAGTTAGTAAAACTTCGTATATTTTCAGTTCACGAATGTACATGTTCATATCAAAGATATTATCGAACGGTTCGATTGTTGACACGAACCATCAAACGAACCGACCAAAAGAGTTATCTTTTCGGAATTAATTTGGCACTTTATGTACCTTTTGGTACACCAAACCTCATGTTTGTAGCTTAAAGTAGTTCTGAGATATCGAAGGTTACAAATATTCATAGGGTGGTTAACGCAGTATTCCCTCTGCGAATGTGTCAAGAGTAGCAATCTTCTTTCGGATTGAGAAAACTGACATCGCTGAGAAAATCGATAGTTCTTTCGACTCACCAAATATAGTATGTCTAGGTCGAATGGTTTCAGAGATATCGAAGCATTAAACACAATTCGATTGTTGATGTTGATTGGTAGCGAATCGCATTACAAGACTTAAAAGACTATGTTAACTATACTGGTGTTAGGTTACAAGAATTCTCAGCATTTTATTTGATTTGATTTTACTTCGCTTTTCTGAATTCTCGACACGATCTTCAAGAAGAAGGACACAATTTCTTGCATGCTGGCATTTGAAGTGTGGCAAGTGGCGCCATCCTTAATTTTTTTCATCGTGAAGTGGTATTTCGTACACAGTGTAAGGATTCTCAGTATCCCAAGGCCACAACATCAGGGTCAAGAACTCAGACTGAAAGCACACGTCCGTACGATTGGCATTTAAGGGCAGAATCGCTCAGATGCACGCGCATGCACACTCAAGGACTTGAGAGCCTATAGCGCCATCTCTAATGACGTCACCATGCTTGTCAGACACCAAGGTGTGTCCGTAGCAAATATCATTCCATTATTACAAATAGTTTGATTTTTATAAACGAAAATAAGGGTCCGAGAGCGAGTTAAACACCCTGTAGTTCAAACACTACATTCGATGTTGTTCTTGATTTTAGGTAATCAAGGGTTAAGGTCTTTGACTCACATGGCTTTTATTTCTATGATCAATTCTACAAATTTCCTCGAGTGGTCAGAGATAATAAGCCATCAATTTCCCGTTTGAAATTTGATTCCTCACGTGAAGTTCGATCACGAATAAAGTATTTGGTAACACTTTACTATGGGGGTGACGGATTTCTTACTTTTTACAGGAGAAAGCACTTACGAAAATCATTTTCTGTAGCGTTGTGAAACTTCGTGAATGTAGTTTTGATCCATTTTAATGCGAATACATGTTGTTTTCTGCAAAAATCTCGCTGTTTCTGCTGCCGGCATTTGCTATCTGCACGACAGCACAATGTTCCGTGTGTTAGATGACGTAACCCAGTAGTCAGTGTTTCAAACTCGCCGTGTTTTCACTATAACATGACGTGTCGATTATTATTATTATTTTTTAACTACGCTTGCCTAACTTAACCTAACCTGACCTTACGGAAAATGGTTTGTGGGGCTAACGTGAATGGTTTTTGGGGATAACGTGAATGGTTTGTGGGGCTAACGTCAATGGTTTGTGGGGCTAACGTCAATGGTTTTTGGGGCTAACGTCAGTGGTTTGTGAGGCTAACGTCAATGGTTTGCGAGGTATTAGCATAATTTCAAATCCGGCACGAAAGTAGGTATTTTCGGTGAACAAGGTTGCAACACTGCATAAATCGACAAAACACTCTCACAACATGCGATGAACCAGTACGCTCTCTATCGACATAATGTGTGTTACAGAATCGAAATAACAAGTAACAGTAAGTACTCGTAAATGTAAGAAATAGACATTATTTTCGTTAGAAATTCATTATTTCACCTAAAGAAATGTTCCGCAATGCAGAATAGTACATTAGCAATGTAAAAAAGTGCGAAATAAATGATTTATAGGTGTCACTCCTATAGTAAAGTAGTACCGAGTATTTTTTATAACATTCTTGATTCCGAATGTACGACAATAATTGTGATCATTGATTTTCTAAATGGTCGGTTGGACTACAATGCAGGCAAGTGCTTAACATGTCTTTACTGATGAACAAGAGGCGGGAAGGAAGATGAAAAAGTTCTCTTTGTCATTGGTTCGATCACAAAGATCGCCGCCAAAGAAGAAAAATTTCACCTTGGAGGTCGTTGTGAAATATTTAAACACCCTCGTCTACTGCTGGGGACGGTATGTTTTCTTTTATGCAACAGTCTTTGCAGAGGCAGATGAAAGACCTCGAAAACTACAGACGCAAGAGCAATGGCGCCGAAATGATATTTAAAATGTACAAAGGACAAGCAAGTGTAAATTGATCAACCAATGGAAGGTCCGGATCTTAGATGCAGCCTTGAATGGTCCACCGTCGGACATGCCTGACCATCTCAAAAAAAGAGTTGGTCTGAGTTAAAAGTTTCATGGTTTGCTGAATGAATGAGGCTGAGCAGCAGGACGGTATCTGAAGGAACTTGCTGAAAACGTAGCGTGAAGACTTGTCACAGACACATTTGCATAACTTGAAGCAGATTCACCTGTTTACATGCATTCCTTCAGACGACGTGCTTGTTCGCAAAAGGACAGTGCAACATCCAGGTAAGGTAGTGTGTAAGTTACTACATCATCTCCATACGAGAACTGTTTAACTTACTCTATCATCTGCATAGGAGAACTGTTCAAGTTACTGTATCATCTGCATACGACAACTGTTCAAGTTACTGTACCATCTTAATGCGAGAACAGTTTTCATCTTTATACGACAACTGCTTAAGTTACTATAGCATCTGCAAGCAACAACTATTCAAGTTACCATATCATCTGCGTACGACAACTGTTCAAGTTACTGTATCATCTACATAAGACAACTGTTCAAGTTACTGTATCATCTCCATGCGAAAACCATTCAAGTTAATGTATCATCTGCATACGGCAACTGTTCAAGTTACTGTATCATCTGCATACGGCAACTGCTTAAGTTACTGTAGCATCTTCAACCAATAACTGCCTCCCCGATGGCGCAGTCGTAGTGTCGTCGCCTTGTGATCAAGGGGTCCCGGTTTCGATACCCGGTGGAGGCACATGGCACAGTGGTTTGGATCCCACTTTAAACCGTAGGTCCAGTCCCGATTAGCCTTACTGTGCATAAAGTGGACTTAAAACACCAACTCAAACCGAACCAAATCAACCAACAACTATTCAAGTTATCATATGATCTGCGTACGATAACTGTTCAAGTTACTGTATCATCTACATATGACAACTGTTCAAGTTACTGTATCATCTCCATGGGTGAACCATTCAAGTTACTGTATCATCTACATACAATGACTGTTTCAGTTACAGTACCGGCCTCCCCGATGGCGCAGTGGTAGCGTCGTCGCCTTGCAATCAAGGGGTCCCGGGTTCGATTCCCGGTGGAGGCACATAGTGGTTCGGATCCCACTTTAAACTGTAGGTCCAGTCCCGATTAGCCTTACTGTGCATAAAGTGGACTTAAAACAACAAATCAATCCAATCCAATCCAATCGAGTTACAGTACCATCTGCATTCGACACACTCAAGACGAGACTACCTGTATCACCTAACAAGACTCGCCGATTTTTTCTTGGTAGCACTTTGTGCTCACATAAACCAATCTGGAGTAGACTTTCAGTTCGAGTGAAATAATAACACCACGAAACAACGGGAATTAGGTGCCAAAGAGCATGGATGTCCCGGTCGTCCTAGCAACACCACTCCGTTTTGGCTAGGTTAGGTTCCTCCAAAGTATTTTCAAACCTTCCTTGTTCTTTTCCATTTTGTGACGCCATGTGATGGGCGGCGCTTGCGTGTCAAACATGGAACCTGTGTCGAAACGCTCGGAATTTTCAGAACAAGCATTGCCCCGCTGTACACGACATCGGAAGGTGATTATGTGGAACCCCCACGCGCTCATTTTTCTTACTCCTTGCCTTTCTTTTGTCTAGACCGACTTACGAAAGGTATCGACTTTCTGCTGTTCGGAGATAATGTATGATTGATGTTTCCATATTCGGACACGAAACGGTGGAACACGTGATAATGTTCTTGGCTGAAACCGCTTGTAATGTGAAAAGAATGCGTGTTCAGTGTTTGACTAATGGTAACAGCGTCTTAGAACAGGTCGAACGCATTGAAATGCAGATGTAGATAATTGTACGTCGGCTTTTATTGTTGTGTGCTATAAGGATGTTTTTCCATTTTTGTCGCCACCAATATTGTGACATTTTCCCCCCAATTAAATTTTAAAACTTTAGATTTGCCGTGTCTATCCATTGATAGAGTTAATTTCTTTTACTTCGTTTTTCGGCTACATTTATCTCATCAAAAAGATGAGGATGAAATGTGATAAAGATGAAAGTTCAATCACAAGCACACATCGAAAATCCCACAGAGGAGTCCAGAGTCTGCTGTGGGACTCATCCAGCTCCTAAGTCACTAAAACTAATTGCTAAAAGCTCTAAACCTTGCCCTCCTAACATAACCACATGTTAAGTCAAGTTTAGAGCTCTTAGAAACTAGTTTTAGTGACTGTTAGTCTATGTGAAGTCCAGACCGCAGTATATACCTTATTGGAAGAAGGATTCCTTCAAGAAAGGTTACCCCTTGTCGTGCCTATCATTTAGTGTCTTAAAATTTCATCATTGCGAATTGCCTGTATTACACCTGATTTGTTAAACTAACAGTAGGCACTCAACTTATATCAAAAAATATACTTAACCACATTTTTAACTATTTGTTGTTGTTAACTAAATAAATAGTAATGTATTTGTAAGCCAGCGACCTGCGTGTGCATTAATGATACACACGGCGACATCTGTTGTGGGCTTGTTTATAATTAGACCTTGAATTTTTAGGTTCTAAAAATCCTAAAATAGGTTCTAAAATATTAAATTAGACAAAATAATTCTCAAATATGTTCTAAAAGTAATAAATTAGACTAAAAATTCTAAAATAGTCTCTAAAAATATTAAATTAAACTACAAATTCTAAAATAGGCGCTAAAAATATTAAATTAGACTAAAATAGGTTCTAAAATATTAAATTGGACTAAAAAAATCCTGAAGTAGGTTCCAAGTCACTTAAAATGGTTCAGAATTATTGAAAAATACTTGTTAGGTACAATTATCAAAATCAATATTTCAAAGGAATCGTAATTATATTTTGAGGATGAGTGATGATGTGATGAAATAATGAAGAGACATTCACAGAGAACACCCAGGCCGAGATTCGAATCCACGACTCCTGGTGTTGTAGCGCGCTGTGCTAACCACTCCGTCACGGAAGTCGGCACTCAGCAGTTGTCATCTGTAATACGTATTTATCATTTCATCAATAACTGAATTTTGGTACCTCTGTTGGTTGTATTATAAAGGTCAAAAAATGTGTTTTTAAAGTGAAGGATTTTTCCTTTGCATTTCACTACATAGGAAGAAGATAAGACTAACTTGAGTATGAATGGCAACTTGCTTGGAGTGTACGATAATATCTGCCATTAGCCTGCCTTGAACAAGTTATGTTCCTTTACAGTGGTGGCGGTTAGGGGATGCGAGGGGGCAGTTGCCCCCCAGTTTTAACCACTTTTGCCCCCGCACTATGCTAAATCTTATCTACAAAGAGAAATATACTGTCTTTGTCCGCTAGTAATGGCACTTTGCTCCCCCCCCCCCCCGTTTTGGGACTTAATGGCCGCCAATGTTCCTTTAAAATTTCCAAACATGTGGTTGGTGAGATAAAATTAAGCAAAAATGAAGCAAGTCACAACCAGTGATGTGCCGTAAACTATACGTTTACGTCTACATGCGTTATCTACACGTAATCTACGCGTAGATTACATTGGGTTGTAGTTTACATAGACTACGTAGACAATCTAAAGTGCATTAAAATTAATTTTCAAGGGTTTCATGAAATGAAAGTGACATTTTCAACTATATTGGTTCCTAACGAAATGAAAAGAAGCCCATTTACAACAAATTTCTCTTCTCTTCTATTTTCAACTATGGAAGAAGATAAATAGTATTTAAAAAACAACAATAGATGGCAGTCATGAGGCAAGAGTAGCCCTTTTCCCAAAAAAACACTAGAATTTTTCCTATCTTAGGTTTCTTCCTAGGTGAGAAATTGTTCGAATTTGGAAGAAAGAGTATGAAAAGTTCTTCTCACACATCAGCAACTAATACGCAGTATAATTTTCTTTTAATTCCACGGCGCCCTTTGCTAAGTTATCACCTTTCGCCATGTTGTTTACATAGATTACGTCATCTACGTGTATAAAATAGTCTACGTGTAGAATGTAGACTATCGCTGTTTACGCGTAGACGCACATCACTGGTCACAACTATTCTTCATTTTCGTTGGCATATTGTGATAGAGATCAGTGGCGCAACCACAGGGGGCAGGGGGCGTTGGTCCTCAATCTTGGACGGATCTGCCATGACTTTGGACGTAACCTTCGTATATAATTGTATACTAACATTCAATTTTCATGGGGGCTATGATCCCCTTTACCCCACTGCGGATGTCTTAATTATTACTGCATGAGAACCAATAAAAGAGTACTGCCATTCCGGTGATTTTTTAATCGTTATAATGCTAAAAAGAGGGTTGTAAAAAACAAATTGCAGTCTTCTTGTCTGTTTTTTAGCTTCAGCGTATGTTTTTCTTCTACTCCCAACGTTCGATATCCAATAAAGCAGACCATTGGAGCATTTTTTTGGTGACGTCACAGGCTGCCTCCCTTTACCCACGTAGGAGGCTGAATAATGGAACAGGGTCATTAGCAAGTCCGCGTTTGATGCTGAAGTTAGGAAGCATTCGTACCGGAATACCTTTTGAATCTGTAACGGTTGCAGTTAAAAAAGGTTCGATTAGTCCACGCTGGGTTTGTGTGTCACAGGATACTCTCCAATAATTGCCCGTTCCTTTGGCGTAGCATAGGTTCTGACTCGCTTGCTTGTCTGCTTAATTTTCCGAAATGACTTGCGTCAACGATTTATGCTCTAATTATAGGCATCGCAAAATAAAATTGGGTGGAAGTAAAGCCATTGATAAAACCTGATTAGTGTAGAAATACCACGGTTGTAATTGTTATATTGCAAAATCAAGTATTGGAAACTATTAATAAACAATTTTTATTCCAAATCTATTACATGTACAATTGTCGTTCAAGTTTGACCAACACTTTTATTTCTAGACAAGAAATATACATACACAGAAGCACCAAACTATGTCAGTTTTTCAAAGTATTCCCCCTGAACATCCAGACACCGTTGCCATCGTTGTGGAAGTTCCTTGATGCCTTTGGCGTAGAAAGAAGTAGGTTGGTGTCGTAACAAGTGATGTGCCGTAGAGTATACGTTTACGTCTACATGCGTTGTATACACGTAATCTACGCGTAGATTACATTGGGTTGTAGTTTACATAGATTACGTAGACAATCTAAAGTGAATTAAAATTAATTTGCAAGGGTTTCATGAAATGAAAGTGACATTTTCAACTATATTGGTCCCTAACGAAATGAAAAGAACCCTATTTACAACAAAATTTATCTTCTCTTCTATTATCAACTATGGAAGAAGATAAATAGTATGCAAAAAACAACAAGAGATGGCAGTCGTGAGGCAAGAGTGGTCTTTTCCCCATAAAGCACTAGAATATTATCTATATTAGGTGTCTTCCTAGGTGAGAAATTGTTCGAATTTGAAAGCAAGAGTATGAACAGTTCTCCACACACATCAGCAACTGATACGCAGTATACTTTTCTTTTAATTCCACGGCGCTCTTTGCTAAGTTATCACCTTTCGCCATGTTGTTTACATAGATTACGTAATCTACGTGAATAACATAGTCTACGTGTAGAATGTAGACTATCGTTGTTTACGCGTAGACGCACATCACTGGTCGTAACGACTGCAGGACGGCGTTATTGAGTTCCTCATCTGCCTGGAAGAGCGTCCCGCCCAAAAGCTCTTTAAGAGCTCCAAACAAGTGGAAATCACTGGGGGCTAAATCTGGGCTGTAAGGACTGTGTGGTAAAACCTCCCAGTGCAAGTTGTTTTGAGTCAAATGGGCCGTGTGTGGCCTGGCATTGTCATGGAGAAGAATGACATGTTTCGACAACATTCCAGGTATTTTCTTCCAAACGGCCTCACGTACAGCACCGTGAAGCAGTGTTGAGTAATACTGGGCATTAATTGTGTTAGCCCTCTACCAAAAAATCCACATGGATAACACCTTTCATGTCCCAGAAGACAGTTCCCGAAATCTTACCGGCAGACGGCAGGGTGAACATGTCCATGCGGTTCATTTGCTACCAATTCCCGCCCTTCACTGAACTGTTGACACCATTCGTACACTCTTGCACGTGACGGTGTTTGTTCACCATACTGTGCTTGAAGTCTACGCCAAATGTCAGCAGGTTTCAACTTCTCCTTCACGAGAAATTTCATTATACACAGCTGTTCCACAACAACAGATACACTACTTGCCGCCATCTTTGTTTACACTACTGCGCATGTGCCAAATGCGTCGCAAAGGATCATGGTTACTCGCAAGGAATCATGGTCTGTCCTACCGAAATAATGCAGCGCTACATTGATTCATTAATATTTTACGCACGGAAGTCTTGGTCAACCTTGAACGACCCTTGTAAAATGGGGAGACTTTGCTATCCAGCACAACTTTTTTTCCATTATTAACTGATATTATTATTATTATTATTACATTTTATACAGTTGTGTTTTGAAATTCATAGTTATTGTAGTAGTTCAAAACATGGCCTTTTCGTTCCTAATGCAGCCTCCCCGATGGCGCAGTGGTAGCGTCGTCGCCTTTTAATCAAGGGGTCCCGGGTTCGATACCCGGCGGAGGCATATAGTGGTTCGGATCCCACCTTAAACTGTAGGTCCAGTCCCGATTAGTCTTACTGTGCATAAAGTGGACTTAAAACACCAACTCATTCAATCTGAGAGGTGGTTCGTAATGTGTTCTCAGAGAGAGAGAAATATGCTTTAAGTTCGGAATATCTTCAAAATGCATACTTATATTTGTTATGCATCAACAAACATAATTTTCGAAGGACCTTTGCCATTTCGCGAGATTCCATGCAACTACCAATATAATCACGCATTGTGCATAGCTACACGACCAAAAATCATTAGAGCTAAGGCGGGGGGGGGGGGGTGTTGAACGGGCCCGTCTATCCCTCCCTGGGAATTGGAGTCTTTCATTTCAGATTACAAAAAAATCAGAAAGAGTATTGTTATTAGCATTCGAACAGAATAACCAAAGTGAAAACAGCTACATAGTGTAAATTTTAAAAAAATTGTGTTATATTTTCATGTTATACTGCTACGAATAAATAGTTTAATAGTTTCCAAAATTCCAAAGAATTATATGTGACATGTCACGCAAAAACTTGGGGAAAAAAGTTTCTCTATAACTTTTAAGGCCCTTTCTTGAACGAGGAGTGCAAACGTTAATGACAAGATAATATTCTCTATATTTTTTCTAATTAACACATAATTCTGTAAATTGGCTCATATTTCAAATGGTGTCTACAATTTCATAAAACAATATTCCATGACTTTTCCAGGTTTCCACATCAACAACAAAAAATGTCCAGCCTAAACCATTAGCCAAATTCATGTATTTAAACATGTGTGTGTAAGGTCACTACATTAGCTAAACCACACTTAGAATCCTACTAAACCAAGCATTTAGAATATTCACTTAAGTGATAAGAAGGGGAACTGAATAGAAAATGGCTGTTGAAAAGGGGTATGTGGGGTGAGCTTTTACGTAATACCAACAAGAAGTTCCAATAAACGTACTAAAAGCAGATATTGAACTCTAGTAGCAAAGCTTCTTCGCTATGAATTACTGTCCGCAAGAAGTTTTGCAAGTCACCGCTGAGAGGCGCCACTCGCACTTTTGCTTTCACCTCTATACCAAATGTTTTCCAAGAGATGGCGCTGCTAAATTTCAATCCCAGATATCTATGTTTCTACCCACTGGCGAAGCGTGACGTCGCCAGTTACTGCTAAAATGGTAATAAGTTGGATTCTTGTAAAATGAAAGAAAATTGAGCGTGATATTACGGTTATGTGCATTAATGTTACGTTGCATAAACTGTTACCTTTAACGTTTCGATTTGATAGGGCGTACAAAATAAGTTGTAGTCTAAAGCGACTGCAGACTTATCTGCTATATCACCAGTGATGTGCGCTTACGCGTAAACAACGATAGTCTACATTCTACATGTAGACTATTTTATGCACGTAGATGACGTAATCTATGTAAACAACATGGCGAAAGGTGATAACTCAGCAAAGGGCGCCGTGGAAGTAAAACAAAATTATATTGCTTTTCAGTTGCTGATGTGCGAGAAGAACTTTTCATACTCTCCCTTCCAAATTCGAACAATTTCTCAGCTAGGAAAAGAACCTAACGTACGAAATATTCTAGTGTTTTATGGGAGAAAGACTAATTTTGCCTCACGACTGCCATCTGTTGTTTTTTTTTCATACTATTTATCTTCTTCCACAGTTGAGGATAGAAGAGAAGAGAAATTTTGTTGTAAATAGGGTTCTTTTCAGTTCGTTAGGTACCAATATAGTTGAAAATGTCATTTTCCTTTCATGAAAGCCTTGCAAATTAATTTTAATGCACTTTAGATTGTCTACGTAGTCTATGTAAACTACAACCTAATGTAATCTGCGCGTAGATTACGTGTAGACAACGCATGTAGACGTAAACTTATAGTGTACGGCACATCACTGTATATCACTCTCATTTTCTCTCCGTCTGCATTCTACATCCTGACAGCAGTTTTCCGTGAGATGACAAAGCTTAAGGCACCAGCGAAGGGAGTTTGGGCAAGCTTCTTCCGTCAATTGTGAAGCTCTTAAAACTTCAGTAAGCGGCTTTCGTCTAGCGTTTGCTCGATCTGCATACCACCATGTTCGGCGATACTTCTTACGGAGATTAATCTTTAAATTGAGAGACGACGGAGCTTGTAGGTATTTATTCCGCCTTTCATATAGCAAAGAGTTGATACGCATTATTTTCCTCTCTGGTATAAGGTTTAGCAGCTTCAATTCCCACACCTTCCAGTCCTTTTTAATATGTATATTTCTAGGTGACCACAAACAATTGATATGTGGCCTCCCCGATAGCGCAGTGGTAGCGTCGTCGCCCTGTAATCAATGGGTCCCGGGTTCGACACCAGATGGAGGCACATAGTGGTTCGGATCGCACTTTAAGCTATAGGTATAGTCCCAATTAGCCTTCCTGTGCATAAAGTGGACTTAAAAACATCAAATAAATCAATCAAAAACAGTTGATATGAATATGTATAAAACAATAGCATGACTACTAACATTATTTTTAGACTATTAGCTCTCTGCATTGCATTTTTTTTGCCACTTTTGGCTAAATGCGAAAATGAGGACGATATGATGAAGCTGACGAGGAGACACTCACAGAGAGCACACAGGCCGGGACTCGAATCCGGGATCCCTGGCGCCGTAGCCACTGTGCTAACCACTCCGACAGCTAAGTCGGTCCTCAGGTTTGGAAAATATAGCCGCTTACTGAAATTTTAAGAGCTTCACAATTGACGGAAGAAGCTCATGAAACTCCAACCCGAATTACGATTCCTTTACTTCCTTACGTTCGGTTCTGATTGGCGTTTCAAAGTGACCGTTCGTTCCTCAAGCGAGAATCGATTGGCTGGATCGATCTTAACCAGGTCCTGACCGAATTCAAAGCTCTAAACGGCTCGACACGCAATGCTGTCACGATGCGGTTCACAGGCTTTATTCGTGACTGAGAGAAATCCGTAAGACACTGCTTAAGACTTCCGTACCTTGTGCTCATCTCTTACGTTTTCCGAAACAAATCGTCCCCTTCCTTCTTCTGTAAACCTAAACACGAGGGCGTGGTAAAACCTATTTTTTGATTCCTAATTAACTCTCTAGTCTTCTTAAACCCGAAGGTTCATGGCTGCAGCAACACAAGCTTTCCATCTGTCCCTATCCTGAGCAAGATCATTCCAATCTTCTCCATCCATATCCTTAGGTCCATCTCAACGTTATCCCTCCATTTTCGTCTTAGCGTTCCTACAGGTCTCGTACCGTCAGGTTTCCCAACAAGAATCCTATAAACTCTTCTTTCCTTTCCCATTCGTACCACATGACCTGCCCACCTAAGTCTTCTTGATTTAACTATTCTAATAATATCTGGGCAGGAATACAAATTGTGCCGGTCTAAATTTTGTAACCTTCTCCACTCACGTGTCTCCTCATACCTTTCAGGTCCAAATATTTTCCTAAGGATCTTATTTTCAAATACTCTTAATTTATGTTCCTTTTTTAATGTAAGGGACCAAGTTTCATACCCATATAATAAGTACTACAGGCAAAACTACTGTTTTGTATATTTTAACTTCTAGTTTCTGTGATTTTCGGACTTCATACTTTATTTTTGGGACTTCTTTAGTGGACAGGTGGTTTTCAGATGTTCGCCTTTCAAAGAGGTTGTGAGCCCTGGTAACTGCAATGTTGCATGCCAACGAGGCTGTGGCGTTTGGGCGTACAGTTAGAGAGGTAACACTATATTTAACGTTGGTAGAATCGCATATCCAGGGATGTGTGTTGCCAAAATGGCTATCCCCGAAATCTGTGTCGGCGTGGTTATCACAGCGTGTTACGACGCCAGAGGTTCCGGGTTCAAATCCAGGCATGGGTGATCTTTGTGAGTGTCCCTTCCTCATAGCATCATCGTCTTCATTGTCGCTATTAGCCAAAGGTGACAGAAAAGCGACGCTAGATAAGGTTTGCAGAGGACTTATTCCAGTTCCACTTTCCATAAGTTACTTCTGCTCTTGACCGTACACAGCAGTGCTGTTCCTCTGAAAGGTATGCAATCCGTTATGCACCCAGTCTTGGTAGGCTGCATACGTTCAAGGATGTCGATGGTTTCCTCTGTCGGATTATCTCCGATGGAAATTACATCCCTTATTCCGGCACGTAACGCATTCAAACCAACAATCATCTCCTTCAGCTGTTATGGCTGTTACTTATTATCACTTCTTCTGCCGTACACTTCAAGGAAGAAGTATTCGCATAGCGCATCCAGGGTTGGAAAACACAGTAGCTCGTCTCCTGCGCCCCCAGAATTGGTATCCATGGGGGCATGTTTGGAGGGAGATTAATTAATGTTGCTGTAATTTGCACGTTGTCGCTTGGGACTAAATAATTAAAGAGGGAGGAGAAATGGGAATATGAACGCAGGCATCAGCGTCATTAACCAACACTCTGCTCCCTTTTCAATTTTCATCCGTAACGTTCACGCGTGGCTTCGCGCTTGCTTTCTGGATCAGTGAAGGTCCCTTGTAGTCCTCTGCTTGCTTTGCAAACTTGCAGCAGGTGCTCTTAACTGGAAATTGTCTTTTAACTCTTCTTGTATTTGCAATTTTCTTATTTCACTTACACTAAGGCTCGTTGTGACGATGGGGTTGAATGAAGTAAAAGGAGGGACACGAAGATACTTCCCCAGGGCAGAACTCGAGATCCTTCCATAGCGAAATTTTATCCTCTTATTTGCAAACTTGTAGCATTTTTGAAGCAAACTTGTAGCATTTTTGAAGCAAACTTGTAGCATTTTTGAAGCAAAGTTTTAGCATACTTAAAGTAAACTTGTAACATACTTGTAGCAAACTTGTAGCATACTTGAAGCAAACTTGAAGCATACTTAAAGCATACTTGAAGCAAACTTGAAGCATACTTGAAGCAAACTTGAAGCATACTTAAAGCAAACTTGAAGCATACTTAAAGCAAACTTGTAGCATACTTGTAGCAAACTTGCGGCATACTTGTTGCAAACTTGTAGCAAACTCGTAGCATACTTAATTAAAGCCACAGTACACGACATGATACCCCGCAAGGGGACAAGTATTCACAAGGCACCAGATGGTGCAGCCAAGATAGAATTGTAGCATCGCCTCCCCGATGGCGCAGTGGTAGCGTCGCCGCCTTGTAATCAAGGTGTCCCGGGTTCGATACCCGGTGGAGGCACAAGTGGTTCGGATCCCACTTTAATCTGTAGGTCCAGTCCCGATTAGCCTTACTGTGCATAAAGTGGACTTAAAACACCAATTCAACAACAACAAGAATTGTAGCATACTTGTAGAAAACGTATAGCATACTTATAACAAACTTTTAGCACAATTGTAACAAACTTATAGCATACTTGTAGCAAACTCGTAGTATACTTGAAGCAAAGCCACAGTACATAACATGATACCCCGCAAGGGAACAAGTAATCACAAGGCACCAGATGGTGCAGCCAAGATAAAATTGTAGCATACTTGTAGCACACTCGTAGCATTCTTGTAACAAACTTATAGCATACTTGTAACAAGCTTGTAGCATACTTGTATCAAACTCGTAGCATACTTGAAGCAAAGCCACAGTGCATAACATGATACCCCGCAAGGGAACAAGTAATCACAAGGCACCAGATGGTGCAGCCAAGATAAACTTGTAGCATACTTGTAGCAAACTTGTGACAAACTTGTTATGTTCCCTGCAGCTTTTCCCCTCAGCTTCAATGGCCTACTGCACTGAAACCTCTCTTTAAGGTAGACGTTCAAGGAAAGTCCAACTACTGAATAAATTTTACTGCAGTGTTTATTCTTCAAAAGGTTGAATGCATTCCGATGACAGGATCACGAGGACAGGAGCTTGGGTAGTTGATATGATTTGAATTAAGATGGAGAATAAACCTTAGGGCCTTTCCAGCGTTACGTGTGTGACATTTTCCACACAAAATTTAATGTTCTAGACATGACAATGGATTAAAATATTCACTATGAACTGATTTCATGGAATTATGAAGTACTTTGTGGTGTCTGCTAACAAATGCAAAAAAAGAAAAACTTGAGTATGATGGCATAGGCTGAGTGCATGCAAAGCGTTAACAAAAGTGCGTTACGTGTGTGACGCTTTAAAAATGCAGCAAATTTTGACGTCATTTGTCTGTGAAGCATACAGGTTGCAGATGCTAGTAACTCTTATGTGACTAATGTGCAATGATAGAGCGCTAACAGAAATGTAGAATTTTGACTACGTACAACACTTTTTTTTTCTCAATTATTAAAACAATATACGTACAAGTATCTTAGGAATTTAAATGTAATAGGTTTTTAAGACACATTAAATCAATTTCCTAGCCCGACTTCGCGACCTTCGCCGTTGCTCGTGCCTCTTTGAAAAATTAAGTACTTAACATAAAAACCGGATTAAGTCAATTGCAGATGGCAGCATCTTACAGTTCTCAATACAGTAGTGTAGTTTCGTGGCCCGCGAGCGTCATTGAAATTGTTACTGTGGCCCGCCCGCACCGTCTGACGAGTTGAACACCCCTGAATTAGACGATATCTGAATTTGTTCCATATAATATAAAGGATGTCTTTCGAAACGGAGTTCACCCAAGTTCTCATACGATTTTTTAAAGTTTTCTTTTAGGTCGTCCAAAGTTGTTGGTAGAGGTGGTACAAAACTGCTTCTTTTACGAATCCCCACAAGGAATTTCACAGGTTGATCACACTTTCGCTTGTAGTTTGCGCGAAGAGCCTATACCAGTTCTAGGCGGTATGGCTTGAACAGAAAACGGTGCTTCAACACACGCCAGATAGCTGATTACGAATTTGCGAATCAAGAAATATAACTAACTCTCCACCCTTCTTAAACCCGAAGGTTCATGGCTGCAGCAACACAGGCCTTCCATCTGTCCCTTTCCTGAGCAAGATCTATATACTCTTTTTCATCCCTGCCAATTTCCTTTAGGTCCATCTCAACGTTGTCCCTCCATCTTCTTCTTGGTCTTCCTACTGGTCTCTTACCATCAGGTTTCCCAACAAGAATCTTGTAAACTCTTCTTTCCTCTCCCGTTCGTGCCACATGGCCTGCCCACCTAAGTCTTCTTGATTTAATGATCCTAATAATATCTGGACAGGAATACAAATTATGTATTTCCAAATTATGTAACCATCTCCACTCACCTGTCTCCTCATCCCTTTTAGGTCCAAATATTTTCAGGAAATATAGCCGTACGAAATTGAGTCCATCTTTTTAAATCACGCTGTATGTTATTCTTGTCCACATAGTTCAATTGTCGGTTCAATGGCATAAGAACAAGCGTCTTACAAGAACTTTGCTTGTCACGAAAAGGAGTAATTTTTCTTAGCAAGAGGAATTCTCTGGAGAAATGGAAGAATTTACTTCTGTGCCATTTGACACTGGAACGGGGAAATCTCAGAAACAGAAGATAATTCATCATGTGCAGACAATTCCCAGAGATGTGTCCCCGTGGGAGGAAGCCATTTTGAAAACAACTGCTTCTGAATGACTTGGTGGTTACCGACGAAGCCGCTGAGGCAGGGCGAGGAGTGAAAAATTCATTGTTTTCGTTCGTTGAACAATTCTTCCCTTCCTCCACGCCATCTCTGGAGTCTCGTTTGTCACACAATCCGCAAGGTGTCGCTGAAATGAGTTTCGTGCTTGCTCCGCCGTCAACAAGCCACACGACAAAAAGGCAGACCGAGGGGGATGGGTCCATTTTGCGAGAGTGGCAGCGATATCCCTGAATCTCACTGACATTTCCTCAACTTATGCTTTTTTATATCTTAAAGTCATGATCAGAAAACGCCTTAAACGAACAAACAACACAAACGTACCGTGAAAAAAAATAATACATACAAGCAACTTACGAATATGTAATTATTGTTTCCCCATCACATAAGATTTTTTTTTTGAAATTGGGGAACAAGATTCCAAATATCGATAATGACCATACGCTATTTGCGCACGCAAGATCTTTCTTCCAAGAGAAGGTGAATTTTCATAAGAAATTCAAAATGTGAAACATATACTAATCTCATATCAGGCCCGTACTCAGAATTTTATTTCGGGGGGTGGGGGGGTGGGTGGTCAGACCATAGATAAAACTTCATTGGTACAAATAATGACATCATGATTATTGTTATTTTACAATAATAACTATTATAAGTTATTAAAAATATACCAGTTTCAATCCAAATGTATTGTTATTATTACATAAATGGAGAGTAGCTACTTGATCCACCGCATCAGTGAATACCGAACTCAATTGTTGTCCATTATTTTTCTTATATTTTGTACAGTTAGTGTACTGAAAATCATAGTTATTGTATTTTGTTAACTTTTACACAATCTTTAAAAAAGGCCTTAACAGTTAGTGGTAAATTTTACTCATAAAGATTATATTCTGTGACCTCTAACAAAAAAGAAGAAAAAAACTATAAGTTTTGGAAGCTGTGGATACATTTATTCTTTGGATCAAATGATAGAATATAAAAATATAGCCTGGTTCCTCTATTATACACTAAACTTTTTTCCAAGTAATGCAGTTTTTACTGTGGTTGTAACTTTATTTCTGTTGTTAACAATAAAAATAACATTTAAATTTGATATTTGTAGGATTTCGGGTGGACTTCAGCCTCCTTAGCCCTCCCCCTGACTACGTGCCTGCCTCATGTCCGTTTCTGCTTTTTCGCCAGGAAGCTCAAAACAACCAGATTTATTCTTGTGTGCACCTCGTGAATCCTCACTGCCAATGTCCAATGTTAATCCGTCATCACTATTGTATTCCAACGTCCCTGAAATCAGCGCTCAAATCAGCTGAACTTGCCACTAATTTCCTGTAGAAATCTTTTACCGTGTTCTTCACTTAGCTCATCCACGTTAGCAGGAAAGCTGTCTAATTGCGAAGGCAGGAAAATTTATCTTGTGTACAATTCCTTCTTCTATGAAGTACTCCATGCCGTTGATTTCTCTGCTAGATGAAGGGTTTTTGTGGTGGATCAGGAGGTAACATCAGAGATTTTGGCACAAGTCGTAAAGCTGTGAAGATATGTTTTGCCTCGTGTATTTATCAGTAAAATCTTTAACATCACACCAACAGAAATAACGTCACTACTATGGTAGCTTGCTTCATGTCATTTCCTCTTTTTGAGGAATCTGTACGATATGCAGCAAAACTAACTTTATTTTCGGATTTCTCATTTCAAATCCATTAAGAAAACGTTCACAGTTTCCAAACAGCAAAATCATAGATATCCAGATCACACATTTAGTGCCACAACTTTTTTCTGAACAATACATGTGCATGAAGTGTTGTTCCCAACCCAGTGATGTGCCGTAGACTATAAGTTTACGTCTACATGCGTTGTCTACACGTAATCTATGCGGAGATTACATTGGGTTGTAGTTTACATGGACTACGTAGACAATCTAACGTGCATTAAAATTAATTTTCAAGGCTTTCATGAAATGAAAGTGACATTTTCAACTATATTGGTTCCTAACGAAATGAAAAGAACCCTATTTACAACAAAATTTCTCTTCTCTATACTTTTATCAACTATGGAGGAAGATAAATAGTATGCAAAAAACAACAACAGATGGCAGTCGTGAGGCAAGAGTGGTCTTTTCCCCATAAAGCACTAGAATATTTCCTATATTAGGTTTCTTCCTAGGTGAGAAATTGTTCGAATTTGAAAGAAAGAGTATGAAAAGTTCTCCACACACATCAGCAACTGATACGAAGTATAATTTTCTTTTAATTCCACGGCGCTCTTTGCTAAGTTATCACCTTTCGCCATGTTGTTTACATAGATTACGTCATCTACGTGTATAACATAGTCTACGTGTAGAATGTAGACTATCGTTGTTTACGCGTAGACGCACATCACTGTCCCAACCCCTTTTTAGAGGATACTGTACTGTACATGGTACAGCAAAACTGACGTCATTTTCGGATTTCCCGTGTCAAATTTATTAATAAAACATTCACAGTTACCAAACATCAAAATCATTGTAAAGCAGTGTAACATAAATCATAATTATAAGCATCATGCTTTTCACACCATATCGTGTAGCTTAAGGTATTAAATGCTAGTATTTGACGTCATTGTGATGCAGCTTGTAAAGCTCCCCAAAAATATAAAACTCGTATCACACTCAAAATATCCCTGTGCACCCCACCGGTGAGTGTACTATTAGAAGGGTCTAGATATAGAAGTGTGGAGGAGGTTCCTGTAACATCCCTGTCAGCTCTTCGCTTAAAGGAAGAAGGCAATGTCTTCGAACACAACCCCACCTCGTTTGATCTCCACCCAGTTGCTGTTCCTTCGGCGAAGAGCCTCTCGTCTCCCCAAAGCTTCGCAATTTGTCACAATTACATCCCCTTGCGTTTAATTAGGAGGAACGGAGGGCAAAGCCGTTCGAGAACAGTGTGGTAAGTCCTTGATGAACAGCACCGAAAGGTTCTAACAAGATCTACCAGGTGTTTGTCTGTAAGCTTTCATCAAGGAATCACGGGAAAATGGGGCACAGAGGTTTGAGGCTTTTTGTCACGTACTTGTGCAGTGGTGGCAGATTTGTTTCGCATAAATTCCCTAGACTGGAACAATCCCTGTGTTTCAATAAACACAGTAAGCCGAATTCCTTCAAAAGAAAGGAAAATAACCTTCAAAAGAAAGGAAAATAACAAGACTGTTGTTTAGAAAATGTACAGAAAGACAAGAAATATACATGGAAAGATATCACAATCTACCACGACTACAGATGGCAGCACTTACAAGACTGGAAACTTGCATCACTGCTGAACAAGTGACTAACGACAGCTATTGAAACTCAGAGAAAGATATATGCAAACAACGCTACAACTGACCTGCCTAACTTACCCAAATATGCATCTTATAGCAGAAACAAACAAGACTTAACTTGCCTAACCTATTTACATGTTTATAGTATAGGTGTAGTATGTCTCAACATTGAAAGAATGTCTCCACATTGGTGTAGTATGTCTCCACATTGGAAGAATATAGGTGTGATATGTACCTATGTATGTTTCAAGTTCTTTATTTGTGTATCTTTTCTTTACTTTCTTGTTAACCACGTTAGGTTAGGTTAGGTTAGGTAAAGAAAACGGACAAAGAAGGTGTGTATGTTAGGTTCACAATGATGTATCGAGAAAAAATGTGGAGACATACTGCCGTGTTAAAATGTGGAAACACACTACACCTATACCCGTGTTTACAATAGTTTCACACTCGACAAATAAATATAGGAACCTCTTCATAAATGAATGACTTCTTCGATTACAGTAATTATTTTCGTGGAATGGAAAATTTTATTTACTCTTGACATTATGGATCAAGGGTTCTTTCATGACTGCGGTACGAAGCTGTATATAGTGGCGGAGGTGGGGGGGGGGGGGATTTACTTTTTCAACTAGATCGCAAGGTCCGTGGGCAGTGACGTGCCGTAGACTATACGTTCACGTCTACATGCGTTGTCTACACGTAATCTACGCGTAGATTACATTGGGTTGTAGTTTACATAGATTACGTAGACAATCTAAAGAGCATTAAAATTAATTTTCAAGGGTTTCATGAAAGGAAAGTGACATTTTCAACTATATTGGTTCCTAACGAAGTGAAAAGAATCTTATTTACAACACAATTTCTCTTCTCTTTTTTTATCAACTATGGAAGAAGATAAATAGTGTGCAAAAACAACAATAGATGGCAGTCGTGAGGCAAGAGTGGTCTTTTTCCATAAAACACTAGAATATATCCTATATTAGGTTTCTTCCTAGATGAGAAATTGTTCGAATTTGGAAAAAAGAGTATGAAAATTTCTCCTCACACATCAGCAACTGATTCGCAGTATAATTTTGTTTTAATTCCACGGCGCCCTTTGCTAAGTTATCACCTCTCGCCATGTTGTTTACATAGATTACGTCATCTACGTATATAAAAATAGTCTACATGTAGAAGGTAGACTATCGTTGTTTACAAGTAGACGTAGATCCGTGGGACCTTATCGCCACCATTGAGCAGAAATATATAAAACCTCGTCACTGAATGGCTTAGGTTTAACGAATATAATGTAAACAGAAGAATTCACTCCAAAGCAGAAGAGTTGGTAGACATTTTTTTCTCGTGACGAAACAGTTTATTACAGCAACGTTTTGATTGTTGAAGACTCGTTTCGATGCTACGAGCAGTTGAAAAATGGCATTTTCTCTCTTATATATATATGCAACCCCATTCATTAGCCTAGTTGTCGCCACTGACGATTTTTTTTACAATATTTTGACAAATTGCTGATCTTACCCTTTTCATTTACAAGGTTCCCGCTGACTGGAAAATTCAAGGAAACCAAGCTAAGAGTGAAAGGGTCACTGAAAACTCAAGGAATTTTGTAAAGAGCGTTCAGAACCTGGAAAAATCAAGGGAATTAATTTCTGGGATTGTTAAAAATTCCAGATGCACGCAGAGAACATTTTGGGATCCTTTCGGAGGGGCCCTAGGGTTGTGGGGGCGGCTGGTACTCCATTGATGTCCTAAAATAAAACCAAAGCTTGTATGCCAAACGATATAATAAATATATCGACTGGCAATGCTTTGAAAAGTTTGTTCTTGTGTAGAATAAGTCACACGTATGTGAACAATCATATTTTTTTTGGCTCTACTGTTTCCAAACTATATACAGTAAAACCTCGTTTATTCGGACCCCGATAAGCCGGACTTCGCTTTATCCGGACAGGCAAAGGACAAAGAAAAAGCAGAATGCAAGGTTTTAAATGCAGAGCCAGGTCCGTCGGGCACATCATCATACTATGGGTATCGCGTATGTACGTACTGTATTGTATGTACAGTATTGCTTTACATTTTACTCTACTGTATAGTATAGTGTATTTAGGCCTATGCCCTTTAAATACACCATAATGAACGTGGTTTTTTTTTTTTTTGCTATAAACTGAGTTTTAATGCACTTTCTACTGTTCTTTTAGGTTATTTCAGTTAATCCGAACTTTCGCTAAACCGGTCAACGTATCCCCCTCATTAGTCTGGATTAACGAGGTTTTACTGTATTCAAATCACGTACAAGTAGATGTACCACAACGTTGGAAGTATATAATAAAATAATCCCTGCACGTAGAAACTTGATCATGCATTTCGCAACACTGTACATCAACAGGACTTTACGCTGGTACCCGACTGTATTTCAGTCCCTATTGTATGACTCTAGGTCTCCTGTTTCAATTTTCAAGTCCTTGCTAGGGTGATAGGTCACGTACGTTTCGTCAACGTATGTTTCGTCAACCCGCCGCTAGAGGGTGTCAGTGGCTCCATATCGGAAAAGAACGATCCTGAGAGGCAAATTTCGATTCTTTTGAGATAATACGGAAGTCCTAGATACAAATTAAAAGTTAAATAAAGTATTTTGCAACTGCAATGTTGTGAGCCAGAAGCGCTGGACTTGCTATACTGGAATACGTGCGCATGTGCACATCGTATAGTCACGAATGAAATATGTATTGCGTATGCAAATAGAAAGTATCATTCTGATTGAATATATACTGGTGTTCCTAGGGGATTTGCGGGGGTAACGTTTTCTGGATCTGTTTTAAATAAATAATAATTTCATGCGTCTCGTTGAAAAATAATTAAGTTGCAAGCGAAGGGATCAAGAAGTGTTTAACACCTATGTCATTCCAAACTGACAATAATAGTAATTTATGTCAATTCTTCTCCAATTTTGCCTTCCCGATGGTGGCGTTTAGTTTCGAGTTCGAAATGTTCATCTCTTATGGCGTGTTTTAAATGTCTTGGTGTATCGAAATTAACAAATTTATGACAGAAGTGAATATTGAAGTTGAACATCAAATGATACTTTCTTCGCTAAAAAGCTACTAAATACGATCTGTGTAATTGTGAAGCGTAAACGAGTTTATCCAGTGGTAACTGTGGACCGTGGAATGGGAATACTAAGTGAGAGATTGTGTTGTGAATTGTGAATCCAACTTATATTTCTATAGTTTCATAAAAAGCATGATGAAGAATGATTTACCACTGTATTATGTGACGCATTGTTTTAGAGTCTACCAATGAATGCCGCCATGTTGAAGGATGGAATCCTTCATGTAGTAAATAAATGACATCTGAGACAAGTTATATCGCCAATTATGGTTATTCGAATGCAATTTTGCAGCATGTTTTAGTATTTTGAAATATTATATGCGAAATGTCAAGATTTCTACTTTAGAATTGAACAAGGGAAAGAGGCCCGAATCATTTACTGTTGAATACAGTAATCTGCGCTTTTGTTTACATAACATACATAGTGATCTGCTGTTAGTATACATACAGGGATAGTGAACACATAGTTTACTCACTTTTCTGAAAGCAGCAATATACAGAAGCCAAAAACACAATAACAGAGTGAAGAGATTAAAATGTGCATCTATAAATAAGATCTCGCATGAGCCATGGTGTAAATTGTTGTAGCATAAGTCAGGGATTCTAGTTTCACGGTTCCCTTAATTTAGTGTTTCAACATTTTTCATCGGCGCCCAAGTCAGAATGTAGGTAACACTTGCAACGCTCAATTAGTGTGGTTAAGTTGCTTGCCTTAACCCTTTATCGACTCACGGGACTTTAAAGTCCCACATCATACAAACGCTTGCTACATGACATATTTGGTTTCTGTCCCGGCAGGATTTGTATGTCCTGTTATGTGTAATGTTTACTACTCACAACAAACAGTAGTCGCTGCTGGAAGTATATGCAAGGGAGTGGTAAGCAATCTTAATGCAGCCGTATTGACATCATAAAAGTGCAGTGGTCTTAGATTTATAAAAAATAGATATTAGAATAGCTGTAAGTACCTCAGAATTTTTTATAACCTATTCTCAGCTTACATAAATATGGATATAAAATAATTTTGGCCAAATATGATCGGAAAGTTATTTTATGAGCTAAACATCATTTCGGACTGTGAAGTCCCTACAGGCTTCTGGTGTCTACTTTGCTCGAAAAAATATTAATACATTTTCCGTAGTTCTAAACTAGTGGCGTGCCCCAGATTTTCAAAACTGTTGGTATATACACTCTTTCTTAGCAGCCCACCATTTTTCCTAATTTGACATTATTTCTTTACGAATACTGGGCCAAATGAAGGCTATAATCCTCCCCTCCTTGCACACCCTAATGTTCTAGACAGCTCTTTTTGGTGTTGTAGGGCTATGGCAGAAAATATTTCTGATGTAGAGACACCATTTGAGCATAATAGCAATAAATATAAGGTAGTGGCGTGCCTAAGGGGATGTTGGCGAGGGTAATAACACCCCTCCCCCTGCCCTTTGGCTTAGTATTTTTTAAAAAGACCATCAAAAAGAAGGAAATGACAGAGAATATGGGCTGGCTAATAAAAAAAAGTATACTGTCTGGCTGCCTTAGCCGAGACCATGGACGGAAGTGCGCATGCGCCAACCGGACGCGTTCAGTGGCTAAATAGGGGTGACGGAACTTTGGACAGGAAGCGGGTTCCTTGAAAATCATCTGCTGTAGAAACAGCAATGAAGTTTCAACGTAGTAACATCGCCGCCAAAATACATACAGAGATGTTTACGAATTGTGTAAGGGTTAGGTAAGCCAGTCATATACTATATGAGCAAACAGAACATATCAGGAAAGTATTCATATCTTCACATTAGTAGATAATCTTGTTTGTAAAGCAGTAGCTTTATTTTAGATCATTCAATTAAATTGATCTTCTTAGTAAATATTATAATTAGCACAAATGTACACAACATTAATCAGGATAGTATTTAATAATAATAATATTGTTGTATATAGTATTATAAGTATAAATGTAGTAACTGAATGGCTTGTGACATTTGCTAGCAAATCGAGGGTGTTTTGTAGAATGTGCAACAGGGGCCAAAACGTCCCAATTTTCCTCATTCCACTTCGAAACGGTCTGTTGCCAATTGTAAGAGCCATCACATACACAACACAGGAAGCGGTAAAAAACGCAACAAGCAAACCCCCACAAGCGAAATACCACAGGGTAGTTCGGCGAGTGCTTCCCCCTGCTACCCCTCTCCCGTTTGGAATTGTCCTTTTCAGGTAGTTTCGTCTTCCTTGGCCAGACTGTATATAACTTACCCCGTTGTCAAAATCCAGGGCCCGCCACTGTTGGGAGGTCAAGAGTGATGACTTTTTATTTACGCTTTCATGCTCATTTGTCTTTTATTGTACATATTTGTCTGCTGAGGAGTATATTCTAAAATGTGTAACAGGAAGGGTGCATGTAAATGTTGAAGGGAGTATATATTTCATAACTAAGCACCATATGATATACATCATTTCTCTGTTTATACACCAAAACGTTAGTTGCCTGTCGGTTCCATTAATTGTAATTAGTATTATTACAATGTCAGAAAACAATTTGTTGTCAATGCTGCCAAAGGAAGTCTTACCAATACAAATAAATGTTTCAAACTGCCATTTTCTTCCATAACAAAAATTCAGGTTATAAAGGGTTAAGCTAAAAATTGAACACATTTCAAATTCAGAAACATTTTATGTGTAAAAAGTACTAAATAAGCACACATTTGGAACAATCATATAATTTGTGTGAACATATTGGAACATTTCGCGGTGTCCCTGTAAGCACACTTTGGGAACCACTACCATAAGTTAACAAAAGATGGTAATAGCGTAGCCCTGTAATCAAGGGGTCCCAGTGGAGGGGAGACACATAATGATTCCTCCCCCAAGGTCTATGACACCCCTCCCCAAGTTAGAGCAATCCCCACGCCCCCTTTATGCCGAATTATTTACTCTTTTTTTTTTTGATCAGCCAAAATTTGCGGAACAAGATAATACAGACATATTTAAGCAATATCTTTAGGCATTGTTTACAATATAGACATTAACATGTATGTTGTAATGTATATTACTTTGGCAGTGATTGAAATAACATTTTACACAAATGATAATAACTTCTATTGTTGCAAAGTTGTTGCAGCAAATTTGTTGATAATTTCCTCTTTTTGAATCACTTTTTAAATATCGGACTGACGGGATGGACTCATCAGCCATACACGAACGTAGTCTGTTTCTAAGAATTTTTATTATACTCATTGTACGTACGTTCTGCGGAGCAACTTGTCACTGGTATGGAGATCAGAATTTTCTACAATACCTTTAAATTTGGAAAGGTCCAAAATCGGACAACAACAACTGGTCTGACTAACCTTGTATCAATGACAACAGGACTCCCTCCCTTTCCAAACCGTTTCTAAAGGCATAAGAGGTGGTGTTTCATTTAAACTCCATCGCCGCGATCACCCAAAGGTACGTAGAAAAACTGTGTATAATAACTAGGGAACGGAAGTTGATGATGACCTACAAAATGTCCTAAAGAATGGGAAAAAATGACCATTAAATTTGTTAGTTTCAGGTTATAAATTGAAATTAAAAGAAAATTAATCAAAACACAATCTTACTTCCAAAAAAAAAAAAAAAAAAAAAAAGGCACCAACCTGGTGGTTTCCCCCGACACAACAAAGACTGTCACCAGTTTCCTTAACTCGTAAATTGCAATCCTGCGATATATACAGAGTGACAATTAATGAACTATATGAAATAAAACGGAAATTAGTGACAAACCACGTAGTACACAAACTGTGTTGCACATGTAAACGGCACTACAGACATTCGGATTTAGGTTATGACATGTTCGATATGTCTGCCATCTCTGGCGATGATGTGGGGCAGACGAACAGCAAAATTCTGCATGACCGCTGAAGTGTCGAAACATCGATGACCTCCTGAATGGCAGTTTTGAGCTCGGCAATGGTTTTGGGGTTATTTCTGTACACCTTGTCCTTAACATAGCCCCCTTCCAGTGGCCTCTGGGTACCCCAGAGCCAGAATGCGGTCCCCAAAATACTCCTCCAGGACATTTTCACTTGCAAATGGCCGACATCAACACGTTGCGTGCGCATACGCATACGAATTCCCACCATGCCCTGTGGCCAGCCACGCAGTTTGGACGTCATCACGCGAACCGTTCAGAAATTATGACGGTTTTATTTCATATAGTTCATTAATTGTCACCCTGTATATAGGCCTATGTTCACCTTGGTGAAAAGACTCAAGAATATTACCAAAATGAAAGAAGTGACAAAATATGACGAGACAATACACTGAATATTGCTAAAAATGATTTAAAATTACCTTTTTTGGATTCTAGACGAAGTGTAATATTGTGTATATTTAATGGCATCGTGTTAGAGATGTTAGGAAAAAGATGACATTTCATCAACTATTCAATTTTGTACACCCCCCCGAAATAAAACCTCAGGACGCAGGAGCGTCGTGAATCCCCCCTGTGGGCACCCCTTGGGTCCAGTCCAGATTAGCCTTTCTGTGCATGAAGTGAATTTAAAACAACAGGAACACTGGTAAATGCGTGACTTCCAAAGAACTTGAATATTTACTCGTAAAATCATCACGCAGTCTGAGCGAACAGACTGTCGAATGACGCAAAAATCTTCTAGGGAGGTAAGGAGGGGGGGGGGAGAGATCCGTAACGCACACTTTTCTCCTCCCGCGCCGAGCCCACGCGATGTTCGTTACGCACGCTTCAACCTGCGCATGCGCACAAACGAAGATACCGCGCCAGCACGAGACTCCGCAAAGTTCGGAGAGGACGTCGTGACGCGAGACGAGCGCTGACCGCTGGAGATGTCGGAAACAGATGATAACGCCTGACCTGACTCGCGAGTGACCTCACGTGCGGCATGGCGACCGGCCGAGGTCGGCAGTGACCGGGTTGGAAGTTACATATGGTGCGTCCGCTGTGCAGGATGCGGGTGTTGTGTGCGGTTCCTGTTTAGTGTGTTTCTGTGTGAGTGTGTGTGGTGTTCTTATCAAACGTGCTGAAACAAAGGAGCAACGAAATGCGATAGAGGAAGTGGTAAATAAAGCGGCAGGATTATGTCAGCCAAATGGAAGGTGGTTGTGTCTCGCTTACGGAAGAGGTATGTTGTTTATTCGTTACGTTACACCCATAGGCGCCGACTCCATGGGGCTTGGGGGGGGGGGGATGGGGCTCGATCCCCCCAATGTTAACGATGTGGGGGCGGAGCCCCCCAAATAATTTTGCTTAAGAGGATCTAATATATTATTTTGCTTCTCTTGTAAAGTTTACTCTGAATTGTGCCACATGAACTTAACTTTAAATACACAATTGAAATGTTTTAGACCATCAACTTTGGGGGGCTATGACCAGATACAGCAAAACACATGACTTAGTACTATATACTAAGTATATGATTATGAATATTGTTAACATTTTTACTAGAAAGAGTTTCAAAAGACGATGTGCATGAACTAGGAGAGTGGATGGGACGTTCGGGCTACAAATGGCTCTCACATGACATTCAGAACGAGATCATTGATATATGAGGGAGATCTGTTTTGCGCTCCGTGGTAGCAGATATTAAAAGTCGGGAATATTTTGCTATTAGGGTTGACGAAACTTGTGACATATCGATCCGTGAACAACTGACATTCTGCATTCGAACTGTAAATTAAAATTTTAATATTTTTGAGGAATTCATGGGCTTTTACGAGATTCCGAACACTGAGGCCAAAACTTAAAAAAGGGAGAGAGTGAGTCATTCATTAATTTATTTCAGTGATCAGAGCCCTCCCCAATAATTTTGACAAGTCGGCGCCCCTGGTTACACCATTCGGTTGATTTGTTGTTTTAGGTCCAATTTATGCACACATAGGCTAATCGGGACTGGACCTACAGTTTAAAGTGGGATCCGAACCACTATGTGCCTCCACATGGTATCGAACCCGTGGCCCCTTGATTACAATGCCACAATGTTACCACAACGCCATCGGCGAGGCTCTAGCAGGGTTCTTAAAGGTCCGCGAATTTTAAATAAATTCAATTCCGGTCCAAGAGAGAAAATCATCAAGGGTAAATGGGTTCTGGACCGAAAAGAACCTTTTCTATCTGTAAAGTATTTCATTTCGGTCCAGGAACCTTTTTTCCGGATGAATTTAAATACGGTCCAGGAACCTTTTCTTCAATGAAACAATACTCAACTTGGACCGAATTTAAATTGTGCGAAGAAAATGGTTCCGGTCCTGCAGCGGAGCCCAATAGAACCCATTAGAATTTATGGGTACCTGGGACTTTAACAACCCTGGGCTCTAGGTCAATCGATTTGATTTGGGTTGATTGTTTTGTTATTTAGCGTCGCTTTTCTGCCACTTCTTAGCTAATTGCGACGATGAAGATGAATGATGATATTGATGAAAGCACACTCACACACACGCATTCCCAGGTCGGGATTCGAACCCCGGACCTCTGGCTTCGTAGCGCGATGTGCTAACCACTCCGCCACGGGGGCCGGTTGGTGAGGAAATTGGTGACGTAAGTAGAAGGGATGGCAGGTGTCATAACTCTCCATCCCCAACGACAAATACAGAAAAACGTCAAAGTATTGAAGTCGCTACTAGAAGAAAGTCACCCCTTTCCCACTTTAAACTGTAGGTCCAGTCCCGATTAGCCTTAATGTGTATAAAGTGGACTTAAAACACCAAATCTACCAACCAACCAAGGCTTTGATGAGAGGAATGCAAAGAATGTGGAACGAAGTTAAGACATTGAGTTTATAAGCCCACTTTACGCACAGATAGGCTAATTGGTACTGGACCTACAGTTTAAGGTAGGATTCGAACCCGGGACCCCTTGATTCCAAGGCGACGACATTGCCATTATGTCAATATAGCATTCGGGCCAAAATAGTTAAAGTTTTAACTCAAGTCTACAATATGAAAAGTCAAGAACCATCTTTATGCTAAAAATAATGCTCGTAATAAAGTTATTTTTCATCCTGCACACCCTCTTTTTCTTTTCTCATTCTCTTTTTTTTACGTTTCTTTCTTTCGTAGAGTAAGATGATTTCCATAACATCTCCCGACTCTTGTGAATTTGCAGCTTGGGAGCGAGTCACAACTTCCAAAGCAGCCAATCAACAAGCGAGCTACTGAAGTCATTCCAAACGGGCACCAATCGCGGACCGTCTTCCCCACGCTCCTCGCTGTCGGTAGGCTCACTAGCTAGACTCGCGCAGTCAGCCAGACTGTTCCGAAAATAATCGGACTCTACGTTCCTCTTATTCTCTTTAATATAGTGGATCTCTACGTTGACGAAATGGTATCTCGTCCTGTATCTCGTCCGATACTTGGTAGATGCACATAGTGGTTCGGATCCCACTTTAAACTCTAGCTCCAGTCCCGATTAGCCTTACTGTGCGTAAAGTGGACTTACCAAAAAATCAAACTTATATTCCTTCGTTTTACTTCATCTTTATCAGTAGTTTCCTTCTCTTCTCCATCTTTCTTGTTTCTTCCTTATGGCCTTCTCTTTTTTGGTCCTCTTTCAGAATTTCTAGATGACCTGAAGCAAGGCAAATGTGGCCACGTGCTGTAACTTGGGCGGGCATGTGTTAGAGTACTGGGCTGCGATACCAGAGGTCCTAGATTCGAATTCCTGCTAAGAAAGTCCAAAGTATTATTTTTGCTTGTTCTCGCATTCTATTCGCTGATTATTGTTTTTATGTTCATCTTATAAAAGTAATCAAACATTCGCTTCTGTAATTGGACAAGTTTCATACGCTCTGTACCTTTATATTGATTGATTGATTGATTTACTTTATTTTACTTCGCTTTTTTGTGCCACTTTTGGCTAATTTGCGAAGATGGGGATGAGTGATGATATGATGAATGGACACTCACAAACATCCATGCCCAGGTCGGGATTCGCACCCGGGACCCCTGGCGTCGTAGCGCGATGTGCTAACCACTCCGCCACTAGGGGCCGACTCTGTACTTTTATAATATCTTCACTTGTACGGTACATTTTCTAACATTAAATTTATTTCCTGAGTACATCCACTTGCAATTTTGGTATTTTTTGTTATTTTACGTCGCATTTCCTCCAATTGGGCTAATCGCGACGACGAGGATGAGTGATAATTTGATGAAATTGACAGAAGGGACACTCACAACTAACATCCATGCCCAGATGCCCACACCGAGACCCGAACCCGGGAACTTCGATGCCGGTATCAAAAATCGACTACACCGAGTATACTTCTAATTGTATTCACGGACACTTCTGGGTTGTAATGATCTCATTGACTTACAATGGAATCATTACAACCCAGAAGTGTTCATGACTGTACATGTACCTGGGTAAATAGTATACCTAAATTTTGAGCCCAACCCGAAGGATTTCTTAGGATAAGCCATACTGGATAAGAAGCTATTATCTTCATTTATTCGAAAGCCCAAATGCCAGAGACGCTTATGAAAGTATTTCCGCTATTCTCAGTCCCTATATTGGCAGCAGAGTTTAATCGATGAGAAGACGTACTCAAAATAAGCACCCATGACTTGTCCGGGATTGAAAACTTGCATTCCTTGTTTCTCGCCGCGCTATAAGTAAAAAGATATCGTACGTCTACAAAGTTGTCGTTGTTGGTAAGTGAAGTACAACTGGATGAAAGACGAACTGCAGATCTCGCATCAACAGGCGAGTATGATTTATTGGGACGTTGCTTCGGTATTCAGACCGTCTGCTCCACTTTGTGACGATAGCCTGAAGGAAGAAGACGAGCTGCGATAAATATTGATGCATTTTGTCTCATTGTCGATTACCAGCAGAGACACCTATCGGTCCGAAACCGAAGATGTTATGAAATGTGGATGGTCACAAAAGTCTGATGATTTGATTTGATAGTTGTTATTCTCACTTTTGGCTAATCGCCGCGATGAGGATGAGTGATGATATGAAACTGAAGTTTTGTACTACTGCTTTAGCCCCTATACATACCTGTTGCACACTCACCTCACTTAGTACTCCGGCAGTTTGTTTCTTTATACAGCATATTTGCAGATGATACAATTAAACCTACAAGTGGATCAATATACGCTGTATAGAATACACAACTAACCTCGCTGCTGCTTTATCGCCGTTGTTGTTCCTGGGGAAGTCCTCTTTATGCTCAGACAGGCTAATCGAGACTGGACCTACAGTCTAAAGTAGAATAGGAAGCACTGTGAAACATGTCTCCACTGGGTATCGAACACCAAAATCACCAACGAATCACAGACGTGCGGCGTTGCCTAGTTCCGTGACAAAGCGTCTCGCTCAACCACGCTCTTTTCCGTGTGAGATTTCGACATGGCACCGCTGCAGTGCGCTGCTATTGGCTATTGCCATATGCAGGAGATTTGACGCGCACTTTATTTATTTGATAAACAACTTTCCACATAGCGAAAGGGTAAGAACCTTGAATAAGAAGGAAAGACGACAAAGCTAAAGTGAAGAGAATGGGAGATTTAGAACAAGACGATGTAGGCTTTGGATTAAAGTTTTGGGCGGTTAAAGTGCGAAAGGATTTAGTCCTACGTGGAGATTACAGGACCCAAGAGAAGGACTTCCAACTAAAAAGTATTGGAATCCGGTTTACGCTTGTCATATGGCGCAGAACCGCGACTCTCCGAACCGTCGTTGGAACATTAGTGGCGGATCCAGGAATGGCACTAGCCGGGCGGGAAACCTTTTCCAATCACCATTTCCATAGCTTTTATATAAGCAATATACGTGGGCTGTAAATTTAAAAGTGGCAACACTGCCAGGAAGAGGTGATAACGCCGTGCATGTATTATTAGTAAACCCCAGATTTTTATGTAACATCAAAGTACAAAGTGTGTAACAATAATCGATAAAATATGTACCTAAATATGTATTTTCAAGTGGATATGTAGCAAAGTATGTAGTATCAAAGAATATGTAATATTAATAATTAGAGCCCGGAAGTTCAGGCATTTATTTTCGTTAAAATAGGCAGGCAAAAAGGTATTTATAATGTGGAAAATAGGCACTAAAAATGAAAAAAAAAGGCAAAATAAAGCGAAGAAAGGCACATTTGGAAGTCACTTACTTTTATCTATAATCTCTGGCAAAATGTTAAAATCTACATTGGGAAGAGCATTTCAATTTTCTCCGTCTTGATTACACATAACTACAAGCTGTTTTTTTAAGTTCTCAACATTCATTGATAGTCGTCTGTCAGAGAGAATGTTTTTCATAATAGAAAATGATCTTTCTACTTCGACAGAAGTTATTGGAGCATACATAAAACAAGCTAATGTAGCTGGACTCATTTTGGTAACAGAATTTTCACCTTTTAGAATATCACAAATTGTTTTCAATTGTTTCAAGTCCTTATTTGCACTCACTACACGTTTGCACTTTTCCGCAACAGCTGACCCCTTTTCTCCTGGCACTTCCATCATCTGCTGCATAGATTCCTCGAAGATTTTCATGGATGCTACAAGAGTCTCACCTCTTTCTTCTAGCTTTGTAATTGTCTCTGGCAATGCACAATAATGTGCAAAAATAAACGACAGTTCATTCTTCAGTTCTGAATAGCACAGGAGTTTCTCACTTCACGAATTGAAGCCGCTTCATTTTCTGGAAGAGCATCTATCACCTCACTGATTTTTTCAAGGTTGTTAGCATAATATATAGCTGCTGATATCCAGGTTCCCCATCTTGTCAAGACTGGTTGCGGAGGTAAACTAAGCTCAGCCGCAACTTCCTGAAATTTTCGGGTTCGAGAGGGAGATTTCAGAAATATCTTCTTTGTGTTCGAAATCAACCTCTCCACTTCAGCAGTCAATCATGCACAAGAAATGTTAACCGAAAGGCAATATCCTGACTCAGCATGAAATACTTTTTTCTCACACTTTTCTTCTTCAGCAGTGTTGAAACATGCGTGAGTTCAATATTACTTAAATAAGGCGAAAATTATTCACATAATAAACGGAAGAAAAATAAATGCCAACATATTTTTTTAAACAATGGTCAAATTTCATTGAAAAAGGCAAAAAAAAGGCATTATAATTAAAAATAGGCAGTGGGGTCCCAAATAGGCAAAATGAAAAGGCTTCTAAAACATTCGAAACAACATAAAAAACGTATATCCGGAAAATTTTTATCAATATATATATATATATATATATATATCAATATATGCAGTATCAATATATGTTATATAAAAAGAGGCATTTTGCCAAACTTCCGGGCTCTATTAATAATAATCGAGTAGCTATCCAAGCAATTTCAGGAACATATTTGAACATATTCAACATAATTTTAAGAACATAAATTGTTCAAATTAAGATTTGTATCAAATTTATAAACTCAAGAAGTACAGCACCGTGCACATATGTTGTCAACTATTAATTACTTTTCACATCCAAATCCTTGTAGAATACAGTATGTATCATACTTGTTCGTACAGGCTGTATACATTGTATGAAACACCTCTGAACGTGGTCAGTTTGCAAATTATCGTAACAAAAGGTGTCCAGTATTCAGGGAGGACCTTCGAAAGGGTAATTTGTACAACATATGTGAGATACAGCAATTGTATTGGATGGAGAGTATTATAAATCGTTAGACGTTGTTTCATGTATGTACCTTTTTGTTCGTACGCGTGAGTCATGTAGTGATCATGTCACATCGTTGTGTGCAGCACACTGCATTTTGTGCGTACAGCTTCAGTTGCAGGTCTGTTTAGTCACTCTAGCGTTCAACCAGCCGGTCAGGTTGGGCAGTCGACAGAAGCTCAGCTCTGACCTTAAAGGTGTGATAGTGAATCTTGCTCTTAAATAACATTCCTTGAGGGTGTAACGACCGCCATGTTAGGCATATTTCAGTCGTATATTGGCATTTATTTTATTCGTATACTTTCAAGTTAAGAACTTGGATTAAATTATTTATACTTAATTGTTTTCATAATTCATATATATATTTACGTTTTATCTTATATTATTCGCGTATTTTTGCAATATTTATTCAGAATTTATAGGCTAATAATTATCCCAAATAATATATGCAACGTTTTCATTGTTTTTCAAGCACAAGTTAAATACATTTCTTCTTAATATCGATTTTTGTTCAACAATGTACAAGATTGAAGTAATTTGTCTTCCTTATAAACTAAATCTTTATTTAATCATTTTTTTATGTGCAAGGGCAAATATGATTTATTTGATAGAATCAGTTTAGTTATTTCTGTATAGTTTAATATTGTAATATTATAGCAAAGTATTTCTCCCTCGTTTTCAATAAAATATCGTTTTCCTATTGGCTGTTTATGTTAGGAGTGGGGGAACCACGGTTCGTGTTCTTGGCTATGTAAAAACTTCCACGTTGGCATTTTTAATTGTTGCCAACCTTAACTTTAGCTTACTATCGCTAATTAACATTGATGTGTTATATAAATTATCAGTTTTTCTTGTGTTATTTTATGTTATGAGTTTGTATTGTAAGTTAGAACAATCTGTTGTACTGCGCCTCGCGCTTGAGGTAGGCAGTTGAGGTCTTGCTATTAACTGTGAAGGCGGTGCGCGGACTCTCGTGTTAAATAAATTGTTTATCACTGCCTGCGAGCGTGCATGACCCAACAAATTATAACTTTTAACTTGTGCGAATCAGTATGTACGCGCGCGATTCGTGATTAAAGATTTTGGACATTTTAATTATAAAGTATTTGGAATTTTATTTACTGTCACGTGTCGCAATTCGGTGGTTTCCTTCCTGGAGGAAGTGTGGATCGTCTTAATCCCGATCCCTGGGTGAGAACTGGTGCTCCCAACTGACCAGCCGGAGCAAGGAGCGGTGTGTTGCCAATTCGGATCTCCATACCCTGGAGTTACGAGTGGTGGCACGTTGCATTGCAAGGGAAATAGGGTCATTAGTGAACATATCTCATTCTACTGTTCAGTATAGTAAATATATTCAAATATGAGGGTTCAACAAAGAATCGGGCAAGAAGAAAGGAACTAACTGAAAGAGGAATTTTTCATGGTGAGAAAAGTTAAGGCTAATCTAAAATTAAATATTACGAAATTAAGGTCACGGGTCGAAATTGCAACAGGAAAGACACAGAGCAATTTAACAGTTCATCGCGCATTGTACAGACAGGGATATCATGGGATAGTGCAAAAAACGATGTGCATAAAGACCAGGAGTTCTGGAACAACGAACGTCCTCTGCTGCGATGAGACCAAAATAAACCTTTTCGGATCAGATTGTGTCCACAGGGTGTGGAGGAAAACGAATGAAGATAACAACGTTCCATTGTTGTGAATATTATTTCAGCAAGACTTTTTGTTTCTTTTTTCTTTTCTATCGGTGTACTTTATCATTTCACTTTCCGACTACCTCTGTACGGATAAGACTGGTACATACTGTATGTAAATGTACTGGCAGATTCACGAATAATTAATTCATACAAGGCTTACTTATGTTTTGATACAGAGTGAGCCACAAGGTACAAGTCGAATTACTTTCAGAACATCTCCAGCGGACTGCGCGAGTCTGTCTAGCGAGCCTAGTGGGCGTGTAGAACCTGAGCAAGAGGCTTAGCGATAGGTTCCGGATTGAGATGACGTCAGCGGCTCGCTTGGTTAATTAGCTGCTTCGAGAGTTGTGACTCGTTCCGATGCTTCAAATGCATACTTTCCTATGTTCTCAGCTGCCATTGATCAGAAAGAACAATGGAATTAAAACACAGAACTAGTTTTGTACTTCTTGTGCAAGGGAACATATTGTGTAACTCGCTACATACAGGAAAGTAGCTTTCTTATCCACCGATGCCAACTTTATAGGTTCTTTGCCTAAACCTAAAAGCAAAATGAAAATATGTAACCAGAAAAGGGGGGGAGGGGGAAACTCAGCATCTTTCGATAATAACAGTTCCCGTTTTTTATTTTATTTTTTCTTCAGTCTGTCTTTCGACTTAGCAGTCAATTTAGGTGACCGGACCGTAAGCACAATGCATATCATTGATTAGAAAATATGTATGACATCACATGAGTTACAAATTTTCTTCATCGTGTTTCACGGATCGAAAATATACGAAAAAGCATCAAGATAGGAAAAAATCACCAAAGTATGTTGTCTTATGTAAAGTAAATTAGCAAATATATAACATAAAAATTATGTAAAATCATGTTAGTTTATAATTCGTTGACATTTTCCTGTTCAAGGTATGTATGTACAGTGGGATCCATGAGTATTATTATGCTAATTGTCCATGACTATTTTCATTTATTTTTCTCTTACATCCTATGTGTTTTTAAGCGATACATTTTTATGTTAGCTGGTGCAGAAGTTGCCAACAGCTTGTTTTGAGTTTTATTTTAATTCTTGAAGCTCTTACAGGGTCAAATAAAGTGCACGAACATGGTGATGGACAATTTGCACGGTAATACTCATGGATCTCACTGTACAGATCATTCCCTGACATTCGCTACGAGACTCGGCGGCAAGCTCCCCTGCATCAGCGCTTGTCTTTCCCGGTGAACGGGTCAGTGACAGTCGCTAGATTCGGCTATTAAAATTACAGTTTTTATATTGTGTACTAACCTTGACTACAGAAGGTGTTGAAAATGATGTCCCTCTGCTGCAACACATTCCTGGAATCTGCGAAGGAAATTGGCATTTACACGTGCAAGTTCGTCTACTGTAATTCTCCCGATTTTTTCGTACAATACTCTTTTTTAACTCACGGATGGTGTGCGGATTGTCTTTGTATACTTTATTTCCACATTTTTCTTTCAACTTTTATTCAGAACTGACCCTGTTACTCTAAACTTTTTTTACGAGGTTTAATATAAGCGACTGTCGCGGACCCGTTCACCGGGAAAGACAAGCCCTGATGCCGGGCCGCTTGCCGCCGAGTCTCGTAGCGAAAGGCAGGGAATGCTCTGTAGAAAGGAATAGGATATGTAATTACATGCAAATCCGGGCTCTAGTTATCAGGCATTGAGTATTTATTGTCAGTCGGGGCCCGTGTCGATGTGTGGAGTATCAAAAGTGGTCGTTGCAGCGAGTGCTGTTGTGTATGCTGTGTTCACTGCCCTAAAACATGTTTACAAAGGCGATTCTGTTTGCATCATGCTTCGTTCCCGATATTATCACCATTGTTGTAATATAATGCTATCAATACTTGTTTTTTAGCTAGTCATCCATTTTGGATGATTGATTTGCTTTATTTTACTTCGCTTTTGTGGCACTCTTGGGCAAAGATGGGGATGATGAAATTGATGAATGGACACTTACAGACATCCATGCCCAGGTTGTAGAGCGATGTGCTAACCACTCCGCTACGGAGGACGGTCCATCATCCATTTTGGGAAGGGCACGTGCCCCCCTGCCCCTCCCGCTAAATCCGCCAATGGTACTAAATGTATTACGTGTAATTCTATTCTCAGCAATGAAAACTCAAATGATAAATATCGCAACAATATAGCTTTTTTTAAACCCCACTTCTCCTTCGGTCAACCAACAGGTTGCTCATCACCGCTGAAAATTGAGCATATCTATTTCATGTTCTCGCGCTGCAACATTCCCTCTCCGCCAATTTGATTCCCCCTGCAGCTTGTAAAGCAAAGCACAATTCTTTATGTAACGTTCCGGCGGCGTGATGGCCTCGCTAAACACCGCACTGCCTACCGCATTCAACTCGTGCATATTGCAGCGTGTAATGGAACGATACGCTGTGTGCAAACGATCTATGAACGTCAACAACAGTTAAGGCACCTATCGCTTCGGTGTTAACTCCTCCATGCATCGACTTCCTGCGCGGGGGTATGTTTGCCTGTGTAATTGGTTGAGAAATCAGTTCCGTTGACTTATTACTGACATACATACGAAGGTTGTTCGCGAAGCAAATCTATCCGTTTTTGTAGTTGCTTGCTCTGCGTCCATGATTTCGTCATTAAACAAACGAGGAAATCGTATTTGGATACTTAATCATTGATGTCGAAGTAAAATCGTGTCGATCCCAAGCCATGAAAATGGAATGTCAAGTGGATTGTAAATCTGAGAGAGAACGGAGCAATGAATAGCAACGTTTCACAGTGGAGAGACATCACACGCTATCTAAGTCTGCATGTCTGCATTCGATTGGTCGAAATCAAGTGACAAGCGACGCGAATCGCCGCTTCTACGTGAAGTTTTCCTTGCACATACAATTGTTGTTGCAATAATAGTAAACTTTATACAACTACGAACAGTGGTGGTTTTAAGGCTATTAAGAGAACCCGGTTTTGATTTACAATATGAGCTCATATACAATGCTTATGGGAGATTTAACACCGAAACGACAAGCAACACGCCACGCTTGAGGGAGCTTTCAGACCGAAGCGACGCGGATTTCATCAATCGAACGCAGGCTTGTTATGCCGATACGATGTGAAACGTAGCTGTTGCTTGGCTTGCTCCCAAGCAACGTGTGTCGGTTGTCGCATCGGTCTGAATTCTCCCTGAAGCAAAACATTCACAGCGCATGCGAGAACAAAAGACGATGCACGGTGTTGAGAAAATGGCCCAGTGCGAGTCACGCGCAAGCGACACACGACACTTGCAGCGTGTCGTGTCTGTTCCGTTCGAAAGGTCATATTGATTACTGGGACACGTGTTGCCTGTCGAGTGCCGCTTGTTGCTTCGGTCTGAAATCTCGCAAGGACAACACTGTGATTGTAGCGAGACAGTCATGTAAAAATCGAGTTTCGTTGACAGTTCATGAAATACTGAAACAAGTGAAGAAGCAAGCGAACGAATCAAGTAAACAAGTCTGCAACGATGCGTGCGGCAGGCTCGATTGCTCGTTTAATTGGCGTTTTCGACCTGCAATAAGTGACGTCACTTCAGATAAGACCGTGCTGCAAACTTTCTTTTTGAACCGTTTAGAGAGCCTGACGAGTATTTATAAACGAGAAGCGACCGTGAACATCATTTGACGGAATCCATCTACACTAATTCATTACCTCACCGCAGTGGTATCGTCGTCGCCTTGTAATTAAGAGGTCCCGGGTTCGATGAAGGCACATAGTGGTTCGGATCCCACTTTAAACTGTAGGTCCAGTCCCGATTAACCTTACTGTGCATAAAGTGGACTTAAAACACAAACAATCATTACCTCACTGCTTAGCTCAGAAATCGTGATCAAATAAGGACAACTGTTGCGCCAAAATCCTATCGTACTTGAAGCTAGTGTAAGACCAGCCTAAGAACTACGAAGGCAGTCTTCTCCCGTTCCTGTTCCTGACGCAGCAGCAGCGCCGATGGGGATAAGGAAGGTAAATGCTCCCGGCCCAGCTGTAAACAAACGACGGTGCCTCGTACACAAGAATAATGGACCTTTGCCAAAGTTGATGATGGACGTCTTAAAATATCCCCAATTGGGGCGAATTTACATTGCAGTTCACATCAGACCGCAGTTAATGGGGCTGCACTAAACGACGCGAGTCCCTTCTCACCTCGCTAACATCGAAGCGAGGGAGCGTTTATTTCCATTTTAACTGCGGTGGAACGAACCATCTCGCTTTTATTTACTGAGACGTGACCCACACAGGCTTGGGCCGCGTCTAAAAGACGCAAGAGGCGCTTGCATCGCATCGGAAATGACGTCAGAAACTGCTACACACAGACTCCAAAACGTGTCAATTGACATATATTTTGATTTCAATAACACGTTAACGTGCATAAACTGCAAATGATGCACCTTTTAGTGTGTCAAAATACACATGGGGATGTATTAAACGGTATTTTGAGATGAAGTTCCGTGTGATACACTAAAATGCATCAATTTGGAAGATCAGACAAGATCATTTCGAAGATAAGAAAATTACACATTTAGCTGTGTCACTTGATGCATTAAAAGTGAAAGTTTGTTATCTTCGAAATGATCTTGTATGATCTTCCAAATTGATGCATTTTAGTGCATCACAAGGGACTTCATCTCATAAAAATGCCCTTTAATACATTCCTATGTGTATTTTGACACACTAGAAGGTGCATCATTTGCAGTTTATGCACGTTAACGTGTTATTGAAATCAAAATATATATATGTGTCAATTGACACGTTTTGGGTTCTGTGTGTACTTCATGGATTTGACTTCCATATACTGTATTTTACAAGAAGCAAGCAAGGTAATGAAAATACAAAAATATTCACAGATTAATGTTGACCTTCAAAATTTGAATAATCTGAAGTTACTAATGTAATGACATAGGATTATGAGAAAAGCAAAGTTGCACTATAAAAAACAGTTCGTGATTCTCTGAGGAAGTGACGATACAGCCTCCCAGATAGCGTAGCGATGCCGAAGGGGTCCCGGGTTCGATTCGCGGTGGAGGCAATAATAGTTCCGATCCACTTTAAACTGAAGATCCAGTCCCGATTAGCCTATCTGTGCACGGAGTGAACTTGAAACGTACTTTTACGTAATGTTCCGCGTATAAACCTTTCTTATGTGAGCATATGTAAATGTATTTTACTATGTAAAATAGCAAAGTGGATGGCAATAAACGTTTGTAAAAGGTCGCGAGTCACGAGTTTGGCTCCATACAACGGACTTCCTTCAAAATATGATACACGCACTGGCGGAGATTATGGGGGGCGAGGGGGGCAGTTGCCCCCCCCGCAAATTTTCGCCACTTTTGCCCCCGCACTATGCTAAACCTTATATACAAAGGGAAATATACTGTCTTTGCCCCCACAGTTTTGCACTTTGCCCCCCCCCCCCCCGCTTTTGGAACCCAATCGCCGCCACTGTAACACGTCAATCATTAAAACAATTCACTGCTGCTTTTTGCTTAAAATAATCATGGTTGCGCCACAAACTTTTAAATCGACCACTGAAAATTGTGGAATGTCGTTAAAATTTCAAGCTTGGTACCCATCGCAAGGCCTTTTACTAATGACGGCACTGAGACAAGTATTTTTCTTGTGCTGGTCTCGTCTAGAATTACAGGAAAGATTGAAAATCGATATGAGAACGCCATGGCACAAGGTGACATGGTAGGTGTGCGTTGGCACTTCTGAGAACCACAATATTACAGTATTGGCCAATATTGGACTCATTGTAAAAAATAAGCATATTTCCTTGTTTTGAAAGTGTTCTAACTAAATATATTTGACGATTGTTATAACTTTTTATGGGATTAAACTGTTTCTCTGCTTCGGTAGGATCTTGTTTCCCACAATCCTTTCTGTTACTGTGTCCCACCAGTAGATGGCAGCACGATTCTTTGCACGTTTGCAAAAATGCCTGGAAAAATACGTACATTGTTTACCGTGTTATTTATGCTATTTGCTTGGTTGTAACAAAGGAAATATTAATTCTAATTGTTATAAGGGTGTTCTTTATTTGTATCTTCGGAGCAACGCGTAATGTCATAAACCACGTGGTTTGAAGTTTAGAAAAAATAGTGAAAGGGAATTGTACACAAACAATTAAAATGGGCTCAAAAAGAGCCAAAGGTGGTCATATGAAGTACTGGCAGTGCTTGCAGTGTGTATAACAATGCAATGTATATCACAAAACATTAAATCTGTCAAATTGCTTTATATAAAGTGAGTTAATCTGTGTTTTATTTTTCAACTAATGAGTCCAATAATATGGCCAATACTGTATTCTAATAAGGAATATCCCCCCCTCTTATTCTGAGATACGACTTCAACTTAATCTTACTTACGGATCATGGTACACAAAATGTTTGATAAAACTTTGAGCATATTTTGTAACAATGACGTTTCTATTAAAAATCTATAAGTTGTATTTTTATTCTAAAACATTATGCAAGTACTGTTTTCCACGGAAAACGAGTTGACAGCCTTGCAAATGTAAAAAAGGAAGTAAAGTGCTCCCCTGTGCTTTGCACCATGCCATGAAGGCGTATAGGGGGTTTGGGGTTGGAGCCCCACGCATTCTTGATCTCGGCCGAGCTGGAGATGATGTGATCAGCACCACGCCCCTGACCACCTTTACCCTCTCCCCGAGTTTCCTCCAGGTACCCACTTTATACGACGCTGGGTGGGCGCCGGAGCCACTTGAACAGGTTGTAAAAGTCCCGGTTCTCCCCCGCCGGGGATCGAACCCGGGTCTCTCGCAGGGTAGTCAGACGTCCTAACGACTGAGCTAGTGCCCAGCATAAATACTTCTTGCTTACAAATGATCCGGCAAAAGTTAGCTGTTTTGCACGAAGGCAATGCTGTGAAATAAGGCTCTATTAATTTAGCATTAAACAACAAAAACAACGCTAATGTCGAACGTGCGAGTCTCAGAATTTTGATCTGGTAGTTAAATCACTCTAACGAAGCACTGATGGGACATTAACCACAAGTATCTTTACCCTGGAAGGAGGTGGGGGGGGGGGGGGCAGACCCTTGTTCACCTTCCTACGAATACTTCGCCACGCTACTGCACACACAGACACATTGCCATGAAGCGTACAACACTTTGTAGTTCATTTATTACCATTATTTGTGCGTATGTGTGTGAAATTCGTTCCGGCTTGAGCTTTCGAAAACGACATTTGCATAAAACAATGGGACAAGAAATCGAACGTAATGCTTGCATTCTTGAGTGACAGTTATTAACGGCATTAAATTTACTTCCGCCATTTTAATGACAATGTGCTGAATAACAAACAACCTGTTTTACGCTTGATCTAGCACGACTAGGCTAAAATGAACTTAATTCCAATTACGAACAGAGACAGGCAATTAGTACACGTATTTTACTTCTACTCGTATGTACACTCTCAGCAAATAAGAAACACGAGGAAAACACAACAAACTGAAGTAGATCATTCGATTGTTGAAATAGCCAATAACAAGGCTTCTCTGTGCGAAAGATTCTCCCTTCATTAGAGTCACTCGGGAGAATATGACCTTCGAGGTTAAATGCTCACCCCCTCGTATCTTGCGCAACGTTAATGTTATGGCAACTCTGCGACTCTTGTTTGAAAGCGTCCTCCTCGGTGAGACGAGGCAGCAAATTTGGAGCTTGTAAGATGAATCTGAAGCCATTCAGGGTTAATTTTTGAGGTAACAATTTTTTGGACGTTGCTGTAATAACAGTGTGCAATAATATTCCCAAGAGAGAAAGAAACTGAATTATATTTGGTGTAAAGATCAAGAGTCAGGGAAACATATCTGCAGAGTGAAACTGCCGCAGAGTTGCCAACCAGTGATTAAATTTTATGCTTGTAGCTGTGGGGTGATATGCCCACAGAAATTAAGTACAATATGCCCATGGGCATTATTATGAGAAGAAATGAACACAATAAAACTGGATCCAGTGTATTCGTTGCAGTATGTGGATGCATGAAATATGTACCAAATTTTCGTCCATGTGTCCAAGGTGCAATGCAATTTCTCACAAATGTAAACAGTAAAAGAGGCTATGGTAAATTCAAAATAAATGTTGTTAGAAACGCTATGCTTTTCTGTACAAATGATGTTCTGTTTACGAAACAAACGTTAATAATCTTCCAGTTAATGCTATGTATTATTTTCCTTTAAATATGTCGTGTCAAGTATTACAACAATTGTTTCTTGTATTGGGCATTTTACCCTGAACACGGGGTGATTTGCCCAAATTGACGTTCATCTCTTTATTTTTCTATGGATCTTTTGATATAAGACTTATAGTAATAAAACTTATATGTAACAATCAGTGGCGTATACTGAGACAAAGGTCCGGGCTATGAATAGAAATAAGTTACCAACTCCTTAGAAAACAGGTTGCCAACTCATAAGAAATCAGGTTGCCAACTCATAGGAAATCAGGTTGCCAACTCAGGAAATCAGGTTACCAACTCACAAGAAATCAGGTTGCCAACTCCAGAATCACCATTATCATCTCACTGATATGAATAATTTTGTTTACAATTTCTGATCGATTTTTCTCCTGTATTTTATTCTCTAGACTTCAGGCTTCGCAGATAGCTTAGCTAGTCTAGAATATACGCTCCTGGTAACAATAACAAAACACTCCTTCATTTCGCGAAGCTATAAACCGCCAAAAAAAGTTGGACGTATTCTCCCGAGTGGCTATTGATCGCAACTGTCCCATAGTGTATCGCCGTCTTACTATTATCATAAAGACTAACGTTAACTTAACAATGTACTTTATTGTACAACTCAGGAGGTAACAAGCAACGATCTGGGGCCGCGTCCGAACCGGCAGCAGATGTCACCTAGAGCACCGTTCCATCCGGGGACTCAGCCAACCTCCGTTGTCCGAATTCGCGGCAGACGTTGAGTTGGAGGGGAGAGCAGAGAGGCGCGACTGATGCACGCTTGAACTCGCCGTGACCCTGCGCTTGGCAGCCATATTCTAAATTTCACTTTGTACAGACAACAATTACTGGTTACACGATGTAAAACTCAGTGATACTTTAACATTTTATCGATAATACTGAATGTAGAAAAATTGTAAATGATGAAGTAGCATGTTACATTTTTAATATAAGTAGTAAATAGGTGAAAATCATTGTGACGTTTGTTTGGCGTCTACCTTCTGCTTCCGCACTGTGCGCCTGCGCCCCAGAGCGCGGTGGGTGAAGTTCGGGCTGACACCTGGCGGGAAAAGTGACAACCTTACTACAAGGGGACATGTAGATTCGGACGACTTGCACGTGACTTCGACGGCACTCGAGAGCAACGGGAGAGAACGGGACGGAGCGCTTGCCAATCCGGATACTGCCTGGGTTACAAGGACCGTTCACTGTCGGCTTGTTGCCGTTAACAGTGGCGCCAGTTCCTTCTGTCTGAAGGCACTGTTGAGTACACATATATTACACAAAGTATGTAATTTGTATACAAATAGGGCCTCTTTAATGCGACAGTAGTGGGGGAAGAGTGGTATTGTTGCGACACGATTATATGAGTGAAGAAATGTATAAAGTGTTCGAAAAATTGTACTCGGCAGTAATTGTATGTTATTAGCAATATGAGTATGTTATTATTATTAAAATATACACAACTAGAACATCTTGTAAAGCATCCATAATTTAAAATGTTATAAATTGTAGAAGTGGAATGATAAGTGGAACATTTGCAAAAGTAAGTTTGATTCCGTTTCAGAACGGTTTAAACAAAAAAATCTCTAGGTTCGTAGCACTACACGACGACAAAGGTCCCGGGTTGGAATCGTGACTCAGGAATGGTTTTCTTAGTGAAAGAAGCGAAGAAAGTGAAAAGTTTGAAACGAGATATGAAGTTAGTGCTAACTGAGATTCACAGAAAATGTAGATTAAGAATACCGCCAGGGGTAAGGTCGGCTGGAGCGTGGTGCTGATCACTTCCCGTCCACCAAATCAAGACTGTATGTAGCAGAGCTGTGACTTGGGGGGGGGGGGGCAGAGGAATCAAAGCATGCGCAGAACGAAAACAGAAAGATAATAAACCATGAACATATTGCCGCCCTCTTAAATTTATATTATTATCAATTGGCAAAGACATAAATCTAAATATTTTCTAGCACATTCGCTTTTGCTCGCAATACAACCATTTCTAGATTCACATCAAGTTTATATTTATTGCTTAAAAACAGATATTTCGTACCTCTTTCTCATGGTGATACAGGATATTGAAGGTGCCAAGTATTTTTGGCAGGAGCTTTTTGATGAAGTGATTATGGAGGTATCTTCACAATAGTTGCGTTACGAGGCATTAGTTATGAAGGAGTACTTCCTATTTGTGATCAATGAAATTTAAAACATATTCGTCACTTTTCAGGGTTCTTAAATTAGAACAACGATTCTTTAATAATTGCGGCTTGGAGCAACTATCGACAATACATATAATTTCGTAAAACTTAGCCTATTTTATAAACGAGAAGATTTATCGTGGTAAAGTTCTCATCGACGGCTGTAGTCGTCAAATGTATTTTTCGTGCAAACTTGGTGACTGATAGTGCTAATGCAAGAGTCCTTCGAAAGGTATCCCCTTTGCTGTAAATGTGGCAAGCAGTTAACATTTCCCTCGCAAAGGGGACGACGAGCTCTGGCTGGCAGAGAACAGAGCACGTGCTGTTTTCAGCTCCTCTTAGTGGGTGGAAGTGGTCACGTGATGTGCCTGGGTCTTCCGGCAGACGACAGACCATCTAGTGGCGAGAGCTAAACTAACTTCCTTCTGAAGTATAGTAATGGATGTACTGATACGTTCCTAAGGTGCTACTGGGATAATGTGATCATACGCTAATCCCTAATGCTTGAGTTTAATAAGTTAAACTTGCACTCTAACGCAGTCGCAAGTACGCCACACGTGTTCGTCCCCTGTTTCAATATTTGTTTGGCTTGACACACTTCAGTTGTTATGCATTTCTTCGCCGAACGCGATCCTCTTTCGTCTTCCGTGACAAACATCTTTCCGTGTTTCAATACAGAACCACGCGATTTCTTTCCTTGAACCTAGCATATTCATGAACAAAACACATTCGAAGGTAAAGAACGTTAAGAAACCTTTACTGGTACTGTCATGATTAAAGTTGGCTAAATGTACTAGGAAGCGAGGCACCAGATTTGAACTAACAGGTTTATATTCTGTGTCTTTGTTGATATGATTTTGTGAAGCAAATGTGTACAGTTGTAAGAAATGCTTATTTTAAGCATGAAGTGTTAAAAGGATCGATTGAGATCGTATGATGTTTGATTTATTAAAGGACTGTAGTTAAATTTTACAGTACCTTTCCTGAGTTTTAGAACACAAGAAAGAAGCAACCGACAGGACGAGAGACGCACGCCAGTCTTTTTTCTCCTTCACTTCTATAGTCACGTGTCACACGCAATGAAAAGCGATGCTAAAGGGTACAGCAAGCTTATCACTCCAAGTACCATATTTTCTTCTTTCTTTTCCAAAAGATTTATACTTCTCGTGACGTACCGACATTAGCAACAAGGCGTCGTGTCCTCAACCATGTACTTTAAACATTTGCACCGGGCTCATAATGGTCATCGAATGACGAAAATGAAACTCGCGATTTTATGTCCAATTTGACGTGCACGATACTATCTAATGTTGACGTTATGGCTTCCAGACTGTTAGACCCTGAGTCTTGTTTGAAAATGTAGTTCTTTTCTCTGGAGGGGAATATCAAATTGCATTTTCATGACTGTAGTTGTTTATCTTGATAATCGGGCCACAAAAGTTCATACAGCTGCAAGTACAATGTGCATGCGTCTACACTATGCAAAGCACAATTGACGTGCCAGTGGCGTGCCCAATGGAGGAGAAAGTCATTCTTTTAAGAGGAACAAGAATATTAAATGCAGGAAATGATGGCAAACTAGGACTGGCTACCCCCTTACAAAAATCCTGTGTACCTCCACTACGTTGGATCAGAATTATGGACTTTCCTAGAATTTTGATGGAGTGTTCATCCATACATACCCGCTAAACCGCCAAGGTCCCGGGTTCGAATTCCGGCCTGGCGATTTATATATATATATATATATATATATATATATATATATATATATATATATATATATATATATATATATATATATATATCGCGGACAATACATCTTCGCTATCACGATGCGGAAAAAATATCGTACCCAGGCACATCGTCTGTGACGATATTTTATTTGATATATCGTGATATCAAATTTCCGATATCGTCCATCCCTATTTGTGAATGTCCCTTCATCAATTTCATTATATCATCATTCATTCTCATCTTCGCGATTACCCAAAGTGACAGAAGAGCGAGGTAAAATAAAATAAACCAATCAATCGATCGATAAGAATAACATTTCGTTTACATAACACCGAATGTCACGCATTTAAATATTTGCAGGATAGCCAGTATTTAAGATGGTACATAAAATTATCCAGAAAACAATGTTCCCTTGTAATCAAGGGGTCCCTAGTTCGATACCCGGTGGAGGCACATAGTGGTTCGGATAGCAACAAATGTCAACTTATGTAACCGATCTTGACGTACCCCTTATAAAAGTTGACCCACCCTCGCTGGGGAAAAAAGGCGGCAAGAGACGTTAACGTCTTTTCTAGGGAACGTTTGATGTGCGTTGCAGAGAAGACAGTCCGAGTCAAGCATTGATACGGTTATGACCCATATCACGTTGGTTATTGCTTTCGCGGGCAAAGAACAAGCTGCGAGTGAACTAACGGTCATGATCTCTGCCGGAAAGAGATATAGTGTCTATAGAATAAACTGTGAGTGAACTATCGGTCTGTGCAGTATCACTACCAGAACATGTTACTAAAGAAGAGAGGCTACATGTTTATTATGAACCAACGACAGGAGAATTAGAAGATTGAAGACGTCGAACTCTGTGTCAGCAAGATTTGTGTTTTCGCCCCAACTCCCCTTAAGTGTTCACCGTTAGTGTTTTTCAGCGTGTTTATCGCCAAGTGAATTGAATACCTAAGAAGTTACATCGAAGACGTAAGTACTCAGTGAAGTTACCACTAAGTTTGGTCTTATGTCTCAACAAATTCACACCGGAAGCTGACTAATCTGTGTATTTCGGAATCGTTTGTAAATCACAGACGTCAGGTACCTGGGCCAATAATAAATATTAATACTGTATTTTGTGGTGTATAAATACTTAGATAGTTAAATATAAAAATTCACTGCTGATCTCCTTTTGTGTGGTTGACGTTGTTCGACGGCAGAATATAAATTGCTCTAGTAAAAGCAAAACCAAAGAAAAAACGATATACTTATGGCGTCTTTTTTAAAAAAAAGAATTACCAGCAATATCTACAATCGTATGGTCATAAATGTTTAATTTAAGCATTTGAAAGACAAAAATATATGTTGACGAGCAACTTTTGTTACAGTTTCAAGTAGAATATTCTCAAGATTTTTCCGCATATATTCGAGCACTGCTTCATACACAAAGACCGGCATCACAGGAAGTGAATGTGACAAATTTAAAACTTGGACAGACTTGTTTAACTTTCAGGGAATTATGCATCCTGGCCTAGATAAAGCTTCTTTTCCTTCCTTTTGGAGGGAATGAATGTAGTTAAACATGCATAAAGAAGATAAGAAACAGTTAATCCATTCGTGACTGCTGAAACATTATTCTAAGCCAAGTTTGATTTAGTTCAGCTTGCTAATGAGCTTTGGCGAAAACGTATTAGTCTTTTTTTGGAAACACAGCTGATTTAATTAAAGCAGTGTTTTTATTACTACAAAATCACCTATGGTATAAATGTTAGTAGCACCGATGAAACAAATCGTGATTTAAATTTATTACGTTCAGTGAAGTTCAAATTTATATTTCTCTATTGCTAACGGTTGTTGGTTTTAGTTAATTTGCTGTCATACAATTTTTAAACATTTAAGATGAACAAACATTTTATACAACCCAAACCTATTGTAAGTGTTAGATAATTGAATTATATTTCCTGACTGGTGTATATAAATGTTATTAAAACGTGTCCTGCTTAATCGTGGATGTGTGGGCAGTACAAGTGAGATATATAAGTATTACCAAGCAAATTGTCCATCATCAGGTTTATTGTCTTTGTCTTGCGCAATCCAAGGTTCAGAAATTAAACAAAACGTCAAACAAGCTGCTGACAACTTCTGCACCAGCATATATGTTTAATACAATTCTTAAAATCACGTAAGATGCATGAGAAAAGATAATGAAGGTAGTGATGGACAATTTGCAGAGCAAGAACACACGGAGCTTGGGATGGATATTATTTTTGAGAAACGCAGTTTAGCCTTACATAGCGACTCAGCTTATTTTGTTATTATTTTCATCTTCTTGTCAATATTTGCAGTACGTTTACGCTTATCCTTACATTATTATTTTTGTATAATTTATAACTATTGGTAGCCCTACACACATAAACGTGTAATCTTAGTACTCATGTATGGCTTGGCAATATTGCATAACCAAGTTCTGTGTAATGAAACGAGGCAGTAACAGAATCAGAGAAGAGCACAACGTAATTTCATAACTAATTTATATGCGACCAGCTAAAATATAAATAAATTACTCCCATCCAAATGAAATGAATTCTTTTGGAATGGTAGTTGAACATCGATAGTTATACTACATATAGGCTAATCGGGACTAGAACTGCACTATGAACATGTATAGCAGCATCCAAAATGGAGGAACGGAACATTTTCTTACAATATGTACAGCCAACGACAAAGATAATAGTATGCAAATTGTCCATCGCTATTTTTATTCTTTGTTGTTTTGTAGTGGAATTCTGTTTATGGGAAGCAGATATTATTTTTATTTCGATTCGTGAGCATCACTTGAAAATTATGATGAACATTTCGCCTACTGTTAGCTTTTGCCTTTGGGTGTACCCAACTATGGAATTTTGGGCTGAGGACGCCTTCACATTCCTGTGGTGTAATTTCAATTTAATTCTTGGCCTTGTAATCGAGAAATATTCTGTAGCAATAGAATTTACCGTCTGATCGGAACAGCATTGAAATCCTTCATTTGTTTTTGTTACTTATCTAGTAGATTTCTGTACGTAGGGTTGCAAATGTTTGCTGCATTTTAGCACAAACGATTTGCTGATCTACATATATTTTCAACTTTGAGTTGGTGCCTGTATAGCTGAAGAAGAATAAGTTTTTGGGGTCCACATGCAGTCACTTGAGCCACTGCGGAGGCCTTTCCACCCATCTGCCTGCGAACTGAGGCTATTGTCGAACCTTTTTCCTCCATTAGTAAACTTTCTGGTGTGGTAAGTATGCACAGAAATATTGAATTTTCATTTGCTGAGCAATTTCTGTACGTTTTAGGCTGACAGAAAGCAAGGAACCACTCTTCTTCACTGGTGTGTGTTTAGAAGGCGCCATATTTAAACTAACAAAAATGGCGTTTTGAAGCTCACTTGATTAGTGTTGCAGCCTTGAGATCGTTTTACAAATAACAGTTGATACGAACTGTAAATTTTAGCGGTATACAGTCTGTCCTGTACTTTTTGTCGGACATTTAAGGTTTTCATTAGACTCCTGCAATATAAACGGAAAGTTGTGTTTAAAAAACGTAAAAAAGTCACGTTGTATTTGACAATTTGCCTTCCAATGAACCATATTCTTCACGGCATGGATCCTTGCCAAGCCCAATGAAGGAAAGGATTTATGTCTCGAATTCATGAGGTTAAACATCCGTGCTGAGGAAATGCATGCAAGGTTATTCCAGAGACGGAAAATAAAGTCTTCTTCTTCTCATCGCCGCGAAATTTGGCCCCTTCGTGGTCGCGACGTCATCTGGGAGGAGATGGATGCACATTTGGGGCTGTTTTCATGAATGAGCCAAGACTCCTGGCATTATGTTAGACCCGTAAGGAGAACACTGCCAAAAATTCTGCCTGTTGCTGACGGAATTTTTTTTTCTACTGCGATCCGAGGTCAGCATTTCTGGGGCAAGCAGATTCCAGGCTCCTGCATCGGTATCTGGAATATGCTATCTTCATTACTCATCCGTTTTGGCTCTGAAATAATAAAGAATATACAGGGTGATTCAAAAGTCCCTTAACAACCCCTATAAAATGTAAAGGAGGTAGGCTGGGTGCAAATGGTCATGATTGAAGCAGGTTAGGTCCATAAGCGTGCGCACGGAGGGGGCAAGGGGGGCAGTTGCCCCTCCCAATGCTCTCACTTAGAAATTTAACGTATACCGTTATAAAACAACATTTTTCTGTTTAACCTCTTCCCTGTGTTGGGCATAATATTACGCCCGCGAACATCTCTGACTGAAGTAACCTGTGTTGAACGGCATAATACGTTTTCTTGTTGGTGAAACATATGTTTTGCTATTGAAGAAAGAACTACCTTTTATTTAGTCACGATTTTCGGTGCCGACAAAGAAGAAGAAGAAGAAGAAAAAGAAGAAGTTCAGAGGAAAGTAAACTGTTTTTGTGTTATGCTGACAAAGTGCGGCGATTATGGGGGCGAGGGGGGGCATTTGCCCCCACCTTTTTGCCACTTTTTCCCTTACACTATGCTAAATATTATCTACAAAGGGAAGCACCTTGCCCCCCTGGTTTTGGAACCCAATCGCCGCCACTGGTATCTAATAGTATTGTCAAACAGGATTGCGAAATATTTTTTCCCTCATACCTATTAAAGATATTGCAATGAAACTTGGCGGACACATTACGCATAAACCATAGTATTTTTCAAGGTAGATTATAATCGGGTATCAATGTCCAGGGCCGGTCCAGAGGGCCCCAAAGTTACCAAAAGGGATTTTTCGGAGGAAAATTTTCCGAATTATCCCCGATTTCTCCTTCCTCATACTTGATGTACACATGTGCGTGGTACCATTTGAAGCCTGTTCTATTCTGAAGAGAAAGACGTATGAATCATGATACTCGGATAAATTGTGCTAAAGCAGTAGCTACTTAAAAATATTACTATGCAAACTAAGAAAAAAAAAATACACAGAGCTGGAAAGCATTTTGTCAGAAAATTACACAGGGAAGGGGTTAAGGCAGGAGCGTATACTCTGGGCTAGCTAGGCTAAATTCAGGAGAAAAATCGATCAGAAATTGTAAATATTATTATTAATATCAGTAAGATGATGCTGATTCTGGAGTTGGTTGATTATGAGTTGGTAACCTGATTTCTTACGGGTTGGTAACCTGATTTTGTATGAGTTGGCAACCTGATTTCCTATGAGTTGGTAACCTGAAGTCCTATGAGTTGGTAACCTGATTTCCTATGAGTTGGTAACCTGATTTCTTATGAGTTGACAACTTGATTTGTTACGGGTTGGTAACCTGATTTCCTATGAGTTGGCAACCTGATTTCTTATGAAGCCCTTGAGGGCTTGGCAGTAGTGTCTCTCACATATGAGCCAGTGTGCAGCCAATTACCGGACGACGAGGGGAAAAAAGTAACTTTCGATTGAATGTTGTTTTAAGGCACTTTATTCACAGAAAGGCTAATCGGGACTGGACTTACAGTTTAAAGTGGGATCCGAACCACTTTAAGGGGGGGGGGGTTCAACGGGTCCAAACCCCGCCTTTTGCTTCAGTAAAATTAGCAGATTGCCTGTTCTATCAGCTTGTTCATAAACATTTCATCGGACTTGTTTTATTCCCTGCATGGGAAGGAAATTACGTAATTCCACACCAGATGCGACTGCAGACCAAATGTCTGCAAGTTCCTGATAGTTTCGGAATTTCTGCGATAAGAAACTTCATTAGAACTGTCAAATCAGTTATAACGTTTTCCCCTCGAGTCTCGTTAAAGAAATTTGGTTTTTGAAAACGCAGTCCAAGAAAACCACGTAATCATCGTAACATTCTCAAGTTGTTTGACACAAGATGGACGGAAAAGTATCAATACTAAGTGACTACATACCCACAACTTTGTCGGGTCCAGCAACCCCCCCCCCCCCCTCGCTCCCCAACAAGCTTCCGGTCATAAGTGTCCTGGATTTTCACTTATGAAATAAAGCAACCCTAATCATACCAAAAGTTGGACCATCCCTTTACGTGAACTATATATACACGCCCATGCCCTAGAAACTTTCGAGGTACGTGTATTTTCTCCAAATGGATATTTAAAGAAGTGTTTTGTTCTGTAAATATCATTATAAGTAGACTATATACATTTATATTTCTTTAAGAAAACAACACTGCCACTTGCGCTGCAAACTATGAGATTCCAAGAAAAGCCAAAAGTGGCTCAGTGTTCCTTGTTAGGCTCACAAAAGAAGTGCTAGTTCTTTACCGTTAAAAGTATCTAAGAAATGTCTAAATACTTTGTGTCTCTTAACAATTACCCTATGCCTGCATGTACAAAATAAACCTAATTGTTTCACACCAATCTATGGCCGTGTCGGAAAAGGTGCAAGACCATACTTAAAGCGAGCATCCTCCGAGTATGCTCTTGCAGTGCGGTCGTGGACTGGAAGTCTTTCGAATTGCACTTTGACTGCAGCGCCAAATACGACCAGTGGATAAAACTGACGATACGTTGTTTTCCCCGCGTTTAAAACACTTGTTTTTCACCACAGAATCAAATGTTCGTACACATAGATTTCCACACATTAGAAGAACTTTAACCAACAACTTGCTGGCATTCCTAATAAGGTCCATTTGTAGATGTCTACAAAATAACTTATTGCAACTGTACTATTTAAGTTATACACATTTTAATGTTTATACTTTGTAGCCAATACATTGGGGGTATCTATTACTATTTTTTCCAAACTCGTATCCAGCTCATGGGCCTCCCCGATGGCGCAGTGGTAGCGTCGTTGCCTTGTAATCAAGGGGTCCCGGGTTCGATATCCGGTGGAGGCACAAGTGGTTCGGATCCCACTTTAAACTGTAGGTCCAGTCCCGATTAGCCTTACTGTGCATAAAGTGGACTTAAAACCAACTCAAACAACCAACCAACTCGTGTCCAGCTCACAAAAAAACATAAAAAATTGCCAAATGTTAAGTGGGCTTATTTTTTACCGCATGTTCAGTCAGGGACACTTCTGGGCTGTAACGATCCTGTTGAAAATAAATGGGATTGTTGCAATCCAGAAGTGTCCATGACTGTACCTGATATCCATAAATTTTCCTGCAATTTTGACGTTTTAATGAAATTCCTCCCTTTCTATCCCCTCACATAAAATTTTGCCTCAATTTCGCTGCACCGAAATAAATTTTTCTGAACGTAGCAACTCTGAAACCAAGTTCCGGGTTCGAATCCCAACCTGGGCACGGGTGTTCTTTGATAGTGCCTCTCTTCATCAGTTACATCTCATCATCACTCATCGTCGCGATTAACCAAGAATGACAGAAAAGCGGCGTGAAATAACAGAGCTACAAATACGAAACGAATCCGGGCATATCGGGGCCGTGTACGGAGCTCTAACGTTTTGTGCTCTTCTCCCGCAGGCATATGTTCGACAAAGAACATCTGGTTCAGTTAGGATAGGTTCAGAGAGCGAGGCACAACCGAATCTCCCGTTGCGGTCCTTGAACGTCAGCCAGTTAGTCTAAAAAAAGACTTTTTCTTCTTCTTTTTTGCACCTCTGGAAAGCTAGGAAAGGAAGAAAAAAGCGTATTGTCCCCTGCGTTGGCACCTGTTACCCCGCATCAGTTGGTGCCGCACAGGAGGGCAGACAATTGAAGACTTTCTCGACCAGCTGTGCAACCAGAATGGGGGCATGCGTCTGTTGCTGTCGAACTGCATTGTCCTCCGTGGTAAATTTGTCTCACCTTTATTTTCGCAGAATTTATAGCTATAGGTAGCCCTGTACACAAAATTGTAATGTTAGTACCAATACTAATACCACCGATAAACGTGTAATACTGTTTAACCACAATATACCTATGTAAAGACAGTAGAAGCATCAGAGAAAAGCATAGTACCTGTAATTGTGTGTCTTTCCCTTCTCTTTGTCTTTTCCTCTTCATGTCTCTATTTCTTTCACTCCCACCTCTCCCTCTCTTCTCCTAAAAAATTCTCTCCCTCTTTTTCTTTCTCTTCCTCTCTCTTTCTCACTTTGTTTCTTTCTCTTTGTCTCTGCCTGTCTCCTTCTCTGTCTCGTTCTCTCTCTCTTTGTTGCTTTCTCTTTATATTTTTATCTGTCTCTACCTTTCTTTCTATCTCTCTTTACCTCTCTTTGCTTCTCAAAAATTCTCTCTCTTTCTCTTCCTCCTCTCTCTTTTGCTCCCTCTCTTTCTATTACTCTCCCTCTCTCTTTGTTTCTTTCTCTTTGTCTCTCTTTGTGTATCTGTCTTTACCACTCTTTAGTTCTTTCTCTTTGTGTATCTGTCTTTACCTCTCTTTGTTTCTTTCTCTTTGTCTCTCTTTGTGTATCTGTCTTTACAACTCTTTGTTTCTTTCTCTTTGTGTATCTGTCTTTACCTCTCTTTGTTTATTTCTCTTTGTCTCTCTTTGTGTATCTGTCTTTACCACTCTTTGTTTCTTTCTCTTTGTCTCTCTTTGTGTATCTGTCTTTACCACTCTTTGTTTCTTTCTCTTTGTGTATCTGTCTTTACCTCTCTTTGTTTCTTTCTCTTTGTCTCTCTTTGTGTATCTGTCTTTACCACTCTTTGTTTCTTTCTCTTTGTGTATCTGTCTTTACCTCTCTTTGTTTCTTTCTCTTTGTCTCTCTTTGTGTATCTGTCTTTACCACTCTTTGTTTCTTTCTCTTTGTGTATCTGTCTTTACCTCTCTTTGTTTCTTTCTCTTTGTCTCTCTTTGTGTATCTGTCTTTACCACTCTTTGTTTCTTTCTCTTTGTGTATCTGTCTTTACCTCTCTTTGTTTCTTTCTCTTTGTCTCTCTTTGTGTATCTGTCTTTACCACTCTTTGTTTCTTTCTCTTTGTGTATCTGTCTTTACCTCTCTTTGTTTCTTTCTCTTTGTCCCTCTTTGTGTATCTGTCTTTACCACTCTTTGTTTCTTTCTCTTTCTGTATCTGTCTTTACCTCTCTTTGTTTCTTTCTCTTTGTCTCTCTTTGTGTATCTGTCTTTACCACTCTTTGTTTCTTTCTCCTTGTGTATCTCTCTTTACCTCTCTTTGTTTCTTTCTCTTTGTCTCTCTTTGTGTATCTGTCTTTACCACTCTTTGTTTCTTTCTCTTTCTGTATCTGTCTTTACCTCTCTTTGTCTCTCTTTGTGTATCTGTCTTTACCACTCTTTGTTTCTTTCTCTTTGTGTATCTGTCTTTACCTCTCTTTGTTTCTTTCTCTTTGTGTATCTGTCTTTACCACTCTTTGTTTCTTTCTCTTTGTGTATCTGTCTTTACCTCTCTTTGTTTCTTTCTCTTTGTCTCTCTTTGTGTATCTGTCTTTACCACTCTTTGTTTCTTTCTCTTTGTGTATCTGTCTTTACCTCTCTTTGTTTCTTTCTCTTTGTCTCTCTTTGTGTATCTGTCTTTACCACTCTTTGTTTCTTTCTCTTTGTGTATCTGTCTTTACCTCTCTTTGTTTCTTTCTCTTTGTCTCTCTTTGTGTATCTGTCTTTACCACTCTTTGTTTCTTTCTCTTTGTGTATCTGTCTTTACCTCTCTTTGTTTCTTTCTCTTTGTCCCTCTTTGTGTATCTGTCTTTACCACTCTTTGTTTCTTTCTCTTTCTGTATCTGTCTTTACCTCTCTTTGTTTCTTTCTCTTTGTCTCTCTTTGTGTATCTGTCTTTACCACTCTTTGTTTCTTTCTCTTTGTGTATCTCTCTTTACCTCTCTTTGTTTCTTTCTCTTTGTCTCTCTTTGTGTATCTGTCTTTACCACTCTTTGTTTCTTTCTCTTTCTGTATCTGTCTTTACCTCTCTTTGTCTCTCTTTGTGTATCTGTCTTTACCACTCTTTGTTTCTTTCTCTTTGTGTATCTGTCTTTACCTCTCTTTGTTTCTTTCTCTTTGTGTATCTGTCTTTACCACTCTTTGTTTCTTTCTCTTTGTGTATCTGTCTTTACCTCTCTTTGTTTCTTTCTCTTTGTCTCTCTTTGTGTATCTGTCTTTACCACTCTTTGTTTCTTTCTCTTTGTGTATCTGTCTTTACCTCTCTTTGTTTCTTTCTCTTTGTCTCTCTTTGTGTATCTGTCTTTACCACTCTTTGTTTCTTTCTCTTTGTGTATCTGTCTTTACCTCTCTTTGTTTCTTTCTCTTTGTCTCTCTTTGTGTATCTGTCTTTACCACTCTTTGTTTCTTTCTCTTTCTGTATCTGTCTTTACCTCTCTTTGTTCCTTTCTCTTCCTCTCTCTTTGTGTATCTATCTTTATCTCTCCTTTCCTCCGTCTCTTTATCTTTTTGTTACTCTTTCTCATCTCTCTTTTCCTCCCTCTCTTTCTCTTCCTCTCCCATTGTTTCTTTTTGTCTCCCTTTGTGTATCTCTTTCTATCTCCTTGTTTATCTTTCTCATCTTTCCCTTCCTCCTCTGTCTAGGTCTTTGTCTTTTTCTCTTCCTGTCTTTTTTCTTTCTCTTCCTCTCCCTCTCTCTTACTTTGTTTCTTTCTCTTTGTTTCACTTTGTGTATTTATCTTTACCTCTCTTTGTTTCTCTAAAATTCTCTCTCTCTCTATCTCTCTTTCTCTCTCTCTATTTCTGACTCTCTTTCAATTTTGTTTTGTTTCTCTTTCTCTCTCTCTTGACCTCCCTTCCACTCTCTTTATCTCTCACACACTCATTCTATTTTTCTTCGTCTCCCTCCCCTCCTCTCTATCACTGTATGCCATTAGCTTAACCGATAAGCAAGAAATTGATAATAAATCGTACAATGCACTTTAATCATTGTTGCTTCGTGTTTGTCTACCAAATCCGATTGTACAGTCATCGTCAATAAAAACAGGGACACCTATATCCTAAACTGCTCCTTTCCCCGCATGGCATAATGTGTTGTCACCCTCTCCACGGCGATGAGGGAACACCACCACCGACTGTACAAAGATTTTAAACAGTCCTTTCTTTCCCTTTCACTTGTACTAGTCTATAATTAATATTCGAGGGTGTACAAAACAACCTTATCACCTTCAAAGTACTTCATAACACTTAATACATTTGTCCAATCTGTGATTCCATTCTTGGAAACATTTTTTCAACTCATCTGTTGTGATGGCTTACAGCTCCTTCCTCGTTTCTTCCTTCAGCTCTTCTACATCGTCAAATCGCTGTCCCTTCATGTCCCTCTTCATTCGGGGAAACAAAAAAGGTCGCACGGAGCGAGGTCAGGTGAGTAAGGGGGATGGGGCAATAGAGTCATGCTGGTATTTGCCAAAAACTTGCGCACTGAGATAGCTCTTTTTGCGGGCCACTCAGATTCCGAGGCACAAATTTCGCAGCGACCCTTGTCATTCCCAAATCTTCCGTTAAAATTCGCTGAACCGAGCTCCAAGATAGTCCAGATTACGTCCCCAGCTCTTCAATGATCCGTCGCCGGTCTTCGAGCACAAGTTCACGAATTTTATCGACATTTTCGTCCGTTCTGGAAGTTGACGGACGTCCAGAACGAGGTTTGTCATCAATCGACATGTCACCTATTTTTGAAGCGAGAAAACCACTCGTACACTTGAGTTTTCCTTGCTGTGTTCAACATCACAACAGTTTCTGCGGAATTTTCCCAGAGCAGGAAACAAAATTTCATAGCTGCACGCGGTTCTCTTACATCGGTCATCACAAAAAAAAAGGAGGTGCGAGCGAAACTGCTTTACGAACACAATCACCGCGACCAGAGACAACCTTCCCCGACGAAGCCACTGGGTGCACTGAACTCGCAAAGAGTTTCTCGACGCTTGCCTAGCGGGAAAAATTCGTACTACGGAAGCTCCGCCCAGCGCGGCGCTATTCCGTTTTTTTTAGTACCCCCTCGTATATTCTAAATTAGTCTCTGTTGCTCAAATCTCCACATATTGGTTTGTAAACAACGGGTTGAAAGTTCGTAAACGATAACCTACACAGGATTAAGTGTATTAATAGTAGGGGGGTTGCGGGGGTTGGGGCCAGCATAAAGCAACAAACTGAAGTCTAAAAATTGATGCTCCATTTCGGGAACAACGTAGCGATTCCACTATTTTTAGAAGCGAGCGTTTATAATCCACTAACCCTGTCAAAATTTCCTAATTAGCTTCTTTATTGCTCCCAGACGTGGGGACTGCCCCCCCCCCCCCCCCCCGCGAAGCGACAGTGACGTTGCCCTCTTATCTCTTAATGCGAACCCTCCCACGCTCTGAAATCAATCACCCGTAATCAGTGTTGCCAGGGGTGGAACGTATCAAGCTACGTCACTGCAAACGCGTTGATTCGCCGAAGATTCGTCTCTCAGATCGTGGGAGAATTTAAAGTGAGTCTAAATGTCTGAAAATTACAACAAATCGTCATTTAACAGGAGAGGCCTCTTAAATGTTTTCGTTTGTATTGCCGACGACCGTGGCAGAGTCGTTAGCATAGCGCACTACGACTTCAAGAGTCCCGAATTCGAATCCCTGTCTGTTCATGGGATGGTCCTTGTGAGCATCTTTCATCAACCTCATCATATCATTACTCATTCCCATCGTCGCGATTAGTCAAAAGTGGCAGAAAAGCTTAGTTGGTTGATTGCTTGATTTGGTGTTTTAAGTCCACTTTATGCACAGTAAGGCTAACCGGGACTGGACCTACAGTTTAAAGTGGGATCCGAACCACTATGTGCCTCCACCTGGTATCGAACCTCTTGATTACAAGGCAACGACTTTACCACTATTTTTCTTTAAGGGAAAACCCTAAGCAATAGTTTCCCGTCATTTTCTTTCTGTGTTTTCGCTTATATAAGCTTTACCCATTCATCTATTAGGGACAATTACAAAAATGCCCACGTCTTACCCGGGATTCGAACCTCTGCCATCGTAGCGCGCTGTGATAACCACTCTATCGGAGGTCGACATGCCACTACGCCATCCAATTGAATAGCACGTAAAAATGCAGGGTGGCTACTCACAGGGAATTCCTTGAATTCCGGGAATTCCTCGAATTCCGGGAATTCCTCGAATTCCGGGAATTCCTTGAATTCCGGGAATTCCTTGAATTTCGGGAATTAGGCGTGAATCATTGGCTCCGGGAATTACGCATGAATTCTACTTCAATTTGTATCCGTAGACGTAAATAAATTACAACTTTTATTGATCCAAATGAATTCATTCAGTTACAAATGCCCCGAGGCAAGTTTTTCATAGTTTAGTTTTTCATCGAGAAAGGAAAAGAAAAAAACTGCATGGACAATAAAACAGAATTCTCTCAATCCGTTTGCTTTGTTCGTGCCCTTTGCAGAACAATCTATCTGACAGACGGAAGATTATTGCAAGCTATCTTGAAGTTGCTAGGTAAATTTGGGTTGGAAGTTATTATACAATTAACAATTTTTCGCAGATTAATATATCCCGTAACATTTGTGGCTTGTATTTGTAGATATTACAGCGCCTTGAATAACGTAGTGTGGAAAACGACCCAAGAAACTGGTTCCCAAGACGGATGAGAAACATAGATGGCAGTGCGATCAATGTCGGTGCTAATTTTCTTATGAAAGTAATGCGGCTTAGTTAGTTTTTTGAATATATTACGTAGATTTGTTTGTCTTGAAAGGCGGTACGTGAATTGATGGAAACAGTTATATTTGTGGAGTGATTTGCAGTCACGAAATGGCATTAATTTGGAAAGAAAAGTAAAATAAAATTAATAAATAAATAGCATGCGTAACACAAGAAGAAACATCGCAATGTGATTCCGGACGTCAGGTCTTGGACTGTGTATTAGAGTTTATTTTTCTATGTTATTAGAATGTAAATAGTATCCTGAGAGATATTTCATACCGAGGCGACAAACCACAAGTGTCGCTTGAAAGCAAGCAGTCAGTCGGTAATCAATGCAGACTTTCGAACCGTAGGGACACAAGCTCTGACTGCACAGTTTCCTCAAGGAGATTTTAGACCAAAGCGACACGCGACAAATGATACTAGGATTTCACACCAAAGCGACAAGGGTCATTCGGTCCAAGGCAACTTTCATACCGAAGCGACACATGTTGCTTGGAAAGGAGCCAATCAAGAGCAACATTTCACATCGTAGCGGCATGACGGGAAGCACAGGCCAGCGTTCGGTTGGTGAAATCCTCAAGCGATAAGTGTCGCGTGCCGCTTGTCGCTTTGGTACGCAATCTCACTAAAGCAAGACACTCATTGCATCGCGTATGCGCGAACAACAAACCACGGCAAGCTATTGAGGAAATGGCCCAGTTTGAGCGACGTAGAAGCGACAAAGCGACACGTGTGACTTATCGTGTTTCCTAGATCTGTTGTAATGTGCGGTTTATCGTGTCGCCTATTTGTTGTCCGCAAGCAACGCTTTGCTAATAGACTGAAGGCACCATGTCGCTTGTCACTTAGTTGGAAACTCCCCCTGTAAAGCGTCGCTTCGGTCTCAGCACTCTTCCTTTAAGAGCTTTCCGACCGAAGTAACAAGTAGCACGCGAATACGCCATATGAACGTGTCGTTTGCTGTTTGGACCCTCATGTGCAATGAATGCTATTTTACAGTCTGGAAGTATGTGTCACTAGTGTGACATCCCGTGTCTCTTGTCCCATTGGTTTGAAAGTTGCCTTACACTCATGTCGATGGCACTAAGAAAGTTTTGCGGGGTTCCCCTTGTCGTTTCACGCAATCATCATTATCATCATCGCCGCGATTAGTTTAAAGCGGAAGAAAAGAAACAGTAAATATCAAAAATACAAATGCTTCAGTGTGTATATCTTTAAAAGAAATGATGATGATGATAATAATAATGAACCTAATTCATACACAAAAATTTAGTTGCCAAGAGCATTCCACGCGTATTTTTTCTCCCGTATTATTAACGAAAGTATGACGATAACAGGACGTGGTCGACTGTCTAGAATGTTCATTAATATCTTCGCGACCACTGTACCAAATATCATAGCAATTATCACATTCATACAAATGCTTCATGTAAAAGAATCAGACGTTGCAGTGAGAACTCCATTTACTTCCATTATAAGCAGACGAATACCAAGCACCGGGTCCAACACCAGCGCCTCTAGCGGATCATTTTCGAATGGAACCAGCCAGAGAACGCAGAACCGTGCCGTTTTCCACACTACGTTATTCAAGGCGCTGTAGTAGATATATTTCGAGCCTGAGTATGTAAAATGGCAAATGCAAACACTGCACATTAAATTAAATATTTTAAATATATCTACGGTTTAATTGAATTGAATTATATTTTCTTAATACATTGGAATCACAGAGAACCTTTATATTTTTAATATATTCGTGTGTGTGTATGTGTAAGTGTTTAGAGGCGGTAATACGTAAATTGACGTAGAGAAAACATCTGCTTGTACCCTTGAAGTTGGTTCTGAAGTGGCGCCATCTTGTGACGTCACACACTTACACTCTATATCGCCACAAGGATTCTACTGCACAATATCTAACTAACTAACTCTCTAGCCTTCTTAAACCCGAAGGTTCATGGCTGCAGGAACACAGGCCCTCCATCTGTCCCTATCCTGAGCAAGATCTATATACTCTTTTCCATCCCTACCGATTTCCATTAGGTCCATCTCACCGTTGTCCCCGTCTTGGCCTTCTTACAGGTCTCTTACCATCAGGTTTTCTAACAAGAATCCTGAAAACTCCTCTTTCCTCTCCCATTCGTGCCACATGGCCTGCCCACCTAAGTCTTCTTGATTTAATCATTCTAATAATATCTGGACATGAATACAAATTATGTAGTTCTAAATTATGTAACCTTCTCCACTCACCTGTCTCCTCATCCCTTTTAGGCCCAAATATTTTCCTAAGGATCTTATTTTCAAATACTCTCAATTTATGTTCCTCTTTCAATGTAAGGGACCAAGTTTCACACCCATATAATACTACAGGCAAAATTACTGTTTTGTATATTTTAACTTTTAGTTTCTTAGATATTAAACGAGAAGACAAAAGTTTATGAAGAGAGAAGTAATATTCATTTTCTGAATTAAGCCTACTTTTTACAATATCTCAGCTACAAATTACGCTTACTTATAATGAGAGAATCTCTCAAAGCCGAAAGTCCAGTTAAATTAAATCAAATTGTCCTTCCGTTGTTCCAGAAAATTCTCCTTCAGGCATTCTCTTATATTAAGGAAATTATTTTCCTGATGACATTCTGTCTGCAAATCAAGCAAGAAATGTACCGTGATGGATTGAGAGAATGGAGAATGTTAATAACCCATATTCCGTTTCCAAGAAATTCCTAACATTCCCCGCTGCTAGAAATAGATCATTTCGCTGTCCACGTTTGGATTGGGCCAAGAGGAGAGATTGTGCCTCAGGATAAAAAATTCGCAAAAATCCAGCTCATTGCCAGCGTTTCTAGTAACGCATCAGGCAGCTCTCTGGCATAAATGAACGTTTTCAAGTTTTTATGGCTTGCCGAAGGTCTGTTATCGCTATGAATTGCAGGAATGCAGTATCGTTAAAGCTTAATTTGCCTGCTATACAGGGTGACCCAAGAAAGATAACCGAAAGTTCTGAGTAGGCACTATTTCGTCACCTGTTTTTGAAGTGGCACCCTCTGTGAGAACTTATCAAGGTTTCGCTTCGTAGGGATTCACTTGTTAATGTTTTTTTGTACTATTTCTCCCGGTGACATTATTTTTGCAATATATTTGCCATATATTCTTCATTCTCTCGAGTTTCTTTCTTAGTCCTCCCCGATAGCGTAGTGGTAATGTCGCCGTCTTGTAATGAAGGGGTTCCGATTTGATACACGGTGGAGGCATAATATTGGTTCAGATCCTACTTTAAGTTTGATGATGATTTGTTGTTTAGAGTCTACTGTATGCACAGAAAGGCTAATCGGGATTGGACCTACAGTTTAAAGTGGGACCCGAAACTACTGTGCCATGTGACTCCACCGGGTATCGAACGGTAGCCGGACAATTGCGATGACATTTTAAATCTTCTGCCAAATTGAAGGGTGACTTAACACCCCGTACAATACCTCCTACAAGATAATTGTGTGAAATATTGATATTTTCGGCTGGGAATTTGGTTCAATCAAGTTTTTGAACATGGGCTAGAGCCAACAGACACCTTTTGAAGAGGCCCGTTTCCTCATATGTGCGAATACACTTTCCAACTCTCTTGTCACGCTTCTTCCTTTTCTGACCTTCTAGATTAAGTTCCATCCGCATGTACTTGATGTTAGTGTCTTCTGCTTGGGACTTGAGGCAGGCCAGAACATCATGAATGTTTGGATGCGGTCTTTCAAGCCACCTATTTATTTTGTTGTTCCAACCTTCTACAGCGTTATTAGTTCTGTGGCGCCTTTGGATAGGTTAGGTTAGGTCCTGATCATCGGAATTGTCCTAGATTCTATCGAACACGGGAATCCTTGATTACAAGGCTACGACGACATCCCAACAGTCCCGATTAGCTTATCTGTGCATAAAGTGGACTTACGAACACACTTTTCCTCTTCTTAATGTTGATTGTAAATAAGATATTTAACTAAAAAAAGGTAAAGTGCTCCCCTGTGCTATGCAACACGCCATGAAGGCTTATAGGGGGTGTGGTGTTAGGGCCACCCACTTTCTTTATCACGGCCGAAGATGGGGGTGATGTGATCAGCACCACGCTCCTGGCCGCCTTTACCCCCCAGAGTTTCCTCCAGGTACCCACTTTATACGACGCTGGGTGAATGCCGGAGCTGCTTGCACAGGTGGAAAGAATCCCCGCTTCTCCCCAGCCGGGGATCGAACCCAGGTCTCTCGCATGGTAGTCAGACGCCCCAACGACATAGGAAAGCCCCTATGCGGAAGCTTCCCCCATCACACTTCATATTTCAATTTCAGGACTTTTCAGGACAGACAATCACAAACATCCATGTCCGAGCCGGGATTCGAACCCGGGACCCCTGGCGTCGTAGCGCGATGTGCTAACCACTCCGCCACGGGGGCCGATAACGACTGAGCTACCGCAGCTATCTTAACTTGCCTTTGTTATTATACCTTTTATTTTCTGTCGCAACTCACATTGTATTGTATCTGTAGCACTGTTATTGAATGTGTAGCCACCTCACTGGTCAAAAGCATTTTGTTGTCGACTCAGCGATTTTGTAGTCATCGAGAGTTCTGGTTTCAGTCTTGCTCTGAACACATGTGTTCATTTCTGAATGTATCTTCATCAATTTCTTCTAATATCATTTCGATTAGCCCACAGAGGCAGAAGCGCGAAATAAAATAACGTTACCAATGCAAAACCTTTGTATTTTTTTTATTTCGCGTCGCTTTTCTGCCATGCTTGACTAATCGCGATGAAATAAAGGAGCCAGGCCACAACCCGAAGCAAGGTTCTTCGGTAGATCAAAATCTTGTTCTATGTGGCCACTTTCATTCGCCTTATTCCTTGTGATTTTTCACATTTTAATATCTGTCTATCGTTTGTGTGGCCGCGGTGGCTCAGCCGGTAACGCATCTGACTACCATCCTAAAGGTCCCGGGTTCGATCTCCGGCCGGTTCAAATCCGAGAACTTTTCTAAAGATAGAAGCGGTCCCGGCGCCCACCCAGTGTCGAATAACATGGGTACCTGGGGAAACCGAGGGGGGGGGGGGGGGGTAAAGGCAGTCAGGGGCGTGGTGCTGATCACATGTACCAAGCTTGGTTGAAATCGCTCCAGGCGTTCGAGAGTTATGCCGGAACAAACACATATACACACATACCTCCATTTTTATATACGTGTATAGAAGTTAATTGGCCTCCTCGATGACGCAGTGGTAGCATCGTCCCCTTGTAATCAAGGTGTCCCGGGTTCGATACCCTGTGGAGGCACATGGTGGTTCGAATCAAACATTAAACTGTAGGTTCAGTCCCGGTTAGCCTTACTGTACATAAGGTGGACTTAAAACACCAACTCAATCAATCATTTATAGTTAGATAACTCTATTTCAAATGATAAAGATAATAATATGTACAATTACGGCCTGTAAGTAACAGAAAACAACATTTTTGTTAGAAAATATCGCTACAATCTCACCACTCGAATTACATTAAATCAGGGGGGACAAGTCCTCCCACTGACCCCTCCCTGCGGCCGCCCTTGACTGACACCATGGAAAAGGAATTGCAAACAACGTATTTCTCATACAGAAAACAAAACGATTTGAAACAAGTGGATCATTTCATTAACGTCCCACTATGTTCACTTCAACATGATCCACTACAGATATTCATTCCACTCGGGAACCGGAGAGAGTGTGTGTGTACAATATACCAGGAACTAACCAGTGGCGAAGCGTGACATTTTTACATGGTCATCCCAAGATTTGCCAAACGTCAGGGTTGATCTTTATCTGTGATAAATGCCAAGGTCTTTGCCAATTCAATGTAAAAGCTCATACCACAGACCTTACGACTGCAAAAAACACATAATTCTATCCCATTCGACGGCAATTATTAAATATGATGGAAACTGAAATGCAAAAATTTCAATCGTTGCGTTGAAAGGTAAGAAGAACATTTATGGTTCGCCGCCAATTGTTGTTTTGATAATGAAAAGCAGATTCATATCGGAAGAATCTTGATGACTCCAGACAAACCCTGTCGTGTTGTAAACATGGAGATGGAGGCTGAAAAAAAGGGCCTGTTATGAACCAGACCTTCAAGAGTGGGGGAAAGTACAGGTCGTTGGTCCTGTCTGCCTGTTCGGAAGCGTTCGGCTGTTCTCGGCACCGGCAGATACCAGAGAGATTCGCACCATTCTGCGATGAGCTGGACCGACGAACACCATTGCCTTCAGTAGGAAACTTGGCGGGAGGGTTTCGACGCGAGAGGGTAGTACTGGGGCCTCATTTCGATGCGCTAAGATTAGCGAATATGTTGCGTATTTCGAGCTGTTTCATGCTGTCGCTTGGCTTATTTGGCACAAATATGCGAGTATTCTGACTTATTTTTTTACCGCTTCTCTGAAATATATAAAAAGCAATATTTTTCTTATTTTGCTTGGTCATCGCCGCATCTCCCGATGACCGGATGCCTCGCCTCTGGAACTACTCTTCAATACTGATACGACATGCAGAAATGAAACGCTCCCAACAAGCACAAAAAATGCTTTATCGTGTGCTTACCAGCTAAACCTCTTATTTTTCAGTGTTGCCATGTGCAGCCTTGTAAACTAGTGCATATACACCTTACATGGCCTCTTTATCCAGCACTGCTTTCTTCCATTGTACGATTTAACACAAAAATATTGTATTAAGAAAGGAGTTTTTACAAGGATGATGCGCACACTTTAGATCCAGAATTGCGCACAAATCTCACTGACCTGTTTTGCGCACAGATTTTGATCGAATGTTGCCACTTTGTTAGCTTTAAAGTCTGTGCGCAAAACTGTTTTCTTCTGTAGACAAGAAGAGGGAGAGAAATTAGAAATAAAATAGTAAATCTCTTAAGGATTAAATAAAAAATATAATTTGACCAGTAAAGGTAGCAAGTCAAGATACAATTTTCATACCAATTTACTCAAACTCAAAAGTTAAGTTAGGTTAGGTTAGGTTAGGGTAATGACTGCACAACAAACACTTCTGTCAATCGAAGCTCGTGACCTTCGGTATAAATACGGAGATACACCGACCATTACATTCTAGTCCACCAATCAGGTTCATCCTCTATACCTATCTAATGCTACCCTTCCAGCAAAAAACACGTGTAAGTCCACACACACGAACAAACACAACAGAAGTGAGAACGGCTTGAGAACATTTTACATCTGACAACATCGCCTCATTTTTTTGTGCGCAATCCTGTACATTGTGACAGCTTGTCAACGGCTTATCAGATATCACTGATAAAACCGGAAAAGTGTGCGCAATCCAGCTGTAGCCTCTGCATTTATCTCGTATTGGTTCTAGGCGCTATGTGCTTTTGTGGAACTAAGGCCTATTAATAATATATACTTCCTGATCGCAAAAATATAAAAAATATGTCCTAAAACCTTAAAAATATTGTATAATATTACTATGCAGAAATTTATAGATGACTTTGATTGAATCGTTGTTGTTGTTCATTTACTTCGCTTTTCTGCTACTTTTGGCTAATCGCAACGATGAAGATGAGTGATATGATATGATGACACAAAGAAGAGCCATGCCCAGGCCGGGATTCGAACCCGGGACCCCTGGAATCGCTGTGCTAAGGTTGAAAGACGGTCGGAGCATGGTGCTAATCACATCACTTCTTCGAGATGACGAGTGTACCTTCAGGTTTACCTATCCTCAATACTTATTATATAAACAGTGAACTACAGGATGAGACCAAAGTCCCTTAACACCCCGTATAGAATCTAAAGGAGTTATGCTGGAGACATTTCGTCATGAACCATAGTTGAGTGTGTCAAGCGGAGGGCCGCCATATTAAATTCAACTCAAAATTTTTGAATGGAAAGGGGGTGATGTGATAAATCAAATCAGGCTAGAATTTCACGAGAAATGTAATGGTGAAAGTTTTTTAACGTATAGATTGGAAATATATATATATACAGGTAATGGACAAAATAATATGAACACCAATGCAATTGCAGAAAGCTTGTATTAGTTGGGGGTTGGGCCCCCCCCTTGCCTGAATGACAGCTTGTATTCTACGTGGGATAGACAAATAAAGGTCCTGTACAGTGTGAACTGGAATACGTAGCCACTCCTCGCACAAGACAGTCTCAAGTTCCGAAAGTGTCATTGGAGGTGGAAACCGATTATGCACTTTGGCCTCCAAAATCCCCCACAAAGGCTCAATGATGTTAAGATCGGGGGACTGTGGACACGAGATGAGATGTTCTACCTCATCACTGTGCTCATCAAACCATGCATCAACGCACCTAGAAGTGTGAATAGGGGCGTTATCATCTTGGAAGATGGGGCATGCATCGGGAAACAAAGTCTGAACCATGGGATGGAGGTGGTCACCCAGGATGGTGCAGTAATTCTCTGCGTTGATTCTCCCACGCAGGACAACAAGTGGGCCAACACCATTCCAAGATATAGCCCCCCAAACCATCACAGACCCCCACCATGTTTCACGGTAGGCAGTAAGCAGTCAATATCAAATGCTTCAGCAGGAGTTCTCCACACATAAACACGTCCTGTGGTCTGAAATAATGTGAAAGACGATTCGTCTGACCATATCACATGTTCCCATTGCTGCTGTGTCCAATTCTTGTGCTCTTGGCACCACCTTCTTCGTGTCACTGCATTACGTGGAGTCACCAACGGTTTAGGGATGGCAACCCTGCCATGAATGTTCACAGAATGCAGCTCCCTTTGAATGGTTTTCGTTGATACAGGGTCCTGGAGGTGATTGTTCATCTCTGCGGTTATCTGGGACAGTGTTGTCTTGTGCTTTCGAGTCACTATTCGCTTCAACACACGTCGATCCCTGTTGGATAACTTTGTTCTTCTCTCACTATTCTCCTTTGCAGACGTTGTCTTTCCATGTTGTCTGTAGGCTGTCAGAACAGTTGACACTGTGCTCCGTGCTACACCAACAAGTGTAGCTGTTTTTGTCACAGATGCTCCAGCCAGGCGGGCTCCTATGATCATGCCTCTTTTGAAGTCTGAAAGGTCGGACATACCTGCATTTGACGGATATCTGACTGCTCGCATGCAACTCTCACACCAGCTTCTGATAGACTGATATGTTTGCTTTCATCGCCACTAGATGGTTGAAATCTCTGCTGAGTGTTGTTCCTTTTCCACGACGGCGTATATAGGCCTTTGCAAACCAAGGTGTTCATATTATTTTGTCCATTACCTTTATATATATATATATATATATATATATATATATATATATATATATATATATATATATATATATATATATATATATATATATAGGAGAAGGTTTAAATATGGGTTTTGGATTTATCAGCGCTCCCGGGCGCTGCAGCCTGGCAGAGGCTATTGGAACTGGTTATCTTCCAAGGACAAAGGTTGCAGCACCAATTCGCAAGAGAAAGTGGTGGTTAGTTTCGGCCTTGGACGCTGTTATAGAATTTCGACCTCCGAAAACTTTTTGCAGGTATGTTTTAACTCAGCGTTTTTTGAATTCTCATTTGCTTTCTATAAGAAAGAGTATGTAGAATACATACCCAGAATGTCACCAATGCCATCTACTCCTCGTTCATGCTCGACTCTCAATTTTCATCTTAGAACTCAGGGTCCTTGTATTCAACACCTTCCTTTACGTCATTACTACAAGCACTGACATGTTCGATGAACAGCCCAAGTTCAGACACGTCCGTCTTCACCTTCCAAGAAGCGCACACTCAGCGCTAAACCGACAGACAAGAGAAAGCTAAGTCGAAATCGCAGGGGAACACCGGGATGACAACTCCCTCGGTGTGGATGAGAAGTTTCGGACTGACACGTCACAATGACGTCAGTATTTATGTCCGTGACGTTAGCGCCGAGCACGTTGCAAAACATGGAACTAAAAAAAGAACGGTATTTTCCTCTTTATCTTCTCCGGAAACTCATTTATTGATGCAGGGATCTTCGTTCTTCTGCATTTTGAGTACGACTGGTGAAAACTGCCGAGGGGGGCGTTTAGCATTGGGAATTTTAAAGGTGCTGCTTCCACGTGTCCGTTGTGTGAGATTCGCCAGTCTACACATTGCATGAAGCCACACGTGCACGTGATTGAAAGTAAATTACCTGTCTGTTAGCAGTAAGAATGAAGTCAATGTGAACAAATGCACGTGGTTTCTGAGAAATCCTATTGGCTATTCCAATTTCAGCTGTACAGAGATCTTGAGCGTGTTAATGCAATGCATGCATGCACATATCTAGAAATCTAGAAATATTTTTCAGAGGGGTCTGAACCAAGTGTCTCAATAATAATAATAATAATAATAATAATAATAATAGATAATAGTAGTAATAATGTTTAAATTAAAGTAAGTTATAATTAAATTAACTATTAATTAATAGTGGTGGCTCAGTCAGTCGGCCCCTGTGGCGAAGTGGTTAGCACATCGCGCTACGACGCCAGGGGTTCCGGGTTCGGATCCGGGCTCGGACATGGATGTTTGTGATTGTCTGTCCTGAAATTGAAATATGAATGAAATGATATGAGTGAATGAAGTGTGATGGGGAAAGCTTCCGCATAGGAGCTTTCCTTTTATTTGAAAAGAAAAAAAGTCGGTAACGCGTCTGACTACCATGCTAAGGTCCTGGGTTTGATCCCCGGCCGGTTCAAATCCGGGAACTTTTCTAACGTTTTGGAAGCGGCCCCGGCGCCCACCTAGCGTCGAATGACATGGGTACCTGGGGGAAACCCTGGGGGGTAAAGGCGGTCAGGGGCGTGATGCTGATCACATCACCCCCACTCACGACCGGATCAAGAAAGTGTGGGGCGTTACCCCCACACCCCCTATACGCCTTCATGGCGTGGTGCTATGCACAGGGGAGCACTTTACTTTACTTTACCTTTTACTTTATTAATTAAAATATATAAATTTATTAATGTATTTTATTATCACACGAATACGTTAAAAGATTGTATAAGAATATACAGGGTGTCATTTTGATGGCGCCAACGGACCACAGATTCGTATAGAGGACATCAAAACAAACAACTTTTCTCAGTAACATTTTTCTCGTTGGTGCGTCGATTCGACGCTACTGCCGTTCAAGAAAGACCGTTTTGCTGTCTAAATGCTGGCAACCCAACACACCATTTGATAGTACCTGTGACGTCATTTCCGGCGGCGAAACAGCGCACGGCAGGGTTGCAAGGAACACACAAATTTTGTGAAAAATGACAAACTACCAACCACATTATTAGCTGTAAGACGAAGCAAGAAACGCGTCCAGTAAACCAAACATCACAGCCTACCAGCCAGAAGATCAGCAGTCAACTCAGCGGAAGGGGGAAGTGAACCAACGGTATGAGAAATGGTAAAAAACTTATTCAAAATGAAGTGTCAATATCGTATTTTGTCCCAACCTACATGTCAAATATCAACAACAATAGATTTTATTGGACTTACAGCTTACATGTGGATGTTTACGCCCAGCTACATGTCAATTATATTTGCAAATCTCGTTGCAAGGTTGATATCTACAGGTTTGTGTCCAGATGCCTTGTGGTACTTTTGTGCTGATAACGGAAGTATTCGAGGTTCACGTTGTTACATTACGGCTAAAACACGTACAACCACAGTAACAACCTAATTATGAATCTGTAGCTAATATACTGCCCTGTTCACAGTTGCAAACTATTACATGTGTATCCGGTGCATAGATAAACACATAGTCGTCTTAGAGCTTGTATTACTACTACTTATATCCTGTTTTTTCAACCATTTTTGCATCTTGCCTCATAATATATATATGTATATATATATATATATATATATATATATATATATATATATATATATATATATATATATATATATATATATCCTGAATATACATTATATTATGTGTTGCTTACCTTTGGAATTTTTAGTTCTTCCATTTCTATTTTGTCATCTGTTCAGTGTGTCACAACTACTATCAGAAGGACGAAGTGATAGACTAAATTGTAGATGCCAACTTGGTAACTAGATTTGCAAATATTTGACATGTAAGCTGAGGACAAATTCGATATGACCACTTCCACTTGAATCCTATTTTCTTTCTACCATTTTTCGTATCGTTTGTTTACTTCCTGTTAGGTTATAGAACGTGTTTTCTCGTTTTGTTTTACGGTAGCTACATAATGTGGCTGATTGAAGCTATGTCATTTTCACAGAATATGTGTTGTTCTTGGCAACCCTGGAACGCCTCGCTTCACGACGGGATATGACGTCACAAATGCAATCAAATGTTGTGTGTGGTTGCCAGAATCCAGGCGGCAAAACGGGCTTTTTTGAACGACTGTAGCGCCGAAATGATACACAAACGAGAAAAATGTTACTGTGAAAAGTTGTTTGTTTTGATGTATTCTATACGAATCTGTGATCCGTGGGCGCCATTAAAATGGGACCCTGTATATACGTATATATACAGGGTGTCTCAAGAGTAATAGCGCAAACTGACACAGGTAATAGAAGCAAAAACGTCTCAGTAAACATGGGTCCGCAATCGAGCCGTTTTCGAGATAAAAGCCACCACTGACTTCATTGTTTGTAAACGTCGTCCCAGTTGGTAAAATGCTTTCAAACACCCCCGGTTCATTTCGGAATTGGTTACAAGCATGTACAATTCTCTGTACTTATTGTATCCATCCTATTTGATTGCAACGCCATCTCTCGGAAATGTTCTGTTTTGTAAACCAAGAGCAAACCTCGGAACGCAAGAAGTAGATCACTCGGTGTTTACAAAATGCAATCAATGGCGGCTTCTAACCACACATTCACACACATTATTAGCATTTTACCCACTAGGACGACGTTTACAAACAATGAAGTCAGTGGCGCCTTGTAATCAGACATTCACGATTATCTGGAAAACGGCTCGTTTGCAGACCCATGTTTACTGAGACTTTTTTGCTTCTATTATCGTGTACTTTCAACTGTGTCAGTTTGCGCTATCACTTTTAGACACCATGTATATACATAGCTTGCGTGTACTTCACATCGCCAAGATTTGTATACAAATAAGAAAATTTCTGTCAAATAGATAAAGATTTGAATATTTATCAAATTAGGTAATAATCAAAATCTAATTATTGATAACAACTCGTTTGAACCAGTTTCCAAATTCAAATACTTAGGAGTAATAATAACAAATAAAAATTATGGTATTAAAGAGGAAATAAAAAGTAGGCTTATTTCAGGAAATGCATGTTACTTCTCTCTTCATAAATTTTTGTCTTCTTGTTTGATATCTAAGAAACTAAAAGTTAAAATATACAAAACAGTAATTTTGCCTGTAGTATTATATGGGTGTGAAACTTGGTTCCTTACATTGAAAGAGGAACACAAATTGAGAGTATTTGAAAATAAGATCCTTAGGAAAATATTTGGACCTAAAAGGGATGAGGAGACAGGTGAGTGGAGAAGGTTACACTATTTAGAATTACATAATTTGTATTCATGTCCAGATATTATTATTATTAGTATAATTAAATCAAGAAGACTTAGGTGGGCAGCCCATGTGGCACGATGGGAGAGGAAAGAGGAGTTTACAGGATTCTTGTTGGGAAACCTGATGGTAAGAGACCTGTAGGAAGGCCAAGAAGAAGATGGAGGGACAACGTTGAGATGGACCTAAAGGAAATCGGTAGGGATGGACAAGAGTATATAGATCTTGCTCAAGATAGGGACAGATGGAAGACCTGTGTTGCTGCAGCCATGAACCTTCGGGTTTAAGAAGGCTAGAGAGTTAGTTAGTTAGTTAGTTATATTTATCAAATAATAAAAAAAGTTTGTTAGATCCAGTTGACGAAGAGAAAAGTACCTGCTTCCCCATGGTCTGCGTAGTGGATTCACCAAGTTTCAGAGTTCTACGATGCCTTAAACAGGCTACAGAGGGCTCTGAGTTGGGTAACTTTAATTCTGGCCACCCGGTATATTCCTTCTGCAAACCGTAGTAATTCAAATTAATTTAATGATGATTTTACGGTGTCAATGTTCTACATGGTTATGAAATGTGAGCTACCAATTGGTACTAAATAAATATAGGTATAATTCATTTTTTTGGCAGAAATACACCTTGCAAACTGGGCACCTCATGACATCCCTTTGATCAGTTACCCTGCACCCCCCCCCCCCCTTTCAGAGATTCCATTCCTGACAGTGTATGGTATTAAGTAGTAAGATATTTGATCCAATATTTATGCTTTTTCACTATTTATACTCAAAGGAAGTTGCTTTAGTGTGTGTTTTCGCTTTTAATGTGTGTTTTTTTTTTGTTTGTTCTTTGCAGGATCCATTACAATGTTGCTATTAACATCCTTTTTTAAAATTTTCAGGCAAGGATTTAAATTAAGGGGAATTTTCCTAGTGTATTTTGAAGGGAGCAGAATAATATTACGTTCCTACGCACCCAAAATGTATAACTTATATTCACGTCTACTTATTTCTCGTTACAGTGTAGCGGCGAAGAGAGCTGACAACGGCACTTCCATAAAAGATGGAAACACTGGAACCAACTGCGACGGGGAACCTCCGTAAGTAGCACTCTCTCTTCCTTCAATAATAGCAGGAAAATAGGCAGCTAATGATTTGGTTTAATTTTCTTCGCTTTTCTACCACTTTTGGCTAATCGCGGATATGAGGATGAAACTGATGGACACTCACAAAGAACACCCAGGCCGAGATTCGAACTCGGAATCCCTTCATGAATGCAACAACCGATGAAGTTTTATAATGCCTAAAAACAACCTATTTTGCTTGTTAGAACCTATTCTAGGTTTATGCACCTAAATCAAGCCTTTTTGTAGGTTTTAATATATTTTTAAAGGTTTTATAGGAATGTTATGTCACACAGAGGCATTTTCTTTGTTTGGTCACAAAAAATTCAATGACGAACGCGTTTGAAACGTACTCTCTGTCGATTTCCCTTCCTCCAAGTCCATGGTGATTTATCAAAGCTCTAGACAAAGCAAAAATGTCTGGTGCCACTGTTGCCTGTACAATCCAAAGTGGTTTGATCTGTGTGGTCTTGCTCACTTTCACGTCACTTCGGTGCTTTGTGGCATTCACGCCTTGCAAACTAACTTTTCAGCATTGAAGTTTGCACCACTGGTTGTTTTCGTTTAAAGTTTATTTTCAGCAAATAAGATAAAATGATCTTCACAGACAAAATTGCCGAGTTTGACTGTGGATAACATGAAAAAAGATTGCCTAACTATACGGCGAAGAGTGGATTTTAATAGCAAATTTCCAATGGTAAGTTCTGCCATCGCCGTAGGGTTAGACAACACACATAACGTTATGCAAGATAGTGCGTATTTCAGGATATAGGTGTCCCATTTTTCATTTCTGGTGATTATACCTAATCAGCATTTTTAGAATTTTGAACTATTTTAATTCTTTTTGAACCTACTTCAAGCTAACTTAAGACTTTTAGAACCTATTTTAGGGTTTTCAGAACCTATTTTAGGATTTTTAGAACCTATTTTAGGATTTTGAGAACCTATTTTAGGATTTTAGAGCCTATTTTAGGATTTTTAGAGCCTATTTTAGGATTTTTAGAACCTATTTTAGAATTTTTAGCCTATTTTAGGATTTTTAGAACCTTTTTAGGATTTTTAGAACCTATTTTAGGATTTTTAGAGCCTATTTTAGGATTTTTAGAGCCTATTTTAGGATTTTTAAAGCCTATTTTAGGAATTTTAGAACCTATTTTAGGATTTTTAGAGCCTATTTTAGGATTTTAGAGCCTATTTTAGGATTTTTAGAACCTATTTTAGGATTTTTACAACCTATTTTAGGATTTTAGAGCCTATTTTAGGAATTTTAGAACCTATTTTAGGATTTTAGAGCCTATTTTAGGATTTTTACAACCTATTTTAGGAATTTTAGAGCCTATTTTAGGATTTTTAGAACCTATTTTAGGATTTTAGAGCCCATTTTAGGATTTTTAGAACCTTTTTAGGATTTTTAGAGCCTATTTTAGGATTTTTAGAGCCTATTTTAGGATTTTTACAACGTATTTTAGGAATCTAAAAGCACACTTTTTAGAACCTAAAAATCCGAGGTGTTTTAAGTCCACTTTATGCACAGTAAGGCTAATCGGGACTGGACCTACAGTTTAAAGTGGGATCCGAACCACTATGTGCCTCCAGATGATATGATGAAATTAATGAAAGGACACTCACAAACAACCATGTCCAGGCCGGGATTCGAACCCGGGACCCCTGGCGTCATAGCGCGATGTGCTAACCTCCGTCACGGGGGACGGCTCTACTTTGAAGATGATGACGTGATATAAAGCCTAATAAAGGCGCACTTTGCCACATTTGAAAGGCTTACGGAACCTGCTCTCATAATCGGCTTTAGAGATAAAACATATTTTCAAGGGATTTCCCTTTAACTAACCTGTAAAACATTATGTCGAAGTCAGACCGGAAGCCAAGGAAATGGTTCAACACTAATCCTTCATCTAGGATGAACCTTCTCTAACCGTGGTGTACCAGACTCCTTTTCGATGAAAGGATATTAACATATAAGGCTTTAACATGTATCTCTGTTTGTGAGGAGGAGGGTGAAGAATGCCCCTCATGCTCCCGGAATCGCCGTAGCCAACTCAGTCCTTTTGATGCTAAATCTAGCTCTTTCGTATGCTCAATTAGCCCTTATGATCACAGATTCCTCCAAAACTCCATCTTTGTTTGAACAAAGTGTTGAAAATTGAGATGAATCCAGTTCTAAACTTTGTTTTCTTCCATGCTATCTCACAAAAGTGGATATAAATAATATCTAACACATTACCCAACACTTGAAGAATTGGATGGTTACACATGAGGCAGAAAACCAAGCAATCGATAGAATGATTTGTGCTTCAAAATCGGAAATTTTATATCGCGATATATCGTCAAGAAAATCTCGTCACAGTCGATATGATACGATATCGTATCGTGATATCGGTATTATATCGACTCTATGATATAACGTCTAGTTGATATCGCCTGGACAATATTTTCTCAATATCGCAATATATCGTCTGGTAGATATATTGGCCAACAATTCTCGAAATCTATGGTTATTTCTCAATGTGAACAGTGTCAGTATAATACCAGTTAGTTTCTTCTCCAATATTCGGTCATGCTTCTGCGTAGTAAAAGTTTAAGAGCATGCTATGATCATCCGTAGGACAAGGAGACAAGTTGTACTATCGTACAATGAAAAGTATCTTCTTGAATTGAAAATAATTTTAGTTCCAATATATTACTTTAAAGGCAGTATTAGATCGATGCTTCAGTCCACTAAATATCTTTGTGTACCCAGTAGTTAAATAGTAATCAATAGGTATTGATTGAGTAGACTGTCGATCCAGAAAATGCATATCGATTCACGTTAATAATTCACATTTCTTTCAAATCTCCCAACGTTATATTTATAGATTGAATAGTTTCGAAGATATCGAAACAAGGAAAATGGATTGCCGATGTTCGATTATTTTACTGTCACATACAGACGGGCTGGCAAATAGATATAATTTACAACGCTATAAGTTGGCACGCACCTCCACTGGTCACAGCTGGGTTACTCCAAATCGGACTTGTCGGTTTAATAGGGTAACAGATGACCAGGCCCCGACTGGTCACTGGTGTCGGATTTAAACTTTTCTTCAATTTGAAATGAAAGGTTGTGGACATTTCTTCATATGAAGTCGTATTTATTGTTCTTCACACAAATACAATCACTTGCAATCCTGAATCGAATTGACTGATGCAGATCTGCTTGCAAATCCATAACGGGCAACCCTTCCAAGATTAATCAACGGATTGTTAGAATCGTAAGCAACGTCTCTCAAAAGCATAGGTTTGTGAGGAACTAGCCCAAGGCAAAAGCCGATCCGTCCGAAGACAAAGGTAATCCTCCCTACAGGGTTAACCTCTGATAGTAGCGTTACGGCAACCGGATGAAGAAGGACAAAAAGTACACAATTTGGTCCCTTTTTATACAGAAAAGTTCTTTGCCAAATACCAAGGTAACTTGGTCGATAATTACATCATGTAATTTAGTCTTTTGCAATATTTTCATGATATAATTATATTTGGAAATTGTATACCTTCTTCAAATATTTTTTAAATGCCGAAAGAAGTTACAGAAGAATTAATTTCGATATCTAAAACGAAAGCAAATTTCTTCTGGATTGTTCGAATTTTGTGCATGGCACAGATTAATGTGTGCGCAGATGCTGCAATGCTCATTTGCAATGTGAGCATGCCCAGATTCGACTGGGGTGACACAAAGTTAATATGCGGTAGGTCCTCAGTCTTAGAAAATTTTAAATCTTTACGTCTTCTAGTTTCCGAGATATTGATAGACTACTTTTGATAGGTCGTTGCCGTTCTAGACAGAGCTAATTTATTTTATGCTGATAATTATGCCAGTCCGCCAAAAATTGCTTTTGTGGCTGAAAACCCGGAGCAACAGAAGGGAGTCCGAATTCGATGCAGAGGGTAGGGTTACCAGACGTTCTTTTACCCGGACATGTCCTCTTTTTGGGTCCTAAAAATGGTCCGGGCAATTATTTTTATGAAAATTGGGAAATGTCTTTTTTTAGTTCGAGACAACTGATCTTCAAGATTTGCAAGAAAAAAATATATTTATAAATAATTCTTCATATTGTTTCCGTGTTCAATTTCAAAGTAAGGAAATACAGCACTCTCAGTTGCAAGCGCAAAGACAAGAAACTCTTCTTTGAACAACGAAAAATTTGTTGGACATTTGCGTCTCTTCTGTTGTCCCCGCTGTGCCGCATGAGGTTTTGATTTCAAATCATTTGCGACATTTACCGCGGTGACCCGAAAGTTTCTTACATCTATAGTTTTAGTAAGTTTGAGAATTAAAATTGTGAAAATAATGATACACAACCAGTGTTGTGCGTCTACGCGTAAACAGCGATAGTCTACATTCTACACGTACACTATTTTATACAAGTAGATTACGTAATCTATGTAAACAACATGGCGAAAGGTGATAACTTAACAGAGGACGCCGTGAAAGTAGAACAAAATTATACTGCGTATCAGTTGCTGATGTGTGAGAAAAACTTTTCATACTCTTTCTTCCAAATTCGAACAATTTCTCACCTAGGAAGAAACCTAATATAGGAAATATTCTAGTGTTTTATGGGGAAAAGACCACTTTTGCCTCACGACTGCCATCTGTTGTTGTTTTTTGCATACTATGTATCATCTTCCATAGTTGATAATAGAAGAAAAGAGAAATTTGTTGTAAATAGGATTCTTTTTATTTCGTTAGGAACCAATATAGTTGAAAATGGAACCAATATAGTTGAAAATATCACTTTCTTTTCATGAAACCCTTGTAAATTAATTTTAATGCACTTTTGATTGTCTACGTAGTCTACGTAAACTACAACCCAATGTAATCTACGCGTAGATTACGTGTAGACAACGCATGTAGATGTAAACTTATAGTCTACGGCACATCACTGTACACAACACAAGATTTCAGAGTCTAGTTTCGTGTTGTTTTTTAAATAATTATTGAAATATGGAATGTTTAAGTGGAAGGTGATGAAATACTACATATATAAGTTTTAATTGCAAATTAAACAAGGACGTTGACTGCGTTAATATTTTCGTAATCGGTAATGTAAGAATTTTGTTGCATAAATTATATTTTCTCCCTGTGCCATTAAGAGAGTTGTCCAGTAGTATAACACTTCTGTAAAATCTGTTGTGAATTCTAAAAATGTCCTCTCTTTTTTAAAGTTTGTCATCTGATAACTCTAGTAGAGGGCACAAAATCTATTCTCGCTGTAGGTTCTGAAATCTCTAGCTATGTCTGTGCCTAGGTTTAAGCTTAATTTGGAGCGCAGGACACGGAGCGAAACAGGTATTCCATGTTCCTTATTTAAGGGTGTTTTAGAGCCTTGCCTCAGATGTCGTGACAATTGTTGTTACCAGCCACGAGATGTTCAAAAATTGACGCTCTACTGTTGCGTGGATCTGTCGTCGAAAGTGGAAGGGAGAATGAGGTCACCGCCGTGGCGACGTCCCGGTCCAGCGTCGGTGAATAATTCAGGTTCTTTCGGTACAACCTTCGAAAAACACATCGTAAAGCGTGAATCATTGTCCTGGCTGCTTTTCGGCTGCAATCCTCAAAGGTTACTTCGTTCTGCATCGGGTTTGAACTTCAGTTAAAGATTAACCAGTAGACCTACAAATATTGGGCTTGTTTTGAAACTCTCTGAATGTGTTTCAATCATTATCATTGTCAATTTACACTGCGAAACCAATTTTATACAGATATTTTATTCAACAGAGCAAAGATGTACGTGGAACGTGGCAACACTAAATTGTGCTACGTCGTTCCCCTTTCGTTTTTGAATAGAACAATTATTAAGTGTGCTGACTGACCAGAAATAAGAGAATTCTCGTTGCTGAATGTCCAGGGTGTCATCCCTAAAGTCCCCTTACTACTACAATCAAACGTAACTCTTATAACAGTTATAAATTTTAGTTGCCATTTGTACTGAGCTGTTCGTGGGGAGAGGTAGACCTCGAGGTGGGAGCGTCGCTGTGACGTGGTAGACGGCTGACTCACCTCAAAGCTTCTCATCGCCTCGCGGCTCGAGCAGTTAGAACAGCTGATCGAGAGATGTCAGACTGTGGCAGTGGCTCAAAGTCCCCCCCCCCCCCCAAGAACAAAAGTATGTAAAGTCCGCGCGTTTACTTCGTTAACGTCCAAGAACTGAAGAAAGCCGCCGCCACGAAACGTGGGTGGGATTAAACAGCGGGCGAGTTGTTTTCGTCCAATCACACACAACCTTCAGCCAATGGGCGCAGCTGTCATTCTGCTCGTCTAATCTACGTGGCGTCTCAGTCACATGACTGCGGAAACGCTGTTGCCCTACATTGCAACTTCAATGTGGAGACCGTGGGAGGTGCTAATGCGGGGCTCTGTAGATGTGGCAACACTGTGAGTTGAATGTGATTGTTGCAGCTGGTGCTGCAACTTCCATGATGGGTTGTAATAATGACGTAAACTGCTCCAATTGGTTATAGATTTGCCTTTACCTTGCAATCTTACAATAAACGAGAGATTATTTTCTCGCAACTTTCTAATTAATAACTCAGCTAAATCACTTAACGTGAGTGCTGAACAAAAGTACAGCGCCACATTTCAACCTGGTGGCTGAAAATTGAACTATTTTCTTTTTTATCGCCATTCTCTTCCCTATGGTCTGGATAGTGGATTCACCAAATTTCAGAGTTCTATGATGCCTCAAACAGGCTACAGAGGGGTCTGAGTTGGGTAACTTTAATTCTGGCCACCTGGTACATCTAGCCACATCAAGTTTCCGGGTTCGATCCTCTGCATTGGTATTTGGCATTTCTTTCTATATCTTTATAAATGCCATCTATTCATCATTCATCTCCATGGCCGCGATTAGCCTAAAGTGGCAACATATGGTGTGAAATAAGAATATAGACAACAATGTATTTTTCGTGCACAGTGCAAACTCGAAATAACAAATTCAAAGGTTTTGAGCCGAAATTTATTTTATCTTATACGGTTCATATGATGCTGGATTTGAAACCTGCTGGAGGACAATACGATATAAGGGTTCTGTAACCAAATGTTCGTAAAAACCCTCGATTCGGTGTGTGTGTGTAGTAGCGGTAGTGATCTTGAGCCAGCGAAGGAAAAATCATAAGACTGAGGTTGGAAAAAAAAAATCTGACGTCATAATGTCGGAACTTGAGTCTCTGCTGTCACAACTGAAGACGAATGATCCCCGGTGGATGGCGCTCGTGTTGACCATCAATCAACGGTGACGTCAGAATCTGATCCCGATTAGAGAAGGTGAATTATGTATTTCGATGTTTTTTCCTCGAAGATAGGGTAATATAAAATGATTTCTGCAAATAAAAAAAAATCGGTGTTTCTCGCACACAAAATAACTTTCTCGATATTGCAAGTAAACGGTGTCCGGACAATAACAACCAAATGAGTGTAAAGTGAAAGGACAATTGCTATCAGATCTAACTGGACAAGACCTGAGGGGCTGAACCAGGGGAGGTTAGGGGGTACTTTTGGTTTCTTTGTAATTTTAAAATAATTTCAAATACGTTTCTAAAACGTAAAGTATCAACTTTTATTCTTAAGTTCCACATAAATTGGTGTACGGTTTATAAGCGTTAATTGAAGGGGTCTGGTTGTTGTTGAGTTGGTGTTTTAAGTCCACTTTATGCACAGTATGGCTAATTGGGACTGGACCTACAGTTTAAAGTGGGATCCGATCCGCTTGTGCCTCCACCGAGTATCGAACCCGGGATCCCTTGATTACAAGGCGACGACGCTACCACTGCACCATCGGGGAGGCCGTAAAACATGGTAAGTGGTATTTTGGTCATTTCGGGGTTTACTAAAAAATGAGGCTATTAGAAACTATACTGTTTATAAATAATTCTTTTCGTGTTGTGTTTACCAATTTCAGAAGGCTTCACCGAGTCCAATGCAAATTGTATGACATAGCAATTTCACTCGAAAATTGAAGGATGGCACATTTTACTTTGTAACTCAAGAATGGTCAAAATGTCACTTAGCATGTTTTACACACGAGCCCTTCAATTATATTTATTTTATCAGACATTTCATGTGAAAGTGGACAAACACGGTTAAAATATCAATTATATATGGAATTGATGGGTAAACAAAACAGAATTTGGAATTATCAATACAAACAATAGTTTCGTGGCTTATAAATAGCATATTGTTTCAATCCTATTACTATTTATAGTAGAAGTAGAATTTTACATGTGGTGTTTCCATTCATCATCATTATTATTAACACCATAATAAAACTAAATTCATTCTAATTTCCTTCGTACGTTAAAATAGCAGTTCTCCGCGGCAGAAATGCACGGGAATGCCATATAGAGCTACGAGAAGCTCTGGGTGTGCATGCCATGCCCTATCGAACAGTGGCGAGGTGGGTGGAGGCATGGGCGTCCGCAGGATTTTTTCCAGGGAGGGGCAAGGAAGGTATTTTTTCCAGGGGGGCCAACATGGCATATTTTCCCCAATAATAGTGTTCATCCTTCAAAAAACATTGCTTAAATTTGAATTTATCATGTTCGTGCAATAATTAACACACATTATTGTGGCTGAAATTAAATTATATGTGTGACATATGTAATTTTTGGTTGACTTTCGTTTTCCAGGGGGGGCACGGCCCCCCTTGCCCCCCCTTCCGGACGCCCATGGGTGGAGGCCTTCAAACGGGGCAGAGTGTCAACTGCCGATCTGCCTCATAATAAAACACTGTTGCCCAATATCATGTGTTCTGCCTCTTCCCTACGACAGTCGCCTGCATCCAGACTTCATCTGGTGGCTTCATTCGAAGGTACATTCCATACACTTTCAAACGTACATCTTAGATTTTTCGTGTTGTCCCCTGTTTGCGAGAAAAAAAATAGTTGCCATGACTCATGACTTAACCCTCGTACTATACAGATATTAACGTAATTTATACATGACGTGCCTTGGATAGTATACCGTTGATTGTGATCACAGCATGTGTTGAAAATGTCCGCTGTTTTCAAGAAGGAACCCCTCCACCCTACATATTCGCCGTGACTCTCTGCAGTGTTTCTCCGGTGATGTTCCTCATTTCAGCCGAAATGTTGTCCTTTAAAGCTAGTAATGTACGCGGTTTGTTTGCATACACCCTGTCCTTCAGTAAATTTCACAAGAAAAAATCCGGACTGGTAATGTCGGGGGCTCTTGAGGCTCTGGACACTGCAAACACGTTCCTACGTACATAAACCACTGTGTGTCCTTCAGCCTTGCAGCATAAGTGCTGCCATCTATCAGACCATCTGCACACCATTCGACTCAGGTTGTAATTGTGAGCTGTTATATGCATTACCTGCAGCATTATTAGCAAATTCATCAGGCCGGTTCTATAAAAATCACCATGTAGAATTATAATATTGTTGAAAAATATAAAGAAATCTTTGGAAATACCATTGAATTAAATTGTATAATAATATCATTGAGTAAACCATTTTATCATACACAATACTAGTACTGGAGTCCTAGTTTGTAATAAGGATACTATAAAGATACTATAAACGTTTGTTATAAGTAGTTACAATATTTGCAGTGATGAGAGTTTGAATAGAGGAATCAAACACTTCAAGAATTGTGTTGCTTTTCTGTCTTTCCAAACCAAACACATTAATTTTAAAAAAATGTGCTAAAAAATTAACCCGAGTTTAGAGGGTTTCTTATCTTGTTGGAATGGATCTCTGAAATGCACACTGTAAATCTGAACCCTGCCCTCTCATGTTTTCTCAAGGAACACTACATAATGAAACGCATGGACTTTCGGACTGACAGCCAATCAGGAGCCACTTCTGCAGCACATACCTGTAGTATATGGTTGCATAAGTCCATATCGTAACATCCAAAAAATTACCATTTATCAGGCCCTGTGAAGGATCGATTAAAGAAAAATCACATATTCAAACACAAATATTACAATGTAATTCCGAAATTCACATTACGTAGATCCACATTTTGTTCACATGCGAAGAAACTAAAATCCTCTTGATTCGTTGTGGTTCTGGCCAATCCAGTATCTATTGGTGTTGCCTTCGGAGTTCTTACAAGTCTTTGGCGCCTTCGCAACTGCCTTACCGGTGAGGTCCATCCAGTAAGACAGTTTCTGGTCACGTTGGTCCAATCCACAGAGTTCTCTTGCGTTACCCACAAAATATGAAAAGAAACAAAACATTAGAAATACAAAAAAATATTATATAAATACAACTATCCTTCGAAATAAGGCGAGGGAAGTAAGGCAAGTTAGAACAGCAAAGATCCATGTTATACAAAGACCTTAATCAAAGTCCCCCATTAATATTATTATTACTGTTGCAGAAAAATCTTGTATTGGAAAGACAAGGTTATTTACTCAAGATTTGGTTTCGACCAGTGTAGTGATGATTCTGAAAAATATGCAGTATATGCAATTTCATAAGTTAGAAACTTTTAATTATTTTAAAGGTAAATTTGGTTTTTGGACCACTGTTCACATATGCTGTCTTCTACTTTCATGAATTGGGAATAAAGCAGCTACAGAAGAGGTTAGAAATGTATTTCATCTCCCAAAACACAATTTGTGTTGATCTCATCAATTAAAACTACTCTAATGTTTAAGTAATAATACATATCTATGTAAAGACAACTTTGCTGAAACTTAAATTACATGAATAAAATTCACTACTCTAAACGTTCTCACCGGAACGCATGCCAGATAAAGGACATTCTCATACCTAGGCTCATAATAGAGATATCCAATAATTATTAAACTCTGCTATATGGTTTTCAGGTTCTTAAATGCTGTAATGTTCGAGTACAAACGTGACTTATAAGAGCACACACAGAACCACCATACAGACTCATCTCAACCTTAAACCAATCACTCTAATTGTTATAGGATGAATGTGAGTTTATTTATAAGCTATAGATACCAGCAACTCTATTATTAATAAGATTATACAATAAATCGTAAATATGGAAATATATTAGAGCATTTTGCAAGAAGAAAATATAATATATTTATTTTGCAAAAGAGTTTCGTATTAGTAACTAAGTGTGGTTAGTATAACTGTACATAAATAGATATAGATGCGTAAATTGAGGCTACCTTATAAAGAATATCTTACAACTGCAATTAGAAAGATAAGTTGAATAAAGTTGAAACTAGTAGCATTTACTTTTTGGAAAAGTGGGATTTAGTACCAGGTCTTTACTTAATTCGAAATTATAAATTAGTGATTTTCACTAATGAGAAGAAACGGAATTTGGACTCCATTTCATAACCAATGGATTAGAGATCCGACAGGGAATAAACCAAATGCTAAACACTTGTTAATGTGATCTATGAAATGATATATGTTTTTTGAGAAAATGGTCATTTAGACTGAACACTCATCCAGACTTAATATGTAGGAATATTGAGCAATACGGGTCAATAATCATAATATTAACGGACGGTTTTTGTCTACCACGAATTGTACAACCGTGTGTGTGTGTGTGTGTGTGTGTGAATTGTTTCTAGTTCATATATAGATTGAAGTACGTCGAGTGAGCTCCCACTGGGACCTAACGCCGGATTTACTGATTACCAGAAAACAGAATTACCTCTCAGCTACCCAGGAGCTCTAGACGAAGTAAGAATCATCGGAATTTGCCTTCTCTCACGATTGGCCCCACACATTGTGCTCAATCTGCTCTCGCAAGAGCATCAGACATTGTGAATGCAAGCCATGCCTCATTGAAGATCTTCCTACCTCACTGCAAACGGTAGTCAGTCGAACAACTAGCCTCATAAGTTTCAGACCTCAGAGCGTTGTTAGCCCTTCTCAACTGAATATGTTTATTTCATAGAAGCATAATTAAAGTAAGATAAGTACACTTAAATGTTTACTAGTGAAGTAACATGAACTTCAAGACCGGCCAGGTTTGAGTTTCATTGCAATTACCCACCACTTTATCTTGTGAAGTTGACTTCTTCGGTATAGGTGTAGTATGTCTCCACATTGGAAGAAAGTAGGTGTGATATGTATGTATATTTCAAGTTCTTTATTTGTGTATATTTTTTTCCACTTTACTTTCTTGTCAACCACGTTAGTTAAGGTTAGGTTAGGTTAAGTTAGATAAAGGAAACACAGAAAACAAGATGTGTATGTTTTATGTACCCAACCTAACCTAACCTACGGTGGTTCACAATGACGTATCGAGAAAACATGTGTAGACATACTGCCGTGATTAAATGTGGAGACATACTACACCTATACACATCAGGATTTCACAAATGTGAAGTAATTCTAACATTACGCCACCATTTCTTCTGTAACTCTGCAGAGAAATGTTCAAAACAACTACATTTAGGGGTAAGTCTTGCTCTTGTTCTGTCCAATGGGACCAGAAGTCTCCTTTCTAAGATGAGTCGAGAGTTTCAATTCAACCACAATCTCCTCCTTGCATATAGTATTTTATTCTTTTATATTGTCAGTCTGCTTGCTATAGTGATTAGAGGGATGCATCATGATTCAAATTCCGGGTATGTAAGGCATGTGTATGCATTGTGTGTACCCATGATCTATTTCATTAATTCATCCTTCATGGTCTCCATTAACCCAAGAGGTAAAAAATTGACGTATGTAGTCAAAGTATAAATACTAACATTAATGCTTTATGAAATTGAAAGTTATGTAATATGTTATTACCATATCTTATAACCCTCTGCCCACAAATGCATTGAATGTGCTGGTAACATTGCAACTGATGTCATGCCTGGATTTGATTGGCTGTTATGCTCAGAGCCGCCAGGAGGAAACGAGCACGTTTTGTCTTGAGGCAACGGTCACTGGGGAAAGAGTGGTGTAGCTCTGACTGTAAACGTGTATGGTAAGTGTGGCGATATGATGGGGAATTTACGTAGTGTGGTTCCTTTAAAATTCTATAGTTTATTTGTTCATTTCTTTACCCTATATTAGGTTTTTGTTATTCTAACTTCTAATTAAATTAATATTAGTTTGGGTATTGAGGAACCTATTCTTAGAATTCTCGGTCGTATGGCCGCATTCACTATACACGCATTGACCCCTAATTACTTGTCAATTTAAGTTGTAGAATATAAATTTCAGTTGCATATCATACAGTTGTGTGATTATGGATATATAAAGAAAGGGAATTTATTTACTTTGATTGTTACAATTCTATAAAAGTACTTTGCACTGTTAAAATAAAAAAAAAAAGATCTAAGTTTCTGGTTTTGAATTCGTAACTAATTTCCTAGAATAATGGACTCTGATAACAGCTTGCTTTCACTGTCCCTCTGTATGGTAGATCCTGCTTTATGCAGTTGAGGTTGAGCGTGTTGAATATGAGTAAATGGGCCTTTTTTACAGCTTAGTTGCAATCTGTACTCTTAATTCAGAAAAATGTCAAACTTTTAGTTGATCCTTGCCTTACCTTGTCTCTTCTCTTTACTTACGAATTCATCCACTCAGAGTGCATGGCGCCAATGTTTGAGAAACTGTGTTGTCTACTCTTAAAGTCTTTGAGGTTTCTTGGTTTGCTTCTGGATTGATCTGCGTGGTGCACCAATCAAGGGAATCCTTAAATTTCCTAAACAACGTCATTTGGCGATGATTACAAATCACTTTATTTACCGGCTAACAGTTTACAATTGTGTCATTTTGTAAAAGTTTTGATTGTGAAAGTTTCCTAGTAGTTTACTAGATGAAACGCAGGTGACGTATGAAGTTTTTGCACGTTTCCCTTCTCCGCACTCATACAACGTTTCATCCATAGTATATTTTATCCACATAACTTCCAAGCCAAACCTACATGTTAAATACGTACCAAAATTAGTGCAATCTTGGAAGGTTGTGTTATTTTAATATAGAGAGGGTGTGTACATAAATTACTATCTGACTAAATAACTAACTCTCTAGCCTTCTTGAACCCGAAGGTTCATGGCTGCAGCAACACAGGCCTTCCATCTGTCCCTATTCCTGAGCAAGATCTATATACTCTTTTCCATCCCTACCAATTTCCTTTAGGTCCATCTCAACATTACCCCTCCATCTTCGTCTTGGTCTTCCTATTGGTCACTTACCATCAGGTTTCCCAACAAGAATCCTGTAAACCCTTCTTTCCTCTCCCATTCGTGCCACATGGCATGCCCACCTAAGTCTTCTGATTTAATCATTCTAATAATATCTGGACATGAATACAAATTATGTAGTTCTAAATTACGTAACCTTCTCCACTCACCTGTTTCCTCATCCCTTTTAGGTCCAAAGATTTTCCTAATGATCTTATTTTCAAATACTCTCAATTTATGTTCCTCTTTCAATGTAAGGGACCAAGTTTCGCATCCATATAATATTACAGGCGAAATTATTGTTTTGTATATTTTTAACTTTTAGTTTCTTAGATATTAAACGAGAAGACAAAAGTTTATGAAGAGAAAAGTAACATGCATTTCCTGAATTAAGCCTACTTTTTATCCTCTTTAATACCATTTTCATTTGTTAATATTACTCCTAAGTATTTGAATTTGGAAACTGGTTCAAACGAATAATTAGATTTTGATTATTACCTAACACTCGATTTCGGCCTGTAAGCATATATTTAGTTTTCTCTTTGCTAACTTCCAAACCTGTCTCTTTAGCTGCGAAATAAATTACTATCGGAGTTTAAATGTGTCTATGGTTCAAATCACAAACCCTGACACCTTCTGTAAACAAAACCACCTGTATGCAGAAAGCATTGCAAACTCATAGAAGTAAAATAATCCACACGAAAATCCAGCGTTGTTTCAGGATTCATTACGTAAGGTAAAACAACAGCCAATTTGTAGTATGAGATACGCTGCCGCAAATGACGTCTCACTTTAAACCCAATGCTCTTTCTTTTTTTACTTATTGCTTCACCTTTATGGTTAACTCTTTGCACCAGTAATCATTTCCCATAAATTTGGCTTCTATCTTGCATGCGAATTGAATATATTTTACTTGCATTTTTTTAGACAAAATGATATAACATGGTAATGTATATTTCTAAGGTTTGATAAAGATAGGAGTGTATTTGAAATTTGTTTGTAGATTTTATGTAAATTATATCTTATGTAAATAAAATATATAATGGGCATAAACAGCCATATGCATTGCTGTAAGTCCAATAAATATATTCATGATGATGATCAAAACAAGACAAAATGTTCGTAAATTTATTGCGGTTGGAAACTTTGACAAGCATCCTAATAACGATTTTTGTTCCGCCAAATATAGTGCACTTCGTAAAATAACTTGGTGACATGGCAAGGAAAGATAAGTGTGAACATTTTGTAGTAATATGCATTGTAACTTTCAATGAGCTTAGAGATTTGTGTACATAATGATATTTTATAACATTGGTTATTTTCTAAAAATAATCATGTGAACAGCAAGGAAGTAGTGCAACTTAGTAATATTGCCTGACTTATCGTTAGAAAAATAACATGCCGAGTTCTATGCGTGCGGGAAAGTCTCAGTGTTCTCCGAGCTTGTTTTCAAAACACCAGCAAGGACAGCCTTTGAAAAGGGGTGAGAAACAGATTCTACTCAATATTTATGTAACGTTCTGTCAGTGGTATCCTGAGAAACCAGTAAATGAAGTGGTTAAGTTCGTATCCCACTGCAGTGGTGTGTCAGTGTCTGCAGTTTTAAGGGTTATGAAAGAGAGAATGACCGGGAAAGTAACATTGTATGCGGCTGCATATTCGTCTGATGTTTTGAGAGCGGGTTCTCACATTCAGAGGCTCTTATATAAAATGAATAAGTGCGGCGAACTATGAGTGTAACAGCAGATGATTGCGGTCATGAATCAGCTGACGCGGAGTGATACATCGAATCGGTGAGACCGTTTGTTTACAGAAGGTCTCAGGGTTTTTGATTTACACCATAGTTTTTCTAGATCTTTAACCCTCTGGGGATGTAATGAACATTTATTTATTTATTTATTTGAACACAACAGGCGAATGCCCAATTACATTTCAACTCGAAAGTACATTGTAAATGTACATACGCAACAGAAAGCATAGTTTCTAAAACAATACGTTATAATAATAATAATAATAATAATACAAACCGGATTGAAAGAGTAACATAAAATATTAGACTATCCAACACAAAAATAGGCTGTATGTATACAAAATTTCAAATATTACAATGTACAAATATTATCTTTACACTAAATATTTCATATCAGAACCACCACGTACAAAACAAAATATAAAGAGATACTAATGAGGCATTCACATCTCGTTTTTGACCAAAACACGAAATGTGAAATAATACATTGTAATGTTAATTTTTCATGTTTCTGAAAGGTGTGAGGTGCATTTTCCTACCCAGTTTTGTCACGAAATAATGCGAAATGAGCTTCAAAATGCGAAATAGACTCTTAAACACGAAATAGACTCTTAAACACGAAATTTAGAGTTTATTTACCGATGTGACTTTTTCTGAAGTCAGAATTATCCTGAGAGTTATACAATTCACGTAAAATTGGTTAATTCTGTTATAAATATTTGAGAAGCAAGAATGGGCCCCTTTATACAGGAATAAACGTAATATTCTGGTAACGAAATAAATGTGCTATGAAAGGGATACGTTTATTTTGTGTAGTAAGTGCAGGTTTTAAATCAAATTTGGGATTATATTCACATTTTTAAAACCAAAATGTCGTTTGATACAGAGCATTCCCTGACATTCGCTACGAGACTCGGCGGCAAGCGGTCCGGCGTCAGTGCTTGTCTTTCCCGGTGAACGGGGTCCGCGTCAGTCGCTATAGTCGGCTATTAAAATTACAGTTTTCAAATTGTGTACTAACCTTGACTACAGAAGGTGTTGAAAATAATGTCCCTGCTGCAACACATTCCTGCCATCTCCGAAGGAAATTGGCATTTACACGTGCAAGTTCGTCTACTGTAATTCTCCCGATTTCTCGTACAATACTCTCTTTAAACCCAGTTACAAAAATTCACACGACTCGCATTATCTCTAGGCTGTAATTCATGTACTATTGCCACTCTGTAGGGCTTAAATTTAAGAATTTTAGCGGCTCTAAATGCTGTGGTTTTTTAAACACTCGTTTCTTGTGCGAGGCGGCGGATAGATTTCCGAGGAGACTGTTCTAACCTTTGTCCTATCTCATCGACTTTTTCCTCAGTAAGTACACGTGGGTTTTTATTTCCACTTTTATTCAGAACTGACACTGTTACTCTAAACTTTTTTACGAGGTTTGATATAGTGGTCCTATGTGGAACGGGATCACCAGGAAATTTCGTTGCAAAACATCGTCGCACTTCACAATTCCTCTTTCGGAAAGTAACACTCGACAAGATAAATCCTTTGTTGTAATGTAAACTTTTGTGGTGCCATTTTAAGCCACAATCTTCAACAAACGGACACGACACAACTTCCGAAGGAGGATTATACTGGCGTCAGTCTGCAACGTCAACAGAATGGGAAAGAGATCGAAGGCAGGGAGAGCCAATAAAACAGACTGTAGCGTGCGACTGTCGCGGGCCCGTTCACCGGGAAATACAGGCGCTGACGCCGGGCCGCTTGCCGCCGAGTCTCGTAGCGAATGTCAGTGAATGAACTGTATACCGCTTTTTCACTGCTATAACAGCGACATTTTATTTTATTTACCGCTTTTGAGCCCGAAATTGACTGTTTTGCACCGAAATGTTAGTTTTTTATTTACCAAAAATATGTGGCGTCAAAATATAATGCATTATAATTTATACAAAATATGAAATTAATAGACACAGTAAAATTAAAGAATGGAAGACATAACTTCAAGATGTAACCTAGACTGTTGTCTTAATTGCATTTTGAACTACAGCGAATTAGAATTAAAATTCCTTTTGTCAGGTATAATCTTGCTTCTCAAGTCAGCAGGTTGGTAAGGTAACACTGGCTGATATTTTACGAACGGCCACTGAAGAAAGTCGTAGTGCATAAGATCAGGGGACCTTGGAGACCAGAAAAAGTTGTACACTCGCTAGTCGTCGTGACGTGACGCCACAGGGTCGCGAAACATGTTTTGATTGTAACATTCTAAATATCCTCAGTTGCTCCTTCATTACATGTATGGGGATTCAAATGCCTACTGGTTGCTTGCATACAGATAAGAACTATTTAAAACTCAGTATTATTTTTTGTTTCTATGCTGTATACTTTTTCGGCCTGTGTATAGGACCCACCATCGTGAGGAAATTGTTGAGCTACGAGTGAGTAGCGTAACCCGGTCACGGATATCTCCTTTAACGGCTGGGGGTTCGACGTCACCCCAATACTGGTTGAAGATCTCCACACCTCTAGGTAGGATTGTGGGAGGGAGATTGGCAGTCGGGAGATACGGTATGGCCCTTATAGGGCTGTAGAGCCACGGGTTATACTGTATTCTACCATTACTTTCTGAGCCACCTCGTTTCCCGAGCACGTTAACTGCTCAACTCAGTATCTCGCGCCCAACGTACGAGGTTTTGAGGTTTGAAGTGTTAGGTCAATTTTATGCAGAGAAAGGCGAATCGGGACTGGACCTACAGTTTAAAGCAGGGGGTCTTCAACCCATGGCCCGCGTCCGTTTTAAAAATAAAGTTCCTAACATAAAAATATGATTAAGTAAATGATAGATGGCAGCATCTGCAGTTCTCAGTACCGTAGTGTAGATTCGTGGCCCGTGAGTGTCATTGAAATTGTTAATGTGTCCCGCACTGTCTGACGAGTTGAAGACCTCTGGCTTAAAGTGTGATCAGAACGAATTTAACCCCAGACCCCTTGATTACAAGGCGACTACGCTACCACTGCGCCATCTGGGAGGCCTAGAAGGTACGAGTTCTCTGCATGGGTATTCCTTAGGGATTATTCCTTCGCCGTTTCATCTAACTATTCAACCACGGGATTAGCCTAAAGAAGCAGGAAATCTTACCTTTGTTAGTTGCTCGTTAAGTGCTCGAAGTATTAATCTTGTTGTAGCTAGACAATATTCTCTTCAAGGGAGAATTCGTGACTCCGTGGGTATTTACTGAGACTACTTCTTCTTCTTCTTTCTCTGACCCTATCAAACAAGACACTGTCGACTTTGGCCAACGTTCCTGTGTTTGCGGGATTTCAGTTTTCGCTTTTTCCAGTTCCCGTGTAATACGATTACACGACTGACGACACTAATACATCTTGTTCTTACACTTTTACACTCTATGTTCTGTTCATACTTATTCCGATTTGACATTTCCTTGCATATCCATATAAAATCCAAATAAGTGGTGGATGAATCAGATAAAAGAGAAAGGAGAGATATAGAAAATGGAATTTGTACTAAGCCTACAGTAATTCGTCAGCATTGTTACCAAGGATTCTATAGAATTTGAAGCAATTGTTTCCCTACATTGTTATGGACCAACCGTTATTGGGTCATTCCGCGAAAGTGGTCCTACTCTATGTTAATAACAAAATGGATTAATATGGAAATTATTATTGTTTTTAATTGCATTGATGTTTGGGTGTTTGTTAGTGTATATAATTTACACATTTTACCAATAAACGTTACTACCATCTACAGCCTATATGCTTCACAGACAAAATGAAGTACCACATAAGTAACACCAGGGTGGCTAAATATCATCATTTTTATTTAAAAAAAAATATTTATGGTGATGTTTTTTATTTAAATAGATTCTATTTTTTAAAAAAAACACGCTTAAAATTGATTGTATGGTTTTTGGCAACATGCAAATAGATATATATATATACTTTCTTTCTCATAGAAAGCTTTTTCTGGTAAACGGCCCTGTAAAATATTTGAACAGTTTAATTAAAGCAAAAAAAAAAAATATATGTAAATGCACATTTTTCTGTTTCTGATACTGCACCTACTGTAGAAATGTTTGTTGCGTGTGCTAATGAAACTATAATAATTTCAGTAACTTTTCTTCCAGTGAATATAAAACATTCTGGATGTTTTATATAATTGTAATTTCAAATATTCTTAAGAAAATTTGTAACTGAATTTTAGCGATTTTTTAATGATAGTTTGCAAAATATCAGTTGCCATGTTTATTTACAGTTTAATGATAATGACACTATTTATGGTTTAACATGATTAGTATTTTGTATATTTTTCATACGCAAAATCTTTGTTATATAAAGATTATTGAATTTTAAATTAAGGTAAATTTAAGTGTGTTTATAGTTTACATATTACATTTATTTTCGTATGAGCTTCACCCCATCAGTACATATAAATTTTCTTTCCTTCCTTTTCCTTTCTTAGAGCCTAATAAACACTATTAATGATTACGAGATTAATGTACTTTCACCAAAAGTGATTCTGATATTTACAAAATCTTTATGTAAGGTAAACCGGGGTATTAAGGACCACGGGGCATTAAGGACCGTGTGCTAGAATTTCGTAAAAAGCGCAAAGAAATGAGAAGCGGCAGGCGCACCAGCCGTGTGCACAGCCTGTGATCCTCTTTTGTTTGTGTAAATAGTACTCTGCGCACAAATGGCGTGTAAGCTGTGCAGTTAAGACCGGGAAACGGAACCAACCAAAAGGCAGACGCGCGAAAACGCCATAAAGAACTGCTGAGTGGCTGTATGAAGTTAAAAGCGCATCCTGGAACGTCTACTGCACTAACAGCTGCAGAAGAATCACAATTAGAGGAGTGCTTCATTCTATTTCCTCGGTGGGGTTTTGGAATGAACAAACAAGACTTTTGTGATGTAGTTCAAGATTATTGTGTTTCGAAAAAGAAGGACGTACCATTCAAAAGCGGACCGGTCCTTGATACCCCATTAGCTGGTCCTTATTACCCAGCCAGGGGTCAATTGGAACCATACAACGTACCTTATAATTCGTTCTTGTCTTTGCATTATATTCCTACTCGTTTGTGTTGTCATTAATGTAAACTAGAAAATATACATTCCAGAATGCATCCTGTTTGTGTTTTCTTGAACAGCTACTGGTGAATTTCTTCAATGAAATAGCAATTTGGTGGTCCTTAATACCCCGGTTTACCTTACATTCTTCTGTGAATTATTTATTTAAGGTTATTTAAATTAGTGATTTTTTTAAATAAAAATCACCTGATTTTAATCTGATTTAAAACAATCCACCTTGCGTAACACACTTTTGTTAATGCTTTTCAAGTATTCAGCCTATACCATCATACTCAAGTTTTTTTTTTTTTCATTTGTTAGCAGACATCACGAAGTGAATCATAATTCTATGAAATTAGTTCATAATGAATATTTTAATCCAATCTCAAGTCTATAACCTTAAATTTTGTGTGTAAAATGCCACACAAATTCCCTTATTAAACTTTATTAACGAAGATATTAGGTGAGTTGGTAGTTTATAGTACCCGTTTGTCTAGGCCGGAGACATAACAATTGATTCAAAGGGGCATATCGAAAATTTCCAGAGTTCGAAAGAGCACATGAAATGCTAGTTTCGAGCTACATAAATCATTTTAATCAGCCAGTGGCCAGTAAAGTAACTACACTCGGAGTAAACCTTACTTGACAGCAAGGTGGATTGTTAAAAATCAGATTGGTTTAAATCACGATTTAAATCACTTTATAGAATAATGTACATAAGGATTTTGTAGACATCAGAATCACTTGGTGAAAGTATATTAAACTCCTAATCCTTCAATGCTCTTTATTAGGGTCTAAGAATGGAAAATAAAGGAAACAAAATATATGTGCTGATGCTGTGAATCTCCTAGGAAAGGGAGCGTAAACTGTAAACACATTTACATTTTTCTTCATTTAAAATGCAATAATTTTTATAGGCAAAAATAGCAAACATTTGGTGTAGAGTAATATACAAAATACTAATCATGTTAAACCGGAAATAGTGTCATTACACTGGTCTACAAATTTTCATGAACTTTCTGCGTATGTATATTTTTCAGTCTTATTTTCATAATTTGGACCCGCTGAACACGAATATGACATTGGTTTTGCTGTAATATCAGTTTTTCGGATAATATGGGTCGTTTATTATTCCATATTCAAAGTGCAACGTGTAGCCTATATGTTATAGGTATTATGTAGAAAAACATAAAATTACAAACACAGTACAGTCTGTACCCAGTAAATTACATATATAATGAACAGTATAACAATGAAAAATAGCTAAAGCAATACAATGAAATGAACAGAATACATTAATATTACACATCAGTCCCTTAATTTAGTTCGCTTGTCTCTCCCAAATTCTGCCAAAAGAAATCAAGATGCGAATGAAGCATGTGTAATTTTACAGACATTCTACAGCTTAGTGCTCTATATCTATCAATTAGTGTCTTAGCTTGATCGTCAAGAGCTTCACTTCTGTTGTGGACAAAATATCCCTTCACCAAGTTGTGGAAGGCTTTCCAAGCATTTCTTTCCAGCTCGATCATATTTTGTTTAAGTTCATTACTATTTAGCTTGAAACATATCTGTGGTCCTGTAAAAATGCCACCCACAATTTTTGCCTCTGACAGATTAGGAATTCTTTTTATGTGCTGTAGAGCAGCTGACTCACTATCCAATGCTGTCACAAATTGTTTTGCCAACCTCCGTTTAATGTGCAGCGTTGGTAGGAGAATCTTCTCTCTGGGCACTTGAGCTGCGCTTATGACATTGTTTTCCTGGAATTAGCTCTGTTCTTTCAGGCCACACAGTTTTCTCGTACTGTCCCAGAGACAGAGAAAACAAGAATACTTTGTGACCCAAGAAGAAAACCAATTATTTTGAAATCACCACATAGGCTATGTCCCACTGGTGTTAATCATATTGGATATTCTCCAACATCAACTTCACACTTGAGTATCTTGCCTTCAAGTGGATGGAGTACGTGACTGGAATTGGTTCGTACTGAAAGCCCTATGCACTAAAGAGACCACTTATATCAGAACAGTAGCACAGCGACTCTTCCACACCAAGAAAAAAAGAAAAAGAAAACACGAAAACAGCTGGTGTCTCTTTCTGAATTTTGTTATTCTACAGGAAGGAAGTAGCAAGTTCCATTCCTTCAGCCGTGAAGCTAAAAGTTCAGACTTATTTTTTGGTAAATTCAGGTCTCGAATAAGGTCATCTAGCTCTTTCTGGTTCAGTAAATGAGGTTTCTTGCTATCCTCATCATCAGTAACACGGTCACCAGAACTGCCCAAATCACTACCTTCTTCCGCAAACGTGGTTTGGATTGGAGGCGATGGTATAGGAAGATCTTCACTGTCAGAAACAGGTGCTCGGGAGGATGGTTTCAAACCTTTACACGAGTTAAAATCAACAGCAACTGTGCTTCCATCTAGCGACTGTAAGAGTAAATACACCCATATTGCTGTAGCTAAGCCAGCAGTGCGAGAGAACAAAACATGCTAATATCTTTCAAAATGTTGATATTTCGACAAAATCTTTGCCGGATTCGTGTTTAGTGGGTCTAAATCTAAAAGAATTCATCACAAAACAATGATAAGCAAAATCTTGTTGACCAGTGTTATCATTAAACTGTAAATAAACATGACTTGTATTTTGCTGTCATTAAAAAAATTGCAAAAATTCAGCTACAAAGACTGTAAGAAACATTTTAAGTTACAATTGAAGACTAAAATTGGTAAACGCTGTAAGTGCCACAATAATTCAAACACCGTTTTCCACGTTAAACTGTGAAATGTGCAATGCTTTATAATGTGGTAAACGTGAAAAGTGGCTGTTCAAAGGGAGTGTAAAGAGGTCACTAGTGTAAACGTTCTTACGGGCTGATGTGCTGAACGATGCGATTTCCCAACACTTTCGCTTTTGGCACTTACAACGTTTACCACTTTTAGTCCTCAATTATATAGTACATCCAGAACGTTTTATTTTCCTGGAAAATAAGTTACTGGGATTATTAAAGTTTCATTGACACACTCGACAAACATTTCCATAGTAGGTTCATATGTACAGTATCAGAAACAGAAAAATGTATATTTACATATATTTCTTTTAATTTCCTGCAATGTTAACACCATCTTCTTTGACGGTATATCTTCTTTCTCATTGTTCTGTTGTCACTTATAATAACCTAAACCACACTAACAATATTCCCTACCCTACTACTACCTTCCAATAAACAAAAAAAATATATTATCAAAATACATTCAAGTTGGGTATACTTTTATTTGGGACACCGTGTAGTAATATCAGAATAACGATACACACAAATAATAGTGTTCTTCATAACAGTATTGGACCACTATTTTTGCTGTGTACTCAGATTGTGTTAGCACGTGCTCATATTAGTGTAGTTATAAGATACTTGACGCTATAATAGAGTTACTTGAATACTACACTATCATGTCGTTTTCTTCCTGGTCATCAGTCACTTGCGCTTGAAGTTCTGGTCTTCCAGTAAGAATCCAGAAGCACTAGTGAATTGTGTTGATATTGTACTCAGTTGTAAAGACTTATTAATCACATAACAACAAAAATATAGTAAACAATTTTTTTTATCCTACTGTTATAATTGAATAATATTTGGTTGATTGGGTAGAATTGTAAGCCTCGAAAATGTCTACAAAACCAGTATATGAATTATTAATAATAAACCACTACATTTAAAACAACACATTTTATCAATAATCACAATTTTCATATCAATTTCTTTCTCTGAGACCTCCAATAATGGCCTCAACCATCTATCTCCACCTACATTTCGGGTTTCCACGAAATCATGGGCTGAACACGCTATTTCATCTGGCCTATTCGCAAGATCATAGCAACATGTATCCGAGTTTCAGTACACGGGAGGATACATATCTTGAGACGTGGGATGGTTTCAAATTGCATCCTCCTCTTCCGTCTAAAACTTGAGGAGGAAAATTCGCCATCTAGAAGCAGTCACAAAGAGATACCAAGAACGTGTGGGATGAACCTACGATGTTACCAGTCAACTGTCATTTCACATCCGATGCACCTTATGTCAATTCCGATGTGATTTCCAGAAACCGAGCATATCATCAGAAATGTTTCGTAAGGCATCTCAAGATATTGGAGAGACTGTTCTACGCAGCTGGGAACTCGGGAAAAACTAACGTGGTAAATGCACCCCCCCCCCCACTTGAAGGTATAAAACGAAATGTTTCCGCCCCTACTTAGAACGATGCGATGTGATATCCACTTATACAATTATAGAGACCTCTCCCGGAAAAATCCTGCATGCGCTACTGATTATAAACGACTTATTCATTTTTAATGTACCGGGTGGCCAGAATTAAAGTTACCCAACTCAGAGCCCTCTGCAGCCTGTTTGAGGCATCGTAGAACTCTGAAATTTGGTGAATCCACTATGCAGACCATGGGGAAGAGGATGGCGATAAAAAAATAGTTCAATTTTCTGCCACCACTTTGAAATGTGGCGCTGTACTTTTGTTCAGCACTCACGTTAAGTGATTTAGCTGAGTTATTAATTAGAAAGACATTTGTTAGTGGCTAGAAGTTGCGAGAAAATAATCTCTCGTTTATTGCAAGATTGCAAGGTAAAGGCAAATCCATAACCAATTGGAGCAGTTTACGTCATTATTACAAATCATGGAAGTACGACGCCACATTTCAACCTGGTGGCGGAAAATTGAACTACTTTATTTTTTTATCGTCATCCTCTTCCCCATGGTCTGCATAGTGGATTCACCAAATTTCAGAGTTCTACGATGCCTCAAACAGGCTAGAGAGGGCTCTGAGTTGGGGAACTTTAATTCTGGCCACCCGGTATTTTCAACTAACTCACTCTCTTCGGTTTAAGAACCCGAAGGTTTATGGCTGCAGCAACACAAGCCTTCCATCTGTCCCTAAACTGGGCAAGATAAATCCAATCTTTTCCATCCTTACCTATTTCCATGACGCCCTTCTCAACGTTATCTCTCCATCTTCGTCTTGGCCTTCGTAGAGGTCTCTTACCATCATGTTTCCCGACAAGAATCCTGTAAACTCCTCTTTCCTCTCCCATTCGTGCCACATGGCCTGCCCACCTAAACCTTCTTGATTTAATCATTCTAATAATATCTGAACAGGAATACAAATTGTGCACACGTTCTCCACTCACCTGTCTCCTCATCCTTTTTAGGTCCAAATATTTTTCTAAGGATTTTATTATCAAATACTCTTAATTTATGTTCCTCTTTTAATGTAAGGAACTAAATTTTACATCCATATAATACTACAGGTAAATATACTGTTTTGTATATTTTAACATTTAGTTTCTTAAATGTTATACGAGAAGATAAATGTATTTTCCTATTTAATGTTTTTATTCATTCATTTTTCTCTATCCAGTGAGCAGCTTGATGTTTCGTATTATTAGCATTGCATTCACTTAATCTAATATCATCACCTGATTTCTTCTTCTTCTGCTAACCATTCCTTCCAGTACATCTTGATCACTTCCAGCATTGTTATTTTTTTACCAATTCTTTTTCCAAATTAACATTTTCTGCTTTATGAGTGCATTTCACACGCTTCACTCTTCGCCATAACCACACTTCTAACGTTCCATTTCCTCCCTTCTGCCTAGCGTCCAGATTTCTGCATCATAGCGTGTTACACTCCATACAATACCAGGATATTAAAAATTCATGATTTTTATTTTTTTAAAATCATATTTGATGATTTTTAATTTAGATCCGATTTTTTTAAAATACGCTTAAAATTGCTTGTCTTGTTTTTGCCACCATACGTATAGATATAATTTTTAAAATAGAAAAATGTTTTCTGGTAAACGGCCCTGTAAAATATTTGGACAGCTTTATTAAAGCAAATCAAAAATTATGTGTAAAAATATTTTTTTATGTTTCTGATACTGTATATTTGAACATGTTATGTAAATGTTTGTTGAGAGTTTTAATGAAACTATAATAATTTCAGTAACTTTTCTTCCGGTGGAGATAAAACAGTCTGAATGTACTATATAATTGTTACTTAATATATTTTTAGTCTTTGTAGATAAATTTTAGTGTTTTTTTTAATGATAGTTCGCAAAATATCAGCTGCCATGTTTGTTTACAGTTTAATGATAATGGCACTATTTACTTATTCTACACAAAATATTTGCTATTTTTGCCTATACAAATTATTGAATTTTAAATCAAGAGAAATTTAATTGTGTTTACAGTTTACATATTACATTTCCTTTCGTACCAGCCTCATCCCATCAGAACATTTCTTAGAGCCTAATAAACACCATTAAATAATTACAAGATTAATGTACTTTCACCAGAAGTGATTTTGATATCTACAAAATCCTTATGTACAGTGGTGGAAAAAAAGTTCTTCCCCATAAGACTTTAATGGCAGAAAATAATGCCGGAAAGGTAGGCAACACACATTGCACCTTTAGGTGATCGGGTGATTCTGTCTGTCTCAAGGAGCAACTCGTCTTTCATGCAATAGCCAACAGACACAGAAAATGTAGGAAAGTCACGTGACTTGTCAGGTGGAATGTTGTTCGTCATAAAATCGCCTTTTCTCAAGCCAGGTCACAGAACCGACAAGAGTTATAGCCTATGTCCGAAAATGATTCCCCTAAAACCGTTGAACGAAACGCTAAAATAATTCTTGCCTTAATTACAAAGGCTACTATACTATATGTGCCGCGGTAGCTCGGTCGTTAGGGAGTTTGATAACCATGCGAGAAATCTGAGTTCGATCCCCGACTGGGGATAATTGGAAATTTGTCCACCTGTTCAAGTGGCTCCGGCGCCCACCCAGCGTCGTATAAAGTGGGTACCTCTAGGAAATTAGGGGGTAAAGGCGGCCAGGGGCGTGGTGCTGATCACATTATCCCCACCTTCGGCCGTAACAAGAAAGTGTGCGACCCTAACTCCGCACCCCCTACACGCCTTCATGGCTTGGTGCAAAGCACAAGGTAGCACTTTGCTTTTTCATTTACTATACGTCCCGATTTTGTCGGAACAGAACTTTCTAATTTCTACGTGGACTTTCTTCCAAGTTCCGTAGGGATGTTAATAGGCTCCAGTTTTGCTTGACGCAATTCATCCATGTTATATTTCGTTATAAAAACAACGGCCGATATCCTGTGTGTGGTGGGGGGGGGGGCTATAATTCAAACATGTGAGGTGATACTTTTCTCACTACTCCATTCTCCGATTCTTCGTATCAGAAATAAATCTTAATTCCACACACTGAAAATGTAGCACTTCCTACATCTTAGCATGCAAATATCTAGCAGCAAAGTAATGTGTAGGCACATAGTGGTTCGGATACCACTTTAAACTGTAGGTGCATTCCCGATTAGTCTTACTGTGCATAAAGTGGACTTAAGACACCAAATCAACCAACCAACACAATCCCGTTATTGTCCAGATTATCGAAACCAGAAGCTTCGTCGCGAATAACATAAGCAGGAAGACAATGTGAAATTACCGAACAGAAACAGAACCTAAAACATAGAACGGCTAGATTGGATTAAATCGACGATACAGCGCGCGTTCTGAAATGAAGAAGAATACGAAAGTTGAAGGACCTCGATACACACACGTTTCCTCCCCTCAATGGGAAGATATCTTTCTTGCAGAGAAGCCTTTACGTAGGCCTTCAAGGCCACGACGAGAAAGTGTTCTACATGCAATGACGGGTCCAAAACACACGTCTAGTTTGATATGAAAGCTCCTTATTTCGTACGTCATTGATAAAAGGAGCACGGGCCTCGTCTGCTAACCCTAGTTTCGTACAGCAGAGGCCTGTTTGCCACCCTTTGGTTCAGTGACCTTCGCTCGTAGTTAGCAAGAGTGAATGACTCACCACATACCTGTTGCCTGTGAGCTTATACAAGAATAGATGTTTCGTTAGCGTCTGTAAGTATTGTTTCATCTGCAGTTATATCAGTTAACGTTCGAATTGTTTCCTAATGGTTACGTTATTTATAAATTAGTTCTCAAGAGTGAGCTTTCTATCTATTTGCACGGGGGGGGGGGGGGGGTATACAGGCTGCATGTATTATTTTTTCCTGAAACAAGAAATTCCAAGACAAAAAAAGAGTCGTAGAAGAGTAGTTAACAAAAAAGAAAGAAGAAAACGAAAATGTAAATGTTTAAATAAATTATTGTATAGATCGAGTGAATAATATTTTCTCACGGAGCCTCCTCCATGGCGTAATGATAACGTCGTCACCTCATAATCAAGGGATGCCGGGTTCGATACACGGTGGATGCACGTAGTAGTTCGTATGCCATTTTAAGCTGAAGGTCCAATCCAGATTAGCTTATCTGTGCAGAAAAACTAAAAAAGAAATTGTTACAGTGTAAGAAAATTTCATATTCAACCACATACAAAAGGGAATAATTTATTCCATGTTGGAGTTCACATCTATAGCATCTAACCAACACAATTACGAATCGCAACGTATTTTCTCAGATCCATTTTAATTATACGTGCATGATAAAATAACAGAAGTTGAGGAAAGAGAAAGCCAAGCGAAACACAAATGCCTTCTCCAGAATTTCAAATCTCGTTATGTAAGGATCTGGGTTCAAGTCTCGGGCAGACATGACTTTCTTGTTCTTGCTCTTTTATCTGCTTTATTTCATCATAAATCGTCGTTATGGTTTACCTACAGGGGAAGAATAATGACAATTGCCAATACAAAGCCAATAACGAACAGAACAACAACTCAATTAGGGAGATGTCAAGAAAGAAACAAGACTTTACAGTGTCTACGTCTCTCGGTTTCTCGAATTGAAAATTGCTCTCCCGTTCTCTGTCTCGGCTAGTTAAATATAGAAATCGAAAAAGTATGTGAAGATACATATATTTCATATATCCCGGTTTCGTAGGAGATTTCGTGAGAGATGAAATAAGTACTCTTCGATCATGTATATTTTTATTAGTTTTGTTACGTAATCACTTTTCTTCCTAGTCGCGGACGAGTGACCATTACAAGAAATTAATGACGAAATACTCAAACACCTGTGACAAGGACGGTACTCAAATCCGGGAACTTTGGTGATTAGATCGAAGGTTGACCACTTAATGAGCTTGCCCACCGAGTCTGCTTAATGTTGCTTGTGTCAGGTAATTCGAAATAACTGTCAATATCCCACATTCATTATCATTTGTTTCGTAATTTATCTTATTGATGTTATTAACCTGAAGTCGAAGAAATAGTTGAAAGGCAATAATGCAAGATTGAATATGTCTGATGTTACTTCGTGCCGAATAATGTGACGTGATATTATGATATGAATACATTAATAATATAATATGCCTAGTCATTCCATTGATTGACCCCCATTGCGCACAAAAAATATTGTAAAATGTCCACTCCTAACCGACCTCCATAGCGGAGTGGTTAGCACAGCGCGCTACGACAGCATGGGCCCCTGGTTCGAATCTCGGTTTGACCATGGGTGTTCTTGGTGAGTGTCCGTTAATCAATGTCATCATATCATCACTCATTACTCATCTTCATCGTCGCTATTTGCCAAACGTGAAAGGATAGCGACACTAAATATCAAGCATCCAATCAAATCGAACATCTTCACCGATTTAATTCTATACCGTACCAAAAGCCCACTTTATTACTGCATCTTGCTTCATTTTACAGCATCTCAATTGTTTTCCGATTCGAAAACACTTGGAATGTTGTTTTGTGCAGTTGATTGTGCATTGTTTCGTTGTTTGGATTGTTTAATTAACGTCGCATTAATTAGTTTTAGACCAATCGTGACAGAGGGAATCGAGAGCACAAAGGAAGGGGAAAAGACAAGTTAGAGACCACGGCTCTCTTTCAAGGTAGCATTCCTTGAACACGACTGAAGTGACTGCAGAATATTATGGATAAAATTTGTTTCGTTTTTTCCTTTTGATTTCTATTTCAGTTATTTTACTCAGCTCTTCTCCTGCCACTCGTGTTAATCGTGTCGGTGAGGAAGAATTATAAACTCGTGAAATGGACGATGTCACAAAAATCTATGCCTCTCCCACGGTTCGAACCTGTGACCACAAAATATTGTCTTATTTTTAAAATTTACGCCAAATATGGTTTCACTCGTCTCTTTCTCAAGGCGTTCCATTGCCTCTCCGATGGCGTAGTGGTAACGTCTTCGGCATGTAACCAAAGGCTTCCGAATTCAATACCAGATAGAGGAACATTTGGTTCGGATCCCACTTTAATCTGTAGGTCCAGTGCATAAACTGGACTTACACAATTAGCGTGTGGCCTGTGATGAGAACCATCATTTCAGTAAACCTTCTTGACAATAACTAGTATCACTCGAAAGAATATTTCCTTACGAGTAGATCTTGTTAAGAAACCAGTTGCTGAAATGTTCTTCTTGAGGCCACGTAGCACCCAGTTGTTTGTTCTGGCTGTATTTTTTTCTAAAATTTAAATCTTAAATTAATCCACCTTTGATACAATACACTTTAAACTAAAGGTTATTATTAAGAAAGAACTCGTCAACATGGCAGAAAGGCAATTAATTAAAGCTTGTTTACAATGTGGCCAGTAGAGAAGATCGGATTTTACGTCGATGGATTTATTTCTTTTATGACATTTCGTCATATCGTATGCTGTTTAAAAATGGTGCTTATGTTCATTTTTTAATAATGCAACAACACAGCTAGCGTTTGTAAACGAGACTCGCGCCATTCTAATGTGTTTATTGTTTCGTTTGAAAATACATCGGTAATATGTCTAGCTAACAATCCAAATATGCATTGAGTAGATATTATTCATATTTACCGGTAATTTTTTTTTAATTAATCCTATGATGAAAAAACGTATGCTTGTCACATAGGGAGCTTTCGCAAATGCTTTCTTTGATGTCGCCTCCGTGGTTGATTTAGTTTACAAGTTGTTTCTCAACCATTCTGACTTTGTGTTTACACATCTAATGACTTCCCATGCTGGTCATCATATAATATCTTCTTTTTTTATCTGTTTCCAGTCCAACACTAGAGGAGATGCGAAGCTGGGGACAATCGTTTGACAGCCTCATGAAAAATCCAGGTAAGGATTTTACCATATTACTGATTTGTTGTCCGTTACTGGTTGTATTTCATATTCTGTTCATGTACGTAGTTCAAATTACATTGTAGATGCATTATTCAACATGCAAAAATATGCCTTCCGATAGGCCAGTCACTGGTGATTGTATTAGACAAAGCTTGTGATTTGCAAAGATTTGCCAGTACCTTCCTCATCATTGGTTATTCTATTCAATGTTATTCTTTGTTGGTGTACAGTTACATATACTTGTAGATTGAACTGTCAACAACTTTCTCAGCGTATAGAAAACATCGGTATGAAAAATTTTTCATAGTGCTTTCCTCGTTAAGGCCTCATTTTGATGGTAAGTGCCCTCAAAAATGGCACTTCTATCCTGTATATATGCAGCCATGCATTACAGATTCACTGTTGCCACTGCCATATAGTTGTCTAACATAAAATGTATTAAATGCCATATTACATGGAAACATTTTCCATGCCGGTTCGGTTCTAAAACTGCTGATATCAGTGCTCGAAATGAGGGGGGGGGGGGGGGGTGGTATCCCCTGCTGGAAAAATATGCACAAAGCATTCCTATCCCCAGCAAGTCCCGAGGTTCGAGCAAACATCCCCTCACATAACAATTTCCACTTCAAGCGCTGACCACAGATAAGGGTATGTGTAAAAACAGATCTGGATCGAAGGCAAGAAACCGGTGCACTGACCTCCTGCTGAGAATGCCCATTCGCAAGAAGTTTTATAATAATCCGCTAAGAGGCGCTGAGAGGCACCACTCGCAATCTTGCTTCCACTTATACTGACAAACAGAACAAGAGATGGCACTGCTTACCCTTATCTGTGCGTTGCCTGACACAGAACACAAAGGCACTGGCGTGCGTAAGGGGGGGCTGATAGCCCCTCCAGAAATTTTGAGAAAATCAAAACTTTCAGCAGTAAAGAACTCTGGATTCCCCAGGCCTGGCATAGAACATGTGTTTATATTTGGGGCACTGTCGACTTTCTGTTCTCAGGAGGCTTATCACGTACCAAAACGAGTGCAGAAACTTCCCTAACACCCTGTCACAGTCTTTATTTCCGCGAAAAACCATATCAACCGTACTTCTTCGTCATCTCACAAAACGTGTGTGCCTTCGCCTCCACCCAGTGTTGAATAGTGATGTCACAGAGGGGGGATTTCCATGAAGTGTCACTTTGCTGACTCAGTTGCAACACAGGTGGTCCAGTAATGACAAGAGCATGACATTTCGTGCAGTATGCGGGTTCTCTCCTCACAATGTACCCAGTAACCTCCAACGACACGAAACCAGGATGCATCACATAAATATAGAAGACAATGAGAATGGATTCCAAGAATCTCATACCAGTCCACGCCTTAGTTCATTTCATGCAGTTCATTTCTCGTCTTCATCTAAAAGAAAATAAATTGCAGTATCTTCAGGTGCAACATGGGCTAGCCCATCTAAATTTGCAATTATGAAACAGTTAATGAAACTTGGGTAAAAATATTAAATTCGAAATGAAGATTCTTCCATTGTTCACTATCTCAATTAATCCATAACTATAAACACCTGCAGAGTAATACAGCTGAACAATGATTTTTTCTATATTTTTGTCAAGTACTCAAAACTTTATCTTTCCATCTTAATGATTGTTAACCTAAAAATACAAGTTATTATTGTAATAACATGTTTTTTGTTCTGTATGTGGCCAATCAAAAATGACAAATGTTGGTAAATTACAACGTTTGGAATATGTATAAATTTAATGAACATTACAGACCTTTTACCGAGGGTGAAGAAAAAGTTGAAGGATTGGTGCAAAAGCGAATTTCAAAAGGCGGGCAGTTTTTATCAGAGGATAGCTAATTTCAATAGAATCAGGACCTGGTTTACAAAAGTTCAAGTAGAAGGAATGTGATAGTATTACTAAATCGTATTAGGTAAGGTCATACAACTACTAAAAGTCATTTACAAAAGATTTGGATTGCACAAGACCCTAACTGTACATATGGCAATAAGGAAGATATACACCATATTATATTCGAATGTAATAGATACATACGAGAAAGGGAGACATTCTACAAAACACTTATATTCTGTGCAATTCCTCTTCCTCAGTATTTGGAATCTTTGATTTGTGAACCTAACTTTACAGTTGGATATATATTGTTATCTTTTTTTAGAAAATGTGTCATAGCAATTTAGTAAGAATGTTTTTATTAATAGTGTGTTATTTAATAACAATGTACACAAAGTAAAAGAGAAATATTTATGTTTATGTGCAGTACATAGATATGGGAAAAACTGCTAATATCGGTAATCCCAAATAAAAGTACATATTTTTTACGTATTTAGAGTAATACAGATTTTCATTATGTACTGCATATATGTTTGAGGGGCAAATATTCAAAATGTGATTTTTCGAAAAGTTCGTTGATTTTTGTATGTATGTAACAGAACCATCACATTATTTATACTTAATATTGATTTAAGCAGTTAAAATGACAGCAAAAATCAAGTCACAGTGAGTACTTTGTTCTTCACTTTTGTCATATTTCGCAAATAATCCTGTCTAATTCTAAGAATAGCGACTGCAGGTTTCAGATAAATGGCCTGATGGACTTTCCAAGAAATTCACTTCGAACTTATAAAATAGCACACGAATGAAGGAAATGACAGAAGACTAACAAAATTATTATTACATATTTTAATATATTTAAGTATGCCAGTGATTTATTCTACATATTTATGTACACATATTTTTTTTATTTTTGGCTACACAAAAGTACTGCCCGGAGATATTGCTCATCTTTAAGGATCTCACTATGCTATAACTGCTTGAATTCAGGGTAAACCTTCTGTATAATAATATTCAACACATTTTTTTAAACAACATGGTTTGTAAAATTCAATCACAGAATTCTTCACCCAGGCAGGTACAACATTGAGTAATTCAAAATTCATTTTAAAAATTTAATGTTTGTCCTAAAAGAGTTTTGAAGCAATAAATAAAAAGTTGTAAGCGTGGTGTATCTGTAAATTTGTTATGTTTTGTGTATGTGTGTGTAGAAATCGTCAGTATTGTGTTTTCATTTACAGTTACACATGAACTAATTAACTAATTTGTGATTATGCAAATAATGATTGTTAATTTGAAATGAGCAGTTGATACCATATTATGATTCTAATTTATAAAGATAGTTTCCATAGTGAAAAAATCTTATTCATCTAGTTTTGGTACGCTTTTCTATCGATTAACTATAATAAACGTTTAGAATGAGGTTGTACTATGAGCAAGTTGTATCTCTTCTCTATTTTATTGTAATATACGTACATACATTTTGTACAGTGATTTTATTTGAATGGAGGCAGTTATCCCATCATCAAAATTACATGTAGAACATTGTAAACATATTAGAAATGCATGAGGTTTGTTCTGCTTATTTTATTTATTGATCTTGTGAGGGAAAGAGACAGACTATATAGACTAATATTATACAAATTTCAAAGGTAATTAGAAATAGAGGTTTTATAGTCCTTCTCGTTGACCTGTGACGTAGCAGTGTGCACGTGAGTACAGTAGCCAATAGACGAGTGTTCATGTAATGGCAGCCTGTTCTTGAACTACGATTTTGGTACAGCACATTTCTTTAGCACTTCATGCTTGATTGTGGTTTATTATTTCTTGAACATGCTTTGAATTTTCTTTTCTCTTGTTTCCACAGCGGGGCGGAAGGTCTTTCGTGACTTCCTGAAATGCGAGTACAGCGAGGAAAACATCTTGTTCTGGCAAGCGTGCGAGGAGCTTAAGAAGGAGCAGAACCCGGATGTGGTGGAAGAAAAAGCGAGACTCATATACGAAGATTACATTTCCATCCTGTCTCCGAAAGAGGTACGAATGCTAGAGAAACAGGCTCAGGTTTTGACGGTAAATCATGGTGATTAACGAATAACAATAAACAGTGTAGCAAACTTCACTAACTTCTTCCCAGGCGGGGCTCAACTGGTTAGTAGAGACCCATTGCATCTTAAGGTGAGGAGCTACAGTTACGCACCATAGGCCTCCCCAATGGCGCAGTGGTAGCGTCTCGCTTTGTAATCAAGGGGTCCCGGGTTCGATACCCGGTGGAGGTGCATAATGGTTCGGATCCCACTTTAAACTGTAGGTCCCGTCCCGATTAGCCTTACTGTGCATAAAGTGGACTTAAAACACCAAATCAATCAGTTGCGCACCATGTCTGCATTAATTTCAATATCGTCGGTATGGGCTCTGCTACAGTAGAAGAGGTGAGACAAGAAACTCTCCCACCGATGTTCTGGATCGGAAACGCGGCAAGCGCCTGCGCGAACTTCCCCTATCGTGCACACAGGCAGGGTTGCCGAACGTCTTAATGTTGTGTGAGCACCAAGAAACAATGCGATCGACTTGCCTGTCTTCATTTAAAGTGTGTGTTTGTTTTGTGTGCAGTGTACTTGCTAGCATGGAAGCTTGCAGTTCAGAGAAAGCAAGTAAACTCGGTGGACGGAAAGTAATCCACAGCCAAGGGCGAGAAATTGTATATAATGTCAATGCATTTATGAAAGGCCAGGTGGGAGTTCGTATGTCCGAAAACCAATTGCAAAGGAGGGTGGCTCGCGCATGTGGTGTTTCCTTCAGCAGTGTGAGAAGAATTGTACTAATAGAAAGTAAAGCATGCACTACGTTGAAGAAACACTTTCATACGCCCCATAGAACACGATCTCGCCGAAAAATCAAAAGTCATATAGACGAGTTCGATAAGTGTGTTGTTAGGCGTGTTGTGCACGAATTTCACCTTACGGACGGGGAAGGTATCCGAAGGGTTTTGAAACATAGAATAGAGTTCCAAGGCAGTGTCTGGTGTGTGCGGAAGATAATACGTGACCTAGAGTTTAAGTGGGAAAAGCAGAAAATAATAGACAATTGCTTATAGAAAAGGACGAAATAAGAAGTTTACGTTCATCGTACCTCAAAGCCATAAAAATCTTTCGTCGACAAGGACGACCCATTGTTTACGTTGACGGACTTATTTTCACAGCTCGACAACAAAGAAAGAAGCTTGGGTGGATGGAACCGCGGCTGCCGTCAAAGCACCGGTGTCTAAAGGGCAACGTGTAATTGTTGTACATGCTGGAGGTTAATGTTCAAATCTAGAAAATCTTTTGGCGATTAATAACTCAAATTTGACACGAAACAGTGTTGTTGTTGTTGACAACGCCTCATGCCATAACGTACAAATAAATCCTGCGACTTCTTCCTCCTCCCGAAAAGACATTATGATTCATTCAGTGGCTCGTTCAAAACAACACCCCCTTTGACGCACACCAGAATTGTATTCCTTGGTGAAAATTAACAAACCCCGTTTGAAGATGTTCAAAATTGATTCCATCTTAGCAGAACGCGGTCATTCAGTTGTATGTTTACCACCATACCACTCAGATCGTCTTGCTTAGTTTTCTTGTGTTCTCGTTCTGCGTAGACATTTGACCCGTATGCACTGCCAACCCTGCTTCTGTGCGTCCTTCCCCTACGTATGGCTTGGGCGTGAGGCCGCGAGGAGTTTCTTGTCTTACCTATTCTACTGCACTAAAAAGTAATCTCGGGGTATGCAAGAGTATGAATTTTTCCCCATGTTGCAAGTGGAAGCGTTTCTTGTTTATGTCGATTATTAAGCTAGACACGAAACTTGAATAATATGATGAGTGAGAATTTTCAGAATCCCATGTATTCATAATGGAGGGGAAAAAATCAACAACTTCAACTTCAAGTTGCAGCTATTCAAATGAAAATTTCGACTTTCGTGCTTGTTAAACACATCTTCAAATTGCCCTCTTTTCGTTGATATATTTTTCTATGCCATCGGGAGTTTGATATTCCCAAGAGAACAAATCTACTAATACTCCCATAAGTGCAATGCATTTCTCGTTGCCTCTTACGTCCATCCTGGCAGTGTTGCCAAACCTGATGCGCATAAAAGAGCTAAATTACACATGAAATTGAATTAAAACTGACTTCCAAGGAGCTATATTTACGAAGGCTGGATAAAGTGCCTCCTACGGTAATTTTCATTTTAGGTGTCAAATGAGTGGGGGCGCTGCTATTACCGTTAACTTTAAAGCAATAACAATTTATTCTAAGTTTTCCGGTGGCATCACGCATCTCAATAATCCACCGATGGTTGTATGAAATCGGAAATAAAGGGTTCCCGGATAACAATATTATGTCATAGGCACGCCCCTATAGAAAAGTAGCCTGGAAGGTAAGAGGGGTGGAGCGACGCAGCCAATATAACGATATCACGCCACGTGCAAAATGTATACTCATGGCAAAAGTTGGTCTATGTGGGCCGGAGCAGTAATGGCATCATAGTAGTGCATGGGGGTCGAGGAACTCAGTTCACAGCCAAACGAGTCACGTACGAAAGAACCAGATCTAGCCCGAAAAGAGCTATGTTGGCAACACTGACTCGGAGGGATGAGCCTGGCGGAAAGCCCTTAACGTTCGGCTTTGTAGTCTTGCACGTACACACACACACATATACATACACACACACACAACTACAAAGCAGAACTTATCTTATAGTTCTTAGAACGTTATCTTTACGATTCTAATATTCTTTCGTGTAGTCGTGGGACTATACATGGGCGAAGCCTAACTTTGTTGGGGCAAAATCGAACTTGCGGGGTGAGAATAGAATCGAAAAGGTGTCCAGGACTATTTTGAAATAGCTCATACATTTGAGAAACGAGGACTAAAAATGGTAAACGTTGTAAGTGCCAAAAGCGAAAGTGTTGGGAAATCGCATCGTTCCGCATATCAGCCCGTAAGAACTTTCTCACTAGTGAACTCTTTACACACCCTTTGAATAGACTTACCATATTTTTTTGGACCCAACCCAGCACATATTCGCGATCAACTCGTTACTACTGAATTTCAGTGGTTTTTTTTTTTACAAAAATAAATTGAAATTACTTAAAAGCCTTAACATTTTATTGCAACATTAAATCCTAAATTGAACATGAAAAAATATTAACATTATTTTCTAAAATCAATCGATTAATTTTCAAATGTTTAATTGAATAATACATTTTCTGATACTTAGGAAGCCTCTCTGTTCTAGGTAGCATTATCGCTTAGTTGACTCAGTTGAACTTTTCACAAGACATGACTTTTTTCAGAAATGACTTGTTTGTTTTAATAACATCATAAAATTCACAACATGAAAGTTCTGAATTAATTTTAACATTCACCACATGTTTAACAGTGAAATCTAGAAGTCTACCTCTTTCTGATGACCAAATATTCCCCATAATTGAAAATACTCTCTCAACCGGAGCAGATGTTCCAGGCTAAGACATAGCAAACGCAACCATTTTAGAAATGTTGGTACATGAAATATCAGTCTTTTGAAACATCTTAAAAATTGCTTGCAACTTCTCTTCAATACTATCTGGTACTTCTTCGGCATTGTCATGCAGAAGAAATGTTTAGAAAATATTCCAGGTTTTCTCTTTGCGAATGGCATTTTGGACGGCACGCTTGAGCAGTGTGGAATTATTTGGGGCATTAATCGAGGCCCCTTGCTCCATAAAAATCTACATGGGTGACACTGGATCCACTGCAGTCGGACGAACGTGTTCATGCGGTTCATTTGTAACTAAATATCCTCCTTTACCAAACTGTTGACGCCATTCATACACTCTTTGTCTTGACGGCGTTTGTTCCCCATTCTATGCTTGCGATCTTCTCAAAATTTCAGCTGGCGTCACGTTCTCCTTCACAATAAATTTGATTACACGCCGCTGCTCCACAGTTACAGCCATTTTTGCTGACGCTACTACGCATGTGCCAGCTACATCGGGGCTAAAGTGCATTTGCTGAACGTTCAACGACACTTGTACATTTTATATAAATTTCGTCAAAATTGCGAGATTTGAGTCGAGAGAGAGAGATAGAAAAGAATTAGACTGGATTGATTGATTGATTTGGTGTTGTAATTCCACTTTATGCACAGTAAGGCTAATCGGGACTGGACCTACAGTTTAAAGTGGGATCCGAACCACTATGTGCCTCCACCGGGTATCGAACCCGGGACCCCTTGATTACAAGGGGATGACGGAACTAGACTGGAGTTTATATATCAAAACGAGGACGAGACCAATCTAGACTGACAATTGTTGTCTCGTTCCATCACGTTAGTGTCCCTACAAGCAAGAAATAAGACCAACAATGGATAGCAATAAAACAATTTGAAATATCCACTATCAAAATACGGATTTTGATACACAATACAGCTTAAGTAGCATTAATCCGAAGCCTGTAAATATAGCATTAGTTACTTACCAGTGTGCATAGAAATAAGGTTTTAGGACATATCTAGCATTGAAATCTTACATTGTGCAATTTCTTAAAAATGTACCAGTCATTGTTGTAAAATTCATAATTAACTTTGAAGAACTGTCCGAAGTGTATGTTGATAATTTTTTTTTTTTTCTAGATATATTAAGAAGTACATTGTTAGCAATTTCACCATAAAAACAACATGTACACGGCAGTCCTCCCTGCATGTCAGTACATTTGCGGCGAATGCAAAATAACACAAACTGTATGAATACGATAATACCTTATAACCAAGTAATATATATCTACTGTCCGAAATTGATAATTCTTTCTAGATAATGTGAGGAAGTGCGTTGTTAGCAATTTCACCATAAAACAACACTTTTTTTATGCAAGAGTATTCTGTATTCTCTCTAATTCAGTATGTTAACGGCTTGAGTTTGGTTTGAATTGGTGTTTTGAGTCTACTTTATGCACAGTAAGGCTAATCGGGACTTGACCTGCTGTTTAAAGTGGGATCCGAACCACTGTGCCATGTGCAGTATGTTAACGGCGAATGCACGAATGCAAAAGAACGGAAACCACACGAATAGGTTAATATTTTCCCTTATAACCAAGTAATATGTTTCTACAAGCAGGCAAGATAAAGTTAGAATTACGGCAAACACTGCATAATGGTTGATGCAGCAGTTCACGATTCGGTCGCCGGGATTTCGCAAGCCAAAGTCTCGTTAACTTTTAATTGCGAGCAAAACTAGATTTCCCCTTGCAAATTGCGCCAAGAGAAATTGGCGGGCGCTTACAGAAACCGCGCTGATTGGAAGAGATAGGTTCCGCAAGGGCTCCTGGGAGTTTGCACTTTCCCATCAGGCTACTCTCGAACGACAACGTCAATGCTTTTCGCTGAAACGTGGTCCCATTTGCTCGATTCAGAATAAACATCTTGCAAATAAGTACTGGATCAACAAATGGTGGCTTGCAATCCATTGATTGTTGAATTAACCTAGGCAAGATGAACTAACAATTGAACATCTACTTGTAGCATTAAAAATTAAAGGAGTACGAACGACAGTGCGCTACCGCGTATACACACTACACAAATTTCACGATAGGACAGATATCTCCAGTACCAGTTCACAAATCAAAGTCTGGTGAACATTGCGCTTTGTTTTACCTGTTACTATGCACATCAGCTGAGCTCTGTGAAGCACAACAAGTTTACTTTACACGATTGTAACTTTGCATTGAATTATTTTTTTCGTTCAGTTTGGCTGAGAAATTGTCTGGTAGAGATCATATGCACCAAATTTTCAGGATTATAAAAATTTACAAGTTAAGGGTATAGGCTAAATGTAGTCAAGATTTATGTATGTATTAGACTGCTTGAATATTTTTTTGTTTTTGTAGTACGTATAATGCTATCTATACTTAGTCATCAATATTGGGAGGGGCACTTGCCCTGTGCGCCTCCCTTTAAATCCGCCAATATACTGTTGTGTCAAGATTTACAATTACACATTCATATATTTGACAAGCTATTACTCTTATATTGTGTAGAACGAATGTCTAATCGTGTTAATTTATGTGTTGACTGTTCACACAACGTATAAGATTGCCACCTCGTATCGTGAAGAAATTGTATGAATGTTATATTTCTCTAACACTCTTGCTCGGTGATGTTCAGCAGATCTTGATGTGCTACGTAACCTCTTCTTCTTCTTCTTTGTTCTCGCCCTATCAACCTTATATTCATTTTAGCCAACGTTTTTGATTGTCTGTATTGTATATTTATTATAGTATTATGCACCACTGAAGAGTATGAACACTGGGGAAGAAATAATTATGTAGATCGCTAGTCCCTATTGTTGATACTGGATTATTTTTTTTGGTCATGAACTTATATATACGTAACCTCAAAATTACAATAATGAGCGCAGAAAAAGTTACAAAATACTACACGTATGAAAAATAAAAAGAAAACTTGTAAAACACAAATTCTTAAAATTAATATGGCAGAGTCTGGTGCCACGCACGTGTCAGCAGTAAGAATAAGCGTCAAATTTGCTCCTGCCACGCAATTCGTCTGCTAAGAGGATGTTACAAATCTTAAGAACAGATTGAGACGAGAGAAATGGAAGTTTATAATTTGTGGGAATGAATGTACAGGAAATTTAGAACCTTTTTCTTTAGAAAGCATTTAGCCATATTATTTTAATGCTAACAGAACATAACCTAACTACGAGAGCATTTAGGTTTATTATTATAAGAATGCTAAGGGACCTAATCTTAAAACATTTATGTGAAAGTAATCGCTACAACTTCACAGTATGTGTTACAGACGTAATTGCACACATAGCATGATGAAATCACCATAAGACAAAGACGAGCCTGCTGCCACGCCCATCTTTTTTGAGGTTCCAGCAGAAAAAGAAGGTGGCAGTAGACACTACCTTTCATTTATTTCACAAGCATCAATCAACCATTTTCGTACAGCAATAATGCAATATGAACACCTGAACACGGGGCCGCCGTTAGGGGTGTGTGACGAGCAGTGGCGTGTGTAAGGGGGTTGGTGGGGGTTATAACCCCCCCCTTTGGCGCAGTATTTCAAAAAAAAAAAAGAAGGTAGTGTCTGCTGCCACGTTCTTTTTCTGCTGTAACCCAAAAGAGACATGTGCGTCGCAGCAGACTCTGTTTTTGTTTTATCGTGATTTCATCATGCTATGTATGCAATTACGTCTGTAACAATTACTGGGATGTTTTAGCGATTACTTACACAAAAATGTTTTAAGATTAGGTCCCTTAGCATTCTTCTAATAATAAACGTAAATGCTCTGGTAGTTAGGTTAGGTTCTGTTAGCATTAAAATAATATCGCTAAATGCTTTCTAAAGAAAAAGGTTCTAAATTCCCTGTACATTCATTCCCACTAATCATAAACTTGCATTTCTCTCGTCTCAATCTGTTCTTAAGATTTGTAACATCCTTTTAGCAGACGAATTTCGTGGCAGGAGTAAATTTGACGCTTATTCTTGCTGCTGACACGTGCGTGGCAGCAGACGCGGCCAATTAATAATGTGTTTCCATAGTTAACCTCTATTTACATTTCACATAATATTGCTTCAGAATAAGTGGTTAACTAAAATTGAATATCCTTTATGTAATATTTGTTAATAAGCCCGCCTAGTTCGCTGCAGTTTTTGACTCTGTTTGCAGTCATGTGTCTGGTTGGTTAGAAAATGCAACACCGAGGCGTCTACTTCGTTGCCATGTAATGAAGTGCATTTGGTGTCCTGCATCGTTTGCACTACGTTCTGGAGCGGTGTACAGTGAGGTGTATGGTCACGTGGTACGTGATAACCAATTAAATGAACATTGAGAGCATCATGCAGGCATTTGCTGAACATTATACACTCGAACACCACTTTTCTTATGTACACCGTCTGCTTGGTTGAAAACAGGACTCGTGAGTAAATCATGGTGACATTTTGGTCATTATTGAGTTTCTTAAGCACTGTTGACAAATTATTTTCTTATTTACCAATTTCAATAGGGATCAATGAGCCCAATGCAAATTCCATTACATGACAATTCAAGATGGCTGGCTCTTTTTACTTTGTAACTCAATAATGAGCAAAATGTCACCATGTTTTACTCCCTAGCCCTTCAATTAACACCTGTACCTCACCTAGTGTCAAAATGTTTAGCGAACTAGACTGGGCTAATACTTTGACGGCACGGATAACATTTACAATATTGTCTCATTCTCCACAGGTGAGCCTAGACTCGAGGGTGCGCGAAGTCATCAACAGGAACATGGTGGATCCGACGCCCCACACATTCGACGAGGCCCAGTTGCAAATCTACACGCTTATGCACAGGGACTCCTATCCTCGTTTCATCAACTCCGCGCAATACAAGGCCCTCGCGCAGCTTACGAATAACGGGAATACCGGAAGTGGTTCAGGAACTCCTGGTGGCAGTGGTAGAAAAGAGAGCAACGCGTAATGGAGCCGTATGTTTAGTCTCCAACTACTATTCGGCCTGTTTTGTGTCGTGGTGTGACAACCATTTTGCCAGGCAGTGAATCCACACAGGGTGATCGTTTACCTTTTTTTTCTCAAGCATATAAAAAAAAATCATCTTACGACTTGATTTGTTTAGGTTTGCTGCAGTATTTCCAAGCTACAAAAAAGATGAAGTGAGCATTCTTGGCGACCAATAAGAATGGACAGAATCCAGTGAGGAAAAATAATGCTTGGAGCAAGTAATGGCATCAGGTTGATGGATATGCTGCTGTGCAGTCAACATGGTGGTGCTGGTGCAGTGTTTGGTGGAAATACATGCTTGAATATTAAGTTTTCGACTGGGTACAAATCGTTCAGAAGGGGCAGGTTGAAGTGTTCCACACGATTGGGAGAAATGGGGTTGGGACAGGTGCAGTGGGGCCAAACGAACATGTTGACTCACCATTTATCTTTTTGTACTGATTTCGACACTGAGACTCCAGGAGCAGACGTTGCAATCGAAGAACAAATAATGATTATACTCACTCTCAGGTGACATGAGTTTCTTATCAGTGTCATTCCTAAGCATATGTCTCCATTTCCTCAATTTTTGGAAACTCATTTTATGCAGAGCTTAAGAAAACTTGTAGAAAACATGAACAAATTAACTTGTAAGATGAGCGACAAAACTTTTTACCTCCCCTGTAGAGAGTGTACCTGTTCTTGCAAGCACCACCAGGTGGAAATGGGTCTTCAAGGCACGACGGGTAATGCCAGTTCACGGGTTCAATACGTCAACATGCTAGTGGTTCTCCTAATCCAAAAGATGTGACGTGCTGAATAGCAAATCGGCCACTCGAAAATATAGTGTGACATTCAGGGTTTACCACTTGAGTTCCGGAAATTTTTACCACTAGATCATAGACCATGAAAAACAAGAAGTTTTGCGATCCGTATGCACTCGTAACAACATGTAAGTGAAAACGTTCATGCATGTATGTGCACAACTTAGGAGACACGCCATGAAGGAAAACAATACAATGATAACTCAAAAAGACATGAGCAGTTGTGTGTGTGTGTATCTAGTCAGCGTTCCTTTGCGAGGAACCAGGAATGGTGTTGCATTCGTTAAAAAAAATAATAACTCCGATGGCATATATGATGAAGCCATCAGCGTTGAAAACAAAGACGCCAAAGTATGTTTACCAGTTTGGTGAGAAATTGACATGTACAGTGTGAAAAAAAAAATAATCGTGCAATATTGTGTTGTAGAGGGAAAAAGAGAATGACATGGGGATGTAAGAATCTCTTGACACTCACCTGTACAGTGGCCAGTTTGTCTTGTCTGTGATGTTTACTTGCAGTAAGAGGAATGGGTTTCATTCATTCCTTACTGTTCGCATGGAAGAATTGACGGGCATGTGTTAAGATTGACTCATATACCCAGCTGGAGTTGAAAGTACGTAAACGCACATTAAGAAAATGCTCTATGGATGTGAACCCTTAACCCACTACCCTCTTTTTACCTCCGAATGTCAAAGTTTAGTTCCTGAAAGCGTAATGGGGAACTTACTTTGTCATGTCCCCCAACCCCACTTATTTTACTCCCCTCCATTTTGAAGATGCTTGTGCTCAAACCGATTTATGTATTTTGTCCGAGGCGACAGAATGTTTTCGTGATGATTGCTGCGAGAGAAGTGCTGTCGTCATTTTGTTCCTTGTTCTTCAGTTCCTTTTTTTCTTAAAAAAAAAAGAACCAAAACAATTTTTCGTGCCGAGTAAGGTTCTGATATAATTGATCAGCAATATGACGGTCCTTCAACGAAGTGCTTATCCAATGTATCCAAATTATTTTTACACTCGGATATTGCACTTTTTTGCTTCCCTTTTCAATTATTGTGATTTCAAGAAGTCATACTCTGAATTTTGTTTTAGCGTGGTCCTCAATAGTTCTCTGTACTGTAGAAAATTTAAGAGCAAATACAATAATATGATTGCAAGATATGAGTTCCATAAAAATATACAAAATCTTGCAGTGTCAATTGTAAAGTGTTTAGAGTGAGATTTTTAAAATTGTCCGAGAATTCACACTCACGATATTTATAACTTACAAAACAAATGGTTCTGTTAACAGAACACTAGTATACATGCTAGACCCAGAGTAGTTTTCTTGTGGCAAAACTTCAGCCAAATTACCAAATGACTATTGACATACTGACAATCATCGCTTACACATTATTTGACCATTAATTATCTTATCAAAGTTAACACAACAAGATGAGATTACATCTAACATAGCCAGTGAAAAATTTCAGGCTATTTTAGATTCGTCTCAGAATTTATATAAATAAAAAATGATCAAGGATAGAAAAACCTCCTCTCCCCCCTGTAGTATTACAACTCAGGAAATGCTACTGTATTTAAAATGCAATTAAGCTAGTTTTGATGTCTTAGTGTGTCATGATGAATTTGAATTTGGACGTTTTCTCCACGATAGCTGAAAGAATGGCACTTGGAAATATCATTCATTAAATAATTAATTATGTACCTCTCCTACAACGAGCAACAGAACCCCATGGAAAAATCAAGAGTTTCAACTGGAAATAATGTCTGCTGGTATACATATTTTGGTCTAATATATCAAAGAACCAACATGACTCCTTCATTTACTATTTCTATTACACTATGCTTCACTCTACGTCATGTCACATTTACCGAAAAAAATAATCAAAATGTTATTATTACCTATAACTTCTTTTGAAAATGCTGTAAGTGATAATTTGAGAATGTAAAATCGAAATTTGGGCTCTCAACACCTTATGATTATCAACGATCTGATTGGAACAAATGAAAACGAATCAATATGACACTAGTCATTAATATTTTTTGCTCATAATGTTGGTAAAAACTCTTGTGTTTCTTTGTTTTATTTTAGATGTTACAGCAGGCCTATTTATATGTGTGATTTTCAACTGGTTATTCGCAATGATTATTTTTTTTTTAAATGTGTATAATTTTGAAACAGAGGAATTACTGAAGTTGTGTTATTGCAGGTTTTCTTAACAATTTTTGTTAGAACTTAAATTTATTGCAAGATAGTTAGTTTCTTATTCTTTTAGTGACAATAAACTTTGTTGGCAAATTTACGAAACTTATAGTTCAATTTTTAGCATGATTGTGCAAGCTTTTTCAGATTCATGGAAGATAAAGTAACTATCCAATGGCAAGATCCAATGTGGCCAATCATGAATGCTGCTTCCATTGGACATTGACATGTGTTAAATTGATAGAAAACAAACCTTTAAGTTTAGATAGTTCACCATGCCAGTAGTTGCGGCTACAGATGGTAAAAACAATAATTACAATGTTATACTTGATGAAATTACCCTCTACACACACACACACACACACACACACACACACACACACACACAGAGAGAGAGAGAGAGAGAGAGAGAGAGAATGACTGATTCTGGTTAATAAGCATTCTTTGTCATTCAGCTTATTTTCCTCAACTGTCACTGGTGCATACACAAAAAGTAAGGAGGCTATATACACGGACATCAGTATGTAATTGGTACAATATTGGTTAACACTGTAACAAAATTCTCTGTAGGTGCTATTAGTGCTACTTTTTCTTTGTTACATGTCAGCTCTGTCGAAAATTAACCGTACACTTAGTTCAATAAATAACAAATATGTACAATTTATCATGGCTACATGTATTCCATTTACACAATATGTGCTGGTAGAAGAGCACAAGCATAATGTATACCATACGACAGTACGAGTTCATCTTGCACAAATGCCGAACACGTTGCGATGAATAAATTGGTTTACTCATACATTTTGTTTCGGTTATACACACTAACACACACACACAGCTTACGTGCAAAGTACGATTTTAAATCTCTAACCAAATTGTGGAATATTATTAATTTTTCTACAGCAGTTTAGTTTCATGGTCGGTTCGGGTTAACACACACCTCAACCCTTCAGAACACAAAGAGTATCTCCATGTGTATGGAGTATGTTGTAATTTTCTCTTTTATTTACAAGATACATCATCATACATACAACATACATATTTACAACATAATCAAGGTATCAAATTGAACAACGATCAGGGCCTATACATTATAATACGTTATTATAATGAAACAATATATTTACAACAGCAATATCAATGAGAAATATTTCAATTCGTCTGCATTAAACCACTTGTTTTAACGAATACGGTATATTGGAAAATTCAAAAATCTGCAATATACAACTTCCGTATTTCAATGTTACTATTATTTACAAGAGTGTACATACAATACACAGGAAGAACGACCGAAATGCATGTGCTATTGGGTAAACATGTAATTATAATTGTTTGATATTCCACGATTTGTTTGTTATTTATATTTACTTATGTATCATATGTATGTATATTGCTGTAAATAACTATATCAATATGTATGTTTGTTCTGGTATGTCTTACTTCTGGCAGAATTGCAATTCATGCAGTTAATGTTGCCACAAATGTCTGTACATGTTCTCGAAGCTATGGTTGTGCCCTGTCATTCCTTCTTACACAGCAGTGAGGAATCGGTTGTTTTTAATTCCTTATGACTGATTTCAAGGCCATTGGGAACCCGGGGGGGGGGGGGGGTTGTGGTCTCTTTACGAAATTGAATTGAAGGGTGAGCGAATCTACAGATTTTTGCATGTAATTTTTCATTTCAACGACATAATATTTCATTAATTATTATTATAGAGGACTGGTAATTAAATAGGCCTATAGGAAGATTTGTAGATTCTTATCGCAAGAACATCAGCATTTGAAATTCAGTTAGTGTTAAGGAGAGAAATGCCTTGCTTGTCGCTTTTTTGGCGGTTCTGGTTGATTTATCTACCGCAACATTATTTTCCTTTATTTTGAAAAAAACAACATGTATACATGACCTCTCACTTAAGAAGAAATAAAATTTTTCATTTGTTTTTAGATTAAAATAAATTATTCTCAACTCTTTTACAATCAATATTCTATGAACTAAAGCCCCTATCACACGGAACTGGATTTCTAGTTGGAATGCTCTAGTTGACGCTGGACTGGCTACCCATTTGCTAGTTTTCGCCTCACACGGTACTTGTTATACCGTACTTGTCGATAGTCTTTCGTTCCCATAATGGCGGCCGCGCGAGATGTAAACAACGTATCACTTCACACTTTTAAAATACGATAACTATCCAACCGAGAGGAATATCGCATCGCATTAGATGGTTTTAGGTAGAGAAGAACGGCGCTGATAAAATACATACTTTACAACGTTTACTATACACGCATGGAAGAATATTTTAGCTTTTTCAATTGTAGACATGCCTTTCGTGTTGTATGCACTCGGAAGCCACAGACAAAAAAAGGCTACTTTCCAAACTCACAGAATATCTTCACAAGGCCAAACTTTGCTCTGATTGGCTGTTCCACAGAATCTAGTCGAAGAAGTTAGTAGCAATTAGAACATGTCCTATTCCTTAAAACCAGTCGAGCAGTCAGCCAGGCGGCCATGATTACTACCCAGAAAGTCAGTTCATCGCCAACTAGGGCATTCCAACTAGAAATCCAGTACCGTGTGATAGGGGCTTTATACATATTTTCTGTAACTAGGTATGTAAGTAGAACATAATATTTATTGCAGTTGGGCAACTATTACTATTATTATTTGCAAAACTTCTATTTTCTATTCTAGCAACTTTTACTAAAGTAAAATATCTTCTTTTTTAATTAGAACACGCAAACATGTTTCTCTAAGTAGGAGGATTCTTTTTACAAGTCAGATGATCCAGGTAGCAATTTATTTTTAATAAATCCATGTTTCAAAAAATATAATATCCAAATTATGGACATTTGATGTCCTGTTAGTAGTATAGGCAAAGTTAATGACTCCTGATCAATTCTTAAATTTCAGATTTCATATGTAACTACTTTGTTTCACTATTACAATGTCATTCGTATAGTTATTTGGAATCATATTGTTTATTTTTTATTACGTTTAATTTTTATAGTCGCTTACTATAGTACTTGTGTTATTTTGTCAAACGTTTCGCAGAAATCTACTCTAATGAGTATACAAACTGAATTTGTCAATATGGCTATTTTTAGGAAAGATTAAAATACTGAAAAATGTACGCTATTCTATGTTGTATACTGGCGCGTGATTAATGTCATTTAACTTTTGATCTCTCGCAAAAAGCCTCTAAACCGCTTGAACTTTTTTTGTACAATTAGTAAGGAAATTTCATTGAGGTGTTAATTTTGAAACTTGACTTTTTCTGTAATGTGAAAAAAGATCGAAGCAATTTTTCAAATATGCATCGCAAGTTTTATTTTTGTAGAAATCGTGCATATTCGTAAGAATTTATTTATATTATAATTAATCGTTTAGTTAATCATCCGCATTCATGATGCAGTCAATGGCCTAAAAAATAATAATACCGATATCTGTGCCTTATATTTTATTTTCTTAAAAGAATACATTGCAGATAGCTGGAAATAATACTTTTGGATTTACTTATTTACTCTTTCTATTAATTTACAATCTATAGCGTTGATATGTAACAATGAATCACTAACGTTTAGAAATTAAAAATGAATTCCTTACTGAGTGCTGATTCTCGCCGCAAATGTTCAAAAATGTCAAACGGAAAAAATAGATTTATTAAATATGTATTCCAACGAAAATCTCGTAATAGATTTTGCAGAAGCTGAAATTTTTAGGAGGGTTGCTTTCAATAAAATTTATATATTTATATTTTTGAGAAGTGTACATTACAATTATTATTTTTAAACTTGTTGCCAAGAAAATGTGTTGTAACCAAAGAGAATGTTTTATCCTGGACCAGCTTGCTTAAGAAGAAAATGTTTTGTTCCTCTACAAAAAGCATTCTTGGAAACAGAGTTTTCAAATTAATATTTTGCATTGTAGTCAGATTTCAGCTAGTATTTTCTATTTCTTGGGGAATTTGACTGATGTTATAACGGCCTATTTCAATCAAGCTGCCAGGACTGGTTTTTAACATGTTTATATTATGATTATTATTACGAAACCAATTACGCTTACATTTGTTAGTAACCGCATAATTAACGTTTTGATATAGTTTTCTTCTTCCTAGTATAGGAATTTAGAAATGATCCTTGGTAATCAGAAGTTTCAAATAAGCCAAGGCAAATATGTGCTGTATCCTTTCTACAGGCTTATAGGCAATATAGACTGTTCATTTCCCTTGTCTTCATTCTTATTAAAACTTAATTTAAAAAGAAAAACTTTCCCATAGCTCTACTCTTGGAGGTCAAGGTTGTCTATGGTTTTAAAATGCACAACTCGGTTCTAAAAATTAATCATCGTATGAGAGTATTTTAAGTTCTTCCATCACAGTTTGAAGAATATTTTGGAAAGCTTGTAGTAGGTAAGAATGTAGATCCTTGAATTAAACTTTTCTTGTAGGGCACAACATTTATGACCACTTCGAGTATTGTACAGACATTTGAATGGCATAAATTTATAATAAATGGCTTATCTTTATTTCTTTTTCATGGCGACAGACTTAGCAAACAATTGAAAAATGCATTGGTAAGAACTGAAGCAAATAATATTGAAAAAAAAATGAATTATTTTGTTAATATAGATTGCTAGTCAAGTAGAAATAAGCCTCTGTTTACCTGGAATGGCGAGGAAAGCAACGTTCCAACGATGTTTCATTTACCTAATGTAGAATTATGTACATGTATAGGGGAGAAAAACCTGTCACATGCAATCAATATCCACACATAATGTGTAAATGATCTCAATGATTTTTTTGAGAAGTAAAAAAAAATATTAAAATGTCTCCCGTACAGGGTAATACAAATATTTTCGTAAGTGTTCACCACCTTTGGTTTCGAGGAAATGACATGACATGTCGATATATTTAATCGATAGAGTCAATAGAACGACTTTTTTCCTCTGAAAACGTCGATAATAACACACCAAATACAAATGTCTAGTCATGTGAATAAAGAACTTAATATGCATTAGTGAATAAACAAAACATTACCGAAGATAAAAACCAAAGAAATTACCAAACTAAAAAAAAAAGTATTTATTTTGCAATGGAAAGCATCAACGACTGACCAGTTTTCAAGTATTGATTTTTCGTTTGATTTCTCTAGACTGTGTAGAAGAATAGAAAGATATTAAATATCAGGCGATTATAAAAGTATTTTTTCTCATTGATGAGAATGTTCACAGCATGACAGTACAATCAAATATTGTTTTATCTTGAGCCTTGGTTGAAAAAGGCGAGATAGAGATTGAAATTAGAATATTTGAATTGTTGGAAGTTAATATATATATGAATATATATAAATATATATTGTATATTACCTGGGTAAGATAAGGAGAAAGATGAGTTTCCTCCTAAAATAAATAAAGAAAGTGTTCCCTAAAATGGAGAGGGAAAATTATGTATAACTATTACAGAAGGGTAGCCAATGTTGGTACGTTGTTTGACAATTAAGTATGCCCTAACCCTCGCCTTGTAAGTGTGTTTATCGTTGGTTAATATGTGCCCTATCTTTGTTCATTCACCCTATTAATGTCCTATTTAGGATCTTGGAAAAAAAAGAGAAAATAACTTTTCTTATTGCCCAATATTGTATGTATGTGTACGAGGATGTATGTACGATTGATTTTGTTTTTGTTGGGTGAATGTGTGGCGTATGTTTACACTGAATATACTACAAAAGCTAACGTGGTGATTTAAAAAAAAAAAAAACAACGGCATCAAGGATGAAAATATTTATGTTCGTTTGGTATCAATTGTAATGCCACATAGATTTTTTTACAGTTCCAGTGAGATACCTTTGGCTGGTTATAGAACATTAAGACAACGCTACCGCCTGTTTTTTTGAGAAATAATAGTTCCCATTAACAGTTTTTTTTAAAAAACAATAAACCTTCCCCCTCCACACACCCTCAGCTATCTACCCTCGAAATGTTTTCCCCCGCATTCGACAATTGTTCATACAGAGAGGTAATTGTTTCCACAAAATAAAAATAAAAAAAACTACAAATGAGAGTTTAATGTTGTCAATGTAACTGGAAAAGGAAAGCCAAAAATGACATATTTAAGAAAAAAAAACTTTCTCAACGTATGGAATATTTCGCACACCTTACTGTATAATTTTTTCGTGCTCCAATAAAGAGTTGCATTTATGAGGAATCAGTTGATTTTTCCTTACCCACCTTCCCTCTACTATGTCTATTGTTACTGCTAAGCTATTGTCTGTCATACTATTTGTCATTTGTCATTCAAGATTTCCACAGATTTGTTGACCAATCACCACCATGCTGATGTTAAATCCATAATCCCGTTTCCATGGCCTTGGCACGTTGCAGAATAAAAATGATTTTCTTTTCTAATTTTACGTCGCATCCCCCGATACTTTTGGTCCATTGCAACGCTGAGGATGAATAATAATGAGATGAATTTGATGTTGGGGCACTCACCCAAGATCCCGTGCCAGATAAAAATTATTGTTTGTGTGTTTTTTACAACGAGTTCATAGAACGCTGGTGCTTCTAACTAAGCAATTAATCTCATTTGTGCTGACTTCAGCGATTGTTTTGACAAATTTTAAAATGTCCAAAATTACTGAAATCCTATACTCAACGAAGTAGCACACAAAAATCGTATTCAATACTTCAATGAAAAATAGTAATATGCACTACTCGTTTAATTATAGAATGAAACTGTGAAGTGAAAATATTACTTCATATGAAACCATGTAAACGCACTGCAGCGTCAAAGTTCAATGAGAAGTAAACGATATAGAATTATGATAGATAATGTTATTGGATATGATAAAAAGTTGCAAATTTGATACGTCAATGTTTTATATTTGAACACACACAGTTTTTTTCCGGGAACCTTTTTTCAATGGAACAATACGCAAATTGGACCGAATTTAAATTGTGCCAGAACAAAGTTTCCGGTTCTGCAGAGGAACCCAACAGAACCCATTAGAATGTATGAGTTCCTGGACCTTAAACAACCCTGCGTACAGGACCGGAACCTTTGTTCCCGCACAATTTAAATTCGGTCCAATTTGCGTATTGTTTCATTTTAAGTAAAGTTCCTGCACCGTATTTAAATTGAGCCAGAAGAAAGGTTCCTGGACCGAATTGAAATATTTTACAGATAAAAAAAGGTTCTTTACGGTCCAGAACCGATTTACGCTTGCTGATTTTATCTGCTGGACCGGAATTGAATTTATTTAAAATTCCTGGACCTCTAACACCCCTGAATGAACGTCGTACCAATGGCGTATGGGAAATAAAAAGAACCACAATTTCTCATAATTCTTGGTTTATACCTTCAACATGTCCTGTTTATTGCTCTTATGTAATAATACGGGGTATGTAAATTAGCAGTTTCTTAATTATAATAATGATGTGATTATATAGGAAGCCTAAACTGCAAACTAAGGAACAAGAATCTTTGAATTTTTCAAGGCCTCTGGAAAATTTTGTTCTTGGCTCCCTGCGTATATTGTATGTCCCAGGACAGGACTCAGTTGTTAGCATATGCAGATGATGTACACTTATTAGGGGATGATATAAATACAATTAAGAATAATGCTAAAATATTTTTCAAAACTGCTAAAGAGATAGGTTTCGAAGTTAACAAAGATAAAACTAAATATATGCTTACAGGCCGAAACCAAATGTTAGGTAATAATCAAAATCTAATTATTGATAACAACTCGTTTGAACCAGTTTCCAAATTCAAATACTTAGGAGTAATATTAACAAGTGAAAATTGTATTAAAGAGGAAATAAAAAGTAGGCTTAATTCAGGAAATGCATGTTACTTCTCTCTTCATAAACTTTTGTCTTCTCGTTTAATATCTAAGAAACTAAACAAAACAGTAATTTTGCCTGTAGTATTATATGGGTGTGAAACTTGGTCTCTTACATTGAAAGAGGAACATAAATTGAGAGTATTTGACAATAAGATCCTTAGGAAAATATTTGGACCTAAAAGGGATGAGGTGAGTGGTGAAGGTTACATAATTTAGAAGTACATAATTTGTATTCATGTCCAGATATTATTAGAATAATTAAATCAAGAAGACTTAGGTGGGCAGGCCATGTGGCACGAATGGGAGAGGAAAGAGGAGTTTACAGAATTCTTGTTGGGAAACCAGATGGTAAGAGACCTGTAGGAAGGCCAAGACGAAGATGGAGGAACAACGTTGAGATGGACCTAAAGGAAATCGGTAGGAATGGAAAAGAGTATATAGATCTTGCTCAAGATAGGGACAGATGGAAGGCCTGTGTTGCTGCAGCCATGAACCTTCGGGTTTAAGAAGGCTAGAGAGTTAGTTAGTTATAACTCGAAGCGATACTGGTCACCGAGGCAGACGAAGAAAAGAGACATGCTTGATTTTAGCTCACCTTCCAAATACTGAATCTAGTATTTATGTTAAATTCAGTTTAGTTTCAAGGTAATGTGACGGACGATATATGTCTTGGGTCGATTAGAGGAATTGGAACTACAGTGCAAAGATCCGACCCACAGAGAATCGAACCAGCGATCCATTGATTAAATTACAACAACGTTAAGAACTACGCCATTCAGGAAACCCTTTTTAATCACACTATTTTGTTGTTGTTACGAAGTATGGGCTTATATTAAGTTTACAATATTCTATTAATAGTTTTCGCTTTAATTACATGTAATTTAACTTTTGCTGAGATGGGAAATAATATATTTTTCTTGTATGTACGCATTGCTTGAATTGTAGAATTATTCCTCTTGTAGTCTACGGTTGTTACAAGTATAAAAACACTTTTTTTTATTGTGACGTTTCAGCAGAACACACGCTCCCTTCATCACACATTTTTCTTTAGTTTGATTAAAGATACAGTTATAAATAGGGCCCGGACTTTTAGTATTTTATAGACATCATTTTAGGCTTTATAAAGTGACGATTTAGCCTTTTAAGGATTATTTACCTGCCCGTATTTTTATTGGAATCAATCACAAATCTTTGCACTTACATGAGCATCAATACCGCAAACACATTTACCTTCACATATTACATGTTTACTAAACTTAAATACAAAAAACAAAGTTTTTAGAAAATGCAGAAAATAATAAAAATGTAAAAAGGTGTCATTGTTAAGCTATTTGTTTTGTAATGCCAACTTTGCTTCCGTTTTCTTTCTAATGCTCTTTCCTTTCTCTCGTTTCCATTCCCCCTTTTGTGTGTGTGTGTGTGAGAGAGAGAATACGTTTTCATATTGCCGTACAGTTAACAATGTGTTCACTCTGGTGAAACAAAACAAGCTTTCAGCATTTTTTATTATTTTTTTACATTTATTTAGCCTTTTTTTAGGATCAACTCCTTTTAGCCCTTTTTAGGACCTATAGGATTCATGTATTTCATTAAGAAATGGCTAAAACGAAAATATATGTTGGAATAGTGACGTTACGAAGTAAGGAATAAAATAGGTTGAAACCTGAGAATCTGGGATCTAGTTATAACAATGGTTAAAAATTGTCAACAAAAAAAGAATCAGTTATACAATGGATTTTGTCAATGTTACATTGTTGTAATATAGCAACTTAACTGGAACAGCAACCTGTTCTATTATTATTTCAGATAAAAAATTTGATCGCCTTCTTCTTTAATTTAATTTTAAAAACAGTTACTGAAAACGTAGATTTGAATGTCTGGGAACCTTTGTTCATTGCAGAACAACACTGGAATAAATTAAATAATGAAAATGGTAACATAGACATGGAGTTTTCTTTTTCGCAAGTGGAGTAGACCATCATCTTTAAAATTTAATGAAACTGAAAACTGGAAGAACCTCTGTGAAAGCAATGATGATTTTGAATTGCCTGACGATATTTGAGATTCATAGTTTTTAAAAAAAGATGATCATTTTTTTTATCTGAAATAATAATAAAACAGACTGCTTGTTTCACAGTTAAGTTGCAATATTACAGCAATATATATTGACAACTTCCATTGCATAACCGATTCTCTTTTGTTAAAAATTTTTAACCATTGTTATAACTGTATCTTTAATCAAACTAAACATAAATGTCTGATGAAGGGAGCGTGTGTTCTCCTGAAACATCACAACGAAAAACTGTGTTTTTATGCTTGTAATAACCGTAGACTACAAGAGAAATAATGGGAAAGAAGTATGAAAAATAGATGGTGCAATCGAGGACGTATTTATGAAGCCCGTTCCCGAAAGACTTAACCAAGTACTAAAATTAATAATGAAAATATACTCGTTTAGCATTAATCAGTGGTTATTAATTTCCTGTGAAGTTATTGGAAGGCAAGGATGTTGGGATCACACTGCTTTTGAAGGACATTATCGAAGATTTATGCTTGCACACTACTATTTATGATAATTTGCATAAAATATTAATCAGGAACTTTAGTTTTCGGTACCAGTTTCATAGATCGGAGACACATTAAAATCGCATATTTTGTGTTTCGCATGGTTCGTACTTACCAATTGTGTATTGCGGAACATAGTTCAAGGTGCCATTATGCTTTTTACACGAAAACAAACGGAATTTTTCACATTCTGAGAGCTTTTTTTTTATTCCTTTCTTCGCTTCCGGAACACACAATATGGCGGGCACATCTTGACTCACGTTGTGGGTATGCAGTGTTTCAACATTCTTCACCGAAAAATACCTACTATCGTGTTCGTCACCGTGGAAATTATACATTATGCACGGGTATCTGACGGATAGCCCCACGAACCATTTCCGATAAGGTTAGGTTAGGTTTTAGTTACGTTAGGCAACTGGATCTAACATAATTTTTTCTTATGCAATAAATATTCAATTCTTCATCTATTTGACGTTAATTTCTTTGCCAGGGCTCTTGCTTTATGCAAATTATGCCGATCTTAACTTCAGGCTAGCTAAATGATGAATACTTGCTGTTCACTTATCTGTATTCTTGTACTGTCTTTTTACTATTCGTGAAATATATAATAACAATATTAATTTGCATATTGAATTAGTAGTTATTTAATTTAATATAATTATTTTAATTTAAATATTGTTATTATTCCTGAGACACTTGGAAGGAATCCACCGAAATATATTTCTAGATACATGCCTGGGTGCAATAAATGACAATCAGAGTACTCTACAAAAAAAAAAAAAAAAAAAAGCATGTAGTGTCTGATGTAAGAAGTACGTGTGTCCGGGTGAAAATATACCAATAAGAAATTTGAATAACTCGGCAACCGTTGGTGATAGAAATGTTTGTTACGGTTCTTTGGAAGAGGGAATCATAGAATTTTATGATAAGCAAAAGAAAATTGCAGTACTCACCTCGGTAGATCTCAATGTGAGCTCCTTTGGTGGCTCGTCAAACATCAAGTCGGTACTCAACCTCAATCCATACGTTGCGCAACGTTTGACGCGTCACAGACGCACATGCATTGATAATTCTTTCTCATAGATCCTCCAACCCTTGCACAGGTGTTCGGTAGACAATAGTCTTGACATATCCAAAATCCACATGCAGTTATTGAACATGGACGCGACAGCCCAAAGTTAAATGCGTGGTGTGCTTTGACACGAGATTCTGTAATTGGGCCTTTTTTCTTTGAAGAGGCTACAGTTACGGAAGCAAGTTATCTTGAAATGTAATTACAGTATGCTGTACCTCGTATATCTCATTGGTACATGTCCCAAGAAGACCCCCTCCCCACCCCCCGCATTATGCCCGTTGTGTCAAGAACTTCCTACGGGGCAGTGCCACTTGTGCCGGTAGAGGAAATCGTGCCACTTGCACCGATTGAGGAGTGTGAGAGAAAATAGCGTGCCGCTTGCGCCGCTGGGCATTTTTCTATTTACATTTGGCAACGTCCCAGTGAATCAAAACACACGTTTGTTCTTGTTCATGAAGGCATGGATGCCTACCTTCAATCCACAGATTATCAAAGTTGACTTTGAGAGTGCAGCTATCAACGCCTTGAGAAAAGTGATTCCACAATCACGCATTTCTGGATGTAATTTCCATTTTAATCAAAGTGTCTGGCGAAAGGTACAAAGCATTAGACTTGCTGAGGAGTATCGCAATAACGAAGATGTAAAAACTCGCATCAAAATGTGTGCAGCACTATCGCTTGTCCCACCACAAAACGCCTGGTTGCTGATAATAGAAGTGTGTCCCTCTAGTGAGAAAGTTGCCCAATTCAACGACTACTTCGTTTCTCAATGGATGGAAAATTCCCACATTCCAACCAGCCTCTGGAACACTTACAATCAACGTCACAGAACAAATAATGTGTTAGAAAGTTGGCACTCACGACTCAACCGGATCACTCGCAAAAATAAACCAAATGTGTACAGGCTTATATATATATTCTGATGGACGACGCAAAAGAAAATTATCACACTTATCAAAGGCTGGAAGCCATGTGCCCTGCAAAGAAGAGGAAACCAACTTTCATCAAGCTCGATGAAAGAATCCAGAAGATACTGAAACCTCTAGAGGACAACGGCGATCTGAGAAAGTGCATTCGAAGACTGTCATATTTCAATAGTTTCAGCTAGATACTGCGACCTTTTGATGAACTGTGGCAATTTACTTCATAGGTTATTTCATTGTGATAATTGCTGTTTTGTTTTGTAATAATTTCTGCTTGTGATGAATTGTGACAATTACCTGCGTAGGTTCTGCACTGTTATTTCATTGTGATAATTCCTCTTTTCATTTACTGAATAAGTTGTAGAAAGTTATTTCTGTTTATAATCCTTTACTGTAGTTTATTGTATGTAAACCTTTCGATTCACTACGTTGCCAAATGTAAATAGAAAAATGCCCAGCGGCGCAAGCGGCACGCTATTTTCTCTCACTCTCCTCAATCGATGCAAGTGGCACGATTTCCCCTACCGGCGCAAGTGGCACGGCGCAAGTGGCCCCCTTCCTACATAACAATTTCTCTGGCAATTGGATTGGGAGGGGGGGGTCCTCTTAAATGGACTCCAAGGTCGCCCGACTTGCCTCCTCTGAACTTTTTCTGTGGGGGTATGTCAAGATTATTGTCTACCAAACACCAATATGGCTAGGGTGTCAGGGACATGTAGAAAGAAAGAATGCCTCAAGACAGGGCAGTCGGCCAAGGAAAATATGGTTGGAGGATGTTGAGGAGGTCCTAGGAGAATGGGTGTAAGGGAATGGAGAAGGAGAGGAGAAGATTGAAGAGAGTGAGAGATGGTAGGGCCTTCAAGGGCTGCAGCATCTAAGAAGTAAGTATTAATTATTAAGGTAATTTATGTAAACAATCGTCGTGAGATTATATTAACCTATATTCAAAGCGCCTGAATAATTTTTACTATGCTCTTTCAGAAAAAAAATATGGTATTGTACAAGGTGGTTATAATTAAAGTGACGGTGTTCAGAGTGGTACAGCACGGGCTGTAATGAGAGTAGCAGTCTGAAACTTCGTAGATATGCTAATGAAGCAATGCGCTCGCGAATTATGCAAAAAAAAAAAAAAAAAAATAGTTCCAATTCTCGCCACCAGGGTAAAAAATGGCGCTGTAAGCAGTCAAAACGTGGAATTTTCCGTAACTCTGACGTCAAAGTCGTTGACATTGCCTAACCATTGTGTGAGCTCCCTGGTTGTTGTTGGTGACGCTTGTTGCTTTTTCCTTTAGTAATGTTCATGTAATTCGAATAGTGAAATTGTAGCGATATTTTATTACAAAGAGTATTGTTTTCTGCGATTTATAATGTTTTTTCTATAACTATACCAAGTTTTGACTGCTTAACAATAACAAGCAGTACAGAAATAACAAGTTACGTCCAGCGTTTAATCAAAAAACGAAACAACGGTTGCAGTTTTATAGTGCCTAAAATAACCTATTTTGCTTGTCAGAATCTATTTTAGGTTTCTGTGCTTAAACCAAAACTTTTTTTTATGTTTTTATATATATTTTTTAAGGTTTTACATTATTTTTACATCACACAGAGGTATTAGTTCTGTTTGGTAATTAAAAAATTAAATGACTAACTTGTTTGAAACATACTGTCTGCCGATTTCCCTCCATCTAAGTCCATACTATTTTTTCAACCTCTAAACAAAGCAAAATATCTGGCGTCACTGTTGCCTGCACACAGAGGCGTCTCCTGAACGCATGCTGCGCATGCGTCAATTGTGGGAAAAAGGACAGCTTGCTCTGCGACGAAATTCATGAGCATTTCTACATTCAAATTTCTTCATAGCGGAGAAGTATTTATTTTAGACGAGAGCGCTCAACAGTGATGTGCGTCTACGCGTAAACAACGATAGTCTACATTCTACACGTAGACTATTTTATACACGTAGATTACGTAATCTATATAAACAACATGGCGAAAGGTGATAACATAGCAAAGAGCGACGTGGAATTAAAAGAAAATTATACTGCGTATCAGTTGCTGATGTGTGAGGAGAACTTATCATACTCTTTCTTCCAAATTCGAACAATTTCTCACCTAGGAAGAAACCTAATATAGGAAATAAGTAGATAGTAAATATGCCTTTGACCACAGCTTTGATTTCTTGACCAAACGACCACAAAAAGTTGAAAAACTCACTTTCTCTCCCTGTTCCGCGCCTTATTTATTGCGCTGACGATGTTTCACGGGCGCAGAAAAGCAGTGATGAGTGAAAGATGAGCTCTCATCCTCTCATCCTCTCATCCTCTCATCTTCTCATCTTCTCATCTTCTCATCTTCTCATCCTCCAAAATGTTTGTAGATCGTGACCTTTGTAAACCTCTCTCTCGAGAACGATGTGCCACACACATACAGACACACATACACACATACACTCACTTTCTCTCCACGTTCGGCGCCTTATTTATTGCGCTGACGATGTTTCGCGGCGCACAAAAGCAGTGATGAGTGAAAGATGAGCTCTCATCTTCTCATCCTCTCATCCTCTCATCTTCTCATCTTCTCATCCTCTCATCCTTGAAGGACCAAATGTTTGTAGATCGTGACCTTTGTAAACCTCTCTCTCGGGAACGATGTGGCACACACATACACACGCGCGCGCGTGTATTATTTTCTCTCCCTGTTCCGCGCCTCATTATTGCGCTGACGATGTTTCACGGGCGCAGAAAAGCAGTGATGAGTGAAAGATGAGCTCTCATCCTCTCATCCTCTCATCCTCTCATCTTCTCATCCTCTCATCCTCTCATCTTCTTATTCTCTCCACCTTCAGAATATTGTCGTCAACATTAGAGATGAAGTTGGAGTGCTGGAATCAACGGGAACAAATATTTATATATCGTGACCTTCGTAAACCTCTTTTTTGGCGGGGGGGAGGATGTGGCATATACACACGTGTGCGCGTGCGCGTATGCCTTTTATTATTTCCGTATTGTAACACAAACAAACAAACAAAATAATAATTGTTGTTGTTTTTTAGGATACCTGGCCCCTATAACCTCGCCAGGGTGCGTGGTGGCGGCGAAATCATCACCCATTTAGATTTGTACTGCGAATGTTGTCAAAAATTCAATCAACGTTGTTTGTTCTCAATGCTAGAATCTTACATAGATTATTCTCTAAAACGAAAATCGATAATCCTATGCAAAGCCCCCCAAAGCATTCAGGCAATTTCTAATGTTCGCGTGGATAGCGAGGCTCGGTAGAACTTTTCCCGTCCCCGTGGAGAAATTGTGTTTCATCGCTCAATGTCATCACGGACCAAACTATTTTACGAACCGACCCAGAAGCATTTGCGCAAATTCAAAATTACCGAATGTCATTCGACAGTGGTTTGGAAAAATATTGAAATTAATTTTCGATTCGTTGAGAGCAGCATCAACTCAAAACGTTAGCTGCCATCCCGGAGCTTGCACAGCGAGAAATAATTGTTTCGTCCGAGGTGAAATTATTGTTTTCACGTAACGTGCAAAGTATATATTGCAAGCATTTCCAAAAAACTGACATCATACAATAATGCAATTTTGAAAAACGACGACAGGTGTGTTTGAACGTTCATCGTGGCTTCGAAACCTCACCTATTTTTTTTTTTTTTTTTGTTCCGTGCCCGCGTATTGGAGCGATTCACAAGCTGCATTGCTGCACGTGGAATCACAAGCACGAAACAAGTGGATGCTTTGTTTTCAGGCATGGTTGAGTTTTGTGCTAGGGGTCGCCGCCCGTTTCACATACTACACCCTGACGGGGTGTGGAATAAAGAGGTCGACAATACATGCATGGGTGGAACTGTCAACGCCCGTTTATTGTTATTTGTCCCCCCACAGGATATTGTGTGCATCACAAAAGTCTTTGTTGAAAAAGGTATAGAATTGTTCGTTTGTACCACACGCATGAGTGAATCGGTCAACGAGGTTCATTGCTAGGATACTGTGTTTTAACCAAAGGGGGTCGAGTGGGTGGGGTTCCTATATAACACACCAGTTTCTCCTTTTGTACATCATTATCATAGTGAACGTCAATCGTGGCAGTTCAGTATTTTTTAATTTGTTTGTCTGACAGTATACATATATATCATCGTGGAAGTTTTAGTGAGCTACGAGTTTTTTTGAAGTCTCTCTATCTCTCTTGAAAGGTAAGTTCTTTTTCATGATATATATATATTTATTTTGTTTTGCGTCTGACACACACACACACACATATTCAGAGGAATCATAAAAATTGACGCACACACCTCCTACAACAGTGTGTGCACTGTTCGCGTCTAATATATATATGTACTTGTGGAAGGAAAAAAAAATGTTTAACATTTTTCAACTTTTTTTCCTTCTGTTTCAGTGCGCTTTCCCCTACCACCACCACCATCACCACAACCCCCCAAAAAATTTCTCTGTATATATATATAAATAACAGAGGGAAAAAATGGAATCGCAACCAGGTCCCTCCGGTCTTTGCGGGAAAGTGGCATGTCGCAACTGTGAGAAGTTGATTTCTAAACCTAACATTGCTAGGCATTTGAAAAAATGTCGTCTACCGGATCATGATGTCGTAGTCCCGCCGGCAAAGAAATCTCGCATTGATGCGCATGAAGGCGGTGCTTTGAATAAAAGTGCACGCATCATGACCTATAAATCTGGAAGTGAAAAGTGTGACTCGAGCATCTTCCTCGACAAAGTGAAATCTCTGGTAGTACATCAATTACGTGATTGCCTCGTCAATGTTGCAATTAAAATTCATCTCGTCTTGACCCTGCTGTATGAGAAAGTTGTCTCGTCCGAGTCAAGCACTTTCAGCTTTTACGTAGGGTGTGAATGCTTACACGATGACAATAACGAGAATCTTGACGAGATAGTGACACGGCTATTTGAGCAGTTGACACAAAAACAAGAAGAGTTTGAAGGTAGAGGAAGTGGATGGAGTCTTTGCGGTGAGAATCACACGTTAGAACTTCGAGTCTGCAATTTCAAACCATTACGCAGCGCTCAAAAAAACAAGCAAAAAAAAAGCAAAATGCAGTGTTGAACATACAAAGTAACGATGCAAAGAGTTTCCTGTGGTCTGTCATCGCCGCATTACACCCAGCAAATAATAATAACCCCCAACGCCTGTCCAATTACCGAGGATATGAGGGGAGATACGTGAATATGATGAGAGGAATTTCCTATCCTGTGCCTCTGAATAAGATCAATCAATTTGAAAAAAACTATAGAGAGGAAAAAAGAGAAGATATCAATATTTCTGTGTTTGGGGTTGACGATTGCGACAACATTCGTGTGTTAAGACCTGCTAGAAGCCAGAATAATGTAATTCGACTCTTGCTTGTAGATGGCCGTTACAGTTTGATACGGAATTTCTCACGATTAGTAGGAAGACAGATTACCAAGGATCACGATAAGATCGAAATTTGCGATCGATGCTTGAGAATTTTTCGCGGGGGTAAGAAGATGAAAGAACAGCACAAGTGTTTTGGCTCCGTGAATGCAGAACCCGAAGATGTCATGCCGGAACCCGGAACCAAGATGAAATTTCAGAAACACCAGGCTCTTCTCCACCATCCCGCTGTCCTTTATGCCGACTTTGAAAGCTTCCAAGTTCCCATGACGTCTTGCGACCCTGATCCCTCTACCTCAAGCACAATCCAAATTTTTCACCACGAGCCTTGCAGTTTCTCCATCTACGGAGAAAAATTGAATGATGTCATCCTGTATTGCGGACCCGATGCGGCAAAACATTTTGTTAAGAAGATGGCGGAATGCGCGAGAGAACTTGCACCCAGCCTGAAAGGCTCTTACGTTTCTCCACCTGCTCTCACGACGGAACAACAACGGGGACATGACGCGGCGACAAGATGCGCGGAGTGTAACCAGGTTTTCACCGCCGAAAATTACAAGGTCGTCCACCATGACCACCAGAATGGATTATTCCTAAGCACCATCTGTAATTCGTGCAATCTCAAGATTAAGGAGTCGCATTTTGTTGCCGTGTTTCTGCACTACACGGAGAAGTACGATACGCATCTCTTCGTTAAAGAGCTCTACAACATAACTTCTCGAATCAGCATCATTCCGAGAACGAGCGAGAAGTACATCGCGGTGAGAGTGTGGATCCCTCTCCAAGAAGGAGGAAGTGTGGAAGTGCGAATCCTGGACTCTTACAATTTCCTGTCCTCCAGCCTCGCAAGCCTTGCATCTCAACTTGGCGACGAAGATCTTGTGGCCACCAAGCAAAAAATGTTTTTTCGGGGAGAGATGAGAATTTGAATCTGTTGCGTCGCAAGGGCGTCTACCCCTACGAGTACGTCAACGATTTCGAGAAATTTGACGAGACGGAACTCCCACCCCGGGAGGCATTTTATTCTCATCTCACGGAGGACGTCTGTTCCGAAGAGGACTACGAACACGCTCGTAGTGTATGGACGGCATTCAATTGCCAAACTTTTCGCGATTATCACGATCTCTATCTGAAATTGGACGTGACTCTCCTCATGGATATTTTCGAATCGTTTCGTAAGAGATGCATCGCAATATACAAGTTGGATCCTGCGTATTTCTTCACGACGCCGGGGTTGACTTGGGAATCGATGATGAAATATACCAACGTGGAACTGGGACTCATCGCAGAGAAGGAACAGTATGCTTTCATGGAGAGTGCGATACGCGGTGGCATCGTCCAATGCCCCCGACGCCATGCTCGGGCAAACAATCCTCATACGCCTGGTTACGATGCATCGAAGCCCAACACCTATATTGTCTACTGGGATGTCAACAACCTGTACGGCCACTCCATGTCCCAGTGTCTTCCCATCAGCGACTACGCGTGGATGACCGAAGAGGAACTCTCCTGCGAAGATTTTCTCAACTGGAGCGAAGATAATAAATGGGGCTGTTTCTTGGAAGTCGATCTCGATTATCCCGAAAGGCTTCACGAGAAACATCACGGATTGGCCCTGGCCCCCACCAAAGAGAAGCCACCTGGAGGATCATCGGAGCCAAAACTAATACTAAGTATGGGGAACAAGCGGAATTATATTCTGCACTACCGACTCCTCCAATTTTACATAAGTCACGGCTTGCAGTTGAAGAAAGTTCATAGAGGATTGAAGTTCCGACAGAGCAAATGGCTGGAACCCTACATAGCCGAGAACACGCGCCGCAGAGCGCAATCGACATCGCCTGCAGACAAGGATCTGTACAAACTGTTTAACAACGCCATCTACGGCAAGACGATGGAAAACGTGCGTAATTACATCGACGCAACGTTGGTCACGGACGAAAAGAAATTTGAGAAGATCGTCGCGTCCCCCTACTTCAAAAACTTCACCATTTTCGACAAGAATCTAGTATTCGTCGAGAAGAACAAGAAGCAAGTGATGCTCAACAAGCCGATTGCCATAGGTGCCACTGTCCTTGAACTATCAAAATTGCACATGTACCAATCGTACTACGATCAGTTTCAACCTTTTTATGGAGATAACATCCAAATATGTTACATTGACACGGATAGCTTCATTTTTCTAATCCAAAACACACCAAACCTCGAACGTGATCTGACTAAGATGAAGTATCTGTTTGATTTTAGCAACTTACCATCAGGCCATCACTTACATTCGGCAGAAAACAAAATGACCATAGGAAAGTTCAAAGATGAAGTTGGTGGGAAGTACATCAGCGAATTTGCGGGGCTTCGTGCCAAAATGTACTGTGTAAAGATTGCAGAAGAAAAAGAGATCAAGAAAGCGAAGGGTGTGGGAAAAATAAGTACCAGCAAATTTAGCATGCAAGACTACAAGGAATGCCTTTTTCATAGTAAAAGGCAACTCAGCGCCGATCATCGCATTACAAGTAAATTGCATGATTTGTACACGACGCGCGTAACCAAAGTAGCATTGGATGCAACAGACAACAAGTTACGTGTTCTCGATTGTAAAATCCACACGAGAGAGTGGGGCCACTGCAATGGAAGCGATAAATGTGACGTGTGTTAACTGTAACCCCATAGCCATGAAGTCCGCTGTGTCTTTTTGCCATTCTTCAAAAAACAGATGGAGGAAAAGAGGAGCCCTCGGGCGATGAAAAGTTGCAAGCTGTTATTATGTTGTTAAGCCCGCTCCAAAACGAGGCTCATTAAATTCAACTCTTATTTTTCATCGCCCAAGGGCTCCTCTTTTCCTCCATCTGTTTTTTGAAGAATAGCAAATGCACAACGTGTTAAATAACTAACAAGGACAATGAATCTCTTTGGTTTTCGCAAACAAAGCAACATGGACACTGCATCACCAAATTTCAATAACCTCTTACCTTCCGTGTTATCTAAACTCAATGGTCTACTAATTGTACATCTTAATAGTATATGGACGAAAATGAATGACGATGTGGGCAAGATGTTTTATGTTTTTAATAACAATTTACATTTCTACGAAATTCCGATCGACGGGAAACTTCAAATCACCGTGAATCCGGAAAACGCAGGCGAAATCAAAATTTCTACCGGCAAGAACATTTTTCGAATCAAGCACGACAAGATGCTTTCTAACATTACGTACGATGTGTCCGCAGGAGATTATCTTTACATGGAACTCCTCGGAGATTACGACAAACTTATTCCTCTCTTCGTAGAATTACGAATCGTCTATCCTATTATAAATAACCGTTAACCAAAAATGCCTAACGACATTTTCGGCAACACCAAGCGTGTGGACCACGCAGAAGAGATTCTCATGTTGGACATTCGAGTTAAGAAGTTGAGGACCGATTTGATCGCTTTGCAGGAAACCTTAAACAAAAGTTTAGAGTCGGAAATCGCTACGCTCCAAACGCAATGTCTCGACCCTATTCTGAAAATCGATTCCGAACTGAAAACGCTGATAAAAAATTATGTCGACGTACCTTCTTACGACAGCGTTCAAAATATACAGTTGAGCGTGGATTCGCTTCAAAATGATTTGGCCAAATTACAGCAATTTCAATCGAAAAATGAAGATTTGGAAAAATTGAAACTCGAAATCGAAGAACGAACTTCCGCAATAGAAAAGAATTTCTCTGAACTTCAAACCGTGGTGAACGATATAGACGCAGAACGCTTGCATGTCGTCGTTTCCAAATTACAAGAAGAATTCACCAGCACGTTGGAAGAAATTAAATCCAAGTTGCAGACTTTGGAAGATACAATGACGAACCTACCATCGTCGGACGAACTGCAGGTCATCGGTAAAAGCGTCGCGAACATAAAAATTCAATTGGAGGCCTATCAAGATTTCGAACACATTCAAACCACCATCGCTACACTTCAGGCGTCCTTGGAATTGATCAACGAAGAAATTAAAAATATTCACGCTGAAGCGAGAGCGTTGACGAGCATTCAAGACACGTTAAGCACGGTTCAGCAGAAGATCCAATATTTGGAAAATTTGAACGTCGAATCCAATCTTACTCATTTTCATCACGTACTGGACAACATACAGGGTGACTTGGAATCGTTACGAACGAGCGTGCCTTCAAGCGAAGATTTGGAAAAATTGAAAACGGCGGTGACGGCACTATCCGATTCGAGTGACATCAAAAGTTCGTTGAGCGATCTCGAGAGTAAAATGGCCAATCTCCCCACCTCCAAAGAATTACACGCTTTGAAAAGGAACATATCACGTATGCTGAAACGACTAGAAACGGAAACAGCGAACGTGGAACAGATTCGAGACGAACTTGCTTCGCTGGTGTCGACGCTGCCCACTTCGCAGAGCGTTGCCGACCTTCACACGCAGTTTACAGAGATGCGAATCATCGTGAACGATCTTACCGAAAAGAGCTCGAAATTGAATCAAGTCGAGAACCTTCAGAACATTGTCGTCAACATCAGAGATCAAGTTGGAGTGCTGGAATCAACGCAGGAATCGACGCTGGCCTCTTTCGGTGCCAAGTTGCAAGAACTCAACGAAAGCTACAAGCAGTTGAACGTGGAAGTGAAAATCAAACCGTCATTTTCTACCGTAACGGATACCATAGTCGAGCATTTGGTGCCCGTACAAAACACACTGGGTCAGCTTCACAGCAACCTCGTTAGCGTCGATACTAAATTCGCTAAACTGCATTCTCTGCAAGCCATCGAAATCAACAGCGTTCCCAATCAACAGAGAATCTCCACCTTCGTCGAAGGTAACAAACTGTACATGCTGCATCCTTATCATCCGTACTACAAGTTTCTCCTCGATGGCACGATTCAGATAAACGAATTTTCGTACTGGTCTCACGGCAGAAAAGCTAGCGTTCCCACCATGACTTTGATATCGAATCGTGGTGTCCAGAAAGCAGGAAACATTCCTCTGGCGCGTTGGAACGAAACGCGCAACATATATGAAATACACGAAGACGAAGATCTCACCGTTTTCGACGTGAGTGCCGGCGATAAGCTGATCGTTCAAAACACGAGCGAAGTGCCACCCTCTTTGAATCCCATCACGCTTGTGCTTCTCTTGAAACGTAATCTCTAAGAAAAAATGTCAAGGCAAGCCATCGTCCAAGAATTGCATAAACCTGCACGCCGTAACTACGAACGTTTGGCTGTGGTAACCAAGGGAATCGACGACCTCTGGGAAAGCGACCTCGTCGAAATGAGTAGCGGCAAGTTAAAAAACGTACATAAATTGAACAAGGGCAACAAGTACCTCCTCACCGTCATAGACACATTTTCGAAATTCGCATGGGCTCTACCTTTGAAGGCGAAAACAGGAACGTGCGTCACGGAAGCATTCAAGACAATTTTTCGCGAAAGCGGCGGCAGACAACCTCGGTTTCTGCACACGGACAAAGGGAAGGAATTTTACAACGCCGTATTCCAAAAGTTTATTCGGAAACACAACGTTCAACATTACTCGACCTTCAGTGACGTCAAGGCCAGCATCGTGGAAAGATTCAATCGCACTCTGAAATCGCGCATGTGGTCACGCTTCACGCTTCAGGGAAGCTACAAGTGGGTCACTATTCTTCCGGAACTCGTTAACGACTATAATCACACACGGCACGGAACGATAGGCATGAAGCCAGCTGACGTTACCAAGTCTGACGAGCAACGTTTAATTTCTAGCGTTTACTGTCCAAAGTACACGCCCACGACAAAAAAAGCTAAATACAAAATTGGAGAACAGGTGAGGGTTAGTAAATTGAAGCGAACGTTCGACAGGGGTTTCACACGAAACTGGAGCACTGAACTTTTTACCGTGGTTCGAGTTCTACCCGGGAACCGTCACACGTATATAATAAAGGACAGTGGCGGTGAAATTTTATTGGGGCGCTTCTACGAGGAGGAACTCTCTAAAACTAAATACCCCGACACGTACCTTATCGAAAAAGTTTTGCGCAAGAGAGGCAACAAACTTTTGGTGAAATGGCTGGGACTTCCGGAAACAAGTTGGATCGATTCAAACGAAGTGATTCTATGAGTACGTGGAATGTTGTGAAACGTTTACCTGATTCGGAAAGTCAAACGAAGAAAAAAAACGGCGAATTGCTCCCCGACAACATCCGCTGTCTGATCGTGGGTCCTTCGGGGTGTGGGAAAACGACACTGCTCGTGGACAATTTTCTCCTCGCACCAAATTGGCTAGATTGGAAGAACAGGCACCTGTACGTGTTCTCGGAAAGTTTGGAGCAATCCAAATACCAGCAACTGATGAAACTGTACGATGGTCTGGACATTGCAACGTTCGCCTCGGAAATAAAACCACTCGACGATTGTCGTGAAAATTCGGTCGTTGTGTTCGACGATGTCATCCTGGAAAATCAAAATGAAATTCGCAACTTTTTCACGCAAGGTCGTCACAAAGGAATGGATTGCTTTTACCTAGCTCAAACGTTTTCCAAAATTCCAAAACAGTTAGTACGCGACAACGCTAATTTCATATGTTTGTTTCGTCAAGATCACACCAACCTCAAGCACGCGTACGATGACTACGTAGGCGGAGACATGAACTACAATCAATTTTTGGAATGCTGCTGCTCTACTTGCTGGAACGGTGACGATTTCGGATTCGCGACGATCGACATGACGAGGAAACCCAACGACGGAAAATACAGAAACAAAATCAACGACTTTCTAAACGTTGCAACGTTGTGAGAAACGACGTGTATAAATAACGTCATGACGAAACGAAAAATTGAAGACGAAAATCTCAAGCTTCGCGATTACCTCGCGAAACGCTTCAAAGGTTGGAAATCCGAGAATCGCGGATTCTACGAAGAGAAGAAACGTCAGGATCATCCTGTGATCGATGCCATCAGCGGTCTAGGTAAAGAAATTAAAAGTGTCACGGAACAAAATAAAAATTTGATTAATGAACTCGTACCGCTCGCAGCTAAAAGTTACGCCGTACCCACGCCCATTTCAAGCATTCCTTCGACGCCGTTCGAACTGAAGGATGCACCGGCACGACGTCGTGCCATAGGCAGCACGTCTTCGGATAAAATCGAGTTGGGACCTTTGGCACGAGACTACCTGAGCACGGGGAAATTCGACAAGGATGAAGTGTTCGGATTGTATCCCAGCATGGAAACCAGCGAAGGCGGCGGTGTGGTGTGGAAGATTGGGAAATCGAAGGTGACCTTCGAAGGCAACGACATTAAAGTCAATTTAGGCGACAAGGATAGTTGGAACAGGTATCCGGGTACGGTGGGACTGTGGGAACTCGTCGCCAAAAAGCAGCCGAAAGATTACACCGACGAAGATTACCAAAGTTACAAGGAAATTCTGATCATGACGGATGCCTTGTACCAGAACAACGACGCCTCGCAGAATAGGGTGAAATCGAGCAGCGGCGAGAAGTACAGGAATCTCATCAAACCGATTTGGAACCAGGTCAAAACAGGCAGCGGCGTCAAACGCTACAACACGTTACCCAAAGAATTCGTTTGGGTGGACGACGTGAGGAAACTCGTGGACCGATTGTTGGTGATAGCCGGCGAAGAGAATGCAGGCAACCGTAATTTCTACAACGAGAAGGTTGGCATCGTGGACATGATCAGCACGAAACTTTCCAACTTCATCGTTAACGACGACAAGGGCATAGGTTACCTAATCAAAATCATCAACACGCTGCCTCCGAAATTTTGGAACGTGGCCGAAGGAAAGGGACTTGTGAACGACATCATCAACAAGTTACCTTTCGAGATGCATCTACCTGGCTACCAGTACTGCGGACCGGGAACCAAACTCGAGAAAAGATTGGAGAGAGGAGACAAGGGTGTGAATCCGTTGGACGCCGCATGCAAAGATCACGACATCGCTTACAACACCACGCAGACGGATCTGGACGCACGTCACAAAGCAGACAAAAAATTGGAACATGTAGCTTTCGAAAGGTTCGTGAGCAGAGACGCATCGCTGGGTGAACGGGTCGCCGCACTGGGTACCACCATCGCCATGAACACGAAACAAAAATTGGGGTGGGGTATATAAATAACATACAGTAAAAAAAACAACATGGCTTGCATAACTGATTTGCCGCACGAACTACTATCTAAAATATTCAAAAAGGTAGTTAACGGAGATGTTAATAAACTTGTGATCATAGCTAAAACGACGCCGGCATTTCACATGGGATGCGAAATAGTTCTCAAGGACCATCTTCGGGAGATCAGCGGCCTGAGGTGCGGTGATCTCAACATTCTGCTTTTGGCCGCAGGGGAAAAATTAAACGATAGGTTAGATGAATTTCACGAGGCAAGGCAGGGAAGAAGACGGTACACAGTAGATTGGTGTAAGTCTAAGCAGGAGACGGAAGATATCATTACGCTCATCATTGCGTTTTCGGAAGCACGGACTTTCTTCCTCTAACACACACAAAAATCTTCGATACAAAAATCTCATGAAAAAAAGTATATATAAATAACACACATCGTGAAAAAAATAAATTTCTCTCTAACACTCTGAAATTTTTCTTTGATATGACGACTGAAAAAATGAGTGATCTCCAAGCATTAAAACAAATGCTAAATTTGTCAGTCGAGTATGTAAAAATTCAGGAATTGGAAGTCGACAAACCTTACACGATAACTTCCGGTTCAATCGTTTCTACCCAGTATGGTCCCAAGGTATGCCTGTTGCTCAACGCACAATACAGTCTATTTTTACCAGATCGATACGCTAACATGTTATCCGACGAGAAGCTATCTATTTTAATCGAGAACAAAACTCGAATCGTGTACAAGGGGACAAAGGAACTTCTTGGCAAGAAAACGAAGCACGTAATAGAATTTGTGTAACGACTGCGAGGCCTTGAAAATATATAAATAACATACCGTAAAAAAACTACACAAGAAAAAATCTCAGAATATATATATAAATAACATACCGTGAAAATAACACATAGAGCATCAACATGAAGCCCAAGGGTGTCGTGTACCAGATACCATACTCCAATCTAAAAAATCTAGGTGCCCTCGATGGGTTACTCACCAAGAAACAACGCGAGAAGAAACGTTCTTGCTTGTCGAAAGGGCACGGAATGAAATTACTGCTCAGCACACCTCAATTGAAAAGATTGCAGCGTTCGCGGAAACAGCAAAAGATCGGAGGTTTCATATTCAGCATCCCCGCCATCCTGGCGGCATTGGGGGCCGTTGGAAGTTTGGCCGGCGGAAGTGCCGCCATCGCGAAAACCGTCATCGACTCGAAGAAGAACAAGGCCGAGTTGGAAGAACAGAAACGTCACAACCTGGCCATGGAGAAGAAAAAAGGGAAGGGCGTGATGAAAAAGTTTAAAAAAAAGAAACAGAAGCACTCACCAACCGAGACATTGAATCTCTGATCGAACCGTTACAAATCAAACACTTCAGAGGAGTTTTCATGTCCGACTCGTTACCTTCAAGCGTTAAAAGAAGAGAATGCGGAGTAGTCAACTTGGACGGTCAAGAAAATCCAGGCACGCATTGGATATGTTACCACAAAAACGACAATGATAAAGCATTCGTTTTCGATTCTTTCGGAGGTGTTCCACCTACAAATTTAATTCATTATCTGAAAACAAACAAAACCTCTATATACTACAACGACGAACGCATTCAAAATTTCGGAGACGTGAACTGCGGTCATCTCTGCCTCTCCGTGCTCGCGTTTCTCTCTAAAATAAATAACCCTACGATCGAGGATTTCCAGAAAGCATTGTGGAACCTCAAACAGCATCACTAGGATGGGCGTGTTCCATCTCACGAGCGAATCTTCAATCTTGAAACTCACGCTGCACGACGACATCGTCTATCCTAAATCCATGGCTCTGCGTGCATTCTACAGCATGTACCTCATACCTAACGTCACGCAGCACAACAACAAAATTAGCGTCGGAAGCGAACATATCGTCGTCACGCCAGGACAATACAATCTTTCCACTTTGCAAGCTCAGTTACCCAAAGGCACGTACCTTTCTCAAAATTCGGTCACGCACAGAGTGGAAATCCTGTCGGCGACGGAGACCGTGGACCTGGGCACCATAGGAGAACTTTTAGGTTTCGAGAACAACACAAAACTCGAAGCTGGCATCAAGCACGTAGCAACCAACATTCCTAAATTTTTGGCCATAGAGACTCTGAACGTACACTGCAACGTGGCGGAAGGTATGATCACGAAATCTTCGGACGGATTAGGAAGTCACAAGCAGACGGGAATCATAGCCACTTTCAAACCAAGTTCCGAATTCATGGAACCGATCATCTACACGCCCTCTTCGCCGATCTATTTTCCAGTATGTCGCAACCGCATAGACGACATAGAGTTGGTGGTGACGAACGAGAAAGGAGACGTGGTGGATTTCGCAGGTGCAACAACTACTGCCATCGTGGAGATCAACGTATAATAAATAACCATACATAGTGAAAATGGAGCAAATCGAAAGTTACGAATTGCAATCTTTCCCTCCCAACCGTCGCACGTTTGCCAATCTGAACGAAGCGAACAGGGAGATCGAATACGACGTGGACGTAGGCGACGGGTTCATTCATCCTCACAGAGCGGACCTCTACCTTCAATTCGACGTAGTGAAGAAAGAAAGCGGAGACGCGTTTCCCGCAGCAGCAAACTTGATACTCGTGGACAACTTCGTGCCTCACGTGTTCTCGCAGGTGGAGGTGAGGAAACACAACACCGTCATCGACAGAATAGATTATCCAGGCATCACGTCGACGGCAGTGGGAACTTTGAAATTATCCAAAACAGACGCAGCGTACTACCAGGCCGGGGGATTCGAAGCGGGGACCAAAATATCGACGAGAAGTCACACAGTGCTCTTTCCCATGCGTCTGCTGCCTGGTTTCTTCTCCGATTACAAGGAGATCATGTGGAAGGGAGGACTGAGGGTCACGTTTCGAAGAGCGGCCAACGACAACGACGCACTAATGCGATACGCTACTTTGGGTCCGGACGGCACCACACCGATAGCCAACACTTTACCCGAAGCAGCGAAATGCGTCATCCGGAGCATGGAATTGAGAATGCCGGTGGTGGAATACGAAACGAATTACGCCCTCAAGTACAAAGCGGAGATCTTGAAAAGTCCGCAGGTGCCGATTCACTTTCACGGTTACCAGTGCGTACAGAAGATGGCGTCCGGAAGTCACATGGAATTCGACGTGACGACGCAGTTCAACAACATACAGTTCGATATGCCAGATTTCGTTGTAGTGCTTTTTCAGACCGGGAGGGACAAGAATCAGGAAAAAGATTCCAGCAAATTCGACGACTGCAAGATCAAGAACATTTATCTCAAGAACGGCAGGAACGAAGTGTTCCCGCGCGAGAATTACAACCTCGACATGACCAAAAACAATTATCTCAAACTTTACGAAGCGTTTTCGGCTTACAAACGCGTGACCGAGGGAAGTGTGGACATGTACTACACGCCCAGCGAATTCAAAGCCCGGAGACCCATGACCGTCATCAATACCACAAAAAGAAAGCAGGTGGTGGTCAACGATCGAACCAACATCAAGATCGTCTGCGAGTTCCACGATGCCTTGCCCGAGGACACCCTGTGTAGCGTCATCCTGATTGCAGAGAAGTCCTTCGCCTACGACCTGAAGAACGAGAGGGTCACAGAGCAGTTTTAACAAGTTTTTAACATCTTTTCTTGCACAATAAGAAATTTTTTGTACTAGCACAATCAGTTACAATGGCACAATACGAATTTCACTAGTTCAGATCAGTTACAAATATCAATTTCATTAGTTATCAGTTACAATATCTTTTTTTGCACTATAGCACGAGACAATCAGAAAATTTGCACAAAAATTTGTTGTTGTTTTTACACAAGAAAATTAACAATAAAATTTCTTTTTTTTATCGTTTCAGATGCTGTCGAAACATCAAAAACACATACACACACACTAGAAAAAAGCATGCAACTTTATTTGTAACACATACACATACATTCTCCATCTTCATCAAGAAAATATTAATAATAAACATAATTATTTTTATCTATATCTCACAATAAAACTCTATATCCAAAAATATCACAACATCAAAATAACACTAGAGTCGTTAGTACACGTTGCATGCATTACGGAGGTCCTCTGTAGGGTTTCATGGAAGTTTGGGGGAAAAAAAAAACACGTGAAACTCTACAGAGGTGCGGTAATCTATAACCGCAGCCGTTAGAGAACCTTTTTTTACTTTTTGGTTGGGCACCACGCACCCTGGCGAGGTTATAGGGGCCAGGTATCCTAAAAAACAACAATTATTATTTTGTTTGTTTGTTTGTGTTACAATACGGAAATAATAAAAAGCATACGCGCACGCGCACACGTGTGTATATGCCACATCCTTCCCCCAAGAGAGAGGTTTACGAAGATCACGATATATAAATATTTGTTCCCGTTGATTCCAGCACTCCAAATTCATCTCTAATGTTGACGACAATATTCTGAAGGTGGAGAGAATAAGAAGATGAGAGGATGAGAGGATGAGAGGATGAGAAGATGAGAGGATGAGAGGATGAGAGGATGAGAGGATGAGAGCTCATCTTTCACTCATCACTGCTTTTCTGCGCCCGTGAAACATCGTCAGCGCAATAATGAGGCGCGGAACAGGGAGAGAAAATAATACACGCGCGCGCGTGTGTATGTGTGTGCCACATCGTTCCCGAGAGAGAGGCTTACAAAGGTCACGATCTACAAACATTTGGTCCTTCAAAAATAAGAGAATAAGAAGATGAGAAGATGAGAGCTCATCTTTCACTCATCACTGCTTTTCTGCGCCCTGAAACATCGCCAGCGTAATAAATAAGGCACGGAACGTGGAGAGAAAATGAGTGTATGTGTGTATGTGTGTGTGTGTGTGTGTGTGTGTGTGTGTGTGTGTGTGTGTGTGTGTGGCACATCGTTCTCGAGAGAGAGGTTTACAAAGGTCACGATCTACAAACATTTTGGAGGATGAGAAGATGAGAAGATGAGAAGATGAGAAGATGAGAGGATGAGAGGATGAGAGCTCATCTTTCACTCATCACTGCTTTTCTGCGCCCGTGAAACATCGTCAGCGCAATAAATAAGGCGCGGAACAGGGAGAGAAAGTGAGTTTTTCAACTTTTTGTGGTCGTTTGGTCAAGAAATCAAAGCTGTGGTCAAAGGCATATTTACTATCTACTGAAATATTCTAGTGTTTTATGGGGAAAAGACCACTCTTGCCTCACGACTGCCATCTGTTGTTGTTTTTTGCATACTATTCATCTTCTTCCATAGTTGATAATAGAAGAGAAGAGAAATTTTGTAGTAAATAGGGTTCTTTTCATTTCGTTAGGAACCAATATAATTGAAAATGCCACTTTCATTACATGAAACACTTGAAAATTAATTTTAATGCACTTTAGATTGTCTACGTAGTCTATGTAAACTACAACCCAATGTAATCTACGCGTAGATTACGTGTAGACAACGCATGTAAACGTAAACTTATAGTCTACGGCACATCACTGGCGCTCAACTAAACTTATATTACATTCTTGGATCTGAAGTGAATGAAAGTAATAATTCTTTTCCCACAATTGACGCATGCGTCACTTCAGATCCAAGAAATGTAGTATAAGCTTAGTTGAGCGCTCTCGTCTAAAACAAATACTTCTCCGCTATGAAGAAATTTGAATGTAGAAATGCTCATGAATTTCGTCGCAGAGCAAGCTGTCCTTTTTCCCACAATTGACGCATGCGCAGCATGCGTTCAGGAGACGCCTCTGCCTGCACAGTCTAAAGTGCAAAATTCTGATCCGCTTACTGTTGGTGCTTTCTAGCATTCAAATTTGCACCATTGACTAAGAATCTATTTAAAGATCATTTTGAGCCTCGTGTAAGATGATCCTCACAGATAAATGGCAGGGTTCTGTCTGAGGATAATGTGAACAATATTGTTACCTATTGTGCAGGAAATTATACATAATTCATTTATCATACAGATAAGTAACTTTTGCTAACAGAGAAATTATTGGTATTACAATATTTAGTGGATCATTTTGAAAGTAATGCATGAAAATTTGGTTAGAAAATTAATATTTGATGGTTACTTATATCTATTAAAATTTCTCACGGTTCCTTTGAAATTTTGTTTTTAAGAATTGTACCTAATTAGTATTTTTCAGGATCTTTGAACCATTTTCAGTTTTTTGGAACCTACTTCAGAAATTTTTGGGACCTATTTCATGAGTTTTAAGACCTATTTTAGGATTTTTAGAGCCTATTTTAGGAACCTGAAAGTACATTTTTTAGAATCTAAAAATCCGAGGTCTTACGAGTTCCAACAAAGCAGGGAAAACAAAAGTCTAGTGCAGGAGCTATAAAGGGCCAAACCCCGCACTGCAGGGGGGGGGGGGGGCAGGATGAGAAAGGGTTTAGCGGGCCCTTGTCATTTCCTTTACATACTCAAAATATGCGTAGACCCTATGTGAAACAATGAACGCAGAGCAAAGAAAAATGACCACCTAAATATTATAAAAGGCGAAAGGATTTTTTATTAATTTTAAGTTGGCTAACATGCAATAGTTTTCGGTCAATGTATTTCTAACCGCAAGTTATTCTTCCTAGCTCTGTGGTATGGTACTAGTCGGGACAACACTATAATGACTTAAGGCGAGGAGATACAATTACGCACCAATTGTGCATTTATTTCGGTATCGCCCGAATGGGCACTGCTACTAAAAAAAAAACCTGGGTGTATTCAAGAGTATGAATTTCTCTCCATGTTGCAAGTGCAAACATTTTGTTATGTTGATTATTAAGCTGGACACGATGTTTGAAAGATATGATGAATAAGAATTTTCGGAATCCCATGTATTTCTTATGGGGAATCAACTTCAACATCAAGTTACGGCTATCAAATGGAAGTTTCGACTTTTCCGCTGGTGAAATTCATCTTCAAACTGCCCTCTTCCCGTTGACATCTCTTTCTATTCCATCGGAAGTTTTATATTCACAAGAGAATGAATCAAATCATACTCCCATGTGATCAATGCTTTTTTCCTTGCCTCCTGGCAGTGTTGCCAAACCTCATGGGCATAAAAGAACTAAATTTCACCTTAAATGGAGTTAAAACTGACTCTCATGGAGCTAGATTTACGATGGCTGGATAAAGTGCCTTCTAGGGTAATGTTAGTTGTCAAAGGGGTGGGGCACTGCTATTATCGTTAACTCTAAATTGATGACAATTTATTCTTAGTTTTCAACATCTAGATCTGGCGGCATCGCCCATCTCAATAATCCACCGATGGTAGTATGAAATCGAAAGTAAATAATTCCCTGACGACAATATTATGTCAATTTCACGTCTAACATTGCGCTATAAAGAAGTAGCTGGGTAGATAAGAGAGAGTGGGACGACGCAGCTAATATAACAATATCACGTCACGTGCAAAATGTATAATTATGACGAAAGGTGGTCTATGTGGGTCGGAACCAGAGATGGCATCATAGTGGGGCACGGGGGGTGGGCGTCCCAGTTCACAGCCGAACGAGTGCACGAAAGATTGATTGATTGATTTAGTTTATTTTACTTCGCGTTTTGTGCCTCTTGGCTAATTTGTGAAGATGGGGATGAGTGATGAAATTGATGAATGGACATTCGCAAACAACCAAGCCCGAGCGGGATTCGAACCCGGGACCTTTGGCGTCGCAGCGCGATGTGCTAAAAACTCGGCCACAGGGTCTGGCTAGAGTGCACGAAAGAGCCAGATCTAGCTCCAAGAGAGTTAAGTTGGCACACTGCAATGGACGGAAGGGCTTTGGAAGACTCCAGTGGAAGTTGTATCGCATGCCCGAGGTGAAGCAGATCTTCGTAGAAGTCCAACACGGCAAAGCAAGATATGAAAAATCCATTGATAGAACGAAAATACTATTTACTTTGGGGACTATAAGACCTAATTTGCTTACCAAAACTCCACTTCATATCCAACGCAACACATGGCAAAGCTGCTAGCAAAAGCAGAGCAATTACAGAAATATCATGAAACAGGTATCATCCTCATCGTCGCGATTAGCCAAAAGTGGCCGAAAAGCGACGCTAAGTAACAAAAATCAAATCTTTCCAGAGGTATGTATATACGTATCACACACACACGCACACTGAATAAACTGAATAACGCAAAATATTTTACTTTCCCTTTCGCAAGTACGTGTAATTTACATATAGGAGGGTATACTACGATTCTTTATGATGTCGGAGAATAAAAAAGCATTTGAGTGAGAGGAGGGGGAGTATATTTTCACCCGAGTCTGTATACAGGCACATCCAGATCCTAACAGTCACGAGAATTGATTGCAAAATTGTAATTGCAATAAATGATGGATCTATCTCTACGTAGGTGTCTGAAGCATATGTACTTGTCCTTTACTCCGGATAGTGTTGCCCTTCCTTGAGTGTTGCCCACGAGACGAGACTTGGGCCTGTCTCGTCTCGAAAATACTCGTTTGTCTTATGACACATGGTCAATCTCATCTCGTCTCGAATTTTTAAAAGTCTGTCCCGTCTCGTCCCGTGGGCAACACTAACTCCGGAAATCCAAATAAACTTGTATTAATCCTTTTATTTATTCCAATCGTAACATTCTACCTTTGAGAGTTAAATTTGTCGTGCTTTTCTTAGTATTTCTTCATACCTTTGCACATCACGACATTTATCTGTTCCGAATAATATATTAAAGGTGCTGTACTGAATAAATCGGTTACATGTAGCAAGGAGCAAATGAACTACCCCAAATTAGCACAGTAACAGATGTACAGAGCCCTCTAGTGTGGAAATTAGGAAGTTTGGAGAGTCGTTACGTTGAAGATTGGGGGGAAGGAGTTGTTTGCGTCTTGTTGATGGTAATAGAAGCTCGTTTCCTTAAATTTAGTGTGTTGTAGGATTCGATTACGTGCTCGGTTGTAAAGTGTGCAAAGGAAGAAGTGAACGATGAAGCTGTTTGCAATGTAGCATACCGTGTTCCTGCAATCCTGAGTTATACAGCTCGTTGCTGGCGGTTTCAGGCACAGACCTGTCAAATTGGTGCGTGTGTAGAATAGGGATGGCCAAACGGATCCAAAAGTTACGGATCTGGATCCGGATCCGCCGGATCCGGAACTATCTTAATCCCATTATAATATTACCACACCTTAAAAGGTATTATGATCTTCGATTACAAAGAAATTTTTCATTAGTTAGTCCTACATGACTTTTTTTCAAGTGTTGTTCCTAAAATACTTTGCTACGCATCGGCTAACACACTCGTGCACAAAAATAATCTTACTTGTTTAACATAAAATGTCAGAGGTGATTTTGTAAATGCCATTGAAATGAATATGTATTCATTCGAATGTATTGGAAATGAAAACACACATAAATATGAGACATTCCATTCCAGGATGAAACCTTTAACACACATAAGAAGATAGAAATGCTATACAAAAATTATACAATTGTTCTACAGTTAAAGTTTTACAAATTAAAATAAAACATTATAATATATGCAGTGTTATATAATTACAAAGTGTAAGACTAACAAGGGAGGTTATCTGAGTGTTCCCCTTCCGATTTCCACGAAACTTGGCAGGCGTATAGTAGGGCATAAAGGAAGAAATACGTGTTTTTTTTTGTTTCAGCTAAAAATCGGTTTTAAGGGTCAAAACCCCCTCATATGTCAAGATGAGGACAAATTGAAGTGAGGATCTGACCCCTGTGTCCCTCCGATTTCTATGAAACTTGGCAGGTGTATAATGGGGCCCAATGTAAGAAATACGTGTCTTTTTGTTTCATCTAAAAAAACGGTTTTAGGGGGTAAAACCCCCTCAAATGTCAAGATGGGGACAAATTGAAGTGAGGATCTGACCCCTGTGTCCCCCTCCGATTTTCATGATACTTGGCAGGTGTGTGTATAAACGGGCCCAAAGGAAGAAATACTTGTTTTTTTTTTGTTTCGGCTAAAAAACTGTTTTAGCGGGCACCCCCCCCCCCCTCAAATTAGTGTTGCCCACGGGACGAGACGGGACAGGCTTTTAAAAATTTGAGACGAGACGAGATTGATCATGTGCCCCTTTGACAAACGAATATTCTCGAGACGAGACAGCATTTTACAGCATTTCCACGAGACGAGACAGGCCAAAGCCTCGTCTCGTGGGCAACACTACCTCAAATGTCAATATGAGGACAAATTTAAGTGGGCATTTGACCTATGTGTCCCCCTCCGATTTCCATGAAACTTGGCAGGTGTATAGTGGGGCCCAATGGAAGAAATACGTGTTTATTTTGTTTCAGCTAAAAAATCTGTTCTAGGGGGCAACCTCCCCTCAAATGTCAAGATGAGGACAAATTGAAGTGGGGATCTGACCCCTGTGTTCCCCTCCGATTTCCATGAAACGTGGCATGTGTATAGAGGGGCCCAAAGGAAGAAATACGTGTTTTTTGTTTCAGCTAAAAACTGTTTTAGGGGGCAAAATCCCCTCAAATGTCAAGATGAGGACAAATTGAAGTAAGGATCTGACCCCTGTGTCCCCCTCCGATTTTCATGAAACTTCGCAGGTGTATAGAGGGGCCCAAAGGAAGAAATAAGTGTTTTTTTTTGTTTCGGCTAAGAAACTGTTTTAGGGGGCAATACCCGACTCAAATGTGAAGATGAGGACAAATTGACGTGGGGATCATCTGACCCCTGTGTCCCCCTCCGATTCCCATGAAATTTGCCAGGTGTATAGAGAGGCCCTATGCCCCCTGTTTCTTCCTATGCCATATTTACGTGGTTTCGGGGTCAGATCCCCACTTCAATTTCTCCTCATCTTGACATTTGAGGTGGGGGGCGGCTCTATACACCCGCCAAGTTTCATGGAAATCGGAGGGAGAGACTTAGACCTCCCTTGTAAGTGTATTAATTAATTACAAATCGCGCACGCGCGCACACACTATATATATATGAGTGTATGTATATTATATATATATGTATATTAGCAGGTAACAATATGTTATCAGCACATTCTTACTTTCCAAAGAAGCGCATGTGGGATGGCAAAACGGATCCGGATCCGAAAATTCTGGATCCGGATCCGAAAGTACCGGATCCGGATCCGGATCTGAAAATTACGGATCCGCGGATCCGGATCCGAAAATTTTTTTGATCCGGAACCAACCGGATCCGGATCTGGCCATCCCTAGTGTAGAAGCTTGTTCTTATCAAGGAAGTGTTTGTCGAATGCGTGTGACCTTAGCAAAGTTGTGTGTAATGTCAAGCAGCAAATAACTTCACCTGTATGGCATCATGATGTCCGTCAACGGAAGCTAGAAGACTTTATTCCAGAAATTGAACCTAGGCTGAGGTAAGTTCCATTCTTTAAGTTTTTTTCTTTAATAATATGGCCAGGCGACGTGTGATTACGTGTAAACAAGCACATGTACCATCTTAAAATAGGCGACCTCCCCCCCCCCCTCCTCGCTCATTCAGTCCCGATGTTCGCAATAGTATTTTGAAGATTCATGAAAAGTGCAAGAGAGAGAAATATAAGTTAACACATTGTTACGTCAAAGTTTCGAGACTTCTTTCTTCACATGGATTTAGTTCGCAGTATACCTAGGTATTAAGTGGAATTAAGAGTGTTCGTGTTGTCATTGCCATTTCGTAGTCGCGAAAAAAGAAAATATTACTGGACGTTCAGTGACGCGTGGAAACGTTATTTCGATTAGTAACAGTAAAAGAGCAGGGGTGCCCACAGAGGGGTATTATGGCGCAGGTTGCGCCATCGACATTCTTGGGAGGGGATTTTCTCCCTTCAAATATTTATATCGGTACTAATCATATTTTTACCAAAGAAAGTGTTTAAGGGTATTATCGAAGGTGGGGGGCGAGGGAGATATACAACATTTACATATTAGGCCTTAATTGATATGAGGGTTCTGGGGGGATTCTGAATTAAATTTTTGGGTGGACAGTATTCATCTCTAGGTCTTAGATTATTGCGGGTGTTTTACGTAATTAGGGGGGATTGAGCATTAAACTGAGAGGAGTATCCAATTCTTGTGTATTGCTATTATCTTAGACTGTTGCGGAAATTCTGGTGAGGAGACTGAGAATTAAGTTTTTAGACGAGGCAATGTCCACTCTTCAATATCAACAGTAAGTCTAAAATTGATTGAGTTTTAAATTTAAAGGGGGAGATAGAAAGCTCTTGATAAAGTGTTAAATCTTATTGTCAAGGGTTTTCTGTAGTGGAGAGAGAGTTCGAACATTAAATTTTGGAGACTGTATTTAGCGATATACGTAGTATCCACACGTTTTCGACCCCGAAGGTGCCAAAGGAGAACAGAATATTCTTGAAAGCCTGGAAAGAAATGGATGTAAAAATTTTCTTCCTCGCTTCGCTCGCATTGATGTGTTTCTAGGATCCGTGTTTGGCGCTTTAATTAGGTTAATGTGAAACTTTTATACTATATCTGCATTACAAGACAAGCGATATTCTCGATTATGATCAACGATTTTAGGGATGGTCTTGAGTGATGGGCTCCCTATTTACGGAGGAGGGGCAGATCAAGTATAGTGTTCAGTAAAGCTAAGAAAAAGTTACTTTCGTTAGACACGCTGTCGTAATTCAATACTTTGTGTTGATTACGATATGATTTGAGGGAGCGAATGATATGATTTTGGGGGGGGGGTGAGATGGGCACCCCTGTAAAAGAGTGAGCTTTAGAGCAGTGTCTCTCCAGTCTAAAATTCAAGGTAAAGTTTCATTATGAAGAATTTTGTTGCAGTATAACTGTTTCAGAAGAATTTGTTTTGGGATTGATACTTTCTCTTGAACAAGTTTATTCAATTTTGTAGCAAGACCACAAACAGATAACAGCTGATATAAATGGTATTAAAGTTCAAATCACCAACCCTGAGACCTTCTGTAAACAAAACCATGTGCATGCAGAAAGCATTGCAAACTCATAGAAGTAAAATAATCCACACGAAAATCCAGCGTTGGTACAGGATTCATTACGTAAGGTAAAACAACGGCCAATTTGCAGTATGAGATACGCTGCCGCAAATGACGTCTCACTTTAAACCCAATGCGCTTTATTTTGTACTTATTGCTTCACCTTTATGGTTAACTCATTGCACCAGTTATCATTTCCCATAAATTTGGCTTCTTTCTTGCATGCGAATTGAATATATTTTACTCGCATTTTTTTTAGACAAAATGAAATAACATGGTAATGTACGTATATTTCTAAGGTTTGGTATAGATAGGAGTGTATTTGAAATTTGTTTGTAGATTTTATGTAAATTGTATCTTATGTAAATAAAATATATAATGGACATAAACAGCCATATGCAATGCTGTAAGTTGATGATCAAAACAAGACAAAGAAAGTTCGTAATTTCTTGCGGTTGGAAACTTTGTTAAGCATCCTAATAACGATTTTTGTTCCGCCAAATATAGTGCACTTCGTAAAATAACTTGGTGACATGTCAAGGCAAGATAAGTGTGAACATTTTGTAGGAATATGCATTGTAACTTTCAATGAGCTTAGAGATTTGTGTACATAACGATATTTTATAACATTGGTTATTTTTTAAAAATAATCATGTGAAAAGCAAGGAAGTAGTGCCACTTTCAACATGGCGAGTTGTATGCGTGCGGGAAGGTCTCCGTGTTCAGCTGGCGCGGAGTGATACACCGAATCGGTGAGACGGTTTGTTTACAGAAGGTCTCAGGGTTGGTGATTTACACTATAGTCTTTCAGAACAGTTTAATCTAAAGGGGTTGAAAGCTGTGAAGACATTATTTAAAGTTGGCAAGCCAAGCAGTGACGTTGCCTACCCACAAGTCTAATGTTACTGCGTTCTGTTTGAATTACGTCAGCACAGTTTTGTGCTTGTGGCTTAATTGAGCGGAATTTTACTTCCAAATAATAACATCAATGAATTGGACGGCAACGCTTTCGTACAGCTAGGAGCATTTTATCACAAATCCCGGTTGACGGGACTGGGAAGCATTCTCCCCTTCCACAGCTGTGAGGGTGTTGCTGGGGGTCGGGTAGAATCAGGTGCTTCTACCTGCTTGTTACGTCACAACAGGCATCGCACTACGTGAAGCTCACGAACACCCATTTGTAGAGGTTGCAGGAACGAAATTAAAAGAAGTTTCACGTTCTTTGTACTGTGCACACCACATTTTGGCAAGGGGTATGTGCATGCGGATCTAGAATGTTTTCTTGGGGGGGGGGGTGCAAGCTTACAAGTACGTAACCCTGGAAATGTGCATATTTTTCTGTTTAGAAGAAGCTCGGTAAATTTCCCATATCCGGAAAACGGATTTCTTCAAATTTGCAGGAGAAATTACTTACCGAATGCAGTTTCTGTAGACTTGTGGAAGTTCGGGGAAGTGTTTTCTCGCATCGTTCATTGAATTTTGCCGGTAAATCATCTATTTTTCGATATAAATGTGTGACCGATGCACGAAAGCTGTTGCATCCATTTCCTTCCAGCCGGAAGTTGCCTGTGTGTGATGACGTAATCCCGTTCAATGTTTCCAAACACGTATTTTTGTAACTGAAGAAGGTACGTTTCCGCAAATGGTTTGTGGGGCTGTGTGTCAATGGTTCGTGGGGCAATGCGAGAATGGTGTGTGGGGCTATGTAGGTATTTTTGGGTGGAGTGGGGTGGAAACACTGCACTCTATCTCTCCCACGAATGGCGATAGGTCCAAAATGAGTTCGGATTGTCATTTGTGGGACGATTCTAGCCTAAATTGATGTGTCATACATACCCCTTTGCATTTCAAAATATTGTGTGATATCCAATATGGCGGAGTCCAAGGTGGGTGCCATGATATCCACACCCCCATTCAATGCAGTTTCCTCACCAATACGCACTTGCAACATGTGATTTTCCTCCGTCCACGGGTCTCGTTATTACTGGCCTGTCCCGATACATTTGACTAACCCTGTATGTATATTAGCAGGTAACAATATGTTACAAACACATTCTTACTTTCCAAAGAAGCGCATGTGGGATGGCAAAAAGGATCCGGATCCTAAAGTTCTGGATCCGGATCCGAAAGTACTGGATCCGGAATTGGCCATCCCTAGTTGTGTGTGTTCAATGCTTTCTCTCATCAATACGCATAATAAAAGTAAAACAACAATGCACAACAATAATAACTATGAAATCTATGATTTATATTAACATCAAGCAAAAACTAAATAAAAATTTATATATGACAACACCACTTCAACTATTTCATAATTTATTAACATCTTTAACAGGTTAGTAAAGAACGTAGTTTGCTACTTTATGATATCTGATATAGAAAAAGTAACAAATTAATTTATTTCTATGTAATTATTAATAATAATAGATTTGATTTAGTAATTTATTTTTACTTTTAATAACATTATAAATATGTATATCGTATAATTAAATGTATGTTTGTAGGGGAGGGGGTTTGTAGATTAAGATCATTCTCCCCCCCCCCACCAGTTTTAAATGATATCGCACCCTGTTTCTGACCTCCAACTTTCTACAGATTTTCCTTCATAAAATGTTCAAATGCTAAATTGGGGATGAAAAGAAGAGGATGTACCTGGATGCGATTGTAAATGCTTGTCCTTTGGTCGGCACACTTGCTTTTGTTCGAAACAAGTCCGTTGAAGAAACACAAATAAGATATAACTTTAAAAAATATATTTCCTCACAGTATCTTCTTTTGAATTCGATTTATCTGTCGAGCCTCCCCGATGGCGCAGTGGTAGCGTAATCAAGGGGTTCCGGGTTCGATTCCCAGTGGAGGCACATAATGGTTCGGATCCCACTTTAAACTGTAGGTCCAGTCCCGATTAGCCTTACTGTGCATAAAGTGGACTTAAAACAACAAATCAACAACAAATCGATTTATCTGTCTCCCAGGAACGGGCATTTAGAGATAATGCTAGATTTTACCCTTATGCCAAACACAGGGTGCTAGGTGCCAACTAAGTACAAATTATGTTAGGTTTAGAACCATAATGCTGGGGTTGGCATCACTGAATGAGGAAACTCTCGATGCTTCCTCGCTGGCCATTTAACCGAGCAACCCCCTCCTCCTCCCTTCCACACACCTCGCCCATCCCGCTGTAGGTGGAAGATCGAGCTTCCTCAGCAGCAGATCGACAGCTGTAGCAAGAGTGTGATAGCGAACAGGAACGAACCTAGTCAAGTGTACGCGTATTGAGCTCATAATTTTATAATGCGCATTAAAATTCCTAAAAAGTAGAAAACTGGAAATAACTATAAATGAACTGTAGGAAGTTCCTCACTTCCTACATGGAGAAATTTCGGAGTGGCATAAAGTAATGGTGCTGCATTGTAATAATGAAAGAGTCCAAGGTTCAATCCCAGTAGAGGCACAATGTGCAATCAGTGAATTTTCATTTCTGAACACAAAACAAGTAGACGTTTTAAGTTAATATGATTTTGTTATGAGGTATAGTCAGATTGCTTCCGCAACATCTCCAGTTCACCACAAGAGTCTAGCTAGCGAGCCTACCAACAGAGAAGAGCGCGACCAAGAGGGTTAGCGATAGGTACTGCGCGGAGATGACGTTCAGTGGCTCGTTTAGTTGATTGGTGGCTTCGGGAGTTATGACTCGCTCCCAAGCTGCCAATGCAGAACAGCCGGGGATGGTATGGAAATAATCTCACTCTACCTTCATTTTATTCATACGTAACTTTCAGAAATTTTGCATAATTCTTTGTTTTGTACAATAGATTTTATGCATTAATTCATGATGTAAAGCGGTCCCCGTTGTATACCCGGTGGAGGCAGATAGTGGTTCGGATCCCACTTTAAACTGTAGGTCTAATCCCGATTAGCCTTAGTGTGCATAAAGTGCTCTTAAAACACCAAATCAATCAATCAATCATGATGTAAAAGATCCTCAAGATTTCATGCATCCTTAATATTCTTGTAATTTAATTAATTAATTAATTAATTACAGTAAATAGAATTGCTAATGAGCCATTTGACTGCTTGCCATTTAGTATTTGGGTAGTACCTAACTTACAATGTGTATAGTAGTATAACAAGCTCATGTAGTTCGACATAAACTACAGGGTGTTCAAAAAGTATAGTCACCGGAATAAAAAATGAATGATATGCTGTTCCGCAAAACTAACACTCTAAGTTTGTACTTCGCTTTTTTGCAACTTTTGGCTAATCGCGAAGATGAGGATGAGTGATGACATGATGCAATTGATGAAGGGACGCTCACATAGAACACCCGTGGTCAGGCCGGGATTCGAACCGGGAACTATAAACACAAAGAATGTTACATTAATACTAATAGTGATATTTTTCTGAAATAATAATGATAATATTAAAGAGAAAAGTAATAAAAATAACAAGGAGAAGTTAAACATTTTTTTTCTTTTGTGATCCTTTCCTAGTTTTGATCCCGTTGCTGTTCAAACAGGTATTTCTTGAGGTTTTTTTTTAGTGTGGTTTGGTATTGATAAATTTCAGTGAGGTTGGCACTCAGGCCGTAGCCAGGATTTTATTTCGGGGGGCTCATCCCCTATAAGCACAGGCGTCAGTAGAAATATTTGTATAAAACTTGATTAGTATAAATAATAATGACAATAATAATTATTACCACTGTTATAATTGTCATTTTGCAATAATAACTAGTATAAATTATTAAAAATAAACTTAATTTTAATCCAAATTTGTTATTATTATTATTATTATATAAATAGAGATACTTCGATACTGGATCCACCTCATGAGTGCATATTCACACAAGTGTTGTCCAATATTCTTCTTAAAATTGGTACAGTTAGTGTACTGAAATTCATTGTTATTGTATTTTATTAACTTTCATACAGTCCGGTAAAAAAGGCCTTACAAGTTATGACCAAATTTTACTCATAAAGTTTATATTGCGTGACCTCTCACAAAGAAAATTACACATTTTGAGAGCTGTGTTATTTATTCTTTCGATTAAATGGTAGAATATAAAAATATAACATGGTTCCTGTGTTATACACAACTTTTTCGATCTAATATTTAATTCTGCTAAGGAAGTAAAATTAATTACCACTATACAATATTTAAATTATATTTATTTGTATGATTTCGTGGGGGACTTCAGTCCCCTTAGCTCTCCCTCTGGCTACGTGCCTGTTGGCACTGCTTTTCCTGCGCCACTGATATTGAGCTAGAACTTCCGCGAGTCGACAACAGATGGCGGGAGTAGCTATTTGGTACTCCACATTGCCACGCCATGAATATAATACTTGCAGCAAGTGGTGCTATCTGTCGACAATACCCTGAACTACGTGTAAACTGGGCCGTTTCGTTGCTTCCTAAGAAAATTCCACATTACTCTGTGCTATAATTATTTCGTTCACTCAAGATCTTAAGCTACTGAAGAGAATTACAGACTTCATCAGAGCAAAACTGGTTAAGAATCAAAAATCTATCCGTTATTTCAGTGCATGGACGTCAACAGAAAATTTTGTAGTGGGGTCGGGCCATAAAACCTTAGTAGTAGAAACAATAACAATGATAATAATAAATAAAACTATTGTAGGCAAATAAAAATAAACACATTTTGTTCCGTATTATTATTATTATAACATTGGGAACGGTCTGCTCGATCCACCGTAAATGATTTGCATTTCATAACAGTTAGTGTACTGAAATGCATAATTATTTTATTTTGTTATAAACTTTTACGTGTCTCGTCCAAGAAAAAGCTTTAAAAGTTGGGGAAAATTTTAGTTGTATAACCTCACAAAGTACGTTTTTTTGGAATTTTCAAAATTGAAGTCACTTATTTTTTTGGATTGAATGGTAGAAGAAATATAACCTGGTTTCTGCATTTTACACTATTTTTTCGGTTATTAACAATAAAAATAACAAACTGTCTTATTTTTTTATAACTTGTTATATATGATGTCAATTTCCAACAGAGTCCTGTTCAACACATCTCTCCATGCACCGATGTTTCAGTGTTGCAAGTTAAACCTGAAAAGTGATACGTGCTTTAAATTAACGAATAGTGTCTTCTCAATTGTGCAATTTTATAATATTTAATACAATACCCAGGCCTGGTGATATGTACCTATTTCTTTGTGACTCTCTCTTCGTCTTTTCCATCTAATCGTATCTTTCATATATCCAGGGTGCGATATTCTGGGGGGACAGGGGAGATTTAACCTCACCACCATCTTGTCCTAAAAAAAATCCATCCGCCAAACTTTTCCGAGGCTAGACTTTTTGTTGTAACAGCAAATATAAGCAATTTGTTTTGACTTTAAATACACTTGACTAAAGATAATAAAAAAATATAAAAACACAAAGAACGACGTATTCTGTCTGTCTCTGTGTGTGTTTGTGAGTGTTTCATGTTCTCTCTCTCATATATAGCCTATATATATATATATATATATATATATATAATCAGAAGCCTATATTCTAGGCTATCTGCGAAGCCTTAAGTCTAGAGAATAAAATACAGGATTAAAATCGATCAGAAAGTATATAAAATTATTCATATCAGTGTGATGATGATGGTGATTCTGGAGTTGGCAACCTGATTTCTTGTGAGTTGGCAACCTGATTTCTTGTGAGTTGGCAATCTGATTTCTTCTGAGTTGGCAACCTGATTTCTTCTGAGTTGGCAACCTGATTTCTTATGAGTTGGCAACCTGCTTTCTTATGAGTGGCAACTTGATTTCCTATGAGTTGGCAACCTGATTTATTCTGAGTTGGCAACCTGATTTATTCTGAGTTGGCAACCTGATTTCTTATGAGTTGGCAACCTGATTTTTTCTGAGTTGGCAACCTGATTTCTTATGAGTGGCAACTTGATTTCCTATGAGTTGGCAAACTGATTTCTTAGGAGTTGGTATACCTATTTCTATTCATAGCCTAGGACCACGTGACATAGATAGCCCAGACCTTTGACTCAGTATACGTCGCTGATATATATATATATAATAACATAATAATTTAATTTATTAACCTTTCTAACCAGTTGGAGTAATTAGTCTGCTACTTTATAACTATCTGATAAAAGTAACAAAATAATTCCTGTATGCATGCATATTGAATTATATATTTAAATATTTAGTAATTTTCTTTTTGTGTCATAATCGAATAAAAATATACATAAAAGAATAACTCATACTCTTATATGTAGGTGTGTGTGTCTATGTTCTCCACCAGTCTTCAATGATTTGGCAACATGTACATATATCTCTTTCTGCTGCACTATTATAACATATTTATAATACATAGTAATATAGTACATAATAACGTAAATAAAATTTGATTTTATGACTATTATTATTATTATTATTATTACATGTGTACATTAATTACATGAGCCAAATGGACCGAAATGGTGAATTTGAAATGAAAGATTTGTAGGCGTTCAGTGAATTCAACGGAATCGAATATACCTCTAAATTTCCAATTGAGAACAGAAATGAATAAATGTTTAAGAATAAAGCTGCGTGTAAATATTTTCCGTATTTAACTTTAGAGCGTGTCAATCATTTTGGGATGGATCCGGATACGTATATTTTACCACATAATGACTTACTTTCTTTTGAAATTAAATTTTGGTCAAGATGGGAGATCAATTCCTCACCAACCTCCCCGTGGGTACGCCAGGGAACGTAATAATTAACCCTAGGGAGCTAACGTGGAAAATCTGGAGCACTGAAGCTAAGGCGTAGTCATTTTGACGACATTACTTTCGTGGTTGTGTCATTGTCAACACAGAATCATGAATTCTTATATCTCTTCATTTTCCCTAAAAATCTCGTTACACCAAAATCTCACCCGTCCAATTCATTCCATGAGCCATTTCATTATGTTGTCTTCATTGCGTGTGATATCCACTTTGTTTTCTAAAAATATTCCAGAACAACGAGATTATGGATTAATATTACATTAAATGACGCAGTTCTCTAAGATATATCACATTGTTAATCAGTCTCTTTAAGCGACGTACCTTTGAAATGCTAAATATCTCATCTTGTTCTCACAACTTATTTCATATATTCTTGAAGTTTACAAAAAGTTATATGTAGTTTTTAACAATTGAGTCCGCACACCATTCAAACGGATCTAGCCACACAGAGAATCATTTACAACCATTTTACAAATACTGCCATCTAGTGGAGCGTAAGTATACTAAGCCATCTAGCATACTTTCATACACTGTTACAAGTATTGAGTGGACGACAAATATTTTTGCATTTTTACAAATGATATGTAGATTGACTTAAGCGACTCAGGGGCATTTCCTCCCACGTAGGGTAAAAAAAGGGATGTTCGCCATGTTGGGAATTTCGCCGTACTTGTGGTTTTTGTAATCGTAGATACAAACTATAGGTTGGAAACACTCACTGGTGCCTATAAAAAATCAAGTAACATGTGCCTTGTTTCCACTGAAATCTGCAGTGTGGTAAGCGAACTAGCAAGCAAGCAGTACAGTACAGATTTAAGTGAGTCTATTATAACCATACATTTGTATAATAATAATAATAATGTCAACAGAAACAATACGTTTGGAATACAATTGTTTTACTTTTATTAGTTCATAATAGATTATTACAGGCTGATGGCCCAAGGTCACCTTAACATTCCTGTCGCCGATAAATTCATGGTTCAATCACACAATGTTAATGTTAATTAACATGTAATAGAACCGATTCAATTCCCGTTGCAGTTGCATTAGACTAGTGACCTTGATCATCAAAGTGTTCGCAATTTAGTCACTCAAAGTGTATTATACAAGGCAATAAATCTTACAAAGTTTGATTTATATGTCGAGTATGTGCACTCATCTTCATACGGTTTATTAACGTTGGTCGAATTCCAGACCCAGCTATGCTACGCAGCTAGGAAAGCTAAAGACATGCTTTCAGGTACTTTGAGAGCGTGCACGGCCTTGGCTTATGCGTTAGATTTCACGGCCCAGCCGAGGCAATTTCATGCATATCGGAAGGTAATGGGACAAATTTCATGTCCGGCAGATGGGACAGGTGTTGTAAATAGGGAATCTGAAGGTTGTGGTAATTGAACAGCAATTTAGATGATGGACGGCTTCGTTGCCTGTAACTGTAGTAAGACAATTTTCTTTCGCGCTGTAACAAGGTTTTACTTATTTGTGTGGGGGAGGGGGGCGCCAAACGGATTGATTGCAAACGTCTAGTTCGGTGCACCTTTTGACACTTAAGCCCCTATCACACGGAACTGGATTTTTAGTAGGAATGCCCTAGTTGGCGCTGAACTAACTTTCTAGGTAGCACTCATGGCCGCCTGGCTGACTGCTTGACTGGTTTGGAGGAATAGGACATGTTCTAATTGCTACTTGCTTTCCTCCACTGTGGAACAGACAATCAGAGCAAAGTTTCGCCATGTGAAGATAATCTGTGAGTGTGCAAAGGAGCGCTTTTGTCTGTGGTTTCCGAGTGTTACTCCAGCAATGTATAACGTATACAGCATGAAAGGCGCGTTGACTATGCTGAGTGCACGGTGTTTATATTTGAAACAACTAAAATATTCTTCCATACGTGTACAGTAAACGTTGTAAAGTATGTATTAAGCAGCGCCATTGTTTTGTACCTAATATTGTTTTATATGAAACGTTATTCCTCTCGGTTGAATAGTTATCGGCTTTTGAAAATGTGAAGTGATACATTGTTTACATCTCACGCGACCGCCATTACAACTTCCCTCGTATGGGAACAAAAGTCTATCGACAAGTACGCTGATAAGTATCGTGTGAGGCGAAAACTAGCGAACTGGTAGCCAGTCCAGCTCCAACTAGGGCATACCTACTGGAAATCCAGTTCCGTGTGATGCGGGCTTAAGTGTAGTGGAGGTGTATCCCGGTGTCAAGCTGGTGCAAGGAAGTGACGTTCAAGCAAGTAGACGAATAGCGGCGTTCAAGTTCAGAGCAGTCAACAAATGCCTGTCTGCTGTTTTAAACGTTCATTTGATTAGTCAGCACGCACCACGTGATCATGCACCACACATTACACCGTTCCAGAACGTGGTGCAAGCGGTGCAGACACCAAATACACTACTTGACACCAAATCAACCCAGTAGTAGAGTCGGTGTTGCACAGTGTAACCAGCTAGACAGTCGAGTGCAGAGAGAGTACAAAAGTGCAGCTAATTAGACGGGGATAATGTCAAACGGATTGAGTATGGACAGCAGGAGCGTATCTTCTAGACTAGCTAGGCTCGCTGCGAAGCCTGAAGTCTAGATAATAAAATTCAGGAGAAAAATCGATCAGAAATTGTAAATATTATTGTTCATATCAGTGAGATGATGATGCTGATTCTGGAGTTGGCAACCTGATTTCTTATGAGTTGGTAACCTGATTTCCTATGAGTTTAACACGTCCTTTCCCATTGCACTAATATTTATTGTTCTTAAATACCTTTTCTCTTGTACAAATGTTTATTGTTCTTAAATCTTAATTTCTGTAATTTACCTATCACTGATAATGTCAGGATAGTGACTAACCTGTATATAGTTATCTTGATAAGAGCTGTTGCGATGGCAATTACGAGTGTGTTTTGTCTTGACTTAGAAAGTTCGGGCTCGGTTTTTGAATAAAGTGATCAAGTTGAATTATAAGAAGTTTAATTTCTTTGAGTGACGTGGATTATATGTTAGGATATAAGTATTTAGTGTGCAAAGAAGTAAAATAGACTTCCTTTTTCTTAGTGCAAACTTAACTTTGATTTTTATTTGACGAACTAACAGAGTGATATTACCCCATACCCTGAGAGGCATCACGCGAATGCTTTCGAGTCTTTCATGTGAACTTATTATTGGCTCTTCTAGTTAAATCATGTTCTTTTGACTAAAGAGCGTGTCAAGTTGGCAACCTGATTTCCTATGAGTTGGCAACCTGATTTCTTATGGGTTGGCAACCTTATTTCTTATGAGTTGGCAACCTGATTTCTTATGAATTGGTAAATTTATTTCTATTCATAGCCTAGGACCACGTGACATAGATAGCCCAGCTCTTGGAATCAGTATACGCCACTGATGGACAGAACTACCAAATGGATTGTGCACAAATTAGAATTGTTTAAGTCTAATACTGCAGATCACTTCTGGCTGTTTTAGACCACTTGTAGTTTTGTGTGTACCTCCCCGATGGCGTAGTGACAACGTCGTCGCCTTGTTATAGGTGCCCAGGGTTCGATACCCGGTGGAGGCTCAAGTGGTTCGGATCCCACTTTAAACTTTAGGTCCAGTCCCGATTAGCCTTCCTGTGTATAAAGTGGACAGCCTCTCAGGTTTGGTAGCTTCTTCGTGTTTCGTTCTTCATCTCTTTCATCGCTTCGTCACTCATCCTCGTCATTGTGATTAACCAAATTTTAACAAAAGAAATACAAATTATTCGTCCTCATGGTCAAAATCAGACTAAACAGTCATAAAAGCGACATAAAGTATGAGAAATGTAAACATCACGTCATTTTGACATGTTTAAACTTCGTGATATGCACAACCGTGGGGGTAATAATCACACGAAAATAAGATAGAGAAATGTTAGCAGTTCATTACAAGTGCCAAGGAAGCCATTTTTTAAAGCCTTAGGCTTATCTCTGGTAAATCAGCATGCAGAAATTCTGAAGACCTCATTGTGAATTTCTTACGAAGCATCATTACGAAGTTTTACAGGGGGTAAAAAAGTTTAATAAACATGCATTAAACTTGCAAATCCTTCCCAAAGAACATGAAAGGAAGACATGGCGTGGTTTCAAGGTCACTGTAGCTAGGTTCTACTCGACGCATTCTCGCCATGCACAAACAGTGGCGCCACCACATTGAGGGGATTTTTCTTCTTCTTTTCTTCTCCAGGTTCATGCCTTTATCTCCCATAGAATTGTCCGTAATTGCCTTATGAAAGTCTCCCGCAAGATTTATATACCCCTTCGGGGGGCGGGACTCGAATCTGCTCTTTGATACAGACGTACGATGTTTCGTACGGTTTGGTAAGCAACGTATCATTTCGCAGGGTCCGTAAGTGAGTAATGGTTCACGACCGCGTAAGAAAGAATAACATTAGACACACGCAGCTGTTGTAGTGAGCCATCAGGGGTATAAATAAAGCTGGTTCACCACGAGCCTCATAGCACGTATCTTCCCAGAAGATGTGTAACAAATCTTATCTTCTTCTGATTTTCTCCCCCCCCCCCCTTAATCCAAACTTAATCAAATGTGGAGTTAAGGGTATGTCGTAGTGGTTCTCGTAATGTGCTGTGAAGTCTGCGGTCCTGGGTTCGAGTCGTTATTCTCACATCCATCTCATCATTTGGTCCATGTTGAGCTGTTGCCAGGTTGTCAATAAAATCTCAATCACAAGTTAAAAATAAGGAACAATATTGCAAAAACACAGTATATAACCTTAATAAACATTATTTCTTGCATTATTTGCTTTACACTTATGACCACTATCGATTTATTGATTTCTTTTATTTTACTTCGCTTTTCTGCCATCTTGGTTAGTGCTTCCCGAGTATTTCAAGTAAAAATTTGAAGAAGTTCCAGTTCTTTTAATTATGGGAACCGTAGATTAGCCTACAGTAGAATGTCTAAACTAGTGTACTAGTCTATGCACGAATGCCAATCAGATTTCTTCGGACACATTCCGTACAGCCACAGCTTTCAATTAGCTCTTCCCTTCCATGCCATTTGGAAAAAAGCCCACGAGAGGTCACTCCTGGAAAATTCCTATGAACGTCGAAGCTACAGTTCTGAAAAACGAGCGTAGAATATGTGATTGTCCAAAATTGGTACGAAAATATATATTTGACAAAGGAATGTCTAGAAATGGAGTGCTTTTGAGTTAGGACCGAAGTTAGATGCGCGTCAAATGAAAAGCTGTTGGCCACACTGTGAGAACAGCCTGTGTTGAAGACTTCACTACGTGATGCGACCAGCAACATATGACACTCCAACGGAACTCGCTCATCTCACGGAAACCAGGCACCTTCATGCTAGGTAAGGCTTCTTAGGTTTAGTTCTCTTAGCATAAATTAGGTTAGGGTTGTTAGGTTACTTCTCTTAGCATAAATACACTGCAATTTTTTGAGGCTTGTGTTATTTATGCTAACAGAACTAAACCTAACAACGGGGAGCATTGTCAGAACACGAAGGGCGGACTTGACCAAAAATATGTCTGGTATCCGTGAGATGATTGAGACTCCCATTCCAACGACGTCAAGACTAACCTACTCAATCTAGAGACGTTCCAGATTAAGCCAGCGAGGTTCATGTTAGATATGTCAGTAACCGGCAAATACTTTGAACCTTTGGAAGACATTATCGCCCAAGAAGTCATTGTATAGCAACATATTACAATCCCAAGGTCAGAAGATTGACATCCAGATGCTTGCATGTGACACCACCAGAACCCCACGTCCCTGATAACACCCTCCTTACAAGGAGCCAATCGGCCCTTGTAAGGACCACATGGGCTCTAAACGTCAGGCCCAGGAGTCAGAATTCAAACTGCAACGGAAGTCATGGGAGCGAAACTTCATAATAATAATCGCCAAATAACAAGCTAGCCAGTATTCTTCATGTAGCGAGAAGCATGGTCTTACTATAACTATGCCCTCGGAAAATATACGAATATATACTGCCAAGTGATTTAAAATGCGACACTAGCGTCACAGCTCTCACACCAGAGGTACTAATATGGCGGTGGAACTTTATATGGGCTTTCAAGGAGGTACTTTTTAGTGCCCGAGGAATATGTTGCATAATAGAACCGCATAAAGCAGATGAAGGGAAAAAAGAAAGGCTCAAGAACAACATTTCGGACTCAAAATTCCAAAACAATATTATAATTAGTGAAAACATTAATTAAAGAGGAAGTGCTTCTGTTCTAATAAATACATGGTACTTTAAACACATTAATCTGGATGTTATTTAAATAGCCTTAACAAGCTTAGCAATCGATGTAGAGCTACTTGCAACTGTGTGTATATCGACGGCTCTTTCCAATATTCAGTAGTGTAATGATAGCATAATGATAATTCTGTTGCGTTCTAATCTAGTGGTCAGTGGTGTGCCCAAGTGGGTTGGTGGTGTGCCCCCTTTGCCCCAGTATTCATAAAAAAAGAACGTCAAAGGTAGGAAAATATGACAAAATGAGGGCTGACTACCAAAAAAAATTACACATAACCCCTCCCTTTTGAAAATCCTGGGCACGCCACTGCTAGTGGTATAAGGTTTACTCCCCGGTGGTGGTACATTACACAGTGGTGTGTATTGATTGATTGATTGAGTTGGTGTTTTGTGTCCATTTTCTGCACAGTAAGGCTAATTGGGACTGGTAATGGTGCGTATTCCACATGAAACTGTAAGTCAAGCCTATCTAAGCGCAAGAAGGACTTAAAAACGTGACAAACAGACCTCTTTGACTTAGTCTAGCACATTGCGACAGAATTATAATAAATGTGATCCTTATGCGAATCTGTTTCTCATACCCTTAAAAAGTTTCATCATCTTGTACTTTATAGAAGGGCACTCCTGGACGTTTTGCACACACACAAAAGAAAAGAGAAAAGACCACGTGCAATCATGGACAAATTACCACTTCCTGCAAACAATTTTGACGCTAAAACAAAATTTATTGGAAAACATCTCCGTTTAAAATTATATCTTTGCACCTTCTCGGGGTCGAAACGTGGAAAATCGTAGAGGAATGCGCCAGCACTGTCAATAACATGCCATCGTTCAGAACCTTCAATTTGAGCAACGGTGGGAACAATTGAAGAGCCATCGTGGTCGGTTCACGGTGTCCAATAATTAATTGAACGTAGCCGCACTTCAGCGTCAGGTTATCGAGCTAGTAGATCTTCTCGCAGCATCCCAAAATTCTTCTCTGGTGGATGGCAACGCGTTAATCACGTTCACCAATTGTTTACCCCCCGCTACACACCTTTTTCTTCGGCTTTGTGTTGGAGAAGCTTAGATCAATCTCTGAGGAAATTCATCACCTCGTGTGAAAATTACGGCCCTTTTTTTCTTACCCTGGCCTCATAGGCTGCGTGGTCGGGTTGTAAATAATGGTGGAGGTCACGACGAGGCAAGTGATTTTAAATGACGGGGTGGGCGCGTATTGTGAACTCACCGCCCTCGTATACATCCGCTGGCATCACCCTCGGGATCTTGCCTGTTCCTTGTTTGGATATGACCCAACGGGGCGAATGAATTATCGTATGTTTCTTCCTTGTACAAGAATCTGCGATTTTGATGAGTTATGCTTTGCGGAACCTCAATGCTGTAGCTCTGGTTCGATACCATGGATCTCCCAGGGTCCTTCCAAGTCTCCAGTATAAGATTTCTAATTTCATCATTGTCAGGATCATCAACCACACGTCTCCTCTTGGCTGTAGCCTACACATTCATTTTCCAATACTTCTGCACTGTTATCTCTTTTGTATCTAGCCTTAAATCCATCAGGCTCCCGGGTAGTTTCGCATCTCTAATTTATTTAATCTGTGTTCTTCGATTCCTTTCAACTCAACCATCTTTCATTTGTCCTCATTTCCGAGTGCATCATTTCTTGCTCTGTTCTTATTTCACAATGCATCATTTCTTGTTTTCTCACCATTTTTTTTTACCTCATTTACAAGAAAATAATTTCTTGCTTTGACCATTCTTTTGCCTTCATTTCAAAGTGCCTCATTCCTTATTTTTCATCCTTCTTTGTTCTCATTTCTTGTATTTTCACAATCCTTGTTTTGTCTTCGTTTCAAAGCGCCTCATTCCTAGTTTTTCATCCTTCTATACTCTCATTTCTTGTAGTTTTACCATCCTTGTTTTGTCCTCATTCCCGAATGCATAATTTCTGTTTTTCTCAATTTATCTTCTTTGTCTTATTCCCGAGTGCTTCATTCCTTCTTTTCCCTTCAATCCCCTTTATGTTCTCATTTGCAAGCTGAACTTCGCTTTCATCCAAATTTCTAATCTTTTATAACTAAAATTATACAGACAAGAAAGTATTTGATACCATCACTCAATGGCGTGTCCCGATGTGGAGGTAGTAGTGCCGTTTTAGCTGGAGCAAAAATAGAGCATCGAATGCAGGCAAATATAGGACTTATTGTTGAAAAAAGAGAAACATGAGTCTTGCTACGTCTATTTGGTGCAAGGTGCATGAATCTTAATCTTAAACCTCAGCTAGAATATCTACAGGGTAGGGTTCTTTTGTAGACAACGAAACTAGGCAGGATACCTTCCAATGGAGACGTTTAAACGAATATATTATATAAACAAGGATACATGGAAATAGAATCTTTACATGATGAGCTACTTTTCTCTATAATTCTCATCTACAGTCAAGTTTTATCTCAATATGTTTATTATTTTTTTCAATTTGTATATTCTTCTATCTGGAATTCCTTCTTAATGGACAGTCTGGATCCGGACTTCCTTCTTAATGGACAGGTCTGGACTTCCTACGTGAGCTTCCTTCTTATTGGACAGATCTGGATCTGGACTTCCTTCTTAATGGACAGATCTGGATCTGGACTTCCTTCTTAATGGATGGTCTTGATGTGGACTTCCTTCTATTTTATCTTTTTGACGATTTATGAATTCCTTTATCCTTTTTCCCTTGAGCTTTGGGAAATATACTAATCTCCTCCCTTGCGGCTGCGATTGGAACGCGCCAACACTAACTGGGTACAACAGAGTGTATATATACTTGGTGCCAAACGACTGACAAGCGCATCCAAGTAGGTGCTACGGCTGAAACGCGCAACCAAAAGTGCTATGGGTCGTCGACTGGAACTGGTGTAAACAAAATTTCCGCTATGGGAATGGTAAAATAATCAGACAAATGCAATGTCTGGCAGACACAAATTTGTATCAGTGCTTTGACTTCTTTAGTTTTCTGATCAATTTACATATGATCACTGGTTTGATTTATCGCGTATATACATTAATTTATTTATTTTATATTTATTCTTTATCTTCTTATAGTAGATTCTATTTTTTTCATCTTTCCAATCTGCTTTGTTCTTATTTATAAAGTTATTCACATATATTATGTTAATTCTTAATCTTGCCCGCCTGGTGCTGCCATCTCTATTCCTCTTTGGCAAACTATTTACATTACTTGGTCTTATTGGGTATGTAACAACAGTCTTATTTAGAAAATTCCTCAGCACACCACTGTCTGCGCCTACAAGCTAAGGAACCAGAGACCAGTAATCCGATGGCCAACATGATAAAGAGCAAGGCAGCAAGGGGCGACCATATGGGAAGAGCAAAAAAGACAGGTGAGACAAGGATGCAGAGGACAAGACAAAGTGCACTCCTTTGTGTCGCTGAAGATCATCGCGTCAGACAATGTGGACAAACGGAGATAGTCCAAAACGTAAACGGACTGCGAGGGTATGAAAAGAACCACACTTTGTTAAACATGAATGATGGAGGGCTCTCTCTGGCGACATAAATCGCAATCAAAATCCGCGAATGTCCTCCAGGTCTTCCCAGACGCGTGATGTTGTTTGCAAATGTTGGTCAGTCTCCCGCGGAGCGACGTCTCAATCTTACGTTGCAAATGAAAATGAAACTCGGCGAATAAAGTGCTACCCTGCGACATGCGCGATAAACAATGGCGAGAATGTATCACGCAACACTTTTCCCTTCACTACTTCGTCTTACGCGTCTTATAGCCTTGAGGTATCCGCTTGAGAATCATAATGGCATAATATTTTTTTATAACGAGTTGTAGCTTCGTTTGCTGCAACGATATGTTGGTGTGGTGTGAGTGAATCATGAACGAGGTGACCATTGCTTTGATTTTCATTGATTGGGTTCATTTTACTTCGCTTTTGTGCCACTTTTGACTAATCGCGAAGATGAGGATGATACGAAGGGACACTCACAAAGAACACTTATACCCAGGCCGAGATTCGAACCCGTTACCCGTGGCGTCGTAGCGAACTGTGCTAACCACTCCGCCCCGTAGATCTGCGAAGTGACTATCGCGAATAATTTCTATGGTAATAAAATAGTGATTGGTCCTTCAGGGCACTAAATTTTGTATTTTTATCTCAGTATAGTATATTTAGGGCCAAAGTTTGTCCTTTGTGAAAAAAGTTCAGTGAAATATTCAATAAATTTTGAGGGGTGTTAGGGGTTGTTGATAAATCACTGGGTGACACCAGCCCAGAAGCTTAATTTTAAAGGTGTTTGTAAAACTTCTCCTAACGGACACCTCTAAACTACGGATATTTTTAAATTCCCCGGCAGAAATTCATGGGTTTAATGGCAATATTACTTCTGCATAACCGACATTTTTAATAACGGACGCGGACACTGACAACAACTACCTCCCCAACTGCAGTAGTGCAACCAGGGGGAGGGGACAGGGAGAGCATTGCCCCCCCCCCCGTCCCCAACCTTGGTCGAAAATGAGATCTAGGAGCGCAAGAGGGGGGCAAATAAACTAAGTGAATGATATTCAACAACAGTTTGGAACATATATAATTACAATAGCACCTGAATTCAACAACTTTGGCTAGAAATCGCAAACGTGGTGTGAGCCAAAAATAAAGAAGAAGAAGCAAGAATAAACTGTGTTTATCGTGTCTTTACTCTGAAACATGCAATTCCGTACCTTTCCCGGCATAAAGAACCGCCTGACAACAATGTACGAACCACCTGTGAATTCTTGTCCCCTCCAGACCGCGGTGCAACGTGAAGCAAGAACAATTTGCATCGGTTCCGAAAAATTCACACAAGAAGAAGCGGGAGAGGAAAAAAACATGTGGCTTTCCGTCGAGCAAATAGAAATAATAACACATTCAGCCGGCGATGCAAATTGATAATCTGCAACGAGCATATGTGAGCGTGTTTCTCATTTTATGCACATGCTTAACGCGTCTTGCCACCTGGTTCTGTAAGGAGGGATAGGGGAGCCTGGGCCAGTGTTGCCAAACCCGATCTTCATAAAAGAGCTAAGTGGAGCTAAAAGTGATTATAAGGAACTACATTTTTCAAGGCGCGATAAACTGCATCCTAGACAAGGACGTATTTAGGTAGGGGTCCTGGGGTTCCGGACCCCCGGAAAAACTTACGAAGTACAAAATTTAAATAATGAAAATATGCGTTGTTTAACATTTGTTGTATCCCTATTTGCTTCAGTTTATTTGAACGAAGTAAATATTTAGTTTCTATAATTCTTTACAATGACTCTTTTCTTGCATAACAACAACATAATTATTTCATTGGGAGACGCTTGACACTAAAGTATCCTACCGTACTGTTAAGGTTCCGGACCCCCTCCCCCCCGAAAGACTTACCAACTACTAACTTAAAGCAATGAAAATATACTTGTTTAGCATTTGCTATATAATCGAGGTTTATTTATTTCCGGTGAACTTTGACTAGTAGTACGAAATATATTTCGTCAACTGTATCTAACATTCTTTCTTGTTATTCAATAAACATTCAATTCTTTATCTATTTGGCACTGATTTCCTTGTCCAGAGCAGTTGCTTTCACACAAATTTTTACCGATCCTAACTACACGCTAGATAATAAATACATGCTTGTATATCTCAATAATTCTTACACAGTTTTACTTATTAATGTAATAATAGCAATACAATATTAATTTAATATTTATTAATTATTATTATTTTAATATAATTATAATATAATTATTTTAATTCAAACGTTTATAGGGTGTCCCAGAAGTCTTTCCCTTATTACAAACTTTATTCATATCCGCTATATGCATTGTAGATATGTGAAAGTGGTGCCAAAATGTTGGAAAACTAACCAAGTTTATTTGTTGCAGGTTTCAGTAACGTGGCTGTAGTGTAGCAGTGTCAGTGCCAAGGAATCCGGAATTAATGCTCTTGACATCGGGTGGCATCTTTCCATACAATGTTTCTTGGACTTGACAGGATTTGGGAATGAAGATAAATTCCATTTTTTCAATACCAACTTATTGATGGCAGATATTCTAGACGAAAGAATTCTGTACATTTGAAAGTTCCTCTGCACTGTTATTGGTGACCGGGTCTCGTGATACCAGAGGACATGCTGAGCTTTTTCCTGATTTGTGAACATTTCCGGTTTTCTGGGCACTGACACTGCTACACTACAGCCGCGCTATTCAAACCTGCAACAAAAAAACTTGGTTAGTTTACCAACATTTTGGCACCACTTTCACATATCTACCATGCATATAGCGGATATGAATAAAGTTTGTAATCAGGGAAAGATTTCTGGGACACCCGGTATTATTATTTCTGGATACTTGGTTTGGACCCCAGCCGAAATAAATTTCTAAATACGTGCCTGATCTAGAGTAGTGTCAAAAGAGGGGCGGGCGTTGCTATTACCATTAACTCTAAAGTGATGATATTGTTTTAAAAAAACTTACTGCCATCTTCAATAGCAGGCAAGAGCCTTTCCTTCAATCTTGTTTTTGCCTGCTATTGAAGATGGCAAAAAATACTTACTGCCATCTTCAATAGCAGGCAAGAGCCTTTCCTTCAATCTAGTTTTTGCCTGCTATTGAATATGGCAAAAAATACTTACTGCCATCTTCAATAGCAGGCAGGAGCCTTTCCTTCAATCTTGTTTTTGCCTGCTATTGAAGATGGCAAAAAATTCTTACTGCCATCTTCAATAGCAGGCAAGAGCCTTTCCGTCAATCTTGTTTTTGCCTGCTATTGAAGATGGCAGTAAGTTTTTTGCCATCTTCAATAGCAGGCAAGAGCCTTTCCTTCAATCTTGTTTTTGCCTGCTATTGAAGATGGCAAAAAACTTACTGCCATCTTCAATAGCAGGCAAGAGCCTTTCCTCCAATACGCCGGCCCCCGTGGCAGAGTGGTTAGCATATCGCGCTATGATGCCAGGGGTTCTGGGTTCGAATCCCGGCCTGGGCATGGATGTTTGCGAGTGTCCATTCATCAATTTCATCACATCATCACTCATCCTCATCTTCGCAAATTAGCAAAAGTAGCACAAGAAGCGGAGTAAAATAAAGCAATTCAATCAATCTCTCCTCCAATCGTCGGAAACTGGTTCCAATCAATCCGTACATTGTGTTAGCTTTTGAATTGTATTCTGATTTGCCCATCAATTGAGGCTATATGGCCTAAAACCAAGGTATTGCTGTACTTTTAAAGACTAAGACATACCATGGCGGGTTATGTTATTTCGAAGTTTCGACAACTTTGTAGCCCGCCTTCTAGTTCGTGTTGTGACCTTGTCTCCTTGTCTCGGTTGCAATTCTTATTTTTATCTCTTCTATTCCTGTTCGCACGTCTGTCGTGTCACTAGAAGTTGACGAGCTGTATCTTTGCGGGTGAACCCTGCCCGAGCCTGGCTGCGCAGTAGCAAGGGGGAGGAGCTACCGGCTGCGCGTCATTATCCTTGCGTTCTGTCCTTGCTGTCGACCACCCAAAGGGCGAGTAGGTGGCAACTACTTAAAGGTATCTTTCTCACACGCTGCGCGGAGTAGCCAAGGCCACACGCAAAGATACAGCTCCTCAACTCTAGTGTATGGGAATCTTGAAACGTTGTATACTTATATTTTTAATGCCACATATTGCCTTAAGACTAGTTAATACGAACAATAGGCCTAATTTAATTTACCCCGAACATGACGAATTTTATATAGTAAACTTTTAAATAACAGTAATCCAAATGTTTTAATTCGGTACTGTTTTCCGCACAAAACGCTGCTTAATTTTCCTTTTTCATTGGATCACATTAATAAACTGGCCTATTACATTTGTTTTTCAATTAAATCTAGGCATTTTGTGAATGCGTCGTCTTGGATATCGTTTGCCTATGGTATTTATTCTGATTATGGTGGTGAAGTAGTTGTGCTCAGAATTTCAACCTATCGCGTTGCATATATTCAAATAGCGTTTCTTGATATAAGGTGCTGACTGCTCATCACACATGTTCGTGTGACGCATACCTTTTATTAAAGTTAGGGTACACAACTGCAGTTTCACAATGACTCGTGTTTGCCGATGAATTTTACAGAATTGAGTGGCTTTGTTGTGCGAAGGAAGAAAAAAAGGAATTCGGCTTGCTAATAATTGATACGAAAAGGACCAGATTTCGGGATAAATTTATCCTCGTGTAGCTAAAAAGCTCCTTGGAGCATTTCGAAATGCTAGCAGCCAAGGTGTCCGCAGGGTTTTTTCTCAAGGTGGGGGGATGAGTTACAGAAACTTTTATTATTATTATTTGCTATTATTACTGCTATTATTATTTTTTGTTGTTACATTACTATTACTAATACTTATGTTTTTTTTTAAATTACATACGTTTGTAATTTCCACATTCTGTATATCTACATACAATTTGCATAACTGTATACTTAACATTAATTCATGAAAGACAAAAAGCTGTTTTTTATAGTTAGATAATCAGTGTAAAATAGACTGTTAGCTTAAATGTAACCCTACTTAAAATAATATTATAATTATAATAATTGTTGCTGTAACTAACGGCCTGTAAGTCACAGAAAACAATACTTTTGTTGTAAAATGTATCTATAATATCACCATTCGAGTTACATTAACTCTTTCCAGAAATCTCAGAGGAGGGCAAGTGCCCCCCCTCCCCTCTGCGGGCGCCCATGCTAGCAGTCAAACGAGTGTGCAAAAGGACCAGGTCTGGTCCCAAAAGAGCTGAATTGGCAACAGTGAGCCCGGCTAGTCTCGTTCATTGGCATGTTGGCAAACCTAAACATCCACCTATAGAGGCTAATGAGCAGTTTTACGTTGTGCAGATAAGCGCCACCATATACGAGACTTCCTCCGCCTCGGGAAGAGCCTGGCAATGGAAATTTCGTGGAGTCTGCGGCGATTGTTAAAGATAAGACTTTTGTCTTGCGGCGCCAGCGTGCAAGAGGAGCTTGTCAGCAAACGGTAATAATAAAGCATTTGCCTCTTTCGGTTGATGGAATTTTCTCCATATTAATTACTTACCTCGTAATCACGTCTACTGAGAAAGGTGCCTGTCTATTCCGGCGTTGAACCTAAATGTTTCTTTGTGAAGCTGCAAGTTGGTCATGACGTGTGCTTCTTTGTATGCACGTGCGTTTGAAAGTGCAAATTAAGCTTCTTTTTTTTGTCTTTGTATGAGGAAGGTAACTGTATAAGTTCATTCTACAAGAATACTATCTTTTTCAAGTTAGGCAATTGCACAGTTATTGAACCGAAAACAATAGGATTAAGGTTCTCCTGGACTGCTCTGGAGCCCGTTCATAGCATAGGATTTCAGTGAAACTTGGTAGAGCTGTATTTCTCAACTTCCGGGCCGCGGGCCGGTACCGTTCGTGAAAGGTTCTGCTGAAACAGTTTTTCTCCAAGCAACTTCATTAAATTAATCATAATAAACTATAGTATAGTTACCAGAGGCGCGTTAAGTATCTTAGCGCTCAGTGAGCAACATGATCGCTCAGCGCCAAATAAGCGCTGCTCACTTGATCGCTGAGCGAACTTGAACCTTGCCCGCCACAGGTTTGAGCCACAGAATATAGCGTTTTTTGGTTTCGTTTTCTTGAGGCAAAGTTTAGAACAGGAAAACTGTGTTGGCGGCCAATGAGAGAAGATTGATTAGCGGCTTGCGATATAGCGTAATTACAAAGGAAGTTCAAGTAACAGAAGGTAACATAATATTCTATTTTCTGTAATTTTATTAAGATAAAAGTGTTGTTTATTCCAAATATACGTCGTAGTTTTGGAAAATTGTACAGGGATGAAAATGAAAATTTCGACAATTTTGTACACCAACTATTTCCATAATTAACAGTTTTTTCAAACGCTGAAATATTGTCCACTCAACGCAGCCACATTGAACACAGAAGGTGCTGAAATCATCCAACACTAAAACCGATGTCCGCATAGACAGTTTACCACTGATCGAGATGCCAACAATTGAATATACATATTTGTTCTAACTCGCCACGACAACACTACTTTTCTGCCATTTTTCTTCATTGTTCCTGTATCGAACTCCGCTTTCGTCCGTATCAGTTACTACCATAGTATTAAATTTAACCATTAACATTATCTTTGCTTTAGCCCGTCTTCTCCCAAGAAATAAATTTTCGAAGTTCCGTATAATATATCCATCGCAACCTGCGGCATCCACACTGGGACAAGTTGAGAGATACGTCGAGGTGAAAAATAATTCACTTCAATAGAGAAAAAAATATTCCAGGTTTCACATTCAACTCACGCCCCGTGTAAATGATATCCCGAGTGGAAAATAAAAAATTAAAAAAGACAACTGACTAACGAGCTATTCGCATCAAACTGAAGAACCCTATATATCGAATCCAGCCACTCGGAGTTATCTTCCGTCGCTTTTGAGCAGTGCAGAAAGTTACCGCCGAGTGGCGCTGCGTACCACAATGCGATTTTATTCCAATTAGATGTCTTCTTAATGTAGACAAACGATTCAAAAATTTACCATCAATACGGAATCTACTGCATCAAAGTCAAAACACTGAAAACTTTGATGAATTGACAAATTGTTACGTCAAACAAACATTTAAATCTTAGTTCTCACTTATGGACAACGAGCACGAAAGTATAATACTAAGGAGCAACGCTCGCTTGGTGCCTCGGTGGCAGAGTCGCTGAGTGGGGGAAGCCACCACCTCGCTTCCGAAGGCTCCAGGTTCGACTCTTGGCTTAGTCATAGGTGTATTTCGTTTTCATTTGCCTGAAGGGCTAGAGAGACTGCGTAATGTGCGAAATTTTTGATGGCCTGACCATCGACAATTCTAGATTCGAATTTTGAGAATGAAATTAACAAACTTTAATGCGCGAAATACATTAAGTATAAACGCCAAGACTTGATGTAAGTACGAGACATAGAACACGATAAGCAATTGTAACTCGAGAGTATACAGAGAACGAGACAGGCATTGAAATAGGAAGCCTCTCGTAAGAAAATTAGAGATGATTGATTTTGTAAGTCCACTTTATGCACAGTAAGGCTAATTGGGACTGGACCTCCAGTTTAAAGTGTGATCCGAACCACTATGTGCCTCAACCGAGCATCGAACCCGGGACCCCTTGATTACAAGGCAACGACGCTACCACCGCCATCGGGGAGGCCCAAAATTATAGATGCTATCATGTTATGAGCTAGGCTTTTCTAGTCCATTCCAAACGCCAAACCTTGTTACAAGTCCGCATTATGTTGGACCTACGATTTAAGCAGATGAACTGCACTGTGAAATTTTAGTATTCCATTGTGTAATTCTGTTTTATGTACGATTCAACTTGAGAAGTCCGATAAAGGGTTGTACACTGACTAACCTAAAGCCCTAAAGCAGAAGGTGCGTGTCATATTATGTGGTCTAATGTGAGTGTTCTTGACAACAGAAGAAGAGGCAGATAAAGAAGGAGGTAGTAAAAGGAAAGAAAAATGGATTCTCATAGAGAGATTGTGAGAGAGAGAGTGTGAGATAGGAAGACGAGACAGATAGAAACAGTCAAAGATGAAGCATGTAGGCTGAAATGATATTTGGATGATATTTCCCAAACGTTCCCTTGATTCACCAGCCTTTCAGCAACCAGGAGAGTGTCCCACAAGCTTACAGAGTTATCGCCCTTTTATACAGAAAATTTGTTTACATTTTTCAATGCAACACTATAGTTGTTTATACATTCATAGTTACAGAACTTTTTACAACGATTTACAACTTTCTTGTATTTTAACAAAAAACCAAAATCTTTACTATTATTTTTCAGTATGAATTCAGTTTAAAAACCCATTACATGTATGCTATTAACAATAATGTATTTTTAAAGAAAGAAATATAACATATTTTAAAGAAAACGGAGTTGAACACAGATTAATCTTACACAGATGCAACGGTTATAGCTTGAAAAAGCTGCCGTCGACTGAGGCGACACAAATATCATAGTACAAAATTGTAATTCCTGACGATATGCAACAACTTCCAGCCTTTACCTTTTTTGACTTTTATTCATATTTGATTGATAGCACCTGCAAATATAAAAATACTAATTTAGGACCTTATAACTTTTCACAAATTGTAAGTACCTGCATTTAGGCAAAACAGGCGTTAAAAGCATACAAAACTTAAACATTTGTATGTAATTGATTGATAGTACCAGCAGAACAACAAAACAGGTTTGTCAATACTTTAGACACAAAACAAAGCATCAAGTAGTAAAGTTGGAAATGTGCTAACAAATGGGAGTAGTGTAAATTGGTTGTTTCAAAATAGTACTTGGTACGAATTTTTTTATTTTATGGATTTAACCTCAGTGGTAGCATATTTTGACGATTTTTTTGTTGATTTTATAGCGTTTGACTACTTTTTATTGCAATTTTCACCGCATCTAAATTTTTCCCACTCGTACTTGGTACGAATGCCACGATCTTACGTGATATAACTTAACCTATTCATTTTTTTTTTCGTGCTAAACTACACGAGAGCCTCTACGTGCTTTGACCTACTTTAGAGTAGGACCATAAAGACAGTTCTGCAACCGAAAGTGAGGCTCGAAGTGAGCCTCGGTGAGGCTCGACTTAATGGTTTGCTCTTGTAAGACATAAGCCTCATTTTCTCGCAGTGTTGCCAACACCTTACTCGAAATAAAATCACCAAGGTTTTTTTTCTTGGTCTAACCTATGTTATTGAACTGCGTTGTCACGTCCAAACCCGCATGACTTCCGGACACTATTGGTTCTATTCATATTTTTACTCACGTATAGGTGTACATGATGTATCCCCAAACAGATTTTTCCTAAGTCTTACAGTTTCTAAGATAATCCCACTTCCGGTCGCCATTTTGGATTTCCGAGCATAGGTTCTATTCATACTTTTTTTTACGTATAGGTGTACATGAAGAATCCGCAAACAGAATTTTCCTAAGTCTTACCGTTTCCAAGATAATCCCACTTCCGGTCGCTATTTTGGATTTCCGAGCATAGGTTCTATTGATATTTTACTTACATATAGGAGTACGTGATGAATCAGCAAACAGATTTTTCGCAAGTCTTACCGTTTTCAAGATAACCCAACTTCCGGTCGCCATTTTGGATTTCCGAACATAGGTTCTATTCATGCTTTTTCTCACGTATAGGCGTACGTGATGAATCTGCAAACAGATTTTTCCTAAGTCTAACCGTTTCCAAGATAACCCCACTTCCGGTCGCCATTTTGGATTTCCGAGCATAGGTTCTATTCATATTTTATTCACGTATAGGTGTACATGATGAATCCGAAAATAGATTTTTCCTAAGTCTTAACGTTTCCAACATAATCCCACTTCCGGTCGCCATTTTGGATTTCCGAACATAGGTTATATTCACACTTTTTCTCACGTATAGGTGTACGTGATGAATCCGCAAACAGATTTTTCCTAAGTCTTACGGTTTCCAAGATAACCCTACTTCCGGTCGCCATTTTGGATTTCCGAGCATAGGTTCTATTCATACTTTTTCTCACGTATAGATAGATGTACATGATGAATCTGCAAACATATTTTTTCTAAGTCATGAATAGTAGTGATAATGGACCGTTTGAACGTCATCAAGTGAGGGTCAAAAAACCCTCAAAAACTCACTTTCTCTCCACGTTCCGCACCTCATTTATTGTGCTGACGATGTTTCGCAGCGAAGAAAACAGCACCAAAACATCAAAAACTCACTTTACTCATTTGAGGATCACCAAAATCTCAAAAACTCACTTTTATTAATTGAGGTTCACCAAAACCTCAAAACCTCACTTTCTCTCCACGTTCCGCGCATTCATTCGTTGCGCTGACACAGCGTGATGAGTAAATAATGCACTCTATCATCCTTGAAGGATGAATGCACCTTATCGTAATTTTCCAAGTCTCGGTTAAATGTTTATATATATATATCGTGACCTTTGTAAACCTACCTCTTTCGGGAACGATGTGCCACACACACACACACGCGCGCGCGCGCGCCTGTATTGTGACGCAAGCAAACAAACAAAATAATAATTGTTTCTTTTTTCTCTCACATGTATGTAATGCGATTTAGGAGGAAGAGAGTGGGGGACCAAATTTTTTTGAACTTACGGCTGGAAAAATGTTTTTCTATGACATGTTTTTGTTCGAGGCAAATTCGTAGGTAGATATTGTTATGTCTATGTCTATATGTAATGTCTATGTCCATGTCTCTGTCTTTGTAGGTTTTTGTCAAAAATTCGAGATATTTTGCAATTTAACGCTGGACTTGGAAAATTTTCGACAGATGGGGGTCAAATTTGGTTCCATGACGACCTATGTTTATTTTGGTATGGGTGGACAGAGGACACCTAGACTCGACCGACGCACTAAACCCGACCTCTCTACGACTATTTGTTCAAAAGTTACGAGTGATCGAAAGTTTTGGAGAGTGGGTGGGCTAACTTCTTACCCCTTGACCCCAGGACCACCAAAACTTGGTATACGTATTCTACACCTCCAAAATCGACAGGGGGCATCTAACGATGCCGTATGGGGGTGTTTTTCGATATATTTTTTCGATAACTCTTACCATTTTCGAGATATTTGCAATTTAAGATTTTTTTTAACGCTGGACTTAGAAAATTTTCGGTACTTTTTTTTTGTTCCATGACGACCTATGTTTATTTTGGTATGGGAGGACAGAGGACACCGAGACTCGACCGACACACTAAACCCAACCTCTCTACGCGTACTCTACGTCACCAAAAAAGGTTAAAGGTTCCAAATAACAATAGTTAGAGTTTCGCCAATCTATTAAAGTGGATTGGTTGAAATCTCCAAGGCGTATTTTGCATTTTTTTTTTCAAATATGAACACGTTAAAACTGAACTGTCTTGGATTTTTGAGTTTTGTATTCGCCCTGAGAAAATTCTATATAAAATAACATACCTGAAAATTATATTCGCAGTAGATTGATTTTTTTGAGTTTTGTAATCACCTCAAGAAATTCTATATAAAATAACATACCTGAAAATTGTATTCACAGTAGATTGAATTCTTGAGTTTTTGTATTCGCACACAAGAAATTCTATATAAATAACATACCTGAAATTCTATTTACAGTAGATTGAATTTTTGAGTTTTGTAATCACTCCAAGAAATTCTATATAAAATACTAACATACCTGAAAATTGTATCGCTATATACTAGATTTTTTGATTTCTGTGATTTTGGAGAAAGCAATGGCATCCACCACCAGTTTCAATCATAAAAATGATAAAACTGAATGTGTTACTTGCGAAAAATTAATATCTAAAACTAATATTAGCAAACACAGGGCAAGATGTAGCGAAACAGGTTCGAGAATTAATCGTTCCTTACCTTCTAAGTCTTGTGCTCGATGTGGAAAGATGATTAGCATTACAAATTTAAGTAAACACCTCAAAATTTGCAAACCATCGACCGGACAAGCATCGAAAAGGAAAATCGATAATGCAGATACGGAAGCTTCCACTTCCAAGCAAATTAAATTATCCAATGAACGCAAACCAATTAGATCTGCATTCAACGACCAACTCCAGGATTTTTCAATTAAGTCAGAACCAGGCCGTGACATTCTAAGTTTCTTGGACGAAACGAAAACATCTGTACTAAATATTTTGAAAGATAAACTTGAAAACAACTCTATAAAAGTATACGTTGTTCTGTTTTCTGAATACGAGAAAGTTGATGGGACAACGAGTATTTTTTATCATCGTACAAAAAACCAGACTCTTTATTTTGCTGACGTCGAAAATTTAGACAACTTCTATTATAAAGTTTCCAACGAGCTGGTTAAGAAACACGACGATTTCGAGGCTAAAGGGTCGGGATGGTCTCTGTGTGGAAGTCCTCACACGTTTACTGTTTACGTGAACCAATTCTCGTCTCTTCGCGCTTCCAGCTACGTTCCTCTTCCACCGAACATTCAACACAAGAGGGCTGTGTTAAATAGACAGAACAGCGATAACAAGTGTTTTCTTTGGTGTATATTGGCTGCACTGCATCCTGTTTATTGCAAAAATAATCCACAGTGGGTTGGACATTACAAACAATACGAGTTCGAGTTTGAAAGTGTAATGTCTGGCATCGAATACCCGGTGACATTGTCGGATATAACAAAGTTCGAAAATCGTGCAGGAAAACGCATCGCTATTAATGTATATTCCTTTACATCAGATAAATATCTCGTGCATCCCGTCAGGATAACCGATATCGACGATGACGATGCTCGTGTGATTAATCTTCTTCTCATTTCAAACGACAGTGTTCACCATTACTGTCTCATTCGTTCACTGTCACGCTTGGTCAGAAGTCAAACTACCAAGCATGCAAACAACATCGAAGTTTGCCCGAGATGCCTAACCACGTTCGACGATCGAAAACAACTCGATTATCAAAATTACACCGGACGTCAAATTGCTATCGAGAAACTTGCCGAACATAAAATTTATTGCGGTGACAACAGACCGGCTAGAATGTTGATGCCCGAAACGAACGAAGTCGAAGAATTTAAAATGCACAAGGCATTGTTGGAACATCCCGCAATCATCGTCGCTGATTTCGAGGCGTTCCTCAAACCACTCTCATACTGCGAACCGGATCCTGAAATTTCCTCCACAACGCCGTACCAGCTTCATCAACCTAATAGTTTCGGCTATGTTGTTGTGCGACGTGATAAAATAAATGAAGCATATATATACCGCGGACCAAATGTAATCGAACACTTCCTGGAAAAAATGGTGGAGGAGGTTGAGGTAATTGGTAGCGTACTGCTTACATCAAAACCGATGGCACCTTTAACTGAAAATGAACTTCAAAATTACAATTCCACTGAGGTGTGTCCGGCATGTGATCAAAGTTTCACTGATGAGAACAAAAAAATATTCCACCACGATCATTTCAGCGGAAACTACATAGGTGGAATTTGCAACACGTGCAATCTTAAAATCCAGAAACCTAAATTCATCCCCATATTCTTTCACAACGGAAGCGGATATGATTTTCACCACCTGGTGAGACATCTTGGCTACGATCCGAAACGTATAGGTGTCTTGGCCGAGAATGAAGAACGCTACATTAGTCTCAGCAAGCAAGTGTCGATTCCGGGAACGAAAAATACAATCGAGATGCGCTTCCTGGATTCGTATAGATTTCTCTCTGCAAGTCTGGATGCTTTAGCGAACAAACTCACCGACGATCAATTCAAAATAACTAGAGCTAGTTTTCCCAACGTAGACATAGAACTCGTTAGACGTAAAGGGATTTATCCTTACGAATACGTTAGTGATAATTATAAATTTAACGACGACGCTCTTCCACTTCCAAGAGAATTTTACAGCAGACTCAGAGAGAAAGGAATCACGGACGAAGAATACCAACACGCGCAACTCATGTGGGAGAAATTAGAATGTAGGACACTCGGAGACTACCACGACGCATACTTAAAATTAGACGTGACGATACTCGCGGATGTTTTTCAAGCGTTCAGGAAAACGGCAACGAATATTTATAAATTAGATCCAGCGTATTTCTACAGTCTACCGGGATTAGCGTGGTCGGCAATGTTATTCCAGACAAAGGTCAAGCTGGAACTGATATCGGACGTTGACATGTTGCTATTTATCGAAAGAGGGATACGAGGTGGAATGGTGCAATGCGTACAGAGACATGCAAAAGCTAATAACGTACACATGAAAGAAGATTACGATTCAAATCGAGCATCGAATTACATCTTCTACGCCGACGTTAATAATCTCTACGGACATGCCATGGTTCAGAAACTTCCTTACGGGGGATTCGAATGGTTAGATCCCACTTCGATAGACATTATTCATTTCGACGATAGCGAGTGTGGTTTCTTCGCAGAGGTAGATCTCCAATTCTCCGACCACCTGCACCACACGTTTTCGGATTTGCCTCCGACTCCCGAAATCAAATGTCCACCCGACTCGGTTCAGGACAAGCTTTTGTTAACATTGGACCCTAAACAGAGATACGTCGTCCACTACAAGAATCTCAGGTTTTTGATTGGGAAGGGTGTTCAGATAGTAAATGTTAGAAGAATACTGAAGTTTAAACATTCCACGTGGTTAAGACCTTACATAGAAACTAACACACAACATAGAACAGCTGCCACTTCCGATTTAGACAAGGACTTCTTTAAATTAATGAACAATGCGGTGTACGGAAAGACCATGGAGAATGTTAGAAAGCACGTAGACGTGAAATTAATTTCCGATAAGAATAAATGTCGGAAGTGGATAGCCGATCCTAGATTCAAGTCGAGAAAAATTTACAACGAGAATTTGGCACTTTTCAATCTAGATATAAAATTGATGAAATTCAGAAAACCAATTTACGTTGGCGCAACGGTTCTCGACTTGTCGAAACTTTACATGTTCGAATTTCATTACGACGTGATGAAACCCTTCTACAATGATAAGATATCACTTTTGTACACGGACACCGACAGCTTCATTTACAGCATACAAACACCTAACCTATACGAAGACATAAAAAATTCTTCCATGCTTGAGTATTTCGATACTTCTGCGTATCCTCAACCCAACAGATTTGGGATTCCATCTCGTAACAAAAAAGTCCTAGGTAAACTGAAAGATGAATGTAACGGTGATATTATTGTCGAGTTCGCGGGTTTGCGTTCGAAGATGTATGCCATGAGAACAGAGAGTAGCGTCACGAAGAAAGCAAAAGGTGTGGGCAAGAATACGGTGGAGAACAAACTCACCTTCTACGATTATATCGATTGCCTTTACTCACAATCGACGATACTAAGTATAGAACAAAGAATCCAAAGTGTAGACCACGTGATTACAACAAACGAAGTTAGGAAAGTAGCATTAGATCCGCACGACGATAAAAGATGTATTTTGTCTTGTGGAATCCACACGTTGCCTTGGGGACACTATCGTTTAGAAAATAGTAAAAATTGTAGGCAATGCAATTGAAAAAAAAATAAACTTAAATAACTATAACTAAAATAAAAAAAAACTTTGACTGTCTCAAATTATCACATACACAATAAAGAACTAGCAAGGACAATGAATCTCTTTGGTTTCCGAAAGCAAACAATGGAGACTGTACACCGCAAGGCAGATCATGAATTTCTACCTTCCATGTTATCTAAACTCAACGGCCTGTTGATCAATCAATTTTCGGAACGCTGCTCTTCTTGCTGGAACAGTGACGATTTCGGATTCGCGACGATCGACGTGACGAGGAAACCCAACGACGGAAAATACAGAAACAAAATCAACGACTTTCAAAACGTTGCAACGTTGTGTGCTGTTCTATGTTGTGTGTTAGTTTCTATGTAAGGTCTTAACCACGTGGAATGTTTAAACTTCAGTATTCTTCTAACATTTACTATCTGAACACCCTTCCCAATCAAAAACCTGAGATTCTTGTAGTGGACGACGTATCTCTGTTTAGGGTCCAATGTTAACAAAAGCTTGTCCTGAACCGAGTCGGGTGGACATTTGATTTCGGGAGTCGGAGGCAAATCCGAAAACGTGTGGTGCAGGTGGTCGGAGAATTGGAGATCTACCTCTGCGAAGAAACCACACTCGCTATCGTCGAAATGAATAATGTCTATCGAAGTGGGATCTAACCATTCGAATCCCCCGTAAGGAAGTTTCTGAACCATGGCATGTCCGTAGAGATTATTAACGTCGGCGTAGAAGATGTAATTCGATGCTCGATTTGAATCGTAATCTTCTTTCATGTGTACGTTATTAGCTTTTGCATATCTCTGTACGCATTGCACCATTCCACCTCGTATCCCTCTTTCGATAAATAGCAACATGTCAACGTCCGATATCAGTTCCAGCTTGACCTTTGTCTGGAATAACATTGCCGACCACGCTAATCCCGGTAGACTGTAGAAATACGCTGGATCTAATTTATAAATATTCGTTGCCGTTTTCCTGAACGCTTGAAAAACATCCGCGAGTATCGTCACGTCTAATTTTAAGTATGCGTCGTGGTAGTCTCCGAGTGTCCTACATTCTAATTTCTCCCACATGAGTTGCGCGTGTTGGTATTCTTCGTCCGTGATTCCTTTCTCTCTGAGTCTGCTGTAAAATTCTCTTGGAAGTGGAAGAGCGTCGTCGTTAAATTTATAATTATCACTAACGTATTCGTAAGGATAAATCCCTTTACGTCTAACGAGTTCTATGTCTACGTTGGGAAAACTAGCTCTAGTTATTTTGAATTGATCGTCGGTGAGTTTGTTCGCTAAAGCATCCAGACTTGCAGAGAGAAATCTATACGAATCCAGGAAGCGCATCTCGATTGTATTTTTCGTTCCCGGAATCGACACTTGCTTGCTGAGACTAATGTAGCGTTCTTCATTCTCGGCCAAGACACCTATACGTTTCGGATCGTAGCCAAGATGTCTCACCAGGTGGTGAAAATCATATCCGCTTCCGTTGTGAAAGAATATGGGGATGAATTTAGGTTTCTGGATTTTAAGATTGCACGTGTTGCAAATTCCACCTATGTAGCTTCCGCTGAAATGATCGTGGTGGAATATTTTTTTGTTCTCATCAGTGAAACTTTGATCACATGCCGGACACACCTCAGTGGAATTGTAATTTTGAAGTTCATTTTCAGTTAAAGGTGCCATCGGTTTTGATGTAAGCAGTACGCTACCAATTACCTCAACCTCCTCCACCATTTTTTCCAGGAAGTGTTCGATTACATTTGGTCCGCGGTATATATATGCTTCATTTATTTTATCACGTCGCACAACAACATAGCCGAAACTATTAGGTTGATGAAGCTGGTACGGCGTTGTGGAGGAAATTTCAGGATCCGGTTCGCAGTATGAGAGTGGTTTGAGGAACGCCTCGAAATCAGCGACGATGATTGCGGGATGTTCCAACAATGCCTTGTGCATTTTAAATTCTTCGACTTCGTTCGTTTCGGGCATCAACATTCTAGCCGGTCTGTTGTCACCGCAATAAATTTTATGTTCGGCAAGTTTCTCGATAGCAATTTGACGTCCGGTGTAATTTTGATAATCGAGTTGTTTTCGATCGTCGAACGTGGTTAGGCATCTCGGGCAAACTTCGATGTTGTTTGCATGCTTGGTAGTTTGACTTCTGACCAAGCGTGACAGTGAACGAATGAGACAGTAATGGTGAACACTGTCGTTTGAAATGAGAAGAAGATTAATCACACGAGCATCGTCATCGTCGATATCGGTTATCCTGACGGGATGCACGAGATATTTATCTGATGTAAAGGAATATACATTAATAGCGATGCGTTTTCCTGCACGATTTTCGAACTTTGTTATATCCGACAATGTCACCGGGTATTCGATGCCAGACATTACACTTTCAAACTCGAACTCGTATTGTTTGTAATGTCCAACCCACTGTGGATTATTTTTGCAATAAACAGGATGCAGTGCAGCCAATATACACCAAAGAAAACACTTGTTATCGCTGTTCTGTATATTTAACACAGCCCTCTTGTGTTGAATGTTCGGTGGAAGAGGAACGTAGCTGGAAGCGCGAAGAGGCGAGAATTGGTTCACGTAAACAGTTAACGTGTGAGGACTTCCACACAGAGACCATCCCGACCCTTTAGCCTCGAAATCGTCGTGTTTCTTAACCAGCTCGTTGGAAACTTTATAATAGAAGTTGTCTAAATTTTCGACGTCAGCAAAATAAAGAGTCTGGTTTTTTGTACGATGATAAAAAATACTCGTTGTCCCATCAACTTTCTCGTATTCAGAAAACAGAACAACGTATACTTTTATAGAGTTGTTTTCAAGTTTATCTTTCAAAATATTTAGTACAGATGTTTTCGTTTCGTCCAAGAAACTTAGAATGTCACGGCCTGGTTCTGACTTAATTGAAAAATCCTGGAGTTGGTCGTTGAATGCAGATCTAATTGGTTTGCGTTCATTGGATAATTTAATTTGCTTGGAAGTGGAAGCTTTCGTATCTGCATTATCGATTTTCCTTTTCGATGCTTGTCCGGTCGATGGTTTGCAAATTTTGAGGTGTTTACTTAAATTTGTAATGCTAATCATCTTTCCACATCGAGCACAAGACTTAGAAGGTAAGGAACGATTAATTCTCGAACCTGTTTCGCTACATCTTGCCCTGTGTTTGCTAATATTAGTTTTAGATATTAATTTTTCGCAAGTAACACATTCAGTTTTATCATTTTTATGATTGAAACTGGTGGTGGATGCCATTGCTTTCTCCAAAATCACAGAAATCAAAAAATCTAGTATATAGCGATACAATTTTCAGGTATGTTAGTATTTTATATAGAATTTCTTGGAGTGATTACAAAACTCAAAAATTCAATCTACTGTAAATAGAATTTCAGGTATGTTATTTATATAGAATTTCTTGTGTGCGAATACAAAAACTCAAGAATTCAATCTACTGTGAATACAATTTTCAGGTATGTTATTTTATATAGAATTTCTTGAGGTGATTACAAAACTCAAAAAAATCAATCTACTGCGAATATAATTTTCAGGTATGTTATTTTATATAGAATTTTCTCAGGGCGAATACAAAACTCAAAAATCCAAGACAGTTCAGTTTTAACGTGTTCATATTTGAAAAAAAAAATGCAAAATACGCCTTGGAGATTTCAACCAATCCACTTTAATAGATTGGCGAAACTCTAACTATTGTTATTTGGAACCTTTAACCTTTTTTGGTGACGTAGAGTACGCGTAGAGAGGTTGGGTTTAGTGTGTCGGTCGAGTCTCGGTGTCCTCTGTCCTCCCATACCAAAATAAACATAGGTCGTCATGGAACAAAAAAAAAGTACCGAAAATTTTCTAAGTCCAGCGTTAAAAAAAATCTTAAATTGCAAATATCTCGAAAATGGTAAGAGTTATCGAAAAAATATATCGAAAAACACCCCCATACGGCATCGTTAGATGCCCCCTGTCGATTTTGGAGGTGTAGAATACGTATACCAAGTTTTGGTGGTCCTGGGGTCAAGGGGTAAGAAGTTAGCCCACCCACTCTCCAAAACTTTTGATCACTCGTAACTTTTGAACAAATAGTCGTAGAGAGGTCGGGTTTAGTGCGTCGGTCGAGTCTCGGTGTCCTCTGTCCACCCATACCAAAATAAACATAGGTCGTCATGGAACCAAATTTGACCCCCATCTGTCGAAAATTTTCCAAGTCCAGCGTTAAATTGCAAAATATCTCGAATTTTTGACAAAAACCTACAAAGACAGAGACATGGACATAGACATTACATATAGACATAGACATAACAATATCTACCTACGAATTTGCCTCGAACAAAAACATGTCATAGAAAAACATTTTTCCAGCCGTAAGTTCAAAAAAATTTGGTCCCCCACTCTCTTCCTCCTAAATCGCATTACATACATGTGAGAGAAAAAAGAAACAATTATTATTTTGTTTGTTTGCTTGCGTCACAATACAGGCGCGCGCGCGCGCGCGTGTGTGTGTGTGGCACATCGTTCCCGAAAGAGGTAGGTTTACAAAGGTCACGATATATATATATAAACATTTAACCGAGACTTGGAAAATTACGATAAGGTGCATTCATCCTTCAAGGATGAGAGAGTGCATTATTTACTCATCACGCTGTGTCAGCGCAACGAATGAATGCGCGGAACGTGGAGAGAAAGTGAGGTTTTGAGGTTTTGGTGAACCTCAATTAATAAAAGTGAGTTTTTGAGATTTTGGTGATCCTCAAATGAGTAAAGTGAGTTTTTGATGTTTTGGTGCTGTTTTCTTCGCTGCGAAACATCGTCAGCACAATAAATGAGGTGCGGAACGTGGAGAGAAAGTGAGTTTTTGAGGGTTTTTTGACCCTCACTTGATGACGTTCAAACGGTCCATTATCACTACTATTCATGACTTAGAAAAAATATGTTTGCAGATTCATCATGTACATCTATCTATACGTGAGAAAAAGTATGAATAGAACCTATGCTCGGAAATCCAAAATGGCGACCGGAAGTAGGGTTATCTTCGAAACGGTAAGACTTAGGAAAAATCTGTTTGCGGATTCATCATGTACACCTATACGTGAGAAAAAGTGTGAATATAACCTATGTTCGGAAATCCAAAATGGCGACCGGAAGTGGGATTATGTTGGAAACGTTAAGACTTAGGAAAAATCTATTTTCGGATTCATCATGTACACCTATACGTGAATAAAATATGAATAGAACCTATGCTCGGAAATCCAAAATGGCGACCGGAAGTGGGGTTATCTTGGAAACGGTTAGACTTAGGAAAAATCTGTTTGCAGATTCATCACGTACGCCTATACGTGAGAAAAAGCATGAATAGAACCTATGTTCGGAAATCCAAAATGGCGACCGGAAGTTGGGTTATCTTGAAAACGGTAAGACTTGCGAAAAATCTGTTTGCTGATTCATCACGTACTCCTATATGTAAGTAAAATATCAATAGAACCTATGCTCGGAAATCCAAAATAGCGACCGGAAGTGGGATTATCTTGGAAACGGTAAGACTTAGGAAAATTCTGTTTGCGGATTCTTCATGTACACCTATACGTAAAAAAAAGTATGAATAGAACCTATGCTCGGAAATCCAAAATGGCGACCGGAAGTGGGATTATCTTAGAAACTGTAAGACTTAGGAAAAATCTGTTTGGGGATACATCATATACACCTATACGTGAGTAAAAATATGAATAGAACCAATAGTGTCCGGAAGTCATGCGGGTTTGGACGTGACGACGCAGTTCAATAACATAGGTTAGACCAAGAAAAAAAACCTTGGTGATTTTATTTCGAGTAAGGTGTTGGCAACACTGCGAGAAAATGAGGCTTATGTCTTACAAGAGCAAACCATTAAGTCGAGCCTCACCGAGGCTCACTTCGAGCCTCACTTTCGGTTGCAGAACTGTCTTTATGGTCCTACTCTAAAGTAGGTCAAAGCACGTAGAGGCTCTCGTGTAGTTTAGCACGAAAAAAAAATGAATAGGTTAAGTTATATCACGTAAGATCGTGGCATTCGTACCAAGTACGAGTGGGAAAAATTTAGATGCGGTGAAAATTGCAATAAAAAGTCGTCAAACGCTATAAAATCAACAAAAAAATCGTCAAAATATGCTACCACTGAGGTTAAATCCATAAAATAAAAAAATTCGTACCAAGTACTATTTTGAAACAACCAATTTACACTACTAATGAGAATAGCAAAAAAAAAAAATCTTGTGCTTTGTTAGGACCAGACAGTTTAAGGCGAAGGTTCATTTTTCATGGTCTCCCTGTCGTATAAGTGGAAATAGGTACAATGTCTTTTTATGGACATACAAGTAGCAGCTTTTTTACCTTTTGTTTAGTATTGTCTTTTCATTGTTGTGTCCTCCATATGGTGATGTCATCTCCATGTAAGGAACCCCACACTAGTATATTCTCAAGGGACAAGATTTCCCTCTTTTGAGGCTTGTGGCGGTGTTGAAGACAGGTGATGTTACGTTCATCTACTGCACAATTCGAGCGAGTGACGCATAAAGTAGTTCCTGTGCGTAAGCCTGCGTCTTCACGCACAAAAACGGGGGACCTGCGTGAGGTTCCTTGTATAATCCACATCCACTATGGTGTGGGGCCTCCCCGATGGTGCAGTGGTAGCGTCGTCGCCTTGTAATCAAGGCGATCGATACCCGGTGGAGGCACATAGTGGTTCGGATTTTACTTTAAACTGTAGGTCCAGTCCCGATTAGCCTTACTGTGCATAAAGTGGACTTAAAACACCAAATGAATCAATCAATCCACTATGGTGTACTATCATCACCAAGGGAACGGATTTATATACAAATACATAGCTTCATATGATGTTAAAATCAATGTTTTTTTGCATTATCTTTGCGAATGAAGGTATGTAAGGTCAGAAAATACTATTTTTATTTTCCAGGAAACTAAAGTTACAATAATAACTAAAATATTCATGATTCTAACCCAGACTTACAATGAGTCGTAAACATGGCGTCACGCAGTCCTCCATTTCTACCCCCCCCCCACCCCTAAAAAAAACTGTGAGAAGCATAGATTGTATTCACAGCCAGAGGCAGTAGAGGAACATTTGGGGGGTAGCAACAATGCAACACCCAAATTACACCCTGGAGACAAGTTAACTCAATACCTCAAGCTTCTAGTGGCGAAACCTTGGCACTAATGAGTGCCATAATGAGATCCGTATCTTCGCTAACACGCCCACGATAATGGCGTCGTAAAACTGTTTACACTTCGGCGGCAGCACTATAAAGCTTCTAAAAGAAGCAGCGCCTCTACAGGAGGCAGGAGAAGCAAAAATGCTTCTGCTGCAATTTCTTCTCCTGTAGGTCCCACAGCGATAGCCAGAAGCTTCAAGAGGTCGATGGGAAACCATTGCTTAAGCTTGCGTTGGCAAACAGCAAACAAAAACAGCATGTGACCCACTTAAGTGTTCCGTACTTGAATTAAACGATCACCAGAAAAAGGTGGGAAAAAACAACGAAATTGAGAACAGGAAGGAGAACTAATTATGTCTGAAGTATTAAGAACGCATTGCCCCATTGCCAAAGGGGTTAGCGCATTGTCGGCAAGACAAACATTTGAACAAAAACGGTGAAGCTCTTTCTCTTCATGTTAAAACTATCGGCACGCGAGTACGACTTCCACAATACGTGTGCATTTAGAATTAACCTTCTGATTTTTCAGGTAGCTAACATTAGTCGGAGGAGTTGTAGGTTAGTATCGTCACATAATATTAGAGGGGGGGGGGGAGAAGCGACTGACTCTTTGGTCTCTATTGGCCAAAAACGAAGCCGAATGATTATTTGGTCTAATTCTGGTCATAACATCAGCCATCGAATCTTCGGCTATGAACTTCTCAGGAAAGCATTCAATGATTCTTCTGTTCCTTTAACTAATGTTGTGAAAAAATGTTACACTACTGATGTGGACCCTGGACCCTTATTTTTTCAAAATTCCATAAAACAAAATTCGTCGATCCTGAAATCAACTGTAACACATATTCTTAATATTTGGACCTTTATTTATTCACTCTTAATGTAAATAAGACTTTACAATCAGGTTCGCTTTGATTATTATTGAAATGTGTGTTTAATACACTAGAACAAGGATTACGGCCAGCCATCATGAAGTTATTACTGAAATAGATAAGAAGTATGTTTCTGTGGAGGCACATAGTGGTTCGGATCCCACTTTAAACGGTAGGCCCAGGCCCGATTAGCCTTACTGTGCATAAAGTGGACTTAAAACACCAAATCAATCTATCAAAAGAAGTATGTTTGAGGAAAAGCGTACTTAAGTAGTGTAGTGGGTCCACTGGACCCCACCAAGTTTCACAACCTCACCTTGCACTCACGAGAAAAGCATGCCCGCTCTCATGCCAGTACTTCAGCACACTAGTGGAAGGTACTGACAAGCGCAGTGTGCAGCGGCTCACCCAGCTGTGCATACAAACGTTCAAATATTCAATATGGGTCCAGTGGACCCACGACATTAGTTAAGGGTTAATGTATATTAGGGGGTGGATAGTTAAGTAATAAATTTATTCTGTATATGTTGGAAAAAGTACTGGACTGATTCTTTGCCTAAAACCGGCGGAAAAGCAGTAAACAATTCTTCGCCTAATATCAGTTAAAAAAGAAGTTGACTCATTCTTCACATAATGTCAGTCGGAAAAGAAGTGGACTGATTCTTTGGCTAATGTCAGTCGGAAAAGTAGCTGACCTATTCTTCACATAATGTCAGTCGGAAAAGTAGTGGACTGATTCTTTGGCTAATGTCAGTCGGAAAAGTAGCTGACCTATTATTCACATAATGTCAATCGGAAAAGTAGTGGACTGATTCTTTGGCTAATGTCAGTCGGAAAAGTAGCTGACCTATTATTCACATAATGTCAATCGGAAAAGTAGTGGACTGATTCTTTGGCTAATGTCAGTCGGAAAAGTAGCTGACCTATTCTTCACATAATGTCAGTCGGAAAAGTAGTGGACTGATTCTTTGGCTAATGTCAGTCGGAAAAGTAGCTGACCTATTATTCACATAATGTCAATCGGAAAAGTAGTGGACTTGATTCTTTGGCTAATGTCAGTCGGAAAAGTAGCTGACCTATTATTCACATAATGTCAATCGGAAAAGTAGTGGACTGATTATTTGGCTAATGTCAGTCGGAAAAGTAGCTGACCTATTATTCACATAATGTCAATCGGAAAAGTAGTGGACTGATCCTTTATCTAATGTCAGTCGGAAAGGTAGTGGAGTGATTTTCCATCTATTATCAGTCGATCAGATTTGTTTCATTTGTTATTTAGCGTAACTTTTCTGCCACTTTTAGCGAATCGCGACGATGAGGATGAGTGATTATATGATGAAATTCATGAAAATACACTCACAAAGAACATACATGTCCAGGCCGGGATTCGAACCCGAAATTCCAGGCATTGTAGCTCACTGTGCTAACGACTTCGACACGGAACTTGGCTCCATTATCAGTCAGAAAAAGAGTGTGAACTGTTTTTTCGCCTAACATCAGTCGAAAAGGGTGTGGACTGTTTCTTTGGCTAATGTCAGTCAACCATACCCTCTCCTCTTCGTTCACACGTTTATGGTGACAAAACTCTTGCTCGATTCTGAAGTGGGAAGCGAACATGTCCATCGCCATCATACTGACAGTGACAAATTCCTGCGCTAACATACCCTTTAATTCCAGAAGATTTTCGCAACAGCAAAAACACAAGAGGCTTCTTACCATCACAAAAACCCTGCAGAGCTTCCACCTGCCCACCAGGGGCTACCAGCGAGCGGTTGCATGTTGTGAATAATTTATCGGTTCGTACAGCAGTTATCATTATGGCGAAAGTAGGATTTCAAGAGCACTTTGGAGCATAATTATCTTGTTAATTTGCACCGTCTCTTGGGGGAAATAAATAAATAATGATTTCCCTTCATTTTCCAGACCTGAAGGGAGGAACGATTACAATTTCGACATAAGCATGGCACCGATTGTTAGTTGATTGTAATTAGGAAGTGGCATTGTTACATATTATTGAGGGTCTGTTATTATTGTACGGCTAATTTCAAGCGCAGGGCCATAATCAAAAGGCACGTTACGACCTTCTGATTGGTGTTTTTCACTTGGTACAATTTGTTAACACGAAAGCCACTATCTGCTTGAACGTAATGCATCATTGTGATGGCAACAATCAAGGAAGGAAGCCAGAATGCCCATTGTTGCCACTCTCATATAATGCAGATCCTTGTCGTGAGGATCTACAGACATGTTATAAAGCTGAAAGCATAGATAAAGTCGGTTTGTTGGATGATGTAATCGTGGAAGTCATGTAATGTCGAAGTTTCTCACCTTTTTTTTCCAGCCTATTGGTAATAAGGATAATGACAGACTGTGAATTCAGTAGTATTTTTCACTTGTAATTATTCAATTTTTTAATGAATGATTATATTTTTTACCTTCGTTAACACAGTTCGGAAGTAAGTTGACGTTTGTTACTTTTTTCGGTACTTGGCGTTAGTAGTAACGGCACTTAGTTACTTTGCGTTATTTTACTTGTCTTATCTTGTTAAATTCAGAACTGGAGAATTTTTTGTGTCATGCTTTGTTGTATTGTTTTGAACTTGTGCATGTAAAGTTACAATGAGTAAACATGCAGACATGTAACTTATGTAAACAGTTAAAGGTCCTTGCTGTGTGAGAAAGTAACGGAGACAAGTTACTTTTGGAAGTTAAGTAACGGGTAACTATAACAAGTTAACTTTTTGGGTGACTTATCACACTATGCATTACTCTCTCGCATAAAGAAAGTATTTATTCACATGATAACACAATGAGCTTGATACACTACCAATACCAAACATTCCCAAGCTTAGGGTCAAGTGCCCATATTTCGGATAGGTTCCTAATTTCGGATACCAAGAAATTTCCACCTTAGAACAGCAGCGCCGAAGTGCAGATAGTGCCAACTAACACGCTACTTCGTCCCAAAGTTTCACCCTTGTGCGTGACCTTGAGCAATGTTTCTTTAGTGTGTGGCTGATATTTCTGACTTTTCCGGAGTTTTGATGTAATATTTCACCATCCAAACTTAAGGCCTACAACTGGAAGGTTAGTATTTACTCACTTCTGTCTAAATTTTATATAATCTTGAGAGATTCAGCAAACATTATTACGTAGTTTGTCACATTATTTCAGAGGGGGAACGCACAGAATCGCCATATTGAATATGCGACTGGGTTTCCTAATTTCGGATGCTACACGGGTACCTAATTTCGACTATCCGAAATTGTGCACCCTTTCCAAATACTCATTAGTAACCCTATCCGAAATTAGGAAATACCCTATCCGACATTAGGCAACCTTTTTGTCAGACTAAAAATATGCATACAAATCTTTGTTTCATAAAATATACCAAGTATTTCTTATAAATGTTAATATAACTTTCAGAAACATTAATAAATATATGTTCAATGTTTATCAACACATTTATGGCTTATTTTGTTTACATTTAGGTACTGAAAATCTAATTTGAAATTAAGTATCTGAAATATGGGTACTTGACCGTACACCTTTCGTGGAAAGTTCAACTAGCCTCTTCGGTGGTCGAGAGCCTTGATTGGTTATCTGATAATGTCTCCGGGCTCCACTCTCGTGTTGGATATCACTTTGTCAGTGTCGTTTCAGCAATCCATGCAATTATTCTTCCTCATCGTCGCGATTAGTTAAAACTGGAAGAAAACCTGTTCAAATTAAGACAAACCCACAGAATCAGTAAAATTTTGCACCCAGATGGCATGCTACATGATTTAACTTACGAGACAATGTAGAAGGTTGACAGGGGGATGGTTTCTCAAATTATCCTATCTGGGTGATGCTTTACACAAACCTTATCTGGGGCGAGGGGGGGGGGGTTACCATCCTCTCCCCACTTCAAACACTGTAGTGATGGGTCATGGCAGTTCCTTTTCGGGAGGCAGTTCACTGGAGCTTCTTGGTTGAAGGAGTCGTTCACAGGAGGAGCTACCATACCAACACAGCTCGAAGTTGGTTTCGTTGGGCGGAGGAGCTGATGTGGGAGACTGCTTCTGGAGTGGGTGAAAATAATTAGAGGGGAGGAATCCGCCTTCGCACAAGAATGGAAGAGCACATAAACAGCTAAAAGAAACAATGTATCGACTGACCGACCGAGGTTCGGGAGCTGCTTTCAGGGGGGGGGGGGGTGAATGAAAATATATTTTAATGGATAATTGAACCTTAGCGGACAAAAAGTCCTCATCGGAAAGTCGAAGGCAAACCTGAAAAAAAAACGGTGCGTTAAAAAAGGACAAGTTGGACAAATTATATTCTCCCCTCTTCCTTTCCAAAAATGAATTACTACCCCTTGTTGTCGCAGTGCATTACAGCGCCTGGTGACAGACGAGGAAAAATAATTGTAAATATTTTAAACATGCACGTCCGCTGTATTTTTCCCAGGGAAGGGCAAACGAGGTATTTTTCCAAGGTGTCAAAAGAGGCATATTTTGTCCCAAAATAGTATAATCTCCTAAAAAACCTTCAGTTTAAAGTTAGCATGCACCTGTAACGCCCATCTAATAATTAACATAAATTGAGATTGAAATGAAATTATATGTGTAAAATGTACAAATTTAAGGTTGAAATTTATTTTCTAGGGTGGCCGTCGTCCCTCCCCACTTTTCAGACGTTCATGCAATTGGAAGAGCACGGAAACGGAACGTTGTCGTAACTGTGATATGATGATGTTCTATCTGTCAAGTTCCTTCTACAGTTCCTTGCAATGCGAGTTGCGAAAACATGCCCCAAAAAGGGTTAAAGGTGAATTACCTGCCCATCCCTCCCTCATTGTTGAGCTTCTGCAGCATTGCTGTAAACCAGTGATGTGCGTTTACGCGTAAACAACGATAGTTTACATTCTACACGTAGACTATTTTATACACGTAGATGACGTAATCTATGTAAACAACATGGCGAAAGGTGATAACTTAGCAAAGGGCGCCGTGGAATTAAAAGAAAATTATACTACGTATTATTTGCTGATGTGTGAAGAGAACTTTTCATACTCTTTCATCCAAATTCGAACAATTTCTCACCTAGGAAAAAATCTAACATAGGAAACATTCTTGTATTTTATGGGAAAAAGACTAATGTTGACTCACGAGTGTCATCTGTTGGTTTTTCTGCATACTATTTATCTTCTTCCATAGTTGATTATAGAAGAGAAGATATATTTTGTTGTAAATTGGATTATTTTAAGTTCATTAGGAACCAATATAGTTGAAAATGTTACTTTCCTTTCATGAAAGTCTTGAAAATTAATTTGATTTTGATTTGATTTAGTTTATTTTACATCGCGTTTTGTGCCTCTTGGCTAATTTGCGAAGATGGGGATAAGTGATGAAATGATGAAATTGATGAATGGACATTCATAAACAACCAAGCCCGACCGGGATTCGAACCCGGGACTCTTGGCGTCGCAGCGCGATGTGCTAACCCCTCGGCCACAGGGTCGGGCTTGAAAATTAATTTTAATGCACTTTAGATTGTCTACGTAGTCTATGTAAACTACAACCCAATGTAATCTACGCGTAGATTACGTGTAGACAACGCATGTAGACGTAAACTTATAGTGTACGGCACATCACTGCTGTAAACAGAGTTGCACGCATAGGTACGCGGAAAACCGCCACTATCAACAATCAGCAACAAAAGACGGGACCTCGAGCTCTCTCTCTCGCAGGTTCTTAGGAATGAGTCATCGACTGGGAGCGTTGGCAACATACATGCAAAGCTCACGACTCTTGGAACGAGGAACTACCACAGAGGAACTGCTCGTTCACTCCGAAGGAGCGAGCACTTCACAGTTCCCAAGAGGGAATCGTTCAAAAGGAACGTTCACGAACGACCCATCATCACTAAAACACTGATAATACAGATTAATATAATTTGACAAAATGTGAAGTTTTAAGACAGCAATTGGCAATAGCCATATTTAATTTTTGGTCTGATATCCGTTAAACATGCCACTTATTTTCAATATGGCTCACCACAAATCCATGTACACATGTTCATATGGACAGTAATTTACAACCCACCCCCAAACACCCCGTGAAGTTTCTCACATGAACGCAATTCATTCTATTTTTTTTCTCAATTTCCGTGAGACAAGCCGTATTAATGTACAGTAAAACCTGTCTATCCCGGAACATGATTGTTCCGAGCAAAATTTTCCGTCTTAACAGTTTTCCTTCTTATACAGGGTTGACTTTAAATACAGTAGAGAGCGCTGGAGGAAATAATGGAAAGACAGATTTACATTTCGCATTACTTATAATGTAGAGTACTAACTAATGCATGTATGTACATGAATAAAAATGCGATACATTCATCAATTTCATCATATCATCACTCATCCCCATCTTCGCAAATTACCAAAAAGTGGCACAAAAAGCGAAGTAAAATGGACACTCACAAACATCCATGCCCATGCCAGGATTCGAACCCGGGACCCCTGGCGTCGTAGCGCGATGTGCATAGAAGGAAAGAGAAAGATTGAAAGATGGAATAAGAGAGGTGAAGAAAGATTGAGATAAAAGTGAAGAAAGAATCAAAGAGAGATAACAAGAAAAATAGAAAGATGACGAAAGAACAGAGGAGAAATAGACAAAGAAAGGTGGAGAAAGAGGGTAAGAGATGAAAGAAAGAAACGGAATCGTAACAGCTGTGAGTATTGTAGCGCATTCTTTCATATCGACAATGTTACCGATAAGCGAGTGGCAACAGAGGCGTGTTCCACTTACAGTATTGCACTGTTTTCTTGAGAGCGAGAAAAGTAAAGGAATACATTTCCGTCTTACTGAGACTAAAAACATCTCGTTGGTCTTTAAATGGTGTTCCGTTTCCGCGTTAAGGAGGTTTTCGCCTTAAGCAGGTCATTTTCAGGTATAAAATCGGTCCGTTCTGGGGATTTTTTTTCCGTATTTACAGGTTTCCTTCTTATAGAGGTTCCGGGATATGCAGTTTTTACTGTATATAACCTTAAAGAACTGGTTCAGATATACATTTTCCGTTCCATGGATGGAAATGAATACGAAATACAATAAAGTACTGATCGAAAATACAAAAAGCACGAGAAATTATCTCGGTCAACCAAACGAACAGGCAACTTTTCACTCTCGGTAATAAAACTTATTTTACTATATTTTTGCGGGCTGTGAGTGTAATTTAACAGGTGACAGTCCAAGGGAGAATAACTAGGACTTTACTTAGTGGGACCTTGTTCCCAAAGGACATGAGTCAACACCACAGGTTGACACAAAAGTTGCCCTAACATATTAACCTTTCATTTTACAGTGACGATATGACATCCTTTATTGCGATAATCTAATTTAACTGCTGACGTAACGTACGGAAATAATATAGCTACTGGTATTTTCCTTATGTGCTCCTTCTGGGATATCTGCGATTAAACACTATTAATTGTTGAACTGTGTGTTCAATATTTCTCTGTCATCAATTTCCCTTCATTATTTTTCTTCCTAATGGTCACAATCAATTATCGAAATTTTTTAAAAGAGCGAAATGAAATGAAGATTTTCTTGGGCCCAAGCTTCCAGACTAAACAGCAAATCATCTTCTGGCTTTTGATTAAATTTTTAAATTCTCAATTTTGGAAACTACAACAAAAATACGAACAAAATGTGCAAGGTGCCAATGGGGTACTGACCATCTTACTGTTATAAATGTGTATTATCTCATGACTATGATTTCTTACCATTATAAAATATTCGTTAATATTAGTTTCAAATGTGTTAATCCTCAATGACAGTTACGTGTAGACCCAGGATTTTTATGTAATATCAAAGTACAAAATACGTACATAAACATGTAACAGTAATTGATAAAATATGTACATAAATATGTATTATGAAAAGGATATGTAGCTAAATATATAGTATCAAGGAATATGTAACATTTATAATAATCGAGTATCCAAGCAAGAATTCTGCTAGATATTTTTTTTAAGATATTCAACATAATTATGACACATAAGTTGTTCAAATTAAAATTTGTATCAAATTTATAAACTAAAAAAAGCACAGCAATGTGTACATATTTAAGAAATCAATTTTTTCAACTATTAATTACTTTTCACATCGCAAATTATTTTAGACTATGTAAATATGTAAGAGAGCTCTTCTTAACTTTTGAAACATTTTTTTTTTAAAAAAAAAGCATCTACAGAAAGAACAATCAAATAGCTACTTTGGCACTTTTGTACAACGGAACATGTTGTGTAACTCGCTACGTACAGGAAGGTAACTTTCTTGTCCACCGATGCCAAGTCTCTAGGTGCTTTGCCTACGCCTAAAAGCGAAGCGAAAATATGTAACCAGAAAGGAAGGGGGGAGAAACTCCAGCATCTTTCAATAAATAACATCTCGTTTGGGGGGAGGGGGTCCTTCAGCCTGTCTTTCGACTTGGCAGTCAAATTTATGTGACCGTAAGCACTATGCATCTCATTGATTAGAAAATATGACATCACATGAGCTATAAATTTTCTTCATCGTGTTTCGGAGATCAAAATTATAGGAAATATGATCAAGATAGTAAGACATTACCGAAATATGTTTTTTAATGTAAAATAAATTAGCAAATATGTAAAATATGTAATATCTTGGCAAATATGTAAAAATATGTAACATAAAACTTAAGCAAAATCGTCAATTATATAATTCGTTGATATTTTCCTGTTCAAGGTATGTATCTAGAAAGGAATAGAATATGTAATTACATGCAAATCCGATCTCTAGTTATGTGTGTTTCGACGACCCTGAGAATTTGTAATTAGAACTATTTGGTTTATTGTTGCTGGAAATTTATAATAACCGTGGGCTAAAATTTATGTGTGGGGCCTTACCTCCATATTCCCCCACATGTCTTCATGGTTGCAGTGTGCAGGGTGGCTGGTAATGTTTTCACGATAATTACTCTTCATTCAGGTTTGTAATTGTTGTTTTCCTACAGTGCTAAATTGATGCTTAAAACTTCAATAACATTGTTAGAAATTTCAGTTTAGGTTTAGCTCAACAATGGATGAAATCAATGGAATATTTGCATGTGCCCTTCACTTTGATAATACTGCAATATTACAACGCTGTTTCTGTTGCAAAAAGTAAGTATGTTACAGTTAATTACTTTCAAAAGTAGCTATACCCTGTCCCAGCTAACTGTGGAGCATGGCCACGCATAGCAGCAGAGAAGCTAGGGAAATTGAGTGGCCAGAGAGAGCGAAGGAGTACATGCTGCTGGGAAGGCATTCGCTTTCCCCCACTCCAAGCAATACCGTTCCTCTCACGTGTACATTGGTGGAGCCGTCTCGCGTCACTACTTGTTAACTAACTCCCTAGCTTTCTTAAACCCGAAGGTTCATGGCTGCAGCAATACAGGCCTTCCATCTTTCCCTATCTTGAGCAAGTTCTATATACTCTTTTCCATCCCTACCGATTTCCCTTAGGTCCATCTCAACGTTGTCCCTCCATCTTCGTCTTGGCCTTCCTACAGGTCTCTTACCATCAGGTTTCCCAACAAGAATCCTGTAAACTCCTCTTTCCTCTCCCATTCGTGCCACATGGCCTGCCCACCTAAGTCTTCTTGATTTCATTATTCTAATAATATCTGGACATGAATACAAATTATGTAGTTCTAAATTATGTAACCTTCTCCACTCACTTGTCTCCTCATCCCTTTTAGGTCCAAAGATTTTCCTAAGGATCTTATTTTCAAATACTCTCAATTTATGTTCCTCTTTCAATGTAAGGGACCAAGTTTCACATCCATATAATACTACAGGCAAAACTTGCGCAGAGATTTGATTTCGTTTGCCTGCTCTACAGTTAGCTGGGACAGAGTCAGAGGTATAAGCGCACGGCCATTAAAATAGGCGGCTGGGCAGAATTGCGCTGGTGCCACGTGTGGGAAAAGCAAAGCGAAAGCGGGACAAAAGTCGCTGGTTCCCGCGCACTGTGTGGCAACGTCAACCGGGCTGCGTTGCCTAGTTCGAGCGTCAGACCGATTTCTCTCCTTGGCACTTTTGTGTCATCCCTCACCTTTCGAGCAAATACTTTCTGTTTGCAAATCATTCATTTTCTTAAATCTCCGAACACACGAGGCTGTGCACCGACGTGGCAACAGCGCGAACTTCTGCCATCCGCCTAATTTCATGACCGTGAGTATAGTTACTGTTAGAATTCATCTAGAAGAAGTAACTGTGTACACACAACTGGTTACTTCCAAACACTACCACAAAGACCTAACCAGCCACGGTTCGATACCAGGTGTAAGTCCAGTGGTTCGGATCCCACTTTAAACTCTATATCCAGTCCCGATTAGCCTACATGTGCATGAAGTGGACTTAAAACAACAATTCAAACCAAACCAGCCCCCACACAAGACCCGCATGTATGCGAAAAGTGGCCGAAGATAATGCACAATTTGAGTCCACACATCTTTAAACCTGAGAGTACACGAGAAGCTTGCTGCTCATTGGGTTGGGTGGAAACTATCCCGTGTCATAACATACGACGTAGAGGTCGTGGGTGTTGCGGTCATGCACAACGATCACTTCCACAGGTGGTGCTGCACATCGAACGCCTAAATCACCGCGGACTTAGCACCCCCGTGTTCTGGCGCGATATTTCCATCCCTCCCGCGATCATTAAGCAATTACTCCAGTCGTCCATTTTGGTCTGGGTGCTTTATGTGACGGACAACAATTGAGTCTTCACGTCTCATGTGGTGCCCCGCAGACCCTCCGTGGGACAAAGGCCGTAAAGATATCCTATACGGCTCCTACACACGCGAAACGCCAGCGTGTGTGTGCCGAGATGCCAAATCTTTGTGTGTTGGGTGCGCCCGATCGGTATGGCTGGAGTGATTTACTCAACTACTTGTTTTTTTTTTTAACTGTTTGCGTTAGGTTAGGCCATTGTTCTCTTTGGTATGGAATTCGCAAGGAGTTGTTGATGGAATAGGTTGGGTGCGGCCAGAAAACTGATTCGGCACGAGTCTGTAACATTGAAAAGGTCATTTTCATGGACAATACCAACATAAATCTACCAAGAGCATATCATCAGCATATCTGGTTGAAACAAAAGTTCAAGTGTTATATTGTTAGCATGAACATGCCAACCGATACAACACTGTAAGTGAATAAAAGGCTTCGGTAAAACTATCGAAGCCGGGAATCAGATTTCTTCAAATTTACAGGAGAAAGTACTTACGGAATTGAGTTTGTGTGTAACTTCGGAAGTTCGTAGAAGTGTTTTCTCCCATTTTTCAATGTATGTCGCCGCTAATTCATGTATTTTTCTATAATAATGTCCGTCCGATGCACGAAAGCAGTTGCTTGTATTTCCATCCATGTACTTGAACCGGATGTTGCGAGCATCTGATGACGTAATCCCCGGTAAGTGTTTCCAAACACACAGTTTTTTCACTATATTGCCCAACCTAAAGCAACCTAACCTAACCTTACCGTGATGGTGCGTGGGGCTATCGTCAATGATTTTTGGGGCTATTCGTGGATGGTTATACGATCCAGAATGTTTTTTTTTGGGCTATGCGTGAATGGCTTTTGGGGCTATGCGGGAATGTTTTTTGCGGGAATGGTTTTTGGGGCTATTCGTGGATGGTCATACTATCCTGAATGGTTTTTGAGGCTATGCGTGAATGGTTTTTGGGGCTATGCGGGAATGGTTAGGTGGCCAGGAGAAGGGAATTGTAAAACTAAAAATTATACTTTTTTCTATGGTGGTACTGAAAATCATAATTTTGGAACAGGGTTTTTCATAAATAATAGAATTATCTCAGCTCTTAACACAGTAGAATTTATTAATGATAGGATATCATATGCAGTTTTACAGGGTAGGTGGTGTAAAATTATTTTAATAAACATACATGCACCAACGGAAGATAAAGATGATAATACTAAAGATGATTTTTATGCAGAGTTAGAACAGGTCTTTGATAAATTTTCTCAGTATGATATGAAAATTCTGTTAGGTGACTGTAATGCACAGATTGGCAAAGAAGAGACATTTAAACCCACGATTGGTAAAGAAAGTCTTCATGAATTAAGTAATGATAATGGTATAAGATTGATTACTTTTGCAACCTCAAAGAATTTAATTGTGGAAAGTACCACTTTTAAACATAAAGATATCCATAAATATACCTGGTCTTCTCCAGATGGTAAAACTCATAATCAGATAGATCATATTCTCATTGATAAGAGAAGGCATACTAGTATAATTGACGTTCGTACACATAGAGGTGCTGACTGTGCCAGTGACCATTATTTAGTAATTGCTAAATTAAGAGAAAGACTCGCAGTGATAAATCATAAGCAACAAAATCTAAAAATTCTAAAATTTGATACAGGAAAGTTTACTGATGAAATAATTAAGAAAGATTACCAAATTAAACTGTCAAATAGATTTGATGTTTTGCAGGATTTAAATGATGATGAAAATATAAATGAAACAGACGTAAATAAGAATTGGGAGCACATACGTAATGCAATAGAATCAGCAGCTAAAGAAAGTATAGGATACCATGAACCGAGAAAAAGTAAGCCATGGTTTGATAATGAATGTCATAATCTAATAGAAATAAGAAATCAGGCTAGACTTAGGTGGTTAAATAACTCTGATGATACAAATCTAAACAATTATAATAGAATAAAGCGAGAAGTTAACCGCACGTTTAGAAGTAAGAAAAGAGATTACTAGAAAAGTAAAATTAACGAAATTGAAACAAACAGCAAAAATAAAAATATCAGAGATTTATATAAAGGTATAAATGAGTTTAGAAAGGGGTGGCAACCTAAAGTAAACTTGATAAAAGATAAAGACGGTGATTTTCTAGCTGACCCAAGCGATATTCTAAATAGATGGAAGAACTACTTTAATGACCTTTTAAATGTCCATGTAGGAGATAAATCAGAAGTAAATGAAGTCCACACAGCAGAACCTTTAGTTCCAGAACCTAACTTGACTGAAATTAAAGATGCTATTAAAAGGCAAAGAATAACAAAGCACCTGGCATTGATTTAATACCAGCTGAGTTAATTAAATATGGTGGAAATACATTAATATGTCAAATTCATAAATTAATTTGTTTAATATGGAATAAAGAAGAAATCCCTCAACAGTGGAAAGAATCCATAATTGTTCCTGTGTTTAAAAAAGGTGATAAAATGAACTGCAATAATTACCGTGGAATTTCTCTACTCTCAACAACATATAAAATATTATCTAACATTCTTTTAACAAGACTAACCCCATATGCTAATGAAATTATAGGTGATTATCAATGTGGATTTAAACGCAACAGATCAACTACAGATCAAATTTTTCTCATCAGACAGACACTTGAAAAAAAGTGGGAATATAATCAAAATGTCCATCAGATATTCATTGATTTCAAAAAAGCATATGATTCGGTCAAAAGAGATAAATTATATAATATATTAGTAGAGTTTGGAATACCTAAGAAGCTTGTTAGTATGATAAAAATATGCACCAGTGAAACAGAAAGTAAAATTCGTGTGGGTATTAATATGTCTGACAAATTTACAATTCATGATGGGTTAAAACAAGGAGATGCATTATCTCCATTACTCTTTAATTTTGCCTTAGAATATGCTGTTAGGAAGGTAAAAGAAACTAAAGAAGGACTAAAATTAAATGGTGTGACTCAGTTGTTAGCATATGCAGATGATGTAGACTTACTGGGGGATGATGTGAATACAATTAAGAATAATGCTAAAATATTTTTCAAAACTGCTAAAGAGATAGGTTTGGAAGTTAACAAAGAGAAAACTAAATATATGTTTACAGGCCGAAACCAAGTGTTAGGTAATAATCAAAATCTAATTATTGATAACAACTCGTTTGAACCAGTTTCCAAATTCAAATACTTAGGAGTAATATTAACAAATGAAAATTATATTAAAGAGGAAATAAAAAGTAGTCTTCATTCAGGAAATGCATGTTACTTCTCTCTTCATAAACTTTTGTCTTCTCGTTTAATATCTAAGAAACTAAAAGTTAAAATATACAAAACCGTAATTTTGCCTGTAGTATTATATGGATGTGAAACTTGGTCCCTTACATTGAAAGAGGAACATAAATTGAGAGTATTTGAAAATAAGATCCTTAGGAAAATCTTTGGACCTAAAAGGGATGAGGAAACAGGCGAGTGGAGAAGGTTACATAATTTAGAATTACATAATTTGTATTCATGTCCAGATATTATTAGAATAATTAAATCAAGAAGACTTAGGTGGGCAGGCCATGTGGCACGAATGGGAGAGGAAAGAGGAGTTTACAGGATTCTTGTTGGGAAACCTGATGGTAAGAGACCTGTAGGAAGGCCAAGACGAAGATGGAGGGACAACGTTGAGATGGACCTAAGGGAAATCGGTAGGGATGGAAAAGAGTATATAGATCTTGCTCAAGATAGGGAAAGATGGAAGGCCTGTGTTGCTGCAGCCATGAACCTTCGGGTTTAAGAAGGCTAGAGAGTTAGTTTTAGTTAGTTAGTTTATGCGGGAATGGTTTTCGGAGCTATGCGGGAATTTTTCTGTTAAGAAGGTTGAAACACTGCTTTGCCGTTTGAAACACAACGCTAGTCAAGATTTGTCCGCCATTTTGCGTGTTCAGGAAGCGAGAAAAGAACGAACAGTAATTACTCGATATGTCGACAATAGATACTAATTTCGTTAAAAAAAAAGCGAATGTTTTCCAATGCAGAATAAGTAAGTACGAATGTAAACAATTACAGAATAAACGAGTTACAGACAATTCCCGGCTTTGATAGTTTTACGAAGGCTTCAACTTAAGTAACATAGCCAGGTTGGTTTGTCAAAACAATGGATGAAATGTTCTTTTTCGCCCCCACTTTGGTGTGTGTTCGCGAGCAGTGGCGTAAGCAGAATTTTTTTTTTCAGGAGGGGCTGAAATTGTAAATGTGGATAGTGCATAGTTGCTTTCCATTGGAGGGGGCATACACATTAAGATATTTTGTAAATTTATATCTTTCCACTCTCAAAAATGGCTATCAGGGGTCATTTTAAGGGGGGTTGCATTTACCTCTGGTTTCTCCTGGGTTCTTCACTGCTTTCTTTTCAAAATATTATTTTTAAACAAATTCTGGGGGGCTGTAGCCCTTTCAGCACCCCCTCTGTGTACGCCAGTGTTAGCGGGGCTGAGGGTGAAGTTAGGTGCTCTGTTATATTGTAAACAATGGAACATTGTAAATGTTACAACTTCTAACAATGTACATTCCACATCTTCACAACGCCGAACGGTACAACAGCAATGCGATCGTGGATGTTACAGGCTGCAGATGTACAAATTTACACTGAACAACGCGAAATAAAATCGCAAATACGACACCAAAATATATGAACCTTTAGGCAACATCTTTGCCGGAATTTCCAGCGACATCCACCGCGGGGAATGTCGTAATGTGACTCCGATTTAAGGATGAGACCAAACGTAACCGTGAAAATCTTACAGGTCTATGGGGTCATCGATTGAAACACAGGTCACGTACTCGGATGGTCCTCTTCCTAATCCTTCCAGGGGAGGGGGAAGAGAAGGGCGGGCGGCAATCTGCAAGAATAGGAAATAAGAAACCGAAAAGGTAAAAAAAGTTGACCAACAAGTTTTCGTCCCTTATCCGCACCACACGTACCAGAAGAGAAGAACAGAGATGAAAGCTCTTAGGCAGCTAAAAACATTCGCAATCGGAGTTCTTAATCGATCATATGTCTCGCTGGCATCTGTGCTAATGACCTTGATGTAACCGAACACTCTGATGTTGGTTCTAGAGTCGATTATTTCATTTGTGTATCTTTGGAGGGGCAGAAAAAGCTAGGGATAATACCTATCATGTAATCAACTCATATGTTTTCAAGTAATCAGCATTAGTAAACAAATTGTCTTCGTTCTGTCTTTGTGATAAAGTTTATTTTTTGTTATATCCTTTCAGATATGTTTATGCAAAGAAATAGTTAGTTTTCTGAGTAACGTCACTGCAAAAATTTGAATAAATGACGGTCTAATACCGTCTGCGGCCCAACTACCGCAAACAAATGACCAGGGAGTTTTTAAAGTTTTAACGGCTATTATATACCGTAGTTACCCTAATTAATGTAGATTTAATGGTTCGTTTTAAAAAATATATATTAATGGTATAGAATAGGGATGGCCAGATTCGGATCCTGGCGGATCCGAAATCCAGAACTTTCGGATCCGGATCCGTTTTGCCATCCAGCATGCGCTTCTTTGGAAAGTAAGAATGTGTTTATAACATACTGTTACCTGCTAATATACATATATATATATATAATATACATACATACACATATATATATATATATATAGTGTGTGTGCGTGCGTGCACGATTTGTAATTAATAGAGCCCGGAAGTTTGGCAAAATGCCTCTTTTTATCTACTGCATATATTGATAAAAAAATTTCCGGATATACGTTTCTTATGTTGTTTCGAATGTTTTGGAAGCCTTTTCATTTTGCCTATTTTGCCTATTTTTGACCCCACTGCCTATTTTTAATTATAATGCCTTTTTTTGCCTTTTTCAATGAAATTTGACATTTTTTTAAAAAAAAATGTGTATATAAATTATTTTTCTTCCAAAAAACGTTGTTGGCATTTATTTTTCTTCCGTTTATTATGTGAATAATTTTCGCCTTATTTAAGTAATATTGAACTCACGCATGTTTCAATATTGCTGAAGGAGAAAAGTGTGAGAAAAAAGTATTTCACGCTGAGTCAGGATATTGCCTTTCGGTTAACATTTCTTGTACATGATTGACTGCTGAAGTGAACAGGTTGATTTCGAACACAAAGAAAATATTTCTGAAATCTCCCTCTCGAACCTGAAAATTTCAGGAAGTTGCGATTGAGCTTAGTTTACCTCAGCAACCAGTCTTGACAAGATGGGGAACCTGGATATCAGCAGCTATATATTATACTAACAACCTTAAAAAAATCAGTGATGTAATCGTTGCTCTTCCAGAAAATGAAGCGGCTTCAATTCGTGAAGTGAAAAAACTCCTGTGCTATTCAAGTTTACTTTTGCACATTATGGTGCATTGCCAGAGACAATTACAATTATAGCATCCATGAAAATCTTCGAGGAATCTATGCAGCAGATGATGGAAGTGCGAGGAGAAAAGGGGTGAGCTGTTGCGGAAAAGTGCTAACGGGTAGTGAGTGCAAATGAGGACTTCAAACAATTGAAAACAATTTGTGATATTCTAAAAGGTGAAAATGCTGTTACCGAAATGAGTCCAGCTACATTAGCTTGTTATATGTATGCTCCAATAACTTCTGTCGAAGTAGAAAGATCATTTTCTATTATGAAAAACATTCTCTCTGACAGACGAGTATCAATGAATGTTTAGAACTTAAAAAGCACCTTGTATAGTTATGTGCAATCAAGACGGAGAAAATTGAAATGCTCTTCCCAATTTAGATTTTAACATTTTACCAGAAATTATAGATAAAAGTAAGCGACTTCTAAATGTGCTTTTTTCGGTTTATTTTGCCTTTTTTTCATTTTTAGTGCCTATTTACCACATTATAAATGCCTTTTTGCCTGCCTATTTTAACGAAAATAAATGCCTGAACTTCCGGGCTCTAGTAATTAATTAATACACTTACAAGGGAGGTCTAAGTCTCCCCCTCCGATTTCGATGAAACTTGGCAGATGAGGCGAAATTGAAGTGGGGATCTGACCCCGAAACCACGTAAATAGGACATAGGAAGAAACAGGGGGCATAGGGCCTCTCTATACACCTGTCAAATTTCATGGGAATCGGAGGGGGACACAGGGGTCAGATCCTTACTTCAATTTGTCCTCATCTTGACATTTGAGGGGAGGTTGCCCCCTAGAACAGATTTTTAGCCAAAACAAAAAAACACGTATTTCTTCATTTGGGCCCCACTATACACCTGCCAAGTTTCATGGAAATCGGAGGAACGCAGGGGTCATTTCCTCACTTCAATTTGTCCTCATCTTGACATTTGAGGGGGTTTTGCCCCCTAAAACCGTTTTTTAGCTGAAACAAAAAAAAACACGTATTTCTTCCTTTGGGACCGTTTATACACACACCTGCCAAGTATCATGGAAATCGGAGGGGGACACAGGGGTCAGATCCTCACTTCAATTTGTCCTCATCTTGACATTTGAGGGGTTTTTGCCCCCTAAAACCGTTTTTTAGCCGAAACAAAAAAACACGTATTTCTTCCTTTGGACCCCACTCTACGCCTGCCAAGTTTCATGGAAATCGGAGGGGGACACTTAGATAACCTCCCTTGTTAGTCTTACACTTTGTAATTATGTAACACTGCATACATTATAATTTTAATTTGTAAAACTGTAACTGTAGGGCAATTGTATAATTTTTGTATAACATTTCTATCTTGTTATATGTTTTAACGTTTCATCCTGGAATGGAATGTCTCACATTTATGTGTGTTTTCATTTCCAATACATTCGAATGAATACATATTCATTTCAATGGCATTTACAAAATCACCTCTGACATTTTATGTTAAACAAGTAAGATTATTTTTGTGCACGAGTGTCTTAGCCGATGCGTAGCAAAGTATTTTAGGAACAACACTTGAAAAAAATTCTTGTAGGACTAACTAATGAAAAATATCTTTGTAATCGAAGATCATAATACGTTTTAAGGTGTGGTAATATTATAATGGGATTGAGATACGAAGCTCTCGGATCGGGATCCAGATCCGTAACTTTTGGATCCGGATCCGGATCCGTTTGGCCATTCCTAGTATAGAACTGTACAATTCTAAAGTAATCTTCTAGTTCTAAAGAACTGCTTGGCTGAAGTGCAGTATATTTCACCATATTATATGTTACTTACACATTTAATTATTTAGTTAGTTTTCGAACATAAGTATTTGTGACGAAAAAGTTACATTAAAATGTTTAATTTTGACGTCCCTTTTTACATTGAGGAAAATATGAAAAAAATTCTGTTTTGATATTTTAATATTCTGGTCACCTTAACCCAACCGAAATAATATTAACTGATTGATTCAGATCCTTCCCTCCGTTGCTACGAAGTAATATTTAACCAGTTGCTAGGGACACTTCATTCAGGACGGGTATTTTTATACTGTTGTGCTAATGTTTGAATAGTATCATCCCCGCAGATTGCTTTCATAATTTCCAGATGGCTCCATACAGGTTAGTTATTCCACTATAAAGGTTAACGAACAGAGGCTTAAATTAAGTCATATTTAGTTCTTTAGATGTACTTTATTAAAACAAATTAAAGAAGAAGAACATATTTTCATCTGTGCGTTATGTAGATTTCTATTCAGATCATCACAATTCATACACTTCTTCCGTTCGCTTATAAATTATGAAAACGTAATATTATTATTAATTTGAACATACCAAAACTGGAATGTAAGAAGTTACTCTCTCATTTACTTCAGTAACTGTAACTAAAGAAGGAAATTTGGATTACATTGAAATAACTTACCACTACGTAAAAAACTCAATATGCTGACCAAGGCACAAATTTATTTTATAAAAAACATAAACTAAACGTAAGGTTTCAACCTTCTAGCAAGGTTTTCTTCAGACTATGTACCATGTACAAATCATCTTTTGCCAAGTTCAAACTTAACGTCCATCTATCCTAAACTTAACGTCCATCTAACCTAAACTTGACTTCCACCTAACCTAAACTTAACGTCCATCTAACCTAAACTTAACGTCCATCTAACCTAAACTTAACGTCCATCTATCCTAAACTTAACGTCCACCTAACCTAAACTTGACTTCCATCTAACCTAAACTTGACTTCCATCTAACCTAAACTTAACGTCCATCTAACCTAAACTTAACGTCCATCTAACCTAAACTTAACGACCATCTAGCCTAAACTTAATGTCCATCTAACCTAAACTTAACGTCCATCTAACCTAAACTTAATGTCCATCTAACCTAAACTTAATGTCCATCTAACCTAAACTTAACGACCATCTAGCCTAAACTTAACGTCCATTTATCCTAAACTTAACGTCCATCTAACCTAAACTTGACTTCCATCTAACCTAAACTTAACGTCCATCTAACCTAAACTTAATGTCCATCTAACCTAAACTTAACGACCATCTAGCCTAAACTTAACGACCATCTATCCTAAACTTAACGTCCATCTAACCTAAACTTGACTTCCATCTAACATAAACTTAACGTCCATCTAACCTAAACTTGACTTCCATCTAACCTAAACTTAACGTCCATCTAACCTAAACTTAATGTCCATCTAACCTAAACTTAACGACCATCTATCCTAAACTTGACTTCCATCTAACCTAAACTTAACGACCATCTATCCTAAACTTAACGTCCATCTAACCTAAACTTGACTTCCATCTAACATAAACTTAACGTCCATCTAACCTAAACTTGACTTCCATCTAACCTAAACTTAACGTCCATCTAACCTAAACTTAATGTCCATCTAACCTAAACTTAACGTCCATCTAACCTAAACTTGACTTCCATCTAACCTAAACTTAACGACCATCTATCCTAAACTTAACGTCCATCTATCCTAAACTTAACGTCCATCTAACCTAAACTTGACTTCCATCTAACCTAAACTTAACGTCCATCTAACCTAAACTTAATGTCCATCTAACCTAAACTTAACGACCATCTAGCCTAAACTTAACGACCATCTATCCTAAACTTAACGTCCATCTAACCTAAACTTGACTTCCATCTAACATAAACTTAACGACCATCTAACCTAAACTTGACTTCCATCTAACCTAAACTTAACGTCCATCTAACATAAACTTAACGTCCATCTAACCTAAACTTAACGTCCATCTAACATAAACTTAACGTCCATCTAACCTAAACTTAACGTCCATCTAGCCTACCTACAAGTTTTTTCTTCAACACTTAAATACACGTAAAATATCAGCACTCTGCATGAAAACTAATGTGAAAAAACAGCCCGCCCTTGTCTCGGCTTGGTGAGGTTGATCTGTTACAGAATTGTGTTCTTCTTCAATCCTCAAGGCTGAATACTTTTAGACAGTGAAGTCTTTGATAACTGAATCATTAATGGACAAGAATGATTTTTTCAATTGTGTTTGTTTCTTTGAAGGGGATAAAGACATCCCGTTAATTCTCATACTGAGTTATGGTACTTTTAATGTTGACTGGTATTGTGTTCGCTGCTTTATGGATTGATATAAAAAAAATACACTACACACAAAAACTTTGGAATATTGTATTAGGCGATAGGTTTTGATTGATTGGTCCACTTGATGCACAGTAAAGCTAATCGGGACTGTCCAGCAGACAGATCACCTATTGCCTATCACCTATTGCCTAACACGTATAACAATATTCCAAACCTTTTTTTTTTGAGTGTATGATCTGTATAGCATAGTCCAGTGGTACAGGATAAAGACAATGAATGCTACAAGTTTGAAATTGACTTTAATGTCGAATCGCATGAGTGATTTCGTTCCCAAATGATCGATCGCCAGCGTCTGCCATCTTAGCGGTGAACGACCGAAGGACACACCGTGCCACACAAAAACATTGATGATGAGCATTGTTCTTTTTGGAAGCTCGCCCTCCCTACAGTGCGAAACGGGATAGGAAGAAACAGGACCTGAAGGGCATGTAGAAAAGGAAGAAGTGTTGCAGAAGATAACGCCAGTTAAAGAGCAGATAATGGGAGTGGTCCAGTGACATCTTACGGCAATTAGGGAAGCTGTTCGGTGACCGTGAATCAACTCGCATCTTCCACTGATGGGTCAGCTGTCTTCAGATATTATTCGCAGTGAAGCTTCATCTCTACTCGAGAAAAAACAGCCTAACGGCAGAACGTCACTGTCCATTGTGATCATGGAAACAGAATCGTATATATGTGATCAACTAAAGGAAGAAGAACGATGCTGAAGATGCAAGAAGATAAGAGCTACAGAAGATGCAAACGGAATCTGTGAACATCTCCTTAAACCTTATATACAAAGACCAGACCAGTATGTTCCATGTATTAAAATACATCAAGTTTCAAACTCTAATAAGTTCTTACAAATTATAACATGAAAGTTCAAGATAAAACTAAGTCAATGCGAATAAATAGTAAAAGACTTTCTAGAGTAAAATTAGTGATAAACAATAAAATAAAACAGCCAGTTCCCGTGGTGGAGTGGTTAGCACATCGCGCTACGACGCCACGGATCCCGGGCTCGAATCCCGGTCTTGGCATGGATGTTTGTGAGTGTCCATTCATCAATTTCATTATATTATCACTCATCCCCATCTTGGCACAAAGGCGAAGTAAAATAAAGCAAATCAATCAATAAAATAAACAGACTTTGTACACTTGGTAAGCCATATTTACAATTCGAATATTAAAAGGATGTTGAGAAAAATTTAGTAAAATTAAATGGAATTTGGAAAACAAGTGAGAAAATAAATTCAAATTAGATACCACAACACAATTTCAAAACCTGCTCTTCTCTAAGGTAGCGAATGTTGGACTCTTCGTCAACATGATAATACCAGAATGAATTGTTCACAAATGAAATGGTTGCTGTCCTTAAGTGGAATAACCTTACAAGACAAAATTACAAGTGAAGAAATCAGAAATAAATGGGAAGTCGAACCAACGTTGGAAGAAATTCAAAAATATCTGTTAAACTGGAATGAACATATTCTGAAGATGCCAGATAGCTGTTTGACTCGAAAAGTATTGAATTACAGGCCAAAGGGAACGAGCAATTTAGGAAGACCATATAGTCGATGGAATGGTCAATTTTTGTAGTCGCAGAACGAGCGTTCGTTACCCAGACCTGCAAAGAAATGGGTATACTTTCTGCAAACAAGAAAGAAAAATGGAATTTAACGTGCATCTAACCTAAACCTAACGTCCATCTAACTTAAACTTAACGTCCATCTAACCTAAACTTAACGTCCATCTAACCTAAACCTAACGTCCATCTAACCTAAACTTAACGTCCATCTAACCTAAACCTAACGTCCATGTAACTTAAACTTATCGTCCATCTAACCTAAACCTAACGTCCATCTAACCTAAACTTAACGTCCATCTAACCTAAACCTAACGTCCATCTAACCTAAACTTAACGTCCATCTAGCTTAAACTTAACGTCCATCTAACCTAAACCTAACGTCCATCTAACCTAAACTTAACGTCCATCTAACCTAAACTTAACGTCCATCTAACCTAAACTTAACGTCCATCTAACCTAAACCCAACGTTCATGTAACCTAAACTTAACGTCCATCTAACCTAAACTTAACGTCCATCTAACCTAAACCTAACGTCCATCTAACTTAAACTTAACGTCCATCTAACCTAAACCTAACGTCCATCTAACCTAAACTTAACGTCCATCTAACTTAAACCTAACGTCCATCTAACTTAAACTTAACATCCATCTAACCTAAACCTAATGTCCATCTAACCTAAACTTAACGTCCATCTAACCTAAACCTAACGTCCATCTAACCTAAACTTAACGTCCATCTAACCTAAACCTAACGTCCATCTAACTTAAACTTAACGTCCATCTAACCTAAACTTAACGCCCATCTAACCTAAACTTAACGTCCAATAACCTTACAAGACAAAATTACAAGTGAAGAAATCAGAAATAAATGGGAAGTCGAAGCATCGTTGGAAGAAATTCAAAAATATCTGTTAAACGGGAACGAGCAATTTAGGAAGACCATATAGTCGATGGAATGGTCATTTTTTTGTAGTCGCAGAACGGGCGTTCGTTACCCAGACTGCAAAGAAATGGGTATACTTTCTGCAAACAAGAAAGAAAAATGGAATTAGGGGGGTAAGTAATTGAGCCTGTCAAGCGTTTCACATACCTAGGAGTAACATTCTCTATGACTGGGAGTTGGACGCAACATATACAGACAAGAAAAAGCAAAGCTCGCAATAGACCAAGTAATACATACAATAAGTAAAGTACCTCAAATGCCGTTCTCAGTGATTCAGAGTTTGTACAAGTCAATAGTAACAGGAACCATGAACTATGGGGTTGAATTGGGGGGGGGGAGCGTGCACAGTCACAAGCATTCAAACAGAATTTTACAAAAAAGTGATGTGTGTAAGTAGAAGCACTGACAATTGTGGGGTACTTAAAGAATTAGGTCTAAACAGACAGACAGTACAAGCTCGGATGAGAGCTTTAAAGTGTTGGATTCAGCTAGCAAGGGAGGGTAACACGACACTGAAGGGTCAGTGTCTGATAATGCAAGTAAGAGAAGAAAATACGCCTATGGGGGGAGAGATATAAAAATAAAAATAAAAAAAAAACATGTTGAACTCTATTGGGATGGGGTGGGTTTGAGAAACGGGAGGTAGGGTAGATACATCAGTTGAAAATCAAATTAGACAGAGACTTCTGGACATAGACAGACAAGAAATACTAGCCGATTGTCAGGCGAAGACTTCACTAAGGGATCATTTGAAATCAAGGGAATGTGGGAAAGCAAATTACATACATTTGGTAGGCAAAGAAGAAAGGGGATGGTTAGCATGGTTCAGACTGGGGGGTTGGAAACAAGTAAAAATTAAGAATGAAGCAGGGGAAACTATATGCTCCTTGTGCGGGGGAGAGACGGACGGGCATTTGCTATCTGCCTGCCCCGCTACGCGTGATTTGCGAGACAAGTGGGTTAAGAACGTAACAGGGAGGGAAATAATGGAAGTGGTAGAAGATAGAAGAGGAATCATAAGTGAGATAGTGCAATGAGTGGGTAGGTATTTGTGGGATGTGAGGGAGCGACGAGGAAAGGCGATAGCGGACAGCGAAAAGATCGAAGAAACCGCACAAAGTGACCCTAGCTTGTAATACGTCTGGATCCAGCATTGTGCAATATACGTATATGTGTTTTTGTTTAGTTTTTCATATTATTCATACATGTGTCAAATGAATAGCCAATGTGAATCATCGTGTAGAGCGTACAGCCAACGGCTTGCACAAGGAAATTCAAATAAATTCAAATTCAAATAAGTTTATGCAATCAAACTTAAAACTGAGAAATTGACATGGGAATAATCTCGTACTTCTACAGCGAAGGCTTTTCTTCGATTCCGCTGTTGAATTTCTCTGAAAATTCATGTGAAAGTTATGCTGAATGGAAAAATTTTTGCAAGGGAATTTCGAAATTCGGGATACCCAGGAAACAAGGACTTCTGGCATAAAACGGATACTCCTCTCTTCCACATAGTACACCCTGGACTTCATTTTGCATCAGCCAAAACAGACAAAAAAAGAGTACAGCTCGACACAGAGAAATACTCAATTTCGTCATGGGTCATTCCATACCATTCCGACTAATTTCGAATTAATTTGTCGCGCCTCACCGTTTTTAAAATTATTATTAATTTAACCACTTATTTCTACATCTCTCAAGTGTTCAAAACCGACACTGAAATTTATTTTGAGCTTGCTTTTGGATTTAGCAGCAATTTTCAATCAGCGGCGCGCTGTGATTGTAGCGTTTCCAGACCTGCAACTTCTGTTCTATAATTCCAAATGTAATAATTCAAAAACAATTTTATTAAAAAATAAATTATCTTTCTTTTTGTTTATTACCATTTTTGCTTCCGGATTAGTAGTTTCGATGCTATGCTACAATAAATCCGATTTCTTAAAAAAAGATTCTCATGTTTGGATAACAAAATAAGAATAAAAATGAAGAAGAGGGCAAAACAACTTACCATATTTCTTATGTTTACTGTGCAGTGCCCGGAAATGAGGTGCTTGACCCCCTTTTTTTTTCAAAAATCTCTCAAATTTTGAAAATTTTGTAAAAAAATGAAAAGTTTGACGCTCTGTATCCCCAAATGAGGAACTGAGAAAAAAATATGAAATGTGCCCCACAGTTACATCGTAATGTTAAAACTTGGTGAAGGTGTTTTTTCCGAATAAAAAAGATATTTAACATTGAATTTATCCAAATATAGCCCCTTTACAATGGTAAATAACCGGAACTCGAACCCAGGACACCAAGATGTAGAGAACATTGTTGTATACGATTCATTGTTTGATTGCCACGTTTGGCTAATTTGCGATGAGTGATGGTATGATTAAATTGATGAATGGACACTCAGGAACATCCATGCCCAAGCCAGGATTCGAACCCGGGACCCCCTGCTAACCACTCCGTCACGGGGAGCCGGCTGTTGTATACGAATAACTCCCTCAAGACAAAGGAATGTTTTAAGTCAACCTTACACAGACATGCTGTTCTATCCATCCAGCAGACAGATACTGCCAACTCCCAACAGCCAGCTATGTAAAGAAAGAAATTTCATTTTTGTTCCCAAACAGGACGAAAAATAAAGGTTGATTTATGAGACGCAGGTGTAACATAACTTGTTCTTCGGTTTATTATTTGCACAGACATAACCCCGGTGTAATTTGTCCCTTTCCTCTTACAGGCATCTTTTCGGAAGGCAGGTGCTGTTCAGTTGTTGTTTTTTTTTCGAAAAAATGATGGAACGACCGTAAAAATAGTATGCGGGTGCTCATAAGGCGCTTATCGCAAGTGCAGGCGTATGGAGGAGTTTTTTTCTCTCGCGTGTGATTAAAATTCGGCACGTGTATCCTGAAGGACATTTTCTTGCTTGTGTCTGATGTAAGAACTATACTGATTTTTGTTCATTCCTCGTCAGGCCGCTGGGATGCAGGCACTCTCTGTCTGTAACGCATAACTCATATGCATCTGTCGTTGCCATGGTAACTGTTGGGTTACGGCTCAGTGATGTGCCTGTATTACACATTGTGATGCCAATGAATTGAAATAATGATGTCAATAAGCAGAGAACAATGCCTGATTCGAACCAACATAGGTTCATTCCTTAAAACAACACAGGGTATAGAATAAGACAGTAATTAAAATAGCGGTGGACAATTTGCCTACCATTATCTTTGCCGTTGATTATACAGATACAAGTACAGTGGAATCCATGAATATTACCGTGCAAATTGTCCATCATTGTTCGTGCACTTTAATTGACCTAAAAAGAGCTTCAAGAATTAAAATAAAATTCAAAACCAGCCGTTGATAACTTCTGCACCAGCATACATAAAAAAAATCCATTGTTTAAAAACACATAGGATGTAAGAGAGAAATCAATGAAAATAGTCATGGACAATTTGCACGGTAATACTCATGGATTCCACTCAGTGGCGTATACTGGTTCTAAGATCTGGGCTATCTCACTATGTCACGTGGTCTAGGCTATGAATAGAAATACATTTACCAACTCCTAAGAAATCAGGTTGCCAACTCATAAGAAATCAGGTTGCCAACTCATAAGAAATCAGTTTGCCAACTCATAAGAAATCAGGTTGCCAACTCATAAGAAATCAGGTTGCCAACTCATAGGAAATCAGGTTGCCAACTCATAGGAAATCAGGCTGCCAACTCATAAGAAATCAGGCTGCCAACTCATAAGAAATCAGGTTGCCAACTCATAGGAAATCAGGTTGCCAACTCATAGGAAATCAGGTTGCCAACTCATAAGAAATCAGGTTGCCAACCCATAAGAAATCAGGTTGCCAACTCATAGGAAATCAGGTTGCCAACTCATAGGAAATCAGGTTGCCAACCCATAAGAAATCAGGCTGCCAACTCCAGAATCAGCATCATCATCTCACTGATATGAATAACAATATTTACAATTTCTGATCCGAGAATCCGAGAAACTCGGTCACGTTCGAGATTTTGGTAAACTACAATGTATTATGTATGTCAGGGGCTTTCAAATTTTACCTATCGTGGCTCCTCTCCTCTTTCAAAGCCTGCACGCGCCTCCCGTCAATAATAATGGAAAAAATACAAGTGATGTGCAACGCCCGCAGGGGGGCACTTGCACCCTTGAGATTTCTGTTAAGAGTTTATGTAATTCGGATAGTGAAATTGTAGTGATATTTTATAACCAAAAATATTGTTTTTTATGATTTACAGCAACTATTACTATTACGTGACACGTTTTTTAGTCAAAATAACATGATGATTTAATTAAAGGAGCAAATAATAAGTTCACATGAAAGACTCAAAAGCATTCGCGTGATGCCTCTCAGGGTATAGGGTAATATCTCTCTTCGTTGTTCAAACCATATAAAAATCAAAGTTAAGTTTGCACTAAGAAAAGGGAAGTCTATTTTACTTCTTTGCAAACTAAATACTTATATGCCTAACATATAACCCATTTCACTCAAAGAAATTAAACCTCTTATATTTCAACTTGATCAATCTATTCAAAAACCGATCCCGAACTCCAAAATCAAGACAAAACACACTCGTAATTGCCATGGTAATAACTCTTACAAGTATATACAGGTTAGTCACTATCCTGACGTTATCAGTGATAGGTAAATTACAGAAATTAAGATTAAAGAACAATAAACATTTGTACAAGAGAAAAGATAATTAATAACATTAAATATTAGTGCAATGGGAAAGGACGTGTCATATTGTTACTTCAAGTAGCGTTACATTTAAGCTTCTAACTATAGAAAACAACTTTTTGTCCTACATGAATTAATATGTTAAGTACCCTATACAATTATGCATATATAGATATACAGAATATGGAAATTAGAAAGGTATGTATTTTTTAAAAAAACATAAGAAGTCGTAGTTGTAATAGCAATAACAATAATACGTTTCTATGACTCTGCCCTCTGAGAAAAATGTCAGGGGGGGGGCCTTTGTGATGTAAGCTTGAAATATCAACATAAAGTACACGTCATGTGTTTATTTACTGTTGGTACACATAAGTAATGAAAGTATAGTCTAATGTGTGTAATATGGATAGTGTACAATTTTTAATGTTTACAAGCTGGTGTCACTTCATTAAGCGACACGATATTCATGGTACAAAAATAATAAATGCAGACAGTAAAAAAAATACTGGATACAGGTACACAACGTTTGGATTTCTTAATGTAATTGTAGTCTTCTGTCTTACGAAAGCATTAACCAATGCTTTCATCTTTAATCTTTCTCTTACGAAGCAGGAACTTTCTTTCAAGTCTGACACCTTGACTGATTGGTGCAGGGTTCCCGTAGAGCTACATTCAGAACATTCTGTTTGTGGAAAATATCAAAAAGAGACGCCAATTTCTGTACACAGGCACTATCAATGAAGTTTTCAGATTGGCAAGGTTTTCTTCTGCGATGTTTGAATATACAGTTGAGAAACACGGAAGATAGGCAGTGCCTAAGGACAAACAACGTGAGTTGCAATAATTCATAAGATATTGATGTATTTTTAATTAACACAATTTGAACTATCAGAAAACAAATATTTTTTGGAAGTTCCCGCTCCTCCCCATAGAGGAGCTCGGCACAGTTTGAATACCACTGGTGTATATCCAAAATTACTTTGATTGGCTGATTTTGGTTTGTTTACTTCATCTTTCTGCAACGTTTGGTTAATCTGGAAGATGAGGTTGAGTGATGATGTTCTGAAATTGAGAAATGGGCACTGACAATGAACACCCATGATCAGCCGGGAGCGAGTTATTCAAACACATGAAGTTGAATCGAATTGTTCTTTTAAGCCCACTTTATGCACAGAAAGGCTAATCGGGACTGGACCTTCAGTTTAAAGTGGAATCCGAACCACTATGAGCGGGGTATCGAACCCGGGACTCCTTGATTACAAGGCGACGACGTTACCACTGCGCCATCAGGGAGGCGTATATGAAGTTGATATCTACCCAGTGGCGGCGATTAGGGGGCGAGGGGGGCAGTTGACCCCCACTTTTCGCCACTTTTCCCCCCGCACTATGCTAAACTTTATCTACAAAGGGAAATATACTGTCTTTGTCCCCCAGTTTTGACACCTTGCCCCCCCCCCCCGGTTTTGGAACCCAATCGCCGCCACTGTATCTACCGATTATCAAGGGCTGACTACAAAATATATTGTTTCTTCTTCTCGGTCATACGGTACCCCTTCTACTCAAACGTAGACCTGCGCAGTCTCACCTAGCTTTATACAACTCAAGCCCGTTCCTTAAATCTGGATTTTTTTTCACGTATACATGCAACGCTTACTTGCTTGGTTACTTTCCGAGCTCAAGGCTGGAAACACTTCGTCTCCCATTGAGAATCGCATCTTAAAAAGTTCCCGGAGCCAAAAGAGGATTACCGGGCAACCTTATAGTTTTACGTGTCATGTCTTAATATCGCCTCCCCCTCCCCCCCAGTCCAAAAAAAACCCTGCCGCAGTTTGCACTCAATTAAGAAGATTTTTATGGGACCATGAGAGCCTCATAATGGCCGATGTTTCTGACGGCCACGGTTTCGATAAAAAAAAACACGGTTGCTACATGTGGAACGGCAATGTGGGAGGGAGGGGGCAAGGATTCTCTTTTTTATGAACTTGCTAATGATTTGCTGCAAGTTACAGGCCACACCCAGCGCCTGCAATAAAGAGATTCGCAAGTCACTGCGATGTCCGTGGTGTTCGATTTCCATAGCAGTGTAGTTAAGGCGCTCCTCGCTAGATGGCGGTGATGGAAGAATTGCTACAAACCTAACACCAGGATTGGTTAAGGAGTGTCTTAGTCATATATTTGCAAGTTTCAAGTGCAAGACATGCTTGGCATAATGTCGCAACGGGTGATATATTTTCTGTTACACAGAGAACTCTAAATGTATCTGTTGGTGCAAAGAAATCCAACATTTCCTCAGAATTCAGTGTTCTTAATTGCGTCGGTACAGAATTTCGTTGCTGATTTGAATGATATATTTCTTCTCCTTAGCACGTATTTACAATGGTTAATTAAGGACGAGGCAAAACCCAGAACGCACAAATACTGGAGGATCTGGAATTAATTCCAGTTTACAACAGCTAAGAAACTTCACCTGAAATTCAGGCAGACACTGTCACGTCACAAATCCGGCAATTCAAAATATTGGAATAGCGAATCCCCTCAGACAAACATTGACTCGCGTAGTAGGTCTCAGAACAATCATCTTTGTTATAGCCTGACAAGTTAAGTCCCGATATGCGCAGATTGTCGATGACGGCTCATATCAGTTTATCAGTGGTTCATTTGATTTAATCCGGTGTTTGAAAATGCGTGCGGTGCGCGGATCGTAAACTGTAGTATTACGCACGAGCGTTAAGGTTTATAACGAAGAGAAACTACTGGGCGAATGACTTCATTTTCTGAATGCGACATCGATCAGTGGCCTGGTTTTTTTTAAAAATCCGAGTGGGGTGGGGGTTCTTTTCTTTATCGTACAACAATCACTACGAGAAGGCAATCTGATAACACGCTTGCCTGTGTTCTTTTTTAATGCATTGAAATGTTCTTGCTCTTTACTCTTGGCTGATTTTTGAAATGCAAAAATTAAATCATGCCGGGTCCAACGAAATTCACAATCTGCTCTGGAAAGACCCTTAGAAGACAGGCCAGAGAAATTGTTTACAATGTTGCAACATATTTGCGAAATCAGAAGGAGTTACATAAACTTAAGTATAATGTTGTCGAGACCACAAGCGCCGCCACGGGAGTATCTAAATGGATGGTTTCTCAAGTTTTTAAAGGATTGGATTGATCCGTTGTTGTAAGTCAACTTTATGCACAGTAAGGCTAATCGGGACTGGGCGTACAGTTTAAAGTGGGATCCGAACCACTATGTGCCTCCACGGGGAATCGTACCCAGGATCCCTTGATTACAAGGCGACGATGCTACCACTGTGCCATCGGGGAGTTCAAGTTTTAAAAGAATGAAAAGAGTCGTTGGCGAAAGGTGAGCTGAAGTTCTGTACTCCGACAGGTAGAAAACAGTCCAGGAGAAAGCGAATACAAATTTCGTTGAAAATCCTGGGACCATTCCGCTCCCTCCAGGCTGCAACACTGCGAACCAACGTTGCTGCTGAGAATGGAGTGGGGAAATGTGGTGTGAGCTGCGCAACAGCTATTTGCAGCGTCTTATTTTTAAACTCGTCAAGTTTATAGCTATTGCTCATAGCTTTATTCCATTTTGCATCAACAATGCGTTCCTTTTCTTCAACATTCTGCTTTATTAACTTACTCGCGTGTTTCATATTCTCGGAATGATAAACGTGTCAATGGTAAAAGGACCGGTTGCGCACCGTACCTGCCTCATCAGCGACTTCTTTTAACAATAATCGTTTCGGTTATGCATATTGATATATTCTGAATTCTGAGAACTTGGACATATTTAGAATTCCTCCTCTAGCCCCTGAAAGAACCTTCGCTCAAGCGCCAAATAGTACGCAGGGACAACGCTAGGTAGCGTACGAAATCGAGAGCTTCTTTGCTGAAGCGAATAACGTTCGAACAAACAAAACGAGCGAGCCCAGTAATACACGTATAACCGTAATTTGTCTGTGTTAGTGGACCCTCCAATGGTGAAGCGAAAGACGTAGTGAAATTGAAATTTAAGTGAACATAGTCATCATCTCCATGTTAAAATGTAGATTAGTCTGCTTATCAATACACGGTGCTATGTGATGATTTTGACACGCCCACCTCATGTGAAACACGGCGTAGAGGTTTGTTTGGAGAACGTTCTAACGCTGCACCAATATCATCGAGTTTTGCTTCGGTTAGAATCCGTCGTTTTTGCTTAGGTGTTTTAAAATTTAACGATACAGTTTCTCGTAATTTAAGGACAAGATATCTAACCGTATCTCTGTGTGGAGTTGAAACGCATGGGAATTTCTGTACAAATTGCCTACACACGTCTCTACAAGAGTTTGTTTTCACGTAGGTACGTGTCATACATAAAAAAATCTTTGATCTAACGTGAATCTTGCGGCTGGCATTCCAATCGTCTCACTGACACGTCACACATACACACTACAATAACACAAACAAGTAACTGCAAGTAACCAAGAATAACACTCTTGCGCACAGTACGAAATTAACACGCTCTTGGTTTACATTGCTCGCCACTATATTTACAACTCTGTCTTCATCTAGTCGCGAAGGAACAAAAAACTCGAGCTCGGATATTTCGGGTTGCGAGGAAGCTCACGAAAACCATTCACTTTTATCGGTTTCGTCTGCAGTGTAATCCTGATACAGTGTTGCACATTCGAAACCTCCAAACGATTCCCATCGCCACAAAACTCTTTCAAGGATATAAACTTAAGCAGGACGTTACTGATCAAAACCATGATTAAAATGCTTTTTTATCTGTGGCTCTTAACATCGTTTCTATAGCGTATTTATTTGTGTATATAAGAGCAGAACTTGGATGAATTACAGAAGAACTTTTGCGTGTTATAAGACAGGTTAGTGATCGTTTTGCAATATTTATATAAATGTCTGCATATGTCTATAAAAATAAGCGGGCATTAGAGGCCGCAAATGTCGGCTTCTCCGTCAGCGTCGCCCGCCACGCTTCTCCCGATCTCTCGGCTGCAGATCGAAATGGACGCACGGTAGATTAGGCATGTCCAACGTGTCGATCCAAGACCATCTTGAGGTTCGGGCCACAGCGCTCAGTGAAGACGTCATCATCTGGAGGCGATCGTCTTAACGCTGTAAACCCCTTGTCGTAATTTTACCGCAGAGAATTAAGGTATATTTATTAATTGTATGAAGTTAAATTTTGACATTTACCCTTCCGACGAATATAGTTACAAGAAAAAGTATAATATTGAATATTTACACCAAAATTTTCATTCAGGAAGTCACTCTGGCCACCACAAAAATTCCTACCACAGCACAAAGAAAGAGTTGAAAACCGTTAGAAACTTCCTGGCGGAAAAATTTAAACATTGTATATTTTTGAAAAATAATATCGGGAATATTTGTCAGCTACAGTAAAACTCGTATGAATTTTTGTATGTAAAATCAATTGATTAAATCAAAACCCCCATGTTAGGTTGACCGTAAACTTTCCAAGTTACCTAATCAAGTAAATTGTCTTTAACTTTACCCAACATGAATTAACCAGATAATGCAGATATTCTGTGTAGCTACACAATCTCAATACAAAAACTTAATTTCTATAACCTTTCAGCAAAAGCGAAAGAAATTGGTACAAGGGCAGTGTAACATTTCTGTGAATAAAGACTAAACCTAAATCATTTGTCACATTGTAATTTCAATCCTATTGACTTTATTGAACGAAAGATAATAAACAAATTGAATCTTTTCATTGTCGATTCTTAGCGTTCACTTAGGAAATAAACATTTGGAATATTTCCTTACACTGTTTTTACACTAATAAAGTCGTGAAGAATGTTAATAAATTATGAAACAATAAACACTATCAGTGATTTAATAATCAAAGTTACGAACATTGAAGCTTCACAAAGACAGAAAATAAAAAGCAGTTCGCATGAAACAGTTTTATAAAATTTAATACATTTGTAGTTCATATTAACATAGCTAGGTAACAAAATGCTTTCTGCGTGAAAACATTTGTATTTGAAACATAAGTAATATACTCGTGGATAGTATTACACACGAATATTTCATCGAAGTTATTGTTACACATAGCACCCTTGTATTTGAATGCACAACATATCTTCCATTAGCCTCCGATTAACATATAGAAGCATAAAGCGGGATATAATAAGAATGTAAATGTACACATGTATCAACTTTGCCCCGTTGTATAGCTTTGTTTCATTAAGCATATTTTGAAACTGAAAATTTGTGTAAATAATATGAATATTTTATCGAATGCTGGCATAAAATTTGCAGTAACATACTGCTTTGGTAGACACGAACGTAATATTTTAAACGTTGACTAAATCTTGAAACAAATTAATTTGCAATCATAATTAATAATCTTAACGTTAAACAACGTTTGTAATTCAGGGTAAATTATTTGATATTTCTAAAAAAAATTGTTGACAAGAGATAAGACATGACTACATTTAAGAGTAGACTATATTAGATGCCTATTCCGGACACATGAAATGTTTACATCATGAACTATTAATCGTATTTAGTTATGAGTATAAAACCTTTGTTACTTAACTTGTATCTTTTCATAGGGACCAAATCACATGGAATTGCCCTAAACATTTCTCATTTTCAGCAACATCTTAAAGAAATGTGAACGTTACTCTTACCTTTTTCATCATAATTGCCTCTGCAATTGAGCACACAACACTTATACACCATACCTCTTGCACATTTAAGCATATTTATACGTCATATAAACTCGATTACAGTTCTTAAATTTGCATTACAATTCCATATTCACTAAAAAGGTCCAACATTGATTCCGAAGAAGCAAATCAAACATGGCATCTATCTTGCCTCCAGTTGATGACGCTTAGCAAGCCATGAGGCTTTCAGATTGAGAAGGTAATGTTCTATCGCGGGACGTTTTTTGGTCGATCTCAGTTATCTATTGTAATTATACAAATATACGTTATTTGAATTCAACTTCTATAATTTTAATGAAAATTTCAGATTCTGAATATTTATCAGTGCTATTCTGAAATACTATAATGAAATTTTAGTAAAATGTGCTGAATATATAACTAACAATGATGTAATGTTATTTGCGAAACATTTAAAACAGAGTTTTTCATATTTAATAAGTGAAACAACTCATATTTCGACATTATAAATTACTAAAATGTTAACCAACTCTTAAATTAGCATGCAATATTAATTGATCATTATGTATTGTGCAGTGCTTAAATTACTTTAGTGACACTTCAATAGAATAAATATAAGTTGACAATGAATAATGTCCAATTAATATTTCATGGTAATGAAGAACCAGTCACAATGATTCCAAGAATTATCAACTCATAGATGTCTCTACTTTCCTTTATTGTGTATTCTAACAATTATTTCATCATATAATGCCAAATAATTATGATCATTAGCAGAAAAATAGAGAAAAAGGTAAGTGTATTAAGTAGTATGCAAAAAGAGAATAATTTATGTACCTTTGAGGCAATGAACTTTAATTTTTTGTTAAGCCATACGACTATTGTTCTGTAAAATATTTATATATTCTTTTATTGTGCTATAAATACGTTTGTCTTGTATTTTCAGACACATCTTCACCACGGGGGAAAGTTTTGTTTTTCTATCGACACCACTCAGTTTAAAGTGAGATCCGTATAGCTGTACCTCCACCGGGAACAGAACCCGACACCACGTGAAGGTAAAAATGAAATGCTCAGCTACTGTAACATGAAACATTAAAAGTATTGAGCATTATAAAACGCATTCACTCGCTCGTTTGAAGAACATTACATTGTTTTCAATTTTATTGATGCTTTTCGGTACAGCTGTTTCTGCTATTATACTCTGTCTCGGCTTTCTCTGGTGGAAGGTCGCGCATAGCGGCAGAGAAAGGGGGGAAATTGAGTGGGCAGAGCTAAGCAGTACACGCTGCTGGAATGCTGGTAACCGCAGTCGCTTTCCCCCCTCCACGCAATCACGTTCCCTCTCACGTGTTCATTGGTGGAGCCGTCTCGCGTCACTACTTGTGTAGAGACTTGGGTAACACATTTCTTCAAATTTACAGGAGAAACTTACTGAACTGAGTTTCTGTAGACTTTTGGAAGCTCGTGGAAGTGTTTTCTCCCTTCGTTCAACTTATTCGGCCGGTAAATCATGTATTTTTCGACATTAATGTCTCTCCGATGCACAAACGCTCTTGCCTTCATTACGTTCGACTACGTGAACCAAATGTTCCGTGCGTTCTATGACGTAACCTCCGGTCAGTGTTTCCAAACTCGCCATTGTTTTGCCAGAACATGACAATTTTAACTATGTTTACCTAACCTAACAGAACCTAACCTAACCTTGCGTGCATGGTTCGTGGGGCTATTTATGAATGGTTTATGTGTTTATGAATGGTTTGTGGGGCTATCCGTGCATGGTTTGTGGGGCTACGCGTGCACGGTTCGCGGGGCTATCCGTCAATTTCGTGTGGGGCTACACGTCCATGGTTCGTGGGGCTATCCGTGCATGGTTCGTGGGGTTTTCGAACCCGGAAAAAAATACAAAATGAGTAACACGAAAGTAGGTATTTTTCGGTGAAGAAGGTTGCAACACTGCAAACCCACTGATCATCGACAACGCTAGTCAAGATTTCTACGCCATATTGTGTGTGAGAGGAACGAACAATAATTACTCGATATGTGGAAAATTGAAGCTATTTTCGTGAAAAAAGCAAAATCCCACTTTAAACAATGTTTCACAATGCATAATAGGTAAGTACGAATGTAAGAAATGACGAAATGAACGAGTGAAATGTGTTTTCCCTGTACCACACTGTTACCGAGACTTGTTTTTGTTCGCCTGCTCCAGAGACATACGGGAAAGAGTATAGACTGTAAATGTTTTTATATTTAATGAAAAAAAGAGCCATGCAAATATAGTAACATTAATCATAAGTATCATTTTCGTTTTCAAACTGAATTTCCGTTGGGTGATCGAGTGATCATTAGACTATGCCTACGAAGTTTCTGGGTTCGATTCCTAGCCATGGCATGGACGTTCTTCTAATATCGGTAATCTCCATCATCGCGATTAACCAAAAGTATCAGAAAATAGAAGGAAAGTTAAGAAAAATACAATAACAAATAAAAGAGGTTTGAATTTTGTTAGTGATAAATTTTCAAAGAATTTAACACGGGACAGTTATCCAGTTTCTACTGATTTCGTCTTGATCACATTCATCACCATTTCGTTTCATAATAATGATAGCTAATAGTAATTGTGGAAGCCGCTCTGTGTTTTTTTTTCTTCAAAATTTAGCCTTCTTTCGTAAGGGTCCGAGATTGGTTTTGATCAGAGCTTTTTCGAACGACGTTGATAGGCCACCTAACTAACTGTTCAAAGGTTTTTCTTTTGAGACTCGGGGAAGACATTGCTAAAATTTTATTGTATCCCTTCATGGGTCCCATTTTATCATCATTGATGTTCATATTCGCGGTTAAACCAAAGAGGTGGAAGAGTGGCGTAAACTAGAAAAATAAAAATAATAAAAATATGCAAGTGGTGTCACAGTAAAACGCTGGAAAATTTACCAGGGCATGTTTCTATATCAATCTGTCTGTCTGTCTAATCTGTCTGCCTGTCTATCTACGAGGGTCAGTATTTATATTTTGAGCCTAACAATGAAAAAACAGGAATTTGGCAATGGAAACTGCTTTATTGTTTTCGAAGTATTCTCCTTTATGGTCAATACACTTTTGCATTCGTTCGAACCATTTGTCAAAGCAGTTTTTCCAATTTTCTTGAGACACCTCCATAATATGTTTTTTGAACGCATCAACGGCGTCTTCCGCCGACGAAAATCGTTGTCCACGCAATTTATTCTTGACATTCGGGAACAAGAAGAAGTCATTGGGTGCCAAATCAGGACTGTACGGCAGATGACCCATCAATTCGATTTTTTGACTGTTCATAAATTCGGTTGTTAGACGAGATGTGTGACAGCTGGCATTGTCTTGATGAAGAATGATCCGACGGCGTTTGTTTGTTTTCCGTATTTGACCGAAGACCTCTGGCAAACAAATTGTTGTGTACCATTCAGAGTTGACCGTTCTACGTTCCTCTAAAGGCACAGTTGCCACATGACCAGTTTTCCAGGAAAAACAGGCGACCATTTGCTTCGATGTGCTTCGAGCGCGAACAACTTTTGTTGGATTGGGTTCATCTTGAAACACCCATACAGTCGACTGCTGTTTACGTTCCGGCTCATATGCATATATCCATGATTCGTCACCTGTTACAATCTTATATACGTCTTTTGAAGCACCACGATTGTATTTATTCAGCATTTGTTTGCACCAATTGACGCGAGCGTCTTTTTGAGTTTTTGTCAAATTGTGTGGGATCCAACGAGAACATACCTTTCTCACAGCTAAATGATCATGTAATATTTTATATATGCTGGTGGAACTAATGCCTATGGTTGCCTCAATCTCACAGTATGTCATATGACGATCTTGCAGTATTAGGTTTTGCACAGCATCAATGTTTTCTTGAACAACAACTGATTTTGGACGACCTTCGCGAATCTCGTCGGTGAGCGAATGGCGGCCACGATTAAATTCGTTATACCAGCGTTTCACAGTGGCAAAGGATGGGGCTTCATCGCCAAATGTGGAAGTAAGTTGATCGATGCACTCTTGTCTTGATAATCTACGTCGAAAATCGTAAAAAATCATCGCACGAAAATGTTCACGAGTTAATTCCATTTTATTGTTGTCGCGCAATCTCCAAGGCAACATAAACAACACAAATGAAGCTATTGACAAAACATTTGAAGTACGTTATGGTCAATAATGCCAGACGATTCCGTGAAAGCGTCAAATCGCGCCTAATTTCAATCAGTGTTGCCAAGGCTCAAAATATAAATAGTGACCCTCGTATCTACCTATCTATCTTTGTAATCTGTCTGTCTGCCCATCTATCTTTGTAATATGTCTGTCTGTCTGCCTGCCTATCTAATCTGTCTTTCTGTATATACAGGGTGACCTGTAATTAGATGTATTCCCTGAAAAGGGTTAAAGTAGAGCCAGTTTGCAATAAATTTTTCCATACCCCGTCCGAAAATTAGAAGTTTTCGAGATAATTGAATTTCTATTGTTTTTTTTTTTAAAAAATGACAATTTTCCACATAAAAATGCGAATTGAGAAAAAACAGCTCATTGTATGGCACATATTTCAGCGTTTTCTCATAGCTAACAAATAAGTGGTGCGTTGAAAAAAAGTTTGTCCAAAATAACAATCACATGTAAGTAACGGGTGGATCTAAACTTACAAGTGCTGATAAAAGAATCCAATCTTAGTTTACTTGGCAACATATTAATAACAAAAATGGTATGACACGAAGCGTACAAATTACTTAAATTATTTTCTTGTGTCATTAGCTATCCAACAAGGTACAAATGTTGCTAACATTCACATTTGTGTACAAGAAATAATACTTCATTCATCTTCATGTGAATGTAATCAATGAACAATACAATTAAAGAACATTACACGTCTTGCTCAAAGTAGGCACCTCCGTTACGAATGCAGGCACGCAGGTTTTTACGGACATTTGTTCTCGTAACTCGTGATGTCATGGTGTCCTTGATGTGTTGACCAGCTGTTAAGATCCTCTCCCTGAGCTCTTCTCGCGAGTTTACCGGTGTCTTGTAAACTAAGTCTTTCATGTGGCTCCAAATGTGGAAGTCGCAAAGCGGCAAATCGGGGGATCGAGCCAGCCAGGGAATCGGGCCGCCTCGGCCAATCTATTTCTTTCGGTAATTTTCATCCAGCCACTGTCGCACGTTCAGGCAAAAGTACGAATGGGCGTCATCAACAATCATTTGATCGAGCCATTTTTCCTGCCCCAAATCTTAAATGGCATCACTTATGAACATTTTTGAGGAACGGGTTGGCAATGTTGTTAACGGATGTGCCTCTAGCTACAAGACGTGACATGATTTATCATCATGATGACTGCCCAGCTCGATCCCCCGATCGATTTGAAGCATTCCGACTTTTACATTTGGAGCCACATGACAAGACACCGGTAAACTGGCGAGAAGAGCTCAGGGAGAGGATCTAACAGCTGGTCAACACATCAAGGACACCATCACATCACGAGTTACGAGAACAAATGTCCGTAAAAACCTGCGTGCCTGCATTCGTAACGGAGGTGCCTACTTTGAGCAAGACGTGTAATGTTCTTTAATTGTATTGTTCATTGATTCCATGCACATGAAGATGAGTGAAGTATTATTTCTTGTACACAAATGTAAATGTTAGCAACATTTGTACCTTGTTGGATAGCTGATGACTCAAGGAAGTAATTTAAGTAATTTGTACGCTTCGTGTCATACCATTTTTGTTATTAATACGTTGCCAAGTAAACTAAGATTGGATTGTTTTATCACCACTTGTAAGTTTAGATCCACCCGTTACTTACATGTGATTGTTATTTTGGACAAACTTTTTTTCAACGCACCACTTATTTGTTGGCTATCCGAAAACGCTGAAATATGTGCCATACAATGAGCTGTTTTTTCTCAATTCGCATTTTTATGTGGAAAATTGTCATTTTTTAAAAAAAAAACAATAGAAATTCAATTATCTCGAAAACTTCTAATTTTCGGACGGGGTATGGAAAAATTTATTGCAAACTGGCTCTACTTTAACCCTTTTCAGGGAATACATCTAATTACAGGTCACCTCGTATATCCTTTACTTGCCCAATGGGTCACATGTGACCCATAGAAAATATAGGCGTAGTCGGCCGATGGGTCACGATGGTGACCCATCGTGCTGATTAAAAAGTTCATGTGCTTCTAGCACCTTCATACTTGTATGTGAGGCTGTAAACGCTGACAGATGTTCAGATAAAACTTTGAAATGTCATGTGGAAGAAAACTCACCCGCCCAGAACCCCCCCTTCCCCCCCGAATCCGATGTTACGTATGGAAGCTGGCGCGAATTTTAAATTCGTACACTTATTTGACAAAAAATGTTACAACTCGTAGACCATTTGACCAATCTACTTCGGGTAACTTTTTGTTTTGCCACTAAAACATCAGGGCATGCAACCGTGCAGGAATAAAAACGCCAAAGGCAATAAGAGGGGTTGGGTGGGTCGCGGTCCCCAACTTTCAATTAAAAAAACATAAAAATGGGGAGTTTGCCCTCTCTTCCCCCGCTACTTTTGGAAGGGGACGCAATCTTTAGCTTTATTTTCAAAGAATTGTCCTTTCTCAACCGAATGAAAGTCATTTCATGTTCCTGGGTGCATTATATTATAGAATTTGCGAAAAAAAACCTCCCCATTTTCATGACTTTTTCATTGAAAGTTGGGGTCCGCGGCCCACCCAACCTCTCTTATTGCCTTTGGCGTTTTGATTTCAGCATGTTTGCATGCACTGTTCTTCTAGCTGCAAAACAAAAGTTACCCGAAGTAGATTGGTCAAATGGTCTACGAGTTGTAACATTTTTTGTCAAATAAGTGTACGAATTTTAAATTCGCGCCAAAAGCCCTCGGCGAAACCGAAAAAAATGATATTACTCGTAGACTATTTGACCAGTTTACTTCGGGTAACTTTTGTTTTTCAGCTAAAACATCAGGGCATGCAACCGTGCAGGAATCAAAACGCCAAAAGTAATAAGAGGGGTTGGGTGGGCCGCGGCCCCCAACTTTCAATGAAGAAATCATACAAAATAGGAGTTTGCCCCTCTTTTAACGCTATTTTCGGAAGTAAAATTAAACTTTAGCCTTATTTTCAAAGAATTGTCCTTTCTCAACCGAATGAAAGTAATTTTATGTTCCTGGGTTCATTACATTATAGAATATGTGGAAAAAACTTCCCATTTTCATCACTTTTTCATTGAAAGTTGGGGTCCGCGGCCCACCCAACCTTTCTTTTTGCCTATGGCGTTTTGATTCCTGCACGGTTGCATGGCTTGATGTTCTAGCTGCAAAACAAAAAGTTACCCGTAGTAGATTGCTTAAATAGTCTCCGAGATATAACGTTTTTCTGAAATAAGTGTAAAATTTAAAAATCGCGCGCAAAGGCGGCGGCCAGAGAGAGGTTACTTTCGAAAACACGCTCGGCGGTCTAAAGGATACATATCGATCCATCCCCCCTCCCCCCTCTCTCTCTCTCTATCTATCTTATCTCTCTATATATAAATAAACAATAAACAGCAACTCCCCATTTTTTGTCCTGCATCTGTCGCAATGCGCAATGCTTTGTGCATTCAGGAACTTTATCACCGACCGAACCTCGCATGCGGCGGGAGAAGGAATACGAGCTTCCACTTCGGACCACTGCTGCCTCGCTACTGGCGCCGGGTGGGATCTGCCCGCCTGGCATATGATTGATACGTCTTAGCTCTGCTGCGCATGCGCAATTTGCACGGCTCATTATGTTTACTTTCACGGGAAAAACATAAGGAAACTTACTTTCTGGATGCGCCTCGTATTAGAAGTGATAACACGTCAATAAACGATATTATGCAGACAATGAAACTTTCTGTATGTAATGGAAGGGCACCCGATCATACATGTGTTGCTGAAACACTGGAATTTTCATTCTGTATTTATGCAACCTGGCGTCATTGTTGCCACTGTCATTTATGTATTTCTGTCAGATAACATACTAAAAGTAATAGTACTAATTTGGAAAGCTACGCTGACATGTAAAGTCCTAGATTATAACTTCTTCTATTCCTGTACCAGGATCCATCCACGTGTAGCATTTTTCATTTCATGTTCTTTTCCATTATGAAAAACTTGGTAAATTTTTGCTTAAATATATTCACGCTGTAGGAGTTGGCCTTTGCATACTGAAAAGATTGTCGTTCTCAGACAGAAAAATATACCTGTCAGTAGTGCAATCAACCCGGTTCAACGCCCTCATTTGGGGCTCGGTGGGGCCCCCTGGTCTGGCAGTGTTGCCAGCTGCTTACTCGAAAAAATCACCAAGGTTTTTTTTTTTTGGGTCTAACCTAGCCTAAAGCAAGGAGCTGGCAATCTTGCTTGAGGCTTCTTAATGGTTTGCTCTTGTAAGGCATAAGCCTTATTTTCTCGCAGTGTTGCTAACACCTTACTCGAAAAAAATCACCAAGGTTTTTTTCTTGACCTAACCTAACCTAAAGCAAGAAGCTGGCAACCTTGCTTGAGGCTTGCCTTACAGTGCATAAAGCAAGGTTGCCAACTTACTGGTATTTTTGCCATGGTTTTTTACAAAAAAAAAGAGAGAGGAGAGAGAGAGAGAGAGGGAAGAGTTAAACAGCCGACAGCCTACCTACAGCTTTTTTTTGTCTAACCTAGCCTAAAGCAAGAAGCTGGCAACTTTGCTTGAGGTTTGCTTTACAGTGCATAAAGCAATTTTTGCCAACCTACATATACTAAACAAGGAAAGCCGGCACTGCCGTAAAAGAGAGAGATGGATGGGTGGGAACACTACACGGGTTCAATGTCATCAAGTAAAAATCGCCTTAATGGTTTTTTCTTGTAAGGCATGATTTCTATTTTCTCGCAGTGTTACCAACTCCTACCTACACTTTTTTAGTTGGCAAGGGCTAGAGAGAGAGAAAAACCTATAGCTGGGAACAGTAATGAGCGAATGCGCCATATCGTAATTTTCCAACTCCGTATATCGCGACCTTTGTAAACCTCTCTCTCTCGGGGGGAACGATGTGCCACGCACACACACACACACACACACGCACACACACACACACGCGCGCGCATATGTATTGTAACACAAACAAACAAACAAAATAATAATTGTTGTTTTTAGGATGCCTGGCCCCTATAACCTCGCCAGGGTGCGTGGTGCCCAACCAAAAATGTAAAAGTTTTCTAATGGCTGCGGTTATAGATTACCGCACCTCTGTAGAGTTTCACGTGTTTTTTTTTTCCCCCCAAACTTCCATGAAACCCTACAGAGGACCTCCGTAATGCATGCAACGTGTACTAACGACTCTAGTGTTATTTGATGTTGTGATATTTTTGGATATAGAGTTTTATTGTGAGATATAGATAAAAATAATTATGTTTATTATAATATTTTCTTGATGAAGATGGAGAATATGTGCGTGTTACAAATAAAGTTGCATGCTTTTTTTTCATGCAATTTCTAAGATGTTTTGTAATTCATCAACTATGGGTTGTAGGAAAACGATTCTTGCTCTATCTGCTATCGCTCGACGAATACTATAAACATAAATAATGCTTATGGTTTGATTTTTAAAATGGCGAGCGGAAAATAACTATGTTTTCTGAAATTATGATTTATACTTCATATGCCAAGAGGGCTGAGGGTTAGAAAAAAAGATTGTTTGGTAGAATTATGCACACATAATATTTTTGTGTTTTCTATACACAAGCTTAATTATTTTTTTTCAATTATTTACAGGATTCATTAAGAAGCAAGAAGTAGCATAAATAGCACACTCCCACCAAACCCAACACCATTGTGAATTATTGCACAGTATTTATTTTGTGGCACTCCACTATATATATATAATAACATACCCACAAATATTTTCAACAAGATGCGCTCCATGAAAAGTTGTCCTGTGTGCAAGAGAACCATATCAAGCAAACGTTTTGCAAGACATTGTCGCACCTGCGTGCCAGGCAAGCATTTGGCTGCCACCGAACCATGTCCCAGGTGCGGTATACATATTACCATTAATAATTTGAAGAGGCATATAACATCATGCAAAGTTGTCGTCGGAACACCTGTTCCACAACAGTCGACCAGCTCGACCAAGAGGAAAGCGGAAGCCGACTCGCCACCATCCGCCAAACGCGTCAAGCCTGTGGCGAAAGCTAACCAGTCTGCTTTCCAGCGGTTGTTAGAAGATTTTGTCATCACTTCGGAGGGCTCATGCGACGTGCGTAGCTTTTTGGAGAACATGCAAGCCGAAATTATTTCCATCCTCGGTGATGCGCTTGCAATGCACTCCACCAAATTCTACGCATCGCTAGGTTGCCAGTACAAGAAGCCGTCTGACGAAATTTACAGCTTCTGCCACAACACCAAGGCGAAGACGCTGCATCTGGCGGATGTCGACAACCTCGAGGTCATCTACAACCAGTTTACCGATGAGCTGGTGGCAAAACAGGAGGAACATCAAGCTAAAGGCTCGGGGGGTTCGCTGTGTGGCGAGCCTCACGAACTGTGCGTCAAACTTTGTAAGTTCATACCTCTCTCCGCCTCCAGCTACGCCCCCTTACCACCTACTATTGTGGCAAAGAAGACCGTCCTGAACATTCAGAACAAAGACGCCAAGTGCTTTCTTTGGTCGGTGCTTGCAGCATTACACCCTGTCCACTGGAAAAACCATCCACACCGAGTTAGCCACTACCTACCCTACGAGGCAGAGCTGGAAGTTGCGATGGCTGGGATCGACTACCCGGTGGCGCTTTCGGACATTCGAAAGTTTGAGGCTCGTGCGCGGTTGGCCATCAACGTTTACGGTCTCACTGACGAAAATGCGGTGTACCCCATCAGGGTGAGCGACGTAAACGTTGATGGTGCGCAGGAAATTCACCTTCTGCTCATCAAGGACGAGACCCATCACCACTACACCCTTATCCGTTCCCTCTCTAGACTTGTTTCGAGCCAGCGGAGCAGTGATAGTCACCACGTCGAGGTGTGTCGCAGGTGCTTGTCAATGTTCGACGGACAGGATCAACACAATTACCAACATGTTCGAGGCTCCAACATCGCTGCAGAGAAGCTTGCCAGCCACAAGATCTACTGCAATGCCAACGAGCCGGGTGTGGCAGTCTTGCCCAAACCTGGCACTGTGGAGCGTTTCCACATGCACGGTGCCATGGTAGAGCATCCCGCTATCATCATCGCGGATTTCGAAGCCTTCCTCAAACCCCTGTCCACTTGCGATCCCGCCCCCGAAGTTTCTTCCACCACCCCTTACCAACTCCACGAGGCTTCGAGTTATGCATACGTTGTGGTGCGACGAGACCAGCACATTGCCCCCGAGCCCTACGTGTACCGTGGTCCCGACGCAGCCAAACACTTCCTCGAGAGGATGGTTGTCGAGGCCAACGAGATAGGGAAGGTACTGTTGGCCCCCAAGTCTATGCTCCCACTGTCCCCCGACGATCAGCGTAGACACGACGAGGCCATCGCTTGCCCTGTCTGCGTCAAGGAGTACACCGCCAACAACCGTAAAGTCCAACACCACGATCACTTTACCGGTAGGTACGTTGGTCCTTGGTGCAACGGATGCAACCTCATGGCCCGGGACCCGCGATTTATCCCTGTGTTTTTTCACAATGGCTCGGGATACGACTTCCACCACCTCGTCAAGCATCTTGGGTACGACGACATGCGAATCAACGTCCTGGCGCAGAACGAGGAGCGTTACATTAGCTTGAGCAAGTGGGTGCGAATCTCAGAAACACACTCTACCGTCGAGCTTCGCTTCCTCGACTCCCTGAGGTTCCTCCCGGCCAGCCTCGATGCTCTCGCAGGGAAGCTTAGCGACGAGCAAATGCTCATTACCTCCGGAAACTTTCCGAACTTGGACGCAGGTCTCTTCAGGCGTAAGGGGGTCTATCCCTACGAATACATCACAGACCCTTCCAAGTTCGCAGAGACGTCGCTACCTCCTCGAGCAAACTTCTATAGCAAGCTGCGAGGCTCGAACATCACCGACGAGGAATATCACCACGCCCAGTCCATGTGGCGCGAGCTGGGCTGTCGAACTCTCGGGGACTACCACGACGCCTACCTCAGACTTGATGTGACGCTCCTCGCCGACGTGTTCCAGACGTTCCGTGCGACTGCGAAGACCATCTACCAGCTGGACCCCGCCTACTTCTACAGTCTCCCCGGACTGGCGTGGTCGGCCATGTTTCTGGTGACGAAGATCGAGCTGGAGCTTCTTTCGGACGTGAACATGATGCTGTTTGTGGAACGTGCCGTGCGGGGTGGAATGGTCCAGGTGTCGCAGCGACACTCGCGCGCCAACAATCACCACATGGCCACCGGCTGCGACCCCTCACAACCGTCCAGCTACATCATGTACACGGACGTCAATAACCTCTACGGACACTCCATGATGCAGCCACTCCCCTTTAGAGGCTTCGAGTGGGCTGACCCTTCCAACTTCGACATCGAAAGCTTCGACGATTCGGAACATGGGTTCTTCGCCGAGGTGGACCTTGAGTTCTCCGAGAAGCTGCAGGATTTGTTCAGCGATCTTCCCCCTGCACCCGAGTTCAAGTGTCCACCCAATTCCAACCAGAAGAAGCTCGTCATGGATTTCGAGTCCAAAGAGCGTTATGTCCTGCACTACCAAAACCTCCGGTGGTTGATGAAGCAAGGGGTTACCGTCCACGCAGTTCACCACATCCTCAAGTTCGAGCATTCTCCATGGTTGAAGCCATACATCGAGCTCAACACCAAACACCGCACCGCAGCCACTTCTGATTTCGATCGCGATTTCTTCAAGTTAATGAATAATGCGGTGTTTGGCAAAACTATGGAGAATGTACGGAATCGCATGGACATAAAATTGGTAACGATTAAAGCACAATGTCGCAGGCTCGTAGCAAACCCATTATTTAAATCGAGGACCATTTATAATGAGCAGCTTGCTCTGGTGCATATGAGGAAGAGTGAGGTGAGGCTCGACAAGCCAATTTATGTTGGTGCCTCAGTATTAGACCTGAGCAAGCTGCACATGTTCGAGACGTACTACGACATATTACGTCCACATTATAGCCACAACATCTCGCTTCTCTACACGGACACGGACAGCTTGGTGTACCAAGTCCACTCAGCCGATGCATACAGGGATATAGTCACGGTACCATCTTTGGTCAACCTCTTCGACACCTCGGGCTATCCCCAGCCGAACCAGTACGGCATCCTGCCCCGAAACAAAAAAGTGCCTGGCAAACTCAAAGACGAGAAGGACGGTGATGTAATTCTCGAGTTTGCGGGTCTTCGCGCCAAGGCCTATGCCATCAAAGCCGAGGGCAGCGTTACCAAGAAGGCCAAGGGTGTCGGCAGACAGGTGGTTCGGGAGCATCTCGCATTCGAGGACTTTGTCGATTGCCTCAAGACCAGGTCGTCGGTTCTAAGAGAAGAACAGCGCATCCAGAGCGTCGACCATATCATCACCACAAACAAAGTTAGAAAAATTGCGCTGGATCCCAACGACGACAAGAGGTGCGTCCTCGAGTGTGGTATTCACACATTGCCGTGGGGGCACTATCGCTTAGCAGAAAGCAAAACCTGCAACATATGTCCATCTTCAACAGAAGATTCATAAAAACAAAACAAAACAAAAAAAACACTTTGACTGTCATTACAAAAAAAACTTTGACTGTATTCTTAAATAACCAGCATACCTATGAATTTGTTCGGTTTCAAAAAACAGATCATTATGGAAACCATACCAGATCATGAAGTCTTACCTTCCGTGTTACCTAAACTCAACGGTCTGTTGATCATTCACCTCAACAGCATTTGGACGAAACTGAATGACGATGTGGGCAAGATGTTTTATGTTTTTAATAACAATTTACATTTCTACGAAATTCCGATCGACGGGAAACTTCAAATCACCGTGAATCCGGAAAACGCAGGCGAAATCAAAATTTCTACCGGCAAGAACATTTTTCGAATCAAGCACGACAAGATGCTTTCTAACATTACGTACGATGTGTCTGCAGGAGATTATCTTTACATGGAACTCCTCGGAGATTACGACAAACTCATTCCTCTCTTCGTAGAATTACGAATCGTCTATCCTATTATAAATAACCGTTAACCAAAAATGCCTAACGACATTTTCGGCAACACCAAGCGTGTAGACCATGCAGAAGAGATTCTCATGTTGGACATTCGAGTTAAGAAGTTGAGGACCGATTTGATCGCTTTGCAGGAAACCTTAAACAAAAGTTTAGAGTCGGAAATCGCTACGCTCCAAACGCAATGTCTCGACCCCATTCTGAAAATCGATTCCGAACTGAAAACGCTGATAAAAAATTATGTCGACGTACCTTCTTACGACAGCGTTCAAAATATACAGTTGAGCGTGGATTCGCTTCAAAATGATTTGGCCAAATTACAGCAATTTCAATCGAAAAATGAAGATTTGGAAAAATTGAAACTCGAAATCGAAGAACGAACTTCCGCAATAGAAAAGAATTTCTCTGAACTTCAAACCGTCGTGAACGATATAGACGCAGAACGCTTGCATGTCGTCGTTTCCAAATTACAAGAAGAATTCACCAGCACGTTGGAAGAAATTAAATCCAAGTTGCAGACTTTGGAAGATACAATGACGAACCTACCATCGTCGGACGAACTGCAGGTCATCGGTAAAAGCGTCGCGAACATAAAAATTCAATTGGAGGCCTATCAAGATTTCGAACACATTCAAACCACCATCGCTACGCTTCAGGCGTCCTTGGAATTGATCAACGAAGAAATTAAAAATATTCACGCTGAAGCGAGAGCGTTGACGAGCATTCAAGACACGTTAAGCACGGTTCAGCAGAAGATCGAATATTTAGAAAATTTGAACGTCGAATCCAATCTCGCTCATTTTCATCACGTACTGGACAACATACAGGGTGACTTGGAATCGTTACGGACAAGCGTGCCTTCGAGCGAAGATTTGGAAAAATTGAAAACGGCGGTGACGGCACTATCCGATTCGAGCGACATCAAAAGTTCATTGAGCGATCTCGAGAGTAAAGTGGCCAATCTCCCCACCTCCAAAGAATTACATGCTTTGAAAAGGAACATATCTCGAATGCTGAAACGATTGGAAACGGAAACGGCGAACGTGGAACAGATTCGGGACGAAATTAGTTCGCTGGTGTCGACGCTGCCCACTTCGCAGAGCGTCGCCGACCTTCACACGCAGTTTACAGAGATGCGAAGCATCGTGAACGATCTTACCGAGAAGAGCTCGAAATTGAATCAAGTCGAGAACCTTCAGAACATTGTCGTCAACATCAGAGATCAAGTCGGAGTGCTGGAATCCACGCAGGAATCGACGCTGGCCTCTTTCGGTGCCAAGTTGCAAGAACTCAACGAAAACTACAAGCAGTTGAACGTGGAAGTGAAAATCAAACCGTCGTTTTCTGCCGTAACGGATACCATAGTCGAGCATTTGCTGCCCATCGAAAATAAACTCGGACAAGTTCACAGTAATCTGCTCGGCGTCGACACTAAATTCGCTAAACTGCATTTTCTGCAAGCCATCGAAATCAACAGCGTACCCAATCAACAGAGAATCTCCACGTTCGTCGAAGGTAACAAACTGTACATGTTGCATCCTTATCATCCGTACTACAAGTTTCTCCTCGATGGCACGATTCAGATAAACGAATTTTCGTACTGGTCTCACGGTAGAAAAGCTAGCGTTCCTACCATGACTTTGATATCGAATCGTGGTGTCCAGAAAGCAGGAAACATTCCTCTGGCACGTTGGAACGAAACGCGCAACATATATGAAATACACGAAGACGAAGATCTCACCGTTTTCGACGTGAGTGCCGGCGATAAGCTGATCATTCAAAACACGAGCGAAGTGCCACCCTCTTTGAATCCCATCACGCTTGTGCTTCTCTTGAAACGTAATCTCTAAAAAAATGTCTAGGCAAGCCATCGTCGAAGAATTGCATAAACCTGCACGCCGTAACTACGAACGTTTGGCTGTGGTAACCAAGGGCATCGACGACCTCTGGCAAAGTGACCTCGTGGAGATGAGCAGCGGCAATTTGAAAAACGTGCATAAATTGAACAAGGGCAACAAGTACCTTCTCACCGTCATAGACACGTTTTCGAAATTCGCATGGGCTCTACCTTTGAAGGCGAAAACGGGAACGTGCGTCACGGAAGCTTTAAAGACAATTTTTCGCGAAAGCGGTGGCAGACGACCACGGTTTCTGCAAACGGACAACGGTAAATAATTTTACAACGCCGTATTCCAAAAGTTTATTCAAAAACACAAGATTCGGCATTATTCGGGCTTCAGTCACATCAAAGCCAGCATCGTGGAAAGATTTAATCGAACCTTGAAAACACACATGTGGAAACGATTCACGCTTCGGGGGAATTACAAATGGGTCGACATCCTGCCGGAACTCGTCGACACCTATAATCACACGGTACACAGAACGATAGGCATGAAGCCAGCCGACGTTACCAAGTCCGACGAGCAGCGTTTAATTTCTACAGTTTACTGTCCAAAGTACACACCCACGACAAAAAAAGCTAAATACAAAATTGGAGACCAGGTGAGGATCAGCAAATTCAAACGCACCTTCGAGAAGGGATTCACAAAAAATTGGAGCACAGAACTTTTTACGGTGGTTCGAGTTCTACCTGGAAACCGACACACGTATATAATAAAAGATAGTAGCGGCGAGATTTTGAAAGGAAGATTTTACGAAGAGGAACTCTCTAAAACGAAACACCCCGACACGTACCTCATCGAGAAAGTATTGCGTAGGAAAGGTGACAAACTGTTTGTCAAATGGCTGGGACTTCCGGAAAAGAGTTGGATCGACGCGAACGAAGTGATCTTGTGAGTACGTGGAACGTGGTGAAGCGTCTACCGGATCCGGAAAGTCAAACGAGAAAAAAAAAGAACGGCGAGTTGCTTCCCGACAGCATCCGCTGTCTGATCGTAGGTCCTTCGGGGTGTGGGAAAACGACACTGCTCGTGGACAATTTTCTTCTCGCACCGAATTGGTTAGATTGGAAGAACAGGCACCTGTACGTGTTCTCGAAAAGTTTGGAGCAATCTAAATACCAGCAACTGATGAAACTGTACGATGGTCTGGACATTGCAACGTTCGCCTCGGAAATAAAACCACTCGACGATTGTCGTGAAAATTCAGTTGTCGTGTTCGACGACGCCATCCTGGAAAATCAAAATGAAATTCGCAACTTTTTCACGCAAGGTCGTCACAAAGGAATGGATTGTTTTTACCTAGCTCAAACGTTTTCCAAAATTCCAAAACAGTTAGTGCGCGACAACGCTAATTTCATATGTTTGTTTCGTCAAGATCACACCAACCTCAAGCACGCGTACGATGACTACGTAGGCGGAGACATGAACTACAATCAATTTTCGGAACGCTGCTGCTCTACTTGCTGGAACAGTGACGATTTCGGATTCGCTACGATCGACATGACGAGGAAACCCAACGACGGAAAATACAGAAACAAAATCAACGACTTTCTAAACGTTGCAACGTTGTGAGAAACGACGTGTATAAATAACGTCATGACGAAACGAAAAATCGAAGACGAAAATCTCAAGCTTCGCGATTACCTCGCGAAACGCTTCAAAGGTTGGAAATCCGAGAATCGCGGATTCTACGAAGAGAAGAAACGTCAGGATCAACCTGTGATCGATGCCATCAGCGGTCTAGGTAAAGAAATTAAAAGTGTCACGGAACAAAATAAAAATTTGATTAATGAACTCGTACCGCTCGCAGCTAAAAGTTACGCCGTACCCACGCCCATTTCGAGCATTCCTTCGACGCCGTTCGAACTGAAGGATGCACCGGCACGACGTCGAGCCATAGGCAGCACGTCGTCTTCGGATAAGATCGAGTTGGGACCTTTGGCACGAGACTACCTGAGCACGGGGAAATTCGACAAGGATGAAGTGTTCGGATTGTATCCCAGCATGGAAACCAGCGAAGGCGGCGGTGTGGTGTGGAAGATTGGGAAATCGAAGGTGACCTTCGAAGGCAACGACATTAAAGTCAATTTAGGCGACAAGGATAGTTGGAATTCGTTTGGGTGGACGACGTTAGGAAACTCGTGGACCGATTGTTGGTGATAGCCGGCGAAGAGAATGCAGGCAACCGTAATTTCTACAACGAGAAGGTTGGCATCGTGGACATGATCAGCACGAAACTTTCCAACTTCATCGTGAACGACGACAAGGGCATAGGTTACCTGATCAAAATCATCAACACGCTGCCTCCGAAATTTTGGAACGTGGACGAAGGAAAAGAACTCGTGAACGACATCATCAACAAGTTACCTTTCGAGATGCATTTACCTGGCTACCAGTACTGCGGACCGGGTACCAAACTCGAGAAAAGATTGGAGAGAGGAGACAAGGGTGTGAATCCGTTGGATGCCGCATGCAAAGATCACGACATCGCCTACAACACCACGCAGACGGATCTGGACGCACGTCACGAAGCAGACAGAAAGTTAGAGCACGCAGCTTTCGAAAGGTTCGTGAGCAGAGACGCATCGTTGGGTGAACGGGTCGCCGCACTAGGCACCACCATCGCCATGAACACGAAACAAAAATTGGGGTGGGGTATATAAATAACATAGAGTAAAAAATAATAATAATAACAACATGTCTCGCATAACTGATTTGCCGCACGAACTACTATCTAAAATATTCAAAAAGGTAGTTAACGGAGATGTTAATAAACTTGTGATCATAGCAAGAACGACGCCGGCATTTCGAATTCCGTGTGAAATAGTTCTCAAGGACCGTCTTCGGGAGATCAGCGGCCTGAGGTGCGGTGATCTCAACATTCTGCTTTCGGCTGCAGGGGAGAAATTAAACGATAGGTTCGATGAATTGCACGAGGCAAGGCAGGGAAGAAGACGGTACACAGTAGATTGGTACAAGTCTATGCAGGAGACGGAAGATATCATTACGCACATCATCGCGTTTTCCGAAGCACGGACTTTCTTCCTCTGTTAAAAAAAATAATGATATATATACGTGTCAAAAAAAAACTTGATATATAAATAAATAATCTTCGGTATATATAAATAACACACAACGTGAAAAAACAATTAAATTTCTCTCTAACACTTTGAAATTTTTTTTGATATGACGACTGAAAAAATAAGTGATCTCCAAGCATTAAAACAAATGCTAAATTTGTCAGTCGAGTATGTAAAAATTCAGGAATTGGAAGTCGACAAACCTTACACGATAACTTCTGGTTCAATCGTTTCTACCCAGTATGGTCCCAAGGTACGCCTGTTGCTCAACGCACAATACAGTCTATTTTTACCAGATCGATACGCTAACATGTTATCTGACGAGAAGCTATCTATTTTAATCGAGAACAAATCTCGAATTGTGTACAAGGGGACAAAGGAACTTCTTGGCAAGAAAACAAAGCACGTAATAGAATTTGTGTAACGACTGCGAGGCCTTGAAAATATATAAATAACATACCGTAAAAAAAACTACACAAGAAAAAATCTCAGAATATATATATAAATAACATACCGTGAAAATAACACATAGAACATCAACATGAAGCCCAAGGGTGTCGTGTACCAGATACCATATTCGAATCTAAAAAATCTAGGTACCCTCGATGGGTTACTCACCAAGAAACAACGCGAGAAGAAACGTTCTTGCTTGAGCAAAGGACACGGAATGAAATTGCTGCTCAGCACACCTCAATTGAAAAGATTGCAGCGTTCGCGGAAACAGCAAAAGATCGGAGGTTTCATATTCAGCATCCCGGCCATCCTGGCAGCATTGGGGGCCGTTGGAAGTTTGGCCGGCGGAAGTGCCGCCATCGCGAAAACCGTCATCGACTCGAAGAAGAACAAGGCCGAGTTGGAAGAACAGAAACGTCACAACCTGGCCATGGAGAAGAAAGGGAAGGGCGTGATGAAGAAGTTTAAAAAAAAGAAACAGAAGCACTCACCAACCGAGACATTGAATCTCTGATCGAACCGTTACAAATCAAACACTTCAGAGGAGTTTTCATGTCCGACTCGTTACCTTCAAGCGTTAAAAGAAGAGAATGCGGAGTAGTCAACTTGGACGGTCAAGAAAATCCAGGCACGCATTGGATATGTTACCACAAAAATGATGATAAAGCATTCGTTTTCGATTCTCTCGGAGGTGTTCCACCTACAAATTTAATTCATTACCTGAAAACGAACAAAACCTCTATATACTACAACGACGAACGCATTCAAAATTTCGGAGACGTGAACTGCGGTCATCTCTGCCTCTCCGTGCTCGCGTTTCTCTCTAAAATAAATAACCCTACGATCGAGGATTTCCAGAAAGCATTGTGGAACCTCAAACAACATCACTAGGATGGGCGTGTTCCATCTCACGAGCGAATCTTCAATCTTGAAACTCACGCTGCACGACGACATCGTCTATCCTAAATCCGTGGCTCTGCGTGCATTCTACAGCATGTACCTCATACCCAATGTTACGCATCACAACAACAAAATTAGCGTCGGAAGCGAACACATCGTCGTCACGCCAGGCCAATACAATCTTTCCACTTTGCAAGCTCAATTACCCAAAGGCACGTACCTTTCTCAAAATTCGGTCACGCACAGAGTGGAAATCCTATCCGCGACGGAGACCGTGGACCTGGGCACCATGGGAGAACTTTTAGGTTTCGAGAACGACACCAAACTCGAAGCTGGCATCAAGCACGTGGCAACCAACATTCCTAAATTCTTGGCCATAGAGACTCTGAACGTACACTGCAACGTGGCGGAAGGCATGATCACGAAATCTTCGGACGGATTGTTAGGAAGTCACAAGCAGACGGGAATCATAGCCACTTTCAAACCAAGTTCCGAGTTCATGGAACCGATCATCTACACGCCCTCTTCGCCGATCTATTTTCCAGTATGTCGCAACCGCATAGACGACATAGAGTTGGTGGTGACGAACGAGAAAGGAGAGGTGGTGGATTTCGCAGGTGCCACTACGACGGCCATCGTGGAGATCAACGTATAATAAATAACCATACATGTAAAATGGAGCAAATCGAAAGTTACGAATTGCAATCTTTCCCTCCCAACCGTCGCACGTTCGCCAATCTCAACGAGGCGAACAGGGAGATCGAATACGACGTGGACGTAGGCGACGGGTTCGTTCATCCTCACAGAGCGGACCTCTACCTTCAATTCGACGTGGTGAAGAAGGAAAGCGGAGACGCGTTTCCCGCAGCAGCAAACTTGATACTCGTGGACAACTTCGTGCCTCACCTGTTCTCGCAGGTGGAGGTGAGGAAACACAACACCGTCATCGACAGAATAGATTATCCAGGCATCACGTCGACGGCGGTGGGAACATTGAAATTATCCAAAACGGACGCAGCGTACTACCAGGCCGGGGGATTCGAAGCCGGGACCAAAATATCGACGAGAAGTCACACGGTGCTCTTTCCCATGCGTCTGCTGCCGGGTTTCTTCTCGGACTTCAAGGAGATCATGTGAAAGGGAGGACTGCGCGTTACGTTTCGAAGAGCGGCCAACGACAACGACGCACTGATGCGATACGCTACTTTGGGTCCGGACGGCACCACGCCGATAGCCAACACTTTACCCGAAGCGGCCAAGTGCGTCATCCAAAGCATGGAATTGAGAATGCCGGTGGTGGAATACGAAACGAACTACGCCCTCAAGTACAAAGCGGAGATCTTGAAAAGTCCGCAGGTGCCGATTCACTTTCACGGTTACCAGTGCGTGCAGAAGATGGCGTCGGGAAGTCACATGGAATTCGACGTGACGACGCAGTTCAACAACATACAGTTCGCCATGCCAGATTTCGTCGTAGTGCTCTTTCAGACCGGGAGGGACAAGAATCAGGAAAAAGATTCCAGCAAGTTCGACGACTGCAAGATCAAGAACGTTTATCTGAAGAATGGACGCAACGAAGTGTTCCCACGCGAGAATTACAACCTCGACGTGACCAAAAACGATTACCTCAAACTTTACGAAGCGTTCTCGGCTTACAAACGCGTGACCGAGGGAAGCGTGGACATGTACTACACGCCCAGCGAGTTCAAAGCACGGAGACCCATGACCGTCATCAACACATCTAAGAGAAAGAAGGTTGTGGTCAACGATCGAACCAACATCAAGGTCGTCTGCGAGTTCCACGATGCCTTGCCCGAGGATACCCTATGCAGTGTCATCCTGATTGCAGAGAAGTCCTTCGCCTACGACGTGAAGAACGAGAGGGTCACAGAGCAGTTTTAACAAGTTTTTTAACATCTTTTCTTGCACAATAAGAAATTTTCTGCACTAGCACAATCAGTTACAATGGCACAATACGAATTTCACTAGTTCAGATCAGTTACAAATGTCAATTTCATTAGTTATCAGTTACAATATCTTTTTTGCACTATAGCACGAGACAATCAGAAAATTTGCACAAAAAAATTTGTTGTTGTTTTTACACGTGAAAATTAACAATAAAATTTCTTTTTTTATCGTTTCAGATGCTGTCGAAACATCAAAAACACATACACACACACTAGAAAAAAAAGCATGCAACTTTATTTGTAACACGCACATATTCTCCATCTTCATCAAGAAAATATTATAATAAACATAATTATTTTTATCTATATCTCACAATAAAACTCTATATCCAAAAATATCACAACATCAAATAACACTAGAGTCGTTAGTACACGTTGCATGCATTACGGAGGTCCTCTGTAGGGTTTCATGGAAGTTTGGGGGGAAAAAAAAAACACGTGAAACTCTACAGAGGTGCGGTAATCTATAACCGCAGCCATTAGAAAACTTTTACATTTTTGGTTGGGCACCACGCACCCTGGCGAGGTTATAGGGGCCAGGCATCCTAAAAACAACAATTATTATTTTGTTTGTTTGTTTGTGTTACAATACATATGCGCGCGCGCGTGTGTGTGTGTGGGTGTGTTTGTGTGTGTGTGTGTGCGTGGCACATCGTTCCCCCCGAGAGAGAGAGGTTTACAAAGGTTGTGATATACGGAGTTGGAAAATTACGATATGGCGCATTCGCTCATTACTGTTCCCAGCTATAGGTTTTTCTCTCTCTCTAGCCCTTGCTAAGTAAAAAAAAAAGTGTAGGTAGGAGTTGGTAACACTGCGAGAAAATAGAAATCATGCCTTACAAGAAAAAACCATTAAGGCGATTTTTACTTGATGACATTGAACCCGTGTAGTGTTCCCACCCATCCATCTCTCTCTTTTACGGCAGTGCCCGCTTTCCTTGTTTAGTATATGTAGGTTGGCAAAAATTGCTTTATGCACTGTAAAGCAAACCTCAAGCAAAGTTGCCAGCTTCTTGCTTTAGGCTAGGTTAGACAAAAAAAAGCTGTAGGTAGGCTGTCGGCTGTTTAACTCTTCCCTCTCTCTCTCTCTCTCCTCTCTCTTTTTTTTTTGTAAAAAACCATGGCAAAAGTACCAGTAGGTTGGCAACCTTGCCTTATGCACTGTAAGGCAAGCCTCAAGCAAGGTTGCCAGCTTCTTGCTTTAGGTTAGGTTAGGTCAAGAAAAAAACCTTGGTGATTTTTTTCGAGTAAGGTGTTAGCAACACTGCGAGAAAATAAGGCTTATGCCTTACAAGAGCAAACCATTAAGAAGCCTCAAGCAAGATTGCCAGCTCCTTGCTTTAGGCTAGGTTAGACCCAAAAAAAAACCTTGGTGATTTTTTCGAGTAAGCAGCTGGCAACACTGCCAGACCAGGGGGCCCCACCGAGCCCCAAATGAGGGCGTTGAACCGGGTTGATTGCACTACTCCTGCCACTGGCAAACTTTGGATTTGTACCGCCATGTTCGCAGGATGCCGATTTTGTAGCCAATTACGAGCGCTTCCACTGCATGTGTGCAACCACGCAGGACAGATTCACGTATGCTAGGATCGTGTATTTTTTACTGTCGTACAATGAATTGATATCGTTAAGATAACACGATCAGGCTCTAAAACCAATAACGATATTCCTCTCTCCTGTGGAATCTGGATATGGCTACATCAAATGAGACCAGAAGAACGCTTATGAAAGGGTTATATCCTTGGATTATACACACGATACCGTTTCCATGGAGTGTTAGCGTGATATGATCCATATTTTTATGTGACGTCACAACTTTAAAATATGTCACTTATATATTATATTTTTATGAAAGAACACGTAAATGTTGTGTTATTATATGTAATAATGCACCTTGTTTGTAATGTATAACTTTTGTTTAATGTTTATTGTATTTTATGCTCTATTACGAGGAGTTTAATGTATCTTCATGTTTGCGAGAGTGCACTATGTGAATTTGATTTGTATTTCCAAACATGTGTAGATGTCAGTTTTGTTGATAGTATCCTTTTGTAGATAGTGAGTGATTCATCTGTACTTGAATCTGTGTTCTCGAAAATAGTATAAAAGCGAGGATATCGCGTAAGAAACAACACACTTTCGTCACGGATCGACCAAGATTTTAAACTTAAAAAGAACTCCTCGGTGTTGTGCATACATCTTGGTATGGTAGTTCGGGGCGCAAGCTAAGGCTATGTGATCATAGGTACGCCGATAGCCATGCATTGATGCTATGCACAATACTGTAACCATTCTACGTTAAATAATAAAGCTAGCATAAGGATTAATTTGGAAATAAAAGGCTAAAGAGCAAATATTGGTTCAGTTATCATTGCATATCTCTTGGTGTGGTAGTTCGTGGCGGAAGCTAGGTCTATGTGATCATAGGCTTGCCGATAGCCACGCATTGAGTTTATGCGTTTTAGTTGAGTCAATTCATCGACAAAGCGAAATTCGTCTGAAGTATATTCGCATTATAATTGCAATAAATAAAGAATAAAACCTTTCAGTTTATACATACTGCAGTAATGTGGTTTTATTTCTCTGTGCTGTGAATATTGTCTTTGCCTAACACTATCCCTGTACCTGAGAGGAGTCTGTGTACTTCACCGAGTCTCATCGTTCACCGCGGAGTATTATTAAGTTATTTATAAATATAATAATACGTTTAATAGATAAATAATACTTGAAATTAATGTATGAACGTATCAAGCGCTTGTAATACATTCCGGAAAAAAAATGTGCAACGTGGTTGCATACATACAGATTGCATATTTATCGGTTTTGAACGACTTCTAACGCAGACAGAAAGCTTGAATGGTCGTAGGCCGGGAGCGCACAAACAAAAGGCTACGTGCGCTCGTGGTTAAACATGTATACCACGAGCGCACAAAATCCACGGCGATGTTGCCACGTTGTGTCAACTGTTTTTGCCTTTCAAGGGACCCCGGCTTGGTCCTTATAAGTTGACATATTATGTATCATATATTATGTGAATGGCTATAGTCGTAACACCCTATTCCATTTAAATAACCTCACTATCTCATATAGAATTTGGCTTCGTAATACGGCCAATGTATCGCTGCAGAAGGAGGGAGACACCAGCAATCCCCAGAGACATAGTCGAAGGTAACCTAACCATTACACAATCATATATGTGGCAACGCAGCATTGGATGTTGTGCGCTTGTGGCACCTTCCATATACCACGAGCGCACACTTTCACATTTCTGTGCGCTAGTGGGCCGCATCCGCTTGAACGAGCGAAACTTATCTGAGAAAAGTTGTTCCTCTTGATGTGCTGTACGTATTGTGAAAGCTCTTGTGTGTTGTACGGAGACACCTTGTATAATTTGATATTGACATAGGCAACGTAAGAAGTGCTTTTTTGTTCAGTTATTGCAACACTTTACAAGATTACTCTATCACTTCCTTCGTATTTTTTTCTCAATATCTGTATGTGAACTTCTTTCTTGAAGTTTCCTCTCTCTCTCTCTCTCTCTCTCTATATATATATATATATATATATATATATATATATATATATATACTGCAGAGTATGTATATATCCACGCATACACACACATATATATGTTTGTGTGTGTTGCAAGTTCTCACACATTACACGGGCCATCAGAGGCAATGTGCATTGTCGGCGATTTTTATCAGCGGATCAGCCTTGTTAGAAAAAGCCCCCTTGATAAGTAGACGGACATTTTAATTAGCCCAAGTTAGAAGTAAAACTATTTCTTTGGAGCAGGTGATATGAAGGAAGAGCGACAAATACAAGGACCGAATGAGCCTTCCATGATATCTCCCTCATCCGCCCGTCACACTCAATGAAATACATCCGTCCACGAACTGTCAGATTAGACTACCATTACGATCCTATGACCGGATAATTTGTATCGAAGGGAAGAGGTAACTGTCATGTCTGTTTTGAACGGAATTCACGAGATGGCGCGCAAGTGCTGATGTTACAATGTTATTTGTTTCGCAGTAGTGGCAAACCAGGAAAGCGGGTGAAGAGGGGATTGTTCGGTTCTATATTTTTCCTGTATTCAGCTGTCATTCTTTTTCAGGGAAGCTGAACCAAACGAGGTGATTGCCACCCTATGTTTCACTCTCACTCGGGAATATGTGGAGCGAGGATGCAGATAACCGTAGAGAAGTGGAGAGCGAGTGAGCGGAGCAAAACTGTGCCCGCTGCCGCAAACAGCTGGTAGTGGTAGCTGCAGTTGCTTTGCTCCCTCCATGCAAGCGAACCCTCTCGAGTCACCATTTGCGCAGAGAACTTGTTTTCGTTCGCTTGCTCCTCAGACTCCTGGGACTATACATAGCTGGGAACGCCGCCTATGGCCATTTCTACTTATTACACAGCGGGATGCACAAGTATTGTTCTCAACAAATTGTCTATCACTATGTTTCGCTTGCACCATACGTGATTTTAGAAGTGGAGTTCTTACCAGGGATGGACCATATCGGAAGTTTGATATCGCGATATATCGTCAAGAAAATATCAACACAAACGATACGATATTTTTTCCGTATCGTTATATCGGCGATATATCGTCTCCACGATATATATCGCCAAGTATCGTGACGATATAATGCTGACATGATATATCCCCAACACTAAATATATATCGCCAAATATCGTGACGATATACCGCCGACACGATATATATCGCCAAAATATCGTGAAGATATATTGACTAGTTGATATCGCCTGGACGATATTGTTTTCAATACGGCGATATATCATCGGGACGATATATAGCCCAACACGAGTTCTTACGTATGTTTGTACAGATATTGTCAGCATCTTGTGGATTGTTTTGTTTGAATCCCTGAAGCTCTCATTGTATAAAACATTGAGATAAGAAAAAATATCCACTGTGCAAAGCAGTATGAGCACAATGAGCAGTTGAAAGTCAGAGAGAGATTGATTGATTGATTGAATTTAAAATTTTGGGTGCGTCAGCACTAAGGCTATTTTGCACCCGTCACATTATACGGGGTCCAGCCCCTTATCGTTACAAATAGCAACTCTATCGTTGCAGAACTAAAATCATAAAACATTAAAATGTTCTGACTTTCGTTAAAAGCTGAGGCTGTACAGGGGCACTCAGCACACATAAGGACAAAACAACAGGACAACACAAACAAAATTATACTGGCCATGGGGCCAGTCGCCAGAGCCTCGTTAGTCTTCAGTCCAGGGTGTACTAACGTGGAAGTGAGGTTGACATTTGGGTGTACTACGTGGAAGATCACCCCTTACACCCCAGAGAGAGATCGAGAGATATAGAATAGACGGAAGGGAAACTTAGGTGAGAGAGGATTAGGGATTTAGAAGAAATGCTAAAATAATTCTAAACTCGGAGGTCCAATAACAGCCCTGCCACGCGCTAATTCGTCATCTCCAATCAAGTACCCTAAGCGACCAACCTGTATGCATCTACCGTGTAACATTCACGCGTAGATTTGACAACATGGAACTCGGTTGCCACGACAACGGTGCTGCCATCTGTTATCGAAAAGTTACCGCAAAATTGTCGTTAGTACAGCCTTAATAGATGACACGTGGACATCACATCCAGTCCCATCGCCGCTGTTTTCTAGATTGTGTAGAGAGGATACAGATGAGAAATTTTATTAGATTTGGTAAACATAATATGCGTGCATGCGTGTGTAGGTGAGAGAGAAAGAGAGTTAACACCAGTATCGTGCCAAGGATTTTCGAAAGGGAGGGGTTACATAAAATTACGTAAAATTACGTCTATTTACCGTAGTTCTACTGTTCGACGTTAACGTAAAATTACAATACTCTACTGTTAAAATTTAACAGCCCGTTAATTTAGAAAAACGGGTTGCAATCGTTTTGTTCGTGAACGCATGCGCATCCATGACATCACATCTGTGCTGTGGCTAGATTGTGAAGTATAGATGGCGTTGTTAACTGATTCTAGCAATAAACACAAATATGCACTCATAAAACGCCGAGATATAATACTTTGATGCTTAAGTTTAAAAATATTATTTTGCTTAAAGAGAGTAATTCCTGTAAATTGCAGTTGTGTAAACCTTAAGTATATTTTAAAGAACTGTATTATTAAGTTACATTTTTCAGGTTCAGTATGTACGTACTAGGAGTTAATACTTTCAAGCAGGGTACCGAAAATCCAGTGAACAATTTACGAATTTTTCAGGAAGAAACATAAATAGATGAGTTCTTTAACCCTTATCGAAGAGGGCAAATCACGCATATCTTGAGCCTATGCCTCTCGACTTTCTTCACGGTTCTTTGTCCACACATGCCCAATGACCACAAATCTTGTCCAAAGAGAAGGGTTCAAAAAGAAGGAACCAAGAGGCGTTCCTCGAGGGAATAAAAAGAATCAGGATAATAAAAGCCAAAGAAAAGACAGAGGAATTACAAGGAAAAAAAAGTATTGAAGACCCATTGCATATATTTGGGCGTGTGTAGGTGTCAGGACACAGCAACAGAAGGTCGACTGTTAACACCCGAAAGGGTTGCCACAGCAAGGTCGAGATTTCAACTGATCTTCATCCAGAGTTCATGAATGTCCCTTTGACAACTACTTTCGGCAAAGATAGAGGTGGAAGGTCATAAAAGGTGTTTAACTTCAGCTGCTTCAGTCCTTACGTAATTATCCACTATCATGGTTTTGTGGTATGTTATTTATAGCCAGGCCATCCTTGTAGTTATAGTATCTGATTCTGGCATCTAGGGACTCCTTGTCTTCGAACCATCTCGGTTTTAGAAGCCCAACGTGAGCATCCTCTTTTTGTAGGCGAGAGGACGATCTAATTATAAGAATTCGCAGAAGATCCGCCCTTTGAATGAGAAAGGGGAGGGGAGATTAGGATAGTAACAGCAAGGACGCTACCAGACAAAATTATTGGGCTAATAAAATGGTTCAGGCTGACGAATAGACCCCACTGAGATAATCAACCAGTAGACGCACTAATGGTTTTATTAGCAGGCGGATCTTTGGAAGCAATTAAATGAAGGTTCGTGTACAGTCACAGTCAATAAAAATGTACACCTGGATCCTGAAATACTGGCTTCTTTGCAATGTGTTATGTGTGTTGCCTAACTCGACGACGCTGGCTGAACTTACCATTGACAGGGGAGTGAGTCTTTCAGGAGATAGCCGTCACACTTTTATTGCTGTTGACTGTACTGTATTCATAGAACTAACCTCTGTGGATCATCTCACTCCAAAGATGCTCAGTTCGAGTCCCGGTCAGTCAAGGACGTATTTATTGGGGGGTCCGGGGGGTCAGGTCCCCCCCGAAAGACTTACTAAGTACAATAATTAAATAGTGAAAAAAAAACGAAATCATAAAATTACTAAAATTAAATATTGAAAATATACTTATTTAGCATTTGTTTCTTAGTCGAGAGTTATTTATATCCACCGAACTAATTGGAAGGCAAGAATTATATTGGGATCGTACGACTCTGAATGACAGTACCAAAGAAGATTTGTGAAAGATTTATTACCAGGAATTTCACTTTTAGTGAACTGGATCTAACATCCTTTTTTTATGTTCATTGAATATTCAATTCTTTATATATTTGACATTAATTTCATTGCCAGGGCAGATGTTTTTTTTTTTTTAACAAATTTTGCCAACTTTAACTACACGTAAGCTAGATAATGAATAGGTGCTCCTGTATCACCATCCTTATACCGTATTTTTACCTATTCATGTAATAAAAATATGGTAATTAATTTGATTATCTTAAATTAATTAAAATACGATAGGTCACACTAAAAGTTTTTAGACACGCGCAAGTAAAACACTGGAGACCAAAAGTATGAATGCTATAATTTTTCAAAATATTCTCCATGACAGTTGATACACTTGTTCATCCGCTCAAACCAAGTGTGAAAGCACTGGGACCACACATCTGCAGGCACCTCTTGAATGCACTGAACGAAGGCGGTGACTGCCTCCTCGGGAGTAGGAAATGAAGAACCTCGTAATGTATCCTTGATTTTAGGGAACAGGAAGAAATCACAAGGGGCGAGGTCGGGACTGTAAGGAGGATGAGTCATTTCTTCGATGTTAGAGGTTTTGAAGAATTCAATTGTTCGTACTGCTGTATGGCTGCGCGCATTGTCTTGATGCACAATAATGCGACTTCGTGGGCGTTTTTCACGAACTTTCCGTACGATCTCCGGTAAACAAACCGTAGTGTACCATTCAGCATTAACGGTCCGACGCCCCTGTAGCGGCACTGTTGCAATATGGCCCGTCCGACTGAAGAAAGTGGCAACCATTTGTTTGCCAACACTTCGTCCCTTCCTGACTTTTGTTGGTGGGTCTTCATCCGGGAAGATCCACTGCGTCGACTGTCGTTTGCTCTCGGGTTCATAACAGTACACCCAAGTTTCGTCACCTGTTACGATGTCATACACTGCATTTGATTGTCCTTGGTTAAATTTGTCCAGCATTTTCATGCACCATGTGACCCGTGCCTGCTTTTGCTCCTGAGTAAGATGGTGTAGGATCCATCTGGCACAGAGCTTCCTGACACCAAGGCGGTCATGCAGGATCGTTTGAACCTGACTCATACCAATACCCAGTGTTGCACTAATAACTGCATATGTCACCCGGTTATCCTCCTCTATCATGCGACGCACTCTGTCGACGTTTTCTTGAGAAGTTGCTGTCACAGGACGACCATCACGTTATTCATCACTGAGTCGAAATTCTAAAAAAGCAAACACAGTCGCACGGCATGGGGCTTCCTCCTGAAATGCATTTCGGAGACTTTCATAACATTGCTGCTGCGTTAAACCTGCTCGAAAATCGTAAAAAATCATTGCTCTGAAGTGCTCCCTTGTTAAATCCATTTTACTGTACACACACGACAATAATTGACTAATTTCTGGCACACAACAATTAACAACTATAAATTCTGCAGCATTATCACACTTCACAGACTACTAACTTCAACATATCCTAGAGACAATGTATTGCTGCAATCAGTGTTGCCGCATCTAAAAACTTTTAGTGTCACCCACATAGTATTAATTAATATAATTATAATTATTGCAGTTCACCCATATTTATTATTATTATTATGAGACATTTGGTGCAGCCCCCCGAAATAAATTTCTAGATACGTGCCTGCGGTCAGTCCATTGGTTCTTTGGCATTTCTCAACCAGACATTACTCATCATTATAATCGCTTTTATTTTTTAGAATATAGTCCAGTCAGTAGGGTGTCCGGCTGCCACGCGGAGACCCGGGTTCGATTCTCGGATAGGGTGGGTGATTTTTCAGGGGAATTTTCCAGCAGTGCCATTGTTGGGATGTAAGAGGTTACACTTTCTGAAGACACACAAATGTCAGCATCACTTCCATGTAGTACACCTTGGACTGCATTTTGAAGACTAACGAGGGTCTGGCGACTGGACTCATGGCCAGTGTTCTGTCTTAGTGTTCATATTTGTTCTTTCATCCATTCATCTCATCAATATTCATCCTCATATTTGCGATTAGCCAAAATCTGCAGAAAAGCGAAGTAGACTGTGCCAATTCATTCAATCGATCAAATATTTGCTTTGGTTCACCCAGCCTTTAAGAAATTAGCACTTGGGTGGGTAAAAACCGCCCGGAGCGTGTTGCTCATCACATCACCTCCACAAAGAGCCTAGGTTGTGAATGTATGGGAGCCTACCACTACATCTCCATTCTATGCCTTCACGGGAAGCTGTAATGTGCACTGGTAGATTTACACTTATCTTGAAACAAATGCTGTTAAAACTCAAATGCCACATTATAAAATAAGAACTGTTTTTCATTTGTTTTCATGGAAGACAAAATGTTCAATATTTCCAACTCAGGGGCGCCGACTTGTCAAAATTATTGAAGGGGGCCTCTGATCACTGAAATAAATTAATGAATGACTCCCTCCCTCCCTTTTTTAAGTTTTGGCCTCAGTGTTCGGAATCTCATAAAAGCCCACCAATTCCTCTAAAATATCAACATTTTTATTCACAGTTCGAATGCAGAATAGTAATTGTCCACGGATGGATATGTCACAAGTTTCGTCAACCATAATAGCAAAATATTCCCGAGTTTTAATATCTGCTACCACGGAGCGCAAAACAGATCTCCCTAATATATCAATGATCTCGTTCTGAATGTCATGTGAGAGCCATTTGTAGCCCGAACGTCCCATCCACTCTCCTAGTTCATGCACATCGTCTTTTGAAACTCTTTTTAGTAAAAACTTTAACAATACTCATAATTACATACTTAGTATATCGTAATAAGTCATGTTTCGCTGTCTCTGCTCATAGCCCCCCCCCCCTCCTAAGTTGATGGTTGAGCGGTCTCAGCCCCCCAAAGTTGATGGTCTATAACATTTCAAATGTGTATAAAAGTTAAGTTCATGTGGCACAATTCAGAGTAAACTTTACAAGAGAAGCAAAATAATACATTAGATCATCTTAAGCAAAATTTTTGGTGGGCTCGAGCCGACCCAAGCCCCATGGAGTCTGCGCCTATGAACGTAATGGATTTTCACGTAGGCACTAACGCTGCGTTGGTAACTTATGTGCTCAGTTCGCACGTGCTACGTTTCTATTCGTGTTCAGACCCGGATTAAGACGAAATTGGGCCTGATGCTGCTGAATAATAGTAACTGTATAATAAGTAACGCTGTGACTAGGCGTCCGAAATTGGGGCTCCAAATTTCATTCTAAGATTTATTTTCAGGTTAATATAACAAAAGAAAACTGTTCAGCTTTCGGAAAATTCTCGTCTGTTTTCATCTGGGCCTATTTCAGGAATGGGCCTAATGCTGCAGCATCAATAGCACCCACCTTAATCCGCCGCTTCGCTAATTTCATCCCATCAGCCTTCATCTTCGTCGTAGCGATTAACCAAAAACGGCAGAAAAGCGACGTCGAATAAGCAACATGCACGTTCTCTATCCACGTTTACGCGCCAAGCGGATAAGCGTTCGGATGAGAATCCACTTGATATTGGCCTACAAGTGATGACGTCATCGTGGTAAGGAAATGTAAAAAGATATTTCTTCTAATGTTCGGCAACTTTTGCACGACGTCATTGGCAATTTCCTCAACGTACATGCTCCACGACACAGATTGCAACATCATCCCCAAGGAGGTGCATCAAGAATAAAACAATAATAAAGAAATGTAATTTATCTCAAAGTTATCCATCATCAGGATCTTGACATGGTCTTCACAACTTTACGAAAAACAGGAAATAAAAAGGAAGAGAAGAAGCGAATGGTTAAGGCTGCCTCCAGTCAGAAACTTCAGTTTGTGGAACCTGGCTTCCGCCCACTTAATCACCGTCTTTTTCTCTCCAGTTACGCTGGTAGACCACCTCCCTTTTCGCTACTGTCAGTGTTGCCAAATAAGAGACTGAATTTGTTACCAAAACGAGTAACTTTTTGTATCTTTTTGTTCCTCGCCCGGTTTCATCGCCAAATAAGACAGCCATGTATGTGTGCAATTCCACAGAGGGTTCGAATGTGGGTATGGTACCTACGCTAACATTAAAATGCATCTTGATGCCTCCGGTTGGCGTAGCGGTAACGTCGTTAAATTGCAATCAAGAGTTTCCGCGTTCGATGCCCGGTGGAGCCATGTACTAGTTTGGATCCCACTTTAAACTGTAGGTCCAGTCCCAGAGCATAAAATGAACTTAAAAACTCAAGTGAGGCTAATTGCGACGATGAAATTTATGAATGGACACTCACAAATATCCATGCCCAGGCCGGGATTCGATTCCGGGACCCCTGGCGTCGTAGCGCTATGCTAACCACTCCGCAAAGTGGGCCGGCATAAGCTCGAAAGTAAAACGTTCCCGTACAATGCTTTCCTTACAAATTCAGAGATGTTATCTTGCATCTTTCAATCAATTACCGTAAACCTTACTATTCTTTCATATATTATACTCTGGTATTACTTTACTATACCGGAGACACATATCAATGATATATTTCGCAGTTTTTTACATTGCTAACGTACTCTTCTGCATTGCGGAACATTTCTTTACGTGAAATAATGAATTTATAACGAAAATAATGTATATTTCTTACATTAACGAGTACTTACTGTTGTTCCTTATTTCCCACAAATCATCCACGGGTAGCCCCAAAAATCATTGACGTTAGCCCAAAAATTCACGATAGCCCCACGAACCATCACGGGAACGAGGTATGTCTACTAGGTTAGGTTAGGCCTCTTAGGTTAGGTTCCATTAGCACTCCTTTCGTTCAATTTAGCATATACGGACAACATCATGGCGGCAGCAGCAATAGCGCATCGGAAATATATTTTCGTAGAGAACCACATGCATTCGCATTAAAATGGATCAAAACTATTCCCGAACATCAACAACGCTACAGAAAATGATTTGCGTAAGTACTTTCTCCTGTAAATTTGAAGAAATCCGTCTCCGGTATAGTAAAGTGTTACCTATACTCTTACACAACGAGGCTCATGTTATGCTAAATCTACCACAAAGCTCAAGTCATTTTATTTCATTGTTCCACATGTTATTCATGGTACAGGATAATTCATTTTTTTCCTATTAAATATTCCCCAGGTGGTGTGGATTAACTATGCAGACGTTCAAAAGCGAATTAACAACTATCAGCTCCATCTATTGAGAAAATGTTTATTTACTATCTCTCATAGTAATCAAGCGCACCTAGGTTCATTGCCAGTGGAGGTATAGCTAGATTTCCACTTTAAGCTGTTTGTAGGCTACTGTAGGTCCAGTCCATACTATAAAAATTGACCTAAAACACAGTTAAACATGTTCATTTTTCTGTAATTTGATACTTATGCATCCTTAATAAAACGCGTGGACAGAAGATTGTGGTGTAAGGGTGTTTGTTGTGTGTGGTGCGGAAAGAAGGATGGATTTAGTGGTTGTCCCAAGTGGAAGTTCCCTACGAGTATGTTCTAACAAAAATTCTCGTTCGCATGGAAGTTCCCTACGAGTATGTTCTAACAAAAATTCTCGTTCGTATGGAAGTTCCCTACGAGTATGTTCTAATAAAAATTCTCGTTCGCATGGAAGTTCCCTACGAGTATGTTCTAACAAAAATTCTCGTTCGCATGGAAGTTCCGTACAAGTATGTTCTAACAAAAATTCCCGTTCGCATAGGAAGTTCCCTACGAGTATGTTCTAACAAAAATTTTCGTTAACTAAAATCCAGCATTCTAATGGTGATGAATGGTTGGGATCCCGCTTTAAACTGTAGGCCCAGTCCAGATTAGCCTCTCTGCATAAAACTGGACGAAGAGTGACAGTTTCGCACCAAAACATAGGGCAAGTGAGTTTGAATTTCTCCCCATGTTGCAAATGAAACTTGATTATTAAGCTAGTTACGATCTGTAAATAATATGATGAACAATTATTGATAATAATAATAATAATAATAATAATAATAATAATAATAATCGGTGACTCGACAGCCCTGAAAGGGCCTTGACCTATCTCCTGACTGCCAGTCTCCCTCCCACAATCCTACCTAAAATAGAGGTGTGGAGTTCTTCAACGGTAATGGGGTGACGTGGGGTCAACACGTCGAAACCCCAGCCATTATAGGAGATTTTTATGACCGGGTTACGCTACTCACTCGTAGCTCCCCAATTTCCTCACGATGGTGGGTTGCCACCGGTCCTATACACAGGGCGAGAACCCAGGCGGACTCGAACCCGTGATTCCCGCAGTCGGAGCCCAAAGCACAGCGCCTTAGACCCCACGGCCACGGAGGAGGACACAATTATTTATACACTCCCATGTCTTTCTTATGGAGGAGCAACTTCACGTTACGGCTAATCAAATGGAAGTTTCGACTTTTCCTACCACAAGCTAAATCTTCAACCTGTCATGTTTCCGCTGATGTGTTTTCTGCACCATCTTGTTCCCAAGAGAACAAGTAAGGAAATACTACCATAATCGCAATCCTGTCCCCCCCTCCTACAACCGTCCAGGGCAGAGACCTCTCTTTCCCCGGGTTTCCGCGCGGAAAGATCGGTGGGGGAGGAGCTGTTTCGGGTCCTCGTGACTGACTGGACGTGGAAACTGTTCCCCGTGGCCTTAAAACAAACTTTAAAGTCTTAAAAAACGTATAAACTAATTTCGATTTCACAGAGGTCCGTCGACTCTACAAGTCTCGAAATCCAAGCCGTGGTGATTCGTCAGGAGTGTCGCTAATGACATTTATGAAAGCAATTAACTGTCTAGAGAAGGACGTGCCACAAACTGCTGTGTTGTTCCGGAAGATTACTCTACAAAAAATTCTTAATTTGTTTTGTCACGGTTCCTAAGACTTGCTGGAATATTCACAGGTTGGCAACATCAGTGAAATTACTGCCTGCACTTTGCCGCGAAGACGCAAAAAAGCACCAGTTGCGTGATTGGCTGCTGGCGTCTTTTGTCACGGAAGTCGTGCGCCCACTGCCTTTCCGAGGGGCGTGTCGTGTGCTGCCATCTGCCGAGTGCAACATAAAACAAGGCGTTCGTACATTGTAGAGGATATCAGCTATGGAATGTAATCTGTTATTTCGTAGTTTTCCTTCTTTAGTCGAGAGAAGAGTTAGCTTGGTACGTGAGGGAGAATATAGAATGCGTTATTTCGAATATATCAAAAGATTCAGGGAATCCTTTTTACCGAACAAATTGCCAATTCGAGAAGCACCAACTTAAAATACATTTTGGGGGAAAGCGGGGAGCATAATGGCATAACTCTTGAGGAATTTGGGTAGAGGACAGAAAGTGCCTTTGTAACCCTAAATCGATGGCGCAGTGGTAGCGTCGTCGCCTTGTAATCGAGGAGTCCCGGGTTCGATTCCCGGTGAAGGCACATAGTGGTTCGGATCCCACTTTAAACTGTAGGTCGAGTCCCGATTAGCCTTACAGTGCGTAAAGTGGACTTAAAACCTCAAATCAATCAATGTTTTATTATTATTTTACGTCGCTCTCATGTCATTTTTGAGTTTCGTTTTAAGTCCAGTTTTATGCACAGATAGGCTGATGGGGACTGGACCTACAGTTTAAACTTAGATCCGAACCACCAGTGGCGTGCCCGGGATTTTTGAAAGGGAGGGGGTTACGTATACGTTTCCTTGGTAGTCAGCCTTCATTTTGTCATATTTTCCTACCTTTCACGTTCTTTTTTAGGATTACTGGGCCAGAGGGGGGTTATAACCAGTGATGTGCCGTAGACTATAAGTTTACGTCTACATGCGTTGTCTACACGTAATCTACGCGTAGATTACATTGGGTTGTAGTTTACATAGACTACGTAGACAATCTAAAGTGCATTAAAATTAATTTTCAAGGGTTTCATGAAAGGAAAGTGACATTTTCAACTATATTGGTTCCTAACGAAATGAAAAGAATCCTATTTACAACAAAATTTCTCTTCTCTTCTATTATCAACTATGGAAGAAGATAATTAGTATGCAAAAAACAACAACAGATGGCAGTCGTGAGGCAAGAGTGGTCTTTCTCCCATAAAACACTAGAATATTTCCTATATTAGGTCTCTTCCTAGGTGAGAAATTGTTCGAATTTGGAAGAAAGAGTATGAAAAGTTCTCTTCACACATCAGTAACTGATACGCAGTAGAATTTTCTTTCAATTCCACGGCGCCCTTTGCTAAGTTATCACCTTTCGCCATGTTGTTTACATAGATTACGCAATCTACGTGTATAAAATAGTATACGTGTAGAATGTAGACTATCGTTGTTTACGCGTAGACGCACATCACTGGTTATAACCCCTACCAACCCCCTCTCTTGGGCACGCCACTGCGAACCACTATGTGCCTCCAACGTGTATCAAATCCGTGAGGCTTGGGTTGTGTCTTGTCCATGCGGTTGTGATCGTCCCTTCACCCATTTCACTTATCATCATTCAAACTCATCTTCGCGATTAGCCAAAAAGTGACAGAAAAGCGAATTAAATAAAGCAAATCTCAACACTTTATAATGATTCAGTTCGATTACTAGTGTGAACAAGTTGAAGCAATTCAGACCAGATTTTAATCTGTAGGTCCATTAAAGATCAGCCCGTCGAAGAGGGCCGCGGCACATATCAATGACGCCACTGCCACTATTGTTTTTGACTTCACTCTGAGGCTACTCTAAACAGACTTGGCCTTTGGAACACTGTGAATCGTGAGCGTCCTCGCAGATTACAGAACACGCAACTCGGGAGCAAAGAATCTGTTAGGTGGCTCCTTTGTGATGCTGCATCGTGGTGCACAAAGCACATCCGTCAGCTGACAAATCACCCTTGGCAAAGGCGGTCAGGGAGCAGTAAAAGCTTAGCTCGCAACACGGAAGGAATCCATCAAGTCTCATTGAACCTGGCAGTCGGCGGATGCTAGGTTGCAAAGACGTGACAGGTTTGACCTTCGATAGCTCGCTCCGAACCGTAATTTCGAGAATCGATTGTTATTTAATGCAATAATTTCTCTCAAGATGCACGAACGAAGGCGCTCCACTTTGTTGCAAGGAGCTTGATTTTGTCCATTTTTTTTATTTCCTTGCGAACGGTGCAAGGTGCTAGTAAATTTGAATTATTTCTGGTGATAAATTTGTGTGAAGGTAAAAAACTGTTGCTGGAAGTGGATGAATAATACAAACATGAATGAATTATTAACTTTTTAGGGATGATTCTGAAACCAGCCTTTTCGACATGAGACTAGGAACAAGACAAGACCGAGATTTAGTATCCAAGAGTCTCGACTCGTTCCTAGACTTTGGTATGGTAATGAAAATTTTGAATAACGCCATACAACTTTCACATATCAAGCGTATAGAGAGCCTCCATGATGGCACAGTGGTAACGTCGTCTCCTTGTAATCAAGGGGTCCCGGGTTCGATCCCCGGTGGAGGCATATGGTGGTTCGGATCCCACTTTAAACTGTAGGTCCAGTCCCGATTAGCCTATCTGTGCATAAGGTGGATTTGAAACAACTATGCATGCATTTATCATGCATCAAAATGCATCATAATATACAACTCGCCTCTCCTGGAAAACTATTGTTGAATAGTTTCGTCTTGTTCATTGTTTTTCCGTGGAAAATGAAATAAATGTTATTTCCCTTTTCATACAATTCAAAACAAAAAGCATTGTCCTCCCTGGAAAAGTATTGTTTGCATCCCCCGGAATAAAGTGTGAGAACGTCCATGTGCCGTAATAACACCACGTATAGAAGTAAAATATGAAAAATAACAAAAAATACACAAAACGAGAATACAAATACAAACAAATGTGTTTTCGTGAGACTGTCGGTGATATGAAATAAATACCGTTAGATGGCACTACGTGGAGATTATTGATTTGTCGGGAAAACGTGTCGAGACGAAGCTTTTGTGTCAGAGACTCCAGAACCTCTTTCGAGACTTTAATATGATAATAAAAATATTGAATAAATCCACCTTTATTTTACTATGCAACTATTTCATATGTGTCAAGCGTGTGGGTAAGTCATATATTTGTTTATATATACACTACAAATATAAGGTAATAATGACAATTGTGGTTCTATGCTGCGTAGTGCATAAAGGCTGTTCCATTAAGACGGATCAAAGTTAGCAGTAAATAAAACGGTGTTATTGGTGAAACTTTATTGATTTAACTTTTGGATCATGTTATTAGAGGCATGGCAATTATGTGTGAAAAACAGTATAGGCCAAATGTTCGCCAAGGCTTCGGCGGCACACGTCCACTCGATGGTCACAATTTTTCGATGACGTCTCTGCATAGTTGCTCGTCGATCTCACCAAGATGCCTTATTATCTCATCCTTCAGCTGTTGAATTTTTGTTGGCATAGACCTTACTTTTGAGATAACCCCAAAAGAAGAAATCTAATGGGGTTAAGTCGCACGATCGTGGTGGCCAATTGACATCGCTGTTTCGAGAGATGATGCGACCTGGGAACTTCTCATTCAATAAAGTCATTGTTGCATTGGCTGTGTGGCTTGTGGCGCCGTCCTGTTGGAACCACAAATCTTCGACATCCATAGAATTCAATTCAGGTCATAAAAAGTTGGTTATCATGTAACGGTATCGCTCGCCTGTGACCGTTACAGAATTCCCGGCATCATTTTCGAAGAAATACGGGCCAATGATTCCGCTAGCAAAAAATGCACACCAAACAGTGACCTTTTGTTGATGCAATGGCTTTTCAACAATGTTCCTTGGATTTTCATCAGCCCAAATGCGACAGTCTTTTTATTAACGAACCCAACAAGATGAAAATGGGCTTCATCACTAAAGATGATTTTTTGCGAAAAATCATCATCGGCTTGTTTTTGCTCGTGCATACAATTGACGAATGTACGGCGCTTCAAATGGTCAGCAGGCTTCAATTCTTGTGTCAATTGAATTTTGTAAGCGTGTAGAGACAGATCTTTTGTCAAAATTCGATGTAGCGTTGTTGTGGAGAGGTTCCTGTGCGCGATGACGAATAGAGGTGTCTGGATTCGTGGCCACATTCTCGCGCACTGCAGCAATGTTTTCAGCTGAACGGCGTAAAAGAGCACGCATTGGCGTTTTCACATCTGCCACCGACCCAGTTTGTTTGAATTTACGAACAATTTTGCCAATTGCACTCTCAGTTGGTCGATTATGTTCACCAAAAAAAATCGCGAAGTGCCCGAAATGCATTTCTGTTTGAACGTCCATTTTCGTAATACGCTTCGACAACTTTAACACGTTGCTCGATTGTTAATCTTTCCATGGTTGCAATTGGCAAAGGCTGAAGTTGTTGAAATCTGAAAGAAAAAGAAAAAAACATTAAACACTTAACCTTATTTCACATTTCAAATCGTTCCAAATTAATGCAAAATAAAAAATGTTTTCGTGATACTCTCCGTCAGCGATATTATATAAACACCGTTAGATGGCGCTATATAGAGATGAATTGTTTATGAAGAATATGAGTGCTATATTTTCAATTCGTGTACAAATTTTGATTTCTTTCTTTGTGTTAATAAAGACTTATTTATTCCAGTTGATTTTGTTGCACAGTGAGCACTCAAGAGCTGTTATTTTGTGTAGCAATTTGAAGACCTCGAAGGTATTTAATGTTGTGATCATTATGTAAATGACAATATTGAAAGCGTCTGATCAAGAAAGGTTTGAACTGATCGTCAGTGATCGGTTAGTTCATTGAACTCTCCAGCCTAATTATTGCCTATTTTTGTGGGAGCAGGAAAAGGTTTATTATCCATTTTGCCTTGACTCATCTCATTCAACAGGTCGCTAGGTGCCGTGGCTTGCCGCGAGTTGATAGCTTCCTGGAGATGAGGCCTTGCTCGAAAAGGTTTATTATCCAAGCGTCTAATCAAGGATTTTGAAATGTAAGAAATTTATTTAAAAATAAATTAACACTCATTAATGCTGACCTTGGTTAAGGAAATATTGTTGCACACAAACAGCAGTCCCAGTACCTATTTCCCCTCAATGAAACATTCGAAGGGCGGGCGATGGTTGAAGAAAATGACGGAATCATTTCAAAAAGTATCATGGCTTACATTTCCCACAAGTAAGGTGAAGGATAAAAAAACCTAAGGCTACAGTTTTTTTTTCCTTTTTTGCGAAACAAAAAAGGACGTGAGATACTTGTCCTTCCCTTATAAGCCAACCTGGGAATTAGCGATTTGATCAGGCCGCCATCTTGACTCGCCGATAGTAAACACACTTGAAAGGCATCGAGATGAAAATCTGATTTTTCTGAGCTTGGCCTACTTCTGTGCTTCCTTACTCGGCGAGAGTTTTTTTTTTCTTCGCCGTTTTCTAATTGGCGTAAAAAGAAACCTGCGGTCGATGTTCATTTTTTTTTTTATTTATTGGGCCAAGGTTGCAACTCAAAACCTGATGCGTGAATTATGAGGCCACAATTCACCATTTTTTTCCTTTCTTGTTTATGTGTGGTCTTCCTTAAGGCGTGTACGATTTGCAGTTTCGATAGACTGCTCAAATATCCTTTTTCTAATGAATTCCAGAACGTGTGTACCAATAATATGTCGTGCTTCCAGTATGTGTACGGTCACGAACACTTCTGGGTAGTAACGATTCCATTGTAAGTCAATAAGATCGTTACAACCCAGAAGTGTCCGTGACTGTACGTACAGTTTACGGAAAGAAAAACCAGTGATGGTAGTCGGCCATTAGAGTTGGATATAATGTAGGTAAGAATGTGACTGGCACTTCCTTCTATCTTATGATGATGATCACCGGTAGGATGAGATTGAGCCGTCCCAAGATAAGTCTAGGAGTTCCGGGTTCGAATCCAAGCCTGGGCATGGTGTTCTTTGTGAGTCTTCCTTCGTCATTTTCTTATCATCCTCTTTGTCGCGATTGGTCAAATGTGGCACAAAAGCGACGTAAAATAGCCTAATTCAGCCAATAAATCAAATGTTAGTTTATTTTACGTCACTTTTTCTATCTCTCTGGGTGAACGTACACTTAGCTCCAGCTGTAATGCTACCATTACACTGCTGGACATCACGTCTAAACAGCATTTCGCCGATCACCAGGGCGGAGTGGTTAGCAATGTGCGCTACGACGCCATGGGTCCCGGGTCCGAATCCCGGCCTGGGCATGGACTCATCCTCATCGTCACGATTAGACTAAAATGGCAGAAATATGGCGTGGAATTGCCTAACTCAATCAATCAAACGAACTTCGGATCTTCCCTTTGTTCCAAATTTTGGGATCTGGCCCCCAACCTCCCTCAAAAAAATTCTTCGTTCGGGCCTGGCTGTAACCCAACTTCTTAGCGTATCCAAATAACGTAGATGAGATGTTTTCCAAATCGTTTAGAGTGAAGCGATAATCAAGAGCGAGAATGAGAAACAGAAATTGAAGCAAACTGAAAGAGAAACAGAGAGAAGAAATAAACAGTTGAAGAAGGAAGGGAAGAAACGGTTGAAGAAGGAAGGGAAGAAACAGTTGAAGAAGAAAGGGAAGAAACAGTTGAAGAAGAAAGGGAAGAAACAGTTGAAGAAGAAAGGGAAGAGACTGTTGAAGAAGAAAGGGAAGAACAGTTGAAGAAGAAAGAGAAAAAACAGTTGAAGAAGAAAGGGAAGAAACAGTTGAAGAAGAAAGGGAAGAAACAGTTGAAGAAGAAAGGGAAGAACAGTTGAAGAAGAAAGGGAAGAACAGTTGAAGAAGAAAGGGAAGAACAGTTGAAGAAGAAAGGGAAGAAACAGTTGAAGAAGAAAGGGAAGAAACAGTTGAAGAAGAAAGGGAAGAAACAGTTGAAGAAGAAAGGGAAGAAACAGTTGAAGAAGAAAGGGAAGAAACCGTTGAAGAAGAAAGGGAAGAGACTGTTGAAGAAGAAAGGGAAGAACAGTTGAAGAAGAAAGGGAAGAAACAGTTGAAGAAGAAAGGGAAGAAACAGTTGAAGAAGAAAGGGAAGAACAGTTGAAGAAGAAAGGGAAGAACAGTTGAAGAAGAAAGGGAAGAAACAGTTGAAGAAGAAAGGGAAGAAACAGTTGAAGAAGAAAGGGAAGAAACAGTTGAAGAAGAAAGGGAAGAAACAGTTGAAGAAGAAAGGGAAGAACAGTTGAAGAAGAAAGGGAAGAAACAGTTGAAGAAGAAAGGGAAGAAACAGTTGAAGAAGAAAGGGAAGAAACAGTTGAAGAAGAAAGGGAAGAAACAGTTGAAGAAGAAAGGGAAGAACAGTTGAAGAAGAAAGGGAAGAAACAGTTGAAGAAGAAAGGGAAGAAACAGTTGAAGAAGAAAGGGAAGAAACAGTTGAAGAAGAAAGGGAAGAACAGTTGAAGAAGAAAGGGAAGAAACAGTTGAAGAAGAAAGGGAAGAACAGTTGAAGAAGAAAGGGAAGAACAGTTGAAGAAGAAAGGGAAGAACAGTTGAAGAAGAAAGGGAAGAAACAGTTGAAGAAGAAAGGGAAGAAACAGTTGAAGAAGAAAGGGAAGAAACAGTTGAAGAAGAAAGGGAAGAGACTGTTGAAGAAGAAAGGGAAGAACAGTTGAAGAAGAAAGGGAAAAAACAGTTGAAGAAGAAAGGGAAGAAACAGTTGAAGAAGAAAGGGAAGAAACAGTTGAAGAAGAAAGGGAAGAACAGTTGAAGAAGAAAGGGAAGAACAGTTGAAGAAGAAAGGGAAGAACAGTTGAAGAAGAAAGGGAAGAAACAGGTGAAGAAGAAAGGGAAAAAACAGTTGAAGAAGAAAGGGAAGAGACTGTTGAAGAAGAAAGGGAAGAACAGTTGAAGAAGAAAGGGAAGAACAGTTGAAGAAGAAAGGGAAGAAACAGTTGAAGAAGAAAGGGAAAAAACAGTTGAAGAAGAAAGGGAAGAGACTGTTGAAGAAGAAAGGGAAGAACAGTTGAAGAAGAAAGGGAAGAACAGTTGAAGAAGAAAGGGAAGAACAGTTGAAGAAGAAAGGGAAGAAACAGTTGAAGAAGAAAGGGGAAACAGTTGAAGAAGAAAGGGAAGAAACAGTTGAAGAAGAAAGGGAAGAGACTGTTGAAGAAGAAAGGGAAGAACAGTTGAAGAAGAAAGGGAAGAAACAGTTGAAGAAGAAAGGGAAGAAACAGTTGAAGAAGAAAGGGAAGAACAGTTGAAGAAGAAAGGGAAGAACAGTTGAAGAAGAAAGGGAAGAAACAGTTGAAGAAGAAAGGGAAGAAACAGTTGAAGAAGAAAGGGAAGAAACAGTTGAAGAAGAAAGGGAAGAAACAGTTGAAGAAGAAAGGGAAGAACAGTTGAAGAAGAAAGGGAAGAACAGTTGAAGAAGAAAGGGAAGAAACAGTTGAAGAAGAAAGGGAAGAAACAGTTGAAGAAGAAAGGGAAGAAACAGTTGAAGAAAGGGAAGAAACAGTTGAAGAAGAAAGGGAAGAACAGTTGAAGAAGAAAGGGAAGAACAGTTGAAGAAGAAAGGGAAGAAACAGTTGAAGAAGAAAGGGAAGAAACAGTTGAAGAAGAAAGGGAAGAAACAGTTGAAGAAGAAAGGGAAGAACAGTTGAAGAAGAAAGGGAAGAAACAGTTGAAGAAGAAAGGGAAGAAACAGTTGAAGAAGAAAGGGAAGAAACAGTTGAAGAAGAAAGGGAAGAAACAGTTGAAGAAGAAAGGGAAGAAACAGTTGAAGAAGAAAGGGAAGAGACTGTTGAAGAAGAAAGGGAAGAACAGTTGAAGAAGAAAGGGAAGAAACAGTTGAAGAAGAAAGGGAAGAAACAGTTGAAGAAGAAAGGGAAGAACAGTTGAAGAAGAAAGGGAAGAACAGTTGAAGAAGAAAGGGAAGAAACAGTTGAAGAAGAAAGGGAAGAAACAGTTGAAGAAGAAAGGGAAGAAACAGTTGAAGAAGAAAGGGAAGAGACTGTTGAAGAAGAAAGGGAAGAACAGTTGAAGAAGAAAGGGAAAAACAGTTGAAGAAGAAAGGGAAGAAACAGTTGAAGAAGAAAGGGAAGAAACAGTTGAAGAAGAAAGGGAAGAACAGTTGAAGAAGAAAGGGAAGAACAGTTGAAGAAGAAAGGGAAGAACAGTTGAAGAAGAAAGGGAAGAACAGTTGAAGAAGAAAGGGAAGAAACAGTTGAAGAAGAAAGGGAAAAAACAGTTGAAGAAGAAAGGGAAGAGACTGTTGAAGAAGAAAGGGAAGAACAGTTGAAGAAGAAAGGGAAGAACAGTTGAAGAAGAAAGGGAAGAAACAGTTGAAGAAGAAAGGGAAAAAACAGTTGAAGAAGAAAGGGAAGAGACTGTTGAAGAAGAAAGGGAAGAACAGTTGAAGAAGAAAGGGAAGAACAGTTGAAGAAGAAAGGGAAGAACAGTTGAAGAAGAAAGGGAAGAAACAGTTGAAGAAGAAAGGGAAAAAAACAGTTGAAGAAGAAAGGGAAGAGACTGTTGAAGAAGAAAGGGAAGAACAGTTGAAGAAGAAAGGGAAGAACAGTTGAAGAAGAAAGGGAAGAAACAGTTGAAGAAGAAAGGGAAAAAACAGTTGAAGAAGAAAGGGGAAACAGTTGAAGAAGAAAGGGAAAAAACAGTTGAAGAAGAAAGGGGAAACAGTTGAAGAAGAAAGGGAAGAAACAGTTGAAGAAGAAAGGGAAGAAACAGTTGAAGAAGAAAGGGAAGAACAGTTGAAGAAGAAAGGGAAGAACAGTTGAAGAAGAAAGGGAAGAACAGTTGAAGAAGAAAGGGAAGAACAGTTGAAGAAGAAAGGGAAGAAACAGTTGAAGAAGAAAGGGAAAAAACAGTTGAAGAAGAAAGGGAAGAGACTGTTGAAGAAGAAAGGGAAGAACAGTTGAAGAAGAAAGGGAAGAACAGTTGAAGAAGAAAGGGAAGAAACAGTTGAAGAAGAAAGGGAAAAAACAGTTGAAGAAGAAAGGGAAGAGACTGTTGAAGAAGAAAGGGAAGAACAGTTGAAGAAGAAAGGGAAGAACAGTTGAAGAAGAAAGGGAAGAACAGTTGAAGAAGAAAGGGAAGAAACAGTTGAAGAAGAAAGGGAAAAAACAGTTGAAGAAGAAAGGGAAGAGACTGTTGAAGAAGAAAGGGAAGAACAGTTGAAGAAGAAAGGGAAGAACAGTTGAAGAAGAAAGGGAAGAAACAGTTGAAGAAGAAAGGGAAAAAACAGTTGAAGAAGAAAGGGAAGAGACTGTTGAAGAAGAAAGGGAAGAACAGTTGAAGAAGAAAGGGAAGAACAGTTGAAGAAGAAAGGGAAGAACAGTTGAAGAAGAAAGGGAAGAAACAGTTGAAGAAGAAAGGGAAAAAACAGTTGAAGAAGAAAGGGAAGAGACTGTTGAAGAAGAAAGGGAAGAACAGTTGAAGAAGAAAGGGAAGAACAGTTGAAGAAGAAAGGGAAGAAACAGTTGAAGAAGAAAGGGAAAAAACAGTTGAAGAAGAAAGGGAAGAGACTGTTGAAGAAGAAAGGGAAGAACAGTTGAAGAAGAAAGGGAAGAACAGTTGAAGAAGAAAGGGAAGAACAGTTGAAGAAGAAAGGGAAGAAACAGTTGAAGAAGAAAGGGAAAAAACAGTTGAAGAAGAAAGGGAAGAGACTGTTGAAGAAGAAAGGGAAGAACAGTTGAAGAAGAAAGGGAAGAACAGTTGAAGAAGAAAGGGAAGAAACAGTTGAAGAAGAAAGGGAAAAAACAGTTGAAGAAGAAAGGGGAAACAGTTGAAGAAGAGAGGGAAGAAACAGTTGAAGAAGAGAGGGAAGAAACAGTTGAAGAAGAAAGGGAAGAAACAGTTGAAGAAGAAAGGGAAGAAACAGTTGAAGAAGAAAGGGAAGAAACAGTTGAAGAAGAAACAGAAGAAGGAAGACATAGAGAGGTTGATGAAGATATTGATTCATTGATTGGATTTTGTTTACGTCGCTTTTCCGCACTTTTTGCTGATCGCGAAGGTGAGGATGGAAAGCGACAATGTAAAACTGATGAAGGGACAATCTCAAACTATATGGACAGCGCCATGGCACTGGAATTGTAAAAGTGGATATCGCATAGTTGCTTTCCTGGTAGAATCTGGATGCATTATGAAATATTTCGTAAGCATCAATTTTAACCATAATTTTAAAAGTTGTTCAAAAACAAAAAGATCGTAAATGGGGGTCATTTCCAGTTGAGCTTCGCTCTTCTCGAAGTCTTTACTATTTTCATTCTTGACTTTCTCAAAATTTCGGGAGGGGCTGTAGCCCCATTAACTGTCCACTCTTACTGTACTGTCACTGTTAGTGTAACTGTTCAGGCACCACAGCCTCGCTAGTCTCCAAAATGTAGTCCAGGGTGCTCTGGAAGAGAGATTGTCGTCACATGTACTGGCTGTGCGCCAGAACCTCGTCAGCCTGCAAGAATGCAGCGCAGGGTGTCCTACGTAGAAGAGAGGTTACATTTGAGTATCTTCAGCAAGAGTTTCCCGGAAGAGATAAATCACGAAAGGGATAATAAATAAACCTAAATTTCTAAATTTAGCATTCAGCGACGCCTACAGTGAAGTCGCTGTATCAACCGGTGCTCATTCACAGCGCTGAACGGTTATTTTGACAAAATCCTATTTCCCTGCTGGCAGCTTCGGGGAGGAGGTCGAGGCTTGTTGCTCAAACAGGTGGGCAGCGGTAGGCCTAATTGGCTGTTTGACCGAAATTTACGTCGTAGGTAAACGCGGCAACAGAGGGTGACTGCCATGAAGACGGTCCCCGCTGCGACTCCACTGTAGCTACCTTTCTTTATGCGATTTTACAAAAATCCTTTCACCTTAGAATCCAAAGAAGACAATGTAGAAAGAAAGATGAACAAAGGAAGGGAAACAGAGAGAGCGAGTCTTCGTAGTCACAATCTCCGAAGCAGAGGACATCCAAAAATATTTCGTCCACCCTTGAACCTACCCTTCACTCAATGGAGACACTCCTGAACCAGGGAACGGGAATTGACAGACCAGGTAGAAAAAGAGTATCCACTCCAGGCAAGGAGAAAAAGTAAAAATGAAGAGATGGGGCCTGGATAAGAAGGGCCAAATGATTGATCGTCGTTTGTTTTGGTGGAAGGCTTCCACTACATGAGCCTGCGAGCCACATATTGTTGACAGCCAGGCCGAGCTCAAAGGAAAGCCGCCTATCGGAAGTAGGGATGGAGCGAGGTGCATTTTGACAGCAGCTCGCCAGGTGGGCGAAGCGGTTTGTGATGTAACACACACACATGCAGATGTAGGGAGATGAGGATGTATAACTTAAGTTAGCAGTAGTTGCCTAACCTCTCATGCTAGTCTTTACGGCGGATATTTTATTGTACAGAGCATTCCCTGACATTCGCTACGAGACTCGGCGGCAAGCGGCCCGGCATCAGCGCTTGTCTTTCCCGGTGAACGGGTCTGCGACATTCCCTAGAGTCGGCTATTAAAATTACAGTTTCCATATTGTGTACTAACCTTGGCTACAGAAGGTGTTGAAAATGACGTCCTCTGCTGCAACACATTCCTGGCATCTCCGAAGGAAATTGGCATTTACACGTGCAAGTTCGTCTACTGTAATTCTCCCGATTTTTCGTACAATACTCTCTTTTAACTCACGGATGGTGTGCGGATTGTCTTTGTATACTTTATTTTTTAGGTTTCTCCATAAATAAAAATCGCAGGCTGACAAGTCGGGGGACCTAGCGGGTTTTTGAAACACCCGTTTCTTGTGAGAGGCGGCGGATAGATTTCCGAGGAGACTGTTCTAACCTTTGTCATATCTCGTCGGGTTTTTCCTCAGTAAGTTTTTCCTCAGTGGTTTTTCTTTCCACTTTTATTCAGAACTGACCCTGTTACTCTAAACATTTTTACGAGGTTTAATATAGTGCTGGAACACCAGGAAATTTCGTTGCAAAACGTCGTCGCACTTCTCCACAATTCCTCTTTCCGAAGTAACACTCGACAAGATAAATCCTTTGTTGTAATGTAAACTTTTGTGGTGCCATATTAAGCCACAATCTTCAACACACGGACGCGACACAGAACATCACAACTTCCAAAGGGAGGATTATACAGGCGTCAGTCTGCAACGTCAACAGAAAGGGAAAGAGAGCGAAGGCAGGGAGAGCGAAAAAAACAAACTGCAGCGTGCGACTGTCGCGTACCCGTTCACCGGGAAAGACAAGCACTGACGCCGGGCCACTTGCCACCGAGTCTCCTTTCTAACTCTTCCTTCCTTCTCTCCTTTTCTCCTCTATCACTCTCCTCACTTTTCCTTCCTCCCCCTCTCTCTCGGTTACTCATCTTATATCCCCTTCCCAGCGGGGGCGGGTCAACTTTTATAAGGGGTGCGTCTAGATCGGTTACAATCTCTCTTTCTCCTTCTCTCCTCTATTCTCTCTGTCCTCATTCTATCTTTGCCTTCTCTCAATTACTCATCTCTATCCTTTCTCCAGTGGCGTATACTGAATCCAAGATCTGGGCTATCTCCCTGTCACGTGGTCCTAGGCTATGAATAGAAATAAATAAATCCAACTCGTAAGAAATCAGGTTGCCAACTCGTAGGAAATCAGGTTGCAAACTCGTAGGAAATCAGGTTGCCAACTCGTAAGAAATCAGGTTGCCAACTCGTAAGAAAACAGGTTGCCAACTCCTGTATTTTATTCTCTAGACTTCAGGCTTCGCAGATAGCCTAGCTAGCCTGGAATATACGCTCCTGCCTTTCCGCCTTTCTCTCATTTACCCTATCTCTCTCTCTCTCTCTCACTGTGTTACCCATCTCTCTTCCCCCTCTTTCTCTCGCGCTCTTCCTCTCACATCTTCTCTTTTCTGTTTCTCTACTTCCCTCTCTCTCACTCTGTTACTCATCTCTGTTCTCTCCTCTTATCGCACCTTCCCTCTATCTCCTTTTCTCTCTCTCTCTCTGCTCTCTCCTCTTCTCTCTCTCTTCTTTCTTATATTTCCCTCTCTCTACTTCTCTAACCTTCTCTCTTTCTCCTTTACCCACCTTCCTCTTTCTCTCTCTCCTCTCTTGTCTTTCTCTCTCTCCCTCTTCTTCTCTCACCTTCTCTATCTCCTTTTCTCTCACTCTCTCACCTTCTATCTCCTTTTCTCTCTCTCGCCTCTCACCTTCTCTCTATCTCCTTTTTTCTCTCTCTCTCCTATCTTCTCTTTCTCTCTCCTCTCCTTTCTATCTCACACTCTTACTTATCTCTCTCGTTTTAGTCTCGTCCTCGTCTCGAGTTTTACCAGTCGTCTCCTCAGTAAAATCTCAAAGCCAAAGGTGACCATAAACCTCTATCCAAAACAGAAAATTGCATCCAAGACATATGAAGATACGCGTAGGTTCGGGTGGAGCCAGAGCAAACATATCGAAGTAGCAGCCAACCTCACAAGATCACCTTCTGACATGGTCCCACTGAATCACTCTCTGGACACCTGGGTGGTGGAAATCCGGAAGTGAAGCAGAGGTAAATGCTTTGGAATGCTGCACGCGGTCTCAAGCGAAGGAAAGTTCTCCATGAGGGTGTTGACAGGTTGGAGATGATTTAAGATCACCCGGAGGTCGTAAATTGAACACCGGGTGGTGGTGCAGGAGGATCCTCTGGGGATATCAAGATTCGGACTACGTCCTGCAAGATGAAATAAATCTGCTTGAGTGATATGTACCACCAACATTAACGCTGTCTTGTGAAGGCAGTTAGCAGTGTGCAGAGAATAGGATATGCCTTGGTTTCATTGTTGCATTGACAAATGCACCATGGCAACCTTGGGTCACGCTCCAAAAGCGTTCAGGAATAGAGGAACCAGGAACAGTGATGTGCGTCTACGCGTAAACAACAATAGTCTACATTCTACACGTAGACTATTTTATACACGTAGATGACGTAATCTATGTAAAGAACATGGCGAAAGGCGATAACTTAGCAAAGGGCGCCATTGAATTAAAAGAAAATTATACTGCGTATCAGTTGCTGATGTGTGAGAAGAACTTTTCATACTCTTTCTTCCAAATTCGAACAATTTCTCACCTAGGAAGAAACCTAATATAGGAAATATTCTAGTGTTTTATGGGAAAAAGACCACTGTTGCCTCACGACTGCCATCTGTTGTTGTTTTTTGCATACTATTTATCATCTTCCATAGTTGATAAGAGAAGAGAAGAGAAATTTTGTTGTAAATAGGATTCTTTTAATTTCGTTAGGATCCAATATAGTTGAAAATGTCACTTTCTTTTCATGAAACCCTTGATAATTAATTTTAATGCACTTTAGATTGTCAACGTAGTCTATGTAAACTACAACCCAATATAATCTACGCGTAGATTACGTGTAGACAACGCATGTAGACGTAAACTTATAGTCTACGGCACATCACTGACCAGGAACAAGCCTGTATCTTGGTAAAGATGTGGCCGTTCTTAACGTTCCAGGACAGGAAAGGGAATGAAAATGTTTCCAAAGAGAACGAACGAATGATTTGATTTATTTTACTTGGCGTTTCTGCCACTATTGTCTAATTACGAGGATGAATGGTGATGAAAAAGATGAATGGACACTCGCAAACACATAACAACAGCGCACAACACAAATCTCACAGAGGATCATCCTGGCTGCAGGTTCAGACGCTAGAGCCTCGTAAGCAGTGGCGAAGCGTGACATTTTTACGTAGTCATCGCAAGACTTGCCAAACGTCAGGGTCAATCTTTCAACCGTGGAGAGGGAGGAGGGATTCCTACATTGATAATGATGATGATAACAGTGTTCGTACAGACGTGTGAAGTAGAGATGGCCAAATTCATTTTCTTCTACGTTGTATATGATCGTAAAATAAGGGAGACTAAACTTTCTTAAATTCTACCCGAAAAATGGAAAAATTGTGAAACGTCTGTCTCCGAAATCCGGGTAGTAAAATTTCCGAATCGAGATTTTACATTTTCCGGAATCCTGATGTTGTTGACCATCCCTGGTGTGAAAGTAAGATACATTAGGGAAAAGGTTCTGTCTAAGTAAGTATGCCTGTCACCTCGATAACAAAAATCTTGATCAGTCTTGTCATTCGTAAGCATAGTAAACACAAAACAACATTGAAGTACTTCGTGTTTTGTAAAGTAAGAACATTATTTTCAGAAAACGACATTTGAACCGCAGGACCAAAAGAAAGAAAAAATGAAAAGGAGAAACACTGTGCAGGAAATACAATGGATCCAGAACTGCTATCCCCGCCCCCAGCTCTTTCTAGCACTAACCGTGGGGAAATTTATGCTTTTGCTTACTTATGACGTCACTGAAAGCCTGCCGTGTTTGTAAACAAGGGGGCTGAAAAAAAAAGGCCTGTTATGACCAGACCTTCAAGAGCGGGGGAAAAGCACCTTGGATTCGCAGACCTGCTGCGATGAGTTGGCCCGCCTGACACCATTGCACTCAACAGGAAACGTAGCGGGACGGCTGAGCACGGGGGGTAGAACTGGGCTTTCCTTTAGATTCGCTAAACTTATTGCGTATTTCTAGCTGTTTCATGGCGTCGAGTGACTAATTTCGCTCAAATATGCGAGTATTCTGACTTACTTTTTCTTCTTCCCTAAAATATTTAAAAAGCAATTTTTTTTATTATTTTGCTTTGTCATCGCAGCATCTCCCGATGACCGGACGCTTCGCCTCTGCTCGTTAGTCTGCTAATTGTAGTCCAGGGTGTACTACGTGGAAGGCATGTTGACATTTAGGTCTCTTCAGAAAGGTTCTTCACCTTACACCCAATTTCCAAGAGTGTTTTGCTGGTGGTCGAACCTATGTTGTGTGTACTGATCAATGCTTTACAATAGATGACGGCACCCATATACAACACCACCATGCTACGACCCTCGTGGGTACGTACTTAAATGTTATTTTCCACGGCTACAGATATCTTAATCTCAGGGGGATAGGTTCTTATTTGAGAATTCCAAATGAGAAAGCGTTTTATAGCCAAGAGGATATAGTTAAATGTGGATCTATATTCTGATAACAATACAAAATACAGAGATAATATATATATATATGTATAATCAAAAGGCTTCTTCTTCTTTGACTATCAAACAGGCTTCTTCTCCTTTGACTATCAACAAGGCTGCTTCTTCTTTGATAATCGAAAAGGCTTCTTCTTCTTTTAATATGGAAAAGGCTTCTTCTTCTTTTGATTTATTATCTTTCCCTTTTTTAGCGTAATCTTATTTATGCGCTCGCTTTCCCTGCTTCTTTTGGCAAACAATACAAGCTATACTTGTAGAAAGAGTAGCGCCACCTCCTATTTAACGACCAAAGGGGAATAACCAGGATCGCTAATAACAAGCGCTACCAATGGCCCAGTGCGACTAAAAAGGAGCGCAACCGTAAAGTGCTTCGGGGTGTCTAATTTGACAACAGCGCAACCGGGGACAAACAACAAAACACTGACGATGTTCTCCTCGTCAGAAAAATAGAGATAGATTTCTGAATACGTTCGCTTACTCAATAACTTTCCTAAACGTTTCGTATGCGGCCATATTCTTAATTATTTTAATTTACTATATACTACATTCTATTTATTTCCTTTATAGTATTTGAACTCTTCTTTTATATATTTCTCAATTTACTGTAATATATATAATCCCTCTACTCCGCTTTAAGTTTTTATAATTTCCTTTGCTCCTCTTCATATAGCGTGCTGCCATCTCTCGTCGATTCCGAGAAACCATTCCTCCTTGCAACTCTCATTGTGTCATCGAAACTGGCACGTGACAACCATGGGCTTCAATGTGACAGGCGCAGGAAGCACTACACTGATATGGAGTGTAAGAGGTGATCCTTTCCGGAGACACCCAAATGTCAACCTCTCCTCCACTTAGTACACTCTGGATTGCATGGTTGCAGACTAACGAAGCTCTGGCGTCTGGATTCACAGCCAGTGTAATCCCCTTTATGATGCTCAGTTGTGTTTGTGATTGTCCTCTCAACAATTTCGCCTCATCACTATTCAGACTCACCTTGGCGATTAACCGCAAGTGGCAGAAAAGCGAAGTAAAATAAATCACATCAATCTTTTCAGCGATATCTTCTATGGATTCACCATATTTGGAGGTTAGAATCACTCAAAACTAGCAGCTTATCTATCTATCTTATTAAAATTTTTATGTAAAAAGTGTCTTCAGTTTCATTAACAGATGTTTAAAAAAAAGGATAAGGTGCTGAAACATCCAACATAATACACTCCCACCTCTATTGCCATTATTTACCGTTTATCTCTGTTTAAATAATGGCTGTTCATGAGCTCCATGGGCATCAATAAGAAGTACATAATTGTGAAAAAAATATAAGAATCCGATTCGCGACATCTACTGCAAACTAAAACACTTAACAATAAATAATGGTTTATAACCATTAAGGGTTTGAAATTGATGAACTTCCAGGGAGCGTAATGGTGGGCTTAGCCTACTCGAAAAATAAGCTCAGCCCAGCCTTCTGCCCACCCTTTCTGTGTTACATTAGAAGTTTTCAAAATTATTTGTAAGAGCATAAAACATAGGAACAGATTAATAAAGAGATAGAAGGAATAAGAGAAGGCATAAAGGACAAAGGACAGAGAGAGGAGGTAGAGGAAGAAAGATAGATACAGCAACAAACACACACAGAGAGAGAGAGAGAGAGAGAGAGAGAAAGGGAGGATAAGACAGAGGCAGAAGAAAGATGGACAGAAAGATAAAAATACACAGAATGTTGGAAAGAAAGAGCAGAGAGGAAAATACACAGAAGGTTGGAAAGAAAAAGGGAGAGAGGAAAATACACAGAAGGTTGGAAAGAAAGAGGCAGAGAGGAAAATACACAGAAGGTTGGAAAGAAAAAGGGAGAGAGGAAAATACACAGAAGGTTGGAAAGAAAAAGGGAGAGAGGAAAATACACAGAAGGTTGGAAAGAAAAAGGGAGAGAGGAAAATACACAGAAGGTTGGAAAGAAAGGCAGAGAGGAAAATACACAGAAGGTTGGAAAGAAAGAGGTAAAGGTAAAAAAAGGTAAAGTGTTCCCCTGTGCATAGCACCACGCCATGAAGTGAAAATACACAGAAGGTTGGAAAGAAAGAGGGAGAGAGGAAAATGCACAGAAGGTTGGAAAGAAAGAGCAGAGACGAAAATACACAGAAGGTTGGAAAGAAAGAGGTAGAGACGAAAATACACAGGAGGTTGGAAAGAAACAGGTAGAGACGAAAATACACAGAAGGTTGGAAAGAAAGAGACAGAGGGAAATATGAAAAGAGAATACAAATAAGCAGAGGGAAGAGTAGAAGGAAAAAAGGGAAAGGTGGAAAGAAATAACCAAAGAAAGGGATGCAAACAAAGTAGAGAGAAAGACAGAAAGGAATAAAAAGAAGCAGAAGAGAAAAGGAGATAGGAAGTAGAAACTTGAATAGAGAAAGATGGAAATAATGGAAAACGAGACTCTTGGAAATGTCCTGGTGACTGGTGAGGACAGGACACTGTGATTTTCCTGTTAATAATAGTAATACTATGATATTAATAAATTATGGTGTTGAAATCTCTCTGGTGTTATGTGCGAACCGGGACGAATTTCCTCACACGTCCTGGTAATGGTCAATTCTACACATTCACTTAGCAGCACTTATTCATGCATAGTTCTCGACCTTTCGAATTCCTCTCTAGAGGTCACCACAATCGCATCCTTGAGAAATTGTTCAGAGTTGAAGAAGAGGGTGTTCAGTATATCGCTTTAACGTTGCCTAAATGCCACTCATATCCATGTTGTAACGGAAGGGGGAGAAGCGAAGTATAAAGTTCACAGTTCAGCAACTTTTCATGCACAGCGCCAGCACCGCACAGGCCACTGCCTAACTATGAAGCATATGTCAACCATATCACGGTGACGTAATGCACCGTATCATGTGTCCACAAATTACATAGTCCTACATATGAGTGTCAAAGGGTAAGTATGTATGATTAATGTATTGCATGATTTGTCTTTGTGTGTGTGTGTGTGTCCGCAGGTGGACTGGATGTGCCTGCAACTTGTCAACCGCAATAGCTTGGGAAGACAAATTGCTGTTGTCCAGCAGTACGTGGTAAGGGACAATTTGCAGACACTGCCGTTGCGGACTTCATTCCGGAACTAGTTTTTCTCGTGCTCGACCGAGCAGGAAATTGTTGTGGGTAGGCTGTGCGATGGGACCACTATTCTTCAGACTTCAATTTACAACAATTACCAGCAACAGTTTTCTGTCCTGTTTTTAGCCTCAGCAGTTTAGAGTCCTTATTAAAACACACTATTGACTTATGTGTCAGATTAAACTGGATATCTACTACTCCCAGTATTTGTGTCGCCATGGTTGGTACAACCTTCGCCATCTTTGTCACGTGTTTAAAGCTCGATTCTGGTTGGCTGTTCTCAGTACTCGGAGAAATCTTATAAGACCATGTTTTCGTTGATAAAATCAGAGGTTCAACTCTAGCTTGGTGCCAATTTCGGAACATAACAGTAGGAGTTCAGTTTTTGATATTAATTGCTTCCATGAAGCCAGGAGTCCCCAGTTGGAATGTTGAATTTAGCATTTTGTGCTTGTTTTCTCATAAATTTCATCTAATTTTCAATCATCCTCATTGTCGCGATAAAGCTATAGAGGCGATACAAAATACAATAAAATGTAATACAAATTCTTTGGTCCAAGAAATTCATTTAATTCAGTCGTGTGACATTAGCAAGTATTGCCGACCTCCGTAAGAGAGTGGTTAGCACAGCGTGCTACGACGTCAGGAATCAAGGATCCTGGACATGGACGTTCTTTGTGAGTATTCATTCATTAATTCCAGCACATCATCATTCTCATCGTCGCGATTGGTCAAACGTGGCAGAAAAGCGACCTAAAGTAACCAAATCAGTCGTCTCGATTCTACAGACGCCTGTCTCGCTCTCGGTCTCGTTAAGTAAAGTCCTGAAAGGTGTGGTCTCGATTTACAAGGCTCCTTGGACCATTAACAAATCGATAGCCATTACAACCTCCTGAAGTCAGAGAATCGTTCTTAACACTATGAAGGCCTAGGGGTATCTAGCGTCCACATGGAGGTGTTGCCTCTTACACCTCTCTCGTGGAGAGAACAGTATCACAATGCAACACTGAAGAGAAACGAGCTACAGGCGACCTGAGCTAATAGCTCTTTTCCAACCTAATAAATTTTTAGCCTCTCCCTTCTTCCGCCATAATTCATGTTTAACGCTGAAGTCCCGAGAGTGACGCTACTACAGACAAGTTAATGATTTGTGGCCTTTGTAAATGACTCTTCAGTCTCTTCGCCCTTCAGGCATATCAAGAGGATTCCTTCGCAATACACCCAGCACACGAGCAACTTCTCTCAATTTAGTTGGTCAGCCAAGCCAATGGCGCCATCAAGTTGAAGTCAAGGGCCTCCCCCATGGCGCAGTGGTAGCGTCCTTGCCTTGTAATCGAGGGGTCCCGGGTTCGATACCCGTTGGAGGCACAAGTGGTTCGGATCCCACTTTAAACTGTAGGTCCAGTCCCGATTAGCCTTACTGTGCATAAAGTGGACTTAAAACAGCAACTCAAACCAAACCAAGTTGAAGTCAGTCTCAGAAAGGTTTTGGCAGTTCTAAAACCGAATACTCTGTCACAATCTGTCGCTTTCCAGGAATGGTGTCACGTTGGACATAAATTACACAGAATGGAATCACTAGGTACACAACAGCAATGTGCCGTAGACTATGTTTACGTCTACATGCGTTGTCTACACGTAATTTACGGGTAGATTACATTGGGTTGTAGTTTACATAGACTACGTAGACAATCTAAAGTGCACTAAAATTAATTTTCAAGGGTTCCATAAAATGGAAGTGACATTTTCAACTATATTGGTTCCTAACGAAATGAAAAGAACCCTATTTAAAACAGAATTTCTCTTCTCTTCTATTATCAACTATGGAAGAAGATAAATAGTATGCAAAAAAAAAAACAACAGATGGCAGTCGTGAGGCAAGAGTGGTCTTTTCCCCATAAAACACTAGAATATTACCTATATTCGGTTTCTTCCTAGGTGAGAAATTGTTCGAATTTGAAAGAAAGAGTATGAAAAGTTCTCCACACACATCAGCAAGTGATACGCAGTATAATTTTTTTTCAATTCCACGGCGCTCTTTGCTAAGTTATCACCTTTCGCCATGTTGTTTACATAGATTACGTAATCTACGTGTATAACATAGTCTACGTGTAGAATGTAGACTATCGTTGCGTACGTGTAGACGCACATCACAGGTATACAAACCATGCTATATTGCATCGCTTTACACAACTTTGTAATCGTACGGCGGCCATCTTGGATCCAACTGCATACTGAACAACGGTTTAAAGTTAACAATCTGCTTGTTAACTTACCAAGGACCAAGGACGTATTTAAGGGGTCCAGGGGGTCCGAAAGATTTATCAAGTACTAAAATAATGAAAAATATATTCGTTTAGCATTTGTTGTATAATTTCCTCTGAACTTATTATAAGACAAGGATTATATTACAATCGTCGGGCTTGATGGACACGAATGACGTATTTAGGGGGTCTGGACCCCAGCCCCTCCCTACCCGAAAGACTTGTAAGTACGAAAATTAAGTAATGAAAATATACTCGTTTAGCATTTGTTATATAATTTCCTCTGAACTTATTGGAAGACAAGGATTATATTGGGATCATACGGCTTTGAAGGACAGGAAGGACATATTTAGGAGGGGTCCAGGGGTCCGGACCCCCCGAAAGACTCACGAAGTACTAAAATTATGTAATGAAAATAGTAGCATTCGTTGCATAATCCATGGTTATTAATTTCCTCTGAACGTTTTAGAAGGCAAGGATTATATTGGGATCATACGGCTTTGAATGACATTACAAAGAAGATTTATGTACACTACTACTCAAAATGCATAAAATATTAATCAGAAACTTACTTTTCTCCAACTACATGTGACATCATTTATGTTATTCGATAAATATTCAACTATAAATCTATTTGACAATAATTTTATTTTCCAGGGCACTTGTTTTTATGTAAATTATTCCGATCATAACTACAGGTAAGCTACGTAATGAATATACACTCTTATATCTCTGTTCTTATACAGTATTTTTTCCTAATCCATATTAATTTATGTATTATAATTTCTCGTATTAATTTGATTAATAATTAATATAAACGTTATTATTATTATTATTCCTGAGACACTTGGTTCGGACCCCCCCCCCTCCGAAACATATTTCTAGATACGTGCCTGGTTGTCTGTGTCTGTTGTGCTGTGGCTACAATGAGAGTTCAACGTGATACACACTCATGTGTGTTATGTAGACATACAATAAAGCATTGAGACAAAAAAAAATATTGAAATTTAACTTTCAATAGTTGATCTTGCCTAAAGGTATACCGTCTCTCTGGAGCAAGCGAATGAAAACAAGTCACTGCGCAAGTAGTGACGCGAGACGGCTCCACCAATGAACACATGAGAGGGAACGGGATTGCGTGGAGGGGGAAAGCGACTGCAGTTATGAGCCTTCCCAGCAGCGTGTACTGCTTCGCTCTGCCCACTCGATTCCTCCCCTTCTATGCCGCTATGTGCGGCCTGGCTCCAGAGAGAGATGGCACAGAGTATAAATAATGATTATAAATTGCAGTTGTGTTAAATACACCTTTTTAAGCCTGAATTATGTAGCCTAGTAGTAAAACAGCCATGCTGATATTTTTTTTAACTTTTTGATTATCAAGCCCATTTTGCCAGGTAAGTTCCCCGGTACGGGGCCAATTTTAAGCAAAATGCAGAGTTTGATTCAGATGACTGTAGATCGGAGGCTAATTGACCTAGACAGACTAATGATATGTCGTTATACGCGGAATGAACCATAGAATCCGAATATATAAAATGTATGCACATTGAGTGTATATATGGATGCGGGGGGGAGGAACCGGAAAATTCCAAAATCTCAGAAAAAATGCCCCTCCGCCCCTGGACAACAAAGTACAGGACATTGTCAAAATACACATGGAAATGATCGCAGGCATGTCTGAAACAAGTAAATAATTGCACTATTATCAAACGAGCAATAGAACACGACTTGTAACCCCCAAACGACAGGTCTATGCGTCACTGACGCAGTTTCAAAGGAAGCCGCCATTACCCCCTCTTTTGATGGAAGAGCAAGATGTGCAAGAGTCTTTACGGTGAAGAATGTGTTAACAATAGTATAAAAGAGAAAAAATCGTAATTCCAGCTAAAAATAGCGACATTATGACGTCACAACTACGAACATGACACGGTATCTTTCAAAAGATAGGTGGTACCCCGGGGGTTACTTGAACCTATCTTTTTAAAGATAGGTGGTAAACAAGTGACCCGCCAGCTTTTTAGTGTCTTCATATAATGTGGGCAAACCCAATGCGTTTTCTATTAATTAACTGAAATTCTAGACGCACCAACAATATATAGCTTAAAGGGAAGTAAGTATCTTCACATCGTCGATAGATGGTGCTGCGAAGCATACACTAAAATTATACGTATTATTTTACACAAAGACACACAAAAGCATAGATTCAAGCAATTATCATTTACACTACATTACGTGACTTGCTAAAATGCATTAAATATCTTATAAACATTTGGGCGCCTTGTGGAAAGATCACTCTTACCTTGTATTCACGTTGCATCCTGTTTCGGCCGAACTGTTAATTTGCCGTGCTAAGTCGTGCTCGACTGATAAGACATTGGTCACAATTTGTCAGGTCGTCGTCAGTGTGCTGATAGAGTTTAATGTACATTTCATTTGGTGTATTAGATTGATTGATTGATTTGGTGTGTAAGTCCACTTTATGCACAGTAAGGCTAATCGGGACGCAACCTACAATTTAAAGTGGGATCCGAACCACTATGTGCCTCCACTGGGAATCGAACCCGGGATCCTTTAATTACAAGGCCAGTTTAATGTGCAGAAGAACTTAAGTGACAGACGAAATGTCGCATTGGAAAACCGGATACGGATAAAAAGGGTGGGTTAACGAGATTTTTTGGAAGCTTTGTATTATTTGTGCGAATCTTAAATAACTAAAAATGTAATTACTGCCTTGAAATTTCCCTGTAATTTGATTTATATTTTTCTGGCTCCAGCTTATGAGCCGGCCCCCGTGGTGGAACTGGTTAGCACATCGCGCTACGACGGCAAGGGACCCGGGTTCGAATCCTGCTCTGGGCGTGGATGTTTGTGTGTCCATTTCTCAATTTCATGATATCATCATTCATCCCCATCATCGCAAATTAACTTAAAGTGGCACAGAAAGCGAAGTAAAATAAAGCAAATCAATCCAAGTCAACAAACAATTCATTGTCCACTACTGCAACCCAAACAACGCAAGAAGTAGCCTAAAAGCTTAAAGGGCGCACAGCACTACAGTTTTGGCTAATTCGATCCATACAATAAAATTATGTGTTCTATTCGGTGGTAGGTGAATCAATTTTTTCTCAATTCAGGAACCGATATTTCCAAATGGAATGTTTGAATTGGAATGTTCCCAATTCAGAAACTAACGAAGATTCCCAATTCAGGAACCGATATTTCCAAGTGGAATGTTTGAATTGGAATGTTCCCAATTCAGGAATTGTAACGAAAGTTCCCAATTCAGGAACCGATATTTCCAAGTGGAACGTTTGAATTGGAATGTTCCCGATTCAGGAACTATGGCAATTCCAGTGAAAACAGTGCCATCTGTACCGCTGCTCTTTACCAGGTCGATATTTTAGTGAAATGTCTTCCCAACTCAGGACGTCATTCTAATGCCTTGGGGGAGGACGAATTGGCATTTGAAATAGTTGGCATTACGCACACTTGTGTAACTCCTTACCTAACCTAACCTAGTACAAGCAAATGATCTGCAATATACGCAAAATATATTAGAGGAAAGAAACTCCCGGTAAAGCACAGTACTTTTTCTGCGAATGGATGGATATACAAGTTTCGTAGTATTTCAGGGTAAGGTACAGTAACGATAAGAAACTCTCAAAAACTGGTCCTTACCTCTCCCCCTTCCCACTGGAGGCAGCTGTTCTTGATTTGGGGATATTCCAATTCAAACATTATACTTGAAAATATTGATTCCTGAATTGGGAATTTTCGTTACAGTTCCTGAATTGGGAACGTTAAAATTCAAACATTCCACTTGGAAATATCGGTTCCTGAATTGGGAACTTTCGTTACAGTTCCTGAATTGGGAACGTTCCAATTCAAACATTCCACTTGCAGATATCGGTTCCTGAATTGGGAACTTTCGTTACAGTTCCCGAATTGGGAACATTCCAATTAGTGTTGCCCACGAGACGAGACTTTGACCTGTCTCGTCTCGTGGAAATGCTGTCTCGTCTCGAAAATATTCGTTTGTCTCATGACACATGGTCAATCTCGTCTCGTCTCGAATTTTTGAAAGCCTGTCCCGTCTCGTCCCGTGGACAACACTAATTCCAATTCAAACATTCCACCTGGAAATATCGGTTCCTGAATTGGGAACATTCCGATTCAAACATTGCACGTGAAAATATCGGTTGCTGAATTGGGAATCTTTCGTCACAGTTCCTGAATTTGGGCGTCCTGAGTTGGGACATCACCGGTGAATAGACAGCCAGTGTAGCCAGGCACATTCATTTACATTTTGTTTCGTTCTGCCGTTTATCTACCGTGTACGCTAGTCTGATAATAGTACGGCCAAAACAGGATTCACTGTGATCATATCATTTGTCAGATTTATGGGAGGTCTAACGCTCTGTATATATCTACTTACAGGAAAGCTATGGACAGAAGGGAAGGTGGCAAGTTTCAGAGTCAAGCACTATCGATTCCTAAGGTAAGTGTTCTTATATGTTTCTGATGTATATATGGTTGGTAGTGTAGATCAAGCCTAAGGGAAGGCTCCTGCACTTGGAATTTTGTTGTTTAAGCATTCCATCCCCAAAAGGTATGCATTTTGTTAAGATTCTGCATTTTTATTGTCAGAAACTCTTCATTGCTCCAACTTTTACTGATCCCGTTGACTATTGCTCTGTATAGTTGCCTTTCTTATTCATTCGTATACTCCTATTACCATAAGCACCGATTTTTGAGGGGCGCTAGGTATTTTCTACCCTCCAAAGTACATCAAGGGGAAGGGGGACACTTGGACTCCACTTCAGTGGTCTTGTATACTTTCTTCAATTTCTTCTCTCTCACCATCTTCTTTACTTCCTCCTTCTGTTCCTCTGTCACTCCTTCACCTGTAAATCTGTTTCTCTTGTGTCTTTTCTTTCTCCTCTTTTAATTGTTATTCTGTTTCTCGGTTTCTTCCTCTGTGTACTTCTATTTTTTTTTTGTCGCTGGAATTCTCTCCCCACCCGCATTCCTGATTTCTCTGTGACTGTCTTGTTGTAAATGATTGAGAATGCCTCATGGGCTATTTGGGAGGAAAGGGATAATGGGCTGAAACTATTTCACGGGAGGCTAGTACCAAACACAAAGGTGTATTCACAGTGGCAGCGATGAGGGGGCAGATGCCCTCCCACCTTTTTGCCACGTTTGCTCCCGCACTATGCTAAACCGCATGTATCAAGGGGAAGTGAACTGTTCTTGCTCCCCCCCAGTTTTGGAACCCAATCGCCGCCACTGTGTATTCAGTTTTATCGTTTACGTTTCATAGGTGTTTTTCCACACTTATACATACATTATATATATATATATATTGTGGAACGATTCAAGGGAGACTCTGTAAAAAAGGTAAAATCTCTCGCCAGACATCAGTGCTCGGTCAAGCGACAATTTACAAACACAAGGTAACATTCCACATTCCACAAATATATATATGAGACATTCCATTGTTGTCACGCGGACTACATACTTAATTCGATATTAAAGAAACTATTCTACTGATAAGCAACACTTTTCTTGCAGTTTTTGTGCAATTAATTATGAAATTGGACACTGTTGATTAAACATGATTACCCTCAAAAATCTTTCCCAGATTTGTAGCAACAAGTGAACAATTTTGTGTCACGGGTGGGAGAGACGAAACACTGCCTCTTTACTTAATAAGAAAAGTATTTTAATTTCTGTGAATTTTCAAATGATGAAAAATAACTTATTAGAGTCCTTATAAGTGTGGGTGGCGTTGTATATACGCTTTATGTTTGTTTCAACTGTATTCAATTTACTGTGGCGTATATAGTCACACAGACGTTTGGTCAGATAGTTCTATCTGTAGTAGAAACAAGAAATGGTAGCACGCGAGGAAAAAGAAGACCACGAAAAGAAAGAAGAAGAAGAGAATCTTCTTCTTTTTTTGTCTTCTTCCTTTTCGTCTTTTGCTACTATTTTTTGTTTCTACTACAGATAGAACCATCTCACCAAACTTAATTTTTGGTGGCACGAGTAGGACACAATACAAAACAGAAGTAAATGTAAAAGTTCAAGTAAAGGAACAATATATAGAATACCTTCTACCTTACAACTTAATGATTTTACTTGAACTTTTATCCAAATAACAAGCCTAGATCGTTGACTTGGAAGAGAGTAGCTATATTGTTACAGCATTTCATTTGATTTCAGGAGCACTTTGACATGGAATACTCCATAGGATATTTATTATGTGTGTGTGTGTATATAATGTGAGCTCAGCGCCACTGAGCATTATTATCCTCACTTCCCTCAGCCAGCTTGTAATGTGGTCAATATGCATTTTCTGTCGTTTTCCATCACCTCTTCCCTTGTTCAACCAGTGAAACCAGAATTTTACCATAAAGTCTTTGGTTCCTCATATCATAAACGCGCCTTCAGGAATTTTAATTCCACAGACATTGAGCTGGCTAAATGCCAAAACAGGAAAGAAATATTGTTTTTGTAATAGGTTCATGTTGACCAGGCTGTGAGTATTTGTGTGTCAAGGACTAGCCTTTCTCATATTCGCCCCTTTCTGTTTTTTTAACTGATGTGTATAAAGAAATGAATTTGAATTATAATGTCAAGAAACCCAAAGGTTCACATTTCTACACCATAATTCTGCATGAAGAAACACAGCAATATTCCACCACAAAAGAATGACCAAGGCCGCTTTTTAAGCACATACGTTACTATAAGTAACTGTAATTAATATATCTTTAATGATTCAATTTTTAAAAGCATAACTATAATTCATATAATTACAATTTATGAATAGTAACTATATTTACGCAAATTAAAATGTACAAATAAAAATGTATATGTTTTAGGTTTGAATGTGTGTATGTATTTAATATTCTAAGTGATTACCAGCGCCATCTTTACTTCACATTTTAACCACAGCACAGATAAGTGACGACACGAATGTGCCTGTGTTCATAAAAAAACCGAGCGCGTCCTATTTTTGTAAATTAACGGGTCGACTGTTAAATTTTAACAGTAAGATAGTGTAAAAATTTACGGTAATTTCTAACAGCGTATACAAAGAAAAATATTGTCACATGTAGATTTCAAGCAAATGTGCCCCACTTCTGTTTCTCAAGAAATAGAATTAAATATTGAAAGAAGTTTAGAATTCCGAGAGGCAATACGCCGTGGAGAAGTTTGTTAGCAGACTGGATTTGCAGTGAGTCTCAGGTTTGATTCTCACGACCGGGAAAAGGACATTTGTACACCTGAAATGAAAAATAAGACCTCTCTCGAACAGTAATGTTTGAATAAGTAAAGCAACCTGACAATTGATTCACATCGCACGCAAGTAACATTATTTTCCGAAATTTCTTGTGTAAGGAAATTTGTTTATTTGTAACGTTTCTTTCATTTCGAACTACAGGGTGATCCAAAAATATATAACCGTCAGTATTAAGTACTAAGCATTTCGGTTCCTGTTGAGGGTAGGTATATTGTATAATTCGTAGATGTACGAAACAAGTAAATCCGTGGTCTTGTGATGACGTAGTGTAGGTAAGGTTTCCAGTTCAAATCCCAAGAGCATAAATGTTCCTTTGCAATTTCCTTAAAAATTAGTTGCATCGATTCATGGAATTATCATTGCCAGAGACGCCAACTTGAGGTAAATTAGGGGCGAGGTAATTTTATTGGCGGGGCAAAGTTGGCATAAACAATATTTTATGTGTATACATATGTGTAAAATGTGTTCCTCTACGTGGATGGGGGGGGGGGGCTGAAAGTGCCCTTCCCTCTCAAAGTCGAAGCCTATGATCATGACCCTAATTAGTACAAAGGCACTGAGAAGCGACAAAAATAACCAGTTGACATAAATTTCGAGCCCACACCTTTTCTGTAGTGGTTCTTTGGGTGAAAAAATATAGTATTTTTGGAAGGGTATTAATTTCTCAATGTGCTGGCCTCCTTGGCAGAGTGGTTAGGACATTGCGCTACGACGCCAGGGGTTCGAATTCCGGTCTGGGCATGGATGTTTGTGAGCGTCCATTCATCAATTTCATCATATCATCACTCATCCTCATCTTCGCAATTAGCCAAAAGTGGCAGAAAAGCGAAGGAAAATAATACAAATAAAAAAAATGAAAAAAATCCTCAATGCAGTTAAAATGAAATAGCATAAATTTTTAAAGTTAATTTTTAGGTTTGATTGATTTGGTTAATTTTACTTGGCTTTTCTGCCACTTTTGGCTAATCGCGAAGATGAGGATGACTGACGATATGAGGAAGGGACATTTACAAAGAACACCCAGGCCCAGGCTGTGCTAACCACTCCACCACGGAGGTGGGTTTTTCTTATTAGAGTAATAGTGTTTTTATTGAATCGCGGCGATGAGAATGAAAAAGGAAAGGGATGAAGGACTCCTTAGTTTGATTTTTGATTTGATTTAATTTATTTTACTTCGCCTTTTGTGCCAACTTTGGCTAATTTGCGAAGATGGGGATGAGTGATGATATGATGAAATTGATGAAGGGACAATCACAAACATCCATGCCCAGGCCAGGATTCGAACCCGGGACCCCTATCGTCGTAGCGCGATGTGCTAACCACTCCGCCACGGGGGCCGGCTCCTTAGTTTGATTTGCTGACAACTGTAATAATTGATCCCTGCTTAAGGCGGCGTAGCAGGACTTCACAAATTTCCTATAGTGGTGTGGTCAGCACCAGTATCCCGTCACTCAAATACCCTTACACACCTCTTCGTAGTTAGCGACAGGGACATTCGACGGGAAAAAATACATTGATATCACTCTCCCACAGAATCGAACCAAGATTTTCTGCGCACGTCGGCCCACCACTGCCTCCAATGTGGGTCTCCTTTATCGCACAACGCGCTACCAACTTGCGTTCTGACGTCAGACGCGGAATACCAACTAAACGTAACCAAAACCTAACAGTTTAGACATTTAGCCTAACATTCCGCGGTGACGTCAGAACGCAAGGTTGCCAGCCTAATTTTGAACGTTGGAATCTGAACACAACCACGATTCTCGCGAAGAAGACGCGAATGAACGGACACATGGTGTTTAGATGCTCCTTGCACGTAGCGCTCTGGTGCCATAAATTGTCCGCAGCCTGCATTTAGCTTCCTCGTAGCACCGTCAGAGGGCTCTGTAATCATCCGTGATAAGGCTGGATCCGTTGGGGGAAGAGAAAAAGCTTCGGGCTTTATTCTCTGCTAAACGCTGACACGATTAGCTTTCCGCTCTTATGTAACTCTTTTGTTTTTCAGTGTTGCAAACTTACTCTTGTCAAGGAACTTTGGATGAGCCAGAAACCACTGTCGTAGCCAGGTATCGCTCTGAAATGATTCTACACAACAAAAGTAGCGTTGTTTTAGATTTTGTGGCTCTGAACAATGATAGTGGAATTTTTCTTTTTTGCTTGGTTCCTGTTTTCGTGTTATGCAAGGCAATACAAGTCAAGAGGGGTTTAACTAGAATTTTCCATCGGGTGGGGGTTGGAAGGACAAATTTATTGGGCGTGTAAGACTAAATTTCGATCTAAAAATACCAAAATTGGGACTTCGTGAAAAGTTTTAGGGGGTATTGAAATTTAGGGGATATTAGTGGAGTGTGGATAAATTACTTAGAATGGACACAAGGATTTTCACAATGAAATATTAATAATGGATTTGTAACCAGGATTTGTCCAACGCAGTGCTTGAAGTGAATGCTTAGTTGACAAAAAAATGCATTATAATACTGGTCGCATTTCCAGCTGTCCCTTTATAGCTATTTCTGACTCTTTCTGTCCCCCAATCGTCTTAAAGGGGGTTCGTTGGGTGTCAGCTGCGAAATAAAAGCTGTAGGGTTAACATCGCTCTCCCGATGCACCGTTGCAAAGCGTACTTCTGTTTTGCCAGTTGCATACCGACCTGTGGGTGATCGTTTCGGAAACTTTATTGTACAGAACCACGTGTGCAGTTGTACCATTAACCCCCCGTTGATTTCTGGTGCTGACGAAATCGTTGTCGCCAAACGCTCTTGCTTTATAATACGTTTGGCAACATGTGGTGTATCAGACGCTCTTTTGTTTCGTCCCGGTAACAACGTTCGGTGCCTCGTGACTCGAAAACGCCCGATGTCAGTCGAAGAAAATTCAACTGAACGCTGATTCGCTGTTTCCCAGCGACCAGTTAGAAATGCGACTAGTGCAATAACCGATAGTGTCAACTGACTTACGAGCCACCTTGTAGTACAGAGGATTGATATAATGAAGAAATAATTCTCACGTTTTGTCACAACGTCTACCAATTCATGTCAAGGAAAATATAAGTTAGGAGGAAACTTCTTAATTGTAAATCATCAGTGTTGAATTTTTTGATGGAGTCCCTTATCTTACTTGGATTTGCTTTGTTCGTATCGGAACATAAATAAACTTAATGGCAGGAAAAAAGCATGAGATTAAGATGTTTATTGCGAATTCTGGGAGACCGAAAATCTTCGTGCTGATATAATGAGCAAAAAGTGATTGTGATCTGATTTCTAGTCAGGTTACTTTCGTAACATCTCCAGCTGACTGCGAGAAACTAGCTGGCGAGCATACCAATAGCCTAGAGCATGAGGTAGAGAGTTAGCAATTGATGCTGGACTGAGATGATGTCAGCCGCTCGCTCGTTGATTGGTGGTTTCGAGAGTTATGACTCGTTCCCAAGCTGCAAATGAAGAACAGCCAGAGACGTTACGGAAATAAACTCGCTCTACATTTAAATACATTACTTGCTTAGTTAATAATTCCTTAGGTCGTTCAGAGATGTCGCCAGCGTTCGCAAAATATCTAATTGTGAAGAAAGCTAAAAGTTCTTTCTTCTAATCATTATCGTAATATGTAAGTTCTCCCCGTTTATACTGTGAAATGTAAATTGCCACATCTATTGAAATAAACCATTCGACCCACTCCACGCCCAAGACTATGGCACATAGCTCTTAGATGTAAAAAGTAATATATTTTTTAAATAGCGTGTGATTGTTCACTATTTTCTGTGGTAATGTATTGGTTTTACTTATTTCCATTATATCTTTATCCGACAGCTGGTTGGTTAACTGTGGACTTGGATTTGGTCTTAATACCCATTACAAGTACCCATTCGAAGCTCTTTGGTTCGAATCCTGGATATTGATTACCTGGTTGAGGTTCTTGTATTGTCTAGTGATATAAATATGAAGAAAATATGACTGTGAACTATCGAAATATAAATCACAGCAAATTATTACAAATATGACAATGCAATAATATTTTAAACTTTGAAATATTTGTTTCTCTCATATAGCCAATTGAGTTTTGTGTATTTGGGTTTGCTTCTTTAAAAATAACATTAATGATTGTTGAAGCACATCAAAATATTATGTTTTGTGCACATCGTTGCGGTTAACTTAATGAGGCAGAAAACCAACGTGAAAGGTCCTAATCCAATCGTTCAAACCCTACCATTTGAATTTAAATTTAAAAGTTTGGGTACGTCATCACTTAGGCTATTTTGAACCCGTCACATGACATGGGGTCTATCCCTTACCATTACATATAACAACTCTAACGTTGTATAACTAAAATCTTAAAATATTCTGGCTTCGGTTAAAAGCTGAGGCTGTAAACGGGCACTCAGCACACATAAGGACAAAAAACAGGACAACACAGAATTATACTGGCCACAGTGCCAGACGCCAGAGCATACTTATCAAATCCTGTCATGTTGGGGAGCAAATGAAAGGGGGTTGAATTTCTTAATCTCAGGTTCGATGCCCGGTGTAAGCCAGTGAATTTGGACACCACTTGAAGATAAAAGAGTCCAGTCTAGATTAGCCTAACAGCGCATTAAATGAACTTAAAGCATGTTGTTAGTGTTCTGATCCAAAGGCGCTAAAGTTAAACAAAAGTGGCGGAAGTTGGCAACCCTGGAGTCAGTCTTCTACAGGACGTACAACATCCCCGTGGCAAATTAAATGGATGGATCAAAATGTGTAATTCAGGGCCGTTTGCATCCCATTGTGTGTAACTGCGTTAGTCCCCATCCATTGTCGACCGTAATGATAGGATAGTGGTAGAGAGAAAGCCAGTGATTGTGCAAAAGAAACAAGACAGGAGCAGCAAGAAATTATTGGGGGGGGGTGCATCTTCTCTCGCATGGGCATACAGGGAGGATCTTGACATTATCGGAAGAGAATCAGGCTTCACATCAAAGTCTGATGGAGTATATCTTCAAAGTTTCTCGTCTACAATAAAGAAGATCTAAAGATAAAAAATATCATTGTTGGATTTAGCTTCACCAGTCTTTCCTAACAATATTCTACATTACTTTCAGCGAACAGCGTTGCGATTCGACTAGATTAGTTTTAATCTGGTACCACTGCAAGGAAAACCCTCCTTTCTTTGAAGAGAGATACTGATTTTTTTTGTTGATATCGGGCATTCCTACTTTACTCAACGCCTTCTTATGTACCAGGCCTGCGCAAACTCTGTTTTCATGTGACGTCATCAGATGTAGGTCGCGGTTCACAAAACGATATCAGCATCAGTCGCAAATGTGTGTTTATTTTACTTCTCTTCGCACACTGGAAATACTACGTTCATATTCTGCCGATTCTGATATTGTGTTGCGATCCTGTCATTAATGCAACAAACTTTTTATAAAGAAACGTTTTTTGTTTGACGCTTCGTAATTTTATTCTGAATAAATGTAGCCATTCTTCTGTACATAAGTTCACAAATGTCACCAACTGATTAACTTTGCAGTTATGATTTAAAAAATGTGTCACGTATCGAACGGCGTTGCCCAGTGACGGGAGTCCCCGGCAAAAAATTATATATATATTTATACCAGGTATGTAATTTTGGGGGTGGGTATTTAAATTCCCACTTCTGGACAATATTGTCGTTCCATTGTCTTCCTACTATTTTTTCTGACTCCACCACTGGTCGTCTTCTTTAGATTTTTCAAGTGCCCGTCTTAGTACCACTGTACAGTTCGGCGTACTTTTAAGTTAAACACCCTGTATCTATACAGGGTGTCTCAAAAGTAATAGCGCAAACTGACACAGGTGAAAGTACAAGATAATAGAAGCAAAAAAGTCTCAGTAAACATGGGCCTGCAAACGAGCCGTTTTTGAGATAATCCCGAATGTGTGATTACAAGCCGCCACTGACTTCATTGTTTGTAAACGTCGTCCTAGTTGGTAAAATGCTAACAATGTGTGCGAATGTGTGGTTAGAAGTCGTCACTGATTGCATTTTGTAAACACCGAGTGCTTTACTACTTGCGCGTTCAGAGGTTTGCTCTTTGTTTACAAAACAGAACATTTCCGAGAGGTGGGGTTGTAATCAAACAGGACGTATACAGACTAATTTTACTGTGCGAGTCACGTCGGTTGTACTGTACTGCATAGTGAAAATTGAACCTTACAGCAACGAAGAGTACATTTTACCAACTAGGTCTACGTTTACAAACAATGAAGTCAGTGGCGGCTTGTAACCACACATTCGCGATTATCTCGAAAACGGCTCGTTTGCAGACCCATGTTTACTAAGACTTTTTTACTTCTATTATCTTGTACTTTCACCTGTGTCAGTTTGCGCTATTACTTATGATACACCCTGTATATTTATTCATTGAAATAACGTATCCAACATATCCAAATGGTTTAGTCGGCCTTGGCAACCCTGTTTCTATCTGAAGTTATTATTGTATAATTTTTTGAATTGGGAGGGAGGGAGGTGAACTCTATCCAGCCTAATTTATAGATGGCAGTCAAATCGATGAAGAAGAGTGTTACCCAATAGTGGAAGAAAGGAGCGGATGTGCCGGCAGAAGAAGAAAGGAAGATGGTAAAGAAAATTACTCGTAATGGTTTCGCAGGGGTATAATTATGCGCGATTGAATGTATTTTCATTATAAACTTGAGCCATGTAGAGAAATGAATTATGGCACTTACTTAATGAGGATATTCGAGGTAGGAGATGAAAAAAGAGAACATAGATGGCGGGCCTAGCTAGAGGCTACTGAATAAGTATATCTAATAGCATCCGGGCCAGTGATTCGTGACCTGTGCTGTCCTGAATCTGGATTAGAATCTCGGATGTATTGGTATTTGATACTGTGATAGGTAGGTGCATGTTTAGTCTTTGTCCTCATTTCATGACATGCGATTTCCGCTAGCAGTTTGGTGACCGTGTATTATATAGATCTTTCGTGCACTAGCACACACACCTCGTCATATACTACGTCCAAGAACCCGTATGCGCAGTAGACAGTGGAATATCACGTGACTGCAACAGCCAATCTTCGTTGAAGATTCTTCTAGCCAAGGCATGGCCACCAGGAAATCTGGCAATGCCATTGGCTTGTCTTCCCCAGTGTTAATCCCTGCCTGCGCGACCACTGACCATCGAATATGACCAGCTGTATAGTTAATGTAACTGATTCTGTAACAACAATGATTTTCAGCACAAAGCATTACCGCATGAGGAGTATATCGTGCTTGAGAATGTTATTTTTATAAATTCCTCTAAAAGTTCCAAGTTAGAAATGACGCCAACTTGAAATATATTTGGATGCCGCAGCTTGGTGCTGATATAATCACATCCACAAAAAATTGTCCGAAGTCTTTAATAATCACAGATTGATTGATTTGGTATATTTTACTTCGCTTTTCTGTTACTTTTGGCCAAGATGAGGATGAGTGATGATATTATGAAGGGATACTCACAAAGAGCACTCATTCTTATGGACAACAATTTAAAACGTTATTAACAATACTTTTACCACTAGTAACTGACTTCGACCCTGAAAAGGGAATCAGTTATACCCAAGAAAATGTAACACTCTTTGTGTATAACTTCTGAAGCCTAGTAACAATACATATTCATGACCGAACCATTCATAGGAAATCGTCATCTTGAGAAGACAAGGCTCGAAAATACCAGAGAAACATGAGGTGGAAACTAAGAACGCACATTAGGTCAATAAATGCACCAAAATGAAGAAACAAAATGCACCATGAAAGAAACGAACTTCATTATCATTCCATTGCTTCCTCGTGTCCTCGGAACATGGCAGAGAGCTTGAAAGCATTGCCCCGTTAGTTAGCTGTATCTGATGGCAACTGTTTTTTACTGTTCCCAGAGTGACTGACAGCGAACAGGGATGGTGGTGGCAGACTACACGATGAGTTGAAGAAGTACTTTGTGCATGTCTCTGTGCATCAGGAACAAACTGACTGACAGGATGTGTGTATGTGTGTGTGTGTGTGTGTGTGTGTGTGTGTGTGTGTGTGTGTGTGTGTGTGTGTATACAGGGTGTCATTTTAATGGCGCCCACGGACCACGGAAACGTATAGAAGACATCAAAACAAACAACATTTCTCAGTAACATTTTTCTCGTTGGTGCATCATTTCGGCGCCACAGTCGTTCAAAAAAGCCCGTTTTGCCGCCTGAATGCTGGCAACCACATACAACATTTGATTGCATTTGTGACGTCATATCCCGTCCTGAAGCGATGCGTTCCAGGGTTGCCAGGAACACTCATATTCTGTGAAAAATGACATAGCTACAATCAGCCACATTATGTACCGTAAAAGAAAACGAGAAAACACGTTCTTTAACCTAACAGGAAGTAAACAAACGACACGAAAACTGGTAGAAAGAAAACAGAATTCAAGTGGAAGTGGTCATTACGAATTTTGTCTCAGCTTACATGTCAAATATTTTCAAATCTAGTTACCAAGTTGGCATCTACAATTTAGTCTATCCACTTCGTTCTTCTGATACTAGTTGTCTGTGACACACTGAACAGATAACAAAATATAAATGAAAGAACTCAAAATTCCAAAGGTAAGCAACACATAATATAATGTATATTCAGGGGATTATGAGGCAAGTGACTAAAGTGGTTGAAAAAACAGGGATATAAGTAGTAGTAATACAAGCTGTCCGACGACTGTGTTTATCTATGCACCGCATACACATGTAATGTAATAGTTTGCAACTGTGAACAGGGCAGTATATTCGCTACTGATTCATAATTAGATTGTTACTGTGGTTGTACGTGTTTTAGCCGTAATGTAACAACGTGAACCTCGGAAACTTCCGTTATCAGCACAAAGGTACCACAAGGCATCTGGACACACACCTGTAGATATCAACCTTGCAACGAGATTTGCAAATATTTGACATGTAACTGGGCGTAAACAGCCACATGTAAGCTGTAAGTTCAATAAAATGTATTGTTGTTGATATTTGACATGTAGGCTGAGACAAAATCCCATATTGACACTTCATTTTGAATACGTTTTTACCATTTCTCATATCGTTGGTTCACTTCCCCCTTCCCCTGAGATGACCGCTGACCTTCTGGCTGTTAGGCTATGATGTTCGGTCTACTGGACGCGTTTCTCGCTTTGTTTTACACTTAATCATGTGGTTGGTAGTTTGTCAATTTTCACAAAATTTGTGTATTCCTTGCAACCCTGTCGTGCGCTGTTTCGGCGCAGGAAATGACATCACAGATACGATCAAATGTTTGGTTGGGTTGCCAGCATCCAGGCGGCAAAACGGTCTTTTTTGAACAGCTGTAGCGGCGAAATGATGCACCAACGAGAAAAATGTTACTGAGAAAAGTTGTTTGTTTTGATGTCCTCTATACGAATCTGTGGTCCGTGGGCGCCATTAAAATGACACCCTGTATATAGTATCTATATTTGCAGCGTCATCATCACTCCGCCAATGAGAAGTGTCCTTCCTTTCATAAATTCATAGATGACTGTCTTTACCTAGTGGCGTCTCAACGGAATTGTGTTCCGCTGAAAGGTGGACTCTCAGTCTGTGATCTTGGCTAACACATTCTATCTCTTTCTCATTCTTTCTTCCTCTTCTTCCTCTCACATTCAAATATATTTATTGCTTACTCTTTTCTCCGTTTTTCTATTCCTCTCTCTCTCTCTTTCTGCTTCATTTTTTCTTCCTCTTCTCCATCTCTCACATTGTGTTCCATCTCTCGCTTGTCTTTCTCCGTTTTACAATTTATCTTTCTCTCTCTCTCTCTCTCTTTCTCTCTCATACACAGACACTCACTCACAATGTTTCTTTCACACTGTTCACGTCTTTCCTCTGTTTTTCTCTATCTTCAGTTCCTTCTCTATCTCATTCCTTCGTTATTCTTTCTCATTTTCCCCCCAAACCTTTTTTTTTGCACTCAAAACTACAGGGTGGTTCACGAAATGATCCCCAATTTGTTTTTATATATTTTTTTTCGGATCTGAGACCTCGTGTGTCAACAGCAGTTGCAGTAGCCATTGGAAAAGTTGCGTGATGAAATGTGAAGTGTAATTCGTGATGCTGCCGCTAGGGGGCTAGATTAGACAACATGGCGGACAAAGAAAGACGCCACAGCGATTGGCAACTGTGCTATTTTGCTGAAACAAAAAGCATTGTTGCGACTCAGAGGTGTTTTCGTGCATATTTCCATACTCGGTAGCCCCCCACTAGAAAAACTATCCACAAACTGCATGAATAGTTTCGAAGGGAAGGAACAGTATTTGAATCGAAGCGTGATCGTCCCAAACTTTTGTGCTCCCCTGATAATATTGAAGCTGTTCGAGTCGCAATGGAGAGGAGTCCAGGCAAATCGGCTAGAGAAGCAACAATACAAGGGACATCAAGACGCTTAGTTCAACGGATTCTTAAAAGTGATCTCCACATGTACCCGTACAAGATTATCGTGGTGCAAAAACTCACAAATGAACACAAGCAGCCATAGGCATAGCTAGAACTTTATATTTGGGTGTGCACAAAGAAAAAAAATGGTCTTGTACCTTTATAATAGCATATTTTGCAACACGATCACTTGGCTCTTTAACTGTACTGATGTTTGTAAAGGAATATAAATTCACTAAATGACAGTGTTGAAAATTTCTGAATATATGTAGTAAAAAAATCAAATTGCATAGAAATTATAGACACACAAAATGTTCATAAATGTTACAAACAAATACATCAAAATACACGTCATCTATAACAAGAGACGTCTGTCAAAAGGTACAATGTTCTTAAACTCATCAATAACTTAATTTACATCAATAGACTAAGCTTTTTCCTGTTCCACAAATAGCAAGAGCAGGGCTTCGAATCTATCCTGCTTCTGAGTTGCTCTTAATTTAGTTTTAACTTGGGTAAGCTTGGAGAAAGCTCTCTCACACGTGCAGCTTGTGACAGGTATAGAAGAAAGGCGCTGCAGTACAGAGTAGAATGCAGTAAATATCTTCTTTCTCCAATGACATCGAAAAACTATAGACACTCGTTTCATCAGCGATAATACACACGTTTGTACCAAGTAATGACATTTTCAACTTCTTACAAACTGTCGCTTATTTTCTCTCTTATTGAAATATCTGTCTTTAATTCTCTTTGATAAAGCAGCCCATTAGGGTGTGCCTAGGCACACCCGGCACACCCCGTAGCTACGCCTATGCAAGCAGCAGAGAATGCCCTTCGTTCATTGGGCTGAGGATAACAACACAATATTGAACAACGTTTGGTTTTCTGACGAGGCACACTTTCATTTGAATGGCGTGGTCAACAAAATGTGCGCTTTGGGGAAATTGATAATCCACGAGGGCTTCACGAAAAAGTTAGCCAAGCTTGCAAGGATATTACGGAACTCTCTTGCCTTAGGGTAATTGGTAACATTGGTGTTCGCTTGACTGAAAGATAGAATAGTTTTCATACAAGAATAAAAAGAAGGAGCATTTCGTGCTCACTGTACGAAAACTTTACGAACAATTAGATTAATTTTCTTGAATAACAGACATAACGGTTACAAGAATAAAACTGTCTTAACCAACAACGGATTATGATTTTCAACATCCGCACGAACAGGAACTGGTAAGTCCTGCTCTTTTCAATGTAGCAGTATCAACAACCTCTACGTTTGAACAGAGGAAGAAAGTAGAGACAGGCAAAGGTGCTTCTCCCAAGGAAAATTGCAGCTTGTCAAATCCCCCGACACTCGTAATGGCGGCGCAGTCACATCAAATGATGACGTATGGCTCTCCGAACGCCCACGGGAGGCTCTGCAAAGGTGCAGATTCCTGACACCGGCGAGCAACACTTCCATCTTGCCGAACCGGCGGGAACGCTGACCTCCGCATTGTTGCAGCGTCCAATGGGAGGCGAGGTTGAATGGGGCGTTTTTCCTACGAAAGCAATCGAATTGTAATTAGCGCCTTGCTTCCGCTGGGCGGGAGATATCGTAACTTCTGGCGGTCAGTAATCAGGCCCGCTTAATCATCATTGGAAATTTGAATCTCCGCGGCCACTAATAGGGGGAAACAAACCGAAAATCTTTAACATAAACCGTTTGAGTACTAGCTGCAAAACTTGAAAACATTTCCCTTATCCTCTCTTAGAAATTTCAAGTAAGATTTGTGTGAACTCATAGTGTATATATAAATTTGTGATTCGTGCCCATTTGTGCCCATAATTGAACCATTTGATAGCTATCTGTTTATTTGTCAGAAACTACTAAAAATAGGAACATAAACTTTCGAGAATTACAAGAAATGTAAAGTTCTGGTATAATGGGGTATGCTATACTAGACAGTTGCCTATTAATGCTAAGCTTTGTCTATACTAAGAGAAAAGTAACATTCCTTTCCTCCATAGTTTTGGCCACCAGTCGGAGCTACTGATAAATGTTGTAAAAAGTTTTATGTAAAAGGGTCTGTAGAAATATATTTTCGCATATACACGTTCAATTAATTAATATGAAATTGCAGTACCACCTTGTGGCCTCTCAACAATCAATTTCCTTACTCCATTCTCTCGCCTTCATTGAAATGAAAGTGAAAGATAATTATTAAAGATAATTATCTTTAAAACATTGATATGATCCATATTTGTATGTGACGTCACAACTTTAAAATATGTTACTGATATATTATACTTTTATGAAATGACACTTAAATGTTGTGCTATTATATGTAATATTGCACCCTGTTTGTAATGCATATCTTTTATTTAATGTTTATTGTATTTTATGCTCTATTATGAGTAGTTTAATGTATCTTCATGTTTGCGAGAGTGCACTATGTGAATTTGTATTTCTAAACATGTGTAGATGTCAGTTTTGTTGATAGTATCCTTTTGTAGATAGTGAGTGATTCATCTGTACTTGAATCTGTGTTCTCGAAAATAGTATTGAAGCGAGGATATCGCGTAAGAAATAACACACTTTCGCCACGGATCGACGAAGCTTTTAAATTTAGAAGGATCTCCTCGGTGTTGTGCATACATCTTGGTATGGTAGTTCGGGGCGCAAGCTACGCCTATGTGATCATAGGTACGCCGATATCCATGCATTGATGCTATGCACAATACTGCAACCATTCTACGTTAAATAATAAAGCTCGCCTAAGGATTAATTTGGAAATAAAAGGCTAAAGAGCAAATATTGGCTCAGTTATCATTGCATATCTCTTGGTGTGGTAGTTCGGGGCTCGAGCTAGGTCTATGTGATCATAGGCTTGCCGATAGCCACGCATTGAGTTTATGCATTTTAGTTGAGTCAATTCATCGACAAAGCAAAATCCTCGCCTTCGTCTCAAGTATATTTGCATTATAATTGCAATAAATAAAGAATAAAACCTTTCAGTTTATACATACTGCAGTAATGTGGTTTTATTTCTCTGTGCTGTGAATATTGTCTTTGCCTAACACTATCCCGTACCTGAGAGGAGTCTGCGTACTTCACCGAGTCTCATCGGCCACCGATGAGTATTATTAAGTTATTATTAATAAATATAATAATACGTTTAATAGATAAATAATACATGAAATACAGGCGATTGAAAGTATCAACATAAGTTAATTTCATAATTAACTTATTATTTATTTATTCATTCAACAGACACAAGTGTCCAATAACAGAAGGTAACGTAACATCATCATATTTACATTTAGAATAATATCTTATACACACTTAATGCATACATCTTCCTTCCTTGTATATGAAGCTACACATAAATGGAAACGAAGAACATAGAATCAAATGTACATTTATGAGAATTCACCACAAAAGTACGAATTTAAAAAAATATATATACATGTATTGAAAGCATAACACCATGTGGTTTTGCATTTTAAAAAAATAAAAGCATGAATGCAAAATTCTGTACCACTTCATATCAAATGCACTTGTAAAAGAAATAAGGGAATTGTCATGTATCATTTGGATATTATTTAACCTGTTACATTCCATAATTACAGTAGCCTATATTTTAGCCAATGTATTGTAACGTTCAGAAGAGCAAATTTGTTACAGGTTACAAGATTGAAAAATAGACTTCAAAGAACAATACTAAAGAATTGTTACTAAATTCATGAGTGCTTGCTGTGTGAAAGATTACCCACAATGTCTTGCTGTAAGAAAGAACATGCTTGATTCATATAAAAGATGAAAAGCGTTCTTAAAGGTTTGAATTGCAAATCACAGTATATTATTCTTACAATGAAAAAATGTTCAACGTTCATGAACCGTCAAGTACAGATTTTAGTAAGCCGCTTGCTTACGCATTCGAGATTCTTCTACGAATGTAGAACAATACAACAGATGACGTTTTGACATTCGTATCAAGTCTTTGAATAAATGTACTGTTTGAAATCTAGGAGATAATGTAAGTAAAAGTTCACCTTCGGAAGCAAGTTTGTCACAATTGCTCATATAATCCGTGTCACGTGCATGATTCTTTCATTGTTATGAAAATGGCAAGCTATACATCAAAACGTACAAGAGCTTGAGACAGGTATGGAAATATCACTCCTTACTCTTAACAGTTTGATTTGTGAAGCCCCTGTGCCAATTCATATACATGAATTGTGTACAATAGCGAAAGGATTATCGATGTCTGTTCACGCAAAATTTGTGCAAGGGCAACTGTGTTGAACTTCGGTCTTGGTTTATATGTCTCTATATTGATTTGTATTTCATCGTGGGCTTTAAATACATTAGCTCACAAATGGTGCTTTGTTCTTTCTTTGGGACTCGTTTTTGAACAGATTGAAATACATGTATATAACACTTTCAGGGCATATTGAAAATATTTTTTGCGCATAATGAGAGATCATAATCATTCTTTCGGTTTGAGAAAAAGAACAGAATTGATTTTCCTTCTAATTTAACCTACATGTTTACGTCTTGCCGTGTACATGCACATTGTTGTTATTTATTGTTACTTTTTCTGCCGTTTCTGGCAAATGGCGACGATGTGGATGACTGATGTTTATAGGTGGGTTTCATGTGACGTCAGGATGAGCACAGCCGCCATGTTTGCGGCCAATATTATTTGTAGTTTGCAAGGAAATATCCACCGCGTAGCGTTCGTTACATCTCCATGAACAGCACGTTTGTTTTAAATCACGAATGTGTGTGTTAGTATCTCCCGCTCTCTTAAAAGAATTTGCCTCAATCATGGCTGCTCGAAGCCACAATACAACGATTTGTGACGTAGGAGAAACACCTATACGAAATTGATAAAGGGACACTCAAAGAAACATCCATGTTCACGCCAGGACTCGAACTTGGGCCCATTGCTGGTAAGATTTGAAACTCCAATCCACCTCTTATATAGAAATCCTAACGTCCAAGGAAATTTCTCGTCTTTATTCTAAGTTAACGAATGTTTTGAACGCAACTGAAGAGATCGCCTGACAGCTTGAATAGATTGCGTATCAACTCGCACCAAGGTACTGTACCTGCTGGGCAATGCATGAAGCTAATTCATCATACAGTCCATATTACTTGGATCATAGAAATGCAAGGAAACACCTAGCAATTTTCTTGGCTGCTAACGGCAATAGAAGGACCTTAACCCATAAAAAAAGTTTGCAAAAAATGAAAATACTGGTTCTTGACCTTCCACAAGGACCAACCCCACCTTCGTCCAAACCAAGACAACCTGCTTCGCAATGACCTTCTTCGAAGCGTAATATTGGCATATTATTCAGAGTGCGTGCAAAACGCACCCTACCCCCTCCCCAAAATACATAAAAAAGAGATAAATAGAAAACTGCCGTGTACGATGGAGTCGGGTTGAGGAATTCATAAATTACATTCCAGAAAGTTGCTGCTGGCAATGTCTGTTTAAAGTGGCGTGCTTTGTGTGTGTGTGTGTGTGACGTTCCTTGCGTAGTTTTGAATTATGACGTCATAACCGTGGTTTCGTTTCGTGTATGCGCGTACTTGAGACTTGCTACACAATCTTTGTTATTTCCTTGTAAATTTTACGACGCTTCTCTGCCTCTGTAGGCTCATCGCGACGCTGTGGATGAATGATGATGAAATTATGTTGATGAAGGGTCAGAAAGGGACATCTATGCTCACACTGGAGCTCGAACCTGGGACCCTGCACTGAACATGCTTGTTTTATTTTTTATATCTACTGAATAATTTTAAAAGCCCCTGTAAGATTCCTTCATTTCTTTCTTGTTTCCTATCCCCTCTCGGTTTTCCAATTAATTTCACGATCGCGACACCAGATCACACACACATTAGAACAGTAAGCTCCGTCGCTTCCTTCAACAGACGTGTTCGCCACTCTCTTCAGAGTACTCGTTAGATCTTGTCAAGCAGACAAAAAGGCATATGCAAGCCAATGAATTCTTAAAATACATGGTTGTTATTTGAATACTATTATAGATTTTGCATTCTATATTTCGTATTTTGTATATTTTGTTTTTTGTGTGCCATATTCAGTGCGTTAAGACTGAGTGTATGTATGAGTGTAGTGTGTGAGAGTGCGTGGACATGAAATGAATATATGTACTTTGTGTTTATATACTAATGCAGTGGCGGAAATTGGGTTCCAAAACCGGGGGGAAAGTTACCAAAACTGGGGGGGGGAGCAAAGACAGTATATTTCCCTTTGTAGATAAGGTTTAGCATAGTGCGGGGGCAAAAGTGACGAAAAGTAGGGGGGCAACTGGCACACCCTCGCCCCCCCCCAATCGCCGCAACTGTACTAATGTATAATTTATTGTGTGTAGTTGAGTAGAAGAAAAGGCTTTGTACGGCCTTAACTCCGCCATATAAACAAGACGTTAATAAATAAATAAGATTTTGTTTGCTTAATGGTGTATGACAACCGCACGAACCCACCCTCACCCAAACTTTAAAATAAATATCCCCCTCTGAATATCAATTGAAACAATTCAACCGCAATACCGCACATGGCAACAGTGTACTCCGGGAAGAAATCGGGCAAACAATTTCAAGTGTGTTAAGGAAAGCATATGAGAAGGCTTCTTACAGCAAGAACATTTGCATTTCACCACTTCACACATTTTTCACGGTTTCTGAATGGCTTCGAAAAAGGTAAAAGTACACATTTCTCATAGGATCACGATTATCATAGCTTGAATCACATTGGCAAACACGCACATTACTTACCCGGCATGTTTTCAACGCAGGATTTGATTTTGTGCCCGATAGATGGCGCAGTGAATGTGGGGAAATTGTTCGCTTAATGTCATCCATTGTAGTGCATATTCATTGTACTTTCATAGTGTGTTGGAGCTTTTCTTGACGTCCTAATAAACCGTAACAATACTTTAATAAACTATTACATTTCAAAACATATCTTGCGTTTCGAAAAGAAGTACACGCAAGTTAATATTGGCCATTGTTTTTATACAGTAAGAAATATGGTTTCGAACATACCATACTGACAAACTACTTGGCCTTTCTTCAAGTGATTGACATTCACTGTTTTAGTCACTCATAGAACGTAGCAATTCAAGGCAACCGCGCAGTTCTTAGTAACATTTTGTGAATGCCAACAGGTTCTCTCTGTTCTTTTTTGGTGCGTTCCTATTCCGTGGGTTTTTTGTATTAATTAAGCAGAAAAAACTTCATACGAGTAGTTGATATATAATTCAGCAGCGCGGGATTGCTTTCGTCAAGGTATCATTTCTCAAGACTTGTTAGCGCTGGATGTTTGCATTAGGATGGGACAGTTCTGGAAATTTAATGGATTTCTAATTTGGAAGACATTTTATCGTTTTCTTCAGTTTTGAGCAGTGATGTACTGTAAACTATAAGTTTACGTCTACATGCGTTGTCTACACGTAATCTACGCGTAGATTACGTTGGGTTGTAGTTTACATAGACTACGTAGGCAATCTAAATTGCATTAAAATTAATTTTCAAGGGTTTCATGAAAGGAAAGTGACATTTTCAACTATATTGGTTTCTAACGAAATGAGAAGAATCCTATTTACAACAAAATGTCTATCATCAACTATGGAAGAAGATAAATAGTATGCAAAAACAACAACAGATGGCAGTCGTGAGGCAAGTGGTCTTTTCCCCATAAAACACTAGAATATTTCCTATCTTAGGTTTCTTCCTAGGTGAGAAATTGTTCGAATTTGGAAGAAAGAGTATGAAAAGTTCTCCTCGCACATCAGCAACTGATACGCAGTATAAATTTCTTGTAATTCCACGCCGCCCTATGCTAAGTTATCAGCTTTCGCCATGTTGTTTACATAGATTACGTAATCTAAGTGTCTAAAATAGTATACGTGTAGCATGTAGACTATCGTTGTTTACGCGTAGACGCACATCACTGGTTCTGAGCATTATTTGCTTGACATAACAGAAATGAAACAAATGTTGATAAGGACTAGCTTCAAGAAAAATTACGTTACTCAATTTTTGTTTATTTCAGCAAAAGTGGTGAGTAACGTACCAAGTACACATTTTCGATACTTGCGTTAGTAACACGTTACAATGTTACACGAGTAACGACCCTTGTTACTTTGCATTACTTTACTTCCTTCATTGTCATTATGTAGAAAAACTCTTGAAACATAATTCTTGAACGATTATTTTGACTATGATCTGCAAAGGACAGATTGAATTCACTCTGACCAGTCCGTAACAGAGAGACGAACAACAATGCCAGATTTAAAAACAACAATACGTGGAAGAAATTGATGCAGAACCATAGGAATAGAACCACATTAAATGCCCCACCAACCATGAAATTGATTTGTAACATAATAACGGACCTGCCACAACACGCTAACGCTTTTGAAGGGCATCGTTCGTTGGGCGATGCTGCACAACTTTCGCTCAGTGGCCTTGCCTGTTGGGCTGGAATCTGATCCGCATGATCGACTTTCAAACCATTTTTTTTTCTTTTAGATATGGGTGACGTCACGTCCCAGAAGGTAATCTCAGACCTTGATCAGCGCTCTAGGGAAATGCGAATTTATCCTTCCTTGTTTTTTGGTCGTTTGTTGTGTATGCTCATTGTTGCTTCTGCTGTTGTAATGGTACTTGCTACTTTGAATTTCTAAAAGGGCTTAATAGGCAGGCATACGATGCAAAAGAACACTTACAAATACTAATGTGGTACATTTTGTTTCACAATGAATTCTTTAATTCTTCATTTGAATCACACGTAATAAGTGGGGAGATAATTTTAAGGTGCAAAAGGAGGGGGGGGGGGAGGTTCTGGAAATGTTTTCAAAAGGTGCAAGAAAAGGTGCTGGTAAAATGCCTGTATCCAATGCTCTCTTTTTCTGCGCCTTCTGTATATAATGCGCGCGGACCGCAGAGAGAACTCGTTCTGCCGACGCCTTCTGTATATAATGAGCGCGGACCGCAGAGAGAACTCGTTCTGCCGACGCCTTCTGTATATAATGCGCGCGGACCGCAGAGAGAACTCGTTCTGCCGACGCCTTCTGTATATAATGAGCGCGGACCGCAGAGAGAACTCGTTCTGCCGACGCCTTCTGTATATAATGAGCGCGGACCGCAGAGAGAACTCGTTCTGCCGACGCCTTCTGTATATAATGAGCGCGGACCGCAGAGAGAACTCGTTCTGCCGACGCCTTCTGTATATAATGCGCGCGGACCGCAGAGAGAACTCGTTCTGCCGACGCCTTCTGTATATAATGAGCGCGGACCGCAGAGAGAACTCGTTCTGCCGACGCCTTCTGTATATAATGAGCGCGGACCGCAGAGAGAACTCGTTCTGCCGACGCCTTCTGTATATAATGAGCGCGGACCGCAGAGAGAACTCGTTCTGCCGACGCCTTCTGTATATAATGAGCGCGGACCGCAGAGAGAACTGCGTTTCAGCCGAATAGGTTTTGTTGAAGTTCGTGTTTTCTCTCGCGGGTTTTGCTACATTATCTTGCGAACTATTGGGGCTGCAATGATTATATTATACCACTTTATAGCCCTCGTTCTGCTGTACAAAATGAGACTATAGGATTTTATGTAGCTGCTCAAGAAGAGTGAAAATCATTTATTTTTTCTGTCCAATTTTTTAACAAAACATAAAGAAAAGTTAGTAAAAAGGTGCTGACGCATCAAAGAGGGGTTAAAATGGGATGAATGTGCTAATCTCACAAAAATGTGCAATAAAGTGTGTTCATTTTACTTGATTTCATGTCCTAAAATACATATCTCAAACGATCGGTATGAAAACAGCTATATTTTTGGATAGGTGCTGCACCTTAAAATCTGTTCCCTAGTAATGAACATAGATTGAATAAGGCTTATGTGTTGTAAGTATTATATATTAATTTTTACTGATTTAATTAAAATAAGGTGTAAGAAATACGTCACAATAAGAACCGTAAAAGCACGTTCGTAATAATAATGGGGTATATTTTGAAGGCCTACCTTTGCTTTACAAATAATGTTTTAATCTTTAGTTTGAATCATATGTAGTACGCTTAATTTGAATACAACTTTTATGTGCTGTAAGTAATATTTACCAAATTAGTTTCAATCACAACTTTTGAATCGCATGAAACATTACAAATATTTTCTTCCTGGGAGTTCTAATACGCCGGGTACAATATGGACCTCAGTGGACAGGGTAGGAGAGCCGTAATCATGGCGATTTTGTATTTTTGTTTAAGTTAAGGTAATATTTGTTTCCCTCCTTCTAGTTTTGCTATGTGTCGCCTTTTTTTCCTGTCTTGGTTTGCTTTGTTTTGGCATTTTTCCCCTTTTCGCACTACTGTCGTGTTAATAGGGCAATTCTCATTGTGGGAGTTAGCTATACTACAATTAGGCTAAGTAGGTAGGCCTGATAAGTTCTTTCTATTACATATATTTGCTTTTGTATTTCTTCTATCCCTGTCCTAAGTGGATTACTCAATTTATTTGTTGTATATTGAACCTTATATTGTGACGGACACCCATCCGAATACAGATCAGCGAAGACGCTGCGTGACTTTTGTTCCATTAAACCGGTTGCCTTGTGTATTATCTTATGCGACTTACTAATTTGTGTATATTCTTATTTTTAAGTTAATCTAGCCTCGCTATTTATAAATCCGTCTTCAAGGATCCCGTTGACCGATGTTGCTGGTGGTTGGGTTGATATGATGTGGCTGTTTTCGCCCAAAACAGGATTCTTTCGCGTTGCATGTAGTACAAAGTTTTTTGGTACAGTATTTGCGTGTGGGGAACACATGGATGGGCATCAGATATTATTCTTAGCGCTTTATTTTTTAAAGAAGGAGTTCGGGCATAGTATATGTCTTTCAAATGGTTAAATGTATCATAGCAAACAAACCAGCGGCCATATTGTATTTAAACTAAATGTATTGAATCAAAGTAAAGTAATTGAAGAAGTAGGAGAGGGAATCCCCCGATATTTAGAGGGTGAGCTATATATATACAATGTATATAATATTCCCATGCTTCAAGAGTGCATACTGGAATCCCTCCATCAGTGGAAATGTTCAAAAATATAATATTTTTGGCGTCGAGGACAATTTGGGGGCTGAAACCGATACTCTTCCCCCCTTAAAGATACCAGTGGCGTTAATAGCCCGGTCTAGTTCGCTGTACGTTTCGACATTAGGTGCAGTGCAGGTGTATCCCGGTGTCAGGTTGGTGCAAGGAAAAGGCGTTCAACCAAGTACACTGAAAGCGGTGTTCAAGTTCAGAAGATTCAACAAATGCCTGTCTGCTGCTTTAGACGGTGATTTCATGAGTTAGCACTCACCACGTGGTCATATACCACACGTTACACCGCTCCAGAACGCAGTGCAAACGGTGCAGACACCAAATCAACGAAGTAGACGAGTGGGTGTTGCACCGTGTAACCTACTACGCGCGTGAGTGCACAGAGAGTCAAAAACTACAGAGAACTAGTCGGGCCATAATAATTTACGTACTTTCGATTCATGTGGCTCATACAAATGTATACTCCGTACCAGGATCGTATATTCTAGTCTAGCTAGGCTATCTGCGAAGCCTGAAGTCTAGAGAATAAAATACAGGAGAAAAATCGATCAGAAATTGTATATAAAATTATTCATATCAGTGAGATGATGATGGTGATTCTGGACTTGGCAACCTGATTTCTTATGAGTTGGCAACCTGATTTCTTATGAGTTGGCAACCTGATTTCCTATGAGTTGGCAAACTGATTTCCTATTGAGTTGGCAACCTCATTTCCTATTGAGTTGGCAACCTCATTTCCTATTGAGTTGGCAACCTCATTTCCTATGAGTTGGCAACCTCATTTCCTATTGAGTTGGCAACCTTATTTCCTATTGAGTTGGCAACCTGATTTCCTATGAGTTGGCAACCTGATTTCCTGTGAGTTGGCAAACTGATTTCCTGTGAGTTGGCAACCTGATTTCCTATGAGTTGGCAACCTGATTTCCTATGAGTTGGCAACCTGATTTCCTATGAGTTGGCAACCTGATTTCTTAGGAGTTGGTAAATTTATTTTTATTCATAGCATAGGACCACGTGACATAGTGAGAGCCCAGATCTTGGACTCGGTATACGCAACTGCTCCGTGTATTGATGGTGTCTTCTATATTGGCTCGCCGAAGAAAGAGGAATCCAGTATTCCATTTCTCGACTTCCACAAAAAGCGTAAAACTTTCAACTTTCAAGATGCACACAAATGCCTTCGCGATTGTGAGTGCTGTCTTTCTGTAATGTTAAAACAAAACACCACAGAAAGATAATTAGTTGACAACAGCAGATGTTTTCTTGCAAATTCTTTTCCAGCTTACTGGAGGAGGTCAGCCGTAACTGGACGACAAATGCGTTTATGATCCTCCAGCGAATGGTGGTCGCTCTTGCAACTTCCTGCTTCGGCATGCAGGTGTGAAGTTCGTCCTCCCACGTGACAGAGCCTTTGTCCTTCCACCAAATGAAAGACATGCGTGAAATACTCACCGTAGCTGCAAATGGGTGTGTTCAGTCACCGCAATGATCTTCTCCATGTCCTCGAGCGCCAGGAAGAAGGAGGGGCATTCACAACTGCAGCTCTTCATTTGTTTCTGTACTTCCCCACCTTCACAATGGCGGAGTGATACCTAGAAAGGCTGAGAGAAAATAGTCCCTCTAAGAAGATAAAGAATGAGTAATTATTTCTTCTGCAAATATCCTCAGAGATATACGACAGGCTTCATGAAGACTTTTTACTAGTTGAACTCGTTAAAAACAATTCTTGCAGTTGTTCGATGCAAAGATAGGGGCAGCACAAATTGGTTGCTACTGCTTGCAATTAACTTAATCCGGTTGTTTACCTTGCGCCAAGATTGCTAATTGCGCCAAATGGTGTGCGTTCGGGGAACTAATAAAGATGGACATGATATTTGATGATGAAGTACTTCTTCCGTTAACGTACACCTTCCCTTGAGTTGGGTGGGAATGATATTATATTGAATAACCTGTGCTGAGGCATAGCGACGAACTGCATTGAGGCGATCAACTTTTATTGATACCCTCTTGCTAGCTGAAGCCTCGTTTCGACTCTATGTGCCTCGAAAACAGACTTTTCTTCTGGATGTATGCAACCACGCGGAACACATTCATTGTTCTGTCGAATTGCATACTGAAATGGATAGTACGTTATGTAAATACCATATTGCCCGCAGACAACTGCTTTTCCATCAAGTTAGGTACTTAAGCCATACATACATATGGGTATTACATACCATTGCATTGAAGAAACACTTCGTGCCATGGTCTTGATTGGTTACGCCTGTCCGTGACGTAATCAAAATTGTGTCATTTCCTGACAGAAAAATAAACGTCGGTGGCAACCATCACTGATTCAATTTGCAATGATTAAATCAAGAAGGCTTAGGTGGGCCATGTGGCACGAATGGGAGAGAAAATAAGATTCTTGTTGGGAAACCTGATGGTAAGAGACCTGTAGGAAGGCCAAGACGAAGATGGAGGGATAACGTTGAGATTGACCTAAAGGAAATCGGTAAGGATGGATAAGATTGGATTGGTCTTGCTCAGGATAGGGATGGAAGGCAGCAGACAAGCATTTGTTGAATCTTCCGAGCTTCAACGTTGAACGTCATTTCCTTGCACCAGCATGACACAGGGATGCACCTGCACTACACCAAAAAGTGCACCGAAATAGACGGAGGTGAAAGAGGAACCAGCACCTATTCTCGTTCACAAATCTCTAACTACGGCTTTGGCGTAACCATGAGCAGAAGCACACAGTTGCACATCTTTTGGCGCCTCCTTCTCTTCTCGCCGATCTCGAAAGCATCAACAACAGCGAAGGATATTCGTGACCAACGGAGGTAATTGCTTTGTTCGCGAGAGGGTGGGGCCACGGTAAGAAGAATCTCATAGCCCTGTAATTGTTCATAGCATAGCGGCGTCCCTCCCCCCTCCGACCAATGAAATAATTACATGGTAACTCTGGACACTTCGCAACTTGCAATGCATAAATCAACTCCGATGGCTGTCACTAATCTATAATAAGGCGGAAGTGAAGATGGTACGATTATGAAAAAAAACGTAAAGGTGAAGGTACATAATGGTAGATTCTGAAGCCCAGTATGCCCTTTTCTACCCCCCCCACCCTTAATCCTATGTGCATAAAAGGAGTTGATAAGGTGACAGCATCAATGTTTGTTTTTAAAAATAGTTTCTTACCCAGCATGCAATTGAAATGCGCAAGCGAAGGCAGACATTGTTCATCTGTGCTAAAATGTGTGTGGTGTTAGGCTTGACGTCCACTAAGACGCGGCAACAGATGCGCTTCCGGCGTCCCAGTGGACGATAACTTGCAGACTTCTGGCACGGAAATTCCCGCTTCGGTTCCGCCCATTTCTCTGTGGTGTTACAGCATTTGATTGAAAATAAATTACGTTGTCCCCAGGGTGTTCGCAATGTTTCTATATTACTTTTGTTCATAAAAGCATTAAAGTAATGTAGGTGGGCGTATTTGTCACCCCCTCTTGGATGTGTGTTCTACATGACACTCCTCCCAGCGACAGTGTTTTAGTTTAGGAATGATAGTAATTTCTTATTATTATGATTATTTTATAACTGTACCTATGTAAAAAAAAACATTGATAAAAAATTAATATCTTTTTATGTTGAGAATCGAATTAAATGCCTAAATCTATGCTCTGGTAATTCATATTGCTGAACACTTTCTCTACGCAGGTGTTCCAAACGTTGGTTGATATGACCCACTCTGCATGAAGTATATCAGAATGTTTTGTTTTAGGTACACTTCATGGTCTTATGGGCTAATCGGGACTGGGATCGAACCCGGGAACCCTTGATTACAGAGCGGAGCCTTACAGCTACGACACTTGCCGTGTAAGGAAGGGAATTCACCCAGTTATTATTATGATAGTGTACAGTTACAAAACGCCTATGAACCAGATCATAATGCAAACGAACATATATCTCCAGCTACAATCGACATAAGAACACGGAATTATAGGCAACGAAAATATATACTTTATTAGCACCAACATCGCACCCAGGAGCTACAACCCAATGCCTCATGATAGCAATTTTGCTTCCAACACTATATTTTAGACCTCAAACATGCGTGTCCACGCGTGTGGTCCTAACGTATTCGTCTGGCACCCCTAATAGCCTGTGGGCAACATTCGAGGGATATAATGCATAATGTGTGCTATCACGTTCTACAAGTGAGACCGCTCAAACATCGTTCTAATCATCTGGTAGCGCTCCGGACCGCGGATGGCAATAAATTTGGACCGACGTTCAAATGTCTCCGCTAGAAAGCCGGGTCATTAACGATCCACGTGGTCCCGTCTTGAGAGAACTTGTATCGTTATGATTAGAGAACTGATTTTAAGGTGCAAAATTATGGTTGGAAAAGGTTTTCGAAAAGGTACTGGTAAAATGGCTTTATTCAATGCTCTCTATTTCTACGCCTTCTGTATATAATGCGCGCGGACCGCGTAGAGAACTCGTTCTGCCGACGCCTTCTGTATATAATGCGCGCGGACCGCAGAGAGAACAGTCGTTCTGCCGAATAGGTTTTGTTGAAGTTTGTGTTTTCTTTCGCGGGTTTTGCTACATTCTCTTGGGGACTATTGGGGCTGCAATGATTATATTATACCATTTTATAGCTCTTGTTCTGCTCTACAAAATGAGACTTGAGGATGTTATGTAGTTGCTCAAGAAGAGTGAAAATCATTTTTTTTTAACAAAACATGAAGGAAAAGGAAGGATAAAGGCGCTGAAGCATCAAAGAGGGGGTAAAAAGGGAATAAATTTGCTAATCTAACGAAAAGGTGCAAAAAGGTGCAACAAAGTGTGTTAATTCTTCTTGATTTCATCACAGCCGGCAGAGTTCTATGAGGAGGGTATCCAAAAACTCGTAGTTCGTTAGGATAAATGTTTAAACCGGCAAGGAAATTATGTAGAAAAATAGAGAAGTGTATGTAAATTCAGAAAGAATTGGTTTTTTGAAAAACATTTACCTACTTAGTTTCTATTGCAAAACAGACCGTAGTTAAAAAACAACCCTCGTAGTTTTCCTTATTTTTATTTTAAGGTTTACATAAAATACACCACAAGGTTTTTCTGCATGTGATTGATCTTCCTTCAAAGTGGACCTTCCACAATAAAAAAATAAGTTAGGCCAGAATATGAAAATAAACTTGTGTTTCGCGTACATCAGGTGACTAATTTTACTTTAAAACCACACAGATTAAAGCGATAATAGAGGTCATTACTAAGGAAACTTCAAAGTAGGCTTGACGCAAAGTATTTTAAGTTCGCTGGAGGAGAAATAAATGTACTACAATAAGTTATTTAATGCATTGCCAAACATGTTCAAAAATATTGTAATTTTTCATTGACCGTATTTTCGATTAATGGTCAATTAGAAAATTTAAATATGTAAGTTTTTCTAGCAAAAGCATTTAAAATTCACAAAACAACAAGGGATGTTAAAATCGTAATGTGAGAGTAAAATGGCGTACATCGTAGCGAATAAGATATCCACTTTGATTGTATTGCTCTACGTATTATAACTTCCGAAAGTCAAAAGTGAAAAACTTCTCATTTCCTGTTGGTTGACAATTGGAATGTTACGTATTACATATTTTGACTACGTGGCTTAGATCTATTTTATTCTCAAGAGTTGGCAATACTTTAAGGATACACGCGGTTTACTTTACAGAAAGCCTAAAGTTCTAAATTTCCATTCTTCCCCAATCTCTTCCATGAAAACTTGGAGTGGGAGAAACAAAATTATAGTTTTAAGAGAGCTCACCAGATGGCAGAGTAAGAAATCAATTACTTTAATGTTGTCCGAAAGAACAACAAATAAAATATTTACCTTAGGATATAAACGTTAATGTAAACATAAGGAAGTCATTGAAATAGAACGGCAAGAAGAATACATTTAAAAAGTAAAGGTGCAGCACAATATATCTTTGCCGCTCTAACAAAAGAAATACATGACATATTCTTCAATTGCACACACAATCCACTGGCGATGTATGTTGTAGATATAATACTTCTGAGTTTATATTTATAATTCTTAAATATACAGTGAGAGATTAGTTCAGATTCGAATACCACATTTCTCAACGCTGTACAACTTTTGTGTCGAATAACGCCTGTTTTAGCTTGAAATCAACCCTCTAGGTGCTTCTTGTTCGAGCAAAGCCTGTTTTCACTTGAAATCGACTTTCCAGGTTGTTCTTGGTCGAGTAACGTACTTTTTCACGGTCCTCATGTTGTTAGATCCTATATCTAAAGTACAAAGAAGACAAGAATACCCTAAATCCACCCCGTACTTTGAACATTTATCTTACTTTAATAACGAGGAAATTGCAAGAAAGGTGCAATCTATACTTGATGAGCATGCTATGTATAAAATCTTCGCTAGAGCTCTCGATTCCGCACGCTACCTAGCGTCGTCCTTGCAAACTATTTGGCGTTGCAGCACACTAGTATACACGTACGCCTCAATGAGAAATGTTCTGTGGCATCATTTGTTTAATATATAAGTAAACATAGGTTTGCACTTGGAAATGGGCTTGTCTTTGTCGTTGCGATGTATTCGTTTTAGCCTGAAATCTCACCTTCTTCGTGTAAGGAACATTCTAAACTTAAATCTGTCTGGCGATTCTACACACCTTCTGTCTTGAATTGGAAAGTCCAATACTTTCTGCATCTTTTTGGACGTTTAAGTACATAAAAAAAGATGCATTCTGGTGCATCAAAACGCATCAACTGATGCATTGAAGTGCATCTCGACTGAAAGGAATCCTCGCTTGAATCAAATGATGCACTTTGGTGTTTCTTTCACGACATACAAAGATGCAAAATGCATCAAATGTGAATCTGATTCTTTGAAGAAGCCATAAAACACACTTTAGTGTATCAATCGATGCATTCTGCTGCATCAATCGATATGAAGCATTTAGTTCTCTGAGTGTACCACCTATTTCTGTTTCTAGGACATGAGCAAATTGAGGGGGGGAGGAGGAGTGACGATCACAATTAATCTTGTTGGCGGCAGACGTAAACAGAACTTCTGTTGTCTGCTTTTATTGTAATTAAATGGTTAATATTTGTCTTAGAGTCTGCGCGATCTTAGCTTTCATGTCATTCTTGAAAGCTATAATACAGTATACTTTCCTCTGGTGTCATATTTCCTTGCACTCAGGGTGCGAAATCATTGAAAACTGATGGGGGGAAGAAAGTTCTTCATCTTCAACCTCCTCCCTCACAAACATATGTGTATATTATACGATATACATATTTGAAATATTAATGAAAGTAAAAATAAATTACTGAATTGAAAATATATTATTATTATTAATTACATAAAGGAAATTAATTTGTTAGTTTTATACATATCAGATATTGCAAAGAAGCTAATTTCCTTACCAACTGGTTAAAGATGTTAACAAATTATGAAATAGTTGCAACGTCCCCCCGGTTGTACAGTGGGATCCATAAGTATTCCTCAGCAAATTGTCCACGACTATTTTCGTTGGTTCTTATCTTCATCCTACGTATTTTTAAGGATTGTATTTTTACGTATACTGGTTCAGAGGTTGTAAGCAGATTGTTTGGTATTTTGTCCCAGTTCTTGAAGCTCTCATTGCATGAAACAAAGGGAATAAACGTGGTGATGGACAATTTGCTTGATAATACTTATGGATCCCACTGTACACCAGTCGTCACAAAGTTAGTCCGCTACTCCTTTAGTCGGGAACATGAGAATCTTTGCAAATCATCAGGGCTTGCTGGGTAGAAAAGAAACGTAACACAGTATTTAAAGTTAAACGGAGTTTTATAATCACTTATATTTCATAATCACTTACCAATAAAACACTAGAACATTCAATACTAACGTTGGGCAATTCACTCACATATAGCGAAAGTCAAATTACATAATTAATTGTTTACTTTGAACTTATCGGCAAGAAGAAAACTCGAAAACCCAAAATCTATACTTCAATTCTCTTCGTTTCCAAGTTCTTATTAATCCTTCACCTGTTTTCCAAACTTAGTCTGTGGTCAGGTGAGAAACATTCAGGTGGGTTCACTTCCTCTGCTGAGATGAGAAAGTGACGTCAACACGAACAGATTATGACGTATTTATAAACATATATACAAGTTCCAACTATAACTGTATCAATCTAACTATAGTTGTCTGTGACAACTTGCACATTATTTGAAATAACAAACAATTAAAAATCTTAACTTCTTACAAATATAAAACCTTAGACTCTCAGGTTCGTTACATAGTTCAAGTGGTTTTATCAGGCCTCCCGCACTGGTGCAAAAATCCGAACAAGGTTAATTTCGGAATTCATTTGTTCGTGCATGAATTAACCAGCTACCAGACGGCACCACCATCGATGTTAAATCCTAATTTTCTCATTAAAAATTTAGTTTATGTATCTATTAATCAATGATGATCACTTGTACGTGATTTTGTATTTTATTAAATGCCTTTCCCTTCTTAAACATGTATAAGAAAAGTCGTATTTTTAAAGTCACTAGTTCTACATGACGTAACATCGTTCCATATGATCTGTCATGGACGTACACTAACTATTTTAATAAGGATGTAGAAGAACAAAAAATAAAAACAATGGCTTATTGTGCAGATTTTTATTGTAAAAACTATCAGAAGAGGAATCCAGAGCTGTGTTCGTGTTCTGTCATATCCTGAAAGGTTAGTTATTTATGAATTCTGTTCGCTCTTTATGTAAAAATAATTTCCATAAAGTTAGTTTCCACGGAGAATAATTCCTAGCATGTCTTCGTATTCTGTATTTTGCTTCATTTAAGTAAAAGGACATGTGTTAAAAAAAACGTCTGAAAGATTAAAGGTTCGATTTTGTAACTTAATGTTATTTATAAGTTACACAGGAGGATAGGAAGCCAACGAGAATAGTAGGAATGACTTAAAGCTTGTTTGAAGTTCGGAAAAGCTCATTTGTGCATGTTATAATGCAGAAAGTTGCAAGTTATCGCGCTCCTATTCGCTTCTGCATGAAGTTTATTTCTTCTAGCATATAAAACTTTGTCAACATGTACAGGAGATAAAAAAAGCGTGTAAATATTAAAGCAATGAAACCTAAGGTAACGGTTCCTACCGTTCTATGATTTTTTTTAAAAATTATCTTAGCAGGAAGACTTATTATCGTAGAAGTTTAGCAATCATTGTCACACGAAATTTGAACCTTTCTTAAAGTAATTAGCACTCTTTGGATTTTTTTTAAAAAAATATTTATGTTGAAAAAACAACTTAAAAATTACCTTACGCAAGCTTGCACGCTTCCCAAGGACAATGTATTTTCCATTGACAAGGGACTGTAAGTCAGGGGGTGCTCGTTGCTATGTGAAGTACGTATGCATTACGTCATCTGGGAGGATCGGGTTTGACGGTGCTCATTGCTATGTGCAGTAAGTTTGGTGCGGGGTACATTTAGCTACTAACACGTCGCAAAAATCGGAACAAGCAGGTTATTGATTTTGTCGCATTCGATATATTTTTATTGTATTATTTCTCTTGAAATGAGATTGTTTTGTTCATTCCACTTATAATCATGCCTAATTGTGCAGTAACAAGCTGTGAGAATTATAACCAAAAAACTAAAGGAAGTGATATAAAATATCATAGATTTCCAGCTGATAATCGTGTAAGTAAACAGTGCATTCGCGCTTGTGATCGAGAACATAATATTAATATTAAAAATGCGAGAGTGTGCAGTGCCCATTTTTGTAAAGAAGACTATGTGCGAGATCTAAGAGCAGAACTTTTGTGTTTGCCAACAAAGAAAGTACTGAAGCCAACTGCAGTGCCATCACTAAAATTACACCATATTCTTCAGTGCAAAATAATAGAGAATGTGGTGTAGCAAATTCTCCTGAACCTTCCTCTTCAAAACATGAATCATTTTTAGGATGTGCTGATAAAGACTGTGGAGATGTACGCTACGAAAGGTGTGAAATAAGGAAACGTTCCTTAACTAAGTTTAATACTATGTCGCCGAAAAAAATAAAAATAGACGTAGGTACAGAAACTGCTAGCAATGTTTCGTTGTTGGAAAACACTATTCATCGCTTACATAAAGAAATTAATAAGTTAAAGATTAAGAACAAGCTCTTGCAACTTGCTTTAACCAAAAAAACTAAACAAGTTCAAAATCTTCAACATAACCTAACCGACAATGTAACAATAAAACTCACGAATATCTTGGGGAAAGTGTTCAGTGACACTCAAATACAGTACTTAGTACAGGGTAAAACGAAATCCCTATGGACTTAAGATTATATAAGCAAAGCGTTGACTCTTCGAGCCGTTTCAAAAAAATGTTACGTTTATTTGAGAAATACAGTTGGTATATCTTTACCTGGACTTTCTACGTTAAGAAGATGGGTGTCGAATTCATTTAGTTGCCGGCCAGGTATATTAGGTGATGTTTTGCAATTGATGAAATATGTGTGAACTCTCTCTAATTGTAAATCACATTACACTAATAATTTGTTTAAAAGTTTGTTTTATTTAATTTCGTATTAATTATGTTCGGGTCTCTGATTTCCATATTTTCGGAAATTTTACGTACAGGAGGATGAGGAAGTAGAGTTTAAGATTGGCATTTCGTGCTAAAAAATTTGTGTTGTAAATAAAATCCCAAACCTTGAAAACGCAAGTCCAGTTTGTAATTTCCATAAAATGTTAATTTTCGATATCAAAGTGAGGTTATACAAGTTACCGTGCTGATAAGTTACAGTTGTGTGAAATCGTTTTGCGTATTAAAAGCTATAATACGTGTACGTGCAAGCGAAGAGCGAAAGTGTACAAATACGAATGCAACACCCTTAACTAGCCGAACCTACTCGAAACTGGATGCTAAGAACATCAAACCTAATTCACCTAACCTACTAAATCAAGCGTACAGGAAGGGATTTACGAACACACAGAAAATTTAGCTCATTGATAATATTAAGCAAAGCCAAAGCGAGATGCAAAGGACAACACGGTAAGCTCACGTATAGTCAGGAGAATGTTGCCACTCTTACTGCATTTTTTTGTTTTCAATTCCATATAATTTATATTCCTTTGCGGTGGACAAGCCAGGTAATGGAAAAAATCAAACAGTAATAATGCCTTTGAGGATAGGGCGTGAGACGTAAAAATTTCACGAAGTCCCTAACATGACAACGGCAATCTACTTCTGGCATACATACAGTCATATAGTACACATGTACCGAAACCTTGTCATTCGATTTTGTGTTTAATGAAGAGATTATCACCCTGCATTCTAAACTTGGGCCAAATTACGAATTCAAAGGACATAATTAATTCTTCAGAGAATAGTTTTTCTATTAACTCTGTCCATTTAATTCATAATCATTAATTAGATTTAACTTGATGTTCACTGACATTAGGTTAATAATGTTGATAATTATATTTCTCCCTTGTACATGTGACATTTAGAACAGGTTAAGATAACATATCTGAAGCATAAATGAAAATATAGCAAATAAGTTACAAGAAATCACAATGAAGGACTGTACAAGGGTATGAATCGCTAAATAGTAAAATTTCATTTTTGGACTTTGTCTTGGATTTTCCTATTACATTTCCAAATACATTTTAGTCGTCTATAACCAGGAAAAACTATTATGTATGCCGAGCTCGTGGCACAAGTATATAGTTCGTCAACTACACCACAAAGAGCTTAATGTTTTAAAGAAAATTTTCCACGATAGGAGAGTATGACATCCATTGTTTACACTGAGTAGAAAGGTACAAAATCATCCACATTATCGTATTTGTGAAATATTAAATTGAACGAAGTAGTAAAACTTCATTAATGGGCATTATATTTATTTCATACAATCCTCAATATCGTGTATATAATGTTATAAAACCGGAATATACATTGTATTCAAGAACTGTAATTTCCTTTACTGTCGTTAGAAGGCAATTACGTGACATTTTACTATCTTGTCTTCGCGATTAGCCCAAAGTGGCAGAAAAGCGAAGTGAAACAAATAAACAAAATAAATCTATGAAACGATAATTTCCTTTTTAACTCTTTCATTCATGCAATTCTTGTTTAGCTGAAGACATGGTAAATGAGAACATGCGCAACTATCTTTGTAACACATTGATCAGAAAGTATGAAAAGTATGGATTTTTACAATACGTTTGCGAATTTTCAATTATGTTACTACTAGTGCCTCCCCGATGGCGCAATGGTAGCGTCGTTGCCTTGTAATCAAGGAATCCCGGGTTCCATACCCGGTGGAGGGACATAGTAGTTCGGATCCCACTTTAAACTGTAGATCCAGTCCCGATTAGCCTTTCTGTACATAAAGTGGACTTGTTGAAACACCAACTCAATCAATCAGTCATGTTACTAATCATTAAAGGAATGCCTCAATACCATCCCGAAGTTTCGATAATTAATAATTCCCCCTCCTCAAAGTAATAAAATACTTTCCCTCTCCGAACCTCGCATAGAAATTATAGCGGCCGTTTGCTTCGGCCAAGCCCCGAACGAACATAACCGAAGGGGCACTGAGCATAACCGATCCTCCCATAAGACGTCACGCGCTCGTGCGTGATCGGCAATTTTCGGATGCGCTACCTTATATATTAAGTTACCTTGACTGTAAGTATCGTAGACTAGTGGGAATTAATGTACAGGGTGGTCCATATGTCTTGTTACCCCCTCGAATCAATATCTTGTTATCTCTAATTCAGTGTTTCTTTTGAAGAGATGGCTGACACAAGCTCCTACAATGTAGAAGAGCGCCTTGTTGTCAGTATTTGGGCCCATGAACGTCCACATACCGGCAAGACCATGGAGGATGTGCGACGAGATTTCACAAGACGATTCCAAACAAATGCACCACCAAAAGTAACAATACTGCGTTGGGAAAAGAAACTGTTTATGTTGGGATGTATCAAAGACAAACCGAGGCCTGGCACCAACCAAAAGACAGAACACATGTGCAGGAGGCATCTGTGCTTCGGTCACCACAGAAGTCACTGCGCAAACGGTCTACTGAGCTTGGAATCCTGAAAACAACAATGTTACAACACACGGAGAAGGATCTTCGATTGAAATCCTTTAAACCAGCAAGTGTCAACGAGCTGAGTGATGATGACATGCGTAGACGACATGCAGCATGTGGAAGAATGTTGGAGGTATTTCCGACACTCCCGCAGCGGGCTGACCTTTTCTTCTCCGATGAATGCGCAATATATCGAAGTGCACGTGCAAGGAATGTGTATTTCTGGTCCAAGGAAAATCCGCATTATTACGAAGAGCTGGAAAACAACCCCCCACATGTGATGCTCTGGGTCGCTATGTCCGATAACACTTGATAGGTCCCGGTTTCTTCGATGGCGTAGTCAATCAACACTCCTATCTCGCCATGTTACGGGCATTTTTTGTTCCACAGCTCCAAAGAATGAATCTCCTGGGCCGTTCCTGGTTTCAACAGGATGGAGCACCGTCCCACTATGCCATCGCTGTTAGGGAATATTTAAGTGAAGTGTTTCCCAATAGGTGGATAGGGCATTATTAAGGAAAAGGTATCACAACAACGATACCAAACAACAGAACAATTAAAGGATGCTATTAGGGCAGCCTTTCAGACAACAATCACGAAAAATTTGCTTCGTAAAATCTCACACAGGTCATGGCGCCGTGTCATTTTGTGCCATGAAAATAATGGTGGTCATACTGACCTTTTGGATGCGTGAACAACATCCTGGTTGATGCTGAATCCATACGTCTTACAAATTGTTATATTGTTATTATCATAATATAAAATTACGTAAAATTGTTGGTGTCACACGACATGTGGAATGAATGGCTACCTTACACTTCATTATATAATATTGTATTATTATAAAGTTGTATTATTATCAAGTTATGTAAAATTATGGGGGTAACAAGACATATGGACCACCCTGTAGAAGTAAATCGGAACCTTAGTAAAATGAATTTAGGGAATTTACTTATAATGCTAAGAGAACCAAACCTGGCCTGCCTAACCTAACTACGAAAGCATACATTGAACCAAATCATAAGTAATCACTAGTTTTGGAAACGAAATGAGTGTAATATATGCAAAATATTTTACGAACATTTACACATGTGTTACTGTAAAGAAAAATCCTTTCTCACTGGTGCCACGGGAGGAAGATTTTGTGTTTCAAATCGCATTTTAATCTATGTGCTTTAATCCAACCCTACAGAATTATGGATGTTACTCCTATTATTAATAATAATATATTTTGTTGATGGAATCATCTAATTATACCTGTAGTTAATATTATTGCTGTAATAGCTCTTGTTGTTGGTCATGGGCTTTGATCTACTAGATGGTATGGGTGATTTTGATTTGTTGACATATTTCCTGTCCTGGTATCTTCTTCAGAAATATGTTGTGTCATAACATTTTTCTTGAAAGCACTCCCGGGAATAGATTCCATGATCCATTTAATGACAAAAATTGCATTGTTAGCGAGTTGTAGGTTAGGCAGTAAGCTTCAGGGACTCTTTCTAAAAGATAATGTGGTAAAACTTTGCTTCATATGTTAGGAAGTTTAGTGCAATATCTATAATATTTTTTTTATTTGCATTACCACACACTGTATGGTGCCATAAGAAGTAGTTACGATGAGAAATAATGTGAAAATTGAGTAAAAATAAATCAATTGAATGGTGACAAGCTCATAAGATTTTGCGCAATTGTTGAAGGAGTTATCATAGAATGGACCCTTATACATTTGACACTACTTTATTCAACAGATACAGATAGTGTTCTAATGCATATTCATTTTCAGTAACTTTTCTTTGTGTTGACACGCTTTGACCTTAGCTCACTAACAACTCTTGCATTTTGGAATTTATCTTTTTTGAGTGACATAAAATGCAGAATGCTTTGTCTTGCATAGTTATATGTTTCTAAAATAATTTTTCGTCTTTTATTTTTCTCATAGAGCTGAGATATAGTTGGAGAAAATATGGCGAAAGGACTTGAGGCACAAAACATACAAAAGCTACAGAGTTTGTGGAGACAATTTTTCAGATAAAATGTTTATGAATTCTAATAGAAATAAGTTAGTGCATGATGCATACCCAGATATAGAACCAAGTAAGTATATTGCATTTCTTATGGAATAACATTGTCATCAGTTATGTGGCTCATGCATAAGAAATTGTATTTTCCCTTTTCTGCATTAAAAAAATATATGCTTTAGAGATAAATTTTGCTTAGAGTACATAACACCTAACAACACGATACATTCTTTGAGGATGTTAGAAAGAAATGTATTTAATGTTTCACTAAATATTCCAAGCAGGATGGATGAAAAAGATATGATTTTCAGCTAAACAGTCCTGTAAAATATTTGAAAAGTTTGATTAAAGGAAATAAAATGCACATATTTTTCTGTTTGAGACTATACATATGTGAACCTACTATGGAAATGTTTGTTGAGTGTGTTAATGATGCTTTAATAATTTCAGTAACTTTTATTCCAGTGAAAGTCTGTAGGACCTCAAGGAAATTATCATACCTTATGCAAAATATATTAATTACTAGTGATTCAATAAATATATATATACACCTGAATAACAACGTGTTTGTTTATTTTCCCTTACATTTGTTATTAGCAATATAATATAATGTTTTACATTTCCATAGTATGAGTATTAAATCATTAAGAGTAATGTACTTACTCTGAAACTGTTCTCTTCTTCTGGAGTATTTCAACATGTAAATTCATTCTTGGTGAAGTATAACATGTCACCATAGTGAGTGTCCGACCAAGAAACCTATCAGTATGACACAATGGTTTGTCTAATGGAATTTCATTAACAATATTATGATAATATTCAATACAGTGGAAATTATTTGATGTAGGGTTTTAAGGATTTCTTATAGTCTTTTACTTTATATTCCATATGTTTAATGCTAACAATATAATTTATATGTATAATTGGAAGTAAGATGCTTGAAATAAATTTTGGGACTTGTAGGCATAATGACCATATTGGGCCATTCAATGTATGTGAGGAAGAATCCTCTTATCTAATATCCTTACATGAGTTTGAACTGTTCTTTTAGGTCTACTTTATGCACAGAAAGGTTAATTTGGTTGAAACTACCGTTTAAAGTGGGATCCGAACCACTATGCGTCTCCATATAGGTACAACTTCGTGATGGGGTTGTTGCTATATAGACATTCTAGGTTAACTTGTGTAAGGTGTGACCTTTTCTTACTCTATTTTCCTATAACTATTCATTGTCACCATCATAGTAGTTTTTACAGAGAAATAGACTGATAGAATTAAAACAATTACAATTTTATTCCAGAAATTATTCTGTTTGATAACTTCCCCAATGAGCTGTGTCACTCATAACTATTATTTTATTCTATTCTCTCATGGCAGATGGCACTGAACTAGTTTCTATGTCGTATTGTCCAAAATACTATTTCATCTACAGAACACTGAATGTAAGTTGTGATAGAAATTAACTGTAGTGTAAAATATTTACTTTCATGTACAGCATAACATAACCCATGGTTCTACAGAATAGTTTCTCAACCTATAGGGTGCGACCAACTCCTGGGTCCTGAGGGGACATTTGGTGGGTCGGGAAGTTGGTTCCGAAACTTTGTTAACTGGGTCTTAAAAACCTATTACCTTAAATTACTTAGATATATTGTTTTAACAATTTAAATTCAGGCCGTGTTGTTGTAAAAGAGCAAATATACAGGTATGATTATAGACTAGGTGCACACCCCTACAAAGTAATTCCGCTGGTTCCCATCTTATGGTCTCATGAAGTGTAATATCCTTCAAGGTGGGTCCCCGACTGAAAAAGGTTGAGATCCACTGCTCTACAGCCCTGGAAGGTCCTTGGCCTATCAACTGACTGCCAGTCTGCCTCCCACAACCCTACCTAGAGGTGTGGAGATCTTCAACCAGTAATGGGGTGACGTAGGGTCAGCACATCGAACCGTCAGCTGTTATAGGAGATTTCCCAGACTGGGTTACGCTACTCACTTGTAGGTCCCCAATTTTTTTAGGATGGTGGTTAAGTTTGGAAAACAAGTACTGACTGACTATATGTATATACCTTTTATTCCAGTATATTTCATACCTACAAGCCGCCAGCCGATTTGTAATGGTTTCGTTACATGAATAGCGTTAATGTTCCATCAGTAGTTTTTAATATACGTTTTATGATTTATTCTTATTTCCTGAGACAAAACCTTCGAATCCTGTCTTTTGTTTCCCTGGCATTTTCAGCATCATATCCCCCCCCCCCCTCGCATGGTACTCCACTGATATCAATTGCAGAGAAAGTGGATGCATTTGTCTTTCGTTTTATGAGGCCATAGACAGATGAATGGAATTTTCTACGTTGGTAAATCAGAAGTATCTACATCTTGCGATTGAATATGGTAGGCCTACACAAGGGAGAAAATTACAGTGATGGCACCAGAAACAGTTGCTGGTATTAAGCATGCTGTATCCTGCAGATTGCCACCCACGTTAAACTGTGCAGCAATTGTTATGAAGAGAAAGAGACAATTTGGGAAATGTTGCAACATGGCTCGAGTGCCCTTTAGAACACTTTTGGTAGCGCAGTGATCCGCTCACCCCACCCTTCCATTCCTGCTTTTATTTTCTGCTAATAATTCGGGACATATCTCGTAAGGTCGTAGTATTTATTTTATATAAGTTCATAAAAATGTTCTACAAGGATAAATACCATTGTTCGGTTAATGCAGGGGTCCTGGGTTCGAATCCCTGTTAGAGCTTTCTTTGTGTCATCAATTTTTCATAGCATCGTCGCGATTAGCCTAAAATTGGAAAAATGCGACGCTAAATAAACAACGACGAGGGAGGGGTAAAATGCATTGATCTACGAACAAAGTAATCGCTGTAGAGTTTACACAAGATAAAATCGCGATTTGCCCAAAATGTCAGAAAAGTAATACACGGACCATTTTTCATGCACAACGGAATGATTTACGTGCTGGAATTTCAGGAACTTGAAATTATTTTCGTATGTTGTGCTTCTGGGCTACTTATTCTGTATATCTCGTAACTTAGATGTAGAAATCATTCAAACGTAACGTGCATTAACTGAACAATGGTATTTATCCTTGTAGAACATTTTTATGCACTTATATAAAATAATTAATTCGACCTTACGAGATATGTCCCGAATTATTAGCAGAAAATAAAAGCAGGAATGGAAGGGTGGGGTGAGCGGATCATTGCGCTGAGACTCATTCAACTGTCACTGCCAAGAGTAAGATATGATTGGCGGAGAGGTTGCTATGACAACGCTTTACGTTTCGAAACAGCCGTAGGGTGGCTCCACATGTCCGGTTTGGTATACGCACAGATTACAAAGGAGAGATAGGAAGTAAGCGATCTTATTAATCTGTGGTTTTATTATGTGTAAATTTTTGTTTAGTTTGTGCTTTATGTTAACATAAATCAATTAGATTTCATAGTTATTATTGTTTTGCATTCTTGTTTTACTGTTATTGTGCGTATTGATGTAGATTTGTTAAATGATCTCTTGAGAGAGAAAGCATTCAATACTCACAACTACACTAATTTGTATGTGTTTTCGATATTATTCTTAGTAAAGTATATTTGAAATTAAAAGTAATTGCTAATCTTTTGTTTGTTATAACAAAAACTCTCCCCCCGGACATTCTTGGTGGGGGAAAATCCAAGGATTTCGCACCCTGCTTGCACTTCCTTCACAGCGTTCATATTGAAGAGAACATAAAAAAAAAACTTGGCCTTAATTTACTTTCAAATGAGTAGCCATTACCTTGACATAATGCAACCTGCACTTTGTGACAATTCATTCCTTTATCACACACGGGGTGAACACTAATTTTCAGAAGCATTAGAGAAGAAAAAGTATAATTTCTGCAATTCACAGTTTACCGTATTTCCTGTTCAAATACTTCCAACCACCCCTACAGATGGGCATGGTGTATAATATTACCACCCATTTGCCAGAAGCTTGGGGACTTCCCGTTTAGAATGCCGAATTCGTAGGACACGGTCAATCCTACAGGTGGTCGGGACATGTTTCGGCTTCGACTGTGACTAATTAATTGATTACCTAATCGCAGGGTGCAGAGGGCCAAATGGTCGGTTCATGTGAGGCAATTTGAACCCAAATCGCGAAATTGCAGACGATCTTCTCTTGTTTGGACGCGAAGAAGATTGGTTGGTTTACAGCTGCTCCGTATGTTGTTGGTTCGTAAATTGTTTTCAAGTTGCAACCACCTAAGCCGGAATAATTTTAAGTTTGGGAGACTGGAACGAATTCATGGCTTCCAGGAAGTAAAAGCTTGCCTTTCTATTAAGAGAAGAAGAAAGTATGCATGATAGCCCCTAAGTGTCCATTGTTGGGAATATCTTTTCAAGTCTTTAAGGCAAAGACTTATTCTATTAGTAAAGGAAAATCAAGTTGTGTATCTTACTAAGTACCATGGGACTTAACTTTGAGGGGGCAGATACGAATTGACGCTTACTTTTGAGGGGAGAGTGCATAGTCGAGAAGTTTTTCATCTCATAAAAATAGTGTTATTTGCTAAATAACCGTTACTTTGCGAAATCATAAATATTATTATTTATTACTTAGTTCCTCAGGTGTTAGGATCCTTAACTTGCAAATTTTAACAAACCGGATTTTTTCCGGGGGGCGGCAAGTGGCCCCCTTTCCCCCAGGCAAGTTCCGCATAGGGTAAGTACCATTAGCGTGCCTCCCTCCCGCTATCACCATCTTCAATTCCAGCAACGGATTTAACAAATTAAGTTACATGACATTGTCTCTTTTTTGTCTCATGCTGTACTCGTTTTAGCCGAATGCATTCATCCTTGTGTCCAGATCAGAATTGATGTCTTCTCGTTCCCCATTCCTTATTGTATGAGAAATAAAAAGTCATTGGGTACAACACTGAACGTAACACCGGTTTAATTGTGTAAAACTTACACACAACTTATCGCGATAATAACGCTTTCATTTCATGTTCATCCATCCATATAACAAAATCATGTCGTCATGGTAACTAACGCAGAATATAAATTGGTTACCTTTACTTCATAAGCTGAACCTATTAAAAAATCATTTTGTACTTATTACAAAAATTCACTCGGGAGGTCTCGGGTTCGATTCCCGGAGAAGTGGTTTCAGGTGAGAATATTCCCAGCAAGGCTTCTGCATGGAGCGGCTCTGTGGTTCACCCAGTCTCATAAAATGGGTACCTGGGAGGTAAAGTCGGCCGAAGCCTGGTGCTGAACACACCACCTCCACAAATGGCCGAGATTATAAATGTATGAGTCCCGCACCCATATTCCCCTTCTTGGCCTTAACTGCATGTTACAATTCGCAGATCTTTACCTTTCACGTTTTTACTCATTACAAAGTTATAGTTAGGCAGAGAAATTCCTAGTTTTGGATATCTCTAGGTTAATCTTCACGAAGAGTATGAATTGACATAGACTGAGGAATAACTATGTCCATTTGATTGGTCGATTTGCTTTATTTTATTTCGCTTCTTGTGCCACTGTTGGCTAATTTGCGAAGATGGGTATGAGTGATGATATGATGAAATTGATGAATGGACACTCGCAAGCATCCATGCCCAGTCCGGATTCGAACCCGGAACCCCTGGCGTCGTAGCACGATAAATATGTCCATGCTTTACCATGGATTCGAACCTAAGATTTCTCTATATTTATTGAAACTAACAAGGTTTATACCCTAGCATGTGTATAATATGTATTGTTACCGATTATGATGATGCATGTTAAATCTGTATTACTTCAACGAACATTCGCTTTGAATCCTCAGAAATCAAAAGTAATCGACGCCTTGGGTGAGTAGAAGTTCTAAATCACACTCGCTCGCTTCTTTTCGGAACGAGAAAATCCTTTCTCGTTATCGTCTCGGAAAGTCCTGATATAGTTTCAAGTCTTGAAATAATGGATAGCTACAGCAATATAAAAATGACAATAAAATTAAAATTTGGTCAATTAAACTACAAGCAAATACAACGACATCGAGAAACTCATTTTTAAGTCTCAGTAAGTTGAACACTAAATCAATTTTAATTTACTGCAATTAGATTGTGTTTGCTGAATTTGTATATAACTTTTTAAGAACTTCTCAGCACATGTCGCAAAATATCGAATCGCAATGCATAGGTAATTAATTGTAACTACAAACATTATCGGTTTAAATTGCATTAAACAAAATAATACCATACAGAAGTTAAAGAGCGAGTACGAATTTTCTTCCCGAGTTGACAAGAAAAAAGATGTGAAATGTTATTCCTAAACATGACTAACATTCAAAAGTGGATTCATAGAGATAGATCTGTCAAAAATTTGCTGTGTTCGGGAATTTTCATGTAACAAAGGTTGTACGTTCTCAAAAACTTGCACAAAATTTTCTTTTCTTTATTTAAATTAAGACATTTCAAGGTTAGTGGAACGCAAGTTAAAGTATATGTGGTAAGTAAATTGCGTAAATACAATTATTCTTCAGAAAACCGAAAACCTACATGTGGTGACGTCATTTGAAGGGCTCGGGTGTTAAATATGGAAGTGACATTTTGGTCATTTTTGAGTTACAAAGTAAAATGTGCCATCCTTCAATTTTCGAGGGCAATTGCCATGTCATAAATTTGCATTGGACTTAGTGAAGCCTTCTGAAATTGGTAAACGTAACACGAAAACAATTTATCTACAGTATAGCTTCTAATAACCTTCTTTCTTATGAACTCATAAATGACCAAAATGTCACCATGTTTTACACCAGAGTCCTTCATTTAATCTCTGAACGAACATAGCTGAACAAAAGATTCACCAAACTCTTGTCAAAAATAAGTCCAATTTCCACATTTCACTTTGTTACTTGAGAAGAAATAGAAGCAAATTTGCAAGGTATTGTCGCTACTTCATAGCTGATTTGGCGTTAATCTTAAATGCATTGACTATGGTCGTGCAACAACTTGAGTTCATTAAGAAAGGGTATAAAAAATGTTCCGTACATTTGGCTGCAAGCAGAGTGCAAGGATATTCATGACGTAGCCAGTTGCTTCCGTACACTTCCTGTTATAACCTTGTATAATAATTTGAAATTAACTGGGCGTCTACGTGACTCGCCAGAGAGAACGTGTAAAGGATATTGCAATTTATCTCTTGCTACGGTACGAAGGACTTGTAATCTAAGAACAGGAAAAGAGGTCAAGAACATGCATATAAATTTAATAATACGTTTTGAAGAATCGTGAATCAATTGTGGTGTGTGAACACTGTCTCAAAGTTGAATGGAAAATGTTTCAAATTTATACGTCGCGTATATCTTCAATAGTAATTTAAAGATCACTTAATTATGTACCCGGTAATGGATGCATCTCTACAGACTATTAGCGTGAAGAAGTTCCATGGTTGAAAGACTGGAATTTTTAGACGTTCTGAAAAAATGTCGAACCCCAAGCAAATTTTCGGGATACTTGAAAATCTTCCCTGTGAGTAATGCGAGCGATTTGAATATAAATTACTTATGTATAATTACTTACGTAATGTTAACTGAGAAATTATGATTTCCAAAAAGAAATTCCGGAGGGATGGGTTGATAAAGCCAGACCCGTTTCTAGTTATGCGCATGAAATATTCTCAAAAATATAAAAAATGTGCTATGGACGATGCAGTATTGCCAGTTCATCACTCGAGAATAACACACTCCACACCAGAAACATTTTATTTGAAACACATTTCTTGGACAGTATAAAACACGTTAGATAAAGTTCAAAGAACGTAATAAATGAATAAATATTCTACACTTCAAAAATGAAGTACCGCTCAGTCACGTCCTTCTGTGAAAAGTTGTTGATAATTGGTGATGCTGTGTACACGCCTATGATTACAGGCCATTATCAGAACGATACTATTACAGGAGCCGAATTGATGGAGGGAAGTCACTTTCTGCCTTCATGATCCAATATTAACCTTCAGTTAACATTCTCTTTTATTTTAAGTGATGGGTGTGTTGTTTGTTCCCCTCCCCGTGGAGGCGTATTGAACAGTGCTTCGGATCACTTCAAGCTGTAGGTCAAACTTTTGTGTGTGGTTTGTCAATCTTGCCCCTAATCTTAAAATTATTTGTAATTAGTTTATGTTTATGCATGAACGTTTCTACTTCTTCATAAAACCAGATCTATTAGATTTGAATAGGTGCATTGTCAGCAATGAAACTAGATACTTTTTAGGTAATTAAACACTGAATGGAACAAATAAACCGTTCAGTGGCGCCGCCACCGGACGAAAGTGGAAGTAGGTGCTCTAAGAAGAAAATGTGATGGGTCAGAACTAGACCTACACACGGTAATACGAATGGCGATAGTGACTTGCCGAAATTAACAGTAATAACAAAACAAGAGCCACATTTTGCTGATTGGGTGATTTTATTTTGTGAACATTGTGAAAAGCCTAACAAGATTCTCCCTCAATTTCTGTCAGTTGGTATGTATTATATGTATATATTTGCATGATTTTTGTCCAGTATACATAATATGCACTGACTTGTTCAATTTCAAAGAGCAAAACTTAATAATGTTTGAAAATGAATTGTCAAATCAATACAGTGAAATCAATTGGCGTGTTGTGGTGTGATAATTTAATTCATAGTCACGCACACATCCAATAAGTACAACCTTTGGTAAATTTCTCGTATCGGACAAACGGATTTCTTCAAATTTACAGGAGAAATTACTTACCAAATGCAGTTTCTTTAGACTTGTGGAAGTTCGGGGAAGTGTTTTCTCGCATCGTTCATTGAATTTTGCCGGTAAATCATCTATTTTTCGATATAAATGTGTGACCGATGCACGAAAGCTCTTGCATCCATTTACTTCCAGGTGGATGTAGCCTGTGTCTGATGACGTAATCCCGGTCAGTGTTTCCAAACACGTGTTTTTGTAACTGAAGAAGGTACGTTTCCGCAAATAGTTTGTGGGGCTACGTAGATATTTTTGGGTGCAGTGGAGTGGAAACACTGCATGCCGAGTACGGTAGTGAAACTGTGACCGCCATTTTGCGTGTTACCGAAGGCAAAAAGAAACGAAGAAAACTTACTCAATATGTCGCAAATATGTTGCCACTTTCAGCAATGTTTCTCAATGCAGAATACGTAAGTACGAATATTCAAATTAAATGAACTAGCAAATTTCAGCCGTTTGTCCGATACGAGAAATTTACCCAAACTTTATTTGAACCTTCCCCCTCCCTCTTTTACTTAGAGCGACAGTAACCTAATGGCAGTTTGAACAATGCACAAACCATCCACTTCAAGACTATGTGCTGTCATTTTGCAATCATCAGTTGTCCACAAGTGTGATCCGCCAGATGCTAAAACACACTCGCAGACGCATTTCAATACATGATAAAGAGAGTTCCAAGCTATTAGTTTTTGTCAAAACACAACCTTTTTAGCAGTAGCGTAACTAACACGCTCTGCGCCCTCCTCCCCTCGCAAATTTCAGTTGTGCGCCTTTACTCGTTAAGAAAAGGTTAATATTAATCAACGCCTACATTTATATACAAATATGAAAATACATTGTAATTTAAATCAATGTAAAAAAATGTACGAAAGGTTAAGACAATAGGTTTGAGATTGACGTATCTTATTACAACTAACATTGGATCAATTTTAGTAATGTCTTGAGTTGTTTCCAAGATAAGGGGGGGGGGGTGTTTTTAGAACGTCATCTATTATGCCACTCAACACCTGTTTTGAAGGCAGTGTAATAAGTTAATTTTGAATGGCAGGACTTTTAATTTGTCTTGCTTTTCTCGCTTTTCTCATTTTCAATATGAGTTCTGGGAAGTGACCCATACCTCGCTAACAAGTCTATGAAGTTGAGAAATGTCTCAGAACTACTTTGTTCGTTCGTTACATGTTTTCGATGTCCCCTGAGAGCCAAATTACAGGTGAATAATGTTATTTTTACATTTAAAATAATTTTAATGATGTCGCGCCACTTATCCAGACCTTCTTGCAACATTGTGTGAAAGTCAGAGTTGCCTGTGCATTGTCTTGCCTGTCGTCTACCCTTCGGAGACGTAATCAATGACTCGAACTATTTCTTCTAATCTGGTAATTCAATTTCTACTGTCCTTAGTGATTAACATTTTCTAGTTTGCAGTTGTAGGGGCATAAAAATATATGTTTGTTTGAAAATATATTTTAACGCCGAAAGGAAAACTTTTTTGAACTATCGGTCTTTCTTAATTTATCAATCCAGCTGCGCCCCCGAAGCTGGCGCCCCCCCCCCCCCCGCGCTATTTACGACACTGCTCTTTAGTTGATCAACTGTTCCGTTGTATATATGCGCTCTATCATATAATTGTCAATGACTCGGCGAACTAAACTGGCATACACTGCAGAGCCCAGCATAATAAATAATATAGAATTATTATATGATACATTTCATGAACCGTGTACAGGGGAAAGTATTTATTCGGAGCGATACATCCAATCACTTTGAGGCTATGGGCAGGTCTCTAGATGATTGCTATAATAAAGGAATTATAAACAGTGATAAGTAAATGTCTAGCATAATGAAAACTGTAGCTTTATGGGCTATACTTACAAATCAAATAAAGTTTGCATTGTACTTGCGGTACGTTGCAACTCTATTTTTAAATTTGATCATCTTACAGTGACCTTGCAGACCTCTTTGTATTTATACCCCTGTTTTAGTACATTATAATCGGTGCAGTGTAGGTTAGGTATGGTTGCATTCGGATTTCTGCACTTCCTTTCCTTGCCTGTGCGTGCATAAAGCATTATTTATCATACGTGCACGCGCGCACATTGAAGACTTCAAACAGCTGTCAATTAAGAGTTAAATTTCGGGACCAAAGATTTTGAAAATTAGGCTTATTGGTTTCCACAATGTTCTGAAGGCTTATACGATGATTTTTGAAACTCGCTTTACCGACGATTTCTTCATTCCCCCGTTCAAGTGATCACAAAATTTAATTATATAAGACGAGCAATATGGGTAAATGTGAGTTTGGAAGTGGGGAAGAAGGGAAGTGGGTATTAGTGGATCTAACGTTCCTTCCAAACTCTATCTTGAATGGGCAAGAACAAAGCTCGGAGAAGAACGTAACGATTCGTATTCACGTCAGAATGGCAGGTCATTTCACACTTTGTTACAACTCCGGGTTGTCTGTGTTCAAACAATGAATCCCACCTTGAAACCCTTGCCCAAAAGAGGGCAGCACAGGGCAACGGCAGAGAAGAAACATGAACGCACCACGAGAAGAATGCTAACTGTATACCTCACCCTCTCATCTCGCCCACATATCACGTTTCCCAGGTATAACGTGTGCGTCGGTTTTTTTCAGAAGGGAGCAGATACCGACATGTCACATCCTCTCTGCGTGACGTATGATGATGAGGTCATCATTACCCCCTTAAAGGTCCCGAAAGCTAAACTCATGCATGCATACCCGAGTAGCAGTATTCGGTGGAGTAAGCGATTGTGAACCTTAGTGTACACAGCCGGTCACAGAATTGTGGAATTGTGTATGCTTGCGAGCAGATGGCACAGCTGTGCTACCGTTCTGTATGCATCTGTGACGAAATGATACTGTTGTTGAGCCTTTGTGCCAGAAACGATCTTTTTTGAAAATTTCTCTCGTTTCGAAAAATCGCCATGACGTTTCAAATTCCAAAGAATTCAGAATTCTTTCTGTAGCATTTAATTAAATCTTTGTGTTGTTGTATTTCGCTTTTGTCTAGGTACTATGGCAGTTTCGTGTCACCATAAAACTTTTTATTTATTAATGTATAGTATTATATGGATGTGAAACTTGGTCCCTTACATTGAAAGAGGAACATAACTTGAGAGTATTTGAAAATAAGATCCTTAGGAAAATATTTGGACCTAAAAGGGATGAGGAGACAGGTGAGTGGAGAAGGTTACATAATTTAGAACTACATAATTTGTATTCGAGTCCAGATATTATTAGAATAATTACATCAAGAAGACTTAGGTGGGCAGGCCATGTGGCACGAATGGCAGAGGAAAGAGGAGTTTACAGGATTCTTGTTGGGAAACCTGATGGTAAGAGACCTGTAGGAAGGCCAAGACGAAGATGGAGGGACAACGTTGAGATGGACCTAAGGGAAATCGGTAGGGATGGAAAAGAGTATATAGATCTTGCTCAATATAGGGAAAGATGGAAGGCCTGTGTTGCTGCAGCCATGAACCTTCGGGTTTAAGAAGGCTAGAGAGTTAGTTAGTTAATGTATAGGTAGAGAATCTCTAATATTCAAACCTACAAGAAACAAAACCCGCGATATTATAATACGTATAAAGTTCATTCATTCATTCATTGTTTTCTGCCTAATTGGCAGGTTTTTCACTGCAATCTCCAGCTTTCCCTATTCTCCGCCTTACGCTTCGTAATAGCATACGACCCAGTTAATTTAATATCATCCATAAGCTGATATCTCTTTCTTCCACGGACTTTTCCTCCTTCAACCATTCCCTCCAAGGCATCCCTTAGCAGGCAGTTCCTTCTTAGACAGTGTCCTAACCAGTTTATTTTCCTCTTCTTGATGGTCTCCAGTATAGATCTTTTTTCACCAACTCTTTTCAGTACGGCTTCGTTTCTTACCTTGTCCGTCCATTTTACACGCTCCATTTTTCGCCATGTCCACATTTCAAAAGCTTCGAGTCGTTTCTCTTCATTTCTTCTCAACGTCCAGGTTTCTGCACCATATAGTGCTACACTCCACACAAAACATTTCACTAATCTCTTCCTTAGACCTATGTCCATGGGTCCACAAAAACATTCTTTCTTCTATTGAAAGCTTCTTTTGCTATTGCGATTCTCATTTTCACTTCTTGTTTGCAGCTCATGTCACTGCTTATAGTGCATTCGAGGTACTTGAAGCTATCCACTTGCTGGATTCTTTCACTGTTTGCTCTGACATTAATATTCCTTGGTTTCCGTCCTATAACCATTGCCTTTGTCTTCTTTACATTAATCTTCATCCCATACTGCTCACAGCTGCTGTTTAACTCTTCTAACATACTATTTATGGTTATTTCATCCTCAGCGAATAATGCCATGTCATCAGCAAATCTTATGCAGTTTATTCTTCTTCCTCCCAATTTGACACCTCCTGTTCCCTGGAAACAATTTTTCACTATATCTTCTAAATAGATATTAAACAAAGTAGGCGATAGGCAGCATCCTTGTCGTACTCCTCTTCCAATTTCACAGCCTTCTGTCATTTCGTCTCCTGTTCTCACTTTAACTCGTTGATTCATATATAAGTTGCTTAGAAGTCTCCTCTCCACCCAATCTACCCGAATTTTCTTATGTGTTCAATATATAATAAATTATAAATTCTTATTGAACTTGTTTTCTTCATAAAGTTCCAGAACGTAGAGTTATCTGGTTTATCATACACAGTCCACAGTTTCTTATATACTTTCATATCACTCATAACAATAATAATAATATTTATTGTCCTTAAGCTTGTACAGCAATAGACAACGTCAAGAAACAAAATACATGTGAAATATATCGTCAAATAATACAAAATGTTAACCCCTTTTCTGGCTAAGTTGAACTAAAATACAATATTTTTAAATCTAAAAAATCTTGAGTTGAGTACAATTGTGTGGCTTTATGTTTAAATACATTCGTAGCCATATTTGTGACATCAAGAGGTAGCTTAATAAATAGTCTTAATCCCAGACCTTTATAACTGTTCAAGGTTTTCGAGAGTCTATGATAGGTTATATTTATACACCTGCTGCTCCTTGTAGTATAGGAATGTACAATGGGATCCATGAGTATTACCGTGCAAATTGTCCATGACTATTTTTATAAAATTTTCTCTTACATCCTATGTGTTTTTTAATAGATGGATTTATATGTATGCTGGTGCAGAAGTTGTAAACAGTTTGTTTTGAGTTTTCTCTTAATTCTTGAAGCTCTTATTGGGTCAAACAAAGTGCACGAACATAGTGATGGACAATTTGCACGGCAATACTCATGGATCCCACTGTACATCTTGTCTACTTTGTAGTTGTGGCAAATTGTTCTGTATATACAACAGCACAGTATAAATATATAGATTTATCACAGTCATAAATTTTAAGTTAATGATCAGTGGCTTACAATGAACTAATTTGTGTGAGTTGGTAATTATTCTCACGGCTTCTTTCTGCAGTGTTAAAATTTTCTGTACATAACTGCGGTTCCCCCAAAGAAAAATTCCATATGAAACAATGCTTTGAAAAAATGCAACGTAAGCTCATCTTACGTAATCTTCAGGTACATGACGTTTTAGGTTCCTTAACAAATATATAACCCTGGAGAGCTTGGCAGTTATGTATTTAATATGTGGCTCCCATGATAATTTATTATCAATGACAATACCTAGAAATTTCACATTGTCTGAGCTATTATCGATCGGGATGTCTCGAAGACTGAAAAACATGTGCTGGGTTTTACTTTCATTCAGCAAAAAACCATTAGCTCTGAACCACAAAAAAAGATTGATACAGGGTATTATCAGTTATGGCTTTAAGAGTGTTAAAACCAGAGCTGGCATTAAAGAAATAAGTATCATCTGCATAGAGTATTGTGTGCGCAGTGATGCAAAATGGTAAGTCATTCATCATGAGAGCAAACCATGAAGGTCCAAGAACCGAACCTTGAGGTACACCGCATTTGATCTCAGCTACATTTGATATCTCCATTCCTATACAGACAATTTGCCTACGGTTCTGAAGGAATAAATGAAAAAGTTTCAGATCTGTACCACCAATGCCATAGTACTTCATTTTTTTTAAAAAAAGTGAAGAGTGTTCTACACAATCAAATACCCTGCTCAGGTCACAGAAAGAGGCCCGAGCAATGTCCTTAGTTTCGAAAGCCTTAAGTACATTTTTGACTAAAGAGTCCATGGCATCAACAGTTGACTTACCCTTCCTGAAATCAAACTGTGAATCACAAATTATATTATTATGGTCCAAGTAATTGCATAACTGAGAATACATAATTGATTCTAAAACTTATGAAAACACTGGAGTCAATGAGATGGGACGGTAGCTGGCTAAACAATTTTTCTCACCTTTTTATAAATTGGGACAACCCTTGATAACTTCAATACATTTTGGAAAGTTCCTTCCCTAAGACATTTATTTATACAAAAGATCAGTGGAAAAATGATACATCTATGATTTTTCATAAGATTAGTGGATAAATCATAGATATTTACACTATCTGATGGTTTCAGCTTTTTCACAACGTCAATAATTAGCTCTGGAGTTATTTCAGAAGAAACAAATTTTATTTCAGAATGCCTTACACTATACTGTTCGAGTAAGTTGGAAACTGTTTCAGAGGGTCGTACAATGTTGTTATGGATTTCCTCATCAGAATTAGTACAAAAACTATTAAAGTCATTAGGGAATATTTCTATAACATCTCTTTTGCTGCATTTGGCAATCGAATTAATTAATTTCCAGGCAGTCTTGCATTTATTCCTGGATGCCTTAATATTAGGTAGATTATACAATTTCTTTGATTCATTTATAGCCCATTTGTATTCCTTTCTCGCCCTCAGGTAAATTGATTTAGCCAGATCTGTCTTATCCCTCTTAAATAAATCTAAGTATAATAAAACCCTACATTTCATTCCGGCTAACTTAGGAGTGTACCAATCAGCATTCTTTTTTGATATTTTATTCTCATTAACTTTGAAACTAACTTTACACTTTTTCTGGGGAATACTCCTATTCAAAATATATAAAAATACCATTAGAACTTTCCAAATGTGACATCAGCCAATGTGTGTTCTGTATCCAAGGACTGAGGTTTACGTAACAGATCTAGTCCGTTTATATTACAGAGCAAGTTCCTGAAGTTGAATATTGTATCATCCGTTATTGGTATTGAGATCACTATTTTAGATTCCTTACAGTTACAATCACACGGTTTTAAGTTAATTATGATCTGAGTATGCAAATGCAGTTACATCACATGTTTTTATGTTTGTAAATATATTGTCCAGGCATGCTGAATCCCTAGTGGGTTTATTATTCATATAGTTCAAGTTTTAAACTGCCTAAACAGATTTTTAAATCCAGTCACACTTTGTTTATCTTCTGTTACATCAAAATGAGAGCTTAGATCACCACCAATTACGATACTAAAGTGTTCCCATTGAGACTTACTGAAAAAATCTAAGAGCTCCTCAAGTTTTTCAAGAAAAAGAGATCCCCATTTGGTGATCTATAAATCACAACTATTACAAGTTTGATGTCTCTAATAAATAAACCTGTGGCTTCAAAGTTTAATTCACTACAAAGGAATTCAAAATGTAACTTGTTACTAGCATGTACAAATGCATTTTTTTACATATATAGACAATCCACCATGTTGAATTTGTTCCCTGCCATAACTGTTAACGAGATAGAAGTCATCTAGTATTTTGAAGGAAATTTCACTTTTGTGGCACCAAAGCTCACTTAGACAAAGAGCATCAAAACTATCTTCAATACCAAAATCATTAATAATTTCATGTTTTTTGCCTAATCCCTGCATATTGAGATAACCTATCTTTAAATCCAGTGGAGTATGAGAGTTAGAACAGCATGCTCTAATCTTCCCATGAAAATTCTCAAAACCAAAATTAACACCTGATTGTTCAGAGTATGAAGCAGTGATAAATTCTGGTTTACTGATGTTATTGTTAGACTGGTTAGATTCTAGTAATAATAGCAAATACATTAACAATAAATGTTTTGATAATTTGCTTCCTCTATAAAACAATGCATGAATTATTTAGGATTAAAGTATTTTGCAAGAACAAAATACTGAATCTTCAGTTTTGTTATTGCTGAAAATATCAATCATGGGTACTATTATAGTATAAGGGAAACACATATAAATCATATTTTTTACATTGCTAACGTACTATTTTGGAATGCGGAACATTTCCTAAGGTGAAATAATGCATTTCTAACTAAGAAAATGTATATTTCTTACATTTACGAGTACTTACTGTTACTTGTTATTTCGATTCTGTAACACATTATGACGGGCGATTGCGTACTGGTTCAGGGCGCGCTGTACGAGTGTTTTGTCGATTTATGCAGTGTTGCAACCTCGTTCACCGGAAAATACCTACTTCGTGCCCGGATTTGAAATTATGCTAATACGTCGCAAACCATTGACGTTAGCCTCACAAACCATTGACGTTAACCCCAAAAACCATTTTCCGTAAGGTTAAGTTAGGTTAGGCAAGCATAGTTAAAAAAAAAAAATACTCGACACGTCATGTTCTAGTGAAAACACGCCGAGGCTGAAACACTGACTATGGGGTTGCATCATCCTAACACACGGAACATTGTACTCTCGTGCAGAAAGCAAATGGCGGCAGCGTGTCGGACAGAGATTTTCGCAGAAAATGACATGTTTTTGTATTAAAATGGATCAAAACCAGATTCACGAACTTCCACAACGCTACAGAAAATGATTTCCGTAAGTACTTTCTCCTGTAAATTTGAAGAAATCCGTTTCCCTTATACTATAATGTTACCCCATCATGTAAATATCTTGAAAAAAATTAGTGTAATTTGATAAATTAATACTCTAATGTCAAAAAATAATAAATTTAATAGTATAAATAGCCTCCAAGAAAATCAATCTCGAATTGCTTACACTCATCGAGTTCTTGAAACTTCTGATAAAAACTTATTTATAGGCTGCCTTTAAGTTATTATTCTTTCAAAACACTAACCGGTATTTATTGTCTGAAGAGTTTGCAGTCTTTTATAGCATGTTATATTTTCTTTACTTGAGCTATCGTGTTGCTCTCATACTTGATGCGTCAACGATTTTTGTTAATTTTCTTTCCTTTTTATCTGGCGACATCTATTTCCATTTTCAGTAATTGTTTCATTATTATGTTAGGCTGCAATATGATTCACTTGGGGGATGCAAATTAAGGGGGCTACGATTTCCTCTTTAATGACGTTATAGCGTGTAAAAAGTAATACCTACTAAGAATTATTGCAAAAATATTATTCCTGGTAAAACTTTTCTACAAACCATAGGTCCTGCCTCACAAAGAAGCACAGCGGTAGTTTCTCTTGTTCCCGTAAGATGTCACGATGTTTCTGTATTAGTACTGACATGTGCCTGAATAGACACTTTCTCTTATTTGCCTACTTTTCCTTCATGTTAATATTGTTTATTAAAACTGCCTAGCATACATCTAGGTTTATAACTAGGAGTTTAGGAGGAGCATCCCGTCTTGTAATTTGTCTTAGCTTTCCCTAAATTTTCTTAGCTAATTTGAAATAAAAGACAAGTGGGGGGATTCAACAGTAGTTCTGTACATACAAAGTTTTCACTCAAGGAATCGAAGAAAGCGTGAAATATATGAGGATATCTAAAGAAATGTTCTGATGGCTTTGCAGCAAAGTTAGCTGTGGTCAGTAACAGAACATCTGCAATATAACTGCTAAGTATATGGAACGATATGGTCACATATAGTGTAGAAATGTTTTGCTTGAGTGCGCGTCAAATCTCCTGCATATGGCGATAGCCAATAGCAGGGCACTGCAGCGGTGACATGTCGAAATCTCACACGGAAAAGAGACAGCGTGGTTGAGCGAAACGCCTTGTCACGGAAGTAGGCAACGCCGCACTTCTATGATTCGCTTGTGCTGTTCAGCCGTTCAAGGCCATATGCAGGAGATTTGATGCGCACTCTAGTGTATATTTCTAGTCTCATAGGGATTACAGATTTTAAATAAATCTCGTACCAAGCAGATTTTCTTTATAAATATAATACATTTAGTTGAAACGTTATAAAAAGCAAACTCTTCTTAAAATGTGAAGTGAAGAAATTTAAGTTGAATTCGTTAGTAACAAATAGTGACAAAGAATATACTATTTTCAACAAGGTAAGTAATTCGAAGTAAGAACATTTCATTTGGATGAAATTGGTATTAGAGAAATAACTTAGTGTTAATAGGAAAATTGATGTTCATTTCTGCAAAGACAAAAAATGATTTATCATTATCATTACAATGAGTTTTCCTCGGGTTCGATTCCTAGCCTGGGCATGGGTGTTATTTCATCAATTTCATCATTTCATCGCTCATCCTTATCCTCGCAATTAGCCAAAAGTGACAGAAGGAACGGAGTAAATTGAACCAAATCAATCAATGTGAATTCCTGGCCCATTTTTGTAACATGCAAAAATGGCCACTTTCAGTACTTTTGTGCTATCTTTTCTGCCAGTCCTATACTACGGCCTAGGAGTCTATGGAGCATCCATGGCTGCAGCTACCAGCCGTTTGCTGCGGCGCTCACTGCTTTGTTCCGGCAACTCGCTGTCTCCCCGTCTCCACCGTTATGGCATTGCTTCGCAGACGAGTTAATTTATGTTGCCTTGAGCTCATCTTCGGTAACCTATTAGTCCATCAGAATTTGTCTCTGCAAAAAGTCCGACCGGCCAAAGAAAGCCAGACATTTCGCCTCCAGTTGTGGGAGTTTCAAGGTAGGAAAAGCGATGTTGCCACACGCCTGATCTTTGTCCAGTCGGACACGACACCTTTTGCTGTCCACATGCACCCTTCGCTCGCATTTCAAGAAGAGGCAGGGAATCGGAGAGCCATGCTACGCGGCTGCAACCATCAGGCTTCGCCGAACTTGACCTTGTTGAGGGTGTCACCTGTTTCGAAAACGACACGAAACGAAACATTTGGCAACGCAGAATACCACGAGAATGTCCCTTCACCACGGTAACTGGACCAAGCCGATTGGTTCATCGGTTTATGTGACCTCCCTGTCTTTCGACGGGAAAGACAAAAATTGAATTTTGAAGTTCATTCTTTCGCAGAACAGACTTTAGACGAGCGGCTTACAAGGAACTTTTTCTAATATTGCTGATTCCGTTCAGTCGTGTCGACATCCTTGGCAGAGTAGTTAGCACAGCACGCAACAACACTAGGGATCCCGGGTTCGAATCTCGACCTAGCCATGGGTGTTCTTTGCTAGTGTCTCTTCATCAATTTCATCATATCATCACTCAACCTTATTTTAGCAATTACCAAAAAGTGGCAGAAAAACGAAGTAAAATAAACAAATGTTAATTAATCAAACGTTCAGTCAAGATGAAGACATATCATGGCCGGCTAAGTTATTTTGAAATTTCGACAACTTTGTTGCCATGCCTTCTAGTTCGTGTTGTTGCCCCTTTCTCCATGTCTTGGTTGCAATTATTATCTCTTTTATTCCTATTCGCACGGCTGTCGTGTTACTTGGGTATGGGAATCTTGAAACCCTGTATACTTATACAGGGTGGTGCAAAAGTCATCGCCTGATTTTCTTAGCCTATAACGTGGGTTTTAAATTAAAGAAAGTAGTTTCTTTTTGTGTTAAACTTTTATTGATACTTGTAAGTTTTATGTCCTCAATTTTTAAAGGTAACATCCAATAAATGACCACCATTTGAATTGATGCAAATTTGGGCTCATTTTATTGCTGAGAAATGTTTTCAATCTCATGCTGAATATTGTCCTTTAGTTGCAGTAACGTCTCTGGCTTATTCACATAAACCAATCACTTCAAATATCCCCAAAGGAAGCAAGACGTCTAATGGTTTGCGGTGTAGGCTCTGGACGATTGGGAAAATGTCGTCTAAATTCTCGCTGTGTCAAGAATACAGATAGATTCCTTAAAAATATTGTCACAATATTTGCACGTTCTTGTGGGGTATACTTATTCATTTTCGCACACAATAAATTTCGTGAGTATCTTCTATTTAACTGACAAAACACTCATGACATAACAAGATGTCCAAATAAAAGTCAGTTCAAATAGGATGATGACTTTTGCGCCACCTGTTATTTCTATTATCACGTATTGCCTTAGTACAGTGGGATCCATGAGTATTACCGTGCAAATTGTCCATCACCATGTTCGTGCACTTTATTTGACCCAATAAGAGCTTCAAGAATTAAAAGAAAACTCAAAACAAGCTGTTGACAACTTCTGCACCAACATACATAAAAATCCATCACTTAAAAACACATAGGATGTAAGAGAAAAATTAATGAAAATAGTCATGGACAATTTGCAGGGTAATACTCATGGATCCCACTGTACCCGGTATAGGAAAAGTATGCCTAATTTAATCTACTTCGAACATGAAGAGTTTCATGTAGTAAACCTTTAAGTAACTGTAATTGGAGTGTTTTGATTCAGTAGAGTAGACTGTCACTCATCCAAGTACTTTCCAGACACAACACTGCTTGATTTTTTTCATTTTCACTAACTAACTAACTCTCTAGCCTTCTTAAACCCGAAGGTTCATGACTGCAGCAACACAGGCCTTCCATCTGTTCCTATCTTGAGCAAGATCTATATACTCTTTTCCATCCCTACCGATTTCCTTTAGGTCCATCTCAACGTTGTCCCTCCATCTTCGTCTTGGCCTTCCTACAGGTCTCTTACCATCAGGTTTCCCAACAAGAATCCTGTAAACTCCTCTTTCCTCTCCCATTCGTGCCACATGGCCTGCCCACCTAAGTCTTCTTGATTTAATTATTCTAATTATATCTGGACATGAATACAAATTATGTAGTTCTAAATTATGTAACCTTCTCCACTCACCTGTCTCCTCATCTCTTTTACGTCCAAATATTTTTCTAAGGATCCTATTTTCAAATACTCTCAATTTGTGTTCCTCTTTCAATGTAAGGGACCAAGTTTCACACCTATATAATACTACAGGCAAAATTACTGTTTTGTATATTTTAACTTTTAGTTTCTTAGATGTTAAACGAGAAGACAAAAGTTTATGAAGAGAGAAGTAACATACATTTCCTGAATTAAGCCGACTTTTTATTTACTCCTTAATATAATTTTCATTTGTTAATATTACTCCTAAGTATTTGAATTTGGAAACTGGTTCAAACGAGTTGTTATCAATAATTAGATTTTGATTATTACTTAACACTTGGTTTCAGCCTGTAAGCATATATTTAGTTTTCTCTTTGTTAACTTCCAAACCTATCTCTTAGCAGTTTTATAAAATATTTTAGCATTATTCTTAATTGTATTTATATCATCCCCTAATAAGTTTACATCATCTGCATATGCTAATAACTGAGTCACACCATTTAATTTTAGTCCTTCGTTAGTTTCTTTTACCTTCCTAACAGCATATTCTAAGGCAAAATCAAAGACCAATGGATATAATGCATCTCCTTGTTTTAACCCATCATGAATTGTATAATTTGTCAGACACATTAATACCCACACGAATTTTACTTTCTGTTTCACTGGTGCATACTTTTTTTCATTTCCATTAGATTACATTATAAACTGGCATATTGGATTTGCTTCTTAATGAAGTCTAGACATTTTGTGAATGCGCCTTCTTGGATCTCGTTTGCCTATGGTATTTATGGTCGTATTATAATGGTGAGGTGGTTGTGGCCAGAATTTCAACCCTTCGCGTTGCATATATTCAAATATTTTGAATGTTAGGTACGTATCGATCTGCGCTAGAGATTATAAGATTTTTTAAAGCATTTACATAGAATTTCTGTCAGCAAATATGTTAAAAGAGAATGCTTCCTTCTCAAAACAGGATTTGTGACAGCCAGGTATGTGAAGCAGCTACCATCATATGAATGAACCAAGTCAACTAGATGAAGGAGTTTTGAACGTACTCCATTTTTGGTTTCGGGTCCTTTTCGTGTCTGAAATCAAAGTATTCGAGTGACGTGACGGAACACCATGTATGTCAGAGACCTCTGAAAAATTGGGTTATTATAAAGTGCGAACAATGAACAAGTGAATGACTGCAGGTTACAAGTAGCGCAGTTGTGTAGAACTTCAAGGAAAAAAGAGACTGTAAGATACACCCTTGTCATCCACTCTCTCAGTAGAAAGACTGCCTCTGACGTGCGAACAAAAAAGAGATTCAGGAGGGTTATGATAAGAATGGACGCAGTGGGGAGGAGAGAGACATGTGTGAAAGTCTGCCCGACAAGCGAGTATCACGCATCGTCGACTCCGCTCCTGAAGATAGCGATTGCTTTTTGTCTTTGGGCATGAGGCATTGGAAAAGTTTTGATGGAGGCTGTGTATCTTCGAACTGGTATTTACAACTTCAAAAGGTTTACCTGTTGCACTTCACCCGGCGTCTACCTACCACAGCGTTCAGACACAAAGCAGATCCTTTCCAGACTGTCTTGCCGAGTCCCCATTTGCATATCGGATTCTTCTTCAACATTACCTTTCTCTGCTCCGTGAGAACAAAGAAGGGACAGAATTGGCTAACAATGTTTTCCGCTGCTACTGTCATATGTTTAAATGCTATCGGCTCTACCAGCACTGATCTACTTTCATAAGGCTTTGAGGATTGGGGAGAGGTGACAGGAAATTCTAAAGACATGCTGCTTCTACACCGAACTCACATGGGCAAAAAGAAAGAAGCCATGGTTGACAGTCATGAATACTAAGTAGGAAGTCATAAGCCGGAAGATCGTCTAGAAGGCAAAGTTTATCCGTCCACGCCAAACTCACACGTTCAAACGAAATTGAGACACGGTTCAGTCAAGCTATATAATAGTACTGATAATTCTAATTCACAGATATTCCACTCCCAACCTGGACAAATTAAAAATAGCATATACGGTAAAATATTGTCCATTAAATTAAGCAGGCAACTGTATAAATTTACATTCAGTGACTTTATGTTCGTTTTGTCAAGAACTTCAGAAACGGCCTTGTAAATATAATTAAGAACGAAGTGATGTATTAATTTGTTGCTCAAAATCTAATTATTGATAACAATTCGTTTGAACCAGTTTCCAAATTCAAATACTTAGGAGTAATATTAACAAATGAAAATTATATTAAAGAGGAAACAAAAAGCAGGCTTAATTCAGGAAATGTATGTTACTTCTCTCTTCATAAACTTTTGTCTTCTCGTTTATTATCTAAGAAACTAAAAGTTAAAATATACAAAACAGTAATTTTTCCTGTATTATTATATGTGTGCGAAACTTGGTCCCTTACATTGAAAGAGGAACATAAATTAAGAGTATTTGAAAATAAGATCCTTAGGAAAATATTTGGACCTAAAAGGGATGAGGAGACAGGTGAGTGGAGAAGGTTACATAATTTAGAACTACATAATTTGTATTCATGTCCAGATATTAATAGAATGATTAAATCAAGAAGACTTAGGTGGGCAGGCCATGTGGCACGAATGGGAGAGGAAAGAAGAGTTTACAGGATTCCTGTTGGGAAACCTGATGGTAAGAGACCTGTAGGAAGGCCAAGACGAAGATGGAGGGATAACGTTGTGATGGACCTACAGGAAATCGGTAGGGGGATGGAAAAGAGTATATAGATCTTGCTCAGGATAGGGACAGATGGAAGGCCTGTATTGCTGCAGCCATGAACCTTCGGGTTTAAGAAGGCTAGAGAGTTAGTTAGTTATGACGTATTAATTTTGAAGTATGAAGAATCATGTTGATCAACAACCTCTAAAGAATAAGCTTAGAAATACTTTATTTGGCTTTGATAAATTACTTATTTATTTATTGAAATTTCAGTAGCTATTTGAAACCTGAATGAAACAATAGTAAAAACAGTAAAGTAGTGGTAAAATGAGAACAAAAAACACTAAAAAAACAAAACCAATACCAAGAAAGACAGAGATTAATTTCACAATCACATTACTTATGTAAGTTTTTTTATGATAAAAGACAAATAACAGCTGAAAATCTCTATTTGGTTTGAGACGTTGTTAAACTGATTAGGAAGCCTATTGAATAAGGAACAAGTAAAAGTCATATGGACCATATTTTTGATGATGTCATCATTAATAATTACTGGTATACACTTTTCTAAAATAAAGTTTGAACTTATGTATTGTTTTGTATCACATTGTAATCTCTTTGGTTTATTAGTATGTATTCCATTTTGGGTATTTTAAATATCTATTTTGTAGCGACCAATGTACCTTACATGTAATCTCTTGGACTGAAACTTAACGTAGGTGTCACTCCTGTTTTGCCCATGTTAACATTCAATATCAAACTTGGGGGCTTAACTTTGGGGGCGGAGGTGGGGCAGGTGATGTGCAGTAGACTATAAGTTTACGTCTACATGCGTTGTCTACACGTAATCTACGCGTAGATTACATAGGGTTGTAGTTTTACATAGACTACGTAGACAATCTAAAGTGCACTAAAATTAATTTTCAAGGGTTTCATGAAAGGAAAGTGACATTTTTAACTATATTGGTTCCTAACGAAATAAAAAGAATCCTATTTACTACAAAATTTCTCTTCTCTTCTATTACCAACTATGGAAGAAGATAAATAGTATGCAAAAAAGAACAACAGATGGCAGTCGTGAGGCAAGAGTGGTATTTTTTCCATAAAACACTAGAATATTTCCTATATTAGGTTTTTTCCTAGGTGAGAAATTGTTCGAATTTGAAAGAAAGAGTTTGAAAAGTTCTCCTCCCACATCAGCAACTGATACGCAGTATAATTTTCTTTTAATTCCACGGCGCCCTTTGCTAAGTTATCACCTTTCGCCATGTTGTTTACATAGATTACGTAATCTACGTGTATAAAATAGTCTACGTGTAGAATGTAGACTATCATTGTTTACGCGTAGACGCACATCACTGGGCAGAATCAAAGTTTTCTATTCCATAAACGATGACATCCATAATGATGTTGCTAAACAACTGTTACATTTGTAAATTCATAAATTTTACTCATTACTTTGCTACTCTTTCCTCAGTAGGTTAAGAACAGCTCTATTAACTCTATATTTTGTTATACGCCGGTGGGGAGGGGGTGGGGGCAAGCTACAAGTAACGCCACCATATTAACGCTCATGTTACTCATCCAAGACTGGTATTGGCCAGTATTGCTATGTTCACTTCTTCCTCTTACTGATTAGAATTCGAACAGTTGTGATATCTCAATGCTTAATTTAATGTGTTTGCCAAATTTTGTTTAGCCCTTGAACATAATATGATGTAGAGGTACAGTAAAACCTCGTTAATCCGGACTAATGGGGGGATAAGTTGACCGGTTTAACGCAAGCCCGGATTAACTGAAATAACCTAAAGGAACAGGAGAAAGTGCATGAAAACTCCGTTTATAGCAACAAAACACGTTCATTGTGGGGTATTTAAAGGGACTAGTACAGTACAAAGTCTGCGGGAAACAGAATTTCATCAGTGGTTGACTGCCTTTTCTTTGGGAAATTCTCTTGTTGACTTCTAGCCACATTTAAAACCTTCCATTCTGCTTTTTTTTCCCCATTTTTGCCTGTCCGGATTAATCGAAGTCCGGATTAACGATGCTTTACTGTAGTTCCAACACTTTCCCCGAAGAATATTTAATTTAATAACTTGTATAAACATTTTCATACTTCTTTCCAGACCGTATAATTAATGTGTAGTATATTACTGTAGAATTTGTTGAGATTATGGTTCAAAGTTTGGACACACTTCCCAAAGAAAATTTCATTTAATATCTTGTAGACTTATTTGCATACTGAAATTAATGTACAGAATTTTACTGTGGAGTTTGTTGAGAATTTTATGGCTTAAAGTTAAACCCTTGCACAACCTAACCACTGTCCAGAAACAACACGGTTTACATTTCAAACTTGCGGAAGAATACTATAGCTCAACCTGGCATGACTATTCTTGCCTTGATTATTTTATGTAGCTGCTTTTGTCACATTAACAACCAGCAAAGAAAGCAATGCAAGAGGTCATGTTACATAACTTAGCTGTGGTGTTTCCACACCATTGCTCCAAACAAACCAGCGACCAGTTCATCATGCTACTCCCAGGCGCCTCTAGTGAAGCTGCCTTTTGGCAACCAACGCAGCACACTTGTGCATGAGTAATGTCGACTGTTTACCGAGGAAAGATAAATAATACCCACTCTGTGTTCAACAAACGAGATTCAGGCAAACTACCTTCGTGATGCATCTGTTTCTGCTGAATGTTGCCAAGCAGGAAACCTTCGTTCGACGTTGCGTGCTTTGGCAAATGGCTTCGGAATACAAAAGGGGGGAATTCTGACACCTTTTCGCTGACGGAAGAAGCAAACAGCATTTATGACAGCAGAAAGTGATGTTCCTTGTTATTGTTTACAAGATTCTAGAGATAGGCTTCCCCCAAAACAGGTTCCTTTGATGTACAACCTGTTCCTCTGTCCCAAACCGTAATGCGCTGCCCGATTTGATGATCCTGCTTGTGCTGTCCAAACTTTTAACAAGATATATCTTGGGCTTCATTACAGAGCCCTTGCCCAGCAAATTGCTTTTTCGCATGATAGCTCAACTGATGAAGTTTTCAAGACATTTTTACCAACAATTAGAAAGGTGTAACGTGAATGTGTACATTGTTACGATATCTCTCCGAATCCGAGTAACAATGGAACAGGATTTTTCAGTTTTCCTTTCACCAATCGCGAAGTTTTTACTTTTCTTATTATTAACATTTGCTATTATGTCTTACGTGTTTGCAGATTACATCTTACAGACAGACCTATATTACATGTTCTTATTTTACGTCGCTTTTCTTACCACGTTTGACAGGATGAGTGAAGACAGTGGCGTCGCGTACGGTTCGCATACGAGTGTTCACAATAATGTTTTTGTACTGAATGCAGATTTACTCCTCTCCCTTGTAACTTTGAAGTGATGCAAGAAGGACCTAGGGGAAATTGTCCCTCGCCCCCTTAAAATCCGCCAGGTTTAGCGAATTGTCGCTAAAGTTTGCAACTATGTAGCACAGACCTTTTCGAGTGCCCCTAGACATGCCTTGTATATGCGGCACTCTGGTGCCGAATGTAAGAAGTATTGTCGCTTGGATCAGTGTTCGCACAGCGAAGTGAACATCTTCGGGGTATAGTGGCCAACAGCCCCTTAGCTGTCAGCTCTATGCAACACGCACAGCAATTGTGTTCAACGCCCTCCGTGGAACACCGTGGGAGTCAGTGTTACCAACTATCTAAAAAAGTTATCAGACCTGAAATAAGTCGTGTCAGAGTAAAGTTTGTAAAGTTCTCGAATAAAAATATATGTGTGTGTGCATTTAACATGTACGTAATTTAAGATACATGAGTGTTCACGTGCTCATGCGAACATTATCAGGCGAAGATTAGAAGCTGGTGAAGCGATTGCCCCAGACCGAAACTCGAACTCAAGAGCTTGGGTGACTTAATTTTGAGTCGATTAATTACTCTCCCAGCTACCCAGTTACCCTATTTGTTTGTGGATTGCTTTTACCTTATATTTTCGTTTCAAAATATAGATGATGTATGGCTAGTATTTTGATGACCTAAAAATCACTAAAATTAGCAAAATAAAATATGCTCTTATGACCTAAAATTTTACAAAATATGCACTATAATTTGAAAAATATGCCCTTATAACTAGACTGTTCAAACATCAATATCGAACTTATGCTGAAATATTTTCATATACTACTATTTTTAGTTCACTTTATGGGCCCTGATGAGTTGAAATGCACAATAAAAACTTTCTGTAAATTTTCAATTAAAAATGAAAAAAAAATTGTTGCAACCCAGAAGAAAAAAACGAGTGAGCATGGGAGTAAGAATGAATCCACTTTGAAAATGACTGTATATTTCTTGAAAAAGCGAAAATATGTTGAATATGACCGAAAATCCATCAAAATATGCCTTATCACGTAGAAATGGCCAAATATGCCCTTAAAAAAGCACCTTAATTCAATTAGTTTCTTCACAATACGAATTTCTATATATTTAGGGAACACATCACACCTAGCAAAACAAAATATGCCCTCAACTAACAGAAATCACCAATATGTAGTCAGTCAGTTACAAAGACAAAAATGTTACAGAGAATACTCTTTTGTACTTCCGTTAAAGAGTTAGGGAAGTGTACAATCAAAGTTTTCGTGGTTCTTTCAAACGCTGATGTAACTATATTTTCAGAGATTTCTAGAGAATCTTTGAATCGCAGACCGAGACACTACTGAGCCTTGTCCCCTAATGTTTTGCGCTTGCCATTTAACTACACATATTTACTCTTTCATTATGTATTTTCTTCCTTCAGACTAACATGCTAAAATCATTATCTTCTACAACACTTCATAACTTCAAAAGTGATGTTACTTGCATTATTTACTGTTGAATATAACCTGTATGTTTCAACTGTAAGAATCAAGTTCACAATATTTAAACTATTCACCCTGATATGCATTAGGAATTAGCCAATGAAGAAGAAGAGTGTGTCTATTTAAACTTATATACTATTTTCTTACACTTAGGTGATTATTAAATTTAATACCTACATTGAGGTTCTCTTTAAAACAGATTACGGAGAGAATCAGCTGAATTCAAGCCAGTACGGGAACTTTAAAACTTTATTATTATTCTGACGATAAGCTATAACACATTTTGGGTGTTCCATTAATTATAAGAAATTAACTTCAATCTGTAAAGGGGGGGGGGTGTAAATATTAGTTTAACATTGAAAAAAGTAAATCCTAAGTTTTTAAAACTTATTTCTTGCAATAAAATAACAATTATAGTAATTAGAAATAATAATAATTAATAATGATAACAACAGCTCCCTCTGTTGGAACCTATAGTAGTTTAGATTCTCACCAAATTTTTCATTGTATTGGCTGGAATTCGGGAATGACTAAGGGTGGTTGGTGAAGAATCTCCCTCCATAAGAAGCCCCCCCCCCCAGCCCTCAGGCTCGCTTTTCTTAAAAAATGCCAAATACATGAAATGTAGTAAAGAGTATGATTAACCGCTGAAAGAAATAGGAGGCATAACCTACCTCCTCGTATTATCTATTCCTATTTTCCACACATCCTAACGAGGGTGAAAAATAGAAATAGATAAGATAGAAAATAAGAGGGGAAATAAATAAGAAACAAGATAGAAAGGAAGGAGAGAGAATTATGGAATAGCAATGAGTACAGAAACGGAATACCTGCTCAATTCGAAATTATCTTATGACGTAACTACTCAGGGAACAATAAAATGCACACCAATACAACAACCGTTGCCAAATCATGTCGATTCCTGAAAGCGATTTACAACACATTCCAGTTAAAACTAGAAGATAGGAGCTGACCGGTTATTGACTCAAGAAACAGAACACGAACCAGGGGGGGGGGGAAATGGCATTTAACCTTTGCGAGAGTAAAGGTCCCTCAACGGCATGGGTGTACCATTGACCCTTGTATCCTCAACATGCTGCGGTAATATGTCATGGATTTTGTCAACCTCCATTTTTGTTTGAATGGCCGAGCGCGCGTGTGCGAATGGATGTATGTTGGAGAAAGAAAAAGAGCGATGGTGCTTCCCTCTCGCGTGTACTCCGGTAATTACGAATGACAGAAAGCTTTATGCCCGATGCCAAACATTTGCATGTGTGCTATGACGGAGTATCGTGTCCCTCGCGTGAGAAATTACATCGTACATGCATACAAGCGTCACTCTCTCAAGATTATATTTCTCTAAACAAGCAGGCCCCAACGCAAGCACACAAACTATACAAGCGCACGAATGTCACGCCATAAACAATGCGCGCCTATGTCCATATTTGTTTTTCTTTTGTTATTTTTAAGAGCCTTACTGTACGGAACGTTCATTTTACTTCCCTACGATATAAGAGGGCCTACCCTTGTAATCAAGGGGTCGCAGGTTGCACCCACAATTTGTCTTTACAAGGGGTAAAATTTTCCACAATTTCTCCTTCATCTAAATAAATCATATAATACTACTACTAATAATAATATTTTCATTGGCCGATGTTCGTATATACGAGATCACATATGTATGGTTATGCTAGCCTAATATCTACCCGGTCAGGCATAATTGAACAATTATTCCATACGTTCATCATTCATCAACATTTCTCCAACAATATAACATTACCACGTCGTATATTTATTCGTGAATGACGAAAAATAATAGCCTTTTTTTAAAAATACTTTAAATGTTACTGTCAAAGAAGATGTGTGTGTTTATTTAATACCTACATAATGTATAACATCAAAGTAACAGTAATATTATTATTAATTTATGAATGATTTTGCAATATAGTTTTATGCAGCAGTAAGTACTTATTTGTAAAGAACATACGTGCGTTAACGCGATAACTATGTTCGTTCAAGCCAATTTACGAAGCCTTAAAAATATGTAAAGCTACTTAAGCAAACTTTTCTGCATCGATATTGTGTATTAATTCTCACAAAATAATTAGGAACTGCTGTAACTAATGCATAAATCTACTAATCAAAGCTCAGAGTTAGCTGTAGTGTCATCTAGCGCTTATAATAGCAACATGAACAATAAGAATAAGCTTCTAATTTTGCTCAGAAGATGGCGTTAGTATCCTACTAATTCTCTTTTCTTCTCTTTTTAACGTATCATCTGGTAGAAAAATAGCAACATAACAATAAATTAAGAAAAAAATTAAAAATTCCAACGCTGTGTCACTTGAAAACGTACAAGAAGAAACTAAAATCAAATATTTCTTTATTAGTCAATTGAGTCGTTGATATTAATATGCTGCAGTATGTTGAAAATGAGATTGGTTGCAGCAAATATCCATTACTATGGCGTTTACAACTCATTAGTCAAGAGTTTTTTTTCTGGCAAATCATGAAGATAAAAGGGCAATTCGTGCTAAAACGAAAAGAGAATTATATTTATGAGTAAGACCAAGAGGTGATTAATTCGAAGGAGGCAAGGGAAAATGCATAAATCAAACAAAGAAAAAGAGATTACGATGAAGACTTGGATTTCGAAAAGCCGTAAAAACGACGGTGAAGCGAAAGAAAGAACAATAAAAGGCGTAGAGAAACTAGTAAATGGGTGACAGCAATATGTAAGTAATAAGGCGATGGAAAAGCATTAGTGTGTATTCGTTCAAGGATATTCTTCAACAGGGTAAACGACCCAATTCAACGGTTAAAGTTACGATCGTGAGAGAGGTATTTTTCATGTGGGCGGAGAAAGAAGAAATATACGGATTTTTTTAAAAGGTGAAAAAAGAAAAGTAAAGATAGAACGGAAAGAGACATCGTTAACTTAGGCGGATGACATAGTTGCCAGAACTTCAAAAAATGCATCCCACCATCTCGAGGCGAAGTGATTGGCGAGTTTTACCCAAATGGAAAGAAGCTGTCACATGAGATTTAGACGCGATATTTCAGTCCTGGGAAGAGGACAAAAACTGGTTCTCTTCGGATCTTCATTTTCGCCCAATCTCCCCGTTCGATGGGCCGCATCCTCAATTTACACCGAGGTTACTGCAGGTCAGAGACGTCTTATCCTTCTTCGGCCACCTGGCACGTTTTTGGATCATGTCTCGGTGCTTCTCATGTGTGTTAATTGGCTACCGTGCATGTGAAACCGCTGCCAACAACCTCTGCTGCCTTTTGAAGCCAATCTGTGACGAGGAGTGGTTAATTATTTTCAATATAAGCAACAATTTTTGCGTAGGGGCATCTGATGGAAATTGCACAGATGACCTAGACATTATAGCTTGCAAACACTTACCCCTCCCCCCCAAATGGACAAGAACTGTTTCCACTTGGTGAACGTGTTAGGTCATGGTACAAGGACATATTTAGGGGGGTCCCAGACCCCTCCCGAAAGACTTATCAAGGACTGAAATTAAATAATCGAAATAAACTTATTTAGCATTGGTTGTATATTTCGGAATTTATTGGAAGGCAAGGATTATATTGGGCTCATACAGCTTTGAAGAACAGGACCAATGTTTTATGCACACTATACTACTAATTTGCATAAAATATTAAACAGGTACTTTACTTTTCGTCAATTTGATCTAACATCCCTTTTTTGATATTCAATAAATATTCAATTATTTATCTTTTTCACATTAATTTCTTTGCCAGAGCAGTTGTTTTTATGCAAATTTCGGCGATCTTAACTACATGTAAGCTAAATAATGAATATGTGTTTATTTTTATAGTCTTTTTACCCTTTTCATGTAATAATAATACAATAGTAGATCACATATTTTAATTAAAATTATTGTAATTTAATCAAATATAATTGTTAAACAGTATTATTATTATTGAGACACTTGGTCAGACGACCCCCCCGAAAAATATTTCTAGATGCGTGCCTGGTCATAGAGGGTTTTTTCTAGCTTTAAGTCCACTTTATGCACAGATAGGCTAATCGCGACTGGACTTGTAGTTTAAAGTGGGATACGAACCAGTATGTACCTCCACCGGGTTTCGAACCCGGGACTCCTTCATTGCAAGTCTCGTTAAGTCATGGGAACATGCACACTCGTTTCACCTAAGTGTTGCGGTTCACTTCATTATACATCATTTTTGTCCAAAGTGCAGTTCAAAAGATATTTTTCGATTGTTTTTAGGTATAATTTTCTGTAACTTTGTGTAATGGATAATACTGAACGTGACGTCATCACGCAGTGTACTCTGGGAAGAAATCAGGGCAAACAAATTCATGTGTGTTAAGGGAAGTGTACGAGATGCCTTCTTACAACGAGAAAACTTACATTTCACCACTTTGCACACTTTTCACGGTTTCTGTATGGCTTCGGAAAATATAAAAAGTACATATTCGTCATATGATCACGATAATCATACCTTGAATCGCTTTGGCGCAGAATTTAATATTTGCCCGAAAGATGGCGCAGTGAATTGTGCGTGAAGTTATTCACTAAATATCATCCATTAGTCTTTAATTTTTCTTAGTGGTGGAAACTTTCGTAAACGTTTTTACAAAACATTAAAATATGTGCATCAAAATTCCGGCGTATAAACTATACAGTGCTATAAATTCGTTGACTCTGCTCTTATCACTTGGTTATTAAAAGCAACGCGATTAGAAGTTAGGGAAGATGAGTTTGAATCCCGTATAAAGGCGTTTGTGTATCAAATTGCTTTCTAATTCTTGACATTCATTTCCATCGCCGCAATTATCCTCGGAACATAAAATAGCTAATCCGCAAATATATTACATAACACCTAAAGGAAAAAACTATTCCTTTGGAACTAAAATTAGGGGCGGATTAGCACGTTATTTCCTCATGCGTAAGTTAAAGTCTCATCCCGAAAAGGAACATTCACCTTTCCTCTCATGTTGCAAGACTACCCTCACACATCCTTGCATATCTCTGATCAGCTCAAAACAAGAATGTCAATTTTAAGTTTAGATAAATAAAAACTCACAATCACTATGTAGACAGTGATACCAGTACCTTGAAACTTCATATTTCCACCATTAGCAAGACCTCCCCATCAAGCCCATTTGTTTCGTGAATGCAAGATGAACAGTGGAATCCATGAGTATTACCGTGAAAGTTGTCCATCACCATGTTCGTACACATTATTTGACCCAATAAGAGCTTCAAGATTTAAGGGAAAACTCAAATTAAGCTGTTGACAACTTCTGCACGAGCATACATAAAAATCCATCCCTTAAAAACACATAGGATACAAGAGAAAAATTAATGAAAATAGTCATGGACAATGTGCACGGTAATATTCTGTACTCATGGATCCTACTGTATGTTCAACATCGTTCTAGCCTTCAATAGTAAATTTCTGTTTTGGTCATTTCACGTCGCTTTTTACGACAATGAGTTGATGATATTGGACTGAACAATAATGCTTTCGATCATTATCCAGGTTTGTAGACCCGTTATGTCAACTATTCCGCAACATAGACCGTTTCGATGTAGAAAAATAATAACACTTTGAAGATCGTTCAGTCATCCCTTCAAGGTATGATTATTATTTCGCAGTGTTCCTACCTTATACAGACTGTTATTGTAACCGTCTCTTGTGGATCAATTGGTTGCAAATGATTTTATCTTTAAGATAAAATTCAATGTAACTAACATACATAGCATTCAGTTATATAATCTTGACCATTCGAAAGCAACAAAAGAACATCAACGCTTTAAAAAAAATGTGCAAGGGGAGCTTTCTCATTGTGTACAGATCATTGAGTTTTAACTGAACAAGGAAAAACAGTGTTAAATAATTAAAATGTTTTGTTTTTAAATCTAGAGTGTTGTTATTTTAGCTGCTAAGAGCTTCAGTTTGTTCAAAAATACGTCACTTTTTGTTAACCAACATATTTTCACCGTCAGTGATTGAACCCACCTGTATGTATTCCAATTCACCTTGTACCGATGCAAGCTGGAACTTGCATCGAGCGCAGGAAGAGGTTCATTGCTTACGACGTCTGTTGGAGTGTTTTCGATAAGATTTGGTGCACATTACTGCTTCGTAAATGTTTAATTTCTCTTGTGGCATGCATAGTAACAAATGTTTGGTTGAATCGTTCGGTTAATTATTGAACTATAAGTGAACATTTTACTGCAGGTTACACATTTTCCGTGGAGGTAAGTAACTAGTTGTACGTACATTTCGAAATAAACAGTGTTGTTAATAAGAAATCTTACACAGTCGTTCATGAACCTCTGCAGTCAGAAGAAACAGTTGCATTGTAAACTATTTTGAAACATTCTAATTCAAGAAAACGTGTGGGTTTTCAGAAATCCTTCCTTTTACACCGATTTTTCTTAAGCAATTTGAGCTGCCTACGTAACATTTCGGTATAATAACAGCAACATGCATGAAATATTTAAGGAAAATATTCGTAGATAGTTGTATTGTGCTCGTATTCATGCTTGTCCATGTTTGTTAGTGAGTGTCTCTTCATCGATTTTAATCTAAAAATATATAATTTCACATAATGCTCGGCAATTGTCAATGATTTTGATCATTAATGTTTATCTTGCATTTTACACGTTTCTTTAAGGAATACATTCTTACCTATACTGTCAGCAGCTTATTTGACGTTTTGTTTCAGTTCCTGAAGTTATCATTGCATAAAACAAAGATAATATTACACAGTGAGGGACAATTTGCTTGATAATACTTGCAGTTGCTGACACCATAAACATGTTCATAACGAAATTAGAAAAGTTATTCCGGGATGTTTGTCGAAAGTTTAGACTGCACAAGGCTCTAAAGCAAAGGCATTTCCAAGCACACGACCAACAGCTCGTATTCGACTACTTTCGTTTATACGCTGGTTGAAATTGCAACATGCTACAAGTAAAATGATCATCTTTACACTATACGAAAAGAACGAGGCAAACCTAATCGAACTCTTTATTTTATAACACCACCTCTAAGGTTTTGTGTTTCCCTCTCTTGCAAAGAGAGAGATAAAAAAAATAAACTTTTGATTTCCTGCAAGATGCGCAATCTGTGAACTGACGACTTGCGGACAGGCGGCGTGACATTTAACCCCGTCGTGTTTTCAGGTGAGGAAGGGTTAAGAGTTACGTGCGTGCCTCGCGTAATTTACGAGGTAGCAAGGTGCTCTCTTCCGGTTGACAAATCGTCTACTCGACAAGAATACAAAGTGGGCTGAGAACAGGAGGCGTGAATTTGAGGAAAGACGACAAAAAAGTAGGCGTGAATGTAATACGCGTTCATTTGGAATAGACGCATTGAAAATACAAGTTTTTCGGAATCTTACCATAAGGTAATCCTTATGCGAATATAACTGTTTTAAACTATTAGCGCGGCTTGTAGCTTGGTCCACTATCATGATTAGGGAAAGGATTTTAAGGTGCAAAATTATGGCCGGGAAAGGGAAAACAAGGTTCTCAAAATTTTTCAAAAAGGTGCAAAAAAGGTTTCTGACAAAATGCCTTTAAACCATGTTCTCTCTTTCTGCTCCTTCTATATATAATGCGCGCGGACCGCAGAGAGAACTGTGGTTCTTCCGGATAGGTTTTGTTGAAGTTTGTGTTTTCTCTCGCGGGTTTTGCTACATTATCTTGGGAATTATTGGGTCTGCAATGATTATATTATATCATTTTATAGCTCCGGTTCTGCTCTACAAAATGAGACTATAGGATGTTATGTAGCTGCTGAAGAAGAGTGAAAATCATTTATTTTTCTGTCCAATGTTTTAACAAAACATGAAAGAAAAGTAAGGAAAGTGGTGCTGAAGCATCAAAGAGGGGGTAAAAAGGCACTCATACGTGATGATAAAACATGTGTGAGTCTGTCTAATATTCCAAGCCGCCGACCTCTTTGGTGGAGTGGTTAGCACAGCGCGTTACGACGTCCCGGGTTCGAATCCCGACCTGCGTTTTTGCGAGTACCAGTTCATTAATTTCATAGACCTTGTTTACTTCTTCTAGCCACAGCACAGAGCGGTGACAACATGAGTGGGCCTGCACTCAACGACAAAACCGCTAGAGTCCAATTTTTTGTAAATTAACAGGTAGACAGTGGCGGCGATTGGGTTCCAAAACCGGGGGGGGGGGGGAAGACAGTCTATTTCCCTTTGTACATACGGTTTAGCATAGTGCGGGGGCAAAAGTGGCGAAAAGTGGGGGGACAATTGCCCCCCTCGCCCCCACGCCGCCTAATCGCCGCCACTGCAGGTAGATTGTTAAATTTTAACGGTAGATTATTGTAAATGTTACGGTTACCTATAATAGTACGAAAGTAGCTCCGAAACAAATGCTACAATTTTGCATTTACCTTTGTCTAAAAACGAAACCGTCCTACGAAAATAAATTAAGGAGAAACAATGTGAAAATAAGGTGAAGTATAAGAAAAGGGCAGATGCCAGTGGAGCTTGTTAAAACTTGGGCGTGGATCACGATCCCAGCAACCTGCAACGGAGGTGAATGATTTGGCACTATTTGTTATAAACCCAATCTTCTCTCGCATTGAATCTCCGCGAAGATAGGCTCAAGGAAGGCTTTGAGAATGGATTGCGAACTTCTTGGACCTATTTGTTTTCCGCAACGCTAACGATTCACCAGAAGGTGGCAGCAGTTCCTGCGTCGTAAATAACCCCTCTGTGGATGATTTTATCACACTATCAATATTTACGACCATTTTGGGAGCGAGAGATGGGTGTAAACAGGTTATCCCAGTGCTGGCCAAGGATTTTGCAAGAGAACTGTTAGTCTCTGAGGCAGTAAATATGTCTCTGTTGTATGCGGCAAATGACGGTAGGCATTATTGGCGTGTCGGCCACGCCCCCTTATTGTGGTGGCAGCTCTCAGTGTGAGGGCTGATGCATTGTCCTAGATTTGTATCATCAGAAGTTAGTTATTCTCTAGCTTAAATCAGGGCCTCCCAGATGGCGCAGTGGTAGCGTCGTCATCTTGTAATCAAGGGGTCCCGGGTTCCGATAATCGTGTGCCCAAGTATTGGTGGATTTCTTGCAGGAAGGTTTCATTGTTTTGTTGTTTTTAAGTTCACTTTATGCACAATAAGTGGACCTACAGTTTAAAGTGGAATCTGAACCACTATGTGCCTTCGCCGGGTATCGAACTCGGGACCCCTTGATTACAAGGCAACGACGCTACCACTGTGCCATCGTGGAAGCCTTTATGCAGGAAAGATATCAACGGGTGGAATGGATTTTCCTCCTAGTAGATCCAAGCACACGCAGAAAACTACAGACTTCATGCATTTTTTTCAGATGATGCATTTGCATTTCTGTCTACACACATACTCCAAAATGTATCTATTGCCACATATATGTATATCTTTTTTATTTACTCCAATAAGACATCTGCTAACAATGCCCTTTATTTTTCTCGGCTGTTGTACCGTGTGATGTATTAAAAATGCATCAATTGAAGGCATCAGACACTTGATTTCAATGTGTGGGGTGCATCCCTAGCAATACAGATACACTGTCATCTCTTGATCTCCCACCCACCTCCCCTCACAAGACAAAAACTCACATTTGTGACCAATGGTCCAATTAGATTTGCAAAGAACTTCCTCATGAAGCAAGTATGTTTCAAACACCATCGTGAGAATCGCCTAGAATGTTCCCTCATTAGAATAGTTTCTACATAATAAAATAGAAAGAGACAATCGAAGATATTTACCATGAATGTAGGTTCTGTTTTATAGAATTTTTATTTTCTTGGATTAGTCACGACGATGGAGGATGAAATGCATGACGAAGGTCACTGCACAACGGAAGCTAGAGGTAGAACAAGTATCACACATACAAGGATAAGAAGAAAGCGAAAAACGAGAGGGAAACATAGCTATAGTAAGAATGTGAAACTGAAATAAGATATAAATTGGTAAAATGAGATAGAGAGAAAAGGATGAACAGAAGATAGGAAGAAAGAAGAGCAGAGAAAGAAGGAATATGGGAAGATAGAGAGAAAGAAGAGCAGAGAAAAAAGGAATAAGGGAAGATAGAGAAAGAAAAGCAGAGAAAGAAGCAATAAGGGAAGATATAAGAAAGGAAGAGAAGAGAAATAATGAATAAGGGAAGATAGAAAGAATGAAGAGTAGAGAAAGAAGGAATAAGGGAAAATAGAAGGAAAAAAGAGCAGAGAAAAAGAAATAAAGGAAGATAGAAAGATAGAAGAGCAGAGAAAGAAGGATTAAGGGAGATCGAAAGAAAGAAGAGAAGAAAGAAGGAATAAGGGAGATAGAAAGAAAGAAGAGAAAGAAGGGAAGAAAGAAAGAAAAATGGACACAGAGAGGAACAGAGAGAGAATGTAAATATAGGTACGTAGAAGGAAAAAGAGAGAAACAGCGGAGGAAAGAGAGATGGAAAGAAAGGCAGAAACAGATTAAGAGTGAGGAGACAGGAAGATATAGGGAAAGAATTAGAAAGAAAGAAACGAAGAGGCAGAGAGAAAGAAAGAAAGAGATGAAGAGACAGAGAGAAAGAAAGAAACAGAGGAAGAGGCAGCGAAAAAGAAAGGAATAGAAGAAGAGAGAGAAAGATAGAAAGCGATGAAGAGGCAGAGAGAAAGAAACTAACAGAGGAAGAGGCAGAGTGAAAGAAAGGAATAGAAGAAGAGGTGGAGAGAGTAAAAGAAACAGAGAATGAAAGAAAGAAGTAGAAGAAAAGGCAGACATAAAGAAAGCATCATAGGAAGAGGTAGCGAGAAATAAAACGAGGGAGAGAAAGAGAGGAAGAACCGGAGGAAGAAAGAGGTAGAGATAAACAGAAGAAAAAGGTGAAAACCAAAAGATATACAGAGAGAATCCTAGGAGCCACAACGAAAGAAAGACAACCAATTATTGTAAGAATATTAGTACTATTGGCTTCTTTAACCCCTCTGGCGTTTAGTGCCCTATAAGTTACAGGGTACTAAATTATAGGCTACATCTCTTCCCTGTTTTTTTTAGTGGTAAAAAGAAGTCTTGAAGTATGGCAACGTGACATTTCAGTGCAATAGCTCCAAGTATTTTCAGTCCGTACAACCAACCAGTTTAATCTTTAGAAATCCGTAGGCAGATGACATAAGCAGGTGCTTCCTAAAGGTAAAACTTCACAATCACATAACCTTGATGGTAAAGGAGCATTTTGACACGCCAAAACAAATCGACACGAGCACAAAGACACGCTGGAGGATAGCGTAATACATCATACACGTGCGAAGGTCCAGTGGTAGCGTCGTTGCTTTGTAATCAAGGGGTCCCGGGTTCGATACCCGGTGGAGGCACATAGTGGTTCGGATCCCACTTTAAACTGTAGGTCCAGTCCCGATTAGCCTTACTGTGCATAAAGTGGACTTAAAACACCAAATCAAACCAAAACGTGCGAAGGTCATTTTAAGTAGGGGAGTAGCAATTCAGAAGAGGATTTACCTCACAGAAGGAAACTCGTTGGATTTAGACAACTACTCTTTTTGTGAAAGCTTGGTGCTTCTGCAGTTCTGCTGCTTGGGTGGCTTACGCGTAACTTGCCCAGGTTGCGTGATCTGCGTGTAGATTTTGCGTTACTTACGCACTTTTGGGGGAAATGTTCAGGTGTCCATGGAGGAAACTTTCTTGTGTCTCTTTACTAGGAGCTTTTTCTCCTTCGAGAATTAAAAGCTATAGCTGTGAGTGTGATCCATCATAGCAGAGACGCTTACGGTTTCTGTGTGTGAGATTAGAAGTCTTCTCAGGTTGAATTTGTATAGTCTTTCAGATATTTACTGACATTCATTTCGTCCTTATGAGAACCAGAGTTTCCCTTATCTAAATTTGTATATTTTATCATGCATAATGAAAAGTAACTATTATAAATTACTGTAAATATCGGGTGAGGCAGTCAAACGGGAAGATTTTAAAAAATCACAAAAAATAGATAGAGCAAATATTAGTTAGTTTTTGAATATGAATGTACTGTGCACGAGTTAAAATTGTTAGTGTACCTGAAAAATGTTATTTTTTTTTTAAATATGGTGTCAGTAAGATGGCGTCCTTGGTTTTGCACACATTGTCGGAGTCTCAGAGTAAATCCGTCCATGACGTTATGCTGACATATTGGTAACCTTTTCCATGCCTGTCCTCGATGACAGAAGCACTCTTCCAGCAAGATGGTGCAACTAGCCGTACTGCCAGAGTGTCTATGGATGTGCCTAGATTCGCATTTCATGGTCGTCTCATCAGCACATTCGGCAATATTCTGTGGCCTGCCCGTTCACCCGATTTGAGGGCTCCTGGCTTTTTACTTTGGGGTTACCTCAAATCCTCAAGGACAACCCTCCAAGAACCAGAGATAATTTGAAGGAGCGAATTCGGCAAGATATCCGCAACATTCCGTTGGAAATGCTACGAAGCATCATGGGCGGATTTACTCTTGAGACTCCGACAATGTGTGCAACTCCTAGGATGTTATCTTACTGACACCATATTAAGAAAATGAACATTTTTTAGGTACACTAGTAATTTCAACTCGTGTACAGTACATTCCTGTTCCAAAATTAACTAATATTTGCTCTATTTTTTACCTAAATACCTGAATATTTATTTATTTATTTTTTTAAAGACATGACACTACAGGCAAATGCCCATTTACAGTGTCTTGTTGGTATGAAATTATAACACTGTTTGGTACACAAAATATGCAATCAGAAGAATTCAAAAAGTACAATAATATAATAATATGTGTTACAGTAATATAAAAATTAATATAAGATTAGATATGAAAGAGAAGTATAAAGTATTAACCTGACAGTTTGGGTTAGATAACCAAGAAAATAACCAAGGAAAAACATATGTACTTCACCTTACATTTAAAAACGATGATATATAGATGTAATGACAGTAATTAGTAAATAAGAAAAAGAAAAAGAAAAATAGGATGGACTCTACGCCTGTACATAAAGAGACTGAACTAATAAACAAAGTTAAGTATGGCTTTGGAAATAAGTTTCTGTTTCCCTTTTGAGTTTTCGAAAACTTTGGCAGATGTCTATCTTATCATATGTCTTTGCAATGTGAATTTCTAAATTTTCCCGTTAGACTGCCTCACCCTATATATTTTTAAAAACTGAATCGTTAAAATTACATAAATTAGGTTACGTATACATAGCCCGTCAACACTTTCAAACTGTGTCACGGGTAGTTGTACAAGAGAAGATCTTCTAGGACGTTCAATTCCAACACTGCCAACGAGGCAAAATTCTCAACATATCAAAGCCTAATGTGAAAAAATTTTACATTACTCTCGTACTTCCTATGCGGCACAAGCTTCCAGAGTCCTTTGAAGTCCAGCAACGTCCTTCCCAGTAGGACACCCACCCAAAAGGATGATTCGCCGTCATCCTTCTACGATAATGCAGTACTTTCCACACATAAGTAGTCAACTAAATACCTCATATAAATTTGATTTATCCCCACTGCATGCATCACATGTGGCAGCCTATGCAAATGTCCATTGTAGTACCACCGTCGACACCCAGGGTGCAGCGATTCAGCAAGTTATTTACGGCCCTACAATTGGTTTACCAATTTTCATCAGGTACGTGGAATCGGTTTTCATGCACTCCGCGTATGTTGATGTCTGTGGAAAGGATCTGTTATTTCTCTACACGAGACGATGAAAGCAATATTCACATACGTACCGCCAATTACTTTACCCTAGGAAATATTTGACCTCCCCTCATCCCACAGCAATAATAAATTCCGATGTTAAATGTCTTCGGGTTATTCTGTGCGAGAGATATATTATTCACAGATATTTGACGGTGGGAAAAAAATTTCCTCTACCATGTAATGAATGTATAATTTCGAATGGCATAACCTTTCCTCGGTAGTATTCCACATGCACTCGCCTGGTAGATGTCAGACGATTCTATACATCAAGACAGTGTGAAACTTCCTTTATTCATAAGAGCTGGTGTCACGCGGTATGCTAATCCAATAGGCTGCTATCCACGCTCAAATCCATGCATGTAAATTCGCATTAAAATTTATTTCATATATGTTTAGTGTATCAGAAAGAAGGGGTGAGTGTGTTTTGTTTTTGTATGTGGTTATAATCCTGATAAATCTGTGGCGCTCTTTGGGTATTTATATTCTAAGAATAGATTGTGTTATAAAATAAATGTTTGAACCACAGATTAAGACTATTCTTGATTATAACAACATTAAGCCTTGTTTCCATGGTATGAAAAACTCAATATGCTGACCAAGGCAGAAATTTATTTTATTATAAAACATAAACTAAACGTAACGTTTCAACCTTCTAGCAAGGTCTACTTCAGACTCTGTACCAAGTACAAATGTAACAAGATACACAACAGGACGATATATATACACAAAAATACTCCCCTTCAGACTATTAGAAAGTAATATGAAAGAAATAGAGAAGAAAGGTGAAGAAGACACAATGAACTGGAATGGGGGACTGAAGTTAAACAAAGAATGGAAGAAGGTGTTTGAAGGAGTGGAAAGGACAAGAGAGAAAGAGGAGAGAAGAAGGAATAAGAATGAAGGAAATAGAGCGTGAGGTCAAGAGTCCCACCACATTTTCTTTCAGTTGACAAGGGAAAGCCACCTGCTAGAATGTTCCAGAACAACTTTCTAATAGTCTGAAGTGGAGTATTTTTGTGTATATATATCGTCCTGTTGTGTACCTTGTTACATTTGTACTTGGTACAGAGTCCGAAGAAGACCTTGCTAGAAGGTTGAAACGTTACGATTAATTTATGTTTTATAATCAAATTAATTTCTGCCTTGGTCAGCATATTGAGTTTCTTTACAATTCTTGAGCATACAACAATGTTGTTGTTTTTTTTTTTTCAAAAATTAAATTCCAGAAATTAAATTCTGGCTAAGGGCCTGCCTACACCCCATTTCGATACCCGGCGGAGGAACATGGTTGTGCGGATCCCACATTAAACTGTAGGTCCAATCCCGATTAACCTTTCTGTGCTTAAAGCGGACTTAGAAACAAGAACTCAAACAGATTCAAAGTGAATTTCCCAAGTATTTACATGCAATTTATTTTATGGGCAGGCTACACCATCATGATACCTCGCCTTGACTTGTACCTTTGTCCGGAAGTGAATGTTTTTTTATGTATTTCGACCTTTGATGCTTGTTGTATGCAATTTCATGGTGACTTTTCTGTCCAGAGAAGAGAATGAGCACTACAGAAAACGCAGGCGAACCAGGACCACGAATGAGATAACAAGTACAGTTGTTGGAAACTTTTTTCCCACTTGCAAACTCTGTTCCGATTGCAATCGGCAAACCTTGGCAGAACTATTAATATCTGGTCCCTCGTTACAAAACCATTTCCAAAAAACTTTGCTCGTCCAATTACCACCGTCACGAAACTCATTTGCATCAGATGCTAATCTGTCTGCAGTGGGAGAAATGGCAAAAGATGAATATGGAAGTGGGCAGAGGGAGAAAGGGCAGCAGCGATTGGCTGCAGATATGCCAATCGAGAAGCAAAGAAAAGTGACGAAAATATTATTTATCTTCCTCATCCTTCATACGTTAATCTAATGGTTGTCGGTGTATGCATTAGCAGCTCTTGAGAGGCTTGTTGCGTTATTTGCATTTCCTTCTCGCGCATGTCATTGGAGAAAAATGGCGTATGCTAAAGATGTCTTCTTGATAAGATAGGCCTTTGCATAGTAAGCATATTTGAGAAAACAGTATTCGCGTATAACAAGTTCGATTCTCTTTACTCTGTTTTATCAACATTCGACGATAACATCGTCCCTCTTGTCCTCAGGGTTATTACTAGAGCTCGGGGTAACATTGCTATGTGGGGTGACGGATATCTTCAAATTTACAGGAGAAAGTACTCACGGAAATAATTTTTCTGTAGCGTCGTGGAAGTTCGTGAATGTAGTTTTGATCCATTTTAATGCGAATGCATGTTGTTTTCTGCGAAAATCTCTGTCCGACACGCTGTTTCTGCTGGCTCCATTTGCTTTCTGCACGAGAGCACAATGTTCCGTGTGTTAGATGACGTAACCCCCGTAATCAGTGTTTCAAACTCGCCGTGTTTTCACTAGAACATGACGTGTCGAGTATTTTTCATTTTCTTGAATATGCTTGCCTAACCTAACCTAACCTTACAGAAAATGGTTTGTGGGGCTCACGTGAATGGTTTTTGGGGCTAACGTCAATTGTTTGTGAGGCTAACGTCAATGGTTTTCGAGGTATTAGCATAATTTCAAATCCGGGCACTAAAGTAGGTATTTTCCGGTGAACAAGGTTGCAACGCTGCATAAATCGATAAAACACTCGCACAACGCGCGATGAGCTAGTACACTATCGCCATAATGTGTGTTGCAGAATGGAAATAACAAGTAACAGTAAGTACTCGTAAATGTAAGAAATATACATTATCTTACGTTGTACTTAGAAATGCATTATTTCACCTTAGGAAATGTTCCGAATTCCAAAATAGCACGTTAGCAATGTAAAAAAGTGCAAATAAGTGATTTGTAGGTGTCATCCCCATAGTAAACTAGTACCGGGCTCGGATAGTTATGCACTAAAAAAGTGTAAAATATGCACTTTAGAAACCAGCTTAATTCATAAATGCTGTAGCTATATTACAAACTATGAAAGATTACATGCCAGGCAATGAATATGCATTATTCTGAATGCTCAATCGATAAACAGATTTTTTCTATTAATATGGTTCTGCGTTAAGGCCGTACTAAAGGCAATTTTGTGGTAATTTTTCGATAACAGATGGCAGCACCGTTTGCCATGGCAACCGAGGGCCATGTTGCCAGATCTCCGCGTAATCAAGGTAGATACATACAGGTTGGTCGATTAGGGTACTCTTTGATGGGATATGACGTCACGTTGGTTAGCAGATTTTATTGAAAAATCTAAGTAGATGTGGAGCAACGTAATTGTTTATCATGAGATTTTAGTTGTATGTTCTTATTGAAAAAAATACAACAATTTATCAGCAATGCAAGATAGTAATAGTCGTAATAGTAATATAAAATCCCTTGTATTTTTTTGTGTATTTCTTTTAATATTTCGAAAGCAGAAGAGAACATACAAAGATAGCTGTAGTTAATTCAAACACGAAATGCATAAAGTAAGAATAGTAATTTAAATAATTGAAAACATTTTGCAATTACGTTTGAAGCGAATGCTGCATTGACTGTAGAATTCACTTTATATGACAGTACTTGAACATATTTATATCTTTTATCGGTGACGTTAGCAGATTTTCTTCATAAAATTACAGAATTTCAGTGAACATGTTGTAAATATTTATAAATATTAGCGCTCTCTGACGATCCTCAATCTTTTATCCTTCAAGTGAATAAACATGTAATTCTGCACCCTTTATTTTTACTGAGTTTTAATATCGCGATTTTGAAAGAAGAATGTCAGAAGAATCCTGGATACACAGTAGAAGACATATTTGTTATTTTTATAATAGTTCTATATTAAATACAGTTTTGTAGCGCATCTAATTTATTTGCATGTCATGTCACCAAACAATGTCCTGTTTCATAGTTCTTTACGGATTTGGTCTATTCTGGTTTTCAGTTCTGCAGCTGATGTAGAATCTTTGGAAGTATGAGTAACATTTTCAAGTAACAGTAACTGTGAACTACTTACGTTATGAAATTAGTAATTGTAACTGTTATTTTTCCACCTGACTAGTAAGTTGTACAATTACTTTACTGCATGGAAAGAAATATTAACTTGAACTAAATGTTCTCCTTAAAGAATGAGTAAATTGACGATTATTAAAGCCGCCCCCCTGGCGGAGTGGTTAGCACATCGCGCTACGACGCCAGGGGTCCCGGGTTCGAATCCTGGGCTCGGCATGGATGTTCGTGAGTGTCCATTAATCAATTTTATCATATCCACTCACTCATCTCCATCATCGTAAATTAGCCAAAAGTGGCACAAAAAGCGAAGTAAAATAAAGCAAATCAATCAATCAATCAATTGATGATTATTAAAATCTCGAGACCATGAGGACAATTTTGTATTTTTTTCGTCAAGAGCCAGGATGTATCCCAAGTTTATTTGTATTAGAACACTTACCATATAAGATTACGTACATAATCTCCAACAATTCTCATGGACACACAGTAATTTTATAGTTCAACAAAAATTCTAAAAAATATTTGGTTTGCTCAACAAAATGAAATGAAATGTTAATCGTCATTGCTTTTTAACAGAAGTTTACTGTGAATTTTATTGCCTCAATGTTTGTACATGAAATGTAAGAAATAAGTTATAATTTCATGAAACGTAATGCTTAGCATTTAGTAGTCATCGGTGGTGAAAAGGTCACCGCGCTTGCAACTCATGATCCAAACAACGTCTTACGAGATGAAACAAATCTAGACTAAAGTAACTGTAATAATAACTATGTCAAGTACTTTCTAAAGAACAGTAATAACAGTAATTATATGCGAATTACTTTCTCAAGTGATTAACTCGGAGTTACTCTTAAAGAGTAACTATTCAAACACTGCTGATATATCATCGAGTTCAGCAACATATTGGTATGAATTGCGAGGGAAGTTGAGCCTCCCCCTTGGCAAAGTGGTAACGTAATCGCCTTGTAATACAGGAGTCCCAGGTTCGATAGACGGTGAGTGTACAGTGATCGTCAAATAAAAATGGGACAACTAGATCCTGAAAGTCTCCCCTCTCTGCAATGCGTCTTGTGTGTTGTCTAAATCTACGGCGATGAGTGAATTGTAATAGCAAATTTTCAATGGCAAGTTCTGTCACTGCCGTTGATTTAGGCAACACACATAACGCATTGCAGAGATGCAGGTATTTCAGAATATAGGTGTCCCATTTTTATTGATTGATTGATTGATTGATTTAGTTTATTTTACTTCGCGTTTTGTGCCTATTGGCTAATTTGCGAAGATGGGGATGAGTGATGAAATGATGAAATTGATGAATGGACATTCACAAACAACGAAGCCCGACCGGGATTCGAACCCGGGACCCTTGGCGTCACAGCGCGATGTGCTAACCACTCGGCCACAGGGTCGGGCCCCATTTTTATTGCCGGTGACTGTATATAGTGGTTTGGATCCCAATTAGCCTTTCTGTGTATAAAGAAGATTTTAAAAAAAAAACATATTTCGAAGGAAGATACAATACAGTAATAAATACCATTAGAATAGAAGTTCAATACCTTACAAAATAATTGTTTACAGGGACTACTAAAACTAGATTTTCGGGATATACAGGGTGATTTTTTTAAAACTCATGGTTTTCTTTGTTGTGTAAAATTTGTAAATGAAGTATTATTTCCATGCGGTTTGTGGCAAATGAATAAGGAAGGATGGGAGATTTATTGGAGTATGTTTACCGGTTTATATGCATCCCGGGTAATATCGCCCACGCCTCAACAAAAACAGCAAATATTCACCAGTGTACCCAACAATAACATTGAAGTATTGGATTTTTGCTAAAATGAATTAATGAAAATGAGTTCTTTTTTTTTTATTCACTCAAACATAAATAAAACATAAAAATTATAGCACAGACATATGACATAACATCTCACCTTTAAAGAAGGTGCTGAAAGTGTCGAACTCCTTCCTGTAAACAAAGTCGAACACGCCGCTCCATGTTAAGGGCTGTCTGACATAGTGTTTCTGCGCTAATGTTCGCAATTTCAGTGATAATGTTCTGCTTCAACATTTCCAGGGATGTAGGGTTGTTTGTGTACACATGTCACTTTAGGAAGCTCCACAGAAAGAAGTCAAGTGAAGTTAAGTCTGGAGACCTCGGAGGCCACAATCCCTTTGAAATAACCCTATTCGCAAAGAAACTTTCAATCAGTGCCATACTGTCATGCGATGTATGGCGTGTAGCACCATCCTGTTGAAAATAACCCTTTGTGAGTTCAATGTCGTCCAAACTTTCAACAAATTCCATGAATATTGCCCTGTACCGCTCTGTGTTAACTGTTTCATTGAAGGAGATTGGACCCACTATACGTGATGCTGAGTCAGCGCACCATACCCCAACTTTCTGTGAGTGGAACGGAATTTCGATTACACTATGTGGATTTTCAGCTGCCCATATCCGTGTATTCTGAGAATAAACATACCCAGAGAGATGAAACCAGGCTTCATCAGTAAGCCACGTTATTTTCAGGATATCAGGATTACGCACAATAAACATTAAAAACCAATTACAGTTATCTACACGTTTAACTTAATCTGGATCCTTCAATTCTTGAACAGCTGTAATTTTGTACGCCCTTAGTTTCGCAGTTTTCGCTGCCTTTTGACATGTTGAATAGCTATAGCCGATTTCTTGTGACAAACGACGGAGAGATTTCTTGGGCGACCTCAAGAGTCGAGCACTGACATCTTCCACAACACCTGCCCGCGGGGTCCGATGCTTCCCTGTCTCACTCAGAAGCGATCCTGTTTTTTCCAATTTCTTCACTAGCGACAATATTGTGTTCCTGTCTGGGGCAGAACGTGAGGCAAATTTGTTTCTAAATGCCCTTTGCGTAGCAACAACAGAATCAGTTTTCCAAAAACTTTTCACGATAAACACACGTTCCTGCAAGTACACAATTCTTACTGTGTGTCCTGATCACAATAACGCAACTTTTCAGCACAACAATTACGCAAAAGCACACAACTTTCCAGCACAACAATATAACAGCTCAGTTTCCTGGTTATTGTTGAGAATGACAACGGTGCTATCTACAGAAGGAAACCTAAACCTCCGCACTGCATCCAAACCCCCAGACCATATAGATGCGAAAGGTACACTGGTGAATATTTGCTGTTTTTGTTGAGGCGTGGGCGATATTACCCGGGATGCATATAAACCGGTATACATACTCCAATAAATCTCCAATCCTTCCTTATTCATTTGCCACAAACCGCATGGAAATAATACTTCATTTACAAATTTTACACAACAAAGAAAACCATGAGTTTTTATAAAATCATATTTTCGTTGTTGTTTCAATGCATATTTATTATTTTTCTTTATCGTGCCCTGCAAAACATTATTGCGTTCTCTGAGAGCAGTGTTGGCGAATGGGTTCCAAAACTGGGAGAGGGCAAGGACACTTTAATTTCCATTGGTAGATGAGGTTTTGTATAGTATTGGGGTAAAAGTGGGGGCCATCTGCCCCTCTCCCTAATTGCCGCCACTGTCTGAGAGATATGCTTTTTGCAAATCATCATATTTATTTTCTTAGGATTTTTGAAAATACCTCTAAAAATTTAAACTTGCAAGAATATCAATGAATGCGTACCAATGCTTGACAGACAAGACAAGTACGTCACACCCCTGGCACTGTTTTTTTCTCCTGTTTCCCCTAATATATAATTTACAATTGATGACCACTTGCTATCAGATATTATTAAGGCTTGAAACATAATTTCTTGAGCATATTTTGGACTCTTGATTTCTAGTAAATAATCACCATTCAATCAAGTGTCTACGCTAGCAAGCAAAAATGTATGTACTCTTCCATGTAAAGTTCAAACAGTCCACTTTGTTGATTTACAGTATATTCCGTAGAAGCTTATACACCAACTGCCATGGTACGCAACTGCCATTGTCGGTCAAACCTATTGTCCTTTTGTACGAATTTCAATAGTGCTCTTTACTATTGGTAGAAGACACTTCGATTAGTTTCTCAAAGGGTCATCTGCAAAAGGAACAAATAAAAATAGTTTTAACATCGTATATGAGACTATGAACTTACAAAACATGTTTAAAAATATTGATATTACATTGTTACAACCTTAGACAAGTTGAGTTAATAAATGGAACTTACAGATGTTGAGAAATGGATTTGAAAATAATGGATCCAATTTGCACTATAATGCTTAACGATATCGTCCTGTTATTAAAGGGCAGTTTGGTTCACGATATGAGCTCACTTCAATGATCAACAGTAACTCTATAATGAATGTTAAATATGATGAGCCTAAAACAGAAATTGGCAAAATAATTGTTAGAAATATTTTCATAGTAGAGTGATGATTACAACGCTATATGGAGTGTGGTTCCTCCAGGTTCGAATCCTGGTTTCATGTATGTATTTAATCATTATCTTTGTTCCAATCATCCATTTTATCAAATCATTATTCATCATCATTGTTCCGAGGGGCAGAAGTTGGAGGTAAAATAACAGAAATACATTATGAAATGGAAATTCAGTTGCTACTATATTTTTATTTGAATTATTATAGTAGACCAGCCAAGAAGCAAAAAAGCTTTATCTGCATGGAATATTAGGCATCCGTGCAAAATCAATCAGTCATAGGTCTGAGAGAAAAACTAGTCAAGCTTCAAACTCACTGGTATTCGAAGTAAACTATTTAGTACAAACGGCTACTGAAATCCAATCTGATATTGAACCAAATATGCGTAGCATAATCAGGACAAATTATGATTTCTATGAAGCTCTGCGTCATCCACAATTAAATTATTGCCCTTGTACTTGCAAGTATGGGATCATTTATCTATACCGGTACTAATTTTGAAATTCTCAGTAAGCATACAGACTTGTGTTCGATAGACGGTAAGATTTTAGTCTCATAACTGTTAGGGTATACTTTTACACTTTAAATATATACAGCATCAAGTTATTGGACGAAATGCACTCTCATTATGAGCCGTCCTAAATTATAAAAGGACAAGAAAACAGAAGAGCTTCATACAGTTTACAATACCGGTTTTCTGACGTGTTTCTGTAAAGGAAGATAACAGAACTGTGTCCGAAACTTGCAAACATTCAGGGATCTCACATTACATCTATTCGAATCAAACCTAACTTAGCCTGATCTACTTAATACATATGAATATTTGCGGGCTGCTTCAAAATAAAAAGAGAAAAACTCTTGTAGAAAATAAGTCAGCAAGTACTCGTTTCAAGCATGTACAAGGGCAAAGTAAAAACATTTAAACAAACTACTGATTTGTAATACACATTCCGATGTTGTACATGTGAATAGCACGAGTTTCGTAGGTTTGGAAATTAACTTACAGGAATGAAAATAGAGCATTTTATGCAATATTGATTTAATATCAGATATAATCTATATTAAGCTACGTATATTGTATTCTATAGTAATGATCGCGAAACGGTAGTTATTAGGATTATGACTAACGTAAAATATAACATTCTATTCTGATTTTACATTTACAAAGAATTATCAACTTCGTTTGGAAGTTAAAAAAGTCATGCAGCGTCAAGCGATATTCTCACCGATATTACATCTGAAGATATTTCTTAAACATGTAAATAAATTATACATTTTGCCTATATTCAAACATTTTACCTTTGATGGATAATATTAAGCAACAAGCAATTAAATATTAAGACTTACTTTATAGCTTGTTTAGTTTTAGCATTCTCCGTGAAATATTTGTTCCCTTGTTCTCGTATCTGCACGGGATTCGATATCCTCTGGTAGCTTGGTTTGATTTTCACTCTTTCAAGAACTTGCATTGATCATATCGTTAGAAAGCACGGAGTGAAACCTCGGCAACAGTGTTGGCTAAAATCTGCACCACGGAGTATATTGCTACGAAACGCCACTTCAAAAGTTTTAATGATAAGCAATTCTTTCGAAGGTACGAAATGTTTTCATTTTTTCACATAGTATTTCAGATGCTTGCGGGAAGAACATGTGATCTTTGTTTCACCACGAAATCTTCCATACTAGTCATAAAAGAAAGAAAATGCACCGGTATTAACAAAACTACCACTTCAGCGCCATCTGTACGCAGCAGTTTGAACATGACGGAGACCTTATATTTTCTGTTATTTACTTAAATCCCTTCAATCGTAACAAAATTATAAGGGTCACATGTTCTAGTGAATAAAACAATCTTTTATATCGGAAAATTTCTTCCTTACCGAATCTATATTAGTTGTACGGTTACCCTTAGAAATTTGGGTCTATGCTTTAGCATGGTTTTAGAACCCCCTTAAATGAAACACAATACATTACAGATCAAGATCATGATTGCATTTGATAACATGATGATGTCTGAAATTTCCGAACTTGAAACTCCTTCTGTTTTCAGCTAGAATAGTCTTATATTCAGAAAACACACGTTCCACTTCGCAAGATACAAGTGGACTGTATTTTAGGGCAACAAAGTCGGACACATCAAGTTCCAGATCATCCACACGTTGTCCATTTGTATGCAGAATCTTGGAAGCTTTCAGCATTGTTGCATACCCACCGTTCTTTTTCAATACTGCATTCAATTTCTCTACATGCACAGGATCTTCATACAATCCAGGAAAGAAGAAAGACAGAGAAAAGATAAAGAAGAGAAGCGAGGAGAAGAAAAATAAATACAGTATATGATCGGTGTTGGCTGTGGGCACAAAAATATGCACAACATCAACTTATTTTCATACAAATATGTACCTTGCATATGAAATATGCATTTTTAGTTAAAAATCCTTAAATATGCATTTGCATATGCATAATTATCCGAGCCCTAGTCAATACATTATCTTCCTATTGGCCCCTAAAAAGGAATTTGAACATGGAACATCTAGATTATAGATTGCTATGGTTGGCAGTTTCATGACTTCGCACCTTTTTCTTCTGAACTGTGTGAAAAATCACGTTATGAAAAATTGATTGGGCATGTGCATGGATATTTGATCACAGCACGCTCCGACGCCAGGAGTTCCGGGTTCGAATCCTAGCCTGGTTGAGGGTGTTATATGTGATTGTGTCCCTACATTAATTTCATCATGTCATTCTTATCGTCGCGATTAGGAAAAAAAGTGGCAGAAAATCGATGGTAAAAGTCAAAATCTAAAGCATGTGCATGAATATTTGACCATTTTCTGGGCCGTCCTCCGTGGCGGAGTGGTTAGCATAGCGCGTTACGACGTCAGAATATTGAAATACATGTTATGTAATACGTACAGTCCAGTTTTTCAAGGAAAATTGGTGCAACATAAAATTAACGTTTGAATTTTGCTTCTAGGATAATTGTACTCCGCGAAATCGTCGTCAGGCATTTTTGCGGGTCCTGTGAAACAGCGAAATGACGGGAAAGCATCGGCTGGTATCGGAAATACCGATACTTCCCGATACCGATGTATCGAAATCGACCCTATTTGCAGATGATTTTAAGTAATTTTGTGTCTTTTATAGTTTTTGTTGCCATCAATTTCCGGACGCTACTTACGAGGGATGCGTTTTGTATCTCCCCCAGCCTCACTTAAAAAGTTCCAAGGGGGAATATAGCCTACCCCCCCCCCCCCCACACACAATGTTTTGACGTCAGAGGCGGTTAGGATTTATAGTTAGAAGATCCAGCACAAACAAGTTCCCTCCACTTGTAAGCGAAACTACTGAAGTACCCTCTTTGCAGTTTCAGAACAAACACAAGAGGACAAACTTGAAACAGGCTCGGGGATTGCGAGGAAAGGGGGGGGGGTATCCACTTGCAAAGACAAGTTCCAGGGAGCCGTAACAAGCTCGCCCAACAAACATCTCCGGCAAAGAACAACGTGCTGGAAAATTAACTTGTCTCACGATACATGCAAAGCAGTTATATATACGGGACACGCACGCCAATGTAGGTGTGTGTTTTACATACGCAGGGCGAAATGGGCTATAAGTTAAAGCATCTCATTCTATGAGAGTGGCATATTTGGAAAACTTCTATATCAGTGTTGCCCATAACCATTGACAATGATTACCCTTATAGATTCTACAGGAGCTTGATTTTAATGTAAACGATATATTGGAATTCAAAGTTTGTAGTTTTTGCCTCATTCTGACATTGTATCAGAAGTATTGTATTGGATCTCCAAGTTTCTATCTTAGGAGTCATTATGACGTTCTACAGCACATTCCCTGACATTCGCTACAAGATTCCGCGGCAAGCGGCCCAGCATCAGCGCTTGTATTTCCCGGTGAACGGGTCCCCGACAGTCGCTAGAGTCGGCTATTAAAATTACAGTTTTCATATTGTGTACTAACCTTGACTACAGAAGGTGTTGAAATTGAATGTCCCTCTGCTGCAACACATTCCTGGCATCTCCGAAGGAAATTGGCATTTACACGTGCAAGTTCGTCTACTGTAATTCTCCCGATTTCTAGTACAATACTCTCCTTTAACTCGCGGATGGTGTGCGGATTGTCTTTGTATACTTTATTTTTTAGATTTCCCCATTTTTCTTTCCACTTTTATTCAGAACTGCCTGTTACTCTAAACGTTTTTACGAGGTTTAATATAGTGGTCCTATGTGGAACGGGAACACCAGGAAATTTCGTTGCAAGACGTCGTTGCACTTCTCCACAATTCCTGTTTCCGAAGTAACGCTCGACAAGATAAATCCTTTCTTGTAATGTAAACTTTTGTGGTGCCATATTAAGCCATAATCTTCAACACACGGACACGACACAACACAACTTCCAAGGGAGGATTATACTGACGTCAGTCTGCAACGTCAACAGAAAAGGAAAGAGAGCGAAGGCAGGGAGAGCGAAAAAAAAACAGACTGTAGCGTGCGACTGTCGCGGACCCGTTCACCGGGAAAGACAAGCGCTGATGCCGGGCCGCTTGCCTCTGTCTCTCGTAGCGAATGTCAGGGAATGCTCTGTAGTATGGGCATCGACAGAAATTTTTGTGTGTGTATGTGGAGGGGGGCAGGCCATTGATAAACTTGAATCTTAACACAATAATAATTATTATTATCATGGTTGTGGTTATTATTATACAAAAATAACTACGTATTATAAACTAATAAAAATAAAGCATATCTTTCCAAATTTACAGGGTGATCCGTTTGAGATGTCAGAAAAGTGAACCGTTATATACAGGAGGTTAATGTAAGTACATATATCTGAGCAGTTTATTGTAATGTAAGCAGAACGGATGTAAGTTTTGAATGAGCTGTGTGTGGTGCTAGCCAAAGTGTCCTTACCACAACAGCACGCAAAGTGTGTCATATGGTATGCGAAATTTTTTAGTGTTACATGCACACTAGCGCAGTCAAGTGGCTAAAGTGAGTAAACCTCCACTCATTCGAAACTTACATCCTTTCTGCTTACATTACAGCAAACTGCTCAGAGATACGTACATTAACGTCTTGTACATAACGGTTTATTTTTCTGACATCTCAAACTGATCACCCTGTATTATTATGATATCCTTAAGGAGACTGCTACTCGATGCACCAGATGAGTTTTACTTATTTTTTCTTGGCATATCATGCACTTTTTGTACTGAAATGCATAGTTTTTCCATTTTCTTATTAAATTTTACACACCTCGTTCAAGAAAAGCTTTATAATTTAACGGGAAATTTTAATCATGGGCATTATATCGTGTAATCTCTCACATAAAACTCTAATGTTGCAATTTTTGAGGACTGTTGAATTATTTATTCTTTAGATTAAATAGGATATGAGAACATAGCATGCGTTCCACATTTTACACTGAAGTTTTCGACCTAATGCCGTTTTTCCTTTGAGTTTTCTCTTGGAATAATAACTTACTGAGATTTATTTATGTTATTAACAATAAAAGTAGTAAGCTTTCTATTTTTTGTAACTTGAAATGAACGATACCAATTTTCGCCTGGGAGGGTGTAAGGCGGGAGAAGTAGAAGGACAAATTTGATTTGTAGCTAATCACGAACATGACGATGACTGCTGATGAGATGACAATTACAAGCATACGGGGCCGACACAACACGAGCCCCCAGAGTATTATACTCGCTGTGAATCCAGGCGCCGGAGCCTCGCTAGCCTGCAAAACTCAGTCCAGGATGTAAGGATGTATATAGTAGGGGAGAGTCGTACAGTACCGGCCACCTTAATCTTATTGATTATAACTGATAAAGGATTAGGAGAAACTCAGATTGAACATAGTAATATGATACATCAATGCATACTTTAAGGAACACGGCTTTAATTTCTCTGAAATCTTTTCAGAACTACAAGATATATAGAAACAACGAAAATATGACTTTTCAATGGAAAAATTGTCGTCCAGTATCGACCAGTCAATATTTTAATTGTAGGTGGTGGTAACTATTGATAAATGCTTCAGTTTTATGAAGAAACTGTAAACTATGTGTACAAAGGTGTGGTAGTTAACAAATGTGGAAATGAAGTCCGTTAATTCGGACACAAAAATGCAATATATTTTCTTGGTCTACGCATTCAACATGTGTACACTGAACCCAATCTTCCTCAAAGGACTCTAGACAAATCATGCATTGTGCAGTTTCTACGGTTGTCTACTTTGTCTTCCTATTTACTGAGGGGCATAAACTTATTGTCCAAGTCCTTCATATACGAAAGTAATTGTTTTTCCATTTCGTCATCAAACGTCTTCTTAAATCAGCCCATCTGAGGTGTCAGGTCCACATCTATACCACGTTGAATTGCTCTCAATCTATCTCCTAGCGTGCTTCTTGGTAAACAAAATGTACTAGTTGCTTGTCTTGCTGTCATCTTGTTTGTCATTACCTCATTTCCCGCCTCTTTCATGGCCTCTTCAGTCCATTTACCTCTTTTGTTGCCCTCCTCGTCTGCCATCTTACTCTGAAAACAAAAGCTAGAAAAAAAGTAAGAAATTCTGTGTGGCCGATACTGGACGACATTTCGCTGGCCGATACTGTACTATCATTAGGTGGTAACAAAAGTTCCGATTACACGTTGTTTATAATCAATTTGCTAGACTATTTACAGGTTTTAGTATCCTTATAGAATACCGATGAACTGAATCTGACAATAAAATCAAACACTTACCTCGAACATGAATACCAGGGCCCTAGAAATAACTTCTTTCACGCAGCCACTTCACTCTTCACAGTAACACAGGCACAGCTCTCAAAATACTACGTGAAAGCGGGTGATCCCGAACTATAGCGCACACGAATACATACCCTTCCCTTCTACTCCCGTGAACTACTGCTATGAAGCGTCAAATGTCCGAACTAGCAACTGGCCGATACTGTAGGACGGCCGGTACTGTACGACTCTCCCCTACTGTAGTTGGTATTTGGGTGGACTACACACCATTTTCCAATTATGATGTAATGCTACTGTAAAAGAAAGCTGTGTTTAATACCAGCCATCCCCGGTGGAAGAGTGCTTAGCACATCGCGCTACGACGCAAGGGGTCACGGGTTCGATTCCAGGCCTGGGAATGGATGTTTTTGAGTGTCCATTCATCATATCATCACTCATCTCCGTCTTCGCAATTAGGCAAAAATGGCACAAATTCGAAGAAGAAGCACAAAGAAAATCAATCATAATCTTCGTAATGTTTTTTTTTTTTAGACTAGTCTTCTGTTTTTAAGACCTGTAGAAAAGCCAAGACGCAGATGGAGGGATAACGTTGAGATGGACCTAAAGAAAATCGATAAGGAATAAGGATGGGAAAGGGTCAAGGACGTATTTAGAGAGGTGTCCAGGGGGTCCGGACCTCCTGAAAGATTTACTAAGTACTAAAATTAGATAATTAAAATGATGAAATAACAAAATAACTAAAATTAAATAATAAAGATTTGTTTGTTTAATCGAGGGATATTTATTTCCGCCCAACTAACTGGAAGGCAAGGATTACATTGGGATCATACGACATTAACTTTTCGTAAGTTACGTAGGGAATACGAACTGTTATATCACTATCCTTGTAACGTCTTTTTACCTATTCATCTAATAAAAATATAACAGGTTAATTTGAATATTTTAATTAATATAATATAATTATTTTAATTTAAACATTATTCTTAGTTATATTATTATTACTTTGAGATACTTGGTTCCAACCCCCCCCTCCAGAAATACATTTCTAGATACGTGCTGGAAAGAGAGGATAGATCTTGCTCAGGATAGAGACAGATGGAAGGTTTGTGTTGCTGCAGCCATAAACCTTCGGGTTTAAGAAGGCTAGAGAGTTAATTAATCTGCTGTTTTAATATTATGCCTTTGCGGTTAATACTCGCTTGTTCTGTCCGGGACATTTATTTACAAAAATAAAATAGATAAATAAAACTAAATTTAAGTTAATAGATCTGCAGCTGACAACCCTGCTTTTCAGTGAATCAAACGAATGCATGGAGAAGCAACCTCTGTACGTCGGACGAATTACAATATCCCTGCTATGAGCTGTCTTTATCCTAATCGCACTTCTCCTCTGTCCCTGTCGACCGCTGAGTTACCGCTCTGAATCGTATTAGAGCTCTGAAAAGAGACTCTGAAACGCTCCCTCGAATATTAACGGACGCCATCTTGTAACAAAGGATTCCAAGGATCATGGCGAAACTCCAACCGAAAGAGTTTGCGCCCGGAGCCAGAAGAGGACGAAGAGGCTGTTAATCACACAAATTAAGCCTCCTACGAATCAACACTTGTTTTAATTGTCCCTAGCAACCGTCTCCATAGGTGAGGAGACTTATTAAGATATCGATAGGCTACTGTATAATGCATATTAATTAGTTCGGGTTTTTGTATAGGCTGCTGCTACCAGGGGAAAAAATTGAAAGCAGATCCTCGTACTGTGTTAGATTCACGTGACTTAAATTAGTTTTGTGGAAGAATTCGTTAACGCATGAGCGGCTTTGACGGCTTTCTTGCAAAAAGTTTACTGGAGTAATGATTGTCTAAGACCGTTGGCATGGGCGTATCCATCGGGGAACAAGGTAGCACTTGTCCCCCCTTAGAAAACTAATTGACTGACTCTGTGGCTGCAGCAACACAAGCCTTCCATCTGTCCCTATTCTTGGCAAGATCCATTCTTACCTCAGGTTTCCCAACAAGAATCCTGTAAACTCTTCTTTCCTCTCCCATTCGTGCCACATGGCCTGCCCACCTAAGTCTTCTTGATTCATTTAGTCCAATAATATCTGGACATGAGTACAAATTGTGTAGTTCTACATTACGTAACCTTCTCCAATCACCTGTCTCCTCATTCCTTTTAAACTCCGTACTAGCTAACTGTAGACCAGGCGAACGAGAGTCTCTGCGCAAATAGTGACGCGAGACGGCTCCACCACTGAACAGTGAGAGAAACGGATTTGTGTAATGGGCGACGGGAGTTACCCGATTTCCTCCTTCGCTATGCAGCGTTGTAAAATTTTGAAAACAAAATAGTAAACTCACGAGAGCCGTCCTACCTACTTTCTCGATTTCAACCCCTAAGTTCAGCACACACCTTTGCCACCCGTTCGAGAGACAACTCTCTGCCGGCCATTCCCTCCCACAAGACAACGTTTTATGGAAATTCCTTAACGGTCACTGCTACCAGAGCGTGGAACGATCTCCTCAACGACATAAGAAACTCTTCTTCTCTTCTCCAATTCAAATCAAAATGAACAAATCATCTTCTGGAGTCAACTTACCAGAACTGAAAACAGGGAAATAAAATTAAACCTTCGTGTAAACTGGTAGGACCAACACCCACCGACTTTTTCTGTAATTTGACTATGTTTGTTGCGTGTGTGTTTATGTTTTACGTGTATTTTTTTTACTTAGTGTGTATGTATTTTTGTCTTTATTTTTTATGTTTTTTGCGTCTTTCTCTTTTATTTTTTCTTGTGTTTTTCTTTTTTTGGTATCTCAATGTTCTAGTTTTTTATAGATTTCATTTCTTGGTATCTTAAATATTTAGTTTCTTATATATTTAACATACAGTTAGCTATAAAAATCAATTTATAAAATGTAATGTAGAGATGGTTAAGTGGAAGAAAAGGCTTGTGCCTTAACTTCGCCATCCAAAACAAGGAATAAATAAATAAATAAATAAATACCGAACGCACATTGCAAACGTATTGTATTTTTGTCTCCAGGTCCGTACGATTGGTTTAAGAATTCCTTAGGGAAATATTATGGATAAAACTACATGAGCAATTTTGACAAGCCGTGCATTTAGCGTACCGACTAAGGTTGGCAACGCTGCGCTTTCACCACTCGATTTTCCTCCTCCTCTGCCGATATGCGCGGCCCTGCTCTACAGTTAGCTGGAACAGGATATAGGTCCAAATATTTCCCTAAGGATTTTAGTTTCAAATACTCTTAACTTTTGTTCCTCTTTTAATGTACAATGAAATACAAGAAAATGCTCTATAAAAATACAATAAAGCTCTGAAAAAACACAAAAAATGCTCTATAACATTTTCAAAAATGCTCTTTTGCATCAAACTTACGAGTTTATTTCAGCAATCCTGCATTCCAATGTACATACTACTAACAACTTACGTAGGTTGACCAAACAAAGTGACTGTCATAATCTCTTAACAAGTGAAAAGCTAATTTCCATCTCGACCAATACTACAGGATTATAGACTTGAAGTATACTAAGTTACAAGCTTGCAAATTCCATGATAGAACAAAACTCCAGGCAAAACATCAGCAATTAAACATAGCATGCTAAACCCTTCATTTTTGTTCGAAACTAGAATGATTATCTTGGCTACTTCCTTTCCCACTTTCTTTCACTGGGTCTCTTTGTTCCAAAAGGAGATTTATCATATTTCCTGGAACCAAAGTAGTTGTTCTGCTACTAGCAACAAGTGGGTTGCTTCTTATTCTTAAGTAAATTAATAAAAACACTCACAAAGGTCCCTTCTCTCGTGAAAACATTAAGAAAGCAAGACAGTGCTCTACAAATTGTTAGAAATGCACTAAATGAAACCCCATAAATATGCCATAGATACGAGTATCATGCAAAATCGAGAAAAATATGCAAAAGAAAAGCCTCATCAAAGGTGCCTTGTTTGTTTAGCTTATTTTGTTACGAAATCCATGAACATCTAACGAACATTATATTGGGCAAATGCATCAAAATCTTGGTCTTAATAATTATCATTCTGTCAATTGTGCTTTTTACGTGGAAAGTAAAATAAATATTATTCCTTTTCAAATAATTCAAAATAATAGCATTGCCATCCCTGGGAAAGTGTTTCATGTCCTACTGTGAAAATGTTTCTTTGCCCCCCCCCCCAAACCTCCCGGAATAAAAGTATGAGTACGCCTAAAACCTAAGATCTCCGTGGCGGAATGGTTCACAGCGCGCTGCGATGCCATAGGTGCTGGGTTCGAATCCCGGGTAAGACATGGATGTCTGTGTTTGTCCTATTGAGAATTGAGAAAACGAGATAGCCTATGTGAAAATTGAGAAAAAGCCGTTATGGGGGCGTCTGACTACCGTGCGAGAGACCCAGGTTCGATCCCCGGCAGGGGAAAACCGGATTTTTTTTTCCACCTGTTGAAGCGGCTCTAGTGCCGCATAAAGTGGGTACCTGGAGGAAACTGGGGGGGGGGGGGGGTGGCCAGGTGCGTGGTGCTTGGATCACATCACCCCCATCTTCGGCCGTTATCAAGAAAGTGTGGGTCCCTAACTACACGTCCCCTATGCGCCTTCCTGGCGTGGTGCAAAGCGCACAGGCCCATTGCCTAACCGTCAGTTTGCGCTGCCATACAGTTAACGGTGAAAAAATAACCGTGACCGTTTTTAAATGGCTATTAGATAGCTAACTGTAATTAATGCAGTTTTAAGGAGTCAGTTTTTGCATATACAGTAAAACCTCGTTAATACGGACCACGATAAGCCAGACTTAGCTTAATCCGGACAGGCAAAAGGCAAAGAAAAAAAGGCAGAAGAACTTCCCATTTCCCAAAGAAGAGGCAGTCAACCACTGATGAAATTCTGTTTCCCGCAGACTTTGTACTGTAGTTCATAGTGTATTTAGGCCTATGCCCTTTAAATACACCATAATAAACGTGTTTTGTTGCTATACACGGAGTGCAACTTTCTACTGTTATTCTAGGTTATTTATCGTTAAACCGGTCACCTTATCCCCTCCATTAGTTCGGATTAACGAGGTTTTACTGTATTTGTATTGCACATCTGTAATTTATATTTTCCTTCTTTATGCAGTATTGTTTAAATTTAAATCTGAAAGTATACATCTCAGTGTTGTGCTATAGGTACATTTGTGTGTGTGTGCATTTGTGACCTTTGTGAATTTCCCTTCATGAACTTCATCATATCATCCTCATCTTCGCGATTAGCCAAAAGTGGCAGAAAAGCGAAGTAAAATAAATCAAAGCAATCAATGAAGTGTTTTAATAATTTTCATCTGCCCTTGTTAACTTATTCACATGGGAGTACGACAAGTAAAACCTCGAAACGAGCCCCAATGTTGAAGTCACACTGGAACAATGGAATCGCCGGTTTACCATTTCGCTCACCAGATGTCTACACTGTCGCTCCGAAACGTCGGCCGTTCTTCATCCGCGATAGGACGATGGATGTTTACGGACTTGACAGCTCTCAACAATTGAGATTCCTGATTGGCGAAGGCGTGAATCGACGTGCTCCGCCCAGTTTCCCCCCTGAGCCGTGAATATGACACGTTGTGACGTAATCACGTGATGCTCAAAGCTGACAACAGGTGACGTTGCTGCATTCCTATGTTTCCTAACGTACGTCCTGCGTATAGGTAATGTTTGAAAAGGCTCACCATGTGTTGGCAGTTTGTAATATGTAAGCCATCATAAGGCTTGTAGTATTGTTATAAGATCAAAAAAAAACTCCAGGCCCGTTTCGAGTTGAAAATGTCTATCTCGCTCTCGAAACGTATTGTTTAAACAATATACCCAGCATGTCATTGTCAGCATTCATAGTTAGGTTGAACTATCCAGCCTAACTATTGTCTACTTTTGGGGGAGCAGGAAAAGGCTTATAGTATCCTTGCCTTGACTCATCTCACCCAACAGGTCGTTAGGTGCCATGGCTTGCCCCGAGTTGATAGCTTCCTGGAGATGAGGCCTGCTCGAAAAAGGTTTATAGTATCCAGCATTCATAGTTTTACGTGTCTTTAAGATATGGCTTATGTTATTTCGCTTTGCTGCTACGTGTGGCTAATCACAAAGATGAGAATGAGTGATGGTATGAAATTGATGAAGGGACGGACACTCACAAAGAACACTCACGACCAAGCCGGGATCCTAACCACTCCGCCACAGATATCGGCGGCAGTTACTAACGCAAACACTTTCTTATAATAATGTTTATTCTGTATGACGTCTCGTTTCGACGCTACGAACCCTGGTAAAAAGACATTTTGTGATGTATGCAGCAGAGTCCCGATAATTTGAGGTGGGCGGGATCAAGACTAACTCGAATTATAGAATAGAAGAAAACTGGAGCTTTAGGGAATAACGGAACATCAGAAGTGAAAGTAAAAAATGCAGCACATGGAAAATGGGTTGTAGAGTATTGTTATAAGTATTGTCCTAATTTTGGTCAATACAGTATACTCTATCTCGGTAATCTCTGGGGCAAGGCCGCGCATAAGGGCAGAGATGGGGAGAAATCGAGTGGTCGGAGCTGAAGCAGTACACGTTGCTGAAACGGCTGGTAACTGCAGTCGCATTCCCCCCTTCACGCAATCCCGTTCCCCTCACCATTCATCCTCATCTTCGCAATTAGCATAAGTGGCAGAAAAGTGCAGTAAAATAAATAAACAAATAAATAATAACAAGTATGCATGTTTTGTATTTGTTCATGCTTTCCAATTTCCAGAAAATGTTTTTTTGGTGGATTTTTCCGGCGGTACACGTTTTGAGATGAAGAGTAGGCTATACGTACAGTCACGCACACTTCTGGGTTGTAACAACTTTCAAAGGAATAATTATAACCCAAAACTGTCTGTGACATCATCGTCATATGCACGATTTCATATTTAAATTTGAATACGAGAATATCATGAAATGCAGCTCTGTGCCCGACAAATATATTTGCAAAAACTGAATCGTTATAACTACATTAATAACAGTTAATTATGTAGCAATTGCATCCAAGATTAGATTAGATGACCTACGGGAGGTTAAAACAGCTCTGAACAGTGGGGCAGGGAGTGTGCTGTGGAATTTTTCCAAACTGGTTTTGAGGGCTGGATAAAACGCTAGCACAAATGCATCGAACGTGATGGGAACTGTTGAAGGGTAACTATAATTATAGGCAAACTATATGTATGTTCATTGTTTCAATCTTTCCATTCTTATACAAATTATACCTCAACAGGCAAAACTTTTTGATACACCCTCGTATTTAATCTTCTTTAATTCACGGTACTTCTCGTCCATGTTTTCATGCTACCATTTCAAAATTTGAATTATATGAAGTATTTCCAGATATCTCAAGGGGGGGGACAAGTGCCCCCCTGGCCCCCGTCTGCAGGCGCCCTTGGTTGCATCATTTACATTGTCGCGCCCATCGTCTGAATAAAGCTTGACGTCCGCTGAGACGCCGGAAGCGCGGTAACAGAACGGAAGAGTTTCGCTTCCGGGGTCTAAGTGGGCGATAATCCTTAAGATACCCTGCAGACTTCTAGCCGGAAATTCCGTGCGTTTCCCATTTGATATCAATAGAAGCATACAACAGAAAGTTTCTGTTGCCGGACATTTCCGTGTTTCACCTCGTCTCAGTGGGCGTCAAGCTTAACAGATTGTCGATAGATGTCGCCTCTGGCTGTTTTCTACGTAGGGCATTGCCGCCTTCAATAAAGAGAGAGTTTCTCTTTGCTTTCTTAAAGTTTTTTTACGTTTTTGTTACCTACGTTATCATGGAACATTGAATTATTGAGACTTTGCTGTGTATGCAACAACGCGGGACAGGCTTACAGTTAGCACTGATGGATTGACATCGAAATACAATAAATAAAAGGGGACAGGATATATGTAAATATAGCCCAACTAAGCTCACTATACCGTGCTCCTAGACTCCTCCCAGTTATACCATCATAACGTCAGATTCTAAAATTTACAACCAGATTCGTGAATTGCACACAGTACTGGGAAAAACTTAAGACAAAAACAGTTGAAAGATGTTAATTTATGACCGCCAAACTCGCTATCGTAATGAAACATGGCTACCGTTGGAAGCGGCATTTTGTTCTCCATTGTCCATCGCTGACAATCCATCACAGAAGACGACAATTCCCATTTTTACGACTAACGAAAAACAACCATGCTTGCGTTCCTCGACTCATTGTCCTGACATTGTGCGCGTGCTATCCGACATACAAATGCTCCTGTCCACACTATACCAAGCTGTGCAGGAATGTATGAAGAATTGCTTGTGCAGATGTGCAGATCTGCATTCTTGCTGTGTCCGCATGTTTGAATCATTTCTGCCAGCCTGGTCTGATTCGCCACATCTGACGTCGTGGACGCAGCTCTTTCTGAAACTGAAGTACAGTACTCTTCCACAGTGGGGTTGCTGGAGAATTTAATTCGGGTCGACTTATAGATAAATGAAGTATTTCCCGGTGGTTTCAAGTGGAACGTGGGGCCTCCCCGATGGCGCAGTGGTAGTGTCGTCGCCTTGTTATCAAGGGGTAGCGGGTTCGATATCCGGTGGAGGTACAAGTGGTTCGGATCCCACTTTAAACTGTAGGTCCAGTCCCGATTAGCCTTACTGTGCATAAAGTGGACTTAAAACACCAACTCAACCCTATGACCTTTTCTTTCTCCTATTCTTTTCACTACCCCCCCCCCCCCTCTCACACACACACGCTGCCTCAATATTCTTCTATCTTTCTCTTCCTTCCTCTATCTTCCGCTATATATTCTTCTTAATTTCCTCTTATTTATTCCTCTCCTGTATCTTTTGCTTTCTCTTTTCATCTCCTTCCTCTTTTGTTTGATTCTTTATATTTTTGTCTTCCCTTCTGTCTTTGTTTTCCGTATGTTCCCTCCCTTTTATTTTCTTCCATTTTTTATCATCACTTTCCTTTCTTTTTACTCTGTTATTTCCTTTTTTACTTTTTCTTCCTGTATTTTCTCTTTTCTTCTATATTTTCAGTATTTTCTGTATTTCCTTTCTGTCTCCCTTTTTACACTTTATCTTTCCTTCTATGGCTTTTCATTTCCTATATTTTCTCTCCCTTTTTATCCATCTCTTTCCCTTTCCTCTTATTTCATTTTCTCTCTCTCTGTGGCTCATTCCTGTTATTTCTTTCTCACCTTTTATATTTTCTCTTTCCTTCTGTATATATTTATTTATCTCTCTTTAGATGTGCATACTGAAGCCTTCTCTTGTCCACCCGATGGCTACGACCCTATCCCACGCAGCGTATTTCAGATAAGATATGATTTTTTGATGTGATCTTAACGCGGCTCCGAATCGGACATAGCCATCTAACGCATCGTCATTTGCTTCAAGGACTGGACCCTCCGATAAGCCGTAATTGTGACATTCTTCTTGAATGGAACCCATTTTAATTACCTCAGACAGGGTTCCAACCTCCCTAACGATTTATCATCCGTGTTGGGTGACTATGACAGTGTTTTAGCCAATATTTTTAGATTTTTGAGGTCGGTTTTAAACTTTCCATACCTTTTTTAAAGTGTTGCGTTCGTCCATGCAAGTCCTATTATAAATTGCATTTTTAAACTTATTCAAGGACTATTTTACCCCCTCTTTTATTTCAAGGTAAGGCTTTTAGATAAGGGAATCTTCCCCATATATACTGAAGGGTGCAAAATGGCCTAAAGTACAGACTTACCCAACAATTTTAAATCAATCAATCTATTATTGTTATTCTGTAACAATATATTCTCACTTGTTTTTCCTTTTAAACGTGCTTCCTCTCCTCCTGTTCGCGTTGTCAACACTGTGGAGTGGATAGTCCATCATTTACAATACGTAGATTGTAGACCTTTCAGCTGGATATCAGGGATAAAATTTGAAGAGAACTCTGTCACAATTGATTTTATTACTTATTTCAAGTTCGAGCCAAAGGTCTAAATTAATAGGTCAAGAGATGGCGCTGATGATGCTTAATATATTGCGTTACGAATGAACAAACAACGAATGACATGAACGTAAAAGGACAAACGAAAACTTTGATCACATTTTAGGGAGCAATATATAGTCTCTGAAGTACAAGATCAACTTAAATCTATGCGAGAAAAGTATAATTTGATTCTGGAAGCTTCATTAAAAGTTTTAAGGTAGGAATACATTAGTAAGGGTCAAACCGTATCGAGTGGTCTCGAAAAAAAATATGTCCAGATGTCCGGTTCCATGAAAAACTTCAATTCCTTCGTTGTAACCCCTATGCAAGACTAGCTCAAAACTGGCTATATGCACAGAAAGGCTAATCGGGACTGGGCCTACAGTTTAAAGTGGGGTCCTAACCACTTGTGCCTCCACCGGGTATCGAACCCGGAACCCCTTGATTACAACGCGACGACGTTACCACTACGCCATCTGGGAGGCCCTGTGTCACAATGGAAATCAACTGACCTTAAAGAGAAGGGGGTAGAGATGTGGATGGGCGTTATTTATGCATTACACCATCGACTCCCCCCCCCCCAATACCCCAACCCGCCCGACAAATGCTCGAAATTAAGTCATAAAATTTTATGGCCGATATTCACAACAAATTATAGACTACGGAGTGCCAAGGGCAAGGTGCTTATTCTGTAGATGGCGTTTACGTGCAAGTGTAAATATCCAGGCCTGTCACGGCTCCTGATGGTACAACAATTACAGTATTTCGCCTAACGGTGCGAGTGATTACCGGTCGAAAACTTTCTCGATTCATCGATGAAGACTGAACAATTGACAGTTTGGATGTCTTATCGTCCTAGATCAAAATTTGAGTTGGAGAACAAGTTGTTTTCTGACCATGGGCTCAGTGATCATGTCCTTTGCATTACAATGTTCATGCTAATGAGGCCTCGGGTTGTTCGGAAGCCGAAACGTGTGTCGTTATCTTAAAAGGTTCGTGAATGTTCCATCACGGTTTTGTGCAAAAATGCATGTTCTCGCATTGTCTTAATGCAAGTCTTGAGTGGATGGTTAAAGAAGACATGTGCAATTTCTGCATTTGTTCCTCTTTTATTCGACAGAGGGTGTAAGCGTGACCTTCAGTAACTAAACTACGTACTATCAGATTAAAAATTGTAGACTTATAGCAATTCTATGATGCTGTATGTTGAAAATACTTTCCTTCGGAAAGATGGGAACTATGTTTCTTTCTGTGTGGGCTGGGTTTCTTCCCCCTCCCAGCCAGGAACCAGGACGAAGGAATGCGAGAAGTGACAAATGAGCCCTGCATCCCTTCGACTGGACACTGTCCATCGCCACTGAACTTATTTCAGAACACATGTGGCAGAAACTGGAGGATCCAGAGAACGTCTAGGGGATGCTGTTCTCACGGTTTGGCCAAAACGACGCCCGACGATTTCATTGCGCCAGGAGGACACGCGATCAACCGAAAACCTACAGTTTTCTGGAAATAGTTGGAGGACAACAACAGTACCCGCCAAGATTTGTTACAGACAGTATGCGTCAGAAACCTATAAAGAGTTCGCATCAATATTTTTGGAGAGAGAATGTTCAGGCCGCGATACGGTACAGAAGTGTGTTAAGACCAGTGATGTGCCGTAGACTATAAGTTTACGTCTACATGCGTTGTCTACACGTAATCTACGCGTAGATTACATTGGGTTGTAGTTTACATAGACTACGTAGACAATCTAAAGTGCATTAAAATGAATTATCAAGGGTTTCATGAAGGGAAAGTGACATTTTCAACTATATTGGTTCCTAACGTAATGAAAACAATCGTATTTACAACAAAATTTATCTTCTCTTCTATCATCAACTATGGAAGAAGATAAATAGTATGCAAAAAACAACAACAGATGGCAGTGTTGAGGCAAGAGTGGTCTTTTTCCCATAAAACACTAGAATATTTCCTATATTAGGTTTCTTCCTAGGTGAGAAATTGTTCGAATTTGGAAGTAAGAGTATGAAAAGTTCTCCTCACACATCAGCAACTGATACGCAGTATAATTTTCTTTTTATTGTACGCTAAGTTATCATCTTTCGCCATGTTGTTTACATAGATTACGTCATCTACGTGTATAAAATAGTCTACGTGTAGAATGTAGAATATCATTGTTTACGCGTAGACGCACATCACTGGTTAAGACTCGTGTGATAATAAGAGTTCGAACCCGGGACAGTGAGGTACCATGAAGTTGTAAAAGTGCCAGTTTGATTAAAGTGTCAATTGGTTTTTATGTGACAAGTGTATCCTTTTTATGACAAGTGTATCCTTTTTATGTAAGTATGCTAGGTTTAGTTGTTCATTAATTAAATATGTTAAAAATCTATAGTTGTTTCCCTCATATGCAAGAAGTAGAAATTAAGTATCTGATAATTAGTAAATGCAACGGGAAGACAAGACTAGGTAACCTTGAGCTCTTGGCTCATCAATTCCCCTAACTTTCCTGGCCGGATCCTGGAACAAACCCTTAATCACCCCCCTTCAAAACTGTTGCAGACTGCAATTAAAAACTAACCAGTAGGCATACAAAAAACAAGTTACATCAAAATTTAGCTTGTTCAATTCTGAATTAATCTATGCTAACCAACATTTTTTTCGAGTATGCCTTAAATTTTTTATTGTCCTGAGAATAAAAAAAGGGCCGTCTTTTTTTTGTCATGCAAACGATCGCTCTTTTTGAAATTCTATAAATAGAAAACGGGTGGACCGATCGTTATGAAATTCTAATACGGTGCAGGCAGAAAGGTTCTAAACACAATTATTCCTTTTCAATTTTTTTTAAATTTGTCAAAAAACAGTTCTTATCAATTTTGCGAAACAACGTTTTTTCAGTATTGGGTAGTCCTACAAACGCAATATTGGTCTTGTTTTGAATCTCTTTGAATCTGTTTTTAAAATCCATTATCATTGTAAATTCACATTAAGAAACCGATTTTATACAATTTTTTATTAAGCGGAGTAAAGATGTACGTGGAATGTTGCAACACCGCACGCACCGACTCGCAGTGCCAGCCCGCAGTGTGTGCAGTGTTGCCACGTTTCAGGTACAGCTTTTCTCCGCTGAATAAAAATCTGTATATAATCGGTTTCGCAATGTGAATTGACAATGATAATGGATTTTAAAAACAGATTGAAAGAGATTCAAAACAAGCCCAATATTGTGTTTGTAGAACTACACACAGAACCCAAACTACACACAGAACCCAAAACGTGTCAATTGACATATATATTTTGATTTCAATAACAAGTTAACGTGTATAATTTGCAAATGATGCACCTTTTAGTGTGTCAAAATACACATAGGAATGTATTAAATGGTATTTTTATGAGATGAAGTTCAAAATTACACATTTAGCTGTGTCAATTGATGCATTAAAAGCTGAAAGTTTGTTATCTTCGAAATGATCTTGTCTGATCTTCCAAATTGATGCATTTTAGTGCCTCCCACGGAACTTCATCTCATAAAAATACCATTTAATAGATTCCTATGTGTATTTTGACACACTAAAAGGTGCATGATTTGCAATTTATGCACGTTAACGTGTTATTGAAATCAAAATATATATGTCAATTGACACGTTTTGGGTTCTGTGTGTACCCAATACTAAGAAAAAGTGGTTTCGCAAAATTGATAAGAACGGGTTTTTTGACAAATTTAAAAAAAAAAAACAGAAAAGGAATAATTGTGTTTAGAAACTTTCTGCCTGCACCGTATTAGAATTTTATAACAATCGGATAAGCGTTTTTGATTTATAGAATTTCATAGAGAGAGAGGGAGAGCGATCGTTTGCAAAACTAAAAAAAAAAAAATTGCCCTTTTTTGTTCTCACAACGATAAAAAATGTAAGGCATACTCGAAAAATATTGTGGTTAGCATACATTAACGCAGAATTGAATAAGCTAAATTCTGATGTAACTCGTTCTTTGTAGGCCTACTGGTAAGTTTTTAATTGCAGTCTAAACTCGAGTATCATAATTTTAATCTGATAATAAACTCCGCCGCTCAATAAAAAGTCGCTCTGGCAGGCCCTGGCCCTTCAAGGGCTGTTGCACCATGTAATTTTGTTTATAAGAGGGTCAGTAAATTGGAGATAGTGACTCCGCCTTACCGGCAGTGATGTGCGTCTACGCGTAAACAACGATAGTCTACATTCTACACGTAGACTATGTTATACACTTAGATTACGTAATCTATGTAAACAACATGTCGAAAGGTGATAACTTAGCAGAGAGCGCCGTGGAATTAAAAGAAAATTATACTGCGTATCAGTTGCTGATGTGTGTGGAGAACTTTTCATACTCTTTCTTTCAAATTCGAACAATTTCTCACCTAGGAAGAAACCTAATATAGGAAATATTCTAGTGCTTTATGGGGAAAATACCACTCTTGCCTCACGACTGCCATCTGTTGTTGTTTTTTGCATACTATTTATCTTCTTCCATAGTTGATGATAGAAGAGAAGAGAAATTGTGTTGTAAATAGGGTTCTTTTCATTTCGTTAGGAACCAATATAATTGAAAATGTCACTTTCTTTCATCAAACCCTTGAAAATGCACTTTAGATTGTCTACGTAGTCTATGTAAACTACAACCCAATGTAATCTACGCGTAGATTACGTGTAGACAACGCATGTAGACGTAAACTTATAGTCTACGGCACATCACTGCTTACCGGTAAGGCAGACACGTAGCCAGGGGGAGGGGTAAGAGGCTGAACACCCCCGAAAAGTTACAAATATCAAATTGAAATAGTCTATAGTGGTAATTAATTATACTTCCTGAGCAGGATTAAACATCTTGTACAATAAATTCATTTCCAGGTCTTCTACGCTCCATTGGGAGGCGGCTGCTCATGCGGAGTGAGCCCCCACCTAAATAAAATTCTGGCTACGGGCCTGTGCTAAGGATTATAAGTGAAGATATGTTGGTCTGGCTTCAAATAGAGGTCAAATGTGATAACGTTAAACAAAACCGCGAATCGATTTTTGGAGTTACCTCCTGGTTCACATACGACGATTTGTAATCGATAATGGGAAGGGGGTATAAGAAGAAAGCTAAAGGAAACGAGACTGTGAAACAGAAAGGCAATGGACGAATATATCCCGCCATCCATTTCGGCCACACCCAGCGCACGCAACCTTTCTGCGAAGTTCACTAACATCGGACGGCAGGATGCCTAAACACCCCTGCAACCGTTTCCGATGGAATAGGAATGAGCTTTTGTATCTCGTTAAAGATGCGACGGCAATGCCCTCTTTTGTCAATCGTTGGAAGCTTCAGAAGTGTTGCCAGTCATTCACATTAATTTGCTAGTGCTGGATTCTTTTTCTAGCGGAACATGCGCTCTTATCTTAACGTGCATATTCGAAGCGAGTACAGATTGTAACAACGTTTCAGATAAAGCTTCTCTCCTACAGCCAGAGGCGTCTCGTGAACGCATGCAGTTCATGCTGCGCATGCGTCAATTGTGGGAAAAATGACAGCTTGCTCTGCGACGACATTCATGAGCATTTCTACATTCTAATTTCTTCATATAGGAGAAGTATTTATTTTACACGAGAGCGGTGAACTAAGCTTATATTACATTTCTTGGATCTGAAGTGACGCATGCATCAAATGTGGGAGAAGAATTATTACTTTCTTTCACTTCAGATCCAAGAAATGTAATATAAGCTTAGTTCTGCGCTCTCGTGTAAAATGAATACTTCTCCTATATGAAGAAATTAGAATGTAGAAATGCTCATGAATGTCGTCGCAGAGCAAGCTGTCCTTTTTCCTACAATTGACGTGTCGATCAGGGCGGCGTGTGCGCGGAAGGCACATCTAACTGCGCAGAAGCTCACTGACTGAATTCAAGTGTATGTCTGCATCATAGGCGCCGACTCAATGGGGCTTGGAAGGGCTCGACCCCTCCCCCCCCCAAATGTTAACGATGTGTGGCCCGAGCCTCCCAAATAATTTTGCTTATGAGGATCTTATATATTACTTTGCTTGTCTTGTAAAGTTTACTCTGAATTGTGCCACATGAACTTAACTTTAAATACACATTTGATACGTTCTAGACCATCAACTTTGGGGGGCTGAGACCGCTAAACCATCAACTTTTGGGGGGGCTATGACCAGATACAGCAAAATACATGACTTATTGCTACTATATACTAAGTATGTAATTATGAGTATTGTTAACATTTTTACTAAAAAGAGTTTCAAAGGAAGATGTGCATGAACTAGGAGAGTGGATGGGACGTTCGGTGCAACAAATGGCTCTCGCATGACATTCAGAACGAGATCATTGATATATTAGGGAGATCTGTTTTGCGCTCCGTGGTAGCAGATATTAAAAGTCGGGAATAATTTGCTATTATGGTTGACGAAACTTGTGACATATCCATCCGTTAACAATAGATATTTTGCATTCGAACTGTAAGTGAAAATTTTAATATTTTTGAGGAATTCATGGGCATTTACGAGATTCCGAACACTGAGGCCAAAACTTAAAAAAGGGACGGAGTGAGTCATTCATTAATTTATTTCAGTGATCAGAGTCCCCCCAATAATTTGGACAAGTCGGCGCCTCTGGTCTGCATACTATGTTATTTTGTTTGTAATCGGCCAATTTAGAAGGCATTAAGTTTAACAAATTATACATAGCTTAGTCCTTGAGCGGGACTGATTTTCCGGGAAGCCATCAACACTAGACAAGCCCAGGTACCTGGCAAATCATTAGCTGAGAATCAGAAAGATAACTTAATCCTATTCTGCTCCTCCCAAAATATATACAGCTATACAATGTACAGTTTCATAAACTAACCAATTCTGAGTTTCTTGAGGTTCTAAGTCCACTCTATGAACATATAAACAAATCGGAACCTTACCAACAGTTTAAAGTGTGATCTGAACTACTACATGCACTCTTACCGGGAATCGAACTCGGGACCCCTTGATTACAAGGCGACGACGTTACCACTACGCCATCGGGAGACTAACTAATTCTCTTGAGGGTCAATCCATATCAAAACATTTTTTTGTTGTTGCAACCTTCATGGAAAGATAGTTCAAAACAGGTAATTTCTTTCTTTTTATTTGGAATTGTTTAAAAATGGCGGAAATTCCTTTGCAGATAGCTGCGATTATAATATCATTAAGTCTTGTTTCCATATTAAAAAACACGATGTTGCTGACGAAGGCAGTTTATTAAGATATAAAAACACTTAAAATGTAACGTTTCAACCCTGTATCAGGATCTTCCTCAGACGAAGAACTACACTAGTTCTTCGTCTGAGGAAGACCCTGATGCAGAGTTGAAACGTTACATGTCAAGGCGAGGAGGGACAATTACGCACTAGTTGGGCATTTATTTCAATATCGTCGGATTGGGCACTGCTATCTAAAAATGGGTTTAGTATGCAAAAGAGTATGAATTTCTCTCCATGTTGCAAGTGGAAACTGTTTTTCAAGTTGATTAGTAAGCCAGACACGATGTTTGAAAAATATGATTAATAAGTATTTATAGAATCCCATGTATTCCTTATGGGAAATCAACTTCAACTTCAAGTTACAGCTAATCAAATGGGAGTTTCGACTTTTCCTTCTACTATGACAGTTCAACGTGTCCTTTTTCCGTCCATGTACTTTTCTACGTCATTGGATGTTTGATATTCCCGAGAGAAGGGATAAAATAATGGTCCCATAAACATAATGCATTTCTTCTTGCCTCATACTGCCATCCTGGCAGTGTTGCCAAACCTGATGTGCATAAAAGAGCTAAATTTCACCATTAATAGAGCTAAAGATGACTTTCAAGGGGCTAGATTAACGAAGGCTGCATAAAGTGCCTCCTAGGGTAATTCTAGGTGTCAAACGGGTGGAGGCGCTTCTATTACCGTTAGCTTTAAAGTGATGGCAATTTATTCTTAGTTTTCACCGCCTAGATTTGGCGCCATCACCCATCACAATAATCCAATGATGTTCATATGAAATCGAAAATAAATTATTCCCGGATAATAATATTGCCATCTTCACCTTAGCCACAGCGCTATATATGAAAATACCTGGGGAGGAAAGAGTGGGTGGGTGACGCAGCCTATATATGAATATCACGTCACGTGCAAAATGTACACTCATGGCAAAGGTTGGTTTTTATGGGCCGGAGCCAGTGGTGGCATCATCGTGCGGCAGAGGGCGGGTGCCACAGTTCACAGTCAAACAAGTGCACGCAAGACCCAGATCTGGCTCCAAAAGAGCGAAGTTGGCAACAGTGATCTGCAGCTGCCCCAGCGAGAGAGACCTAGGGGAAATTATCCCTCCTCGCCTTAAGTGTTCTTATATCTTAATAAACTGCCTTGGTCAGCAACTTAGTGTTTTTTAGCTACGATTATATTATTTGATAACTCAGCTAAGAAAAATAATAGAAAGCTGGGTAAAAAATATTGTTGTCAGTACATTTCAAGCTACATTTTATTTCCTGTGTCTTTTTTACCATCGTTAATGTAAATGGCTGAAATTTTGAGCTAAAACTGATATTTCGGACCATAACATTTTTTTGTTAGTCCTGTCAAAAGCATAAATTGGGAAACTCACTGTACTACTACTTGGAACCACTCAGATTAAGATATAGACTGGCAACTATAGGTACAGCTTCCCACTAATGGTGCTCCGCTTGCATGTCTTAACCTGTTCAGACAGTCTTCTCTCTCCCTTACATACCTTGTCACTCATAATGAGCTTACTATGCAATTAATAAATAGAATAATTCTATTTACATGACAGTTTATTTAAAAAGTAACAAATTTGTAACATTATTTGTAACTAATAATATATATTTGCCGGTTTTTGACTAACGTTCTCTTGTAACTTTGTTATCCATGGAATACCAAACTCAATTTCTTTTAGAGCCACCTCTCACTGAGTACTTAGCATTACTAAGATAAAATCAGTAACAGAGCAAAAAATATTTTCTGCTAAAGCTTTGGATGTATACATTTCCTTCAGAAGAATTACAGCTGTGATATTACATTACTTCCCTGCTTTTTAAAAATCTTAAACTTTGGTTTTTATTCCAAAGCGAAAATCAGCTTTGCCCCTAATTTTCAGACATTTGCATTAGAGATGGTTAGAAGAAAGTACAGAACATAAAATGTAGCTTGAAATGTTCTGAAAATAATGTTTTTTAACCCCAGCTTTTTATTATCTTCATAAAATTTATCGTTAACTGTTTGCAAAGGCCAAAAATTTAAGAAACCATAAAACAAGAATTACCACCATTTTTAAATGAGACCTCCCAGATGGCGCAGTGATCAAGGGATACCGGTGGAAGCACATAGTGGTTCGGATCCCACTTTAAACTGTAGTTCCAATCCCGATTAGCCTTGCTGTGCAATAAGTAGACTTATAGCACCAACTAAATCAATCAACCATTTTTAAATGAATATAAATATAAATGAAATAATGCCTTTTTAGAGCTATCCTTGCATAGGGGTTACAACAATGGGAATGAGGTTTTTCAAGAAGAAGCTGAGATCGAAAAATTTTTTTCGGGACCATTTGATACTGTTTGACCAATGCTAATATATTCTTACAACTTTTAATGGAACCTTCAGAATCAAGTAATACTTTTCTCGCATAAATTTATGTTTTTCCTGTACTTCTTAATTATATATTGCTTCATAAAATTTGATCAAGATTTTTGTTTGTCTTTTTACGTTCATTCTTAACACAATATATTAAGCATCATCAGCACCATCTCTTGACCTAATATTTATTTAGAAGACCTTTGGTTCGAATATGCAGTAGAAAGTCCCTACCATTCTGAATTTTCTTCTGTATAATTTATATTTATAAATTTTGTCTCTACCGGTATAATTCTCGCTACTGGAAATTAATTTTTCTATAGTACATGCTACCATCCATGGACAAACAAGGTACCATAATAATGTTGTTCCCTCAAAAAATGAAGCTTGAGTTTGAAGTTATGTTCCTACAATGCCCTTACAAAAACTGACATAATTTACTAGTGTAAATATGTTGACATTCATTTTCCATGGGGGGGGGGGGGCATGCCACCTGTCTGGATGCCCATGCTACAGTGATTTTTTCACACACTCACACCCAAAACGTCCCCAAACTCACCCCCCTTTAAAATTTTCAACGAATGCCCGCTAAACATGTACTTACACCCTTCAAAATAAAAATAAAAATCTGGATAAACCTCTACCATGTTACCATCCTACTAAGTTTACTTCCTATCTTATTGTTTTTTTTCAGAACAGAAAATATACAGTGATTAAAGCTCTCGGCACGAAAACAGCCAAAGTCAAGGTCGGAACTCCCCCTTGCCTCCTCCACACCCCTGGCCCTCCAGGGTTGCCACACTTCTTCTGAGCTGCTCGTTCGACACTTCGCGCGATGTACGAATGCGGTTGCTTTCGTCGGTTGAAATTGTTGCTAATTGGCAACACTGTAGGTGGGTGGCGTGACCTTGACTGCACTGTTTTCGTGGCGAGAGCTCTAGTAAGAACGCGTCATCAAGTGGAGCGGGGGGAAGACATTAACTTGCATTTTCGTTGCAGTAAACACTAAACCTTTAAGGTTTTACACGTTAATATGATAATCCGTTGATGAGATAAGTAATGTCAAGCAATATGGTTGCCGTGGTAACAACTGGACTTAAAATCTACCTTATGTAGACATTTAAGTAGAGCTGTATAATTATAAGGACTTCATCAACGTTGATCTAACTCCATGAAGCGTGAGGTGTGAAGAATTGATGATAGGCAATTGTTGGAAGGCACGGATTTGAAATTTTGGGCTCGTTATCTTTAACGACTTCTGCTTCACTGCGTACAGCCTTGGTGTAGACATCTTCATCGTCTGAAGTGAGCTATATTCGCTGTACCTGCGGGTAATTATGGTAAGTTTGCCTGACAACAAGATTGGGCCTTTGTTTTTTTTCCCTCACTTCAGTGGATTTCTAATGTTGATGTACGCGCAGAGGCGTGTTATAGGGTACAACGTGGCCACGATGAGAAAACTCCTTTGGCGCTGCCGTCGATTTTTTTAACTGCGACCGAGCGAATGGGCTGTGGACGATAAAAAAAACAGCTGTTAACGTGTAATCCTGCCCTTGCGTTGCAAAAATTCGCGGCATTCCTGAATGCATCGTCGTCAATGCATTTGAACACATGAAAAAGGATTGGGTCCCATTTTCGTAAATTAACAGGCAAGTTTGTTAAATTTAGACGGTAGAATGTTGTGAATTTTTCTGTGGCTTCTAAAAGTGTAGGAAGGGAAATTAGAATTTGTAGTTGTCGATTTTTGTGTCTACTATAACTTGGGTTTGTTTTTCAAGTTGCAGATGATCTACAAATATTCAAGAGAGCCAATGATGCCGACTACACAAGGTAAATACAATATATAGTGCATTAGTTGTTACCTTCAGGGACAAAGCGTACTGAAGGCAAGGGCGAGGGGGCTACAGCCCCCTTTAAATTCTTAAGCGTAAGAAACTAGAAAAATTGTGTGTGTGAATTTGTAGGAACATAAGTATCTTGTGAAAAAGCACAAATTTAACAAATAAATTAATAACATTTTGAATTATCTTTTTCCAAATCATCGTATTGGGTACCGTTACTGTTTTTATCCGATTTTCTAGAGTATGACGTACACACGTCCTGACTCGCATACACATAAGGGGGAAGGCAAGTGAGCAAATCAATCTGATTATTTTACCAATCCTTTGAACTGCTCCCAAAATAAAATAAAATAAAATCCTACATTTATTTATTTATTTATTTGCTTCCTACAGAGAGAATCTCCAATTACAGGAAAGCTTACATAAATTCAAATAATAAACATATAAAAGTGTAGATTACATATAAACACATACACACACAAACGCATTTATACACACAAGATAATAAGTGAAGTACTACAGGACATATATCCAACCATATACACATATATTCATAGTTCAAAACATAGCCTTTATATAGTATTAAACGGCAAAAAATAATTTAAAAAAATGAAAATAGCATAGAAGGTAAAATACTTTCAGAATAAAGGAAAATAATGCACAGTACAGTAGAAAATAGAAAATAATGCACAGTAGAATGGATTCACATATAGTCTTTTTCAAAAATTGGTTTTAATGTTTTTAGATATAAGGAAAGTGGTAGACTGAAATCCAGATTTTCATGCTTTGTAGAAATATTATTATATGTAGAACAAAGTCTGAATATAGGTGATGATTTGTATTTTTCTGTTCTCGGGATATCACAGAGGAAAAGGTGTCGCATCCGAAGATTAGATTTTCTAGTATTAAATTTAAACTGATGAAGAAAGTTACTATTATCCAGAATTCCATTTACTGTTTTGTAAAGAAATATTTGTTGTGCTAATTCTCTCCTACTACTGAGGCTTACATAACAAAACTCTTTCAATAAATACTTATAAGATAATTTCATCTGGTAAGCAGATATTTGGTTCTTCTTGTAGTATAAGTACCGTAGAAATCTTTTTTGAATTTGCTCTATTCTATTTTTATGAGATATATACCCAGGAGACCATACAACCGACGCATATTCGAGTTTACTTCTTATCATACTGTTATACAATAGCATAATAACATTTAAATTATTTAGGCTCTTTGAGCTTCTTATGAGAAATCCTAGTCGTCTATATGCATCCTTAACAATATTCGAAATATGTTCCTCAAAGGATAAATTACAATCAACAACAACACCAAGATCTTTGACAGAGTACACTTTTTCCAGCTTTTCATTATTAATTCTGTATGAATACTCATATGGGTGTTTATTCATCGAAAATACCATGAAGCTACATTTTTTAATATTAAACCTTAGATCGTTATCCATACTCCAATCATAGAGTACATTTATATCATTCTGAAGATCTAACATATCTTGAGTACAATTAATTTCTTTATACAGTTTAACATCGTCTGCGTACATGAGAAGTTTGGAGTGCTGAAGTTTATGTGGCAAATCGTTTATAAATATAATAAACAGAAGTGGACCAAGGTTCGAACCTTGGGTGACTCCAGAATTTACAATATATTGATGCGAATCTGACTGTTTGTAAGCCACATATTGTTTCCTATTGTGAAGATACGAAATAATAAGAGATAACATGTCACTCGTAAAACCAAAGTTTGCAAGTTTACATAGTAATACATCGTGATTTAATTTATCAAAAGCTTTGGAGAAATCCATGTAAATAGTGTGAACACTTGACCGATTATGAATTGCATTATAAAGATCTTGAATGAAATTTACTAAATTTGTGACAGTGGATCTATGAGGAAAGAATCCATGTTGGTTACTATTTATGTAACTTTTTACATGATTAAAAATTCTAGTATATAAAATTTGTTCTAGTACTTTAATTGGAGCACTGAGGATTGCAACTGGTCTATAATTTTCCATGTTACTACTATCTCCAGATTTCAAAATTGGGCACACGCGTGTTAATTTCCACATATTTGGAAAGGTATGTAATTCCAATATTAAATTAAATATCACCAGTAAAGGTTTTTTCAAGACCTCGGAACATCCCTTTAATACGTAAGGCGGTATGCCATCTGGACCTGCTGCTTTTTTAGGTTTCAATTTCTTGATAGCATTATTAAACTCGCATTCAGTAATTCTTTCAATACATAATGAATGTGGAACTCTTAGCTCATCATTTCCTGATACTCTATATGAACTAGGGGAATCCGCATAAACAGATTTAAAGTAGTGTGCAAAGGTATCTGCAATATCCTGACTAGTATCGAAAACTTTCCCATTGAAAACCATAGCACTATTACTGTGTCTATTTTTATCCTTTTTGTTTCGAACAAATTTCCAAAAACAGCGTGAATCATGTTTGATATTATCCTCCATCTCCTTAGTGTAATTAAAATAAGCTTTATTTATCAACGATTTTGACTTTTTCCTGGTTTCCTCATACAATAATTTACTGTCCTCTGCATGTTTCATACGTTTTCTGTGATACTCTTTTAACTTCAATATCTCCACAATTTCTTTCGTAAACCAGCAAGGGTATTTATTATTTACATAAGCTTTCTTTTTTGGAATTGATGCTTCGAATACCGTATTTACTACATCATAAAATTGGCTTACTGCTTCCTCTACGTTTCTGAGACTACTCAAGAAGGTCCAGTCAGTGTTCCGAAATAACTCATAGATTTTCAGAAAGTTTGCTTTTCGAAAATTGTACACTAAAGTTTTATTATTTTTTAAAGTATTTGTTGGTTTCCTTATGCTCATATTAATTATTAAAGCAGGGTGATGCTTGTCCTCTTTAACAAGAGGTGCAACTTCTCTACAAACTGAAATGTTATTTTTGATGTTAGTTAAAATCAAGTCCAGTGTTCTATTATTACTATTTTTAATATTATTAATAGATTGTAAGTTAAGAAGACTTAAAAAGTCATCCAATACTCTATAACAACTTCCTCCATTTTGTAACCTATAATTTGAATCTACAATTAAAGGAAGGTTGAAGTCACCAACAATAATAAGATTATTGTTTTGAATTTCTTCATGGTCCTCAAATAAGCTATAAAAAGCTGCATATTTGTCTACCTTAGAACCAGGTGTAAAGTAGACAACAACAATAATATATATTATATTACATATGGTTACTTTTACACAACATAAATCAAGGTTATCATCTAACTTTATGTGCTTAGAAATAATACCTTCCCTAACTGCAATGGCAACTCCTCCTCCCCTATTATTAACCGGTTTATCATGCCGATAAACTTTATATTTCCCATTAAACAGTTCACCATCATGTATACCTTGATGTAACCATGTTTCTGTAATGAGTATAATGTCGTATCTATTTGAGATAACATTTACATAGAATTCTTGGGTTTTTGTACACAAGCCTCTTACATTTTGATAGTAAATTATCATCTCATTTGAAGTAGCCATTTATAATATTATAGGTTATTTACATCTTCAATCGTCTTTAGTACGTGTACATCCCTATCGTCCTCTTTTTTCCTTAATCTTATATTCCCTGAACTATCTACCCACAAATAGGCATAATTTCTTTCATGCTTAATTTTTCTGGCTTTCCCATACACATTCGCCATTATGTAGGGACGAATTGAACATTCCTTGAATAAAGCAATTTTTTACATAACATTTGTCAAAATTTAAAGTTGTCAAACAGCAAATGACAGTTTGAAAGAATCTAAGCGCGTTTCAACTATTATATTTATTTCTTTTCAAAAGTATTACGGTTCTGTCGATGCAGTTGATATAAAGTACACATGTCCTATTTTATTCTGCACAGCTACCCGACGTATTATGTTAAAAACAAACCAGAAGGAAAAGTTTTCACTGTAGCTTGAAAACGAATGACACGAATTAACTGGTCTAAAAAGTAAGCTTCCGCGCTTGTAGTTCGCTCTAGTGGTAAAAAAGAGAAATTGTCATCCAGAGGTGTTCGAACGCAACGACAAAGAACAAGAAACAGTAGAAGTCGAGGCTACGGAGATCATAAGATTCACTAATGACCACCAAAGGATGAGCGTAAAATGACAATCAACCCCTCTCTCTTTTCCATCTCGCGGTGTAGACATTTACCAACAGACTTCTCGAACAGTAGAAACTGGTTTCAGATAACAGTTGACAATCTAACAGTCGATGCAGTAAATCAGAGCTCGGCTGCTACTTAACGGCCAATCAACGTCTTCGATACGAACTATTACCCAGCATGCCGTTGTCTTTGGCTTACACTTAAGTCCAAGGTTCAGTGTTGCCAATTCGGTTTTCGTAAAAACCAAACCTTACCCGGTTGAATACTAGAAAATGTGGACAATTGCAAGCAAATTGCAAGCAAGAAAACAGTCACATTCCCAACTCCCGTTACAAAAATCCCGTCAGTGAAAACATACTTTAAAGCTCAAGTAATGTTTACGAAGATATAAGTGACACTCTTCTGACACCAGACTGTTAAAATAGCAACAATACCTCTTCTAGTGTGAATTTTTCGTCATTCTTCATGTCAAATGTTTTAAAAGAAAGTAATTTTTGGAAAATAACAAGTCTGAATTGTGTTTCTGAATAATTTACAGACAAGGTTGTCAGATATTCAGAATCTTTCACAACTATGAACGTATTTTGTCATGTTTCTTTCTTTTTTTTTTTGTATGTAATTGCTTCATTTCAAGTTGCTTCTTTGCTAATTTTGGTGCAGTGAGGACGATGATTTTAGTGTTTGTAGAAGAATGATAAGGACTCAGTGCAAAACACACATGAATAGTACACAAAACTACACGGAGGATTATACTGGTTGTGAGTCCAGACTGTAAAGCCTTTGTAGTCTGCCTTATGTAAAGCTCACCTCTTAACACCCTTCACTTGTTAAGTTCACTACAAATTGTTGATTTAGACCCTTTCGTAAATCACTTGATGGTATTTCGCTTCTAATACAGGTAGGATTTTGGTGATTTCTTTTGAGAAGGGTTGGCAACACTGACTTGATTGCTAAACTGGCATTAAGTTAGGAAGCAAGTTCGTCGCCATATTGAGAATGGGATTGCGTATAAAATTCCGAAAGCTTGACCTCGTGCTTGCTTTTTTTATATGTGTTTTTTGGAGCTTCAGGATTTCCAATCTCTCCCTACCATGTTTCATACTGCTTAATTTACTATATGAAGACCTGCTATAGCAGTGGCTGCAGATATATTACTTACGGCTTTTCGCTTCATGTAGGGAGTGGGTAAAATATTACTTGCACGTTGATCCTTTCAGTATGCTGTTTCCTGCTAAATTAAGTTTGGACATGGAAAGATATATTTTAATGAATTAGTGGTGGATTCTCAGTTTAAATTCTGCCTGAAAGATTTCAATTTCAAATTTTCCTTTATGAAATTGCGAGGTTCAGCCTGCGGCTGTTCTACCACCTATCCCCGATGCATACATATACATACTAAATACATTCTACATACTAAATGTTTGTACAATAACAAAGAAGAAAGAGACAAAAAGAAGACACAAAAAGAACAAATACAAAATTGAAACAAAGGCTCGTCTACACACTAAAAAAGAAAAAAAGATTGAAAACAAATACACAAATTAATTGACACAATTGTGCTTGGTGTGATATAGTTAATACAAATTAATATTCTGTGTAAAACATATAAATGTTCTCAATATACGAGAAAGAACAAAGTATCGTCAAGGGTTGGAAACATGTAAGGGGAAAAGTAAGCAAGCAAAACGAAAATGAAAATACTTGTTTTTACAAAGTTGGTGCAGAAATGATATCTATTATTCGTGAGTGCTGGAAAGACAGATATTGTTCATTTAACAATAGATTTTTATAGTTTGTCTTTGAAGTTGTTGCGATTAGAGAGGGACGTCATGGAAGGAGGAAGTTCATTCCACGCTCTTGTAGCGGAATATGTGAATGATGATTCGAAAAGCATTATAAATATGCTGATGTACGAGTTTGGTCCAAAAAGTTCTAAGAGCATCAGTTGAGATGTGGCAACCTTGATTCAGTCTGGAAAGGCGACGCTGTTAATGAAATGCATGTCTAGTACGTCTCGGCGAAAAAAGTATCCGGAACTCGAAACGTATTGTTACGTATTCCCGTATTTCAGTAGTTGAACATATACGTGGGTCGTTCAATATATAAGTTTCCGTATGCTGTAAAAATTCTTATTTTTAAGATATATTAGAAAACTATACATACATGTGGAGGAGGATCCTTCCTCACTTCTCCACATAATCCCCATAGAGATTCAGGCATTTGTCCCACAGTTGCACCAATTTGTCCATACCCTTTGCAAGAAAATCAGGGCTCTGGCTATTGAGCTCTATTGTCACATTACGCTTCACTTCTTCATCTGTTTCGGAACGGTAACCTTGCAATTCAGACTTTAACACCGCAAAAAGATGGAAATCACTCTGCGCTAAATCGGGGCTGTATCGAGGGTGGGACAGCCGTTCCCACCCCAATTCTTCAATTTCGTGTTGTGCTTGCATTGCTGAGTGGGGGCGAGCGTCATCGTCAAGAAGAATGACACCAGCTGACAGGAGACCTGGTCGCTTATGTCGAATTGCGTTTTTCAGTTTATCCAATGTTTGACAATAACGGTCAGCATTAATTGTTCTTCCTCGCTCCAAAAAGTCCATCAGCAGAACACCCTTAGCATCCATGCTTCTTAACTCCTTATGAGGCGAGCCCGTGTTTTCCGAACAAGCATTTACTTTTCGCCCTTCACGTCTGATAACGAATCGATTGTTGTTCCTTGTAGACGAAGGATGGCGCTTGTCAACCATGTGCTTCTTTTTAATGGTATTGCTTTATACAATATTTTATAGCACAGGGAAACTTATATATTGAACGTCCGTAGTAAAATGCTAAGATTAAAAGTAGTAGTATTGATGATATTATAAACTCGAGAAAGTACGAACCCCCCTCCAGCAGCTTTGGCTATACTTAAAACTTGCTCAACATGCCCATATGAGTTTTTTGCTCAAGTGTGGAGCTCTTATAATTCAAGATTTTTGTAAAAAATGCCCTCGGGAATTTTTCAGAAAGTAAGAGCTCTTCAGATTGATTTGTGCATACTTACAGAAGTTGCATCAGCCAGATTTTTGTCCATAAACTTGTCAAAAAGTGATATATTTTTGGCCACACCAGAAATTAAGCACATACACATACATACACACACATATTTACTTCCGGTTTAAGTTTAATTGGATACTAGGTTCAATTTGCTTGCTCCGTGACACTCTATTTCTTATATTATATGTTTGCATGTTTCTCCTCTGTGTCAGTGTGTGGAATTCCCGAGACGGTAGTATTGATTTTTGCTTTGCCCTCAGCGCCAGTATTTACAGAAATTCCCGAGTATTGCATCATTCAGTATTGTGAGACTGACTGAGGAGAATAGATGTGTTGATACAGTACTTCTCGTACTTACAGGTTTAAATTCATATTGAACAATATTTGTTGTAATCCACTCATATTTAGAGTCAAGCTTATATTTGTCCCAGCCTGTTATACATAACAAGGTTATTGCTATTCAAGATATGCATGTTTGTGCAGGTATTTGTGCTGGGTCAGTGTGAATGATTTTACACTTGTGGGCTATTGGCTTTACAACCTGTCATAAGATTAATATTATTAATATTAATCCATAGAGATTAGATTTAAAACCCAGGAAATTTTATATAAATACCAAAGCCAAAAATATTAACACACATACACACATATACACCTACACACACACAAAGCACACAGCTGAACCCAACTGATATTTTTTGTTCAGTATAAAGTTTTGAATTGAAACCCAGGAAATTGTATATAATAAACAACAGCAAAAATGCCGAATCAAAAATATTGTAATCAGTGCAATAAGAATATATCCAGCTCTAATTGGGCCAAGCATCAAAAAATTTGTAATCCAGACAAATACAAAACTCCCACAAAAATTTGCCCCAAATGCAATAGAAAATATAACATGGAATATTTTACATATACACATAAAAATACTTGCTCTGCACAACCATCCACTTCTGGTCTGAAAAGAAAGCACGAAGCACCTGTTAATGCCAGAGCAGCAAAACAGCCACGCCATGCACCCATCCGTAGCAGTTTTAACGGCCAATTAAGGGATCACCGGTTTGTATCAGAGCCAAGATGCGGCATTGAGAATTTCTTGAACAGTGTAAATCCTAATGTGCAGGCAATTCTAAATGCACAAAATGGCTCTTATAAGCTCTCCCTCAAATTGTTTGTACAATATAAGAAACCAAATGACACAAAATTTACACACCCCCATGTAACAGAAACTGTACCGGTATATTCAAACGCAAATTTAGACACAATAATAAGCAGCTTGATGGATCAACTGAACATGAAACATTCTGAATTTGCGGCAAAAGAGTCCGGATGGAGCCTATGTGGCTCTCCGCACAAGTTATATGTTAATATTTCTGAATTCAACCCATTACAAGGATCTACATATCTGCCATTACCTGCCAATATCAAAAACAAAAGAGCCGTGGTCAATATTGAAAATACCGACCAGAAATGCTTTCTGTGGTGTATATTAGCTGCTTTGTATCCAGTTTCAAGAAATCCTCAGAGAATAACTTATTATAAACAACATGAGCACGATTTTGACGATGCAATGGAGGGTTTGGAATATCCAATGTCTGTTCAGAATATTGATAAATTTGAAAAAAGGGCCAGGCACATCAATGGCAAACAATTATCTATTAATGTATTTATTTGTTCCACTGGCAATTGCCCGATAGCACCTCTCAGAATCAGTACACTTGATGATGAATCTGCAATTCCGATTGATCTGCTCTTGATTGAAGGGGATGATACACACCATTATACTCTGATACATAATCTTGAAGCTTTGGTGAGAACACAACTAGACAAATCTAATAGAATATTCAAGTTGTGCAGAAGATGCTTAACTGTATTTGATGGTCAAAAAATGGTGAAGGGGGTTCGGGAAGAGAGTGCAGAAATTGCTAAAAACAAGTTAATTGAGCATCTGAAATACTGTGGCAATCATAAACCTGTTCATATGGTGATGCCTAATCCAAGTGAAAATTGCAAATTCAAAAAGTATGAAGCCTCGTTGGAACACCCAGCATATATTGTCTGGGATTCCGAATCAAATCTCAAATCTCTTGCATTCTGCAATCCAGATCCCGAAGAATCTTCAATTACACCATACCAGCTGCATGAACCTTCCAGCTTTTGTTATGTGGTTGTACAGGATGGTGTTGTTATTAAAAAATATTCATACGTGGGACCAAATGCCATCAAAGAATTTGCACATAGAATAGAAAATGAGTGCCGTGACATAGCATCTAACATCTTATTAATATCAAAGCCCATGTTGCCTTTAACAGAGGAACAGATTGAGGATTTCAACAATGCAGAAAAATGCCCGGTATGTGATTCTGAATTTTCAGATACAAATATCAAGGTACATCACCATTCTCATACAGATGGTAAATTCTTAATGGCCCTGTGTAATAGCTGTAATATTAAGATCAAGAGACCAAGATTTGTCCCCATATTTTGCCACGGAGCATCCAATTATGATTTCCATCATTTGATCAGGTACGAGGGGTTTGACAAGCAGAATTTAAATATTTTAGCTGAAAATGATGAAAAATATATATCTATTAGCAAGATAATTAAAGTTGATGGTGTTCCTATTCACATAAGATTTCTTGATTCCTACAGATTTTTATCGGCTAGCCTGGCTACACTGGCCACTCAATTATCTGATGAACAATTCAAAATCACACGTGCAATGTTTCCAAATCAGGACCTGAAATTAATTAGGCGGAAGGGTGTATATCCATATGACTATGTTACAGATTTTTCTAAATTTGATGAGTGTTCCCTGCCACCACAAGAAGAGTTTTACAGCAAAATCAGAGGATCTGGAATCACTGATGAAGATTATCACCATGCCCAGTTGATGTGGAACAATTTAAAATGCCAGACATTTGGTGATTATCACATGGCATATTTAAAACTTGATGTGACCCTCTTAGCTGATATATTGCAGGCATTCAGAAAATCTTCCATGCAAAATTATAGACTGGACCCAGTATATTTTTACAGTGCCCCAGGCCTAGCATGGGCCGCAACGTTTTTGAACACCAAAAAGCAATTGGATCTAATCCAAGATCAAGATACGTATCTGTTTATGGAGAAATGTATAAGAGGAGGCATGGTGCAATGTTCTCAGAGATATGCCAGAGCAAATAACAAGCATATGCCTGATTATGATCAAGCACGGCCATCAAATTATATACTGTATGTAGATGCAAACAACCTCTATGGTTATGCTATGATGGATAAATTGCCATATGCAGGGCTTGAATGGGTTGAAGATTTCAACATTGAAGATCTTCAGGACTTTGATGACAGTGACTATGGCCTCTTCTTAGAGGTTGATCTGACAATTCCAGATAATTTGCACAAGAAATTTTCTGATCTGCCCCCAATTTCCGAGGTTCAGTGCTCACCTGGTTCTAAACAGAAGAAACTCATGATGACTCTGGAGCCGAAACAGGGATATATCACATATTACAAAAACCTCCAGTTCCTGATGCGTCATGGTGTTCAAGTGACCAAAATTGGCAAAGTCTTAAGGTTCAGGCACTCAGAATGGTTGAAACCATACATTGATACAAACACAGAGCTTCGAACATCTGCAAAGAGCCAATTTGATAAGGGCTTGTTTAAATTGATGGTTAATTCTGTGTATGGCAAAACTATTGAAAATGTCAGAAAACATACCGATGTTAAAATAATTACTGACCCCAGCCGGAGCAAAAAATTGGTTGCAAAGCCCAACTTCAATTACAGAAGAATTTATGATGAGAATATGGCACTTTTCAACATGATGAAAACAAAGATTAAGTTTGATAAACCTATTTATGTAGGGGCTGCGATATTGGAATTGTCCAAATTACATATGTTAACATTGTATTATGATGTGTTGAAACCTTTTTATGGTGATCGTGTAAAATTATTGTACATGGACACGGATAGTTTTATTCTTGATATTCAAACAGAAGATGTTTATCAAGATATTGCACAGTCTGAATTGTTTCAATACTTTGATACCAGTGAACATACAATAATTCAACCCCACAACAAAAAAGTGCCTGGCAAGTTAAAAGATGAGACACTTGGTGATGCTATTGTGGAATTTGCTGGGTTAAGTGCCAAGGTGTACAGTTTCAAAACATGTAGTGCTGTTGTCAAAAAGGCCAAGGGTATTGGCAGAGTAGTTGTGGAAAAAGATCTTGTATTTGAAGATTATAAAAATTGCATCAAATCCCAGAATTCAATCAGAACATCAGAAAATAGAATTCAGAGTGAGGATCACTTGTTGACTTCAAATGTTGTAAGAAAAGTGGCTCTGGACCCACATGATGATAAGAGATGCATTTTATCATGTTGCATACATACTTTACCATGGGGTCATTGTGATTTGAAAAATGGCAAACAATGCCCAATTACAGAGCATGATTTGAAATAAATAAACATGCCTATGAACTTATTTGGGTTCAAAAAACAGGCTATTATGGACCTGCCGACACCACAACCCTCTTCTGATATGCTGTCTAAACTGAGTGGCTTGTTAATTATTCATCTGAACAGCATACTTACAGATGTTGATGATGAAACAGGTAAAACATTGTACATATTTAACAATAATTTAAATCACTACCAATTACCTGTAGGTGGGCAATTGCAATTTATTACAACTCCTGAGGGTGATGTCAAGATTTCAGTAGGGAGAAATATTTACAGAATTAAGCACTCAAACATGATTTCTGGCACTGTATATACTGTTTCTGCTGGTGACTGCTTATATATTGAGGTCCCTGGATCATATGACAAGCTTATACCCTTTTTTATAGAATTAAGAATCAGATATTCAATAATAAATAACCATTAAAACAAAAATGCCTAATGATATATTTGGCCATACAAGACATGAAGATCACAGTGATGAGATTCTTATGCTTGATGTCAGAGTAAAAAAATTAAGAAGTGATTTACAAGCTTTACAAACCACACTCAATGCCAGTCTTCAACTAGAAATTACAAATTTGCAATCACAATGCATGGACCCTCTTCTTAAAATTGATTCTGAACTCAAATTGTTGCTTCAGAAATATACTGATTTGGCCACATTGGATAATTTTCAAAGTTTAGAAGAAGCTGTAGCAGCTCTTCAAGCTAAATTTAAGACCCAGGCCACCAACTCCGAGGAATTGAAACAACAATTGGAAGAGCAGATAAATAATGTCCAGACACAGCTCCAAACAATTGTCAAAAGCATAAAATCACAAGAAGATTTTGATCTAGTGATTTCCACTCTAAAAGAACAGATTCAATCACTCCAGATACCTAATCTGGACCCTCTGAACAATGCCATAGCCGAGGTTAAAGAAAAAATTGAGACACTTGAAAATTTTATGAACAATTTGCCATCTTCTGATGCTTTGAGTGCAATAACTCGGAGTGTTGCAAATATTAAGCTGCAACTTGAAACATATGAAGATTTTGGAAAAATTCAAAGTACCATAACCCATCTTGAGGGTACAATAGCAGCAGTGCAAAGTGATTTGACAAATGTACTAGAATCCAGATTGCCTGGGATTGTAGATACTCTTGTTAGTGTCCAGCAACAAATCACAAAGCTTGAAAACCTCAACACTGAATCTGAGCTATCTCATTTTCATCACTTGATCGATGATATCCAAACAAAACTTGAAATTTTACAACAATCAACACCCTCTCAGGCAGATATAGCCCTGCTCCAAAATGCTATGCAAAATGTGGCTGATGCTTCTGAATTAAATAATGTAAAATTGGCACTTGAATTTTTACAAAATACAGTATCAAATCTGCCTACATCACAGGAACTTAAAAATATAAAGAGGGCAGTGAATAGGATATTGAAATCAGAAGATATCAAGAATATCCAGACAGAGATCAAACAACTCACTCAGACAGTGGCCACTCTACCAACCAATCAACATATTAATGAACTGCATGCCCTGTTTGAGGATATCAGAAGACAGGTCCATGATCTTACAGCTCAAAATTCAAAATTGGCAGTTGTTGAAAATTTGCAACAAATTGTAGCTAATATTAAGCAACAGCTAGGGACCATGGAATCCAATCAAGCAAATGCTCTGTCTGTTTTTGCCACCCAGCTACAAGAAATTGTGCAACAATACAAGAGACTTGCTGTGGACATAAAAATAAAGCCAGGCCATGATGATGTTGTTAGAACCATCAATGAGCACCTTGAATCTGTAACAAGCAGATTGCTCACAGCAGAAAAAGAAATAACAGGCATAATCGAGAATCCAAAACATACAGTAATTCTTGAATTGTACAGCATCCCCAACAAAGAATATGATTCACCATTTACACCAGGTGGCAAAATATATATGCTGTCCCCTGCACAATTTTATTACCAGTTTTTTGTTGGGGGCACATTGAGACCAATCAAGATCAAATATTGGCTTCAACCACAGGCACACCACTACCCTACCTTATCAATAACAAATGCTGACAACAAACCAAAAATCACCAGTGTAGAGTTGGAGGATTTTACAGACCCCAATACATTAGAAACAGCCTATGTTGAAGATGATGGCTCTCTGGAATTTAAAATACAAATAGGGGACAAATTATATTTAGAAAATCCTGCAGTATCAGCTGCTGAACACCCTATAGTTGCAATATTCTTGTTTACATATTATGTCTAGACAAATTATTGTTGATGAATTACACAGACAAGCCAGGCATAATTTTAAGAGACTCCCAGTAGTCACAAAGGGCATAGATGATTTATGGCAAAGCGACTTGATTGAGTTGTCAAGTGGACAGTTGAAAAACTTAGACAAAATCAACAAGGGCTACAAGTATCTACTCACTGTAATAGATACATTTTCAAAATTTGCCTGGGCTGTGCCACTCAAATCCAAGACTGGAGCATGTGTTACAGAAGCCCTCAGGACAATCATCAATCATTCAGGAAGATCACCGCGCTATTTGCAAACAGATAATGGCAAAGAATTTTATAATTCAGTGTTTCAACAATTTATTAAAAGCCAGGCAATAAAACATTATTCGAGTTACAGTGATCTCAAAGCCTCAATTGTAGAGAGATTCAACAAAACCCTAAAAAATCTTATGTATAAACAATTTACACTTCAAGGTAATTATAAATGGATTAATATTCTTCCAGAACTTCTACATAAATATAACAATTCTGTCCATTCCACAATCAACATGAAACCCTCCGAAGTAACTTCATCTGATGAGCAAAAATTGATCAGGACTGTTTATTATCCTAAATACCAGCCAACAACAAGAAGGGCCAAATACAGGGTGGGCGATCAAGTAAGAATCAGCAAATATAAGCACTTATTCAAAAGAGGCTTTACAAGAAACTGGAGCACCGAATTATTTACAGTGGTTCAAGTTAAACCCGGGACCCTTAACACATATATAATAAAAGATCACCGAGGAGAAATTCTCAAAGGCAGGTTCTATGAACAAGAGCTCAGCAAAACTAAACAGCCCGACACATATCTCATAGAAAAAATTATCCGCAGAAAAGGCAACAAGTTATTTGTCAAATGGCTAGGTCATCCGGAAAACAGCTGGATCGATGCAGACAAAGTGATAATATGAGCAACTGGGATGTTATAAAGAGGCTGCCGGAACCTGAACAGCAGATTAAGATAAATGGAGTGCTGCTGCCTGATAATATTAGGTGTCTTATTGTTGGGCCATCTGCTTGTGGTAAAACTACACTAATGATTGATAATTTTTTATTGGCACCCAACTGGTTAGACTGGAAAAACAGGCACTTGTATGTCTTCTCTAAGAGCTTGGAACAATTAAAATATCAGCAGCTGATGAAGCTATATGATGGATTGGATATTGCCACTTTTGAACCAGATGTTAAGCCACTTCATGAATGTCTCGATAATTCTGTTGTTGTGTTTGATGACATTATATTGGATAATCAAAACAAGGTTAGAAATTTCTTTACACAGGGGCGACACAAAAACATAGATTGTTTCTACCTGGCACAGACTTTTTCAAAAATACCGAAGCAACTGATCCGGGACAACAGCAATTTTATATGTGTGTTTCATCAAGACCATACCAACCTCAAACACATACATGATGAATATGTAGGTGGGGACTTGAGCTACAATGATTTTTCCAAGTTTTGCAGCAAGTGCTGGAACCAGGACAGTTATGGGTTTGTCACTATTGATATGACAAGAACACCTAATACTGGAAAATACAGAAATAAAATCAACGATTTTCTAGACGTTGAGACATAAATAAACAACCATGAAACGACCAGTCATTGATGATCTTAAGTTAAGAGATTATCTTGTAAAAAGATTTAAGGGATGGAAATCAGAGAACCGTGGAATTTATGAAAAACACAAACAAACAGAACAGCCTGTAATTGATGCTATTAATAATTTAGGTAAGAATATCAAAACTGTTACAGAGCAAAATCAAGATTTGATCACAGAGCTTGTACCTGTAGCTGCAAGGAACATATTAGATTATCCATTCACCCCACTTTCCAGTATTCATACACCTAGTCCTGTTGCTCCTCGAAGAATTGAAGCTACTCTGGATCCTATTGAATTGGGTCTTCTTGCTCAAAAATATTTAACCACACCTAAAGACAACAAAGATGAGGTGTTTGGCTTATATGCTGACACAGAGCGTGATGGCAGTATCATACATAGAATTGGTAATTTCAGAGTAACTTTTATGGGGGATGATATAATTGTATATTCAGAATCTCGTCTCGGAGAAAAAGGTGCTTTTGTTAAGTACCCCGGCACACCTGGATTATGGGAACTGATGACTAGGAAAAGGCCTGGCAGCTATACAGATCAAGATTATGAACATTACAAAGAAATATTAATAAAATCAGATGCTCTATACCAGAACAATGATCCCACACAAAAAAGAGTCAAGTCTAGCAGTGGAGCAAAATACAACAATTTAATCAAGCCCATATGGTCACAGATCAAGACAGGGAGTGGAATCAAACAATACAACACCCTGCCCAAAGAATTTGTGTGGGTTGATGATGTCAGGAAACTTGTAGATAGGTTGCTGGTGATAGCTGGGGAGGAAAATGCTGGGAATCACAATTTTTACAATGAAAAGGTTGGAATTATGGACATGATAAGCACAAAATTGTCTAATTTTATAGTGAATGACACTAAGGGGATTGGATATCTCATAAAAATTATTAATACTCTACCCCCCAAATTTTGGAATGTCTCTGAGGGTCGGGGCCTTGTTAATGACATTATAAACAAGCTGCCATTTGAACTACACATTCCAGGCTATCAGTATTGTGGTCCAGGCACAAAATTGGACCATAGATTAAACAGAGGTGATCCTGGTGTTAATCCTTTAGATGCTGCTTGTAGAGACCATGACATAGCATACAACACACATTCTGATCTTGACAAGAGACATGTTGCAGACAAGAAATTAGAAGAGGCTGCATTTGGCAGATTTGTAAGCAAAGATGCATCTTTGAGTGAGAGAATAGCAGCATTGGGGACCACCATAGCTATGAGCACCAAACAAAAACTGGGGTGGGGGTTGTGAATATGTATATAATAAACCTACAATGAAGGCCAAGGGTGTTATGTATCAAATACCTTATGCAGGTCTCAAATCTCTTAAAACTATTGATAGTCTTTTGACCAAAAAGCAGCGCAAGAAAAAAAGCTCTTGTCTTGCAAAGGGACATGGTATGAAATTGTTGCTTAGTACCCCCCAATTAAAAAAATTACAACAATCAAGAAAAAAATCACATGTAGGAGGATTCATATTTACCATCCCTGCCATCTTAGCTGCTCTCGGGGCTGTTGGGAGCTTGGCTGGGGGTTCAGCTGCCATAGCAAAAACAGTAATAGATGCCAAGAAGAATAAGGCAGAATTAGATGAGCAGAGGCGCCATAACCTGGCCATGGAGAAAAAAGGCAAAGGTGTTAAGAGAGCCATGAATAAGTTTAAAAAAAACAAGAGCCGCTTACAAACCAAGATATTGAAGCTTTAATCAAGCCACTGGGCATCAAACATTTTAGAGGTGTGTACATGTCTGATTATTTACCGGAACAACCACTCAACAAAGAGTGTGGCATTGTTAATTTGGATGAGTACAAAAATCAGGGCACTCACTGGATCTGTTATCTTAAATATTTAAACAATGAGGCATTTGTGTTTGATTCATTTGGAGGTGTTCCACCTGAAAATTTAATAAAATATCTAAATTCATCTAATCTTTATTACAATAATGCCCGTATTCAAAATTTCAAAGATGTTAATTGTGGACATTTGTGTTTATCTGTTCTTAGATATATGTCTCAAATAAATAAACCATCAATTGAAAATTTTCAAAAAGCCTTGTGGTATTTAAAACATCATGGGGGTATTCCATCTCACCAGCCAAAATTCAATATTGAAACTCAAATTGCATGATGACATTGTGTATCCCAAAACAATAGCTCTCAGGGCATTTTACGGCATGTACCTGATCCCTAATATTACACACCACAACAACACAATTGCAGTAGGGGATCAAAAAATTGTCATCACTCCAGGGCAATATAATCTATCCACTCTAAATGCTCAATTACCCAGAGGTATAGTGTTAAGTCAAAATTCTGTCACTCACAGAGTAGAGATTGTATCTGCCACGGAGACAGTGCATCTGGGTACTATAGGAGAGCTGTTAGGCTTTGAGAACAACACGAAACTTGAACCAGGCATCAAACACACTGCTATGAATATACCTAAATTCTTAGCCATAGAGACTCTGAATATTCACTGTAATGTGGCCGAGGGTATGATCACCAAATCAAATGGAATAGGCACTCACAAACAAACCGGCATCATTGCAACATTCAAACCTAATTCCGAATTCATAGAGCCCATCATCTACAATCCATCCCCAACATTATATTTTCCTGTGTGTCATAATAGAATAGATAATATTGAATTGATGGTCACTAATGAAAAAGAAGAATTAGTTGATTTTGCTGGAGCCACAACAACTGCAATCATAGAGATTAACATTTAAATAAAAATACATACAATGGAAAATATTGAGAGTTATGAGCTACAATCATTCCCTCCAAACAGGAGGACATTTGCAAATTTAAATCAACCCAACACAGAAATAGAGGTTGATCTTGATGTAGGGGACGGCTTTATACACCCCCACAGAGCAGATCTATACATTAAATTTGATGTTGTAAAGCTCGATGGAACAGATTATCCGGCAAATTCTAATATAAGATTGGTAGATAATTTTGTGGCGCATCTGTTCTCTGAAATTGAGATCAGAAAGCATGGTGTTGTTATAAACAGAGTGGATTATCCCGGCATTACCTCCACGGCTTTGGCCACATTAAAATTATCCAAAACCGAGGCTTCTTACTACAGAATCGGCGGATTTGAAGCTGGTGAGAAAATATTATCTAAGAGCCACACTGTACTGTTCCCGATGCGCCTGTTGCCAGGATTCTTCTCAGATTACAAAGATATCATGTGGAAGGGGGGGTTAAGAATTACATTTAGAAGAGGTGCCAATGATAATAATGCCTTGATGAGGTACAGTGCAATAAACTCTACAGGGGAAGCTCTGCCCAATACCTTACCTGATGCAGGCAAATGCATTATTCAGACTATGGAGTTAAGAATCCCTGTTGTTGAGTATGAAGCCAGTTACGCTCTTAAATACAAAGCAGATATCCTAAAAAATCCACAGGTTCCTCTGCAATTTTACACATATCAATGCGTACAGAAGGTTGCCACTGGTTCTTATTATGAGTTTGACGCCACAAACTCATTCTCCAGTATTCAATTTGACATGCCTGATTTTGTGGTGGTACTGTTTCAGACTGGAAGACACAATAATCAGGAAAAAAATTCAAGTAAATTTGATAACTGCAACATCAAGAACATATATCTTAAAAATGGCAGAAATGAGGTATTTCCTAGAGAAAATTATAATTTAGACATGTCCAAGGATGATTTCCTCAAATTATATGAGGCTTTTTCTTCCTTCAAGCGTGTCACTACTGGCAGTACAGACATGTATTACTCACCAGATGAATTCAAAGCAGAGAGACCCATGTTTGTAATTAACACTTCAAAAAGGAAACAGGTTGTGGTTAATGACAGAACAAACATTAAAATTATCTGTGAATTCCACGAGGCATTACCAGATGACACCATATGTAGTGTTATTCTCATAGGAGAAAAATCATATGTTTATGATGTAAGAAATGAGCGAGTCACGGAGCAGTTCTAGAGACCCGATTCAAACACAGAGGCCCCTTGATTACAAAGCAACACTTTACCGTCAGTTACCTACCCATTTTATACCACCTCTGCTCGTGGCAGATACCTACCCAAAACACAACACATCTGCCAAAAATTGAAATACAGAAATATTGCAATAATTATTCTGTAAGTTACAGACTTGTGTGCAACAAGACCAAACCTGCTATTCAGTTTGCATAACAATATCCAGGAATTTCCTCAATACAATAAATGGTCCCTGAAAAAAAAAGCACAATACAGATAAGAATTTCTCTTTGAGTCCCATGACAAATGACATGTAATTTCCCTCGGAAAAGGCACAGTGTAGGTAATATCAACAGATATAATCACTCATGCATTTACTAATGTCTCTTTGATGATGAATAACTCTCTGAAAAGACGCAATAAAGATTATTATCTGCTGGCATACAACTCCCGGGCAAGCAAGATTAATTGTTGGCGGAAACATGGGACTGATCAAAAGATTGGAAAGAACATGGGAACAAATAATTATGTTTACTTGACCTCCATTCTATTGTATCGATCAGGCAGTTTTGCCCGTATTGTTGAGCTGATACTTTACCCAGATAACAAAACTCTGGTGATTCTTAATAGAGAATAATTTTGCTATGTTGTATAACATTTTTTACCAAATTTAAGATCTGGGGGCTATCAACTAACAATAATTATTCTCAAAATCTCACGTATGGAGTGCCACATCTATCAGGACTCGAACCCAGAGCCCCTTGTTTACAAAACTACAATATTAACATTTTGCCATCAGATTTTATGAGGACTCAAACCCGAACCTTTTGATTACAAGGCAATAAAAACCATGCACCACACTCCACTCGGTCTCAGAACCCAATAGATATCAATTCAAGATTCCTGGGATTTTGACAGAAAAACATACTATAAGCTTAATTTCTGGTGTGGCCAAAAATATATCACTTTTTGACAAGTTTATGGACAAAAATCTGGCTGATGCAACTTCTGTAAGTATGCACAAATCAATCTGAAGAGCTCTTACTTTCTGAAAAATTCCCGAGGGCATTTTTTACAAAAATCTTGAATTATAAGAGCTCCACACTTGAGCAAAAAACTCATATGGGCATGTTGAGCAAGTTTTAAGTATAGCCAAAGCTGCTGGAGGGGGGTTCGTACTTTCTCGAGTTTATAATATCATCAATACTACTACTATTAAAATATAATAGCCTACTCTTCTTTAATGACGTCAACTTACAAAACGGTTAGTGACAAACGTGTAGATATTTGGTTACTAAGAGATGGTGTTTTTTTTTAACACCATTAAGCCTTGTTTCCATTATATGAAACACCCAATATGCTGACCAAGGCAGTAAGGAAGAAGAATGAAGGAAGGAAGGAAGAAGAATGAAGGAAAAAGAGCGTGAGATAAAGAGTCCAACCACATTCTCTTTCAGGTGAAAGTACAGTTGACAAGGGAAAGCCACCTGCTAGAATGTATCAGAACAACTTTCTAATAGTCTGGAGGGGAGTAATGTTTGTGTATATATATCGTCCTGTTTTGTACCTTGTTACATTGGTACTTGGTGCAGAGTCTGAAGAAGACCTTGCTAGAAGGTTGAAACTTTACGTTTAGTTTATGTTTTATAATAAAATAAATTATTGCCTTGGTCAGCATATTGGGTGTCTTACTGTATGTGAAGTGTGAAGAATACTGATAGTGTTGTATTGTGAAATAGTTTGTGAAAATTTGACAACTGTAATTGAGAAACGGTTATTCAATACTATTATTATTCTTATCCTTTAGTGTTTCTCTTAAAATATAAAGTATATCGATCGAACTATTATTAGTAATGATATATACCCTATTTATTTCCCGCTTAAAGGTTACTTATTACCATTTGATTTTCTTTAAATAAATTTGCTATTCATAATGGATTTCCTGCATTAATATGTACCCGTGGAGCGGAGAGTGCGTGTGATGTGTGTGTGTGTGGGAAAGAGATATATATATATATATATATATATATCTTAATATAACTCAGCACCAGTGATGTTCCGTAGACTATAAGTTTGCGTCTACATGCGTTGTCTACACGTAATCTACGCGTACATTACATTGGGTTGTAGTTTACATAGACTACGTAGACAATCTAAAGTACATAAAAATTAATTTTCAAGGGTTTCATGAAAGGAAAGTGACATTTTCAACTATATTGGTTCCTAACGAAATGAAAAGAATCCTACTTACAACAAAATTTCTCTTCTCTTCTATCATCATCTATGGAAGAAGATAAATAGTATGCAAAAAAGACAACAGATGGCAGTCGTGAGGCAAGAGTGGTCTTTTCCCCAAAATAAACACTAGAATATTTCTCTTAGGTTTCTTCCTAGGTGAGAAATTTGGAAGAAAGAATATGAAAAATTCCTTTCACACATCAGCAACTGATACGCGGTGTAATTTTCTTTTAATTCCACGGCGCACTTTGCTAAGTTATCACCTTTCGCAATGTTGTTTACATAGATTACGTAATCTACGTGTATAAAATAGTCTACGTGTAGAATGTAGACTATCGTTGTTTACGCGTAGACGCACATCACTGCTCAGCACCAGATCAAGAAAGTTAACACTGAAAATTATAATACATGGCCATGTAATATCCTGTAATATTCTGTGATCTTAAAAATTACAAAAATATCATAATAATTAATGCAAGGAAACGGTAAAAAATATAAATAATATGGCCTATTAGATTAAGAAACTAAAATTCTAACTGCTATAATTTTGACCTACCCTGCTTTCAGCATAATTACATTGAGAAATAGACAAGTGTGGTGTACTTACATTACTTTTCGCCAAGCCATTTTTCTCACGAATATTTTTTGCATCAATGCGCAAAAAAAAAGTAATTTGCATGCCAAATATCATTGAATAAAACTCAAAATTAGCGGAGTGTATTTTTCAACATACTTTATAAACACACTTTGCATAAGTTAGGCATTAGAGTCGATAATATCACCATACTTCCTACGTAAAAACTGGACAAATTTTCATGATAATTATTTCTGCCGACGTTTCAAGTTTTTTTTGTTTTTTTCCCCAAAGGAATTTGCCGTTAGAAGCTACAAGGACAGAAAGGCAAATACCAACGTAAATTTACTTAATGGAAAAAAACTAAACCGGATGTTGTTTCATGAATGAAAGAGTACAACCAGTGTACTACAGGATAACGATTACTTCGCAAATTTTTAGTACTTTCGGAAGCTGACACATGTTTTACGTTAACGTAAAGAAACTCTTTTTCTTTCATGAGTCGTAATATGAATTATAATCAGAAGTATAATATATTTTCGTGCATGCCCAGTATTTTTTTATTCTACAGGACAAAGAGGAACGTTTTTAATGGTTCTTGGAAGTACGAAGCATGTAAATAATTTTGGCTTGAATTTTTTTAATCGTCCCACTTTAAAAAGTTAAAAATGTAAAGTTATTCCCTGTGCATTTGCCAAAGTTTGGTTTTAATTGTTTGATTGATGTTTTAAGTCCACTTTATGCACAGTAAGGCTAATCGGGACTGGACATACAGTTTAAAGTGGGATCCGAACCACTATGTGCCTCCACCGGGTATCGAACCCGGGACCCCTTGATTGCAAGCGACTACGCTACCACTGCGCCATCGGGAAAGTTTTGCTTTAAGTCAAAGGCTAATTGGTAGTGGGCCTACAGTTTCACGTGCCTCCAGCGGGGATCGAACCCAGGACACCTTGATTGATTGTTGTTTTAAAAGTCCCCTTTATGCACATTTAAGCTATAGTCGGAACTGGACCTTCAGTTCAAAGTGGCGTCCGAACCACTGTGTAATGTGCCTTCATCGGGAATCGAACCCGGGATCCCTTAATTACAAGGCGACGGCATTACAACTTTATCAGCGATGCCCTACCCTCTGCATTTTCTTTTTGATTCATTAACTCCTTAGTTCTTTCTAAATTGGACTTAAAACAACAATTCAATCGATCAATTCTTAGTTCATTGTAATCTAGAAGTTTGATGTTCCCCAGGGACATAGGCTGTGGTGTATGTGGGGTCAAATTGTATATATACAGGGTGTATCATAAGTAATAGCGCAAACTGACACAGTTGAAAGTACACGATAATAGAAGCAAGAAAGTCTCAGTAAACATGGTTCTGCAAACGAGCCGTTTTCGAGATAATTGAGAATGTGTGGTTACAAGCCGCCACTGACTTCATTGTTTGTAAACGTCGTCCTAGTTGGTAAAATGCTAATAATGTGCGCGAATGTGTGGTTAGAAGCCGTCACTGATTGCATTTTATAAACACCGAGTGCTTTACTCCTTGCGCATTCCGAGGTTTGCTCTTTGTTTACAAAACAGAACATTTCCGAGAGGTGGCGTTGGAATCAAACAGGATGGATACAATCAGTACACAGTCTAATCGTACTGTGGGAGTCACGTCAATTGTGCTGTACTGCCTAGTGAAAATGGAAACTTACAATGGAACCAGATGCAAGGACGACACTTTGAACACCTCCTTTAACAGGTACAAGTGTACAGTAATTGTAACATACTAACGTTTGTTAAAGTAAGTAGAATGTTCAATAAAACCAATGAGATCTAACTGTATTATTAGCATTTTTCTAACTAGGACGACGTTTACAAACAATGAAGTCAGTGGCGGCTTGTAACCACACTTTCGTAATTATCTCGAAAACGGCTCGTTGGAGAACCATGTTTACTGAGATTTTTTTCTTCTATTATCGTGTACTTTCAACTGTGTCAGTTTGCGCTATTACTTATGATACACCCTGTATATGTATAAAACTTAATATGGCTTATAAATTATATTGTTTTCTATATACTAATAATATTCATTACATAATATTTAACAAAACAAAGAAACACTAAGTTTTCATTAAAATATAGTAGTAGTTTTTAAAAATATATATATTGAATGATTATTATTACATTTATATATAACTTGGTCTATATTCCAAGACGTACAATTACTAGAGAGATTAAATAGATTGTGATACACATGCCAAATTTGCAAATAAATAGCACGGAAGTTTTCTTTAAAATGTTATAGTAAAGTTCCTCTAAGGCAAGGGAAATTTAGGACCGGGGGGGGGGGGGGGCACTTGGAAGTTTCGAAGAGCCAGTGTCCCCCTCGCTTGTAATGATGTTCCTGGGGCCATTAGATAGCGTAGAGGTTCTAGGTTCGAATCCTGGGTATGTCTTAAATGTGTGTGTGTTATGATTTTCTTAATCGTTCATAATCGTAATAGTGATTAACCCTGGAGGTTAAAAAAAGCCAGCACCGAAATCCAGCATTCATATTGTTTCAGTTTTGTTGGGGGACAAGTCGCCGCAGCCTTTCCGCCCTCTTACTTACTACCAATGATGTGCCGTAGACTATAAGTTTACGTCTACATGCGTTGTATACACGTAATCTACGCATAGATCTACATAGACTACGTAGACAATCTAAAGTGCATTAAAATTAATTTTCAAGGGTTTCATGAAAAGAAAGTGAAATTTTCAACTATATTGGTTCCTAACAAACTGAAAAGAATTCTATTTACAATAAAATTTCTCTTCTCTTCTATTATCAACTAAGGAAGAAGATAAATAGTATGCAAGAGAAACAACAGATGGCACTCGTGAGCCGAGAGTGGTCTTTTCCCCATAAAACACTAGAATATTTCCTATATTAGGTTTCCTCCTAGGTGAGAAATTGTTCTAATTTGGAAGAAAGAGTATGAAAAATTCCTTTCACACATCAGCAACTGATACGCGGTGTAATTTTCTTTTAATTCCACGGCGCCCTTTGCTAAGTTATCACCTTTCGCAATGTTGTTTACATAGATTACGTAATCTACGTGTATAAAATAGTCTACGTGTAGAATGTAGACTATCGTTGTTTACGCGTAGACGCACATCACTGCTCAGCACCAGATCAAGAAAGTTAACACTGAAAATTATAATACATGGCCATGTAATATCCTGTAATATTCTGTGATCTTAAAAATTACATAAATATCATAATAATTAATGCAAGGAAACGGTAAAAAATATAAATAATATGGCCTATTAGATTAAGAAACTAAAATTCTAACTGCTATAATTTTGACCTACCCTGCTTTCAGCATAATTACATTGAGAAATAGACAAGTGTGGTGTACTTACATTACTTTTCGCCAAGCCATTTTTCTCACGAATATTTTTTGCATCAATGCGCAAAAAAAAAAGTAATTTGCATGCCAAATATCATTGAATAAAACTCAAAATTAGCGGAGTGTATTTTTCAACATACTTTATAAACACACTTTGCATAAGTTAGGCATTAGAGTCGATAATATCACCATACTTCCTATGTAAAAACTGGACAAATTTTCATGATAATTATTTCTGCCGACGTTTCAAGTTTTTTTTGTTTTTTTCCTCAAGGAATTTGCCGTTAGAAGCTACAAGGACAGAAAGGCAAATACCAACGTAAATTTACTTAATGGAAAAAAACTAAACCGGATGTTGTTTCATGAATGAAAGAGTACAACCAGTGTACTACGGGATAACGATTACTTCGCAAATTTTTAGTACTTTCGGAAGCTGACACATGTTTTACGTTAACGTAAAGAAACTCTTTTTCTTTCATGAGTCGTAATATGAATTATAATCAGAAGTATAATATATTTTCGTGCATGCCCAGTATTTTTTTATTCTACAGGACAAAGAGGAACGTTTTTAATGGTTCTTGGAAGTACGAAGCATGTAAATAATTTTGGCTTGAATTTTTTTAATCGTCCCACTTTAAAAAGTTAAAAATGTAAAGTTATTCCCTGTGCATTTGCCAAAGTTTGGTTTTAATTGTTTGATTGATGTTTTAAGTCCACTTTATGCACAGTAAGGCTAATCGGGACTGGACCTACAGTTTAAAGTGGGATCCGAACCACTATGTGCCTCCACCGGGTATCGAACCCGGGACCCCTTGATTGCAAGCGACTACGCTACCACTGCGCCATCGGGAAAGTTTTGCTTTAAGTCAAAGGCTAATTGGTAGTGGGCCTACAGTTTCACGTGCCTCCAGCGGGGATCGAACCCAGGACACCTTGATTGATTGTTGTTTTAAAAGTCCCCTTTATGCACATTTAAGCTATAGTCGGGACTGGACCTTCAGTTCAAAGTGGCGTCCGAACCACTGTGTAATGTGCCTTCATCGGGAATCGAACCCGGGATCCCTTAATTACAAGGCGACGGCATTACAACTTTATCAGCGATGCCCTACCCTCTGCATTTTCTTTTTGATTCATTAACTCCTTAGTTCTTTCTAAATTGGAATTAAAACAACAATTCAATCAATCAATTCTTAGTTCATTGTAATCTAGAAGTTTGATGTTCCCCAGGGACATAGGCTGTGGTGTATGTGGGGTCAAATTGTATATATACAGGGTGTATCATAAGTAATAGCGCAAACTGACACAGTTGAAAGTACACGATAATAGAAGCAAGAAAGTCTCAGTAAACATGGTTCTGCAAACGAGCCGTTTTCGAGATAATTGAGAATGTGTGGTTACAAGCCGCCACTGACTTCATTGTTTGTAAACGTCGTCCTAGTTGGTAAAATGCTAATAATGTGCGCGAATGTGTGGTTAGAAGCCGTCACTGATTGCATTTTATAAACACCGAGTGCTTTACTCCTTGCGCATTCCGAGGTTTGCTCTTTGTTTACACAACAGAACATTTCCGAGAGGTGGCGTTGGAATCAAACAGGATGGATACAATCAGTACACAGTCTAATCGTACTGTGGGAGTCACGTCAATTGTGCTGTACTGCCTAGTGAAAATGGAAACTTACAATGGAACCAGATGCAAGGACGACACTTTGAACACCTCCTTTAACAGGTACAAGTGTACAGTAATTGTAACATACTAACGTTTGTTAAAGTAAGTAGAATGTTCAATAAAACCAATGAGATCTAACTGTATTATTAGCATTTTTCTAACTAGGACGACGTTTACAAACAATGAAGTCAGTGGCGGCTTGTAACCACACTTTCGTAATTATCTCGAAAACGGCTCGTTGGAGAACCATGTTTACTGAGATTTTTTTCTTCTATTATCGTGTACTTTCAACTGTGTCAGTTTGCGCTATTACTTATGATACACCCTGTATATGTATAAAACTTAATATGGCTTATAAATTATATTGTTTTCTATATACTAATAATATTCATTACATAATATTTAACAAAACAAAGAAACACTAAGTTTTCATTAAAATATAGTAGTAGTTTTTAAAAATATATATATTGAATGATTATTATTACATTTATATATAACTTGGTCTATATTCCAAGACGTACAATTACTAGAGAGATTAAATAGATTGTGATACACATGCCAAATTTGCAAATAAATAGCACGGAAGTTTTCTTTAAAATGTTATAGTAAAGTTCCTCTAAGGCAAGGGAAATTTAGGACGGGGGGGGGGGGGCACTTGGAAGTTTCGAAGAGCCAGTGTCCCCCTCGCTTGTAATGATGTTCCTGGGGCCATTAGATAGCGTAGAGGTTCTAGGTTCGAATCCTGGGTATGTCTTAAATGTGTGTGTGTTATGATTTTCTTAATCGTTCATAATCGTAATAGTGATTAACCCTGGAGGTTAAAAAAAGCCAGCACCGAAATCCAGCATTCATATTGTTTCAGTTTTGTTGGGGGACAAGTCGCCGCAGCCTTTCCGCCCTCTTACTTACTACCAATGATGTGCCGTAGACTATAAGTTTACGTCTACATGCGTTGTATACACGTAATCTACGCATAGATTACATTGAGTTGTAGTTTACATAGACTACGTAGACAATCTAAAGTGCATTAAAATTAATTTTCAAGGGTTTCATGAAAAGAAAGTGAAATTTTCAACTATATTGGTTCCTAACAAACTGAAAAGAATTCTATTTACAATAAAATTTCTCTTCTCTTCTATTATCAACTAAGGAAGAAGATAAATAGTATGCAAGAGAAACAACAGATGGCACTCGTGAGCCGAGAGTGGTCTTTTTCCCATAAAACACTAGAATATTTCCTATATTAGGTTTCCTCCTAGGTGAGAAATTGTTCTAATTTGGAAGAAAGAGTATGAAAAGTTCTCCTCACACATCAGCAACTGATACGCAGTATAATTTTCTTTTAATTCAACGGCGCCCTTTGCTAAGTTATCACCTTTCGCCATGTTATTTACATAGACTACGTCATCTACGTGTATATAATTGTCTACGTGTAGAATGTAGACTATCGTTGTTTACACGTAGACGCACATCACTGCTTTCGACGGACGGTTAAGTTCAGTTCTGAGCTATTTGCTTCATTGAGCTAGATAGTACCTCGCCAAATTGTACCGTTTATGAGGTATAATTAAATTCTCAAGGAAAAAATATGATTCGGTCTCGTTAACTAGCCCCTTGCTTCAGTGTGACCTTGCTTTGATTGTTATTGCGACATTATACTGTGCTTGTTACTTTAGATTTGCTTATATTTCGGTTCAGCTCTCAATTTGTGTACAATATTTCCCTGGGCAAATTCGTGGGAGAACAATGACCATTGTTGTTTTGTTGTTATAATAATAATTATTATCAACAATCATGGACGTCCTCAGGATTTCCAGCGGGGTGCAAACAAGGCACATTTCCCCCATACTAGTGTTGTCCAGTCAAAAAAACATTGCTTAAAATTGAATTTATCATGTTCACGCAATAATTAACATATATTGTTGTGATTGATTTGATTGATTGATTTCACTTCGCTTTTTGTGCCACTTTTGGCTAATTTGCGAAGATGGGGATGGTTGATGATATGATGAAATTGATGAATGGACACTCACAAACAAGATTCGAACCCGGGAACCCTAGCGTCGTAGCGCGATGTGCTAACCACTCCGCCACGAGGGCCGGCATATATATATTGTTGTGGCTGAAATGAAATTATATTTGTGAAATATAAAATTTTTGGTTCATTTTCATTTTCCAGGGAGGGGTCCGTGGCCCACCCTTGCCCCCACCTTACCCGACGTTCATGTTAATAATAGGACCCAAAACTAGCATTTACTCTTCAACTCTTGGTTCTACCGTATAGTTTTCAAATATGACTGTCGCTTTCTCGTTCCAAGACACAATTTATAAACATATTGCTATTTTGAAGGCAGTAATTAAAACCTTTAAAATATGTAAATAATTTTTAAGAACAGGCTTGGTACATATTGTCAGTTTTTGACAACAGACAGACGAGTTGTCAGTGTAGACACTGATGTGAGAAAGCACCAAATGATATCTTTTCAGGAACAAATTTACATTTCAAAATGTGAGGGAAATGTTTGTGTTACTGATATTACCATTATATTGTTATGGAGAAAGATGGTATGAGTGAATATTTACTTGTGATGGTAGGGATGCTTATGTCTAAACGCATGGCAATGAAATTAGGCGGGTGGCAGAAGTTCGCGATGTTGCCACGTCTGAGCACAACTCTGTGTGTTCGGATGTTTAAGAGAATGAAAGAGCTCGTTGTAGAGTTGGTCTTTGTAATCCATGTGATACAAACTGACAGTATTTGCTCGAAAGGTCAGGGATGACACAAAAGTGCCCCGGAGAAAGGTCTGTCTAAGGCTCGAACTAGGCAACCCTGCCCAGTTGACGTTGCCATATAGTGGGCGGGAACCAGCGACTATTGTCCAGCTCTCGCTTTGCCTTTCCCATATGTGGCACCAGCGCAATTCTGCCCAGTCGCCTATTTTCATGGCCGTGCGTTTAGTGGGGGACCTCCCCCCGGTTAATTCGCGCCCTTCTCGTATGGCTAATGGGACAACGGTGTGAATTGTGTCTGCAAAAGCAGCATAACAACCAGCTTCGAGAAGTTTTTCTTGCTGAGTAACGATCGGTTACAGATAGTAATGTAGTACCTTTGTAGATATTACTTCTACCTAAACCCCGTACCAGTTAACTGTAGACCAGGCGAACGAGAAGCAGTCTCTGCGGAAGTAGTGACGCGAGACAACTCCGCCAATGAACAGTGAGAGATCTGAGCAAGATCAATCCACTCTTTTCCATTCTTACCGATTTCCTTTAGGTCCATCTCAACGTTATCTCTCCATCTTCGTCTTGGCCTTCCTACAGGTTTCTTACCATCAGGTTTCCCAACAAGAATCCTGTAAACTTTTCTTTCCTTTCTCATTCGTGCCACATGACCTGCCCACCTAAGTCTTCTTGATTGAATTATTCTAATAATATCTGGACAGGAATACAAATTGTGTAATCTTCTCCACTCACCTGTCTCCTCATTCCTTTTAAACTCCGTACCAGCTAACTGTAGACCAGGCGAACGAAAACAAGTCTCTGCGCATGTATAGTGACGCGAGACGGCTCCACCAAGGAACAGTGAGAGAAACGGGATTGTGTAATGGGCGACGGGAGTTACCCGAATTCTTCCTTCGCTATGCAGCATTGCAAACTTTTGAAAGAGATAATACCGGACGCACATGGCAAACGGACCCTATTTTTGTCTCCTGGCCCGTACGATTGGTTTAAGAATTTCTTAGGGAAATATTAGGGATAAAACTGCAAGAGCAAATTTTGACAAGCCGTGCATTTAGCGTACGGACCAAGGTCTGGACCGTAAGGTTGGCAACACTGCGGTTTCACCACTCGATTTTCCTCTTCCTCCTCTGCCGATAGGCTATGCGCTGCCCTGCTCTGCAGTTAGGTGGGACAGGCTATACCATAGCTTACTTACGTCACATCACACAATAATTTTCTTACAACCTATCATATTTTGAGAATCAATTCTATTAATTCTACACGTACGAGTTCACACAAAAAATGATCAAAAGGGATAATTGAAGGGCCAGGGGGAAAAACGATGAATGTTCATTCGAGACAATTTGCCAGGAAATGAAAAACAAAGTATTTCTTTCCATAAGAACGTTAATATATGCCAAAATAATAATGCGTTTTTCAGGCACTTCTCATCGTTTCCCAACCAAGGCCGTTCTCATTCTTATAGTACAGCTTCTGAACTATCAGATGGCGTTGCGATCTCAAAATGGGCGAAAAATCGACATTCATCGTTTTTCCCCCTGGCCCTTCAATTTATGTGGTCCTGGCAATCCTGATTCCGATTTATTGTTACCGTTAGTCCATCCTAATTAAGTAAGGAAAAAAGCAGTGATGTTGGAATCTGGAATTTGTAGGAAAGAAAGGCAAAAACTGCGTTCAGAAATAACCTGCTACTCAATGATTCGTGCGTCCTGGGTAACAACCCAACATGTGAACTTAATACCCTCCACTTGTTAGTGGTGCGTTGAGTTGAAACACTCACGTACCCATAATTTAATCCAGGAAGTATCGGTGAGCGCGGTAATTGTTGATACCAAACGTTTAAATATTCATTTGCCCCCACTCCTTGCCTCCATATGCAGGACGGAACATCCTACAGGGTCTGGATAGAACATCATAACCAAAACGTTTTTCCATCACGTTGTGACTTATACGTGTATGGAATGGATTTTTACGTGTTTGCCATTTTTATCCTATTGTCGTAAAACATAAGCTTTAATAAATAATTATTAATAAATATAAGTGTCAATTTTTTCATAATCTTGCGTAAAAAATGTTTTTGGTGATTTTCGCTTAATTCCTTTGCTTTGTCTCCCTCTATAGCCGCGTTTGTCAACCGCCGGCCTGCGACCCTGTAACAGACAGACTTTGGCATGAAACGGGCGCGAGAGTTTCTCCTGAAATTTGTCATTTTTAGGTTAAGGATTCATTAATTGCAACATGCATAGGCGCCGACTCCATGGAGCTTGGGGGTGCTCGACCCCCCCCCCAATATTAACAATGTGGGGGCTTAGCCCACCAAATAATTTGCTTAAGAGGATCAAATGCATTATTTTGCTTCTCTTGTAAAGTTTACTCTGAATTGTGCCACATGAACTTAACTTTAAATACACATTTAAAATTTTCTAGACCGTCAACTTTGGGGGGGGGGGGGGGCTGAGACCGCTAAACCATTAACTTTGGGGAGGCTATGACCAGAGACAGCAAAACACATGCCTTATTACTATATACTAAGTATGTAATTATGAGTATTGTTAAAATGTTTACTAAAAAGAGTTTCAAAAGACGACGTGCATGAACTAGGGTAGTGGATGGGACGTTCGGGCTACAAATGGCTCTCACATGACATTCAGAACGAGATCATTGATATATTAGGGAGATCCGTTTTGCGCTCCGTGGTAGCAGATATTAAAAGTCGGGAATATTTTGCTATTATGGTTGACGAAACTTGTGACATATCCATCCGTGGACAATTAATATTCTGCATTCGAACTGTGAATAAAAAAAATATATTTTTGAGGAATTCATGGGCTTTTATTAGGGGTGTGCGGGACGGGATGGAGACGGGAAAAATGTTCAATTTCCCGATTAAGTCGGGAAACTTTTGGGACGGGAAATGTTCGAAATTTCCCGAAGCTTTGAAAATCTCGAATTCTACACGTCATTTTCACTTTAAGTGATTTCTGGATTAAAAACTAACAATTTACGATAAGTTCCAGAAATTGACAATGCAGAAAACGTCGAGAAATAACGACGTTTTTAAATGAGCATTCGGTATTTCCCGACTGCTCGGGATCCCCAAAAGTCGAGAAATCATTTCCCGAAGTCGGGTTCGGGACAGGAATTTTTTTTCCCGATCCCGGTCCCGACTTTTCGGGATCCCGCACATCCCTAGCTTTTATGACATTCCGAACACTGAGGCCAAAGCTTAAAAAAGGGAGTGAGTGAGTCATTCATTAATTTATTTCAGTGATCAGAGCCATCCCGTCCAATAATTTTGACAAGTCGGCGCCCCTGGCAACATGCCAATAAAAATCTTCACTTGGCATCTTAATTTGAAGATATATGCTTCTCTTGACAAATTTGTTTCTTCGGGGGGAAGCTGAAAATACATTGCGACCCCCCCCCCCCATCCGCAAAGAGCAATTAAACTGAGCAAATGAATTCTGTAATATTTTTTTCTTGCAAAGAACGTCGAACTACTATTATTTCACAAAAATCTACTAATGCTTTCATCATAATCAAAAAGGGCCCTGGGTTCGCTTCCAGGCGGAGAAACATTTTACAGTGATTCGGGTTTCGCTTTGAAGGTCCAGTCCCGATTGGTATATCTGACCACAAATTAGACCTTGTAATTGTCTGGATGTGAATACAAACGCAAGAAAGCACACACACACACACACACACACACACACACACACACACACACACACTGATGTATACAGGGTGTATCATAAGTAATAGCGCAAACTGACACAGGTGAAAGTACAAGATAATAGAAGCAAAAAGTCTCAGTAAACATTGGTCCGCAAACGAGCCGTTTTCGAGATAATTGCGAATGTGTGTTTACAAGCCGCCACTGACTTCATTGTTTGTAAACGTCGTCCTAATTGGTAAAATGCTAATAATGTGTGCAAATGTGTGGTTAGAATCCGTCACTGATTGCATTTTGTAAACACCGAGTGCTTTACTCCTTGCGCGGTCCGAGGTTTGCTCTTTGTTTACAAAACAGAACATTTCCGAGAGGTGGCGTTGGAATCAAACAGGATGTATAAAAAGAGCAAACCTCGGAACGCACAAGGAGTCAAGCACTTGGTGTTTACAAATTGCAATCATTGACGGCTTCTAATCACACATACGCACACATTATTAGCATTTTACCAATTAGGACGACGTTTACAAATGCTAAAATCAGTGGCGTCTTGTAACGACACATTCGCAATTATCTCGAAAACAGCTCGTTTGCGGACCAATGTTTACTGAGACTTTTTTGCTTCTATTATCATGTACTTTCAACTGTGTCAGTTTGCGCTATTACTTATGATACGCCCTGTATAGTGTCCACATTTTCCGCCATACATTCCATTTACATGCTAATACTACTTTCATTCTTGTGATAAATACCAAAGGCTTGTTCGTCTTGTGCTCTGTTTATTTTAAATCTTGACAATAGACAATGCATTTGTCACTGTGACATTCTTGACAAAAACAGAACGCTTCCCAGATGACCTATGACGTAGAACACCACGTGCTCATCACGGAACAAACAGAATGCAAGCTCGAGCATTGGCGTGAAGGTCATTGCATAATTTAATATACTTCCATTGCTTCCTGCGGTACTGAACGCAGTTTCAGTAAGACATAAATCTGTCTTCAGGGACAATTGAAGATTCGCGATTTAGCACTTAAAAGAAAGTTTGGTTGGCCTAATCCATATTTTGTGTTTAACTGTAATGCAAAATCCAATGTCATGTAAGGATAATATATGTTATTCATCTAGGTGAGTGTTTAATGATCCATAGTTAAATTTCTTTGTACCAAACTGTACGTTAAGGCCCAGAACTGACCTCTTTCAAATGCCCCTCGGAAGAACCAAAATGGCGGAAGCTGAATCCCTGAGGAGAATGTACAAGTTATTTAATTCAGTTTCTAAGACTAATGCCAGTATACGAGGTAATTGTATCTATCCGCTGAATTTCTGTATGTTTTTGTTTTGTTTATTGAATTTTGGTTTTCATTCAGCTTGTAAGGTTATACCCAACAGTTTAGCGTAATTTATTATTGTTTTTTTCTTCTCGCAATTGTTCTTAAATGTAAAATGTTTATTGCGTCATTCATATTTCTTGTTAATTTTCTTTGTTATGTTGTTTATGTAATGCTGTCATCCCATATTGAACACTGTAATTGAGCATGCGCCTGTTGTGTTTCAATTAAATATATAAATAAATATTTAATTCCATAATTTGATTAAAATAACTAAATGAAGACCCAGGGGGAAAAACGATGAATGTCGATTTTTTGCCCATTTTGAGATCTCAGCGCCATCTGATAGCTCTGAATCTGTACTATAAGAATGAGAACGGCCTTGGTTGGGAAACGGTGAGAAGTGCCTGAAAAACGCATTATTATTTTGGCATATATTCACGTATTTATGAATAGAAATACTTGTTTTTCATTTCCTGGCAAATCGTCTCGAATGAACATTCATCGTTTTTCCCCCTGCCCCTTCAAATATACCCTTCGGGTGTCCGAGAAGTCTTTGTATGAAAACAAAAATTAACTGTATCCGCTATATGCAACATAGACATGAAAAAATGGTACCAAAATGTTCGGAAACTATTCAAGTTTTATTGGCAATAGGAAAGAAATCAATAAATCTCCACGTGAGCACCCTTGGTAGCACGGAGTACATCTAGTCGAAATTCAACTTTTCGCCATGCATTAGCCAACATCAAAGGAGGGATTCATGTGATGACTTGGGTTATCCGTTGTTGCAGAGTTGCAAGATCGGATGCAGGAGTTCTGTAGACATTGTCTTTCACATAACTCCATAGAAAAAATCTAAAGGGGTTATGTCTGGAGATCGTTCAGGCCACGCCGTCGGTCCATCTCGACCAATCCATTTTCCAGGAAATGTCTGTTCAAGGTAGGAACGAACCTCCAGACTCCAATGTGGCGGTGCACCGTCTTGTTGAAAGATATCATCTGGGTGGTATTCTAGCAATTGAGGAACAGCAAACAATTGCAACATGTCGAGATACACTCCAGATGTTACGGTGTCCTCACAGAAAAAGAATGGTTCGATTATTCTGTCATGCAGCAGCGCGCACCAAACGTTCACCTTCGGGTTGCCCATGGTCGACTTCCTCACCTCATGAGGGGGCTCTTTACCCCAGATACGCACGATGTTTGAAACTGTCTCTGCACTGTTTTTTGTGACCTGCTCTCGTGAAACCACAGGACACACTCAGCCTTTTTCTGATTTGTGTACATTTCCGGTTTGCTGGACACTGGCACTGCTACACTACTGCAACGGTACAGAAATCTGAAACAAAAAAAACTTGAATAGTTTCCGAACATTTTGGTACTATTTTTTCATGTCTATGTTGCATATAGCGGATACAGTTAATTTTTGTTTTCATACAAACACTTCTCGGACACCCATTTAGATATCTTACACTTTTTTAATACATATAAATCCATTTCCATGATTATAGATGTGGCATTAGACTTAACACTGAAGAACAAACATGATGCTGATAGCTGCCCCCAACCGCATGAAGACAAAGGAGACACAGAGGAGGAGTTTCATCGAATTCATTAGTTTAGGTTTACTAACTACCTCGCATTAGCACTTGCCCCATTTAGCCTACAGCTAACAGGTGGCGTTGTTCCAAATAATTGCTCCACGTATCAATCTTCGTAATGGAGAATTAACGATATTCACCCGGGAGGGAACTTTTTCTCGTACGTTTCAGGTTTTGGCCCTGACACACAAGGCTCTTATAGCCAATGGCTGCGTTGAAAATAACACGTCTGCACTCAGGGCAGTGGTTCATTTAGGATGGCAGAAACAAACAGCATTGAGAACCAGAACGGAACCCCCCCCCCTCCCCAATAAGAAGGTGTTGATTAGACATGCAGAGAATTCAAACAAAAATGTGTTACAGCTTGTTTCTCCCTAAATATATTATTTCTCATTTGCCCACTAATTATTATCTAATCTTCATGAACTGCTATCGGTATTTACAAACATTTTTTTTTCAAGGAATCTAGAGTTCGATATCCGGTGGAAGCACTATGTAACAAAACTGAGTGCACGGGCCTAATTCATTTATAAGGAATGTGACTGTAATTGATTTTTGTTTCATTACAAATCAATGATCCCTAGTCTCTGTGGTTCGGTACCCATGGTTAGAGTTAACCAATGGAGAAGCAGAAAGAGGTAGATATTGAATTTGGTTATGTACAGTCACCGACAATAGAAATTTGACACCTATATCCTTAAATGCTGGCTTTCCTGCAACGCGCTACCTAAGTATACGGCGATGAGCCGACTTCAATAGCAACTTTTCACTAGGAAGTTCTTCTATCGCTGTGGAATTAGGCAACACACGTAACGTGTGATCTAGATGTCATATTTCTAAAGTCATAATTTTTACTTAAACATATAATATGACTGAGGCTATTGACTAAATTTAATATTTTTGACTAAGCCTAACCTAACCTAACCTAGAGTGTTGGCTTTTATACGAGCACTAGCTCATTGTCCGGCATTGCCCGGGTATTTATTTATCCCAATCTTCTATTAGACAGGAAAATAATGGATTGCAACTATAGTGCAAAATGAACTTGGAGTTGAACGGCATTGGGAGTGTCACTATTCATCTTACTGACCCCGAGAACTATGGATTCCACACTAATATCGGTCGTTTTCGACCCTTCCCACCCCACCACTAGGCGTACCAGGGGTGTCTTACCCCCACAGTATTTCTTTCCAGATTATAAGTGATATGTGTTTAAATTGCTCCAGGATAGCAATATCGCACCTTCTGTGTAGGCAACCAACTTCGCCGTGCTGTGTTGCAGGAAGCATAACTTGCAGGATATGACACGAAAATGCCACGCAACAGACTATTGTTTTATGTCACCTTACCACCCCCAACCCTATGGGTGCCGGGGGTGTCTTACCCCCACTGTATTTATTTCGAGATTGTAAGTGATACGTGTACCAAGTTTGGTTGAAATCGCTTCAGGCGTTCGAGAGTTATTGCTGAACAAACAAACGCACAGATATACACAATTACATATTATCGTGCTTTTTTCCTTCTTCAAATCTGGCTGTAGAATAGATTTTTCTAAGCTTGGGGAACAAATGAAGATTCAGGGCTTTCATTGCGCTATTGATAAGAAAGTCTGATGCGATATGACCGTATTATAAGGAAAGAAGATACTGGGGAGGCATGTCGGCCATATTGTGACGTCAACTGCAACAGATTTAGAGTCTGGAAGCTATGTTTTAGAGTAGGATGAAGGGTTGGTGCACTTTTGCATTGGAATGGAATCTGTCGAAGCGTTTCAAGATGGCGGACTTTGAACGCACCGTACACAAACTTTTGAAAATACACCGGATTTAATATTGTAATTTCGTCTACCCTTATTTATCAGTTTTGAAATTATTTACATTTAATCGTATATCCCAAACAAAACAAAATTTTTATTTTAAATATGTTTTTATAATGCATAATGAAGGCAGAAAAGATAATTTGGTGCATTATTTTGAGTTATAATAAGGATTTCTCTTTTTTTATTTAGCGTTTTTCCTTTAGTGGGTGGCTGCCTTGTTGTTTTTGTGTGCCCTCCCTTCTTTCCAGAATTTCACACAGCGCCCCAGCGGACACTTTGGAAAACATTTACATGAAGATTGCCCTTAGATTGCATGGGCAGAACAGATCAAGTAGAAAACCTAAGCCAAACTGTAATGGAAAACAACCTTGGAATAATACTTCACCAAAATGGGCAAATAGAACCAGAAGTCTCAAATCGTGTCCGAAAAGCAAATAACACATATTATCAATTGAACCAGACAATATTTGGACAACGAGAAATAGGAGTGGATTGATTTGGTGTTTTAAGTCCAATTTATGCACAGTAAGGCTAATCGGGACTAAACCTACAGTTTAAAGTGGGATCCGAACCACTATGTGCCTTCACCGGGAATCGAACCCGGGACCTCTTGATTACAAGGCGACGATGCTACCACTGCGCCATCGGGGAGGCCTAACGAGAAATAGGAACGAAGAGCAAACTATATAGATCAGCAATACAACCAATGCTACTATACGGAAGTGAGAGCTGACCAACGAAAGGAAAGAAACTTGGTAAGATAGCAACCGTAGAAATGAAGTTCTACCGAAAGATAGTAGGAAGAACAAGAAGGCACAGAGTCAGAAGTGAAAGAATAAGGGAAGAGATGCAGCCATCATCAATCAAAAGACAGATGAAATGGTTTGGCCATGTAACCAGAATGGAAGAGGAAAGGATACCCAAGCAGTTTTTGGAGGCAAGACCTGAAGGAAGAAGTCCCAGAGGAAGACCAAGGAAGACACATGAGGATACGGTGGAAGAAATAGGAAGGAAAAGAGGGAAGACACTCCAAGAAAAGGTGCCCAAGAAGAGAGAAGAATGGAAACATTCCCACGACACTGTAAAGGTATATAAATGGTAGAGAAAGAAGAAGATTGCACTCATTCATCACATTTTCCCGATTTCTTTCAGTGTGGAGAAAGTCCTGCTTAAATGCGATCATTACAAGCTTCATAACTTGAAATTGACAGTCCAGTAGTTACTCCATCAAGAGTGTACTTAACCTTTCGATCAAGGGCCATTCTCTGGGAAGCCACCAACACTAGACGAACTCAGGCACCTCGCAAGCCCTTTGGTGAGAATGAGATAAATGTTACGTGCCTGGAGAGCAAAGTACGTGTAAATAGTTACGGGAGTTACAGATAGATGGCAGCACTAGGGCGAAGACGAAAGAATAAAGTTGCTGCTTATCTATAAAAACGTAAGACTAGAGGCATTCAAAAATAGACAACATTAGATAAAGTCTCTTTTCATCCTACCAAATGCTTGATTAAATAAGTAAAGTCATGTACATACATTACCAAAGGTTTATTCTGAACCATTAGAAAGTACAGAAACGTTGACTTTCTACAAGTATAAATCACATTTATTTGGATGAACTGAACATTTCTTTCTGATTTTACTTTCAATTTCATATAGTCACATTATTTTCCTATCTTTTAAGCCATTGGAGCGGTAATTTCACATAAGTTTGAATGTAATCTCAGTTATAATATTCGTTAATGGATTAGTTGTGCATATTAACTAACTAACTAACTCCCTAGCCTTCTTAAACCCGAAGGTTCATGGCTGCAGTAACACAGGCCTTCCATCTGTCCCTATCCTGAGCAAGATCTATATACTCTTTTTCCATCCCTACCGATATCCTTTAGGTCCATCTCAACGTTACCCCTCCATCTTCGTCTTGGTCTACCTACTGGTCTCTTACCATCAGGTTTCCCAACAAGAATCCTGTAAACTCCTCTTTCCTCTCCCATTCGTGCCACATGCCCTGCCCATCTAAGTCTTCTTGATTTAATTATTCTAATAATATCTGGACATGAATACAAATTATGTAGTTCTAAATTATGTAACCTTCTCCACTCACCTGTCTCCTCATCCCTTTTAGGTCCAAAGATTTTCCTAAGGATCTTATTTTCAAATACTCTCAATTTATGTTCCTCTTTCAATGTAAGGGACCAAGTTTCACACCCATATAATACTACAGGCAAAATTACTGTTTTGTATATTTTAACTTTTAGTTTCTTAGATATTAGAAGAGACGACAAAAGTTTATGAAGAGAGAAGTAACATGCATTTCCTCAATTAAGACTACTTTTTATTTCCTCTTTAATATAATTTTCATTTGTTAGTATTACTGCTAAGTAATTAGTTGTGCATACTCTTTCCTAAAAGTTAGGTTGCGTATTGCCTGGTCAGTTTCATATACAAATGTCTGCGAATTGCACTATTCGGAATAATTATTATGTGATTTTCAAGCTACATGTAATATGACATATTACAATATTTTTCTTTCAATACTAATTATTCTTACATAATGTGCGATGTATACAGCATTTCTTACTTTTGATTGAGTAGTGCAGATATATATTTTCGGACTAACATTAATAATACGATTTCTTTAAATTTGGTAATTTCTTATCTGATTATGGCAACCCTGCCATCTAACGTTCACTTAATGTTGATTTATTCCGTAAAAATTGCAGAACAAAAACAAAGCTCAGTGTTTTCTTTGTTCTTCACTAATATCATATTGTTTGAATAATTCCTGCTGATTCTGGAAATAGGAACTACAGTTCAGGGAGTGGCCCTGACGGAATTTCCGAAAAATATGATCGAACTCGTAAAAGTGCGAAGATAAGGTGTTAGCATTGCGAACTGTACAGGGTGTTCCTGCGGTTCCAAGTGCCAAAACCTCTTTAGCCTCCTACAATGCATTTTCCGTTTACGATGTTCGCTGTGAATAGTGGCGGCTATTCCGTGTTCCGCCCCTGGGGTAATTAACTTACGGCCCGCTACCGCTACCGCGGCCCCGTTTTTCTCTATAGAGTCCCTTATAAAGGCATGTGTTAATGTTATAAAAATGTAAGTTTCGTAGCACGTAGATCTCTCAAAATTACCTTCCGCGCTAGTTAAAAACTTCCTTTCTTAGAAGAAACTTCAATTTGGACGAAAATATTTAAAATTCCTTGCGAAATCGAGGATTTAGAATGTGACCACGGAACCTACTTTCCCTTGGTAGATAAGGTTTAGCATAATGAAGGGGAAAAAGTGGCAAAAAGTGGAGGGCAACTGCCTCTCCCCCCTCCCCAATCGCCGCCACTGACTGTGAATCAATAACTCCACAGAATACTTCTACCAGAATTAGCAAATGTCGAAGCAGTTGACGTAACTTTTCTCAAACCACATGCTGCCGCTTGCTATTTTTTAAAAAGAAGTGTTATAGTATATCCTGAGTTAGTAATGCTCCAAGAGGTGGTTGATGGGGCCTACCACCCCCTCCCCTCTTGTGTGTCAGCAAGGTTACACACCTTCTGCTTAATGAAATGCCACTGGATACATTTGAGTATAATTTCTGCAATGATTTCAACAGAATTCTCTGTGTGACTATATGTGTACAGGGTGACCTTAAAATACTATTCATAATATTATTTTGTTAAGCTGTAACCTTTTTTTCACGTGGCAAATGTTGGCTTCAAGGCGAAGCTCTAGAAATGCTTGGATTCTAATGTAAAATACACAGGATATTTATAATAGTTTCATCTTGAATGTGACTTTACAGTCGCCCTATATAATAAAATATATTGCTGAAACAGAATATAATTCAGTCAGTGACTCAAAAAAACTATAAAGAAATGAAAGGGGCTTAAAATTTGTACGTCCTTTTTTATCTTACTGCTGCCTCAGTGACATTTGTATATCAAAAAGGCCATTTAGACATACGAGAACCTTCAACAGGTTTATATGGAGGTATGGCTAGGAATCCAAATGCCTTGGTAAGCGAGAAGTTTGGCTCCAATAATGTGCGACCATGCTTTCAAATTAATATGCCAGGGACCTTGTAAGAAACGTACCACTCACCTTATTCATAACCATGAATGACACGCTAATCACTACTTTGGAGCGAGTTTATTCCACTCCCTTGTGTTAAGTTTGGACACTGACCATTCCCAAACCGTTGTGCGTAGTAAGTGTGTGTGTGAATTGTCAACACTGTAAGTTGCACGCCTTGAAGTGTTGTCTTGGTGTTGATCAAATTTACAAAATGGTAACTTGGAATCGTTACTTGGATTTGCCAACATTCATTCGGCTCACGGGAAAGAGGCAAAGATATCGAAAGCACTTCAGGTGTCATTATTGAAACGGTCAGTTTCAATGGGCCCCACCATTTTTGGCACTTTCCGCTCCTACAAATACCCCAAATGGGTTGCAGACAGTGGCGTGCCCAAGGAGGGTTGGTAGGGGTTGTAACCCTGTGGCCCAGCATTCTTTAAAAAAATAACATCAAAGACAGGAAAAGATGGCAAAATGAGGACTGAGGACGTATATAAAATTACTCTATGTGTAAACCCCCTTTCCAAAACCCTGGGTACGCCAATGTCGGTAAAGATCTTTTTGCTCCCTCTTCCACGATATGCACCTTCGGTTAATCATTCTTTACACATAATGTATCTTAAATATATAAATAAATATATAACAAAACATTAGTAAATTTTATATACAAGTTGTATCTTAAGCTCAATACGTTGAGTACACATCTTATTAATGTTACCCTTCCAGAGATATGTAATACAATGAAATTCTGCACGAAGCAGACCAGGTATTGCATCAAAACGAGACTTGCCTGTATCTCGGTCTTGTCTCCAATTGTAAATGCCTATCCCGTTCTCGTCTTGGTCTCGAAGGACAAATCTCGATCTCGTCTCGAAATATATTAGCATAACCAACATATACGTCACCGCACAAACTTTGATTTGATTCGTTTTACTCTGCTTTTCTGTCACTTTTGGCTAATCGCGAAGATGAATTTGAATTTAAACATTTTGGGTGCGTCAGCACTAAGGCTATATTGCTCCCGTCACGTTATACAGGGTCCAGCCCCTTACCATAACTAAAGTAACATAACTGTAGTGTCGTACAACTAAAATATTAAAACATTCTGACTTGGGTTAGAAGCTGAGGCTGTAAAGAGGCACTCAGCACACATAAGGACAAAACACAGACGCCAGAGCCTCGTTAGTGTGCATAAAGCAGTCCACTATGTGGAAGTGAGGTTGACAACTGGGTGTACTACGTGGAAGGTTTGAGTTGAGTTGGTGTTGTAAGTCCACTTTATGTACAGTAAGGCTAATTGGGACTGGACGTACAGTTTAATGTGGAATTTGAACCAATGTGCCTCAAGCGGGTATCGAACCCGAGACCAGGGTTGTTGAAGGTCCATGTACCCATAAATTCTAATGGGTTCCGATGCAGGACCGGAATCTCTTTTCTCGCCCAATTTAAATTCGGTCCTAGTTGTGTATTGTTTCATTGGAAAAAGGTTCCTGGAACGTACCGGGTGTTCCGTTCAAATCTCCCTAATTTCAATTAATTACTGTGAACGAAGTACGATGAATTGTGAAATACCTATAACACCAAATGAAAGGCCAGATCTTCAGGTTTTGTTTTCATGACTTGAAGTTGTCCGTTTGCTCACTACGCAGCGCCACGGTAGCATAAATAGAAATGGCGACTGTTCAACAACGCGCGCTGGCAGTGGTGTGGTATGCTGAGACAAAATCTGTGATTGCAACGCAACGAAATTTCAGACGAGTGTACGGAGGAGTTGCACCTGATGCTAAATCAATTAGGCTGTGGTTTAGTAAGTTTCTAACAACCGGCAGTGCGCTAAAACAATCTGGTGGAGCTCGCCGTCGTGTGTCAGAGGAGAAGGTGGAAGAAATTCGAGCGGGGTTTCAGAGAAGCCCGAGTAAATGCATCCGCCAGGCATCTAGGCAATTCAATGTGCCTCCAACAACAATCCATCGAGTTCTGCACAAGCGGCTACGGTTGTATCCGTATAAAGTGCAGATTGTGCAACAATTGAAGTCAGATGATAAGCCGCGTCGGGAAGAATTTGGTATGGAAACCCCGCTCGAATTTCTTCCACCTTCTCCTCTGACACACGACGGCGACCTCCACCAGATTGTTTTAGGACACTGCCGGTTGTTAGAAACTTACTAAACCACAGCCTAATTGATTTAGCATCAGGTGCAACTCCTCCGTACACTCGTCTGAAATTTCGTTGCGTTGCAATCACAGATTTTGTCTCAGCATACCACAGCACTGCCAGCGCGCGTTGTTGAACAGTCGCCATTTCTATTTATGCTACCGTGGCGCTGCGTAGTGAGCAAACGGACAACTTCAAGTCATGAAAACAAAACTTGAAGATCTGGCCTTTCATTTGGTGTTATAGGTATTTCACAATTCATCGTACTTCGTTCACAGTAATTAATTGAAATTAGGGAGAATGGACATTTCCACTTTGACATGAAAAACGTTTTAAATCCATTCATTTTACAGATAATGACACAAACATGAGATGTGCAAAATATCTCGGCGATATTTGTTTCGGTTCTCGAGAAACACGCCTTCAAACACCGCTGAAATTCACCTCCTACGTCACAGATTTGAAAACGTTCTCTCCACAGACAGGAGGTCCTCTGACGTCATCACTTAGAAATGCGTGGAGGCGGGGCTTCTGCTCGTCCCGTCAACTTAGCTTGAGCCGCGGAAGCGACAGAAAATTCACTTGTTACTGTGTAAAACAAGAATCTTACAACTTCCAGTGCAAGAATCTGTACTCCATTTCTTGGAGATGAATTATGCCCTAGCAGTATAGTTGTATTTACTATAATTCAGCCACTCGGTAGAGGTTTTTTTTCATTAGGGTGACAAAGCAAACCTTGTAACAGTCAATGGCTGAACACGTGAACAGCCTTGTTCATTGCGAATACATAGGTTAGTTCTGACTGGCAAGAACTTATGTTATAGGAATGCCTTTTCTGGAATTACAATTATTTTCGTCATAATATTTTCTTCACAAATTTTAAGATAATACTTTTAGAACACACTGGTTTACACGCCAATTTCTGCAATATAAGAGGTGATACGGTATAAAAAGGTACGGTGAGTTTTTAAATTTCCTTCAGTAAATGACAGTTTTCTTCAGTTAATATATATTGCAAATTTTTGTATTTAGCCTACTTTTACGTCGCTTTTCCATTCACTTTGTTTAACCGCAACGATGAGAACGCATGGTTAATTTATTATGTATCATCTCTAACATCACATTTCTTCCCACTTTTGGCTAATCGCTACAATGAAGATGAATAACTACAAGCAGTATTCGAAGTTGGAGTGCAGGAGTACACCCCCCCAACACACACACTACCACCAACTGCACAATCTAAGTATAACCCAACCTGCCATGATAAGAGACGAACTTTTTCTTCTGTCCCATCTCATTTCGAAAACATTCACTTGTCCCATCTCCTTTTATGAGACGAGACGGAACATGCCTCGTCTCCTGATCAACACTAACATTAACAATAGAAGCATCCCCCTAGCTGTCCCCAAAGTCTCGAGCAAACATCCTCCCATGTAACAATTTCCAGTTGAATGAAATGTCACTCACAAGAAAACAGTCATGCCCAGGTCGAGTCAAACCTGGAACATGCGACTTCCTCAGATAGGCATGAATTTTGTGTATAGTAATTACAACGCCAGTTCATTCCTGGTAATTCTGAATCTGCAGTTTGGTTTGCATATATAAGCAGGATAATATTTAGTTTTCGAGGGCTGTACCGTCGAAACGAGGAGTCAAAAAATTATATATATATATATATATATATATATATATATATGAAAGGTTTTTTTTGTATTTATAATGATAAGCCTTTGCATACGTTGTTAATTCTATATTTTTCTAGACTTGAGACGAGAACGAGAATTGCCCTCCCAAACCGAGACGGATGTTTATAAATTGAGACGAGACTGTCAATGAGACATTTACAAATAAACACGAGACAGACATTTTCAACTCTCAACGAGAACGAGACCAAGACTGCCATGTCTCGTCTCGATAGGATCCTTAGTGGTGAAGTTGTGAACGAACCAATTAATGCGAGGTAACGAGATGAGACGGCTTTTTTCGCAGTACAAAATTCAAAATAATTATATCGTACTATTTCAGTATGGGATATTGTTATACACATGGGCGTATTTATAGTTCACTGGGGGAGGGATGGATCAACTTTTGGTATGATTAGGGTTGCTTTATTTCGTAAGTGAAAATCCAGGACACTGCTGGCCGGAAGCTTGTTGGGGAGCGGGGGGGGAGGGGTGCTGGACCCGACAAAGTTGTGTGTATGTAGTCACACTACTTATTAATATTGATACTTTTCTGTTCATCTTGTGTCACTACGTTTTTAAGAACCAAATTTCTTTAATATGATTCGAGGGGGGAAAAATAACTGATTTGACAGTCTCAATGTAGTTTCTTATCGCAGAAATTCCGAAACTATCAGGAAATTGCAGATATTGGTCTGCAGTCCCATCTGGTGTGTGGAATTACGAAATTTCCTTCCCATCCGTATCCCGTCCTATACGTCTCTAATTTAAGGAATTTTTCATGAACAAGCGGATAGAACAAGGAAGCTGGTAATTTTAGTGAACCAAAAAAAGAGAGGGGTTGGACCCGTTGAATCCCCCTTAAATACGCCCATGGTTATACACATTATTTCCTTGTAATAATTATACATAAACTAAGTATAGATATGTACTGTGCAACTAATGTAATCTTCTCAGTGTATTTTCTCTTATCTGCACAAAAATATTTGATCATAATTTGCGCAACAGAAATGGAACACAAACTGAAATTGCTTTATGGAAAAGAAAGTTAAATAGGATTTATAAATAAAGTGAAGAATGTGAAAATTCCTATTTTGCACTACATAGGTTACGGTAAATATCGATAAATATAAGTTTAAAAAATATTTTTGAGTGTCTGGTCAGCAACCAATTTTATAAGCAATATATTTCGCATGGCCTGAGAACACACACGCAACTGAACCCTTCCATTTACCTTGCACGTGAGCAGCACGGATATTTCATAGAAGAATGATCATTACAAAGCATAGCTTTCCTTTCTCCTATCGCTCCTTCTTCCAGTATTTAAATCGGTACAGATTGTAAAACTGCTGCACGTGTTCGCTCACCGTGGGCTACCCATCCGGAACTGGACGCTCGAAGCAGACGACAAACGAGCTTTCTCTAAGGAGTGACGTAGTAACATGGCGGCGGCGTGTTTTCAGCGCAACGCTAGCCTCACAACTTTGGAAGTCTCGTTTCTGCCTTAAACTGGACGCAGAGAAACGCGAGAACTTGCAGGGGTCATTTTTCCAGGGTGTAGTTTTTAAAATTGTTGTAAAAAAAAATTGAGTGGAAATGTCCATTGAACGGAACACTCTGTATTTTAATTGTTCCTGAAAAAAAGGTTCCTTGGCCGAATTGAAATACTTTGCAGATAAAATAGTTCTTTACGGTCCAGAACCCATTTACGCTTGCTGATTTCCTCTCCTGGACAGAAATTGACTTTAATTAAAATTCCTGGTCCTTTAACAACCCTGCCCGAAACCCCTTGATTACAAGTCGACAACGTTACCACTACACTATCCTACACTATCAGGCAGGCCCGCGTTATTCCGCGAGATGCAGTCCTGGGTGTACTCCCTAAAAGTGAGGTTGACATTTGTACCTTCCGAAAGGCTCACCCCCTTACACACCCGCACAAACATTCATGACGTATATAGGTCACTGATTGAATTGTTGTTTTAAGTCCGCTTTATGCACAGAAAGGCTAATCGGGACTGGACCTACAGTTTAAAGTGGGATCCAAACCACTATGTGCCTTCACCGGGAATCGAACCCGGGACCCCTTGATTACAAGGCGAAGACGCTACCACTGCGCCATTGGGGAGGCTTTTAGGAACAGTTTCTGTCTGAGGCTTCGTTTCCAGGTTTAGGTGAAGAGACCTCGAGAACTGGATTTTATCCTGAATGTATAGGTATGCAAACACGCATGACACATGACTTACTCATAAATATTCAGGTAAATATATGCTTGGTATATCTGAAGATGTTGCACGGTAATGTAAATTTGGTTTAAGTAACGTAAGTCTCAAACGAGATCGACATTCTCGTTTGAAGTTTTTCAGAGGTCTGTGTCGCAGGTTAGAGGTCCCGATATCATCCTTAAAGTAGACTATTTGATCTAAACAAATGGGTCTTTCAGAGAAAGTATTTTGAATGGTTCCAGTGATTTACTCTTTGGCTTAGTAGAAATGATTGTTTTCGATTCCTCGTGGCAGTGAAAAGTTCACAGTTGTAGCGAAACCAGAGGTGTCTCCTGAACGCATGCGTCAATTGTGGGGAAAAGGACAGCTTGCTCTGCGACGACATTAATGAGCATTTCTACATTCTAATTTCTTCATATAGGAGAAGTATTTATTTTACACGAGAGCGCGCAACTAAGATTATATTACATTTCTTGGATCTAAAATGAAAGAAAATACTACTACTTTTCCCGCAATTGACACATGCGTCACTTCAGATCAAAGAAATGTAATATAATCTTAGTTGAGCGCTCTCGTGTAAAATAAATACTTCTCCTATATGAAGAAATTAGAATGTAGAAATGCTCATTAATGTCGTCGCAGAGCAAGCTGTCCTTTTTCCCACAATTGACGCATGCGCAGCATGCACCGCATGCGTTCAGGAGACGCCTCTGAGCGAAACAGATGCTATTCACGACTTGTTCGTAATAATTATTCGTTCAATTATGCTGCGTGATGCTTTAGAATATCCTACCCTGTGTAATGACGCCTCTGATGGAAAGAGGATAAATAACTTCTGATTATTGTCTCTTTTGCGCAAGACCTGTTATCCTGTTGCTAACAGAAAAACCTGCGAAGTTCTGTTTTAGTTTTCCCTCTTCCAGAATCGTAACTGGACTTAGGGAATTTATGATGTGCATGATTGGTTTGAGCATTGAGAATGTTGGAGTTGAAGTTTCACAATGGGATGACATGGTATTGTAGCTGGGATATTTGTTAACTTTTTCTAGAAAGAAGTAATGTCCACTAATCTGAAGAAAATGTGGGTGGTCTCTTCTGGTACTATCTCGAGAAAATTTATAATACAACTAGCTGTCACCCCTTCTCACCCCTACCCCTAGAGGTGCCAGGGGTCTCTTACCCCCACAGTATTTCTTTCCAGATTGTAAGTCATATGTGTACCAAGTTTGGTTGAAATCGCTCCAGGCCTTCGAGTGTTATGCGGGAACAAACATACACACATACATACAGTGTGTTCCGTTCAAACATCCCACGTTCCAATTCATCATTGCTAAAAGATTATGAAGCATGGTACTAGACGAAAGAGAAACTCAAAAAATGTTATTGCATTACCGCGTTACCCCCACACCCCCTATATGCCTTCATGGCGTGGTGCTGTGCACAGGGGAGCACTTTACCTTTTTTTTTACCTCCAAGTTGTTACGTACCCAATGGGACCAATTCATGTAAACTGTTTGGCGAAGTGGAATAGAGATGGCAGCACAAGGTATGTAAGATTGAAGATTAACACGAGATACGAGAATTGGAGTGTAAATAAGCGCAGAGTAATTTGGAAAGATGAACAACAATAGAATCCATTATAAGAGGATGAAGAAAAGATATAAAAATAATAAATTAATGTAAATACTTAATAAATTTAATTGGTGCTCATATGTAAATATACCGGAAAACTAAATAAGTGAAAACACTGATATGAATTCGTGTCTAACATCTACAATCTGTTAGCTTGATGTATTGTTTTAATACAGTAGAGCGTCGATTATCCGAAGTAATTGGGGGACATGGGTATTCGGAAAACTGGTTTGTTCGGATAATCGAACTGTACATGTTTATTTGCCAAAAAGAAGTACTGTACAGTAAATTTATTCATAAAAACAGGCATCTCTTTAAGTATGTATTACAAAGTAACGTACAAAGGCAACTTTAGTAGGAATATATAGTATGTGATACAGTTTATTAAACAAAAATATGTACATATTACATACGCATTTTGCATGAACAATACACACAGTACACAAAATTAACGTTTAAAAAAATCCTTTATTTTGGTCTGTCTAAGCAAGCCTACACGCTTACGAGCAGCTAAGTCACGTACTTTTTTCATTACAGATATCTGAAAGTGAGCGAGTACACAGTTCGGTTAAGCGGTCGTTCGGTTGACCGACGTTCGGATAATCGACGCTCTACTGTATATAGATTTATGTACCTTTGCACAAATAGAGGTAGCAAAGTTTACCGTTCTCTCACTATGCAGCGCCACAATCGCATAAAGCACAATGGCGACTCCGCAGCAGCGTGCACAATCTGTATTCTGGTATGAGACCAAATCACTCATTATAGTGCAAATAAATATGGAGGTGAAGTACCTGATGGGGAAACCATTAAGGCATGGTGTGCGAAGATTTTGGCGACTGGAAGTGCTAATAATCAATCCGGAGGTTCTCAGATTGGATATTATTCGCGCTACACACGGTGCACACATAGACGTGTATTAGAGTTCAGTGTAGAGGTGCATTCGTGTTTAGTGCTTCGTGCAATAAAATTCTTTGAGTTTCCCTTTCGTCTAGTACCGCTCGCATTTCATTATGTTTCATCACCTTTTAGCAATGATGAATTTAAATGTGGGAGGTTTAAACGGAACACCCTGTATATAGAGTCGTAACTCCTATGAATAAATGTATTTTTGGAAAGCCCGTATTCTGCCTTCTCTAGTGTACATTAATTCAAATCCATTATGATTTGCACTTTCTACCATTCCATGGCAAACCTTTCAATGGATGTCCTCACCATAAAACAATCTACATTCATTCGTCCTGTTCCTCGCCTTTTTAAAACTGTACTGGGCATGTTCTACGTGTGGATATTTAAGAAAACAATATAGAAATGCATTGTTGAAAGCAAGAAAGATGGAAGATTTTAACAACATGGCAATTCGAATGACTTGAGTCTGTGCTTAAGATGGTATCGCTTGTTAAACTGTAGGTGTAGGGGAGAGCGGGGTCAATTGTAACAATTTTGACAAATGATGCATTTTTTATGAATCTATTTATCTTTGCAGCGTGAAAATCGGCATGGAAACACTACAATATGTTGTTATTGATATTATGCAGTCACGATCCCGCCATATATAATATGCTAATCATAATTAATGTTTTAAAAATGTGTGGCAAATGTTACAATTGACCCTTGCTCGGGGGCAAATGTAACACACTACAGGGGCAAATGTAACACACTAACATTTACCAGAAATACAATTCATTTTTTTGCTGGAAATAACATGTAGCCTTACACAATGATTAAGAATTAGCTAACTGTGTTTTCGTTAATAAGTTGGCATTTCGAACCATACCAGGTCCCAAACACTGTTTCTAACAAAGATATATCTGATCATTCTTACTGACAGTTATGACAAATATAAAAGCTGTCTCCTTTGGTGCATTTTTCATGTGACCAGTTGTCACAAGTTAAGCACTGCACCCATTGCTCACCAGATGCACTATTGGACCACTTCTCAAGGCAAACTAAACAAAAACATTCGTCGCCTTCAGAGCTGCTTTCCTGATACCTTCTTGCGCTTCTGCTTGCAGTTCTCTTCTTTTTTGATTGACGACTATCACTTCTGTCGAACAGCCTCTTTTTCCCTTTGCTGTTTTCTTGTTTCGATCTTTGCTGTGCCATAAGCAGTTCATTTTCAGGTGTATCTGTCCGTATAGCACTTTTCTTTCTTCTCCTTCGAGGTGCTGATTCTTTAGGTTCTGCATGAGGCAGAGGTCGAATGTTAGCCGGAGAAACAGCTGTTGAGGTGGACGGAAGAGGTTCATTGCAAGGGTTGCATTGCTCTTTGTTCTGGGTACAACTAGTTTCTTCCAAGTTACTTGATTATCCTGTTTCATTAACTTCATTCTCATCATTAGTAGGTGTGGTTTATAACTCATTACAGGATTCCCTTTTTCTTGTCTCTTCTTAACAAAACGGGTCAATGTCACATGACAAATAATGTGCGCTTTTGCTGCGTGTCGGATGGAAACATTGCTTTTCAAAACTAACTTTGCAGCTTCTTCCATCTTATCTTGTGAAGGGCTTCGTTCGGTATTTCTTTTTCTGTCTCTCACCATTCTGAAACATACAGATGGTTGAACAATGTTTTTTATTACAATGCAAGTGAATATTTTTCATAAGAAACGCATAAGGGGCAATTGTAACAGTGTTACAACTGCCCCGGTTACATTTGTTACATTTGCCCCATCCTGACGGCATATTGTTTGCTGGCTTGCAGCTACTAACCCCGACACCAGAAATTGATCACAACTATCTTAACAAATGCATCAAATATTGTGTATTGCGATGATATATACAAACCTTGATCAGACGACATCGCGAAATCACTATTAAACAATAAAAAGGAACCTTATGTTTTTACTTACGTGTTGAAAATTTGAAAAACTCCCAATAATAGCCGGAACAATCGCTACGTAAGTACCACAACCATATGAGTCACTCCCAACTGACGTCTCCTTTCTACAGGTTTGAATAGTTTTAAAAAATACCTCGCGAGAGCAGCACAGTAGCGATTGTTACATTTGCCCCGTGTTACAATTGACCCCGCTCTCCCCTACGGAGGAATCGGTGTATGTGTCTGTGTCAGAACATTTGTCTACTGTGATATATCAATATACCCCACAGTACTTCATCAAAAACCCTCGGTTTTTCCTTGCAACCCTAATTTTTTATAGAGCCTTAATGTTTGGTAATTTCTTCGTTAAATTGACAGCCTCGCACAGGATGTGTTTATCTTGAAAGTAAAAAGAAGTGTCATAGTATACATGCTGCCCTCAACAATGATGCCTCAGGATATATGACTTCTGATCATTGACCAACAAGATGTTCTCTTTTGAGGAAGACCCACCATCCTGTTATTAAACAGAGAAAAAAAAACAGGGTTGGGAAAAAAAGGGGTGACTAAGTCTCAAGGTCACGACCGGTTTCTGATTCCGGGCCGGTTGGACGACTATATCGAGTGTGCAGACAGCCACCCACCAGAAGCCAAAAAAGAATCTAACCTCTTTTTAACCCTTCCTCAATTCGACAACACTCAAGCAATTTGTGTCTTCTGCTACTGTGCAACACTTGATAATCGACAATGGCTGGTTCGATGCAATTATGACACAGGATCCTGAATGGTGAGATCTTGTCTTGGACAAATTGAACAGTCTTTGAGTGAAAAAAACGAAGAATCTAGTTTTTGATAGAACTGACCACATGGGCTTGACTTTTCTCAAGGACGAATAAACCTGTACGTTCCCACTTGTTATCTCGTCGTGTTGCAGGACTAGATTCGAGGAGGGGAAAAAAAAGCAGATATTTACCCTCTCTCACTTGACTCCTTCGCACCCCGTTGTCTGTCTAGCTACTACCACTCCCCCCACCCCCCTCCAGAATAAAGTTTATGCACCTCTACACCAGGCTGAAGCTTACAATCCAGTTTGGTTAACTAGTTTTCAGTGACTCTGTGTCTGTGTTCTGATGAAGTTGTGTTCGTTTCTTACTAGTTTCTTTGGAATATTAGTTCTCTGCAAGTACACTTGCTTCCCAAAAACTTACCCATTTTGCCTTGAAAACGGCTAGTCTAGACCTAAGTGTCCCGTAATAGAGTGAGGTGATGTTACAATGTGATTGTTGTGGAAAGTGTTTTTACAGTGATGTTTGTCTCATTTTATTGTGCCTAACGAAGGAAATAGTGTTGTGTACAGCTTCCAGAGTTAAACAAATGCCTTGGCAATGAAATCAACATAAAACGAGGATATGAAAGTGGTTAGTGTGCAACTGGGTTCTTCTGAATATGGTTGGATGTTCGAGCCGGTTCTTGTGCGTTCATTGACATTGAAAACGGCATCTGGTGGGGAAAACGGGAAGTGCTTTGCGTAAAAGTTTTCGTCCAGGTAAACCTACCGTTTACAATTAACCTTGGCGGTTTTTCTCAGAGCTAGACATTGGTGAAAGAAAGAAGAAAAAAGAACCCTTTCAGGGTGAATGATGACGGAAGGAGGAAGAAAAGAGATCACCCACGGCAAGAACACGCATCTTCTTCCCTGTCCGCCATCACGCGAAAGTTGCATAGCTTGCGAGAACCACCGCTGGAGGAGCCACCAGCATTCCAAAGGTAAGGTGTTGCTTCTGGGCATATATTGCCATAGGAAAATAAATACGTAGAGCATTATTAACAAAGTAAAGGACTGTTGGGAGATTTTTGTTTGTTTTTCGATGTATATTAAAAATGTCTAAGATATATACATTTTATTTATATTCACATAAATCTAATAGTCATATCATAGGTCACTGTAAATAATGAGAGAAAATAGTACATTTTACAAGGAAATGATTCTTGTTCAAAGAAGATATTCATTCAAGGCTCGCAGACGAATTTGATGTTATTTCCCAAAAGTATTACACATAAATGCAATCTATTAGAGGTGAAATATTTCAAATACTTAGGAAGTAGTTTGATAAATGATTTGAAATGCGAAGAAGATCAAATGTATAATGTGAAAATTTTGAGATTATGAAGTAGAAGAAACTTTTACATGTTCCAAAATGAACATGGTATGAACAGTTGATAATTCTTTTGTGGAGTTTCGGAAGAACTGAGTGAATCGTTAGGGTGTACAATAAATAGGAATATGAAAGGATTATAGAAATGTATATTTTAGAATAATGGATGAGGGAACACTGGATAGGACATGTTTTCAGAGATGGAAGGACTGATGAGAATGTCAGGAGAAGAACATGTGGAGAGGGTTGAACTTTATCACAATATTTGAATAACTTGATTGGAAGAAAGGAAGTTGGAATACTGAAGATGATGATGTGGCCTGTTTGACGTAACTGTAACGATAATTGTAATGCGTTCCTTTTGGAAACATGTAACGGAAACTGTAAAGCGTTACTTTTTGGGACAACATACTCAACTTTATGAAATTTTGACGAAGTGTAGTTCATGCGCAACATTGCGATTGTAGTCGACTGCTTCTGTAGCCGCTAAGGATCTGCACCGATTTCTTCATAACACATCCACAGGCTGAATGGCAACTTCATGAGGAGGAATATATAAATAAATGTTGCATATATCTTTTGTCACAAGAGTTGTGTGTACGTGTGTGTGTGGAGGGGGAGGGGAGATGTTGAACTACCACTGAACAATCCATCTTTCATTATTTTCTCTCTGGAGGAAGCAGTGGGTCGCTCGTGAAGATATTGTCCAACTGACATCTACCGATGTCAACGATTATGGTGTTGTTTCATGTTCAGGGGTCACTCCTTAGGGGGAGCAAAATGTTAACCAGCAGGGGACGCGAGAGAAGAGAAAACATCACGGGTTTCTCTGGATGTCAGCAAAGGAGAAATCTTTGTCAAGCGCGATAAATTATTGTGCTTGTTCGCTTTCCAAAAAAAGACTTCCGTCTTCTACGTCCTCTCCCTTTTTTTTCTCTTTTTAAGAAAATATACTTCCAACCTCCCTATTCTTTTTAAAGCCTTATTATTTATACATGGGTAAACGAACTGTCGCATGGAAAACACATTTATTGGAATATTGATATTCCTGAATGTCTCTTGGACATTTAGGTCTACGTATTATCAAGGATTTTTTAACGTACTTTTTAATCTCACACGAATGATGGAAATGAAAGAGAATGTGATGTAAAGATAACAGGTTATACATATCGGATAGGCTCCGAGGGAATCTTGGAATATGTTGCGGAACGGGAATTGGTATGTGGAAGAGCGGAGAACGGAAAACACCAGGGACCCCGGATTCGAATCCCGACCTGGGCATGGTTGTTCTTTGTGAATGACTTTTCATCAATTCATCATATCAGTAGTGGTAGTGGACCGGTTCACAAACCGAAAATGGGGCTCGGTGGGGCTCGCCTTAATGGATTTCTCTCGTAAGGCATGAGCCCCATTTTCTGGCAGTGTTGCCAGCTGCTTACTCGAAAAAATCACCAAGGTTTTTTTTTGGGTCTAACCTAGCCTCAAGCAAGGAGCTGGCAATCTTGCTTGAGGCTCGCCTTAATGGATTGCTCTTGTAAGGCATGAGCCTTATTTTCTTGCAGTGTTGCCAATATTTTACTCGAAAAAATCACCAAGGTTTTTTTTTTGGGTCTAACCTAGCCTAAAGCAAGAAGCTGGCAACCTTGCTTGAGACTTGCGTTACAGTGCATAAAGCAAGAAGCTGGCAACCTTGCTTGAGGCTTGCCTTACAGTGCATAAAGCAAAGTTGCCAACCTACTGGTACTTTTGCCATAGCTTTTTACAAAAAAGAGAGAGAGAGGAGAGAGAGAGGAGAGAGAGAGAGAGAGGAGAGAGAGAGAGGGAAGAGTTAAACAACCGACAGCTGCCAACACCCTAACCTAACCTAACCTAACCTAACCTAACCTACCCTAACCTAACCTAACCTAACCTAACCTAACCTAACCTACCCTAACCTAACCTAACCCACCCTAACCTAACCTAACCTAACCTAACCTAACCTAACCTAACCTACCCTAACCTAACCTAACCTACCCTAACCTAACCTAACCCACCCTAACCTAACCTAACCTAACCTAACCAGGTCTAACCTAGCCTAAAGCAAGGAGCTGGCAATTTTACTTAAGACTTGCCTTACAGTGCATAAAGCAAGGTTGCCAACCTACTGGTATTTTTGCCATAATCTTTTACAAAAAAAAGAGAGAGGAGAGAGAGAGGGAAGAGTTAAACAGCCGACAGCCCACCTACAGCTTTTTTTTTTCTCTTGGTCTAACCTAGCCTAAAGCAAGGAGCTGGCAATTTTGCTTGAGGCTTACCTTACAGTGCATAAAGCAATTTTTACCAACCTACATATACTAAACAGGGAGAGCCGGCACTGCCGTAAAAGAGAGAGATGGATGGGTGGGAACACTGCACGGGTTCAATGTCATCAAGTAAAAATCGCCTTAATGGTTTTTTTTCTTGTAAGGCATGATTTCTATTTTCTCGCAGTGTTACCAACTCCTACCTACACCTTTTTTTTAGTTGGCAAGGGCTAGAGAGAGAGAAAAACTTATAGCTGGGAACAGTAATGAGCGAATGCGCCATATCGTAATTTTCCAACTCCGGCAATGTTTGTATATCGCGACCTTTGTAAACCTTTTTCTCTCTCGGGGGAACGATGTGCCACACACACACACACACACACACACACACGCGCGCGCGCGCGTGCGGGGCCAAAATTTTTGAATTTACGGCTGGAAAAATGTTTTTCAATGACATGTTTTCGTTCGAGGCAAATTCGTAGGTAGATATTGTTAAATAAATATTAATATTGTAAATATATATATACTTATTGTATTTAGTTTTTCGGTATCGAAAAGCGACTGTCATATTGTATTTGAAAAAAATATTACACTTTTGCCTGTGGATATCTAGAAAAACGACAATTTTGTTCCCTCTCTCTGCATATACTATCAACGTTGACACAATGACACAAATTCAGCAAATACGTATGCTTGGTGGCAGAGAAAAAATACAATGAATTTTCTGGTTATTTATTTCATAGCTCTGATAGTCATCGCGTGCGTCACAGATTGCCATCTGCCGTAGGCTTTGGGACGACGGAAGTTATACTTCCTGTTTTTTTTTTTTAGTGACGCCAGTTAACAGCATAGGTAACAATGATGCGATGCGATGCATTAACTTGTGAATTTTAGAACTCGCAAAATGATATGACTGAAATGTAGGGGGTTTATTGCCCTCTGTTTACATCTGGCAACACTACCGTAGATTTTTTGACAGTGTTGTTAACCTACTGGGTTTTTCACTGTAAATTTTCATCAAAGGACCTGAGAGGTTCATGTATTTTTTATGTTTGGCAACACTGTTGGGGGCCTAGTGTTGGCAATACTGTGGGTTTTTACTGTAGCTTTTTATGAGGGGGGCCTATTGTCCCCTTTTTATATTTAGCAACTCTATTGGATGTTTTGTTTGAGGCTTGGGTTTTACCAACCCATCCGAAGAAAATTCTACTATATGATTTTTTACAGGTTAAGCTAACCTACAAATAGGAGTTGGCAGCACTGATTTATAAACCCATTGGGTTCTCTTGGCATGTTTTTTCATGATGTGTTGGTAGGCTATTGAGCATCTTGGCGTATACAATGTATATATTTTGAGAGGGGGGTTATAGCTTTTTATGCTGTACGAATACTGGAAGCTTGACAGTGACAACCAACAGAGTAGGTAAACCTACATCCAGGAACTGGCAACACTAGTTTCTGACAGTGAATTTGAAATAAAATATTAAACAAAATACAAGAGTAAGCACTGTGATTACAAATAGTACCAGTGTTATGCCCCCAACTCCAACTGGATAATTGGGAAAAATAATTGTACAACAACTTGTACTTAATTGTACAACATATACACAGACATAAAAGAGAGAGCCTTCCCGTAACTTACTTCATGTACAATTTATATGATTTTACAACTGTGAAAAGAAAGCATATGTGTTCTGTATGCACACATTTATTCTTATTTTTCGAAGTTGAATGAAAGCACATGTTTTTACGCTCTCGTAATACTAACCTTGCTCCACTGATTTTAAATTGCTTCCATCCGCTTTTTTTTTTCTGTGTTATTTCCGCATGCACGCAACATTCGCTTTCAATAGACAGAAGGAGTGTTAGTATGTGAAACGCAGTTCGATATAAATTATTTTTTGTTTATTGATTCATTTTATGCACAAACATGAAAGTGTGAGGTTTGATCTTATTTTGTGAATAAACTTGTATCCGAGCCAGACGTCGGAAGCTGGGGACGGGTTTTTTCTTGAGTGACAGCCGCCGCTTAGAACATGGCATATTTGCACCAACGCGAAGATAAGGAAAGATTATTTTCGTCGCTACCAGGCCTGAGTTGCAGCAGGCGTTCGAACCCATGTTCACGGATGACCAGAGAGATCAGCTGGAGCTCAAGCCGGCAAGGATCGACGACGCGCACTTGACCGCGTTTCAAGACAATGGAGAGGGGTCATTTCCATCCCTCTGAAACAGAAGCCAAGCCACTAGAGCGTCCCGTTCAACGGAAGAATTTGAATCTCTTATATATAGGCAGTACTATGATTCCAGATACAGTTTTTACCCGGATTTCACAGAGAGAGCATCTCCGCGCTACACTCTCACGTGATTATTGTTTTGTGTCCGTGGATTTTGTTTCCTTACGTACCGTGAGCGAATCGCAGATAGAGGGTTACCAGTGTGCGCCTTATTTTGGTGAAGATTACGCGGTGATTTGTTTTTTTTGCCAAGCGTTAACTACATAATCATGGGGGGGGGGGCTAAAGGAGATTGAGAAGGGGGTCTGTCGACTTCCCTGACGCCCGCAACGATGCATCGCCATCTTCCGATGAAGCCAGTCAGCCAACGCCAAAGACGACATCAAAGCCAAACACTGCCCAAAGCCCGAAGGACGACTCCAGAACGACGCCGATCGAAGCCAGAGGGAGAGATTGAAGGACGACTCCAGAACGACGCTTCCAGAACGACGCCGAATCGAAGTCCGCCACCAGAGAGATTCTGAACCGACGCGTGACCACGTACACCCGACGCTAGTGGCAAGAGGAACGCCCGAAGTTCTGAGGAGGTGCAAGTACACCATATCGTCGCAATTATTCTTCGTCGCGATCGACCTCGGAGGACAATTTCGCCACAAAGGAACCGTGTGCAAGTCCCGCGTCCAGGAGAGATGAAGGACCACGCCATGTAGCAGAGTCTGGTACAGTATACTTCAGAGGGTCTCATGTACATGTAAACGTGCGCCGTTAGTATCAACACCGTACAGTTAACGCCGACGTCTCACTTATTTGCAAAGTTACTCAGGAAAACCCAAACCTAACTTCCGCGTCTAAAAATTGTTTTGGTATTGTTATAAAAAAGGGTAATTTCATGTTCAGATGTTCTAATTTAATTGTCTGTATTCAGGGTTAGAAGCTCTATTTTATTTTTTTAATATTTAGTATAAATTGTCAAAGTGTGCTCCATTTTTTGTGTAACCGACCGCCCCGTCGCGCCATTTAATTCGTCAATAGTTGACTGATGAGTTTTTTTTTAATTATGGAAAGCGTAGTTGTTTTTATTGCAAGGTCGTGTGCGTGAAATAGTATTATTTGTTGCATAGTGGTTTTTTAAGGTAATTTTTGCTCGCGCCGACGATTGATTAGTGTATTCCGGCAGCTGGAGCCAATTAAGTTTTTTACATCACTATGTAATTGAGTAGTTGTTCTCATTGGACGAGAGAGGCTTGTGTGTAATACCCCCGTCCGAGAAACTTGTATAATGTCGTCCTTACGACTGGGTGCAAACGTTCATTCGAACGAAAGATTTAACCACGCCGACCAAATTGTCTTAGTTAACCGCTTTCCGAGGGCTGGCACTTAAGTTAATTTAAAAGAGCACAGGAGCTGGCAGACAAATGCCCTAAATTCACATAAAGGTTTAAAAATTAAAAGGAATGATATGTTAATGAGATCCATGATTTGTATCCATACTTCACATGTAAAAATACCTCAGGTGTGTGAAAGAGAGATAGAGTGAATGTTGTGAGAGTGAGGAGGCTTTGTAAACAGTTGTTGATTGCAATATTTTTGTGTTGTTACAATATATATTCATTTTTTTACCGTTCGTCAGTGTTGTTATTTGACGTTTTTCAGGTACCGGATATTATGCTATTAGTGTGTTATGAATGTTCGAATCTACATATCAAAGGTAAACAAAACAGTGTAACTTTTCAAGGTATTAATCTCCGCCTCGCAATAGTATGACAATAAACGACCGTCTCAGTACCGAACTTGATAACTGGACCGTGAGTCACGACCGGTTTCCCGTACACATAACGACGTTTGGCCCCGTGCCGGGGTATGATTGACACGTCATTTCGGGGACCGTGAGTGCACTCGTTACAAGGTGACAAACGACCTGCTCAAATATGATACTGTTGACAATATTGTACGTCCGTGAAAATTATATATAAATAAGACTTAAGCGTATTATCTGCTTTCATGTCAGATTTTCCCAACCTGTGAGCTGTAGTGTTTAGGTGACAAGCGACCTGCTCAATTATGATACTGTTGACAATATTGTACGCCCGTGAAAATTATATATAAAAAAGACTTAAGCGTATTATCTGCTTTCATGTTAGATTTTGCCAACCTGTGAGCTGTAGTGTTTAGGTGACAAGCGACCTGCTCAATTATGATACTGTTGACAATATTGTACGCCCATGAAAATTATATATAAATAAAACTTAGGCGTATTATCTGCTTTCATGTCAGATTTTCCCAACCTGTGAGCTGTAGTGTTTAGGTGACAAGCGACCTGCTCAAATATGATACTGTTGACAATATTGTACGTATATTGTATTGTATAGGAGACTAGAAGCATATAATTTGGCGAAAAAAAAAACCCAAGTAAGGTCATAGAAAATAGTTAAAAAAAAAAGTGAACAATTATATTTTGCATTGCACAGTATTAGGTATTAAATAACATACCCCCAAAAAAATCTCTGCATTATGCGTTCTGAAAAAAAAATTGCCCTACGTGCCAAACTGCTGTGTCAAGTAAACATTTTCAAAAGCACTGTCGTACTTGTGTGCCGGGAAAGCAAATATGTGCGACCAAACTGTGCTCTAAGTGTGGAAAAAAATATTTCTATTGCCAACTTCAAGTTGTTGTTTTTTTTTGACACGTATATATATTATTATTTTTTTAACAGAGGAAGAAAGTCCGTGCTTCGGAAAACGCGATGATGTGCGTAATGATATTTTTCTTCTCCTGCTCAGACTTGTACCAATCTACTGTGTACCGTCTTCTTCCCTGCATCGCCTCGTCCAGTTCGTCCAACCTCTTGTTCAATTTTTCCCCTGCAGCCGAAAGCAGAATGTTGAGATCACCGCACCTCAGGCCGCTGATCTCCCGAAGATGGTCCTTGAGAACCATTTCACAAGGGATGCGAAATTCCGGCGTCGTTCTTGCTATGATTACAAGTTTCCCTACATCCTCACAATCTCCGTTTACTGCATGTTTAAATATTTTACATAGTAGCTCGGGCGGCAAATCAGTTATACGAGACATGTTGTTATTATTATTATTTTTCACTCTATGTTATTTATATACCCTACCCCAATTTTTGTTTCGTGTTCATGGCGATGGTGGTACCCAGTGCGGCGACCCGTTCACCCAGCGATGCGTCTCTGCTCACGAACCTTTCGAAAGCTGCGTGCTCTAACTTTCTGTCTGCTTCGTGACGTGCATCCAGATCCGTCTGCGTGGTGTTGTAAGCGATGCCGTGATTTTTGCATGCGGCGTCCAACGGATTCACACCCTTGTCCCCTCTCTCCAATTTTTTCTCGAGTTTGGTACCCGGTCCGCAGTACTGGTAGCCAGGTAAATGCATCTCAAAAGGTAACTTGTCTGGACATTGCAACGTTTGCCTCGGAAATAAAACCACTCGACGATTGTCGTGAAAATTCAGTCGTTGTGTTCGACGACGCCATCCTGGAAAATCAAAATGAAATTCGCAACTTTTTCACGCAAGGTCGTCACAAAGAAATGGATTGCTTTTACCTAGCTCAAACGTTTTCCAAAATTCCAAAACAGTTACTACGCGACAACGCTAATTTCATATGTTTGTTTCGTCAAGATCACACCAACCTCAAGCACGCGTACGATGACTACGTAGGCGGAGACATGAACTACAATCAATTTTCGGAAGGCTGCTCTTCTTGCTGGAACGGTGACGATTTCGGATTCGCGACGATCGACATGACGAGGAAACCCAACGACGGAAAATACAGAAACAAAATCAACGACTTTCTAAACGTTGCAACGTTGTGAGAAACGACGTATATAAATAAACGTTTATTTATATACGTCGTTTCTCACAACGTTGCAACGTTTAGAAAGTCGTTGATTTTGTTTCTGTATTTTCCGTCGTTGGGTTTCCTCGTCATGTCGATCGTCGCGAATCCGAAATCGTCACCGTTCCAGCAAGAAGAGCAGCCTTCCGAAAATTGATTGTAGTTCATGTCTCCGCCTACGTAGTCATCGTACGCGTGCTTGAGGTTGGTGTGATCTTGACGAAACAAACATATGAAATTAGCGTTGTCGCGTAGTAACTGTTTTGGAATTTTGGAAAACGTTTGAGCTAGGTAAAAGCAATCCATTTCTTTGTGACGACCTTGCGTGAAAAAGTTGCGAATTTCATTTTGATTTTCCAGGATGGCGTCGTCGAACACAACGACTGAATTTTCACGACAATCGTCGAGTGGTTTTATTTCCGAGGCAAACGTTGCAATGTCCAGACAAGTTACCTTTTGAGATGCATTTACCTGGCTACCAGTACTGCGGACCGGGTACCAAACTCGAGAAAAAATTGGAGAGAGGGGACAAGGGTGTGAATCCGTTGGACGCCGCATGCAAAAATCACGGCATCGCTTACAACACCACGCAGACGGATCTGGATGCACGTCACGAAGCAGACAGAAAGTTAGAGCACGCAGCTTTCGAAAGGTTCGTGAGCAGAGACGCATCGCTGGGTGAACGGGTCGCCGCACTGGGTACCACCATCGCCATGAACACGAAACAAAAATTGGGGTAGGGTATATAAATAACATAGAGTGAAAAATAATAATAATAACAACATGTCTCGTATAACTGATTTGCCGCCCGAGCTACTATGTAAAATATTTAAACATGCAGTAAACGGAGATTGTGAGGATGTAGGGAAACTTGTAATCATAGCAAGAACGACGCCGGAATTTCGCATCCCTTGTGAAATGGTTCTCAAGGACCATCTTCGGGAGATCAGCGGCCTGAGGTGCGGTGATCTCAACATTCTGCTTTCGGCTGCAGGGGAAAAATTGAACAAGAGGTTGGACGAACTGGACGAGGCGATGCAGGGAAGAAGACGGTACACAGTAGATTGGTACAAGTCTGAGCAGGAGAAGAAAAATATCATTACGCACATCATCGCGTTTTCCGAAGCACGGACTTTCTTCCTCTGTTAAAAAAAATAATAATATATATACGTGTCAAAAAAAAACAACTTGAAGTTGGCAATAGAAATATTTTTTTCCACACTTAGAGCACAGTTTGGTCGCACATATTTGCTTTCCCGGCACACAAGTACGACAGTGCTTTTGAAAATGTTTACTTGACACAGCAGTTTGGCACGTAGGGCGATTTTTTTTTCAGAACGCATAATGCAGAGATTTTTTTGGGGGTATGTTATTTAATACCTAATACTGTGCAATGCAAAATATAATTGTTCACTTTTTTTTAACTATTTTCTATGACCTTACTTGGGTTTTTTTTTTCGCCAAATTATATGCTTCTAGTCTCCTATACAATACAATATACGTACAATATTGTCAACAGTATCATATTTGAGCAGGTCGCTTGTCACCTAAACACTACAGCTCACAGGTTGGGAAAATCTGACATGAAAGCAGATAATACGCCTAAGTTTTATTTATATATAATTTTCATGGGCGTACAATATTGTCAACAGTATCATAATTGAGCAGGTCGCTTGTCACCTAAACACTACAGCTCACAGGTTGGCAAAATCTAACATGAAAGCAGATAATACGCTTAAGTCTTTTTTATATATAATTTTCACGGGCGTACAATATTGTCAACAGTATCATAATTGAGCAGGTCGCTTGTCACCTAAACACTACAGCTCACAGGTTGGGAAAATCTGACATGAAAGCAGATAATACGCTTAAGTCTTATTTATATATAATTTTCACGGACGTACAATATTGTCAACAGTATCATATTTGAGCAGGTCGTTTGTCACCTTGTAACGAGTGCACTCACGGTCCCCGAAATGACGTGTCAATCATACCCCGGCACGGGGCCAAACGTCGTTATGTGTACGGGAAACCGGTCGTGACTCACGGTCCAGTTATCAAGTTCGGTACTGAGACGGTCGTTTATTGTCATACTATTGCGAGGCGGAGATTAATACCTTGAAAAGTTACACTGTTTTGTTTACCTTTGATATGTAGATTCGAACATTCATAACACACTAATAGCATAATATCCGGTACCTGAAAAACGTCAAATAACAACACTGACGAACGGTAAAAAAATGAATATATATTGTAACAACACAAAAATATTGCAATCAACAGTAGAAGGGAAAATACTTTAGACCTAACAATAGACCCCTTAATTGACATTAATGGTTTTTTAATTCATTTTCGAGGGGTGACGCTATTGTTATTTAATCTAGCGCCACGTGTCGTGGGTGGAGGAGGAGATGAGTCATCGATGACTCATGCACACGTGTGAGTTTGAAATTAATGGTTTTCCATTAGTGCACAAAAGACACTATTATGTATTCCGTTTTTGACCTAAGCTAACACTATTGTTGTATATTATATATGCGTTTCTGCCGGATATGAGTCACAGATGATTTATACAGACGTTGGAGTTTGGAATTAATGGTTTTTCCATTAAGGTACAAAAGACACTATTGTGGAGTTCGTTTTCGGACTATTCTAACACTATTGTTGTATATTATATATGCGTTTCTGCCGGATATGAGTCATGGGTGCTTTATACAGACGTGGGAACTTGGAATTAATGGTTTTTCCATTAATGTACAAACGCCATTTTGGCGTCGGTGGTGAGTCATATTTGGTATAATTAAGGATCCGGATTTACCCGTATTCAACTGGTGCCGACGCGTTCGATCGGAGGTAGAAGGTATTATAACACATGTTCGCTTTAAAGGCGAAGAAATTGAACGATGTATCCTATATGAAAACGAAGTATGCGAGCAGAATCCATGTTATTAATATTAACCTGTTACGGAAGAACCTGTTATGTGGTTGCATTCATCGGCACCCCCAAACCGCGAGCGTTCATGGACACGTGAGGAGAAAAAAGGTTCTCTATTGTTACGGCCCCCATCGCTTGGTCTTCTTCCGAAGTTGAATGGAAGTCAAGTGTCGCCAAATTTTTACACACGAGTATTGATTTTCTTTTAGGTTCCAATTTTATTTGGTGGAAGTAATCTACGCGGTATTTCTGCCGTTTTTTGTAACATTGCAAAGACTATTTAACCTAAGGCGTAACGAATTTGGCTGAACTAGGAACATTCAGTTCCAGTATCTACAGGTTAAAGTGGATGCGATCCACTATTTGCTCTTATTTCTGGGTTGCGAACCACGGCCCATTTGATTATTGGGTTATAAACATCAGGATTCATGTAAAATTGACCAGATGTTTTTACTGTTAGAGACAATATTTCGCATTTTTTGTGTATTTTTACTCTAATATCACAATTTCTTCTATTCAGGCAACATTTTTTATTAAATTTTGGACTCACAAAGACATTTTTCAACTTTTAACTTGTTATTTTAAAAGTTTATTTCCATTTTTTACTCTAATATCACAATATCAACTATTCTGGCAGGAGTGTTTATTGCAATTTTGACTTGCAAAGATAATTTTTTCAACTTCTTTTATTAATTTTTCTATTTGTTGCCTTTTGTATCTTATATTTTTTAATTCTTAACTTTGAGTTGTTTTTTATTTAAAAAAATTCTCTATCACTAAGGAAGAAGTACTTTTAAGTAAAACTGTACCCACAAACTTTATTATTACTATTATTATTAGTATTATTATTATTGTTGTTGTTGTTTTTGTTTTGATGTAGTTGTTGAATCTTGTTGTTGTTGTTAGGGTTTATTGACTTCCACTACGCTATTTTTGGTTTGGTTCGTAGGAAAGTTTGCTTATTTTAGAGTTTCCTCGGTATTTTCTTACTGTTAGGGTAGGTATTATTTTTAATACTGCGGTGGTTTATTTACTTTTCAAGTACCTTTTTTATAAATGAAACAAATGGTTTCTACACACGAAATTTTTATTTTCACAAACTAGTCTACTACAAAGTATGTAATACATCAAGTTTTTTCAATTGTTACATATCATTCTACTACAAAGTAGCGTTATACTAACGCTTTTTTTATCTCTAATATAATTTCTTCACAAGTGCGATATTCAGGCTGATTGTCTTTTACTGTTCACTCAAAATTCTGCTATCCATGTTCACATTTTACCCAAGTACTCTGAGGCTAATGAACCTCCAGCTACTACAAAGCTCTGTGCCCTGATTAGGGTCTCACAGCATCCACACTGTTGATAAAGTCAAGAAAATGCATTTGTAAATTTTTTTCTCACTATGCGGTCATTCTTTTTCAAATCTTTCCCAAAGAAAGATAGAAAGTATTCCATAGTTAGATTTCTGCTGGCATAATAGAGGAACATAATACAGTACAATCCGCACACACTGGACAATGGATTCTGAATAACTGTTCTGTTTATACACCAACAAAGGCACCTGCGTTTCAAAAACGCTGTCACAGAAGCACTGGGGTTTTCACCAAAACTGTCAAAGTATGTTCCGTGGCAATTCGAATCAATGTACAGGGCAGTCCAATGTATTCCCGGCCCCGAATCTCTGTCTGTATTGATAATCAGGGAAGCTGGAAGCTTGATATTTTTCGGTAATGTATTGTCTGCAAACACTCCAACGAAGCTTTCAGATAGAACACTGTCTTGATGTACTGTCATGGCAATGCTTATGGTATCCATTTTGCAGCCGAATTCAATGAATATAAGTTCTCGTCTGACGACGAGATGCTGCCTTCTTTGTAGTCTGATGACGAGTTGTTCTCGTCTTGGGTTGAGGCACATGCAGGTACAACGTGCTGAATGAAACTGTAGTGGTGTAGAAACTGACCGTACAGGTGCGCGTTTCTCAGAGCACAAGCTATTTTTCTCAGGCGGTGGTTCTTCTCACAGCAGGTATAGGTAGGGAAACTTAGTAGAGCTGATTTAGGGCATCCAAGCTGCTCCAAGTTAATCACAGCGTGTTGAAGTAAGGTAGAAAGGAAATGGCACTTTTCTGCGCCAAAGGAATAAATGCCTGCGGCATTTTCGGTACAGCAGGATAAAATAGTAGACATATTGGTAAAATTCACTTCTCCAGCTTGCCAAGAGAGGCCGTGCACATTTTGAGTTTCCCATAAATTTTCATTTTGTATTCTGATATCGAGATCATCCCATGCGCACGGAGGTTTAAATACCCATGATTGCAAACAATTAGAATCTGGATCCACTACAGCTATTTCTTTCGGAATATATTTTCCATTATTATCTCGAAATCCTATAAAATCGATAACGACTCTCATATTGTGATCCTACTTTGAGGCTGACACTCACTCAACTGAAGGTTTATTTGCTATAATCAGTATATATGGCGCGGTTCTTGTCAATTTGTACCAGAGAATCAAATTCTCCATAAATAACACAAGTGACTGAGGAGGGAAGTGCCGAAGCAAAAGAGACCTTTAATGTCACACTACTGTCGCGAATTAAGTCCCAGGTGGAATCAATTTCCATGGTTGGTGAAAGAATAAAGGCATACAGGGCAAATCCATTATCGTAGTCCTCACGCGATATACCGTTCCCACTATCAGAAAAATAAAGAGAAGTACCAGAGAATAATGAGTAATATGCTTGAACGATATTTTTGTCACTAAAATTGAGTGCCAGAGGCTGACTTGGGATAGACTTATTACCAATTTGAAACTGAAGCGAACTAAGATTGAAATGCTGAAAGTTGAAAGGGTTAGAGTCAAATCTACCATTGAAAGAGCTATTCGATACGAATCCTACTATGATACGTTTAGGTACTGTACCTAAAAAGATGTTATCCAGATTGTAGGAAGTGATATTTTGAGGCAGTGTGATTGATTTTACTTCTACTCGTGTTATAGGGTACTTTGCTGTTGCTTTTTCAAGGGCTTCACTGTGAGCTAAGCCTACATGAGGGCTAATTGTCACACGGCGAACAAATAAGGAGACATCTTGTAACTGAACTCGATATTCTGAATTCCCACTAGTTATTAAAGCAAACGCATCGCTTGTTCTGTGCAATTTAACTCGCATAGACACTTTGTTCATTAGAAGGCGGGGCTGAGAGGTAATATCTGTATGAAGCCGACCATACATTTCGAAACTACGGCTACCTGTTGCAAAAGACATGCGTTTCTCAATTCCTTTGTTTTCTGTTAGATTTTCTAGTTTTCCAGGAGTATCGCGATACCAGAGAGAGGCAGTGAGGTGAGATTTTTTAGCTTCGTTCGAGTAATTCAATAAAGTTTCAATGTAAGCACGGTAGGCATATGATCCAGAGGAGGATGAAATCAATTTGTCGTTCAACATTACGTCAACTTGAGAAAAGAGTGAATGTAGAAAATTGTTCACGGGGGAAACCAAGTTATCTGGAGCCAAATTTGCTCCATCCGGTTTAGTAATTTTACATCTCACATACAAATAAACATGCGAAGGGTCCAAATATTCATCGCCGCCCCCAACTACTGAAAATTCGACTGGAGAATCTGAAGTTAGCGTTGAAAGTGGGCGATATTCAACTAATGCTGAATTCTCTATACTTGTCTGAGTCAGTGGAATTGTAAACAAATCAAGTTCCGAGTTTGTACAATCACAGGAGCCAGGATGTAAGAACGACATGGTGGTTAGCTATCGAAAATATCTCTGTTTCCCCTACGCCTTCTCTTTTTGAACTGAGAAGGTACTAGAGGGATGCCAAATTTTATAGTTGCACCCTTCCGTTTTCTTTTTCCGCTACCAGAGAGAAGTTGAGAAACTTTTTGTTCTGCCTTGCCTCTCAATGTTTCTCCTGCTTCGCCTAACCGAGTTCTAATCGAATGCTTTACCGGCTTATTTTCCAGCACATCCCCCACTACTTGCATCCCAGTTGTCAGTGCTTGTTTTCCTAAAGTTTTAGCGCCTTGTTTGAGTAATGGAATAGCCAGACGGAACAACCCCTTGAAGATAGATCCTAACCCGTGTCCCCTTTGAAAGGGTGGACCTGAGTAATATGGGAGTCCCGAACCGGCCTGTTCGAGATAGTAATTGCGGTACAGTTCGCCTCTGTCGTATTTCATTTTCTCTTAAAATGAAGTTTAACGGTCAACTCCCCAAATGCAAATGAAGGTTTACGACCAGCATTGTCCCTTAAAAGGATTTCAATGGTGTCGAAATAATGCTTTGATGCTGATAAATAATGAACAGGATTGAAAATAATGCTTTGTGAACGTCCATACGGAACAGAAGGTATTGTAAACATTCTGAAAAGTGGAGCTTTAGTATCTCCTACTATCTGGTGACTTACTATGTCGCTGTACACCATAATTTGTTGTGGAACGCCAATACTTAAATTTGGTTGTTTCGAAGCTTGTGATTGCTTCACAATATTTCTATCTGGTTCAAAGCCCAACTGTAATGCTAAGATGGGCGAAAATTTGAGTGTGGATAATTGAGAATCGTAGTTTCCTTCGACAGAGTTTGCGGAGTAATTGCACCTGAAACGAAAAAGCCCTTCTCCTATGTGATTTTCATTCAAAACTTGTAACACAGAGTCTACAGTGGGATAATATCCAGGGGGCACCACCGTTTTTCCACTCTGCCTATTTGCCTGACCTGGCTGTGAGTTTTGAACTGTCCATGCAATCTCATTTTCCCCTTTCATAACATTGTAAAGACTATTAGTAAAGTGGACTTCAGAGAGCCCTACAACCCATTCTCCAGAATTTAAGTTGATTGGATATGCAAGTTTGGTACTAAAATGAGAAGGTGTATTGTTTCTGAAAAGTTTCTTGGACGCATTTGAAACCAAAGTGACGTAATATTCATTGTCACTGCCTTCAGCGATCATTGTTCCGCTTTTTTAAAATGTAATGTTACGCTCGACGCTCCAAACTGAAATGGGAGAGGGGTGCCGTGCTCTGATTTTAATAGTATTTCAATTGTTTCAATATATTGTTTTTCAACTTTTATGTATTGTCGTGGTTCGAAAATATAACTTTTCTTTGCTCCATATTCATAGTCTACAGTGCTGAATGATCTTATCACGGGGCCGATATTTGGTTGAGATTTCACAATATTTGAGCAAATGTGAATCTCGTGTGGAATATGAAAATCCATGTTGCATGGATACGTGGAACAGGTTCGTACTATCCCTGATCCCATATCAGAATGTATAAGTTCCTTTTTCTCTGGAACAGATAACGAATAACCAAACACTGGAACCAAGGAAGGCGACAAAAGTACTTTCATGCTTTCATCATGTTCCAAAGTTGTTTGCACGTAAATTGTGTGTTTATGTGCATCGTATCCTAAAGTTACATGTTGAGCAAGCACTTTTCGTTTTGGAGGAGGAATATTCGAAAGCAACAAAGAAATATTGGAATAAAATCCTTCTCGGACCACACTTTCACTGTAAAACACTTCGTCTCTGTTTTTAGGTTTATATTCATATATAATAATATTGTTATCTCCAGCTATATTATAGAAACTACATGTCATATGTACTTCAGCTACAGCAACGACCCACTTTTGATCCAATTCGATTGACTCACTCAACTTTGTACGAAAGTGAGCAATTGTGTTGTCTGGAAACAAGTCTAAACTTGCATTGGAGGGTAAAGTAAGATAGAAATCGTCTTGTGCCATAGTGTCAACTAACCTAAACTTGAGTAATATCAGAAATAAATACCCATGATCTCATGGCTCTGGGATACCCCCGCCAATGTACAAACGCCTTATTTCCTTTTCGCTTCAATATTTTTTCAATAATAAAAGGTCTATTTGGATCCAAGTTAATTTTCTGTAATTCAGGTTCGTAAAATATCCCTTCTATAATTTCTCCGTTCCAATCTTTGATTCTATACGTGGGGGGATCAGTACTTATTTGTTTGTCAACGACAAAAATTTCCTGTGTCCAATTAGGCAAATAACCTTTTTCGAATTTGAGCTTGTTTTTACTTATTCTTACATAATTACCAATATTAAATTTAAATTTGATATTTTCTTTTGGTTTAACGCGCGAGCGAGACCACACTTGCAAAGCATTATCAAAATTTACTTCTGCAGGCGCCATTTTTATGGATCTATGGTAAGAATGATTGTAGGATTTAACAATTTTAGCTAGAATATCAATATATTTGTAGGTATTATTTGCAGTGAAATGCTTATACAATTTTGATTTCATAGTACGTATAAATCTTTCGACCACGGCTGCTTTCATTTCAGAATTAACACTGTAATGTTGCACATTATACTTGTGAAACACTTTCTTCACATGAGCGTTGTAAAACTCTCTGCCTTTGTCTGTCTGACAATACACGGGAGGATATTCCAACATATTTATAATCTTTGTGATAGCCTTTGCCATAACCTCGCCTGATTTGTTTTTTACTGGGAGACAGTACGCTTGTCTTGAAAACACATCAATTGCACAAAGAATGTATCTAAAACTGTCGTTAAATCGAGCGATATTTTGCATGTCAGCTAAATCCATTTGAACAAGTTCAAGAGGAGTCGTAGCTTCGTAACGTTTACGAGGGAAAATTTTACGCGCAGGAACATGTAAGGTATACGCATCCTGTTCTGACAACCAGTTCTGAATTTGAGTTCTAGATTGTGTTGAAGCCTTAGATATTTTTTCACTATTAGAAAAAGAAGTAGGAAGTTTATGAGTATAGTACAAAGTTTTCAGATCCTTGTTACAAGTCTTCCCAAATCAATTCAGTTTTCCTTTTTCTTAAAGGGGGTGGAGGCGTGTGTGTAACAATATATTCGCGAGGGATGTTTAAAGAGTGAAGAATGCGTTCGAACTGATCTTTTCCTATTGGTTCCCTGCTTTTTTTACGTGGGCGTACAACTTCGTTAATCAAATCGACTATATTGGAATTTTGATATAATTTCCCATGCATGGTGACTGTTCCTTGAGAATCCCAGCTTATGTTCCGAGAAGCAAGCAATCTTTTCAATAACAATTCTGTCTTTTTCTGGAGTGTTTTAGGCACCGAAGCAATAATTTCTTCTTTGAGTGTGGCAGTTTGTGGAGGTTCTTTTCGCTCTGTATCTACACGTATTTCTTGTTCTTCTATCACGGGTAAATATATCTGACTGGGACTCGTATGTTGTAAGTATCTTCGAAGAGCCTGTTGGTATAATTTCCATTTTTCGGGTTCACTATAATCTTGCCTTGCCAATATAGCATGAATATCAGAATCTAACCGCGATTCGTGCATTTGTGAACGAGCGGCAGAAGCTTGCATTGCGGCTCCTGCTTCTTCAGGTACCAGTATCATTTTTTTTACACTCATTTGTTAAACAAGGCACTTCCTAAGGCTGCGATAATAGGGCCAATAAGAAAAGGTAGAAATCCAGCTCCTTTTTGTATAAGCAACTTTTTCTTCTTTTTAAGCGAAGTGCTCTTTGCAGCTAGCTTTCGTAGAGTGACTTTAAATTTTTGGAGCTTAGACTTTTGTACTTTTGAAAGTGGAACATTCCCTTTTATTGTATTGGCAGCACATTGACCGAGAACGCGTACTAGATCGGGGGACGCACGGTGCAACAATAGTTTACGCAGCTGAGGGTTGGATTTGCACAAAACTTTGAGCGCTGGAGCGTGTTGGTTCAGTTGTGAGGTCATTCTGAAGTACGCACCAGAAATGACTTGTTTGCGTGCTTTCCTGCCGCATATATAGTTAATTGTTCGTCTGGAAATATATGCGCCCTCATTCTTAATATTTCGGGACTCTGTTGTGTCATATCGAACATTAAATAGCTATGAGGTTTCTCTGTTGCATCTTCGAATGCTTGCAAAACACTTCTACTTTCGTCAGGTTTGAATTGCCGTGCCAAATAATGTATTTGTTGCTTATCTCGAGGGTTCTTGAAATACACAATGTAATGCGCGTTCAAGCTTATATCCCGCATCTTTGCACCTTTATGAAATAAATTTTGTACAATAAATATAACACTCATGTTCTTGTGGTGAGAATACTTGGTAAAAATGTCTGCTACTGAAGAATCTTTTCCACTCTCGTTCATCAGATCGTCAATAATAATTAATCCTGGAGATTCAATATCCATATTAGCAATATCGGGTATTCCTTCAACAAACTGAATATTGGTGTCTTGACACAATTTAAGATTTGGTCTAACAGCACCATACGCCCAGAGTATCGATTTCGGTACTCGAGTAAACATTTCATTTTTATAAAATAGTAACTTATCCACAAATGTAGTCTTCCCGCTCTGAGAAGGGCCGCACACAATCATAGCAAACGGGTGACCAAAGCGAAAATCCATTGTAAAATGAGCTTTGTTCCAACGTGAGCGTTTATTTTATGTTCTCTTGCTTGAACAGCAAACACAAAATGGCTGACCTATGCGATGTAGTCAGTATAGGTGCCAATATTTTCTCTGTTGACTCTATTCGGCGCTTAAAATGCATTTTGTCTACAAAATACGTATCCTTCCGACATTCACATTCCGGGGGAACATGAAATATAGTTTCTATGTTTATAGCAAAATGTACTTTTGACTTGTTCATTTTTCGTTTCAAAATAAAACTAATGCTTGTTACGTACATGCGGAACATTTTATCTTTACATCTCGTACGGTAAAAAGAGAGATGGGGAACATCTAAGTCTAAAATATACTCGAAAATACTCTGACATAAGGTTGACGGTTATCTGAGATCGAAATTTTCAGCTCATGCATAAAGTGGCTCTAGGACCCACCAAGCCTCAATAAAAATGGAAACATGCAGTAAAAGCCCTTGGAGAGTTGTGGTGATCACATCATATGAAAAACATGCAAAAACAAGAATATATGGAACCCTACTCATATATTTAGGAAACTTTACCTACCCTAACAGTAAGAAAATACCGAGGAAACTCTAAAATAAGCAAACTTTCCTACGAACCAAACCAAAAAGAGCGTAGTGGAAGTCAATAAACCCTAACAACAACAACAAGATTCAACAACTACATCAAAACAAAAACAACAACAACAATAATAATAATACTAATAATAATAGTAATAATAAAGTTTGTGGGTACAGTTTTACTTAAAAGTACTTCTTCCTTAGTGATAGAGAATTTTTTTAAATAAAAAACAACTCAAAGTTAAGAATTAAAAAATATAAGATACAAAAGGCAACAAATAGAAAAATTAATAAAAGAAGTTGAAAAAATTATCTTTGCAAGTCAAAATTGCAATAAACACTCCTGCCAGAATAGTTGATATTGTGATATTAGAGTAAAAAATGGAAATAAACTTTTAAAATAACAAGTTAAAAGTTGAAAAATGTCTTTGTGAGTCCAAAATTTAATAAAAAATGTTGCCTGAATAGAAGAAATTGTGATATTAGAGTAAAAATACACAAAAAATGCGAAATATTGTCTCTAACAGTAAAAACATCTGGTCAATTTTACATGAATCCTGATGTTTATAACCCAATAATCAAATGGGCCGTGGTTCGCAACCCAGAAATAAGAGCAAATAGTGGATCGCATCCACTTTAACCTGTAGATACTGGAACTGAATGTTCCTAGTTCAGCCAAATTCGTTACGCCTTAGGTTAAATAGTCTTTGCAATGTTACAAAAAACGGCAGAAATACCGCGTAGATTACTTCCACCAAATAAAATTGGAACCTAAAAGAAAATCAATACTCGTGTGTAAAAATTTGGCGACACTTGACTTCCATTCAACTTCGGAAGAAGACCAAGCGATGGGGGCCGTAACAATAGAGAACCTTTTTTCTCCTCACGTGTCCATGAACGCTCGCGGTTTGGGGGTGCCGATGAATGCAACCACATAACAGGTTCTTCCGTAACAGGTTAATATTAATAACATGGATTCTGCTCGCATACTTCGTTTTCATATAGGATACATCGTTCAATTTCTTCGCCTTTAAAGCGAACATGTGTTATAATACCTTCTACCTCCGATCGAACGCGTCGGCACCAGTTGAATACGGGTAAATCCGGATCCTTAATTATACCAAATATGACTCACCACCGACGCCAAAATGGCGTTTGTACATTAATGGAAAAACCATTAATTCCAAGTTCCCACGTCTGTATAAAGCACCCATGACTCATATCCGGCAGAAACGCATATATAATATACAACAATAGTGTTAGAATAGTCCGAAAACGAACTCCACAATAGTGTCTTTTGTACCTTAATGGAAAAACCATTAATTCCAAACTCCAACGTCTGTATAAATCATCTGTGACTCATATCCGGCAGAAACGCATATATAATATACAACAATAGTGTTAGCTTAGGTCAAAAACGGAATACATAATAGTGTCTTTTGTGCACTAATGGAAAACCATTAATTTCAAACTCACACGTGTGCATGAGTCATCGATGACTCATCTCCTCCTCCACCCACGACACGTGGCGCTAGATTAAATAACAATAGCGTCACCCCTCGAAAATGAATTAAAAAACCATTAATGTCAATTAAGGGGTCTATTGTTAGGTCTAAAGTATTTTCCCTTCTACTATCAACAACTGTTTACAAAGCCTCCTCACTCTCACAACATTCACTCTATCTCTCTTTCACACACCTGAGGTATTTTTACATGTGAAGTATGGATACAAATCATGGATCTCATTAACATATCATTCCTTTTAATTTTTAAACCTTTATGTGAATTTAGGGCATTTGTCTGCCAGCTCCTGTGCTCTTTTAAATTAACTTAAGTGCCAGCCCTCGGAAAGCGGTTAACTAAGACAATTTGGTCGGCGTGGTTAAATCTTTCGTTCGAATGAACGTTTGCACCCAGTCGTAAGGACGACATTATACAAGTTTCTCGGACGGGGGTATTACACACAAGCCTCTCTCGTCCAATGAGAACAACTACTCAATTACATAGTGATGTAAAAAACTTAATTGGCTCCAGCTGCCGGAATACACTAATCAATCGTCGGCGCGAGCAAAAATTACCTTAAAAAACCACTATGCAACAAATAATACTATTTCACGCACACGACCTTGCAATAAAAACAACTACGCTTTCCATAATTAAAAAAAAACTCATCAGTCAACTATTGACGAATTAAATGGCGCGACGGGGCGGTCGGTTACACAAAAAATGGAGCACACTTTAACAATTTATACTAAATATTAAAAAAATAAAATAGAGCTTCTAACTCTGAATACAGACAATTAAATTAGAACATCTGAACATGAAATTACCCTTTTTTATAACAATACCAAAACAATTTTTAGACGCGGAAGTTAGGTTTGGGTTTTCCTGAGTAACTTTGCAAATAAGTGAGACGTCGGCGTTAACTGTACGGTGTTGATACTAACGGCGCACGTTTACATGTACATGAGACCCTCTGAAGTATACTGTACCAGACTCTGCTACATGGCGTGGTCCTTCATCTCTCCTGGACGCGGGACTTGCACACGGTTCCTTTGTGGCGAAATTGTCCTCCGAGGTCGATCGCGACGAAGAATAATTGCGACGATATGGTGTATTTGCACCTCCTCAGAACTTCGGGCGTTCCTCTTGCCACTAGCGTCGGGTGTATGTGGTCACGCGTCGGTTCAGAATCTCTCTGGTGGCGGACTTCGATTCGGCGTCGTTCTGGAAGCGTCGTTCTGGAGTCGTCCTTCAATCTCTCCCTCTGGCTTCGATCGGCGTCGTTCTGGAGTCGTCCTTCGGGCTTTGGGCAGTGTTTGGCTTTGATGTCGTCTTTGGCGTTGGCTGACTGGCTTCATCGGAAGATGGCGATGCATCGTTGCGGGCGTCAGGGAAGTCGACAGACCCCCTTCTCAATCTCCTTTAGCCCCCCCCCATGATTATGTAGTTAACGCTTGGCAAAAAAAACAAATCACCGCGTAATCTTCACCAAAATAAGGCGCACACTGGTAACCCTCTATCTGCGATTCGCTCACGGTACGTAAGGAAACAAAATCCACGGACACAAAACAATAATCACGTGAGAGTGTAGCGCGGAGATGCTCTCTCTGTGAAATCCGGGTAAAAACTGTATCTGGAATCATAGTACTGCCTATATATAAGAGATTCAAATTCTTCCGTTGAACGGGACGCTCTAGTGGCTTGGCTTCTGTTTCAGAGGGATGGAAATGACCCCTCTCCATTGTCTTGAAACGCGGTCAAGTGCGCGTCGTCGATCCTTGCCGGCTTGAGCTCCAGCTGATCTCTCTGGTCATCCGTGAACATGGGTTCGAACGCCTGCTGCAACTCAGGCCTGGTAGCGACGAAAATAATCTTTCCTTATCTTCGCGTTGGTGCAAATATGCCATGTTCTAAGCGGCGGCTGTCACTCAAGAAAAAACCCGTCCCCAGCTTCCGACGTCTGGCTCGGATACAAGTTTATTCACAAAATAAGATCAAACCTCACACTTTCATGTTTGTGCATAAAATGAATCAATAAACAAAAAATAATTTATATCGAACTGCGTTTCACATACTAACACTCCTTCTGTCTATTGAAAGCGAATGTTGCGTGCATGCGGAAATAACACAGAAAAAAAAAAAAGCGGATGGAAGCAATTTAAAATCAGTGGAGCAAGGTTAGTATTACGAGAGCGTAAAAACATGTGCTTTCATTCAACTTCGAAAAATAAGAATAAATGTGTGCATACAGAACACATATGCTTTCTTTTCACAGTTGTAAAATCATATAAATTGTACATGAAGTAAGTTACGGGAAGGCTCTCTCTTTTATGTCTGTGTATATGTTGTACAATTAAGTACAAGTTGTTGTACAATTATTTTTCCCAATTATCCAGTTGGAGTTGGGGGCATAACACTGGTACTATTTGTAATCACAGTGCTTACTCTTGTATTTTGTTTAATATTTTATTTCAAATTCACTGTCAGAAACTAGTGTTGCCAGTTCCTGGATGTAGGTTTACCTACTCTGTTGGTTGTCACTGTCAAGCTTCCAGTATTCGTACAGCATAAAAAGCTATAACCCCCCTCTCAAAATATATACATTGTATACGCCAAGATGCTCAATAGCCTACCAACACATCATGAAAAAACATGCCAAGAGAACCCAATGGGTTTATAAATCAGTGCTGCCAACTCCTATTTGTAGGTTAGCTTAACCTGTAAAAAATCATATAGTAGAATTTTCTTCGGATGGGTTGGTAAAACCCAAGCCTCAAACAAAACATCCAATAGAGTTGCTAAATATAAAAAGGGGACAATAGGCCCCCCTCATAAAAAGCTACAGTAAAAACCCACAGTATTGCCAACACTAGGCCCCCAACAGTATTGCCAGACATAAAAAATACATGGACCCCTCAGACCCTTTGATGAAAATTTACAGTGAAAAACCCAGTAGGTTAACAACACTGTCAAAAAATCTACGGTAGTGTTGCCAGATGTAAACAGAGGGCAATAGACCCCCTACATTTCAGTCATATCATTTTGCGAGTTCGAAAATTCACAAGTTAATGCATCGCATCGCATCATTGTTACCTATGCTGTTAACTGGCGTCACTAAAAAAACAGGAAGTATAACTTCCGTCGTCCCAAAGCCTACGGCAGATGGCAATCTGTGACGCACGCGATGACTATCAGAGCTATGAAATAAATAACCAGAAAATTCATTGTATTTTTTCTCTGCCACCAAGCATACGTATTTGTTGAATTTGTGTCATTGTGTCAACGTTGATAGTATATGCAGAGAGAGGGAACGAAATTGTCGTTTTTCTAGATATCCACAGGCAAAAATGTAATATTTTTTTCAAATACAATATGACAGTTGCTTTTCGATACCGAAAAACTAAATACAATAAGTATATATATATATTTACAATATTAATATTTATTTAACAATATCTACCTACGAATTTGCCTCGAACGAAAACATGTCATAGAAAAACATTTTTCCAGCCGTAAATTCAAAAATTTTGGCCCCCCGCGCACATGTGTGTGTGTGTGTGTGTGTGTGTGTGTGTGTGTGGCACATCGTTCCCCCCGAGAGAGAAAAAGGTTTACAAAGGTCGCGATATACAAACATTGCCGGAGTTGGAGTAGTGGTATTTATGATATAACCAGGACCGGAAAGGAAGAGCTCTCATCAAGCAGATTTGCTATACTTAAAACAAGCTCAACATGAGCATATGAGCTTTTTGCTCAAGTGTGGAACCCTGCCTAATCCAAGATTTTTGTAAAAATGCCCTCAAGAATTTTTCGGAAAGGAAGAGCTTTTTTCGGAAAAGGAAGAGCCTCCTCAGATTGATTTGTCTATACTTACAAAAGGCACTTCTGTGAGATTGTTGTCCATAAACTTGTCAAAAATATGCCCCTCTTGATGACCACACTTAAAATTAAGCCAAGATGCTTATAAAACCCACACCCACCTACACACACCCACGCACACCCACACATATTTACTTCCGGTCTACTTCCGGTTTACTTCCGGTCCACTTCCGGTTTACTTCCGGTCTACTTCCGGTCCACTTCCGGTCCACTTCCGGTCCACTTCTGGTCCACTTCCGGTCCACTTGTGGCCTATTTCTCAATTTTATCAGTGAGTTTGAAAGGCTTGTATACAACAAGTACAAGAGAATTGTTGGATTTTTATACAGACAGGTGCCATTATAATTTAAGGTTGAAATTGTTTGACAATTATTGGTTCAACAATTGCTATGAGTATTGTTTAGAGTATAGGATGTGCATGATTGCATCTCAGAGTTCAAATTGGAGACATTATAAATATTCAAATACAATTATTAACAAGATATCTAAAAATAAGAAGATTGAATTTGTTACAACTGATAATGGGAATTTGTACAGTGGTGAAGATTTCAATCCAAAGTTTGTATCAAATTCCAACTATATATATTTGAATGAGCTTGTCATGTATTTTTTAAGGCAAAAATTTAGAGATTGCACTTATGATTGTATTGTTGAGGCACTGGGGCAGAATAATTTGCATAACATATGCAACTGTTGGAGAGTTTTGTCCAGCCTCTCAGTGTGATTTCAGGCAGAGGAATGTGGCAGTTGGGAATCAACCCGCAGCAGGCAGCCCTGATTATTTCAGCAGAGACAGCAATCAAGGTAAATAAATATTTGCTGCAAGTGTAATTTAATTCTCTTCTCATCAGTGTAACACATTTCCTGTCTTATGCAGTTCCATCCCTGCCCATCAGTGCTCAGCCAGGCTCGGGTCTGTATGCAGGAAGAGGCAAGATATTTGTTTGAAATCTGCTCTGAAGCCTGTACCTCATCACAGCACAGCTCTGTCAGAGATAGGGACAATGAGAAATATCTGTAATTAATAATTCAGTAATCATTTCTAACAAGTTTAATTTTCAATAGGCTCTTCTCATCAGTGTAACACATTTACTGTCTTATGCAGTTCCAAATCCCTGCCCATCACAGCCAGGCTCAGGTCTGTATGCAGGAAGAGGCAAGATATTTGTTTGAAATCTGCTTGGGTATAATTTTCTGATCTTTTTATAGCAGAGTTGTGTTACTGTTATTGGAATAGGCTTCAAATCACACACAGATACCCTAAATACTTAATATCATCATACCTGACAGAGCTGTGTTGTTAGTGGGGAAGAATTGCCATATCTCTATACATGACAGAGATGTGTTGTTATTGGGAACAGGTTTCATATCCCAACACAGATACTATTATGAATAGGTAACATATTTTGAATAATATTTTTCCAGAAATCTATACTCCATATCCCTGTACAAAACTGTGCTATGTTCTGTGAATTATCCAGACACAAACACAGAAGATAAATATATTCTTAACACCCGCTTTAGCTGTGAGTGCTGTTATTAGGTACAAGATTCAATTACACGTGATTATCTAGATATTTTAATAGATAGAAGATCCATACTTAATTAAATCTATATTCAATATTCCTATCCCTAACAATTGCAAATCCCACCCAGAACCTTGCCGATATTGCTACAAGCATGAAACTGAAAATAATAGAACTGTGCTGTTATTAGGAACAAGCTTCAAATCCCATACAGACACAGAGCCTTGTTGAGTTTAGAATTATTATAATAGATATTTTAATAAATAGAAGATACATACTTAATTAAATCCATATTCAATATCCATATCCCTATCCCTAACAATTACAAATCCTACCCAGAAACTTGCCGATATTGCTACAAGCATGGAACTATTGACGTGAAATAACATCTAGATGTTTCCTAAACATAACAGAACTGTGCTGTTATTGGGAACAAGCTTCAAATCTCACACAAACACAGAGCCTTGCTAATATTTCAGAACTGTTGCCCTGAAATAACATCTAGATGTTTCCTTAATTTCTATACATAACAGTGATGCTGTTATTGGGAACAAGGTTTGAGGTTTAGGCACTCAAGATGGTTGAAGCCATATATTGATACAAACAAGCTTCAAATCTCACACAAACACAGAGCCTTGCTGATATTTCGGAACATAACATCTGGATGTTTCAATAGTTTCTATACATAACAGTGATGCTGTTATTGGGAACAAGCTTCTACCACACAGATACAGAGCCTTGGAATCTAGATATTTTAATAGATAGAAGATACATACTTAATTAAATCTATACTCAATATCCCTATACCTAACAATTACAAATCACACAGATACAGAGCCTTGCTTGGAACTGTTGCTGAAATAACATCTAGATGCTTCATCCCTGACAGAGCTGTGCTGTTATTGGGAACAAGTTTTGGAATCTAGATATTTTAATAAATAAAAGATACATACTTAAATCTATACTCAATATCCCTATCCCTAACAATTACAAATCACACAGACACAGAGCCTTGCTCGGAACTGTTGCTGAAATAACATCTAGATGTTTCATCCCTGACAGAGCAGTGCTGACAAAGTCTTGGATATTTTAATAGATAGAAGATACATACCTACTTAATTAAATCTATACTCAATATCCTATCCCTATCCCTAACAATTACAAATCACACAGACACAGAGCCTTGCTGATATTTCTACAAGCACGAAATTGTTGCTGTAACATCTAGATGTTTCATCCCTAACAGAGCTGTGCTGTTATTGGGACTAAGGCTCAAATCCCACACAGATACAGATTCTTGGAATCTAGAGATTTTAATAGATAGAAGATACATACTTAATTAAATCTATACTCAATATTCCTATCCCTAACAATTACAAATATTTCTACAATATTTACATGTTTCCTATACATAACAGAGCTGTGCTGTTATTGGGAATAAGCCTCAAATCCTACACAGATACAGAGCCTTGGAATCTACATATGTTGAAACATACATATATACGTTGAAACGTTTATATAGGAACAATAGAGGAAAATATCAGAATCAGATTATCAGCAGCAACTATAAAGCAGCAACAGTGTCTTCTGGATTTACCTCCAGGGTCACTGTCTTGCCTGTCAATGTTTTCACAAATATGTTGAAACATACATATATACGTTGAAACGTTTATATAGGAACAATAGAGGAAAATATCAGAATCAGATTATCAGCAGCAACTATAAAGCAGCAACAGTGTCTTCTGGATTTACCTCCAGGGTCACTGTCTTGCCTGTCAATGTTTTCACAAATATCTGCATTATATGTATATTTATAATGGCTGCTTCTCTATCAGAGCTATGCTGTGAAGCTATTATTAGGTACGGGCTTCAGAAAATTATACCCAAGCAGATTTCAAACAAATATCTTGCCTCTTCCTGCACACAGACCCGAGCCTGGCTGATATTTCTACAGCACTGATGGGCAGGGATTTGGAAATGTGAAACAAGACAGGAAATTTGTTACACTGATGAGTTAGAATTAATTACTGACAAGATTATTATTGATTACAGATATGTTTTCAGGTTTATTTTTTTGCATCGATTATGAAGTTGTTAGATGGAACATGGGGCAGATATTATTATAGTGATGGCAATGTTGCAGAGAGAAACAAGATTGTAACAAGAGAGCCTGAAAAATACAGAAACAAAACATCTCATGCATCCAGATTGTTGCAGGTTGTCATATCTTATAGAGGTTTGTTCTGAATATAATTAAATTTATACTCAATATCCCTATCTCTGACAGAGATGTGCTGTGATGAGGTACAGGCTTCAGAGCAGATTTCAAACAAATATCTTGCCTCTTCCTTCATACAGACCCGAGCCTGGCTGAGCACTGATGTGAAGGGATTTGTTATGCAGATTTTTGATTTTGTCCTGTATGACAGGTACAGCAATTGTATGTTCCTGCCCAGCATGGCTGTGGAAATATCCGCTATGTTTTGGTTTGTATGCAGGAACAGGCATAACACCTGCAATGGTGCATAAAATTTTGATATTTGCTTGGGTATAATTTCCTGAAGCCTGTACCTAATAACAGCATCACAGCACAGCTCTGTCAGGGATAGGGACATTATTAAATATGTATACAGATCCAGGTATGTATTCTTATCTTAAACACAACACAGCTCTGTTACTATTATTTCAATAACAATATCAACAAAACAAGACACTATACACAACATAGAACAATTCTATGCTTGTAAAAATATCAGCAAGGCTCCATTCTAAATATTGATTCAATTTTTCACTTCACCTATCCATAACAATTCCAAGCTTGTTCCTCATAACAGCATCACCGCACAGCTCTGTCAGGGAAGAAACATCTAGATGCTATCAACAGTTCCCTACTTGTAATTGTTAGGGATAGGAATATTGAATATAGTTTGTATCTTCTATCTATTAAAATTCCAAGGCTCTGTGTGTGGGATTTGAGCATCACCACACAGCTCTGTCAGGGATGAAACGTCTAGATGTTATCAACAGTTCTATATTTGTAATTGTTAAGGATAGGAATATTGAATTAAGTATGTATCTTCTATCTATTAAAAATTACAAGGCTCTGTATCTGTGTGAGATTTGAGCATCACCACACAGCTCTGTCAGGGATGAAACATTTCAGCAATAGTTCCATGCTTGTATCAATATTTATAATTGTTAGGGATAGGGATATTGAATATAGATTTAATTAAGTATGTATCTTATATCTATTAAAATATCTAGATTCCAAGCCTCTGTATCTGTGTGGAATTTGAAGCAGCACAGCTCTGTCAGGGATGAAACATCTATATGTTATTCCAGCAACAGTTCCATGCTTGTATAAATATTTGTAATTGTTCGAGATAGGGATATTAAAATATGTAGATTCCAAGCCTCTGTATCTGTGTGGAATTTGAAGCAGCACAGCTCTGTCAGGGATGAAACATCTAGATGTTATTCCAGCAATAGTTCCATGCTTGTATAAATATTTGTAATTGTTCGAGATAGGGATATTAAAATATGTAAATTCCAAGCCTCTGTATCTGTGTGGAATTTGAAGCTTGTTCCCAATAACAGCACAGCTCTGTCAGGGAAGAAACATCTAGATTTAGTTCAAACAGTTCCATGATTGTAATTGTTAGGATAGAAATATTGAGTATAAATTTAATTAATTATATATCTTCGATCTAATAAAATCTCTAGATTCCAAGGCTCTGTATCTGTGTAGGATTTGAGTCTTATTCCCAATAACAGCACAGCTCTGTTATGTATAGGAAACATGTAAATATTGTAGAAATATTTGTAATTGTTAGGGATAGGAATATTGAGTATAGATTTAATTAAGTATGTATCTTCTATCTATTAAAATCTCTAGATTCCAAGAATCTGTATCTGTGTGGGATTTGAGCCTTAGTCCCAATAACAGCACAGCTCTGTTAGGGATGAAACATCTAGATGTTACAGCAACAATTTCGTGCTTGTAGAAATATCAGCAAGGCTCTGTGTCTGTGTGATTTGTAATTGTTAGGGATAGGGATAGGATATTGAGTATAGATTTAATTAAGTAGGTATGTATCTTCTATCTATTAAAATATCCAAGACTTTGTCAGCACTGCTCTGTCAGGGATGAAACATCTAGATGTTATTTCAGCAACAGTTCCGAGCAAGGCTCTGTGTCTGTGTGATTTGTAATTGTTAGGGATAGGGATATTGAGTATAGATTTAAGTATGTATCTTTTATTTATTAAAATATCTAGATTCCAAAACTTGTTCCCAATAACAGCACAGCTCTGTCAGGGATGAAGCATCTAGATGTTATTTCAGCAACAGTTCCAAGCAAGGCTCTGTATCTGTGTGATTTGTAATTGTTAGGTATAGGGATATTGAGTATAGATTTAATTAAGTATGTATCTTCTATCTATTAAAATATCTAGATTCCAAGGCTCTGTATCTGTGTGGTAGAAGCTTGTTCCCAATAACAGCATCACTGTTATGTATAGAAACTATTGAAACATCCAGATGTTATGTTCCGAAATATCAGCAAGGCTCTGTGTTTGTGTGAGATTTGAAGCTTGTTTGTATCAATATATGGCTTCAACCATCTTGAGTGCCTAAACCTCAAACCTTGTTCCCAATAACAGCATCACTGTTATGTATAGAAATTAAGGAAACATCTAGATGTTATTTCAGGGCAACAGTTCTGAAATATTAGCAAGGCTCTGTGTTTGTGTGAGATTTGAAGCTTGTTCCCAATAACAGCACAGTTCTGTTATGTTTAGGAAACATCTAGATGTTATTTCACGTCAATAGTTCCATGCTTGTAGCAATATCGGCAAGTTTCTGGGTAGGATTTGTAATTGTTAGGGATAGGGTTATGGATATTGAATATAGATTTAATTAAGTATGTATCTTCTATCTATTAAAATATCTATTATAATAATTCTAAACTCAACAAGGCTCTATGTCTGTGTGGGATTTGAAGCTTGTTCCTAATAACAGCACAGTTCTGTTATTTTCAGTTTCATGCTTGTAGCAATATCGGCAAGGTTCTGGGTGGGATTTGCAATTGTTAGGGATAGGAATATTGAATATAGATTTAATTAAGTATGGATCTTCTATCTATTAAAATATCTAGATAATCACGTGTAATTGAATCTTGTACCTAATAACAGCACTCACAGCTAAAGCGGGTGTTAAGAATATATTTATCTTCTGTGTTTGTGTCTGGATAATTCACAGAACATAGCACAGTTTTGTACAGGGATATGGAGTATAGATTTCTGGAAAAATATTATTCAAAATATGTTACCTATTCATAATAGTATCTGTGTTGGGATATGAAACCTGTTCCCAATAACAACACATCTCTGTCATGTATAGAGATATGGCAATTCTTCCCCACTAACAACACAGCTCTGTCAGGTATGATGATATTAAGTATTTAGGGTATCTGTGTGTGATTTGAAGCCTATTCCAATAACAGTAACACAACTCTGCTATAAAAAGATCAGAAAATTATACCCAAGCAGATTTCAAACAAATATCTTGCCTCTTCCTGCATACAGACCTGAGCCTGGCTGTGATGGGCAGGGATTTGGAACTGCATAAGACAGTAAATGTGTTACACTGATGAGAAGAGCCTATTGAAAATTAAACTTGTTAGAAATGATTACTGAATTATTAATTACAGATATTTCTCATTGTCCCTATCTCTGACAGAGCTGTGCTGTGATGAGGTACAGGCTTCAGAGCAGATTTCAAACAAATATCTTGCCTCTTCCTGCATACAGACCCGAGCCTGGCTGAGCACTGATGGGCAGGGATGGAACTGCATAAGACAGGAAATGTGTTACACTGATGAGAAGAGAATTAAATTACACTTGCAGCAAATATTTATTTACCTTGATTGCTGTCTCTGCTGAAATAATCAGGGCTGCCTGCTGCGGGTTGATTCCCAACTGCCACATTCCTCTGCCTGAAATCACACTGAGAGGCTGGACAAAACTCTCCAACAGTTGCATATGTTATGCAAATTATTCTGCCCCAGTGCCTCAACAATACAATCATAAGTGCAATCTCTAAATTTTTGCCTTAAAAAATACATGACAAGCTCATTCAAATATATATAGTTGGAATTTGATACAAACTTTGGATTGAAATCTTCACCACTGTACAAATTCCCATTATCAGTTGTAACAAATTCAATCTTCTTATTTTTAGATATCTTGTTAATAATTGTATTTGAATATTTATAATGTCTCCAATTTGAACTCTGAGATGCAATCATGCACATCCTATACTCTAAACAATACTCATAGCAATTGTTGAACCAATAATTGTCAAACAATTTCAACCTTAAATTATAATGGCACCTGTCTGTATAAAAATCCAACAATTCTCTTGTACTTGTTGTATACAAGCCTTTCAAACTCACTGATAAAATTGAGAAATAGGCCACAAGTGGACCGGAAGTGGACCGGAAGTGGACCGGAAGTGGACCGGAAGTGGACCGGAAGTGGACCGGAAGTAGACCGGAAGTGGACCGGAAGTAAACCGGAAGTAGACCGGAAGTAAATATGTGTGGGTGTGCGTGGGTGTGTGTAGGTGGGTGTGGGTTTTATAAGCATCTTGGCTTAATTTTAAGTGTGGTCATCAAGAGGGGCATATTTTTGACAAGTTTATGGACAACAATCTCACAGAAGTGCCTTTTGTAAGTATAGACAAATCAATCTGAGGAGGCTCTTCCTTTTCCGAAAAAAGCTCTTCCTTTCCGAAAAATTCTTGAGGGCATTTTTACAAAAATCTTGGATTAGGCAGGGTTCCACACTTGAGCAAAAAGCTCATATGCTCATGTTGAGCTTGTTTTAAGTATAGCAAATCTGCTTGATGAGAGCTCTTCCTTTCCGGTCCTGGTTATATCATAAATACCACTACTATTACGATATGGCACATTCGCTCATTACTGTTCCCAGCTATAAGTTTTTCTCTCTCTCTAGCCCTTGCCAACTAAAAAAAATTGTAGGTAGGAGTTGGCAGCACTGCGAGAAAATAGAAATCATGCCTTACAAGAAAAAACCATTAAGGCGATTTTTATTTGATGACGTTGAACCCGTGTAGTGTTCCCATCCATCCATCTCTCTCTTTTACGGCAGTGCCGGCTCTCTTTGTTTAGTATATGTAGGTTGGCAAAAATTGCTTTATGCACTGTAAAGCAAACCTCAAGCAAAATTGCCAGCTCCTTGCTTTAGGTTAGGTTAGACCAAAAACCTTGGTGATTTTTTCGAGTAAGATGTTGGTAATACCGTGTCCGAAAATAGGGGGGGGGTTATGCCTTACAAGAGCAAACCATTAAAGCAAGCCCCACCGAGCTTTACTTTCGGGTGTAGTGTTGCCAACACTGCGAGAAAAAAGTTGCCTGCTCCTTGCTTTAGGTTAGGTTACCCCAAAAACCTTGGTGATTTTTTCGAGTGAGGAGCTGGCAACACTGCGAGAAAAAGGTTGCCAGCTCCTTGCTTTAGGTTAGGTTAGACCAAAAACCTTGGTGATTTTTTCGAGTAAGGAGCTGGCAACACTGTACCATCAAATAGAGCTCATGCCTTACGAGAAAAATCCATTAAGGCGAGCTCCTCACTTCAGCTCCTCACAAGAGGGCGTTCAACCGGCTTAATTGGACTACTCATATCATCTTCGCGATTAACCAAAAGTGGCAGAAAAGCGAAGTAAAATAAGCCAAATCAGTCAATGAATCAATATGGTTCAGACTGGAGGGTGGAAACAATTAAGATGTAAAAGGTAGGGCGGTAGCGTAGAAAGCCTGATGTGTGGCTTAAACGAAAACGAAATTTAACGTTCTTCTAGAGCCCCAATAAAAGCAGGAGATGAAAAGGAAAAGTACATTAGGGATAAAAATGAATTTAAGATAGATATATCATAATTTACGTAGGTGGTACACTCGATTATTTCTCGATAGAATATTCGTCTTCTAGGGAAGACAGAAGGCAAATAAGAAACTGTAATTTGGAAGCGAACCCTCAGTAATCAGACCGAAGCGGTAAGTTGCACGTGTTGCTTGTCGTTTGCGTGTGTCGCTCGGGATGAGCCGTTTTCTCAACAGCGTGCATTATGTCGACTTGGTTTTCTTCTCGCGTATGAATGGTGAATGGATTGCTTTAGACTGAAGCACTTTGGCGGTAAACCCCATTCGCTTATCGCTTTGGTCTGAAACATTGACCCACGAGTGCAAAAGTACAGATGTGCAGAGCCCACTTGCACGAGTTTGGCCCCAATCCCCGTGGCGGAGTGGTTAGCACATCGCGCTACGACGCCAGGGGTCCCGGGTTCGAATCCTGACCTGGTCATGGATGTTTGTGAGTGTCCATCAATTTCATCACATCATCACTCAAAAAGCGTGGTAAAAGAAAGAAAATCAAGCACCAGTTTTGCCAAAAAGCAAGAATATCCTGCATTGGTTGCGAATCAACATTTGTGATATCGAGTTTTGCTGTCACCAGCGTGCATCCGTTCGACGTTGCCATTGACGACAGCAGATGGGGGGGGGGAGTAGGGAGCTAATTGCCCCCATCAACAGGCAGGAAAATATTTTAAAATCACACCTTTACTACAACCACATACATGCTACATACAGAGGTATAATCAATATTAATACCCCCTTCCCAAGGGCACCCGCAGGGGGTGGGGCACTTGCCCCCCTGATTCTGTGACTTACAGGCCGTAAGTTACAGCAACTATTATTAATATTATTTTACAGTACCTTTTGGCATGTAAAAACATGGATTAGATGTACGATTAAGGACAGTAGATTAAATGATGTCTGACACTGATTGATCTCTGTGCATTGTGAAAAAGTACAAGAAGAAGAAGAAGAACTGTTTATAGGCTCGATGTTTATTGAAAGTAAGAAAGGCGAATCCAGTTTCTATCTAAATAGTAGTACGCGGGTCTGAACTTGTAAACAACGCCAAAGTATTTTCAATTCAATTTGAATTTTATGATTCGGAAAAGTAGTAGTAGTAGTAACTAATAATAATAATAGTTATAATAGTTTATTTATTTAAAGTACTGAGAACAGTTACAAAACCTCATACAGCAGCACTATGTCACAGAGAGTAATATAAAAGGATTAACCCGTAATGGTTTTTATATAAAATCACATGCTATACCTAAATATAATATTTTAAGGGAAGTCATAATCGAAATCGATTAATACTCTTATAAATTCACCACCATTTTTCAGTTTTACTGATAATAATTTCATTTTGAAACGTTACAAACTATTGCATTCCTAAAGTATTAACTATCAGTTCTATTTGACAAGATGTTTTGCATAAATAGGGGAAGCGGGGGCTAGTTGCAACAGGGGTAGGTTGCAACACTGTTAATATCGCCTCAACGTGAAGAGTTACAAGAACGAACTTGCCCTTTGCGCATGCGCATTTTGTGGAGGAAGAAACGTTTGTTTTAGATTGTTGGTGCAAGCGAGCGATAACAGTTACAGGAAAGAAGAATTGTTGTTTTCAGACTAGGTGAGTAAAATTTGAATAATTTATTTTGAAGTGACTGGCGACTAGGACAAGTAACTGTCGTTGAATATGTTGCTATTAATGATACACATGTACTTTCACCTGTAAAAGAATAACAACCATGTTTACAATGAGATTCACGTTGAAGACATTTTCGTCCCTTTGTTAAGTAAAGTGGGTGAGGGGTAAGTTGCAACAGGTGGAAGGGAGTGGGTACAGTGTATAGAGTGTGACGGATGGGAACATTTCAAGAAATGTGCGAAAGAAGATGAGTTTTATGTCTGTCATCATTGTTTCTCAGATTAAAGAAAGTGTTTCTTTTGTTTGTATACTCCTTTATCTAGCGTACATTTATAAACCACAAATATGCTAAATTTAGGTCTAGGCCTACTTGAAGTTTAAAATATTGTTACAATGTCAGCATATGTTGAACAGTTTCTAACATAATATTCGAATCGTTTTTTGTATAATTTGTTAAATAAATTAAGATTTTCGTTCTTACCTTCATTTATGTTTCCAAGTGTTGCAACAAAAGTTAATGTTAGGATATTTTAAATTTCCAATAAATGTACCTGAGTGTCGAGGTTCTCAAATTTTCTGTGCAAGTGGAATGTATCCCGCCTCTCAACTACAACGTTTTGTGGACGTATGTTGAAAAGCAAAAAATATACAAATTTTTGAAGTTGAAAATTTTAAAAGTGTTGCTTCCCCTACTTTGATTGTATCTTTCCTTCTTAAGCTCAATGTTGTTAAATTAAAAATTTGAGCCACTCCATATATTTTAGTGACATGTAACTTTTCTTCACTTTCATACAAAGTATGAATTCTGAATTGATTCAATTTTCTCGGTGTGACTATTTGCTGCTACGTTCCATAATTCACTTCCATATTCCAATAATGGACGAACCAAAACTATAAATAGAAATCTAAAAGTTTCTATTTTATTAAAAGAAGTCCAATGAAAAAAATATAAAACCTAAAACCTTTTTAGCTTTTTTACAAACTTCAATTATATGTTCCTCAAATGACAGTTTGGAATCTATAATTATACCAAGATCCTTATGACTAGAGGAAATAGAGATTTTATTAGATTTAATAGCATATTTAGAGACAATACAGTTTGTTTCCCTTGAACATCTCAGTAGCTTGCATTTAGCTAAATTAATTTGCATACCATTTATGTCACACCATTGTATTACTCTATTAAGGTCATCCTGTAATTTAAAAACATCATATCAATTTTTTATTTCCCTGAATAATTTTAGATCATCGGCATAATAATAAAAAATTGGTAATGATGATGGTAATAGTAATAATACTAATAATAAAACGTTTCTCTGACTGCCCCCCTGAGAAAAAATTATGCCCCTTCCCCTCATTTCTCAGAATCACCATCCTTCTTTATCAAGTTGAGTAATACACGTCCATCCTTACGTGCCCTCCAGGAAGAAGAAAAAGAAGCCTTAAATATGCAACTAACAAGTGAATATCAGATGAGTCGCCTGCATACTTCTTGCACAAGAACGTGCAGTAAATTCTAATTGCCTGAAAGAACGCCGTGGATTAGGTTAAAACGACGTCGCACCTTTGCCAATGCATATTGCTAAGCCAAATGATGGATTTCATGTACGCCTGACACTGGCGCCGCCGGTGAGGGGAAGGTAAAGAAGAAAGGCACATGCGTCCATACTTGTAGATTGCACGTCTGACTTATTAAGGCTGCATGCATGGCCTTTGAAAAATCGTAATCTCTTCTTTATTCCTGGCCGTTCCCTTGAAGAAAGTTGACTGATTGTAGCTTCTCGCAAAAGTTGCTGTTGGCTCTGACACTCCTGTCCAGCGTCCTCATTCCTCTCGTTAAAACTTTCTTTTAGCGTCTGCCCACATGGTGGAATCGTAAAAATGTGCGTTGGGTAATTCAAATTATGTGCGTGGATTGTAGAGTGGGATCCATGAGTATTGCCGTGCAAATTGTCCATGACTATTTTTCATTAATTTTTCTCTTACATCCTGTGACCGTGTCCGAATGGTGCAAGACCGTACTTGAAGCGAGCATCCTTCGAGTATGATCTTGGAGTGCGGTCGTGGACTGGAAGTGAAAGTCTTTCGAATTGCACTTCGACTGCAGCGCCAAATACGATCAGTAGATAAAACTGAGTACTCGTTGTTTTCCTTGCGTTTTAAACACTTATTTTTCACCATAGAAATCACATAGCATTTTCAAATGTTCGTACATATACATGCATTTCCACACATTAGAAGAACTATAACCAACAACCTGTAATAACCCATACCTGTGTCGCTGGCTTTCTACCCCCGTGATTTTAAACAAATGAACAACGAGTGCGGAAAACAAGTGACCTAGTCATCAACCATCTGCACTGCGAGCTGTGCACTTGCGTACTTCTGTTCTTGACGCTTTCGAACTGTACTAGGTGACGTCACTTCCGCGAAGACCATACTTCAAGTCCGTACTTTGTACCTTTCGGACAGAGCCTGTGTGTTTTTAAGCGATAGATTTTTATGTATGCTGGTGCAGAAGTTGTCAACGGCTTGTTTAGAGTTTTCATTTAATCCTTGCAGCTTTTATTGGGTCAAATAAAGTGCACGAACATGGTGATGGACAATTTGCACGGTAATACTCATGGATCCCACTGTACAGTCACCGGCGATAAATAAAAATGGGTGCGAACAGTCCTAATCGCGAACACATTTTTCTGCCTGGGACCTACAACTTACTCTCACATTTCCCGAGTCGATTTAACGATTTTTCTTCGAGTTCGAGACTTGAGACTGGACAGTGTTTTGTTGGATCATAGAAAATTCGACATGATGAAAGTAGTCGACAAAGTAGATATAATTTAATAATAAAATTGTGGCCTATTTATTATAGAAATACGTACTGCATACTTCTTAACTGATTTCAAAACATATGACACTGTCCTTAAGAATTTAGGAATACCACCGATCTCCTTATACTTGTTAGTGCTCCTCGCTAAAAAGACAAAAACACATTTTCTACTTCAGTTTTACATCTTCCAGGTACATTTTAATCCTAAGAATCATGCCACTATACCTTTCTGTCTCAGCCAATAAGGTCTTCCCCTCTCTGATGAGGACTACCTAGCTCACTGTTGATTTTGCGGTTCCATCCCTCCACTATATTACTTGTCCGGTGCTTGCTGTTGAAGCAGTTTCGCATCACTTCAAGCACCAAAGGGTTTTCGAGTCATTATGCATTCCAGATTACGTCGACAGACTGAAAGGGTGAAATGATATGCCGGACCCTGTGGTCGAGTGGTTAGCATATCGAGCTGCGACGCTAAAGGTCCCGGGTTCGAATCCCTCTCGGGGATTGGTTGTTTGAGAATCTCCATTCATCAATTTCATCAACTCATCCCCATCTTCGCAAATTAGCCAAGAGGTACAAAACGCGAAGTAACATAAACTAAATCAATCATGAAAGGGTGAAATGACCTTGGAGGGATTTACAAAGCAGAAGAACATGATTTAAGTTAATCAGGTTGGCTATTGTTGTTAGTCAAACCAGCTGGCTCTCTGCGTCACTACCTTATCTGCTTTTGAAAACAGGTTTTTCAGTTTCATATATTCGCAATTAGGTTTGGTTTGGTGTGGTGTTTTAAGTCCACTTTGTGCACAGTAAGGCTAATCGGGACTGGACCTACAGTTTAAAGTGGGATCCAAACCACTATGTGCCTCCACCGGGTACCGAACCCGGGACCCCTTGATTACAAAGCAACGACGCTACCACTGCGCCATCGGCGAGGCCCCATTCGCAATTAGGGCATGAAAATTATTTCTCACTTTTGTGTGTTCACAATTAGGACGATTTAGACATTGTTCGCAATTAGAACACACAACCCACCTATATCCTGAAAAACTCGCTTCCCTCAAGGCGTCATGTGTGTTGTCCAACTTTACGGCGGTGGTAGAAGTTGCCATTGAAAATTTTCTATTAACATCCACTTTTATCGCCGTAGGGTTAGGCAACACACATGACGCCTTGAGGGAAGCGAGTATTTCAGGATATGGTTACCCCATTTTATTGCTGGTGACTGTACATAAGAAACAAATGTGATGGTAGGTATTAGGGCCGAGCAGGGCTAGACTAGAACGAAATTGGGCCTGATGCACTTACATACTATGATTAACACATATATTTTTTTCTATTTTAATGATTTTCTTGTCTTTATGTTTTTTTTATTATTATTATTGTGATTATGATGATGTACCATGAAATGATTATGAGAGGCGCTAGTTCCGCTTACTTATATTGCTGTTTTTCGAGCCTTAGCAAGCGCGAATTCTTCGATTGTGTCAGTGAAGTGAAGGCTGCGCAGCAGCTCATGCTCAATGCTCATAAGCGCCAGCCAGCATGCTTAGCCTTTTCTGCCCCATCGAAGACCACAGCTCTCCTTTGACTATTCCCAACTTTGAGAAGCTCCTTTCGCCGGAGGCATTGGACATCATCATGCACAGATAGATGTGCAACGCAATCTCGACGTTTGGAAATTTCTGAGAAAGATTCAACGATGACAGAAGCCTGCACACGGTAAGCTCTGATGATTCGTTCACAGTCACCGGTTTCTGAGTGCGCATAAATGATGCAAACTGTACCAGTTTTTTTACTACGTCGCACTTTCCGAACAATAATAAAGTGGCAAAAATTGCCAAGATATTGCAAAACGCAGCTAAATTACTAAGTAAACTGTTTAACGTAAAATTGATAGCATTAACTTGAAATCTTCGATGAACAATAAACACAACGACGTTATAATTACGTCACAGCTCAAAGAATAATAGTAACTGTATAATAAGTAACGCTGTGTCTAGGCGTCCGAAATTGGGGCTCCAAATTTCATTCTAAGATGTATTTTCAGGTTAATATAGCAAAAGAAAACTGTTCAGCTTTCGGAAAATTCTCGTCTGTTTTCATCTGGGCCTATTTCAGGAATGGGCCTAATGCTGCAGCATCATTAGCATCAGCCTTAATCCGGTCCTGTGGCCGAGAGGATGTCGATGTATCGGTGTCGACCGACACTAATAGTATCGGAATCGTAAAGACAGTCGAATACTTTCCTGGCATTTTGTTCTTTCTAGATTCCAAAAAAAAAAAAAAAAAAAAAAAAAAAAAAAAAAAAAAAAAAAAAAAAAAAAAATCCGGGGTCTAATTATCCTTGAAATTGTGAAAAATTTAAAGTTTCTTTTTTATTTTGCATCAGTTTTGTGTGAACAAAATTATAATAACATAACATGTAATTTAATATTCTCATGTAATTATTCAATATTTTAAAGCAAAAATCTTGGTAAAGTGATGCACATAGTTGGAGTGCAACACTAACACGTTAATATTAATCAAGATTTTTAACAACTTTATTATTACAATTTTCAAGTATCGGTGTGGGTATCGGGTCAGCCCAAGTACATATATTTACAAAATTTAAAGGCAAGTTTTGGATTAGGTTCATGCACTTTTAGAAAGCTATATTTGCGGTTTCCGACTGTATTGTGCAAGACTATCGTTGTAATCCCTATGTGGACAACATTCCAGAGAGAAATGGCGTATCCAGTGGGGTGGGTCGGGGTGGGGTCCGGACCCCCAAATTCTTCTTTTATTTTTGAAAATACCAGGTGGTTATAATTAAAGTGACGGTGTTCAGAGTGGTACAGCACGGGCTGTAATGAGAGTAGCAGTCTGAAACTTCGTAGATATGCTAATGAAACAATGCGCTCGCGAATTATGCCAAAAAAAAATATAGTTTCAATTCTCGCCACCAGGGTAAAAAACGGCGCTGTAAGCAGTCAAAACGTGGAATTTTCCATAACTCTGACGTCAAAGTCGGTGAAATTGCCTAACCATTGTGTGAGCTCCCTGGTTGTTGTTGGTGACGCTTGTTGCTTTTTCCTTTAGTAATGTTCATGTAATTCGAATAGTGAAATTGTAGCGATATTTTATTACAAAGAGTATTGTTTTCTGCGATTTATAGTGTTTTTCCTGTAACTATACCAAGTTTTGACTGCTTACAGCGCCATTTTTTACCCTGGTGGCGAGAATTGGAACTTTTTTTTTTTTTCATAATTCGCGAGCGCATTGCTTCATTAGCATATCTACGAAGTTTCAGACTGCTACTCTCATTACAGCCCGTGCTGTACCACTCTGAACACCGTCACTTTAAGTATAACCACCTGATACTATGGTAGATTCATCATACATTCCAAAGAGATACTTGATGTGGCAGATATAGAGAATTCTCTCCATGTGCACGGTTTGTGGATTCTGTCAATAACATCCACTAAAAGTTTATTTTTTTTTAAGTTTCACATGGAGTAGTGATAGATCAGCTGAAAATCTTACTCCAGTGAGAAACTATTTTGGTACAGTAAGGGAAGTTTTTTTTTTTTTTAGAAATAATACATGCAGAGGTGAAATGGTAAAAACAAATATATTGATTGCATTATGCAGCAAACTATTGTGTGTGAAACTCGATTTCTAGAAAAACATGATTCACTTCATGTTTTTGTTAAATTTCTTCAACCTTGTCAGTTAAGTGGGGCTGCCAAGCAAGTGATCTTCTAGCCGTAGTTGAAAAGGGGACTTTCTTAATTGTACTCCGTGAAAAGATTTTCAGTTTTACTCTACAGTTTTGTCAAAGTATTTTGAACCCTCATAACAATTTACCCTTTGCTCTTTCTTACCCAAGAGACGTCACAGAACTGCTTCAGATACTTCTGGAGATTTCAGATGAAGACAGTGCAGCGGAATATTTCAAACTGATTCTGAAAAGTGGATTCGATTAAAAAATATATATATATCCTCGTACTATTACAGAGGGGGGACGCGCTATTGGCTTTGGGGGATGGGCACCCTCCCATACATTTTCTTTCTGGATACAAACCGCTGACAGAGAGCACTGTGAAAGTAAAACAGAATTATCCTGCGCTTTAATACTTGCACTGTAAGAAGTACCTTATATATTCCATCTACAGTTGCATTTTGTTCCTAAAAAAATGCAACACATGAAATATTTCAGTATTTTATGGGGAAGTTACTACTTTAGGTTCCCGACTGCCACGTTTTTTCTGCCCAGACAATGAGAGAAGTTGTCGTCTTCAGCGCTCTTGTTGAAAATTGTGCTTTCCTTTCACAGCGGCCTTGACAATTAATTTTCAGTGTAGCCAGGACCGTATCAAGGTTTGTGGAGGCCCCTGGGCAAAATGTTTTGTGGGGCCCCCATTTTTTTTTTTTTTTATTAGCTCAATATGTTAACCACCAATTTTGAGCAGTTGAAATGGTAAACCTGATTTTAGAATCGCAATCGAACATATCGCAGATTGGTTTGCAGGGAGAATAGCGCAGTAAAATCAAAATTCTGAGTCTCAATGTAAACAGTATGAAGAGTGAACACCGTAACTACAATATATAGTAAATACTAAAGGGGTTCAGAGGGAAACAGAGAACTGAGCAGTAGACTGTACTTACGTACATAATTTGTTATGTATGTACAGTAAATGATATTATTTACAAATAAGAGTAAATATGTCACTACATATTGTAGTAACTACACTTTCTTCAAGAACATTCCCAAAGGCTTAACACTTATAGCAGACACACTCTTCTTGCCTTTTTCGCCGAAAATTCATCTACTATACCATCGCAGTCACGAAGAAGTTCATGTTCAATGCTTAATAAACAAAGATTGGATAAGCGATCCTGTCCCATGGCAGCACGAAGCCTGTTTTTTACTCATTTCATTTTTGATGTTATTAACGAAAGACAGTTATGTACTTCGTAGGATTATTTATTATCTTAATCGTATCTTCCGAGAATTGATTGTTTCCACACCACAGCCAAATCAATCCATGGTATAAAGTATACTGAGCTTCAGATATCTAGAAACAGATCGACTGAGAGCTGTGCTACAGTTGGATCCAGAAGAGTGTAGACATGCGACAATATTGAAGTTATTCTTAAAATAAAACTTCTTATATAATTTTTCACAAGCATAGCCCAGCTAGTTAAAAGATTTTTTTGGTGGAGGCCCTTCACAACTTACATTTGGTGGGGGCCAGGGGGCGATTGCTCCAGTTGCTCATAGGTTAATCCGGCCCTGAGTGTAGCTGATATTGTACTCGTACACTGTGTACGTTGCAATACAATGCTAAATACTAGGGAACTATGACGTCATGGCGTATCGTGCCTTGGTCGGGATTCGAATCGAAGCAATCTCTACACTTTTAATGCTGAGCACTGGATACAGCATCACCATTGGCTTGAAACTGCTTTTCAACCGTGCATGTATGTTTACCAGATAATAATTTCAGAAGTATTATCATAATTGTAAAAACACTCGTATCGCTCATCAAATCTCGTGTACAATTTATAGTAAAATTATAGAAAATTAGTCTGTATTAAGTAATGCAGTGTGCGATAGGTTTAAGGAGAACGTTTTATAACCAACACATCTCTCCGCAGGTGGTTTTTGAGATCCTGTTTAATGCCTCTTTTTGTTCCGGCAGAAACCCATGTGGTCGTGCATGTCAGATTAATAAATAACATCGTACATAGCATAAATATTAATGAAATATTGCCGCCGGTATATAAAATACAATGTTTTTTGTGGATTAGGATGGCGCTGAAAATGGTTGCGCACGAAGCTCTGACGGAATTGTTCAAGGTGGGCGACGCTAGATGTACAAGAAACTGAATGGCAAAAATGGCTTCCCAAATATGTACCGAAAATTGCTCACTACAGCTTCCAAGAGGCCTCCTCGGTGACGGAAAAGCTTGCCACACGGAAGGATCCAAGTTCAAGTCCAGCCTTGGAATGAGATTTTCACTTAGAGTTCATTTCATCTCGTCTCGATTCATTCTCATCGCCGCGATTAGCTTAAATCGGAAGTATAAATAAGAAAAATGAAAATATCAGACTGTACGATCGTGAAGCACAGCTTAGCAACAGGCTCGTAGCCAGAATTTTATTTCGGGGGGGTGCTCATTCCTAATCAGCAACCGCCATCTAAAGACGAAAAAGTGGGGGGGGGGGGTCGAAGCCCTGAAGATGACTTTCTCAGTATATTAAACTTATTATAAAAGATGTTTAATCCTGTTAAGGAAGTAAAATTAATTACCGCTATACACTATTTCTAACATTTGTAGGATTTCAGGGGGGCTCCATCCCCCAGAGTCCACCATCTAGCTACGTGCCTGCTTAGATATTAATATAAATAATGTCAGATTCATCCTCAACGTCGCCGATAACAATGCACAACACGAAACTTTTGCCCATTAGATGAAAATGTGTGTTTTGTGCAAGACAAAAACGAATCTGCAATTTCTTTCCGTGTATCACGTGTCATTTAGCCAAAAACGCAAAGTTGAAAGTTACATAAGAAACGTATGGTAGAATGGCCGAAAGTGTGCTTTTTCCTGTGTTACAAAGAATTAATGCTCTAAATTGTACATTGGTATGACAGAATAAGATGCACGCAAGAAGATTACACGAAATACTGCTGCTTCCTCTGAGATTGGGACAGAACTAATCATTATGTCCGTAAAGACAAGCGTACATTACTAGCACCAAGAACATATCACGAGATCCTATTGAGAAACTCCAAAATGTGGAATGCGGCAACGAGGAAGAAGCTTCATGTCCACAATAGCTGCACGGCATTCCTCGTACGTCTCTTTTGTCAAGAAGAAGCTGCGTATTGGACACAGCCGTCTAACCCATGGCCACTTGCTGCAAGGGATGGACCCTCCATGTTCTGTATTTGTGATGTCTAGAGACCGGATGTTTAGGCACTAAAAACATATAAAATAGGCAGGCAAATAAGCACTTATAATTTTCAAAATAGACAGTAAAATAGGCATTAAAATACTAATAGGCAATAAAAAAGGCAAGGAAATTTAACTCAAAATAATGAAGATAGACGTGCAAAAAGAAATAGGTGTTTAAAAAATATAGAAACATATCTGTACATTCTTTAAAGTTGCTTAAAATAAACCAGGAGCTCATCATTAGAGACAGCAGTCCAATATTGTACTTAATGAATCACTGCAAACAGGAGTCACGTCAGCCCAAACTTTTCCATTGTATAATGGCTACACACAATAGTCTGACAAAAGAAATTGTTGGCTGCTTCCAACCAGTACGCAAATTATTTAAATATACACTTTATCACTGCACACAGGGTTATTTCAGTTAAAAAAATTACACTATATATTCCACACAGCAGTTCGAACTACGAAACTGTTTAAATGCATCTCAAGTTTGTACTGTACGGTTTGGCAGTCTCTGAATAATATGCACTAATTGTGGTTGCACATCACAACAAGGTATTTCTTCAGGTGATCAACCGAAAAGTTATGTCTGCGATCGGACAACACATTTTTTAGAATTTGAAAAAGATCTTTCAACCTCCACAGATGTTACCGGAGCATACTTAAAGCAAGCGAGAACATGTGGATCTAACTCAGTTTGTATATTTTCACCTTTCAAAACTTGTTGAATTGCCCTTAATTTGTCCAAGTCCTTATTAGCTGCAATAACTCGCTAACTGTTATTTTTAAATTTCTTGGAAGCATCGGAAACTAATCCTGGGAACAGGAAATTGTATGCACGAGTTCAGTCATGTCCCAATTTTAAAGAAAATGCCTAAAATAGGCAATATTTGGCCTTTATGAAATAATATAGGCAATATCGTATGAAATAGGCAAAATTAAATTGCCTTTAAATGAAGCTAATCCCTCCCCCTGGCCTTCGCAACATTCATTTTCATCATATCTCTAACAGGAAAGAATAGGCATTTTGCCTAACATCCGGTCTCTAGTGATGTCGTTTTAAGTATTGTTGTTGAATGTGCCGTTTTTGCTTTCCTCCGGCAGACTTCTAATCTTCCCACCTGTTCGTCATCCCTGTTGGCAGATGACATTGTTTTATCAAATGATTTTTGCCCCGAGGTGTAAGGACCCCGCAATGTTTTCTCTGCCCTCGTGAAATTTTATATAATTTCAGAAATTAAACAAATACTGTCAGTTATTTTAAAAAATATATAAAGTAGACAAAATGTAGGTAAACAATGACAAAATTTGGACTCGAAATTCACTGAGGTGAGCACTAAATAGAAACGCCCGATCGGTGAACTTAGAATACGTATCAACAGAGTTACTGCAATTTACTTCACGACTGTTTCATTTATTTATTTATTTTCATGTGGAAGGTGGTCGAGTGTGTTCCCAGTAACATATCATAAGACAATGTCTGCGATAATAAGCAGTGGCGTAAACTGGCTTAATCAACGTCCCTGGCAACCCTGTGGACCCTCAGAAATGCCGTATTAATTTACTTGCTCGCAGGTCGCCTAAAATATGAAAAATCCCTCCCTAATCTCACACATTTATAGATATACTATTTGTCGGAATATTTTAGAGTATAAATTGTCTGCAGTTGCCACACAAACAAGAAAACTTTGTAATTCATGAACTTTTATCACTAACCCTTTCATATACAAATAAGAACTGAGACAAATTTCCCACATAGTCCACACCTGTTAAGTGTTACACATTACTTTCCATTTTTAGCTATAGTGTGACAAGGTAGTTCAAAAGGGGGTAGCTTACTGCTGTATGTTCTTTACCCTCTGACGTCATCGATGTATACCTTGTAGTATTTTCGATAATTTTTTAACAAAGGGCCCCCAATAGTTTAGTTGCAAGGGGGGCCCAGGGCACTGCGCTACGCCACTGATGAGGATTCATCAAGCATTGACCTATTCAAGGAACTTCTTTGTTACAGCATGAAATTTCATCTCCAGCATCAGGTTTTTCTGAGAAAATCTAGAAGGCAAGAACGCACGAGCGCTTCTCAGTTCGTTCGTCTACCATTTCATCCCCTCGCCAGAAAAAACAACAAAAAAATCGTTATGCCTCTTCTCTCCTTTCCTAATACTAACCCCCCTCCCCTCCCCGTCTCCTCCATGTTCTCTTTTTTGTCCATTGTGGACGGTTTCAAAGCGAAGGGGATACGCTTCGGAGCGGTCAGTGTCGGGACACACACACACGCACTCGCTGCGGCACGTATGTGTCATATATGGGAATCTGCCTGCTAGTGAGCATCACCCAGGGTTGGCAACTCATGTGTGAGAAAAATACCCAACAATCTAAATCATACTTACGGTCAACAAATTAGACAGTAAAGTTAGCCTCAGAGCAAAATGCTTTTCAGTGTAACACAGCCTGGCCAAGGACGTATTTCTGGAGGGGGTCCAGGGGTCCGGGCCCCCCAGAAAGACTTAGTAAGTACTAAAATTATATCATGAAAATAATGAAATAATAAAATCACTAAAATTAAATAATGAAAATATACTTGTTATTTAATCGAGGGTGATTTATTTACACCGAACTATTTTTAGACTAAGATTATATTGGAAAGTGCGAAAGAAAATTTATGTAAGATCTATTACTACTTATAATATTATAATAAAATATTACCAGGAACTTTCCTTTTCGTCAAATGAATCTAACATACTTCTTTGATATGCAATAAATATTCAATTATTTATCTCTTTGAACTATACTTACCAGGGCAGTTGTTTTTACAAATTATGCCATCCTTAGCTATACGTAAGCTAGATAACGAATACGTGCTGTTATATCTTTATCCTTCCTTACATAGCCTTTTAATCTATTAATGTAATAAAATTAATTAATTTAAATATCTCAATTAATACTATTATTAATCATTGTATATTTTTAATTAATTTAAGATAATTATAATTATTATAATTTAAACATTATTATAATTATTGTTTTAAACTTGGTTCAGAACACCCCCCCCCCCCAGAAATATACTTCTAGATACGTGTCTCACACTGGCGTACATACGATTCTTTTTTCGGAACGGGCTAGAATTATAAAGATGGATAGGACATAGCTGTTTTCTCCGGGGATGGTATACACAATAAGATATTTCGGATATTCAGAACTTTCTACAGTCAAAAATGATAAGCGCGGGTCGTTTTAAGGGGGATTTGCATTTACCACTAGTTTTTTTCGAGTTTTTCATTGCTTTCATTTGAAAATGTTGATTTTTCACAAGATTTCGGAAGGGGCTGTAACGCCATTAGCTCCCCCTCTACGTACGGCAGTGAACACACACAAACATATCATAAAATATTAAAATAAATTCGCCTTCATAGCACTGATAGTTTCTGAAATACCAGCAAATAGACAGACGAACGATTGACACATAAGAAAACTTCTCTTTTTACAGGGTGATTCCCTCGCTAGAGGCACCAAACTTTTTTCTATAAAACTGCCATTTACTTAAAGTTTGCCTTGAAAATTTGTATGCACATACATTCAACAATGTAAAACAGGATATGCTTATATGTGAGGCTGAAAATGGTTCCCTTCCACAATCTCGTGACTTATAGCTTTCTTTCAGGGCTGCGATTGTACGGGGTTGATTTCTGTATACTTTCCCCCTCAATAAGCCCCAAAGAAATATGTCTGGTGGAGTGAGATCGGGAGATCTTGGTGGCCAAAGAGTTTTTGAGATAATTCTGTATCCAAAAAAAAAATTAATTTCTCTCATGCTGATATTCGAAGTGTGATATGTCTTGGTTAACTGATTGACAAACTCAGTGAATATTGCCAGGTAGACTTCAGTGTTAACCGTTTGATAAAAAAAATAGGGCCTATAATTCGCCTACGAGACACTCCACACTCAGAGAACTAAATGCATCATATCGATTGATGAACCAGAATGCATCGATTGATGCACTAAAGTGTGTTTTGTGGCTTCTTCAAAGAATCAGATTCACATTTGATGCATTTGGGTGCATTTTTGTATGTCGAGAAAGGAACACCAAAGTGCATCATTTGACTCAAGTGAGGATTTATTACAGTCGAAATGCACTTCAATGCATCAGTTGATTTCCTTGATGCACTTTCCTGCATCATCGAAAAAATGCATCAACTGATGCATTGAAGTGCATTTCGACTATAATAAATCCTCACTTGAGTCAAATGATGCACTTTGGTGTTTCTTTCACGACATACAAAAATGCACCCAAATGTGAATCTGATTCTTTGAAGAAGCCACAAAACACACTTTAGTGCATCAATCTTGGCCCCCTTCAACAAAACTTGCCCCCCGCAAAATATTAGCAAAGGCAACCCCCCTCTATACCTTCACACACATTGTGTGTGTGTGTGTGTGTGTGTGTGTGTGTGTATATATATATATATATATATATATATATATATATATATATATATATATAATGTGTGTGTGTGTGTGTAATTCTTGTCTCATGTTGACAAAGTCACATACAAGGGCCTACAGGGTGATTCAAAAGTCCCTTAACATCCTCTATAAAAAGTAATGGATTTAGGCTGGGTACAATTGGTCATGATAGAAACAGGTTAGACTATTTTGCAATGGGATTGGCTCATTGAAGAGCATGAAGACTGCAGTATTCCCATGCTTTTTTCCCTCTATTCTCGCACATATTCATTCATAATATAACATGCGTTTTCCTTAATTCATTGTAGGATTGGAAAGGGAAGTACTGAAATAGTAAACACACAAGCACAATAAAAACACTCAAACAGAGTGATAGTTCCTCATTATTGAATTGATTGAACAATTGAATTGTTGTCTTAAGTCCACTTTATATACAGAAAGGGTAATCGGGACTGGCCCTACAGTTTAAAGTATGATCCGAACCACTGTGCCATGTGCCTCCACCGGGTATCGAACCCGCGACCCCTTCATTTCAAGGCGACGACGTTACCACTACCCCATCAGAGAGGCCTTCCTCTATATTATTGATTTTGCCCTTTCTGATTAGAACCCTGCGTAATTTCCGACCTGTTGTGTGCGAAGTTTCTGTGTACAAAAGTTATGTAACATGTTGAAAGTTATACATTGGGCCTCTTATAGGTGAGGGGCAAACGAGAACTGGATTGGTTTCTGTACCCCTGAGTAACTACGTTTATTTTTTACATACGCATATACGAACTCTCTACTATGTCGATGGCTGAGCGCCCCCTAAAAGCTTACTTGTCTCCGAGCCCGGCCCGCACTGTGGGGTTTTGCGGCTTGTAGATCCGGCACTGCATCAATCGATATGATGCATTTAGTTCTCTGAGTGTATTGCGAGGGGTTATATCCTGTTTTACATTGTGGAAGGTTGCAAACAAAATTTCAAGACAAACTTTAAGTAAATGGCAGTTCTGTAGACAAAAGTTTGGAGCCTCTAACCAGGGAATAAGCCGATATTTGATATTTTACAATTTGTTTAACGCATTTCTCTTCTTAAATTTCACAACATTGACAATTGATCCATAACACCCTCACTTTGATTTCTTTCAGTTCGTGCATGCTTTTATTCTTTGCTGCACAATCACTATTTTCTCTAACACTTGTTTTACTTCATTTAGTTCCGTTACGTCACTTATATTTATAATATTGTCACCATTCTTTCATGCAGACTTACTCTTTAAGGATTTCAGTGACATCTATGATTCTACTTCTCTCCTATCTTTGTAGAGTGCGCGTCAAATCTCCTGCATATGGCGATAGCCAATAGCAGCGCACTGCAGCGGTGCCATGTCGAAATCTCACAGGGAAAAGAGACAGCGTGGTTGAGCGAAACGCCTTATCACGGAACTAGGCAACGCCGCACGTCTGTGATTCGCTGGTGCTGTTCAGCCGTTCAAGGCCCTATGCAGGAGATTTGACGCGCACTTTAGTGCCTTCTAAGTTGCAATGAGATCCTTACATCTCAGCACTGGAGAAGATAATATATTCCAATAGTTACTATTTCACACTCCAATCCTATTTTTTCAATGTACTGTAATTTAACATCTTCCTCATTATTTTTCCTAATCTGGGTTGGTCAAGGTAAAGTTCCCCCTGCACGTTGCACAATGCCATGACGGCACATGATGTTGAGGTATAAGACCCCACACATTCGGGAATTGTGTCTGTCTTTTAAAGTGATGTGATCAGCACCACGGTCTGGCTGCCTTTACCGCATAGGCTTACCTTCAGGTACCCATTTATTTAAAGCTGAGTTAACCCCAGAGCCGGTTTTTGAAGGAACTACTGTCGGATTAAAAATTGTAGATACTCGAGTTTAGGCTGCAATTAAAAATTAACCAGTAAGACCTACATAAAAAAGAGTTACATCAAAATTTAGCTTATTCAATTCTGCGTTAATCTATGCTAACAATTTTTTTTTCGAGTAGGCCTTGTATTTTTTATCGTAGTGAGAACAAAAAAAAGGGCCTGTTTTTATTTAGTTTTGCAAACAATCGCTGTCTTTCAAATTCTCTAAATCAATCGTTGAAACTTTAGTACAGTGGAGGCAGAAATGTTTTAAACACGATTCTTAATTTTGAAGTTTTCAAATTTTGTCAAAAAACAGTTTTCTTCAATTTTGCGAAACAAGTTTTTCTCAGTATTGGGTAGTCCTACAAATACATTAGTCTTGTTTTGAATCTCTTTGCATCTGTTTTTTAAAATACATTGTCATTGTCAATTCACATTGCGAAACCGATTTTATACAGATTTTAGGTCGGAAGAGTTCCAACCTTAGATTATCAACATCGGAAATCGAACCCAGGACTCCCACTTGGCAGTCAGACGCCCTTCCGACTAGACAACCGCTGCGCTCTTTCCTAATCTGAAATATGCATACAAATTCCACGATTATTGCTACACAGAAGATGTTCTTTCCATAACCTTATGCCAATTTAATACAAATTCAATTGTTACTAATCGAATTTACTAAATGCAACCATTGTAATACTTCTTTGTCCTCCTTAATTGACTCCCCGATGGCGTAGTTGTAATCGCCTCGTAATCAAGGGGTTCCGGGTTCGATTCCCGGTTGAGGCACATTGCACAGTGGTTCGGATCCCACTTTAAACTGTAGGTCCACTCCCGATTAGCCTATCTGTGCATAAGGTGGAAATTACAGGAAATTTCACTCACCACATTTGACATTATCACGTTAAAACAAAAGCAAATACAAGTTCAAACGTAACTTGTTGATTCCGATTAACTGAAATTGGTTAGTGACTTTTGAAGAAGACTCTCCAAGGGCCTCCCAGATGGCGCAGTGGTAGCGTTGTCGCCTTGTAATCAACGGATCCCGCGTTCCATACCCGTTGGAGGCACATGGTGGTTCGGATCCCACTTTAAACTGTAGGTCCAGTCCCGATTAACCTTTCTGTGCATAAAATGAACTTAAAACAACAATTCAATCAATCAATCAAAGACTCTCCAAGAATGATTGCTAGTATTCTATTATCAATACGAACGTGGAACTTGAAATAAAAAAAAAAACATTTCATGGCATACGTGGAAATATTTTAGTGTAGTTCACTACAAACATTATATAACGGTGATTGAATATTAGACGTCTATACACGTTGATCATAAATCCAGAAAGGATTTGGAATCGTGCATCCAAATAATAGAGATACTTTTGCGTCATTACCCGAAATCTGGTGATAATAGATCAGAGATGGCAACCATGCTGTTGGTAATGTGTGATTGTCTTCTTCTTCTCTGAAGCACAGTTTGCCGTTAAACACTGGTGGACACCTGGACCATGGTTCCCACGATGATTGGTCTTCCAACGGACCACGGGAGACCCCTCCCCCCTTGCCCCCCTTCCCTGGGACCATAAAGATGTTTTTTGGAATCAAAAGGTTCGAGAGGCTGCCCTGTAACCCTTTCTGATCCCTTCCACCAAGGGCAGATGACCATAGAGTAGGTTTAAAGGGCTTGACCATCAAGAGGCCAGACATTATTGTAATAGGCGCGTTTTGTACCAACTCTTCCTTTGTTCGCCGAACGGTCCTCATAGGTCATCTAGCATTACAGATGAGGTAATGTGTTGAAGGGATACTGGTTCTGGGATGAAATCCTATCTTATCATCAAGCTGGGACACATTAAAAGTCCATTTGCTCTTTGCAACGGGAGCTGCCAACATGGTCTCAGGTATCATGGCCAGGCTGCAAGATTCTAGCAGCCAGAGTGGATTTAATGGAAGTTAGATGGCGCTCGATATATTCGCACGTATTGATACGTCACATGCACACACACACACACGTTGTTCTCGAAGAACAGAACTCCTGCATTACACCGGTGCCGAAAAAATATATCACTTTGTAATGGCGTGTGGGAAAATCTGAAAGGCATTCAGATATATTGGTAGTAGCAAGTATGGGCAATGATTTGTCATTGCGTTAAGCTCGCTTTAGACGAAAGCACTTACCTTGGCATTTTTCTTAACATTTATGCCATGCATGGACGTCCGCAGGATTTTTTCCAGGGAGGGGCAAGGAAGGTATTTTTTTCCACGGGGGGGGGGCAACGAAGACAATTTTTTTCCCAAAATAGTGTTGTTCCCTAAAAAACCTTGCTTAAATTTGAATTTATGGTGTTTATGCAATAATTAACACATATTATTGTGGCTAAAATGAAATTATATGTGTGAAATACGTATTTTTTGGTTGACTTTCATTTTCCAGGGGGGGCACGGCCCCCCTTGCCCCCCCCCTTCCGGACGCCCATGATGCCATGAACAAAATGCTACCGTGTAAAGCGAGAAATCTTATGGCATTTCAGATGCCATACTGATAGGCTCGCTCCGTAGCATTTTTCGGAGCGTAACCAATCAGAAGCGACCTCTAGGTCACGAGTGCAGTTGTAATGGCGGCCGCGTGAGATGTAAACAATGCATCACTTCACATTTTTAAAACACGATAATTATTCAACAGAGAGAAATTACGCTTCGTATTAAATGGTTTTAGGTAGAGAAGCATGGCGCTGATTAAATATATACTTCAAAACGTTTACTGTACACGTATGGAAAAATATTTTAGCTTTTTTCAATTGTAAACACCGTGCACTCGCCATATATGGTGTAACTCGATGTGCCTATCGTGCTGTATGTACCATACAATCAGAGGCGCAAACACGAATTTTTGTTTGGGGTGGAGGCAAGTACCAGGATAAAGGTACCAATAATAACAATAATAGTAATAATAATAATAATTTTAATAAAAGTAATGTTAATATTAATAATGTTAATAAAAATAATGTTATAATATTATTATTGTTATTAATTTGCTTTATTTTACTTCGCTTTTGTGCCACTTTTGGCTAATTTGCGAAGATGAGGATGAGTGATGGGATGATATGATGAAATAGATGAATGGACACTCACAAACATCCATGCCCAAGCCGGGACTCGAACCCAGAACAAACATTTTTATTATTATTAGTAGTAGTAGTAGTATCAAAGACATTATTACCCTCTTAAATTATGCAAAACGGATGTAGAAGTTGGTGCTAAAGCATTTGTGTTCAAGCAAACGATTTGAATTATTTTTTCAACACGTTCAATTTCACATTAATAATGGAAAACAAGCACACAAACTAATTTTGAAAGACAGGAAATGCTTGAAAAATGCATTCCAAATATAATTCTTTTTTACATTAACATGTATAACTTTTATGCACGATATATGTTTCACACATATGTAACATGGAGGGACGTGAACACTAAATTGTGTGCGTATTCAAAGTTTCCTTAATACACATTACAACATATATTATTTAAATACATTACACAACCAATTCACCCATCTCACAATAAACAAACTGCAAATATTACATAAATTGTCTCTGACATGTGCACGATCCCTTTCCTCCAAGCAATTGTTCATGCATTTAAGACAAAAATCAATGAACACAAGTCTTATTTCTCTGTCTGGGAATTCACAATGGATTACAAAGAACAACGATATACTGCGAGCGAAGCGAGGAAGAAAATTTTTGGAACCAATTTTCTTCCAGGCTTAAATCAATATTGATTTAATAGGGTGCAAATAATTTCTAGGGACGCCAATGCATTCTCTATTTTACAACTTTTGTGCCTCCCCGATGGTGTAATGGTAACATTGTCGTCTTGTGATGAAGGGGCCACAGGTTCGATACCCGGTGGAGGCACAGTGGTTCGGGTCATATTTGAAACTGTAGGTCCAGTCCCGATTAGCCTTTCTGTGCGTAAAGCGGACTTAAAACCACAAATCAATCAATCAATTTTACAAGTTATTTTCATTTATAACGTTCGGTGCCCAGGGCCGGCTCCCACCGCTCCCTTACTACCGTTCTGAACTTGATAAGACAAAGAAAGGAAGGCATTGCGAGCGAAGCGATCAAGAAAATTTTACGAATAGTGTTTTTATTTGCATAAAATTTGAAGTTGTGGGTGGTAATTGCCCCCGGCAGTTACACTTGGCCATCAATGTTTGCCCCCTTGCCACCATAGAACACATTTCCGTCCAATTTTAGTCCATATTTGTTTAAAAGGACGAAACATATATTTATATATTTTAAGTGCACTGTAAGAAAATTGACAAGAAATGACGGTCTAAGGTCGTCATATTTTGCTGCAAGCCAAATACCGTTAAAAATTATGATCGTGACAGTTTTTAAAGTAAAAGGTTATGACGTCGTTGCCCTATGTAAATTAATTTTGAGTGATTGACTTTTAAACAATCCTATTTATGGTATATGCAAGTGTAATTTATAATCATTATTTATGTTTATGCATGATAAAATATTCAAATTTAAATGTAAAAAAAAAACGGCTGTGTACCGTTTTTATAAATCAACAGGCAGGCTGTTAAATTTTAACGGTAGAATATTGTAAAATTTAAGGTAACTTCTAACGGTATACGTGTAAAACCGTTCCATGATAATAAGTATAAGTTAAAAACAGTGACCGCGATTAGGGGGGGGCGTGAAGGGACCAGGGGCGCAACCACGAAGTTTTGTCTGGGGGCAAGTACCAGGATAAACGTAATAGTAATAATAATAATGATAATAATAATAATAATAATAATAATAATAATGACTATTATTATTATTATTACTAGTGGTAGTAGTAGTAGTATCAAAGACGTGATTATCCTCATAAATTACACAAGAAGGGGGTAGAAGCCTATGCTAAAGCATTTGTTTGGAACAATCGATTTGAAATATTTTTTCAACACGTTCAATTTCATATTAACTAATAATGGAAAACAAGCATACAAACTGTATTTTTGAATGGCAGAAAATGCTATTTTTATTGTACATAAAGTGTATAACTTTCATGTTCAACATGGAGGGACATCAAATAAGAAAATTGCATATGCAACATGCTAACACTGAATTGTGTATGTATACAAAGTTTATTCAATACATATTTACAAGACATATTATTTAAATGCATTACAGGAAAGAATCGTATTGAGAGCGAAGCGAACAAGAAAATTTTTAGAACCAATCTTTGCAACTGAGAACAATATTGATTTAATAGGGCGCAAATTATTTCACGGGGCGCCATGGCATTCTCTCTTTTATATATATTTTTTTTCATTTAGATCGCTCCGCGTCCATGGCCGACTCCCGCAGCCCCTATAATTGACATCCGTGGAAGGTTGGGGAGCAATGCCCTGCCTGCGCCCTGTGGTTACGCCACTGGAGGGGGGCAATGCCATTCCACTTTTTGCCACTCTTGACCTCACAATATGCTAAACCTTATCTACCAATGGAAAGGCAACTGTCCTTAGCCCCTCACACACACACTTTTGACACCTTGCCTCCATAAATTTTGGATTCCAATCGCCGCCACTGGTGAAAAAATGCCGGAAAGTGAAGGTACGCCCTTGTCGGTACACATTATCAGAAGAAAGGTTGACACGACAATTCTTTCAACAGCTTCTTACACGAATTGCAGCCTGCAAGAGTTTTAATTGCACACGAAACTCAACCCGAAACGATGCTGCTCCCTTCTCGAAAATTAAAGAAAATTTTCGCGGACAAGGAGACACCAATTATAAATAATTGTAAGTTCTAATGCGAAAATCTATAATTAGCTAATTTTACGGTATTTCTTGCGTTACCCATGATAGAAGTCTCGATACCGAGCGGCCTACTCTTAAGTATCTTACGAGAATGCGCGCGACGGGGTAATATATGAAAGAATATGGGACGCATAACATATGCGCGGAACAGGTTTTTCGTATAGTGGAACATATCCACCTGGTACGCATTTTAAATCGGGCTTCTTTTTTTTCTTCCGCGCGAATATGATGCAAGATACCGTGACCGATTGAAAAGGGAGGGACAATGGTAAACAACGGCATGAGTTCTTTTGATATTCCTGTGATATCGTGGAAATTGCTCACATATGCATACGCTTGTGTACATGTGTGTGTGTGGTATACACCTGTGTCCTAGTTAGTAACATGTTGAGGCATTTTTTTTAAAAAAAATGTTAATTTCCTCTCTTCATTTGTAAGTTATGCCCTTGGGGAATGTTCGACGATATCAGCTGTAGAAATACCTGTATGGTGAAACTACAGGGTGTACCGAAAGTCCCATTACCCCCTACTCCTTTGAATTGTAGACAAACCTGCAAAATGTTATTTTAACAGCATGCGTATGATGAGGGGATGGTATACCATTAAATCAGAGAAGTGACCACCATTTACTCCAGAGGATCTGTGTGCACACCACCATTTTCATGGCACATGTATTCTCTTACACGTATTGCGAAGTGCACTTTCGTCCCATCCCGTTGGAGTCAGATTTGACTAAGAAGACCCAAACGTTCCAATTCCGGTATGTGCCTCAATGATGTGTTCAGAGACAAATGGATTGGACGAGGATCGCCAAATTTGACAGCGCCTCTGAAATGGCCACCCCGAAGTCCAGATCTGACATCTTGTGATAATGCGCTATGGAGGCACATCAAACAGAAAGTCACCCATAATCGTTATCAGACAACTGAGGCACTTCAAGAAGCTGTTCGCTGTGCGTTTGCTTCCCTCACACCAGCCATGTCACGGAGGGTTTCACATCGCACCTGGAGGCGAATAATACTGTGCCATGAAAATGGAGGTGTGCACACAGATCCTCTGGAGTAAATGGTGGTCACTTGTCTGATTTAATGGTATACCATCCTCTCATTATACGCATGCTGTTAAAATAACATTTTGCAGGTTTGTCTACAATTCAAAGGGGCTAATGGGACTTTCCGTACACCCTGTACAATATGTAAGGGGGGAAATATGCTTTTTATTTCTTTACATCGTGCACTAATGTGTCCGGCCGTCGTCCAGCGGATTTTTAACGTTGCCGTATCTTGCCTAAGCAGCAGGGGAGACCGGGGGGAGTTGCCCATAGGGGCGAGTTAACAAAGTCCATTTTATGCCCACCAGTCAAGAGTTGACAACATTGCAGGTTACTGTGAATATGCGTCATCTGTAGAACCAACTCGCAACACAGACGTTGGGTGTCTTGTTCGGAAAGTTTCTAGCGCTTGACAAATAACATCAATTCTTACTTGGGAAGTGAATTTTCTCAACTCTATATTATTTCTTATACGTTCTCAACAAACACATAGTTTATGATAAGGCTATCCAGAAAACAGAAAAAGTATTGTATCGATACTACATTCGGATACTTTGTTAAACTGCTATGTTTAGCAGCGGCATGACCAGGAAGTCCAATATGGCGGTCGGGGTGAGTTGACAATAGGAAGGAAGGGGCTAATTGCCAATACTGTAGGCCCATTGAGAAAATTGTTCTTCAATTAATTGTTTTATCAAAAACATCTTAGAATATAGATACATTGTTTGTAATAATATATATTAGATTAGGATTATAGGACAGTATATTGCATTTGTATTTGTGATATAACAATAAGAATAAACACTTGGTACAAAATTCAGTAAACACTTTTGTAAGTTTGGAACAATTATGTCTCATATTATACTGTTCATTTGAAGAAAAAAAATTGTAATCCGTAATTTTTAAGGCAGTATATTGCTTGAAATAAAATATTCCAAACCATGTGTGAGGTAGAATTACACATATTGTTAACTGACACCGCACATATAGTCAACTCACCCCATACAAGTTTTATCATCATGGTGTAATAAAAATTCACAGTGGTCAAGGAAGCTACAGGTATTGCTCGTAGCATTTCATCGATAGTAGATAGTAATTTTTAAGAGCTGCAGAAATTGAAACATAAAAACATGCTCAACACACTCCGGTCTCCCCTACTGCCGGATTAAGAATTATAGATACTGGAGTTTGGACTTCAATTTAAAATTAACCAGTAGAAATACATAAAAACGGGTTACATCAAAATTTACTTTATACAGTTCCTCGTTAATCTACACACAGCGATGTTCGTTGAACCGTGGAAACTGCGGGCTGTCGCTGATAGTCAGTTGGTGCAGTGTTGCCAGATACATCTTTACGCCGTTGAATAAAAATCGGTATAAAATCGGTTTGGCAATGTGAATTGACAATGATAATGGATTTTGAAAACATGCAAAGAGCTTCAAACGAAGACCAGTATTGTGTTTGTAGGACTACCCAATACCAAGAAAACGTTCTTTCGCATAATTGATGATAACTGTTTTTTGACAAATTTTAGAAATCTGAAAATTAAGAATTGTGTTTGAAACCTTTCTGCCTGCACCATACTAACATTTCATCACAATGGGACAAATCGTTTTTGATTTATAGAATTTCAAAGAGAGCAATCGTTTGCAAACTAAAAGGAAACTGCCCTTTTTTTGTTCTCAGGGCGATAAAAAATAGAAGGCATACTCGAGAAATAATTGTTTAGCATAGATTAACGCAGAATTGAATACGCTAAATTTTGATGTAATCCTTTTTATGTAGGTCTACTGGTTATTTTGTAATTGTAGTCCAAACTCGAGTATTTATAATTTTTAATCCGACAGTAGACCTAATTGGTTCTTTGACCGCGAGTTCCTTCGTAGGGAAACACCGCCACAGAAGGTCACTGCCATAAGAGCGACGGGTTGTAGTGGTGTATAGGTAAGACCCGGGTGATGTGCGTCTATACGTGTAAACAACGATAGTCTACATTCTACACTTAGACTATTTTGTACACGTAGATTGCGTAATCTATGTAAACAACATGGCGAAAGGTGATAACTTAGCAAAGGGCGCCGTGGAATTAAATGAAAATTATACTGCGTATCACTTGCTGATGTGTGTGGAGAACTTTTCATGCTCTTTCTTCCAAATTCGAACAATTTCTCACCTAGGAAAATAACCTAACATAGGAAATATTCTAGTGTTTTATGGGGAAAAGACCACTCTTGCCTCACGACTGCCATCTGTTATTGTTTTTTGCATACAATTTATCTTCATCCATAGTTGATGATAGAAGAGAAGAGAATTTTTGTTGTAAATAGGATTCGTTTCAGTTCGTTAGGAAGTAATATAGTTGAAAATGTCATTTTCCTTTCATGAAACTCTTGAAAATTAATTTTAATGCACTTTAGATTGTCTACGTAGTGTATGTAAACTACAACCCAATGTAATCTACGCGTAGATTACATGTAGACAACGCATGTAGACTCAGTAACCCTTGAGTACTGCTGCATAACATAATAAGCATACTGCTAAAATTAAGCGATTACTGTTATTTTGATATCGTTATGTTTGTACTAAATAAATGCATACTTACAATAAATCCTCGTCCGTGGCCGTGCGGTCTAAGGCGCTGTACTTTGGGCTTCGACTGCGGGACGGCATGGGTTCGAGTCCGCCTGGGTTCTCGGCCTATGTATAGGACAGGTGGCAATGGTGAGGAAATTGGGGAGCTACGAGTGAGTAGCGTAACCCGTTCTCGGAAATCTCCTATAATGGCTGGGGGTTCGACGGCACCCCATTACCGGTTGAAGAACTCCACACCTCTAGGTAGTATTGTGGGAGAGAGACTGGCAGTCGGGAGATCGGCCTAGTCCTTTCAAGGGCTGCCGAGCTACAGGTTATAATTACAATAAACGTGTTCTTCAGCAGTAGTATGGTTTAAATATGAGGCTGTTACTTTTCCTAATTGAAACCGTAAATATATAACATGGTTATGTTATTATTATTATTATTATTGATGGGGATCAGGGTGCAAAGTTATAGCCGCAACGCTCTAGTATCCAGCGCCGAGACCGCCTTTCTGGCAGTGACCCTCTGTTGCCGCGTTTACCTATGAAGGAACTCGGGGTCAAACCGCTAATAATATCTACCGCTGCAACCCGCTCTGGGTAACAAGCAGTAACCTTTGAAACCCTCCTCCCGAAGCAGCTACCAGGGAGACAGGATTTTGTCAAAATAACCGTTCTGCGCTGTGAATGGGCACCGGTTGGTACGCCGGCGGGACAATAGGGGGTGGCGCAGTAGAATTAATGGGGAGAGGGCAAAAATCCACCAGGACAAGGCTCCACAGACGATTATGTTGGCTGTGAGTCCGTCCGTACGCCAGAGCCTCGTTAGTCTGTAACAATGCAGACAGGGTATACCACGTTGAAGAGAGGTTGGGATTTTGGGTATATTTGTAAAGAATTGCTCTTTGCACCACAATCACATAATTGAGAACCGATTCAAAGAAAGATCTAGGCACGACACAAGATACGTGAAGATACAAAACTGTAAGAATGTGACTGAGGTAAGGTGACTAGACGTATTGTACCCATGCCACGCTTCCCACTTCCCTTCTCTCTCAGAATCCGCAGTGCTTACACTCTCGTATTCTCGCCAACTGAACTCGCTCCCTCACGATTCCAACGCTCATTCCTTAGCCGTCTCTCAAGTCAATAACCTAACGTTTACCTACTTGCTTATTCCGCATTCTTTTCTCTGCTTCCTGCTATGTTAAGAATAACGTAAGACTTGTAACTTCTTACCTAATAACTTGGGTAGGATATGACTGCCAGCAAAGCGGTCCCCGCGCCGGCTCTTATCGTGGCCTTACTCTAGACGGGACAGTTCCTTTTTTTTAGTGTCTGTCCCGATTTTTTAACATAAAATGGGACGCCAAAATGTCCCTTTGTGACAAAACTTATCGGCATAGAATTACTGTAAGCTTGTACAAAATTTTATTTGAAAAGAAGGATGTACTAAGAAGCTCCATTCAACGTCAAAATACCAATGGTAATTCTAATGGAGTACTTGGTTCGAGTGCAATTATTTGCACAGGATTTGTATATTTCATTAGTTTTAAATCCTAAGTATTTATGACGAAACAGTTATATTAAAATGTGTAAATTTTTCTGTCTTTGTACGTTTTTTCTTTAAGAAAATATGAAAAATGTCCCGTTTTTCTGTTTAAAAAATCTGTTCACATCAGACTGGGGACATCCAGAAAGAGTTATAGTGCTTTACACCTTCACTAGTCACTGGTCACAGCTGGGTTACCCCAAATCGGACTTCTCAGTCAGGCTAATAGGGTAACAGATGACCAGCCCCTGACTGGTCACTGGTGTAGGATTTAAACTTTTCTTTAATTTGAAATGAAAGATTATGTATATTGCTTCTAATGAAGTCGTATTTTTTGTCCTTTTGTAGAATTACAATAAAACGTTATCACTGGCAATCCTGAATCGAGTTGACTGATGCAGATCTGGTTGCAAATCCATAACGGGCATCTCTTCCAAGATTAATCAGCTGTTTGTTAGTATCGCGAGAACCGTCTCTCGAAAGCATAGGTTTGAGATGAACCTCAAGGCAAAAGCTGATCCTCCCTAATGTAAGGGCAGTCCTCCATACAAGGTTAACCAGCGTTACTGCAACACGATAAAGAAGGCCAAAAAGTACATAATTTGGTCCCTTTTAATACAGAAAAGTTGTTGGCAAAATACCAAGGTGACTTGGTCGATAATTACGTCACGTAATTTAGGCTTTACAAGATTTACATAAAATAATTAAATTGGAAATTACATACCTTTTAAAAAATATCTTTGAAATAATTAATTTTTATATCTAAAACGATAGCAGATTCATTCCAGAATGTTCGAATTTCTTGCATGGCACAGATTAATGCATGCGCAGATTCTGCACTGCTGTTTTACAATGTGAGCACGACTAGATTCGACTGGGGCGACATCACAAAGAAGATGCAGAACTAATTTGTCACCTATATTCACACAGGAAAAGCCTTAATTATTTCCGTAACCCCTGGTTGATTAAATTGATGGCGTTTTAACTTTCATCCTGCCCGTAAACACGATGACATTTCCTTGTGACGCAAATAACACGAGACTCTAGGTCATGAAAACGTAAGACGATAATTACAGTCTTTCCAAAACGGCTTGGCGAAGATTGAAATGTCAGTCATCGAACACGTAGACCATGAATTATGTCGAGGTGATAGCATGAGTTTTCTTCTCTGTGTTTATTTTGTTTCTTTTATGAATGTTTCTTCTAAGTGACTTAATAGTCAGGTAGATGAGGACATGCATGTGTATGTATGTATGTTGAGCCATGCAACCAGGATGTCTTTTTTGGAGTTCAATCATCGCATGTCGTGGATCATCAAAACACGTCTCTTCCCGCTATTTCTGCAATGGCGCACTGGTTCATGTATGTAGGTTATTCGTAACAGTTATCTTCATGGTATCCGTGATGTAGTGGTTAGCGTTGGTGCTGTGGTGACAAGCATGTCTTCAGATATCTAAGTACTAAGAGGAGAGTCATATTTGTTTATACCAATTGCAGCATAGTCAATTCATTGCTCTCTCTCACTCTCACTCTCACTCTCTCTCTCTCTCTCTCTCTCTCTCTCTCTCTCTCTCTCTCTCTCTCTCTCTCCTTCTCTCCCTGGGCATGGGTGTTCTTTGCGAAATTCCCTTCATCAATTTCATCAAATCATCATCACTCATCCTCATTGTCGCAAATAACCAAAAGTGACAGAAAAGCCACGTAAAATAACGCAATTCAACCAACCAATTAATCCATTAATGTCCGGCTCGGTGGTCGACCTCCGTGGTGTAGTGGTGAGCGCAGCGCGCTATGACTCCAGGATTCCCGGCTTCGAATCCCTGTTCAGATATGGATGTTTGCGTTCATCTGTCCTGAATGAGAAAGATATTCGATGTTATTTGATGTGAGAGGAAACAAAAGCGAGTTGAGCGGTCGACTTTCAATTTTGCCAAAGAAGTTCCCGGATTCGAGACATCGATCCTGAAATCAAGTTACCAAGAGTAACCCGACCCGTTCGTTTTGTATCGCACAGCACAGGCATCCAGTCTCTTTGTCGTGTCTGTTCGATATTTCGTACGAATCTCCATTGTACCGTCAGAACCGAATTCTAGCAAATTCTAAGACGCAGAACGATGTGCTTTCACCAGTACACGTCATGTTTGCGTTAACTCGAGTCCCTGGATGTTTGACTTGCCGACCAAGGTTTTTCACCTACCATACGGCCAGTGATGTACGTCTACGCGTAAACAAAGACAGTCTACATTCAACACGTAGACTATTTTATACACGTAGATTACGTAATCCATGTAAACAACATGGCGAAAGGTGATAACTTAGCAAAGGGCGTCGTGAAATTAAAAGAAAATTATACTACGTATCAGTTGCTGATGTGTGAAGAGAACTTTTCATACTCTTTCTTCCAAATTCGAACAATTTCTCACCTAGGAAGAGACCTAATATAGGAAATATTCTAGTGCTTTATGGGAAAAAGACCACTTTTACCTCACGATTGCCATCTGTTGTTGTTTTTTCCATACTATTTATCTTCTTCCATAGCTGATAATAGAAGAGACGAGAAATTTTGTTGTAAATATGGTTCTTTTCATTTCGTTAGGAACCAATATAGTTGAAAATGTCACTTTCCTTTCATGAAACCCTTGAAAATTAATTTTAATGCACTTTAGATTGTCTACGTAGTCTATGTAAACTACAACCCAATGTAATCTACGCGTAGATTACGTGTAGAAAACGCATGTAGACGTAAACTTATAGTCTACGGCACATCACTGAATATGGCGGTCGCGAGTACTCGTATATGACGTCACGTCTTACATCCAGGGACTCTAGGGTTAAATGAGTTATACTGCCATCTAGCGGCTAAATCGACAATTACGTGACGGGGCCTGTTACGAGTGCAAACTTGGAGAGATTCTTTATGTACTGATATGCACCTCTTTGCTCTATGTATAGTTCTTAAACTATAGGCGTTCAAAACCATGGAGGGAATTATGAATCGCCCTGTATATTTACGATTCAAAGTCAAAACCGCAAGACTATTGCTCTGGTAAGCATGTCTGTAGTCAACCTTAATTTATACGCTTTTATAATTGTTCTGACAACTCTGGCAATAACTTCCTGATCCAATAGGCAATGGGTGATGCAGGAAAGCAAACTTGAAATTGAGACGAAGTACTTCCATACCATTGGGACATTGCCCACATGCCTGTAATTTCCACACCGCGTTTTGTATTTGCTTCCCTCATTGGCCTCTCAAAGAAAACGTAATGAACGCCATCTTCTCTCGTTTCCCCTTATTGGCAACTTTGTTATGACGTTCTAAGTAAGCAGTTAACATCGGTGATGGAAGATCCAGCGCTAGAGGACCGCTTCCAGCCCTCTCCAGGGCCAATTAATCGAAGGGCATGTAATGAGGGCTACCGAATCGAATTTGCAATCAAATCAGACGCTACGTGGTGATTACCTTGCGATACATTCTTCAAGCGGGGATCAGTCAAATTGCTGGTCTTGCCTCCAGGAAGGAGGAGGACCTAGATGGACAATTGGCGGGGATTCCTCCAGTAATAACAGAGTCCGAAACTTCCCCAAGGTAACTAAGGTAACTCTGGAGCTTTGACTTTTCCATCAGGTGTATGTGCATGCTTCCTGTGCATTAGTGACGCATACCAATGGTAAAGGACTGATCTGTAGGGTTGTACTCAGTGATGTGCCGTAGACTATAAGTTTGCGTCTACATGCGTTGTCTACACGTAATCTACGCGTGGATTACATTGGGTTGAAGTTTACATAGACTACGTAGACAATCTTAAGTGCATTAAAATTAATTTTCAAGGGTTTCATGAAGGGAAAGTGACATTTTCAACTATATTGGTTCCTAACGAAATGAAAAGAATCCTATTTACAACAAAATTTCTCTTCTCTTCTATCATCAACTATGGAAGAAGATGAATTGTATGCAAAAAACAACAACAGATGGCGCAGTCGTGAGGCAAAATTAGTCTTTTCCCCATAAAACAGTAGAATATTTCCTATGTTAGGTTTCTTCCTAGGTGAGAAATTGTTCGAATTTGAAAGAAAGAGTATGAAAAGTTCTCCACACACATCAGCAACTGATACCCAGTAAAATTTTATTTTAATTCCACGGCGCCCTTTGCTAAGTTATCACCTCTCGCCATGTTGTTTACATAGATTACGTAATCTACGTGTGTAAAATAGTCTACATGTAGAATGTAGACTATCGTTGTTTACGCGTAGACGCACATCACTTGTACTCCTAGCAACTCCAGTCACACTTGGATATTCACTGTATATCTCAATCTCTTTTCTAAAATATAAAACTGATTTTTGTATCGAAGAATCCTCCTAGTATTCTAAATTCTCAGAAATTACATGTTTAGAGTTTGGAACAACCAAAAAAAAATCCTGTGGATTGCTTTCATTATATGTAGACATTTGTAGTGACATTGTACAGTCACTGACAGTTCTGGGTTTTAACAATCTCATACACTCTAAACGGGATCGTTACAGCCCAGAAGTATCCATTACTGTACTAACCGCATGGCTGTGTAAATAGGCGTCTGGGCAGAATTGCGCTGGTGCCACATGTGTGAAAGCAAGGCGAGAGCGGTACAAAAATCGCTGGTTCCCGCGCACTATGTGGCAACGTCAACCGAGCTGCGTTGCCTAACGTTTATGCCAACGTAGGATCCGAGCACTTCGAGATCTTTCGGTCGCGGGGCTTCTTGAGTCAGTTGTCAACATGGTGCCAATCAGAGGTCCTTCCTGCCAAGGTCGTTTCTGCCTGTTAAGTGTTGCCACCTATGAATCACGACTTTGTCATCGTCATCAGGCTCTTCAGCCCTATTGGCAACAGCCATGTTGCACTGGAAAATTACCATCTTATATGCGATGAAACCTGTAAGAAATCTACAGATATTTATTCGGGGGTGATGCCTCTGATAAAACCCATGCCGTCCCACAGCCCAAAGCACGGCCACGGAGGAGGACGCGGTGGATTCATATGAACCAAAAATAGCCCAAAATGATAATTTACCTCAAAATGACTAAAATGTATTTAATTGTTTAATTTTTTATTCTTTGAAGGGTTTGTTAAGGAGCTGAGACATGATTTAAGTCCAATTTATGCACATTAAGGCTAATCGGGACGGTTTAAAATAGGACTCGAACAACTATGTGCCTTCACCTGGTATCGAACCGGGACCCCTTGATTACAAGGTAACGACGCTATCACATAGTTCAGGGGGCAGAAGGTGCCTTTAGCATCACCTTTGTTACAGGGAGGTGAGCGAGTTGCTAATTCCACCTTACTAAAGTTGAAGTCCTCATTGGAACGCCAGTTCGGTATCTTTGACATAGCTCGAGAGGAAAACCGACCGTACGCGTATCTGGTTTCGGGCCACCGCCTGTTTTTCTGAGAAGCGCTGTGGTCCCTTTTGCCTGCAGTCTTTAGACATCCTACACGAACTGCGTCGACGTTACACACCCAAGGTCTCAAACACAATATAACATAGCGTAGCAAAGATATTCGCAACCTCACGTTACGAAATCTCTAAAGAAACTGAGTTGGCAACATCTCTTTTACTCCACGTGGACTTGACAAGTACTGTCAGTTCCTAAAACGGGCGCTATTGGTGGGAAAGGCTGATGGAAGGATATACTGGGCTCCACGTGGACTTGACATGTGGTTGTCAAGAGGGGAACTGATCTTTGGGACTTTCTTTGAAGTAAAGTGGCGTTCGAATCAGGACTTCAAGTTTAAAGGCGAGGGAGTTCTTTGCGTTGCATTGCCTCTTGTGCCTGCGTGGAAGTGCAAATTGTAAAACATGATTCGCAAAGTCACGAATGACGTAATAAATTACTACTGATAACAATGAATACATTACTTTTGCCACAATGTCAGTTCTCATATTCAGATTTCAATGCCTCCGAAGGTAAAGTGTACTGGCTTGTATGAGGCATGTCTGAAGTGAATTACACACGTTTCCTACTGCATATCATAAAATATGTTATACCGTCGCTGTGGACAAGCCGCCATCACCACAACGCGGTCGTGCCAACCTCTCGCATGCCACGAGTATCATGACCAAGAGGACAATTTTAAGGTTGTAGGGAGGTTTTTTTACGAGTGCAACAAATCACATGTGAATTCTGACGTTACACCGCGGGGTTGTTTGGCCTTGCATTTATATGATCAAACGGAGCCGTTTGCGGTGTGCGGTTTGACGGTAAGATTTGCTTTGACGTTCAGGGGCTACCGACAATGACTTCTGCAAAGATATGTTCTTGCGGTGAAAGACGCGTGCGTCTTTATGGGGCTAGCGTGGAGATGGTTCGTTATCGCAAGTTTATCGCGGTGAAGAAACATTCAATTCCATATAGTAAAACTGTACGCACGTTCGGGTGAGCCTAAGGGAGATTTCAGACTGGAGCGACACGCGACACATGTCTATTTGGAACGAGCCAATCATCGGCAACGTTTTACAGCGTAGCATGGCAGGCCGCACAAGTCTGCGTTCGATTGGCGAAACCCTGAAGCGTCAGATGGGTCCTGTTTCTGTGAAGAATCTGCTTAATATTTTCCCATTCTTCGTGTTTCTCTAGCTCTGCCTTCTTTCCTGTTAATTTATCTCTTCTTTTTATCTATCTTCCATTCTCTGTTTGTATTTCTTCTTTCGTTCTTTCTATCTTTTTCTTTCCCTGTATCTTTCTTGATTTTCTTCCCTGTTTGTTTCTATCCTTTCTTTCCTTGCACTTTCGCTTCTCATTATTTCCTCCTCTTTGCCTCTATGCTTCTTTCTTTCGTCCTCTTTGTCTCTCTCTGTGCTTCTCTTTCTTCCCTCTCTCTCTCTCTCGGTTTTCCTTTCTTCTCCCCTTTCTTTGGTTCCCACCAGTGATGTGCCGTAGACTATAAGTTTACGTCTACATGCGTTGTCTACACGTAATCTACGCGTAGATTACATTGGGTTGTAGTTTACATAGACTACGTAGACAATCTAAAGTGCATTAAAATGAATTATCAAGGGTTTCATGAAGGGAAGTGACATTTTCAACTATATTGGTTCCTAACGTAATGAAAACAATCGTATTTACAACAAAATTTCTCTTCTCTTCTATCATCAACTATGGAAGAAGATAAATAGTATGCAAAAAACAACAACAGATGGCAGTGTTGAGGCAAGAGTGGTCTTTTTCCCATAAAACACTAGAATATTTCCTATATTAGGTTTCTTCCTAGGTGAGAAATTGTTCGAATTTGGAAGTAAGAGTATGAAAAGTTCTCCTCACACATCAGCAACTGATACGCAGTATAATTTTCTTTTTATTGTACGCTAAGTTATCATCTTTCGCCATGTTGTTTACATAGATTACGTAATCTACGTGTATAAAATAGTCTACGTGTAGAATGTAGACTATCATTGTTTACGCGTAGACGCACATCACTGGTTCCCACTTTCTAATCTATATATTATTTTCTCCTCTTTCTGTTTCTTTCTCCCACTCTCTCTATCCAAATCTTTCTTTCCTTCTCTCTCTCTCTCTCACTCTATCTATCTATCTATCTATCTATCTATCCCACTCTTTCCTTCCTTCTCTCTCTATCTCTTTCACTCCCTATTTTCTTCTCTTTCTCCTCTATCCATCTCCATTTTTGTCTCCCTTTTGTTTCTTACACTCCCCTTTTCTATCTCCTTCTCTCCTCCTTCTCCTCCTCTCTCTCTCTCCGTTTCTGTCTTTTCTCTCTCTACCTTTCTACCCCTCGGGGCCTCCCCGATGGCGCAGCGGTAGCGTCGTTGCCTTGTAATCAAGGAGTCCCTTGTTCGATACCCAGTGAAGGCACATAATGGTTCGGATCCCACTATAAACTGTAGGTCCAGTCCCAATTAGCCTTACTGTGCACAAAGTGGACTTAAAACACCAAATCAAATCAAAATATCTACCCCTCGGTGTGTTTGTGTTTCTTGCTGAACAAAAATAATTATGAAAGTTTTTCTAAGCAATTTGGATGAGTAAGACCATTTCAACGTGGAGCTAGAGCTCACCGTCTCCCACCTGGTGAAAACGCCCCTACACACACGTCATCATTCACTCTTCTAGTTCCACCAAGTCTTGTGCAAGTGAAGGATAATATTATGAAACACAGGTTTATGGTTCCCTGCATGAAAAGTGGATTTGGACAAGGCTTTCGATTTTTTCCCCATATAATTTATATTCTTTGGAGATTAGATTGTCAAGGTTTATGGGTGAACAACGTCTAAGTTTTATGTCGTGATTCTTTTGACAGTGTTGAGAATTTTAATGAAGAAGTTATACATCTGTAAGGCAGATGTCACTCCTATCTGGTGGTTTTCGTCAACTGTTGAGTCTTCAGTGTTGAAGTTAGAATGCTGATAGCGAATATTCTTATCAAATTGTTGAATCCAAAAGGGGGTGGGAGACAAGAAATCTTAATGCAAAAGTAGCAAGTAGAAACACAATGATCAGAATGAAATCGCTTTAATAATGGAAAAAAAGGAACGCTTAGAGTTGATGCATATTTATTTTTCTTTCCTCGGCTCGAAAATAGTTTTCCTTTCCTGTCATTCCGTAAAGCTACATGAACAATTGAATCGCGGCACGAACAAGTCGTTGAATTGAACGCTTAAAATCGGCAATTGAAAGTCGTTGAACAGCGTTCCTCTTGGGAATCTTGAACTGTCTGAAATTGCACATTATAGCTCTTTTCAGTTCTTACGGCGGGCGCTCTAGGAGCTGGCGCCGAGAGACACAACGCGGCCGGGCAAACAAGGACTTTTTAAGGCTATTGACGTCGGCAATGTCCAGTGCCTTGAGGATGGCGTATAACTGTGCCGTATAGATGGAACAGGCAGGATGTAGAGAGCAACTGGAACTTTGAGAGTCTAGGACGAAGGCGCAACCAACTGATTCGGCTGACTTGGAGCCATCCGTACAAATCATGTTATAATTGGGGTTCTGAGATTCAAGCTCTAAAAACCTCTGCTGGTATACGACCATCGGTGTTTCTGCCTTTTGGAGAGGAGTCGGAGACATGTTGTTGACAGGAGCAGGAAATTTCCAAGTTGGGAGAGGCAAGATTAGTGGGAAAACTTGGGAATGAACCTTCAGGTGTCGCTTCGATGAAAGTACATTTCCATGATTTTGTACATCAAAAGTCTAACATTACTGAAATGATACGATGTTTGAACTTAAAAGTTGTTGGGTTAGCAACACTGCAGAAACTCTACAAATCCTCCTCCTCCCCTCTCTCTGCTCATCCCGTAAAAAAAGAAAAGATTAATACTCGATAGGATAGAACGGAAAGGGAATATGTTAATAGTCCTTCCACAAGTGCAACAACCTAATGTTGCGAGAGCCCAATCAGCAGAATAATAAAAGAAAGAGAAAAATAACACGTAACACGAAAATGTCCTTCCCCTTAATCTGCTCCGGCCGAAAATAAAGAAAACGGACAGGAGGCGTATTGAGGATAAAGCATGGCTCCACCCCCCCTCTTTGATAGCCCGTCTTTTGTGTATTACAGAAGGTGAAAAAGAGAGAAAAAACAAAGATGATTTATACACAGGTTGCTCGTTTTTGGAAGATCGGCTTTCCAGTCTCATCTCAAAACATAAGAAGTAATTGCTCCTCTGTTTAAAGCCAGGATGTAAGAAAAAGTTCCGTTAGGTTTGGGTAATATAGCTGTCAATGACGTTCCATATTCGTCGTCCTACCCACTCAACCACAAAGGGGTCATTATTCCTTGCCAAATCATCACAGCTCCCAATCCGAAATTTATAGAGAACATGAAGTCCATAAAACAAAAACCATTTTCCAGAGGAGGTCACGAGCTATGAATTTAGTCCAGTGTCCTTACGATGTAAATTACATGATTTGTTACATATTTGCTGTTATTTGTCTCAGAAATCAACTTTTACGCCAATTCTAAAAATTAAAGTAAATAATTAGAGCCTTCTAATTCATTTAAGATTTAAGGTAACCAAACAGAAACCATAATTTATCAAATATTCTGCCCTTTCACTTTGGTTATCTTCACTTTTTGTGTGCAATTCACCGTTTTCGAGATATTAATTTCTTTAATTTTCAAGGTGAATTTTTGGCGCCATTTTTTCAAGATGGCGGCGAACCTACAGCTCAGAGAGTGGTAAACTCTTGAAAATAGGATTTGTCACATTATTTTACTGTACAGGCAGTTGGTTTAATTTCTGTTGCAATTTGTTTGTAGCATATACTACTGTCAGATTTATTTTTATTCCTGTTCCCAAAGCAACCCCTAAATGAAACTTACACCAAACAGAGGTTACATTTAACTGTACAACATACCTTATTCCCACCAAAATTGAAGATGAGCTTTTTTAGGTATTCAAGGTCACATCAATATTTTCATATGACTATTTTTTACGAAAACGATGCCCCTTTAGTTTCAAAACAAACTCAAGATGCAATTTATACCTACCATAATTAGAAGAAAAGTTATGAATTTTTGTTGTTGATCTTGTAGCTTAAGCATAAATTTGACATTTTTTTTTATGAAGTTGGCAAGCCTGCTTACGAACATCGTGTGTTACTGGTTGCTGAAATTTTACACATGTAAGGTTACTTCATATAACCTCTACAATCCTATCAAATCTTATGAAAATCTGAGGTGGTCGGGTTGAAAACTTCATTTTCTTTTGTGATGGTTTCGTATGGAATGATCAAGAGGGCCAAACTTGGACAATGATTTCAATGAATAGGGTTTTACAGACGTGCCTTAAACCTGAGCCTAACCGTACACAAATTGTTTTATAATAACGGTGGATCTAGCTCGAACTTGTCGATAATACGATTTCTGATGGTACGTTGCGGAATCTTTGCGACCACTCATTATGTGCACCTTTGTCCGTGAAGCCGTCTTCACATGGGAGAAATATGTTAACTCGTATGTGACGCCTTCCTTTGCAAATTTCTGGTGGATTCAAGTCAAGGGGTTCATTGACTTGGCGATGTAAACGCATATGAATCTTTCGGCATCTTGTCTTAATTTCTCCAGTTCATTAGAGTGTAGAGGTGTGACCTTTTCGGTACTTACAATGGTTCACGTCGCTGCGATGAGGATGATTGGTTGATTAAAGTAGACTATTTTGCGTTGCCCTTCTGCCACTTTTCTCTAATCGCGACAATGAGGATGAGTGATGCCTAACCACTAGGCCGCAGAGTTCGGTACGATGAGATTGAATGTTGTAGTACCGATTTAAATCCACTTTATGTAAAAATTTGTTAATCGGACTGGACCTACAGTTTAAAGTGCGATCCAAACCCCTATTCAATATGCCTCCACCGGGAGGGCTGAGTTTGAGAATGAGGAAGATGAAATTCCTGAAGGGATACTCACAATGAAGACCCATGCCATAAATAAAATCAACGATACTTGTCGATACCGATACCACTGGTAGATAGCGATACCACTGGTACATAGCGACACCACTGGTAAAAAGCGATACCACTGGTAGATACCGATACCACTGGTAGAAAGCGATACCACTGGTAGATCCCGATACCACTGGTAGATAGCGATACCACTGGTGGATACCGATACCACTGGCAGATACCGATACCACTGGTAGAAAGCGATACCACTGGCGGATACCGATACCACTGGCGGATACCGATACCACTGGCAGATAGCGATACCACTGGCAGATAGCGATACCACTGGTGGATACCGATACCACTGGCAGATACCGATACCACTGGCAGCTACCAATACCACTGGTACATACCGATACCACTGGTAGATACCGATACCACTGGTAGAAAGCGATACCACTGGTAGATAGCGATACCACTGGTGGATACCGATACCACTGGTAGAAAGCGATACCACTGGCGGATATCGATACCACTGGCGGATACCGATACCACTGGCGGATACCGATACCACTGGCAGATAGCGATACCACTGGTGGATACCGATACCACTGGCAGCTACCAATACCACTGGTACATACCGATACCACTGGTAGATACCGATATCACTGGTAGGTACCAATACCGGCCCAGCCCTAGTATTATCATGTCTTATTCTTTCAGGTCTTCTCCATGTCGTATTTGCAACACTGTTGTCTTTGTAAGTTGTAAGCAATTGGTTCTGGGTTCGATTGAAAGTGGATACACATTGCACAGTGTTTCAGATTTAACCCTACCTGTAGGTGTATGCTAGCCCCGATTAGCCTATCTAACCATACAGTGGACACTTTAAAAAAGCCTTTACTTTTTGACTGTTTTCTTCTTGCCAACTGTAGGATCTACAATTCTTGCAAGCGACTATTATACAGGGTGGCCCAAAAGTGTGGAGACACCCGAATAAATGTTGAATGACATACTGTTCCGCAAAACTAATACTGTAGGTTTGTAATAGGGGTGGGGGTAAATGTTATAGGACATATGACGATGATGGCCGCCATCTTGAAACCTGCCATCTTGAATTCAACTTCAAAATTTTAAGTGGGAAGGAGGTATTATGATATATCAAATCAGGCTAGAATTTCATGCAGTGGTGAAGGTTATTTCGACGTATCTTTAACCAGTAAAAAGTTATGACTGAATTCTTGTACCAATTTGCTCCTTTTTGAGATGTCAGAAAGAAGCATCGAGGTCATACTGACGTCTAGGGAGAAAAGTTCGCACGCCATTGCACATGATTTCAGTCAGGTATATTCCCAACGGGTTGAATTTCTTGAATGGTTGTTTCCCTCAATTACAGTGTGATGATTCCACTGGAATGAAAAGTCCTTCACATTGACGAGGCCAAATTTTATGTTCATAAGGAAGTTAATAAACAGAATACGCCATGCTTCTTATCTGATTACTCACTTTGGACAGAAACTGTCTCACAAAATTCCCATAGAATTGTGGCGCTCCGTCGTGCTGAAGAAAAAACCCTGTAAAAAGTACCTTCCCCCGTAAGCAAGGATGAAAAAACCTGTTCATTTAACAAATCCAAGTAGCCCTCAACATTTAAGGTTTCGTGTATGAAAAATGGACTAATCATTCGAGTTCCCCACACCACACCATTAACTTACCAACACTAACTATTCGATTGTGATCTGTCCATGACTAAAATCATGTGCAATGGCATGTGAACCTCTCTCCCTAGACGTCAGTATGATCTCGATGCGTTACTGACGCGTTAGAACCATTTTAATGCTTCTTTCTGACACCTCGAAAAGGAGCAAATTGGTACAAGAATTCAGTCATAACTTTTTACTGGTTAAAGATACGTTGAAAAAACCTTAACCACTGCATTGTTCGTGAAATTCTAGCCTGATTTGATATATCATATCACCCCATTCCCATTTAAAATTTTGAAGTTGAATTCAAGATGGCAGGTTTCAAGATGGCGGCCATCATTGTCATATCTCCTATAACATTTACCCCCACCCCTATTACAAACCTACAGTGTTAAATTTGCGGAATAATAATGTCATTCAACGGGTGTCTCCACACTTTTGGATCACCGTGTACTTCCGAAAAGCTTTTTGGAGTGGAGGTTAAGGATAGTGGTGTATTTAGGTTGTCAGGTTTGCATTCATGTCCGCCCCTTCCTATCGGGAAATTACATCTAAGCAAAATTAATAAGAGTAATGAGGTTGTTATCACTTAGACAAATCTTATCATGAATGATATGAAATACAACTGTAATGGAATCATGAATTTCCCTGACGAATTAGTAAGTACGCTACTAAAATCACATGCAATCAAGATATGTTGATAATACATTTCAGTAGTTCAAAAGACAGCTGAAACGGTATGGACGTTCCTAATTAGATATTACGCGTAAAGAGTCCTTAACAGCAATTATGAGAACTTTGCAAGGAATGCCATCTAGTGTGAAATTTCTCATTAAGGCGCCAGGCGTCTGTGTCCAAATGGTGTGATTATCTTTCCGTCGTTCAATTCGTACCTTGCAATTTGGGTGATGCGGGGCGTGCAGGACAAAGAGTGTAATTTCCAATTTGCTTTACATCCTGGTCATCTCTTTCGAGACAGTCATCAGGTCTTCAAACTACACTTGAAACATTAACGTTCTCTGTGCACTCGGGGGCTGAAGACTGTTGGTCCGCATTCTTGAAAGCAACCTAAGAAAAATGCCAGTCGAACTCATAAGGATCTCTTATATCGTTCTTCAAGCTCTGTGTAGAGCTTACGGAGTAGTGTTTGGTCACGTTTATCTCGAGACTAAATGAACTGATAGTTTCCTGTTTTTATCCTGAGGAACGAGAAAGTCATTTTCTCGCGAACCACTGTTTGAAATTTATGTTTCCTGTGTTCTGTACTGACTTGCATTTACGCATGGAATGACCCTCAAAACCGATTGTTTTGATTCAGAGAAATATTTGGACCTAAAATGGATGAGGATTGGATTGATTTGGTGTTTTAAGTCCACTTTATGCACAGTAAGGCTAATCGGGACTGGACCTACAGTTTAAAGTGGAATCCGAACCACTATGTGCCTCCACCGAGTATCGAACCCGGGACCCCTTGATTACAAGGCAACGACGCTACCTCTGCGCCATCGGGGAGGCCAAAATGGATGAAGAGACAGGTAGGTGGAGAAGATTACATAATTTAGAACTGCATAATTTGTATTCATCTCCAGATATTATTAGAATAATTGCAAGAAGACTTAGGTGGGCAGGCCTTGTGGCAGGAATGAAGAGTATACACGATTCCTGTTGGAAAGCCTGATGGCAAAAGACCTGTAGGAAGGCCAAGACGAAGGTGGAGAGAGAACGTTGAGATGAACCTAAAGATAATCGGTAAGGATGGAAAAGATTGTATTGATCTTGCCCAGGATAGGAAGGCTTGTGTTGCTGCAACCATAAACTTTTGGGTTTAAGAAGGCTAGAGAGTTAGTTAGTTAGTTAATGTTGATTCCATTTTGAAATTGACTTGATTGATTGGAAATAAAGTTATGGGTGCGTCATCACTTATTCTCTGTGTGATGTAAGAATGAAGTCAGTTTAAGAAAGCACAGCTGGTTTGCCAGAACTCTTAGTAGAGGCCTTACGTAATATTTTGCAGGAAAATTTGCTAATATGAAACAGCGAATTTTGAGAAAGACAACGCCGATTTTGGAAACTATAACAGCAGAAATGAAGGTCGTCCTTTATTGGTTATTCCAATGGCAGAATTGAATTTGAAATTGTGGATGCGTCAACACTGAGGCTATTTTGAACCAGTCGTATAATGTCGGAGGACTGAAATATTCTCACTTGGGTTAAACACCGAGGCTGTAAAGAGGCACTCAGCACGCTCAAGGACAAAACACAGGACAACACACAACCCTACAGAGGATTATACTGGCCGTAGGTCCAGTCGCCAGAGCCTCGATAGTCTCCAAAATGCAGCGCAGGGTGTACTTCGTGGAAGTGAGGTTGACAATTGAGTATACTGCGTTCTAGCCTAGATCATTAAATCCTATGATAACAGTTACATGTGCCGGTCCTCGTGGCGGAGGGGTCCCGGGTTCGAATCCCGGCCTGGGCATGTATGTTTGTCAGTGTCCATTCATAAATTATTCATCATGTCCTCACTCATCCCCCCATCTTCGCAAATTAGCCAAAAAGTTGCACAAAAAGCGAAGTAAAATAAAGCAAACGAGTCAATCAATCATTTACATGTAATTTAGAAACTGTATTTAGATTCTAAGTAAACACGTACACAAAAAGAGCTATCGAACTTTTAACTACACCAATTTCAAGCTCAATGTCCATTTATCCTACCTACAAGGTTCTTGTGAACACTTTAGGCTAATACATGTAATCAGCACTTTGCCATGAAACCTTAGAGCCTGCTGTTGTCCGGGACTGGTAAGGTTGGTCAGTTTCAAAATTGTGTCTTTCTTTAGTCCACAAGGCTGCGTACTTTTAAGCAGGGAAATCTTTGATGCGTGGATCATTAATGGACACGAATGATATTTCATTTGCGTTTGTTATGTAGTTAGGGATTCAATCCCATTTTCTTTGAGGTGGATATAAACATTTAGGTAAAATTAAAAAAAAATCTAATAGTGCGGAAAAGTTGCCTTTTGATGTAAAAACGACAAAAATAAAATTTGATGGTAATCGGAGAATGTCTTGAGGTGCCGCAAGTACGATAAAGTTTCATAAATTTGATTTTTTTTTTTTTGCTCTATTTCAACCTCTTTCTGTAGTTTCTTATTTTCGCTATAAAAGCCCAAATCAAAAAGTTCGTAATTTTTATGCTTTTTTATTAATAGAACAATCGTTTTGGGGTGGTTTTAAATTTAATATTTTAATAATTTTTTTTTGTCCTCACCATAGATTTAAAACCCCCAAAAAAACATTTGTACTATTAATAAAAAGGCATTAAAAAGTACGAACTTTTTGATTTGGGCTTTTATAGCGAAAATAAGAAACTACAGAAAGAGGTTGAAATAGAGCAAAAAAAATCAAATTTATGAAACTTTATCGTACTTGCGGCACCTCAAGACATTCTCCGATTACCATCAAATTTTATTTTTGTCGTTTTTACATCAAAAGGCAACTTTTCTACACTCTTAGAATTTCTTTTTTTCGTTCCACCCTAATAAACATCCCTGGCAGGTATAAAAATAATTCTCTCTTGGTAGGGATAACTTTTTGTGTGGGGGAAAATCCCCATACCCCCCTTCTCTGCCCCCGGTAATTCGCGCACTGGTTGCAATAGAAATTATTAAATTCAAATTCATATCTTCCAAACACGGTACATTTACATTTACATAAACATCAATTTCTTCTGAAAGAAAATTACTCTGGCTTTCCCACTATAATAAATCAAGAAAGACCGTGTACATACATAGTGTAGGCATATTCTGACGCTTGCCCGATAGATTCCAAAAGGTAGCCCCGAGGATTTGCACGCTCCAATAACTTCCTCATAAGTGTCGAATTGACGGTGAAAGTCCACGGTGCACACGACGTGATTTAAGCGCTCCGTGTATTATCGAACTCCACACGTAGACCTATTTGTTTCCGTGGAAATTGCACAGCCGATCAATTACTTAGACAGGCGGTAGCGGACGATGTTGTGAGGTATTTTGGTCGAGCTCCTTGCTGCGTTAGTATTTGTAAGAGCATTGTAATCAGAGACGTCTCGTGAACGCATGCGGTGAATGCTGCGCATGCATCAATTGTGGGAAAAAGGACAGCTTACTCTGCGACGACATTAATGAGCATTTCTACATTCTAATATCTTCATATAGGAGAAGTATTTATTTTACACGAGAGCGCTGAACTAAGCTTATGTTACATTTCTTGGATCTGAAGTGAAAGAACGTAATAATTCTTTTCCCACAATTGACTCATGCGTCACTTCAGATCTAAGAAATGTAATATAAGCTTAGTTCAGCGCTCTCGTGTAAAATAAATACTTCTCCTATATGACGAAATTAGAATGTAGAAATGCTCATGAATGTCGTCGCAGAGCAAGCTGTCCTTTTTCCCACAATTGACGCAAGTAGTCCAGTTTAGACAGTTGAACGTCCTCTTGTGGTGAGCTGAAGTGGTGAGCAGTGTTGCCAACTCCTCACTCGAAAAAATCACCAAGGTTTTTGTTTTTGGGTATAACCTAACCTAAAGCAAGGAGGTGGCAACCTTGCTTGAGGTATTTTCTCGCAGTGTTGCCAACTCCTCACTCGAAAAAAATCACCAAGGTTTTTTTTCTTGGTCTAACGTAACCTAAAGCAAGGAGCTGGCAATCTTGCTTGAGGCTTGCCTTACAGTACATAAAGCAAGGTTGCCAACCCACTGGTACTTTTGCCATAGCCTTTTACAAGAAAAAAAAGAGAGAGGGAAGAGTTAAACAACCGACAACTTACCCACAGCCTTTTTTACTCTAACCCAACCTAAAGCAAGGAGCTGGCAACTTTGCTTGTGCAATCAACCCGGTTGACCGCCCTCAAGTGGAGATCAGTGTTGCCAACTCCTCACTCGAAAAAAAAATCACCAAGGTTTTTTTTGCTCTAACCTAGCCTAAAGCAAGGAGCTGACAATTTTGCTTGTGCAATCAACCCGGTTGATCGCCCTCAAGTAAAAATCAGCGTTGCCAACTTCTCACTCGAAAAAAAAATCACCATGGTTTTTTTTTGGTCTAACCTAGCCTAAAGCAAGGAGCTGGCAATTTTGCTTGAGGCTTGCCTTACAGCGCATAAAGCAATTTTTGCCAACCTGCACATACTAAACAAGGAGAGCCGACAACAAATATGTACTGCCGTAAAAGAGAGAGAGATGGGTGGATGGTAATATAGTATGTGTGTGCGTGTGCGCGTATAATATGTAGCATTATTAACTAGAGTGTGTTGGCAATTTACTTACAACTAAAAAAAAATAGAGATGCCAACTTTGCTATAAAATGAAGAGAGAGAGAGAGAGAGAGAGATTTATGGCTGGCAAGAGTAATGAGCGAATGCGCCATATCGTAATTTTCCAACTCCGTATATCGTGACCTTTGTAAACCTCTCTCGGGGGAACATTGTGACGCAAACAAACAAACAAAATAATAATGGTTGTTTTTAGGATGCCTGGCCCCTATAACCTCGCCAGGGTGCGTGGTGCCCAACCAAAAAAGTAAAAGGTTTTCTAACGGCTGCGGTTATAGATTACCGCACCTCTGTAGAGTTTCACGTGTTTTTTTTTCCCCCCCAAACTTCCATGAAACCCTACAGAGGACCTCCGTAATGCATGCAACGTGTACTAACGACTCTAGTGTTATTTGATGTTGTGATATTTTTGGATATAGAGTTTTATTGTGAGATATAGATAAAAATAATTATGTTTATTATAATATTTTCTTGATGAAGATGGAGAATATGTGTGTGTTACAAATAAAGTTGCATGTTTTTTTCTAGTGTGTGTGTATGTGTTTTTGATGTTTCGACAGCATCTGAAACGATAAAAAAAAAAATTTATTGTTAATTTTCACGTGTAAAAAACAACAACAAATTTTTTTTGTGCAAATTTTCTGATTGTCTCGTGCTATAGTGCAAAAAAGATATTGTAGCTGATAGCTAATGAAATTAATATTTGTAAGTGATCTGAACTAGTGAAATTCGTATTGTGCTATTGTAACTGATTGTGCTAGTGCAGAAAATTTCTTATTGTGCAAGAAAATAGATGTTAAAAAACTTGTTAAAACTGCTCTGTGACCCTCTCGTTCTTCACGTCGTAGGCGAAGGACTTCTCTGCAATCAGGATGACACTGCATAGGGTATCCTCGGGCAAGGCATCGTGGAACTCGCAGACGACCTTGATGTTGGTTCGATCGTTGACCACAACCTTCTTCCTCTTAGATGTGTTGATGATGGTCATGGGCCTCCGGGCTTTGAATTCGCTGGGCGTGTAGTACATGTCCACGCTTCCCTCGGTCACGCGTTTGTAAGCTGTGTAAGCTTCGTAAAGTTTGAGGTAATCGTCTTTGGTTACGTCGAGGTTGTAATTCTCGCGCGGGAACACTTCGTTGCGACCGTTCTTCAGATAAACGTTCTTGATCTTGCAGTCGTCGAACTTGCTGGAATCTTTTTCCTGATTTTTGTCCCTCCCGGTCTGAAAAAGCACTACGACGAAATCTGGCATGTCGAACTGTATGTTGTTGAACTGCGTCGTCACGTCGAATTCCATGTGACTTCCCGACGCCATCTTCTGCACGCACTGGTAACCGTGAAAGTGAATCGGCACCTGCGGACTTTTCAAGATCTCCGCTTTGTACTTGAGGGCGTAGTTCGTTTCGTATTCCACCACCGGCATTCTCAATTCCATGCTCCGGATGACGCATTTCGCTGCTTCGGGTAAAGTGTTGGCTATCGGCGTGGTGCCGTCCGGACCCAAAGTAGCGTATCGCATCAGTGCGTCGTTGTCGTTGGCTGCTCTTCGAAATGTTACTCTCAGTCCTCCCTTCCACATGATCTCCTTGTAGTCCGAGAAGAAACCAGGCAGCAGACGCATGGGAAAGAGCACCGTGTGACTTCTCGTCGATATTTTGGTCCCGGCTTCGAATCCCCCGGCCTGGTAGTATGCTGCGTCCGTTTTGGATAATTTCAAAGTTCCCACTGCCGTCGACGTGATGCCTGGATAATCGATTCTGTCGATGACGGTGTTGTGTTTCCTCACCTCCACCTGCGAGAACAGGTGAGGCACGAAGTTGTCCACGAGTATCAAGTTTGCTGCTGCGGGAAACGTGTCTCCGCTTTCTTTCTTCACCACGTCGAATTGAAGGTAGAGGTCCGCTCTGTGAGGATGAATGAACCCATCGCCTACGTCAACGTCGTATTCGATCTCCCTGTTCGCCTCGTTGAGATTGGCGAACGTGCGACGGTTGGGAGGGAAAGATTGCAATTCGTAACTTTCGATTTGCTCCATTTTACATGTATGGTTATTTATTATATGTTGATCTCCACGATGGCAGTAGTCGTTGCACCTGCGAAATCCACCACGTCTCCTTTCTCGTTCGTCACCACCAACTCTATGTCGTCTATGCGGTTGCGACATACTGGAAAATAGATCGGCGAAGAGGGCGTGTAGATGATCGGTTCCATGAACTCGGAACTTGGTTTGAAAGTGGCTATGATTCCCGTCTGCTTGTGACTTCCTAACAATCCGTCCGAAGATTTCGTGATCATGCCTTCGGCCACGTTGCAGTGTACGTTCAGAGTCTCTATGGCCAAGAATTTAGGAATATTGGTTGCCACGTGCTTGATGCCAGCTTCGAGTTTGGTGTCGTTCTCGAAACCTAAAAGTTCTCCCATGGTGCCCAGGTCCACGGTCTCCGTCGCGGATAGGATTTCCACTCTGTGCGTGACGGAATTTTGAGAAAGGTATGTGCCTTTGGGTAACTGAGCTTGCAAAGTGGAAAGATTGTATTGTCCTGGCGTGACGACGATGTGTTCGCTTCCGACGCTAATTTTGTTGTTGTGCTGCGTAACGTTAGGTATGAGGTACATGCTGTAGAATGCACGCAGAGCCACGGATTTAGGATAGACGATGTCGTCGTGCAGCGTGAGTTTCAAGATTGAAGATTCGCTCGTGAGATGGAACACGCCCATCCTAGTGATGCTGTTTTAGGTTCCACAATGCTTTCTGGAAATCTTCGATCGTAGGGTTATTTATTTTAGAGAGAAACGCGAGCACGGAGAGGCAGAGATGACCGCAGTTCACGTCTCCGAAATCTTGAATGCGTTCGTCGTTGTAGTATATGGAGGTTTTGTTTGTTTTCAGATAATGGACTAAATTTGTAGGTGGAACACCTCCAAAAGAATCGAAAACGAATGCTTTATCATTGTTGTTTTTGTGGTAACATATCCAATGCGTGCCTGGATTTTCTTGACCGTCCAAGTTGACTACTCCGCATTCTCTTCTTTTAACGCTTGAAGGTAACGAGTCGGACATGAAAACTCCTCTGAAGTGTTTGATTTGTAACGGTTCGATCAGAGATTCAATGTCTCGGTTGGTGAGTGCTTTTGTTTCTTTTTTTTATATTTCTTCAAAGCATCGAGGTTGCTTTTTTGTTTTTTGGTTATACCTTTCCCCTTCTTCTCCATGGCCAGGTTGTGACGTTTCTGTTCTTCCAACTCGGCCTTGTTCTTCTTCGAGTCGATGACGGTTTTCGCGATGGCGGCACTTCCGCCGGCCAAACTTCCAACGGCCCCCAATGCTGCCAGGATGGCCGGGATGCTGAATATGAAACCTCCGATCTTTTGCTGTTTCCGCGAACGCTGCAATCTTTTCAATTGAGGTGTGCTGAGCAGCAATTTCATTCCGTGTCCTTTCGACAAGCAAGAACGTTTCTTCTCGCGTTGTTTCTTGGTGAGTAACCCATCGAGAGCACCTAGATTTTTTAGATTGGAGTATGGTATCTGGTACACGACACCCTTGGGCTTCATGTTGATGCTCTATGTGTTATTTTCACGGTATGTTATTTATATATATATTCTGAGATTTTTTTTTTGTGTAGTTTTTTTTACGGTATGTTATTTATATATTTTCAAGGCCTCGCAGTCGTTACACAAATTCTATTACGTGCTTCGTTTTCTTGCCAAGAAGTTCCTTTGTCCCCTTGTACACGATTCGAGTTTTGTTCTCGATTAAAATAGATAGCTTCTCGTCGGATAACATGTTAGCGTATCGATCTGGTAAAAATAGACTGTATTGTGCGTTGAGCAACAGGCGTACCTTGGGACCATACTGGGTAGAAACGATTGAACCGGAAGTTATCGTGTAAGGTTTGTCGACTTCCAATTCCTGAATTTTTACATACTCGACTGACAAATTTAGCATTTGTTTTAATGCTTGGAGATCACTTATTTTTTCGGTCGTCATATCAAAGAAAAATTTCAAAGTGTTAGAGAGAAATTTAATTGTTTTTCACGATGTGTGTTATTTATATATACTGAAGATTATTTTTTTTTCACGATGTGTGTTATTTATATATCAAGTTTTTTTTGGCACGTATATATATTATTATTTTTTTAACAGAGGAAGAAAGTTCGTGCTTCGGAAAACGCGAGGATGTGCGTAGTGATATCATCCTTCTCCTGCATAGACTTGTACCAATCATCAGTATACTGTCTTCTTCCCTGCATCGCCTCGTACAGTTCCTCCGACCTATCGTCCAATTTTTGCCCTGCAGCCGAAAGCAGAATGTTGAGATCATCGCACCTCAGGCCGCTGATCTCCCGAAGAAGGTCCTTGAGAACCATTTCACAAGAGGTGCGAAATTCCGGCATCGTTCTTGCTATGTTTACAAGTTTATTAACATCTCCGTTTACTGCGTGTTTAAATATTTTAGATAGTAGCTCGGGTGGCAAATTAGTTATGTAATCCATGTTGTTTTTTTTACTGTATGTTATTTATATACCCCACCCCAATTTTTGTTTCGTGTTCATGGCGATGGTGGTGCCTAGTGCGGCGACCCGTTCACCCAGCGATGCGTCTCTGCTCACGAATCTTTCGAAAGCTGCGTGCTCTAACTTTCTGTCTGCTTCGTGACGTGCATCCAGATCCGTCTGCGTGGTGTTGTAGGCGATGTCGTGATCTTTGCATGCGGCGTCCAACGGATTCACACCCTTGTCTCCTCTCTCCAATCTTTTCTCGAGTTTGGTACCCGGTCCGCAGTACTGGTAGCCAGGTAAATGCATCTCGAAAGGTAACTTGTTGATGATGTCGTTCACGAGTCCCTTTCCTTCGGCAACGTTCCAGAATTTCGGAGGCAGCGTGTTGATGATTTTGATCAGGTAACCTATGCCCTTGTCGTCGTTCACGATGAAGTTGGAAAGTTTCGTGCTGATCATGTCCACGATGCCAACCTTCTCGTTGTAGAAATTACGGTTGCCTGCATTCTCTTCGCCGGCTATCACCAACAATCGGTCCACGAGTTTCCTAACGTCGTCCACCCAAACGAATTCTTTGGGTAACGTGTTGTAGCGTTTGACGCCGCTGCCTGTTTTGACCTGGTTCCAAATCGGTTTGATGAGATTCCTGTACTTCTCGCCGCTGCTCGATTTCACCCTATTCTGCGAGGCGTCGTTGTTCTGGTACAAGGCATCCGTCATGATCAGAATTTCCTTGTAACTCTGGTAATCTTCGTCGGTGTAATCTTTCGGCTGCTTTTTGGCGACGAGTTCCCACAGTCCAACCGTACCCGGATACCTGTTCCAACTATCCTTGTCGCCTAAATTGACTTTAATGTCGTTGCCTTCGAAGGTCACCTTCGATTTCCCAATCTTCCACACCACACCGCCGCCTTCGCTGGTTTCCATGCTGGGGTACAATCCGAACACTTCATCCTTGTCGAATTTCCCCGTGCTCAGGTAGTCTCGTGCCAAAGGTCCCAACTCGATCTTATCCGAAGACGACGACGTGCTGCCTATGGCTCGACGTCGTACAGGTGCATCCTTCAGTTCGAACGGCGTCGAAGGAATGCTCGAAATGGGTGTGGGTACGGCGTAACTTTTAGCTGCGAGCGGTACGAGTTCATTGATCAAATTTTTATTTTGTTCCGTGACACTTTTAATTTCTTTACCTAGACTGCTGATGGCATCGATCACGGGTTGATCCTGACGTTTCTTCTCTTCGTAGAATCCGCGATTCTCGGATTTCCAACCTTTGAAGCGTTTCGCGAGGTAATCGCGAAGCTTGAGATTTTCGTCTTCGATTTTTCGTTTCGTCATGACGTTATTTATACACGTCGTTTCTCACAACGTTGCAACGTTTAGAAAGTCGTTGATTTTGTTTCTGTATTTTCCGTCGTTGGGTTTCCTCGTCATGTCGATCGTCGCGAATCCGAAATCGTCACCGTTCCAGCAAGTAGAGCAGCCTTCCGAAAATTGATTGTAGTTCATGTCTCCGCCTACGTAGTCATCGTACGCATGCTTGAGGTTGGTGTGATCTTGACGAAACAAACATATGAAATTGGCGTTGTCGCGCACTAACTGTTTTGGAATTTTGGAAAACGTTTGAGCTAGGTAAAAACAATCCATTCCTTTGTGACGACCTTGCGTGAAAAAGTTGCGAATTTCATTTTGATTTTCCAGGATGGCGTCGTCGAACACAACGACTGAATTTTCACGACAATCGTCGAGTGGTTTTATTTCCGAGGCAAACGTTGCAATGTCCAGACCATCGTACAGTTTCATCAGTTGCTGGTATTTGGATTGCTCCAAACTTTTCGAGAACACGTACAGGTGCCTGTTCTTCCAATCTAACCAATTCGGTGCGAGGAGAAAATTGTCCACGAGCAGTGTCGTTTTCCCACACCCCGATGGACCTACGATCAGACAGCGGATGCTGTCGGGAAGCAACTCACCGTTCTTTTTTTTTTCTTGTTTGACTTTCCGGATCCGGTAGACGCTTCACCACGTTCCACGTACTCACAAGATCACTTCGTTCGCGTCGATCCAACTCTTTTCCGGAAGTCCCAGCCATTTGACAAACAGTTTGTCACCTTTCCTACGCAATACTTTCTCGATGAGGTACGTGTCGGGGTGTTTTGTTTTAGAGAGTTCCTTTTCGTAAAATCTTCCTTTCAAAATCTCGCCGCTACTATCTTTTATTATATACGTGTGTTGGGTTCCAGGTAGAACTCGAACCACCGTAAAAAGTTCCGTGCTCCAATTTTTTGTGAATCCCTTCTCGAAGGTGCGTTTGAATTTGCTGATCCTCACCTGGTCTCCAATTTTGTATTTAGCTTTTTTTGTCGTGGGAGTGTACTTTGGACAGTAAACGGTAGAAATTAAACGCTGCTCGTCGGACTTGGTAACGTCGGCTGGCTTCATGCCTATCGTTCTGTGTACTGTATCATTATAGGTGTCGACGAGTTCCGGCAGGATGTCGACCCATTTGTAATTTCCCCGAAGCGTGAATCGTTTCCACATGTGTGTTTTCAAGGTTCGATTGAATCTTTCCACGATGCTGGCTTTGATGTGACTGAAGGTCGAATAATGTCGAATCTTGTGTTTTTGAATAAATTTTTGGAATACGGCGTTGTAAAATTCTTTACCGTTGTCCGTTTGCAGAAACCGTGGTCGTCTGCCGCCGCTTTTGCGAAAAATTGTCTTGAATGCTTCCGTGACGCACGTTCCCGTTTTCGCTTTCAAAGGTAGAGCCCATGCGAATTTCGAAAACGTGTCTATGACGGTGAGGAGGTACTTGTTGCCCTTGTTCAATTTATGTACGTTTTTCAAATTGCCGCTACTCATCTCCACGAGGTCGCTTTGCCAGAGGTCGTCGATGCCCTTGGTTACCACAGCCAAACGTTCGTAGTTGCGGCGTGCAGGTTTATGCAATTCTTCGACGATGGCTTGCCTAGACATTTTCTTAGAGATTACGTTTCAAGAGAAGCACAAGCGTGATGGGATTCAAAGAAGGTGGTACTTCACTCGTGTTTTGAATGATCAGCTTATCGCCGGCACTCACGTCGAAAACGGTGAGATCTTCGTCTTCGTGTATTTCATATATGTTGCGCGTTTCGTTCCAACGTGCCAGAGGAATGTTTCCTGCTTTCTGGACACCACGATTCGATATCAAAGTCATGGTGGGAACGCTAGCTTTTCTGCCGTGAGACCAGTACGAAAATTCGTTTATCTGAATCGTGCCATCGAGGAGAAACTTGTAGTACGGATGATAAGGATGCAACATGTACAGTTTGTTACCTTCGACGAACGTGGAGATTCTTTGTTGATTGGGTACGCTGTTGATTTCGATGGCTTGCAGAGAATGCAGTTTAGCGAATTTAGTGTCGACGCTAACGAGGTTACTGTGAACTTGTCCGAGTTTATTTTCGATGGGCAGCAAATGCTCGATTATGGTATCCGTTACGGTAGAAAACGACGGTTTGATTTTCACTTCCACGTTCAACTGCTTGTAGTTTTCGTTGAGTTCTTGCAACTTGGCACCGAAAGAGGCCAGCGTCGATTCCTGCGTGGATTCCAGCACTCCAACTTGATCTCTGATGTTGACGACGATGTTCTGAAGGTTCTCGACTTGATTCAATTTCGAGCTCTTCTCGGTAAGATCGTTCACGATGCTTCGCATCTCTGTAAACTGCGTGTGAAGGTCGGCGACGCTCTGCGAAGTGGGCAGCGTCGACACCAGCGAACTAATTTCGTCTCGAATCTGTTCCACGTTCGCCGTTTCCGTTTCTAGTCGTTTCAGCATTCGAGATATGTTTCTTTTCAAAACGTGCAATTCTTTGGAGGTGGGGAGATTGGCCACCCTACTCTCGAGATCGCTCAACGAACTTTTGATGTCGCTCGAATCGGATAGTGCCGTCACCGCCGTTTTCAATTTTTCCAAATCTTCGCTCGAAGGTACGCTCGTCCGTAACGATTCCAAGTCACCCTGTATGTTGTCGAGTACGTGATGAAAATGAGCGAGATTCGTTTCGACGTTCAAATTTTCTAAATATTCGATCTTCTGCTGAACCGTGCTCAACGTGTCTTGAATGCTCGTCAACGCTCTCGCTTCAGCGTGAATATTTTTAATTTCTTCGTTGATCAATTCCAAGGACGCCTGAAGCGTGGCGATGGTGGTTTGAATGTGTTCGAAATCTTGATAGGCCTCCAATTGAATTTTTATGTTCGCGACGCTTTTACCGATGACCTGCAGTTCGTCCGACGATGGTAGGTTCGTCATTGTATCTTCCAAAGTCTGCAACTTGGATTTAATTTCTTCCAACGTGCTGGTGAATTCTTCTTGTAATTTGGAAACGACGACATGCAAGCGTTCTGCGTCTATATCGTTCACCACGGTTTGAAGTTCGGAGAAATTCTTTTCTATTGCGGAAGTTCGTTCTTCGATTTCGAGTTTCAATTTTTCCAAATCTTCATTTTTCGATTGAAATTGCTGTAATTTGGCCAAATCATTTTGAAGCGAATCCACGCTCAACTGTATATTTTGAACGCTGTCGTAAGAAGGTACGTCGACATAATTTTTTATGAGTGTTTTTAGTTCGGAATCGATTTTCAGAATGGGGTCGAGACATTGCGTTTGGAGCGTAGCGATTTCCGACTCTAAACTTTTGTTTAAGGTTTCCTGCAAAGCGATCAAATCGGTCCTCAACTTCTTAACTCGAATGTCCAACATGAGAATTTCTTCTGCATGGTCTACACGCTTGGTGTTGCCGAAAATGTCGTTAGGCATTTTTGGTTAACGGTTATTTATAATAGGATAGACGATTCGTAATTCTACAAAAAGAGGAATAAGTTTGTCGTAATCTCCGAGGAGTTCTATGTAAAAATAATCTCCTGCAGACACATCGTACGTAATGTTAGAAAGCATCTTGTCGTGCTTGATTCGAAAAATATTCTTGCCGGTAGAAATTTTGATTTCGCCTGCGTTTTCCGGATTCACGGTGATTTGAAGTTTCCCGTCGATCGGCATTTCGTAGAAATGTAAATTGTTATTAAAAACATAAAACATCTTGCCCACATCGTCATTCAGTTTCGTCCAAATGCTGTTGAGGTGAATGATCAACAGACCGTTGAGTTTAGGTAACACGGAAGGTAAGACTTCATGATCTGGTATGGTTTCCATAATGATCTGTTTTTTGAAACCGAACAAATTCATAGGCATGCTGGTTATTTAAGAATACGGTCAAAGTTTTTTTTTTTTTTTGTAATGACAGTCAGTGTTTTTTTTTTGTTTTGTTTTGTTTTATGAATCTTCTGTTGAAGATGGACATATGTTGCAGGTTTTGCTTTCTGCTAAGTGATAGTGCCCCCACGGCAATGTGTGAATACCACACTTGAGGACGCACCTCTTATCGTCGTTGGGATCCAGGGCAATTTTTCTAACTTTGTTTGTGGTGATGATATGGTCGACGCTCTGGATGCGCTGTTCTTCTCTTAGAACCGATGACCTGGTCTTGAGGCAATCGACGAAGTCCTCGAATGCGAGATGCTCCCGAACCACCTGTCTGCCGACACCCTTGGCCTTCTTGGTAACGCTGCCCTCGGCTTTGATGGCATAGGCCTTGGCGCGAAGACCTGCAAACTCGAGAATTACATCACCGTCCTTCTCGTCTTTGAGTTTGCCAGGTACTTTTTTGTTTCGGGGCAGGATGCCGTACTGGTTCGGCTGGGGATAGCCCGAGGTGTCGAAGAGGTTAACCAAAGCTGGTGTCGTGACTATATCCCTGTATGCATCGGCTGAGTGGACGTGGTACACCAAGCTGTCCGTGTCCGTGTAGAGAAGCGAGATGTTGTGGCTATAATGTGGACGTAATATGTCGTAGTACGTCTCGAACATGTGCAGCTTGCTCAGGTCTAATACTGAGGCACCAACATAAATTGGCTTGTCGAGTTTTACCTCACCCTTCCTCATATGCACCAGAGCAAGCTGCTCGTTATAAATGGTCCTCGATTTGAATAACGGGTTCGCTACGAGCCTGCGACATTGTGCTTTCCTCGTTACCAATTTTATGTCCATGCGATTCCGTACATTCTCCATAGTTTTGCCAAACACCGCATTGTTCATAAGCTTGAAGAAATCCTTATCAAGCTCGGACGTGGCTGCGGTGCGGTGTTTGGTGTTGACTTCAATATATGGCTTCAACCATGGAGAATGCTCGAACTTGAGGATGCGGTGAACTGCGCAGACCGTGACCCCTCGCTGCATCAACCACCGGAGATTCTGGTAGTGCAGGACATAACGCTCTTTGGGCTCGAAATCCATGACGAGCTTCTTCTGGTTGGAATCGGGTGGACACTTGAACTCGGGTGTAGGGGGAAGATCGCTGAACAAATCCTGCAGCTTCTCGGAGAACTCAAGATCCACCTCGGCGAAGAACCCATGTTCCGAATCGTCGAAGCTTTCGACGTCGAAGTTGGAAGGGTCAGCCCACTCGAAGCCTCTAAAAGGGAGTGGCTGCATCATGGAGTGCCCGTAGAGGTTATTGACGTCCGTGTACATAATATAGCTGGACGGTTGTGAGGGGTCGTAACCGGTGGCCATGTGGTGATTGTTGGCGCGCGAGTGTCGCTGCGACACCTGGACCATTCCACCCCGCACGGCACGTTCCACAAACAGCACCATGTCCACGTCCGAAAGAAGCTCCAGCTCGATCTTCGTCACCAGAAACATGGCTGACCACGCCAGTCCGGGGAGACTATAGAAGTAGGCAGGGTCCAGCTGGTAGATCTTCATGGCGGTCGCACGGAACGTCTGGAACACGTCGGCGAGGAGCGTCACGTCAAGTCTGAGGTAGGCGTCGTGGTAGTCCCCGAGAGTTCGACAGCCCAGCTCGCGCCACATGGACTGGGCGTGGTGATATTCCTCGTCGGTGATGTTCGAGCCTCGCAGCTTGCTGTAGAAGTTTGCTCGAGGAGGTAGCGACGTCTCTGCGAACTTGGAAGGGTCTGTGATGTATTCGTAGGGATAGACCCCCTTACGCTTGAAGAGACCTGCGTCCAAGTTCGGAAAGTTCGCGGAGGTGATGAGCATTTGCTCGTCGCTAAGCTTCCCTGCGAGAGCATCGAGGCTGGCCGGGAGGAACCTCAGGGAGTCGAGGAAGCGAAGCTCGACGGTAGAGTGTGATCCTGAGATTCGCACCCACTTGCTCAAGCTAATGTAACGCTCCTCGTTCTGCGCCAGGACGTTGATTCGCATGTCGTCGTACCCAAAGTGAGGCACCAGATGGTGGAAGTCGTATCCCGAGCCATTATGAAAAAACACAGGGATAAATCGCGGGTCCCGGGCCATGAGGTTGCATCCGTTGCACCAAGGACCAACATACCTACCGTTAAAGTGATCGTGGTGTTGGACTTTACGGTTGTTGGCGGTGTACTCCTTGACGCAGACAGGGCAAGCGATGGACTCGTCGTGTCTACGCTGATCGTCGGGGGACAGTGGGAGCATAGACTTGGGGGGCCAACAGTACCTTCCCTATCTCGTTGGCCTCGACAACCATCCTCTCGAGGAAGTGTTTGGCTGCGTCGGGACCACGGTACACGTAGGGCTCAGGAGCAATGTGCTGGTCACGTCGCACCACAACGTATGCATAACTCGAAGCCTCGTGGAGTTGGTAAGGGGTGGTGGAAGAAACTTCAGGGTCGGGATCGCAAGTGGACAGGGGTTTGAGGAAGGCCTCGAAATCCGCGATGATGATAGCGGGATGCTCCACCATGGCACCGTGCATGTGAAAACGCTCCACGGTGCCAGGTTTGGGCAAGACTGCCACACCAGGCTCGTTGGCATTGCAGTAGATCTTATGGCTGGCAAGCTTCTCTCCAGCGATGTTGGGACCTCTGATGTGCTGATAATCCTGCTGTTTTTGATTGTCAAAAGTTGACAAGCACCTTCGACAAACTTCTATGCTACCATCATGCTTGCTTTTTTGGCTCGACACCAACCGGGAGAGCGAACGGATGAGGGTGTAGTGGTGATTGGTCTCGTCCTTGATGAGCAGAAGGTGAATTTCCTGCGCACCATCGTCCTCTACGTCGCTCACCCGGATGGGGTACACCGCATTTTCGTCAGTGAGACCGTAAACGTTGATGGCCAACCGCGTACGAGCCTCGAACTTTCGAATGTCCGGGACCTCTACCGGGTAGTCGATCCCAGCCATGGCAACTTCCAGCTCTGCCTCATAGGGTAGGTAGTGGCCAACACGTTTTGGATTATTTTTTGGCTCAACTGGGTGCAACGCTGCCAGAACACACCATACGAAGCACTTGGCGTCACCGTTCTGAATGTTCAGGACAGCCTTCTTTGCCACAATGGTAGGTGGTAAGGGGACGTAGCTGGAGGCGGAGAGAGGTATGAACTTGCAAAGTTTGACGCACAGTTCGTGAGGCTCGCCACACAGCGAACCCCCCGAGCCTTTAGCTTGATGTTCCTCCTGTTTTGCCACCAGCTCATCGGTAAACTGGTTGTAGATGACCTCGAGGTTGTCGACATCCGCCAGATGCAGCGTCTTCGCCTTGGTGTTGTGGCAGAAGCTGTAAATTTCGTCGGACGGCTTCTTGTACTGGCAACGTAGCGATGCGTAGAATTTGGTGGAGTGCATTGCAAGCGCATCGCCGAGGATGGAAATAATTTCGGCTTGCACGTTCTCCAAAAAGCTACGCACGTCGCATGAGCCCTCCGAAGTGATGACAAAGTCCTCTAACAACCGCTCGAAAGCAGTCTGGTTTGTTTTTGTCACAGGCTTGACGCGTTTGGCGGGTGGTGGCGAGTCGGCTTCCGCTTTCCTCTTGGTCGAGCTGGTCGACGGTTGGGGAACAGGTGCTCCGACGACAACTTTGCATGATGTTATATGCCTCTTCAAATTATTAATGGTAATAGGTATACCGCACCTGGGACATGGTTTTTTAGCGGTTACACGCTTACCAGGTGCGCAGGTACGACAATGTCTTGCAAAATGTGCGCTTGATATGGCTATCTTGCACACAGGGCAACTTTTCTCAGATTGCATTTTTTTGGGGGGTATGTTTATTTATATGTGATCTGTTGGTGGTAGAGTGTTTACAAAAAATGCCTTACGAGAAAAATTTTGTAGGCTAATTCTAATTAGTGTTAGTTTGAGGGGTTTATTTATATATGGGTGGCGTTGTTTTCCTCAAATATGTGCTTTAATAGTTTGAGAAAAAAAAAAACACGTGAAACTCTACAGAGGTGCGGTAATCTATAACCGCAGCCGTTAGAAAACCTTTTACTTTTTTGGTTGGGCACCACGCACCCTGGCGAGGTTATAGGGGCCAGGCATCCTAAAAACAACCATTATTATTTTGTTTGTTTGTTTGCGTCACAATGTTCCCCCGAGAGAGGTTTACAAAGGTCACGATATACGGAGTTGGAAAATTACGATATGGCGCATTCGCTCATTACTCTTGCCAGCCATAAATCTCTCTCTCTCTCTCTCTCTCTTCATTTTATAGCAAAGTTGGCATCTCTATTTTTTTTTAGTTGTAAGTAAATTGCCAACACACTCTAGTTAATAATGCTACATATTATACGCGCACACGCACACACATACTATATTACCATCCACCCATCTCTCTCTCGTTTACGGCAGTACATATTTGTTGTCGGCTCTCCTTGTTTAGTATGTGCAGGTTGGCAAAAATTGCTTTATGCGCTGTAAGGCAAGCCTCAAGCAAAATTGCCAGCTCCTTGCTTTAGGCTAGGTTAGACCAAAAAAAAACCATGGTGATTTTTTTTTCGAGTGAGAAGTTGGCAACGCTGATTTTTACTTGAGGGCGATCAACCGGGTTGATTGCACAAGCAAAATTGTCAGCTCCTTGCTTTAGGCTAGGTTAGAGCAAAAAAAACCTTGGTGATTTTTTTTTCGAGTGAGGAGTTGGCAACACTGATCTCCACTTGAGGGCGGTCAACCGGGTTGATTGCACAAGCAAAGTTGCCAGCTCCTTGCTTTAGGTTGGGTTAGAGTAAAAAAGGCTGTGGGTAAGTTGTCGGTTGTTTAACTCTTCCCTCTCTCTTTTTTTTCTTGTAAAAGGCTATGGCAAAAGTACCAGTGGGTTGGCAACCTTGCTTTATGTACTGTAAGGCAAGCCTCAAGCAAGATTGCCAGCTCCTTGCTTTAGGTTACGTTAGACCAAGAAAAAAAACCTTGGTGATTTTTTTCGAGTGAGGAGTTGGCAACACTGCGAGAAAATACCTCAAGCAAGGTTGCCACCTCCTTGCTTTAGGTTAGGTTATACCCAAAAACAAAAACCTTGGTGATTTTTTCGAGTGAGGAGTTGGCAACACTGCTCACCACTTCAGCTCACCACAAGAGGACGTTCAACTGTCTAAACTGGACTACTGACGCATGCGCAGCATGCACCGCATGCGTTCACGAGACGCGCAAGCTTGCAGTGAAGTCTTACAATTGTCACGGAAGGAGACTGATCCAAGATTCAATATGAGTCACCGGTCCGGAAACGTCATTAAAACTAGTAGAGGTTGCTATGACAGAGTGGAATAAGACATAATACGGACATCACTACAGTGTATCGTAGAAAAAGCGACGAAAACGTTATAGTAGTTGTTGAAAATGGCGGTCCCAAGCGTCGATGCGTCGCAAGAATCTCTGCCGCATCTCCTCTAACATCCCTGGAGTCGTTTTGACTATACCACAGGCAGCAAGGCAGCTCTACCGGTGCCTCGTAACACTTTTGACATGACCCCGTAAGGAAATATGCACGAAAACAGCGAAATGAATCAGGAATACACACGGGTTTCCTACTGGCAATGAACCCAGTTGCCATATCCTTGTGAGCCTGCATGTAATGTGTTGCAGTTTTCAGGATACACTCCGTGGCAGTAACGGCTGTCGGGACACCGAGGGACACCCATCCCCTCCTGGATGTCCCTTCATCAATTTTATCATATCATCACTCATCCTCATCGCCCCGATTAGACAAGAGTGTCAGAAAAACGAGGCTAAATAATAAAAATGAAATCTAAATAATAAATAAGTAATCATGTAGACATTGTGGCAGAGTAAATTAAATTTGGGATGGTATCGATACTCGGCAGTGTTTCCATCTCGAGTCTCGAAATGAACAGTGGTAAGGGGTCCTATTAAGGTCGGATTCCGGGTCTACCCTACTGTACTTGCCTATTACGAGTTTTATTACTTATAATTTCATTAAACGAAGTTTAATACAAGAAAACTGAAATGTTGAGTCTTTTGATAATTATCTCAAATTTCCATTTCTGCCCAGTACTCTATCTTCACATTCAGTGAGGCACCGAGGGACTCTTCTGATCCCTTAAGAGCCTACGTAGTTTGAGTCCCGGGTTTGAATCCCGGCCTTGGGGTTGTTTGCGATTCACTCATTCTCATCGTCGCGATTAGCCATATATGTGGCAGAAAAAGCGACGCTAAACACCAAAAATTAAATCAAGTCTTAATTTCGACGTTCGAGCACTAATATAAGAGTACAAGTTCAGAATTACCACTAGTGTATTGACTTTGCAATTACTGAAACAAAATATACGACTTCCCTATTCATGATTGTGTTTTAATTGTGTCTAATTTTATAAAGTATAATACGTATTCAAAATATATTCTGGACAAAGACAGTCAAACGTAAAGCTTCAAGTCCAATGAAAGTATATGATGTTGTTCACTCAGGGCTTCAGATGTGACTGAAAACATGTAAGTACAGTGGGATCCGTGAGTAGGCCTATTACCGTGCAAATTGTCCATGACTTTTTTAATTAATATTTCTCTTACATCCTATGTGTTTTTAAGCGATGGATTTTTATGTATGCTGGTGCAGAAGTTGTCAACGGCTTGTTTTGAAGTTTATTTTAATTCTTGAAGCTCTTATTGGGTCAAATAAAGTACACCAACATGGTGATGGACAATTTGCACGGTAATACTCGTAGATCTCACTTTACAAGTTTTGTGCGAAATCAAGAGATGAGACGGCGAGAACAAGCATAATATATAAAGCTTTTTTTCATCTAATTCGGTCAGATGCTATCGTTTCTAATAAAGATTATTAAAAAGAAACAAAATAAGAAGTTGTAACCTACATTTGTAACAAATGGTGACCTTGTTTTCCTTACGCTAAACAGCCATTGGCGATCTGTCGTAAGTGGTGCCAGATAATGTTACTTACAAGTGTATGTCGATTAGTGATTACTGTAATAAAGTGCACTTCTGTTGGACAAATAAGGGGAAAACGTATGTATACACAGACACAGATACGATCGTATCATACTGCTTTTGTCTTTATATCTGTTCACTTCTAGCTTAAAACTATCCACAAAAAACGTTTTCTGCACCGTAAAATGTTTGAAATGACCATCAATTTCCAACAACAGGCCAACATTAATGTTTACAGCTAATATATACTTAAGCCATTAATGTTCTTTTAAAAATTTAGTTTTTAAAAATATATTTACGGTGTACACAGCTCCTAGTAAAACTATAAACTATCTTTATGCAAGATATTATTCAAATTTCAATTTAAAAGTTCTTCTTATATTTCTCATTGTTGTGCAACCCCATATACATAACAGTTATTTATGGATGCACGTCTTTGTTTAATATTCCTTTCAGTTAACAGCGCCATCTACACCTATTTTTCTAGTCAGAGTACAGAGAGGTGACGACATGGATGCGCATGCGCTCACGTAAGAAAGAAAGGTCAACTGTTAAATTTTAACACTTTTTGAAATTGTACATTTTGCTGTAACTTCAAACAGTTACAACTTTTCCTGTTTTGCGGTAAGAATTGGCTTGTCTCAAATTATTGCTTGTAATATGAACTTTTTTTAAACTCTTGGATATAAAACTTTTTCCACTCGTTTTCAATGCGAGATCATTCTCATATTTTGAAATCTAATTTAGGATTATTATACTTATAACCACGTTAACATCTCGTCTCATTTTTCTTTGGTGAGTAGATTTGTAACCCCTTCGTCTTCGCTCCTTCCGCGAAATAAATGCCCATACTAATGCGTATTACTTTCTCTAAGAAGCAAGAATGACTCGATAAATAAATGTTATTTTTTGCCCAAATAAGCATATTTTTTAATAGCCGCCAGAAAATATTCGCGCCCCTTATCTGCCTCCCCATTATTTTTCTGGTGTCGTCACTTATGATTGATTGATTGAGTTGGTGTTTTAAGTCCACTTTATGTACTGTAAGGCTAATCGGGACTGGAAATACAGTTTAAAGTGGGATCCGAACCACTATGTGTCTTCACCGGGATCCCTTGATTACAAGGCGACGACCAGTGATGTGCCGTAGACTATAAGTTTACGTCTACATGCGTTGTCTACACGTAATCTACGCGTAGATTACATTGGGTTGTAGTTTACATAGACTACGTAGACAATCTAAAGTGCATTAAAATTAATTTTCAAGGGTTTCATAAAAGGAAAGTGACATTTTCAACTATATTGGTTCTTAACGAAATGAAAAGAATCCTATTTACATTAAATTTTTCTTCTCTTCTATCAGCAACTATGGAAGAAGACAAATAGTATGCAAAAAACAACAACAGATGGCAGTCGTGAGCCAAGAGTGGTCTTTTTCCCATCTAATACTAGAATATTTCCTATATTAGGTTTCTTCCTAGGTGAGAAATTGTTCGAATTTGGAAGAAAGAGGATGAAAAGTTATCCTTACACATCAGTAACTGATACGCAGTATAATTTTGTTTTAGTTCCGCGGCGCCCTTTGCTAAGTTATCAACTTTCGCCATGTTGTTTACATAGATTACGTAATCTACGTGTATAAAATAGTCTACGTGTAGAATGTAGACTATCGTTGTTTACGCGTAGACGCACATCACTGGCGACGACGCTACCAATGCGCCACTTGTGGATTTCAGAAGAAAATTGGCAAAATATGTGACTGTTAAATGACACATATTAATTGTGAAATCAGCCGGCACGCCACTGGTGCAAATTGTTTGTGAATCGGAACTCTGAAACTCATTCTTCTTTGTCACAACTGGTAAAATACATTTCCGGAGAAATGCCTAAACGTAAAGAAAGAACATCACTATTGGAAAATGCAACTTTATTTGCATGAGAGAAACAGCGCTACACAACAAATTCAGAAAACACCTGATATATATTTGTCACTGCTTCTCCAACCAACAAGAGAGAAACCTTTTCTCTGCATTTTTGCATCATTTTTGCTTGCGGACAAGAACAACAAACGCAGGCAGCTCGACTTTAAACTATTCCAACTGGTGCTGCCACCTAGTAGGGAATTTACAAGCATGCCTCCATCGTACGCTTACCGACTTGGCCAAAGCTTCTTATCGAACATAATGGCCGCACAGTGGCCACACAAGATTGGAGTTCGGTTTATAAAAAGAGCGGCTTCTATAATTAACACACAAGCACGCATGAAAACATACGATCGTAATGTTCATGCTTCCATATCGTGAGCTGCATTCCCTCCTTCATTCGTAGCGAAATGAGAACAAGTTTTCGGTAGCTAAGAAATTAAGACATGGACACTGCAACAGGTAATTCCACAGTAGCTTTAAGACTTTCCTTTTTTAACCCCGAGACCACCATCGCTGGGTCTGAGGCAGTGATGCGTGGAAGGCTTTTCGGTGGAAAGAAAGTCAGATTAAGCAAGTGAAGCTCGCCCTGTAACTGTAAGGAGCGTTCTTTTGTCTACGGTTCCCCACAAGAAAAGCATTTGTTGGTTTTATTTGCTGACAGTAATTCAGTGTTAGGAAGCAACCTGTTATTTGTTTATGCGTTGCAGTTACTTTTTCGAGTAACAGTAACTGAAAACTATTGACAGTTACTTGTTGAACTGCGGCTACGACGCCATATCATCACTCATCATCATCTTCGCGATTAACAAAAAGTGGCAGAAAAGCGAAGTAAAATCAATCAATTAATGAATAACTGAAACTCAGACACGATTTAAAACGGGTAACCGTAACTTAGTAACTGCAACACTGTTACTTTTCAAGAACTCACGTTTTTCGCGTAAGTTAACGAGTAACGAAGTGAACAGTTTGAAAATATCGAATTACTTCTCATCTAAGTAAAAGTAACAGTTACATTTTTGAGAAAAGATAACCAAAGAGTTACTTCTTTCAGAAAACAAAATAAAACAGCTGCCGACGTTTCAAAAGTAACAAATCTAATCTTTATGTCCATAGATACATATTTGTGTCGAAATAATTTAAGGTGCAACTGTTTACTTTAAATAATCTTGCCTCTATAATTTCGTATTTAAGTGTGTGAGTTTTATTATAAAATAATTTCTACGTAGCGTCTTCATAAATGAACTGTATTTCCTGACATCTGTGCTTGATATAAATTATTTCCTACCAAATTAAGAAGCACAACAATTTACATATTGAAATTTGTGTTTGGTGATATGCTGATGTGTATGTCTATTTAAGTTTGCATAAGTAACGCCGACAACCTATATGAATTTCGAACTTTAAGGATTAAAACTGACTCACGGAAAGGAAAGTTTCGTGCAAGATTTTTATCCGAAGAATTGCGCAAATGAGCCAATTCCTTATATATCTAAAAATGTAAAATGTATTGTGAGGGGACTAAAAATATTAATAATCGGCATGAGAAACTCATGAAGTACTTATTAAACATACCAACTAAAATACAATAAATAATTTTGTTTAGCCCACTGTTATAACTAACACAAATGCTCTTTCCCAACTAGTTATTTCAAAAAATAGACCGATGGGAAGTTCATCCATAAGCGAGAAGTGAATTTCATAAGTTTGATCAAACTATACGCTTTTTTATGTTCAAAGATCTACTCACCTTAAGTGGTGTCATCTAACGGTGACCATTGAATTAATCAAAGAAAGGTCAAGTAATATTGCTAACAAAGTTATTCACTTTTTATTTTGTTTCTTTCCCCTCATGCTACTATTCACTTTTTTCTCTGAAAGTTTTTCTTCTTCAGTATCTTTCTTGATCTTTGTTTTCTGTTTTCTGTCAACTCTTTTTTATATATGTCTCTCTCTCTCTCTCTCTCTCTCTCTCTCTTTTTCATTCTGTGTGTGCGTACAAATTCCCTCTTTTTTCTTTCTCTCTGTGTCGCATTTCTGTCGTGTTCCTTTGTACTTATTTTTCTGTTATAGCTCTTTTCAGTTCTTACGGCGGGCGCTCTAGAAGCTGGCAGGGGAAGTGGGGAGCGGGGAAGCAACCATTCCAGCACGATAAGAAACGTAGCGGCCAGTAGAACGAGTTCCACGTAGTACTTTTTATGGCCACGTCGTGTCTCTCGGCGCCACTGCTGTTGTCTGATTGGTCTGTTGCGTAATCCCCGCTCCCCACTTCCCCTGCCAGCTTCTAGAGCGCCCGCCGTAAGAACTGAAGAGCTATAGTAGCTTTTTTTCTTCTTTCAATTCTTGTATTTGTCTCCTAATATAAAGAGGATGTTATCATCTCATGTATTCGACTTGTATTCAAGGTACACCAGAGTGTAAGAAAAATAGTGGGATTAATTGAATGAATAATAAAACGAACATATCCATAATTCATGTAAAGAAACTATAGGTAAACCTCAGATGTTTATGTAATATCAAAGTACAAAATATGTACATAAATATGTAACAATAATCGATAAAATATGTACCTAAATATGTATTATGTAGCTAAATATGTAGTATCAAAAAATATGTAATATTAATAATGATCGAGTATCCAAGCAATTTAAAGAATTCTGCTACATATTTATTTTATTTGAACACATTCAACGTAGTTGTAATGACATAAGTTGTTCAAATAAAAATTTGTATCAAATTTATATCAAAAACACAGCAACGTGTACATATTTAAGAAACCAATTTTGTCAACTTATAATTACTTTTCACTTCGCAAATTATTGTGTAATATGTAAATATGAAAGAGAGCTCTTTGTAACTTTCGAAACAAATTGTAAAAAGAAGCGTCTACAGAAAGATTAATCTGATGAAAATACACAGCTACTTTTGTACTTTTGATTCAAGTGAAGGGAACATGTTGTGTAGCCCTCTACGTACAGGAAAGTATCTTTCTTGTCCACCGATGCCAAGCTTATGAGTTCTTTCCCTAAACCTAAGAGCAAAACGAAAATTTATAACCAGAGGAGGGGGGAGAAACTTCAGCATATTTCGATAAATAACAGTTCCCGTAATTGTTTTTGGTCTTCAGCTTGTCTTACGAATTTGCAGTCAATTTTAGTTGACCGTAAGCACTATGCATCTCATTGATTAGAAAATATGACATCGCACGAGCTACAAATTTTCTTCATCATGTTTCAGAGATCGAAGACATAGGAAAAAGGATCAAGATAGGAAATAAATTACCGAAATATGTTGTTTTATGTAAATTAGCAAATATGTAATATCCTGGCAAATATGCAAAAATATGTAACATACTTATGCAAAATCATGTCAGTTATATTCGTTGACATTTTGCAGTTCAAGTAGTGTTGTCCACGGGACGAGACGGGACAGGCTTTTAAAAATTCGAGACGAGACGAGACAGCATTTCCACGAGACGAGACAGGCCAAAGTCTTGTCTCGTGGGCAACACTAAGTTCAAGGTATGTATCTAGAAAGGAATAGAATATGTAATTACATGCAAATCCGAGCTCTACCCATAACCCAAACATATTTTTGTACTTTTCTCTTATCCTCTGCAAGCTGTAATTTCCAGCTTGTCATGAAACAGCCACAAGACTGTTGAAAATTCTTCAGCGACCACAGCTCGTAAGGAAAAAACACTTCCAGGGTCCCGCCCTGCGTCACGCAGGCAATTCGCATTTTTTTGATAGCGCTCCGCAACTGCGTGGCATGAAACGAGGAAAATTAAAATAATCTTTCTGATCATGCTCAGCATCATCGCAGGAAAGACCGTCTCTTCCCGAGGTAGGCACAGGCTCCCCGCTGCGATTTGGACACGTTCCATATGAAAGTGGATGCGTCGGACGTCGTCTGATGCCTAGGGCTTCTTCCTGGAGATGTTTTGCGCATGTACGCGCGGCCATTGCAAAATAGCTCCATCTCAGACTATTCATCATTCCGGTAATTATTTTAAGAGTTTTTTTTTGGCCCCTGTCCAATTCAACGCCGCTCCTTAAGTCTGTACCCGGGGTTGGAATGTTTAAAACAGAAGTGTTTGAAACACAGTTTTATAAACATGATTTTTTAAAACACATTTTGATACTTGATATTTGATAGTCTGTGGCAGTGACAAATGCTGAATCTAAGATCTGGACTAGTTCACTATGACACCTGGTTCTAGGCTATGGAGGAAGGGACAAGACTAGGGTCATTCTTGACGTCTTCAAGAAAGCCACGTTGCCATCCCAGGTTGCCAACCCCTAAGAATTAAGGTTGCCAACTCCTAAGAATTCAGGTTGCCAACTCCTAAGAATTCAGGTTGTCAACTCCTAAGAATTCAGGTTGTCAACTCCTAAGAATTCAGGTTGCCAACTCCTAAGAGTTAAGGTTGCCAACTCCTAAGAATTAAGGTTGCCAACTCCTAAGAATTCAGGTTGCCAACTTCAGAATCGCCATTATCTTATTTTTGAAATCAGGTTAATTCATAGTTTCTAATCGAGTTTTCTTCAGTACTTTACTTTCTAGGCTTCAGGATTCATAGATAGCCTAGCTAGCTTGTGATACACGCTCCTCTTCTGTGGTTATTTGCGTGTTTTGTAACTTTCAATCCGTGTCATTTTGTTTATTTTGCACAGAAATCTGTTCAGAGGCTGAAAATGTATATTCAGTCAACAAAGAAACATATCGTAATGAGTACCCGTGTGCCACGTTCAAAACACCGGCTATGTTGTTTTCTTTACAAGTGTTTAAAACGTGATACAGTTTGACAACATTCTGTTGCAATCACGATAAAATGTCGTATCTCGGAAAACAGAGAAGCTAAATAAAGTGGGACCTGGCAACTGTGGCTTCTCGAACAGCTTACATGCGACATTTAAGAGTAACGTAAATACGTATTTTAAGAAAGCGTTTGCTTTATAAATAGAAACACAGTCCTTCATTGGATGTTAAACAGATTCCTTATTAATCATTTTTCTTAGAAATTAAGTAATTTTCGCATTGTGTTTTAAACGTTTCATTGTTTAAAACTTATTTTCTTGTTCTTCATTAAAACACTGCTTTTAAAACATTTTTAAAACAAAAAAAGCTGTTTGTTTTGTTTCTTTAAACGAAATGCCATCCCTGGTTCATACACATTGTAGGGCCTTATACGCAGAAGGATTGGGGCAGAGTTGGTATTAAGAGTGCTGCAGCGAGAAGATTTCGCTCGAGCACCAAATAGTTCACACGGTCGACGCTAGATAGCGTACGGAATTGTTGTGGTAGTGGGCCTTCAAATATGGATCGCGAAGAGAAAGACGCAGTGAAATTGAAACATAAGTGAACATAGCTATGTTAGTGTAATTACAAATACACAGTGATATATATGAAATTGTAGATGATTTTGGGCTGAAACTACCAAGATAGACATTTTACATGTATGTGTCTACATATTAGTCCTCCTCCGTAGCCGTGCGGTCTAAGGTGTTGTGCTTTGGGCTCCGACTACGGGACGGCATGAGTTCGAGTCCGCCTGGGTTCAGTCTCTGGGTTCTCGGCCTGTGTATAGGACCGGTGGCAACCCAACATCGTGAGGAAATTGGGAAGCTACGAGTGAGTAGCGTAACCCGGTCATAAAAATCTCCTATAACGGCTGAGGGTTCGACGTGCTGACCTCACGTCACCCCATTACCGGTTGATTCTCACCATCGCGACAGAAAAGCCAAGTAAAATAAACTAAATCAATCAGTCAATTGAAAGACAGAAAACCTGGGCGATGAGAGACTATGTGCAGACTGACCGATGGTGCAGCTGTAATATTTTACCCGTCTTAATCAATGGATCCCAGGTTCAGTACCATGTGGAGGCACATAGTGGCACGGATCACGCTTCAAACTGTGAGTCCAGTACTGATGTGTGTGCATAAAATGAACTTGAAACAAAAGTCAAACTCGTATTATGCCGAGCGGGTTTCCGAAAGTAACCTCTCTCTGGCCACCGCCTTTGCGCGTGATTTTTAAATTTTACACTTATTTCGGAGAAAAGTTATATCTCGGAGACTATTTGAGCAATCTACTTCGGGTAACTTTTGTTTTGCAGCTAGAACATCTGGACATGCAACCGTGCAGGAATGAAAACGCCAAAGTCAATAAGAGAGGTTGGGTGGGCCGCGGCTCCCAACTTTCAATGAAAAAATCATATAAATGGGGAGTTTTTTCACATAATGTAATGCACCCAGGAACATGAAATGACTTTCATTCGGTTGAGAAGGCCCATGCTTTGAAAATAAGGCTAAAGTTTGCCTCCCCTTCCCATAATAGCGGGGAAAGAGGGGAAAACTCCACATTTTTATGATTTTTTAATTGAAAGTTGGGGGCCGCGGCCCACCCAACCCCTCTTATTGGCTTTGGCGTTTTAATTCCTGCACGATTGCATGCGCTGATGTTTAAGCGGAAAAACAAAAGTTACCCGAAGTAGATTGGTCAAATAGTCCACGAGTTATAACATTTTATGTCAAATAAGTGTAGAAATTTAAAATTCACGCCAGCTTCCATACGTAACTTTGGAGTCGGGGGGAGGGGGTCCTGGGTGGGTGGAGTTTCTTCCACATGACATTTCAAAGTTTTATCTCAACATCTGTCAGCGTTTACAACCTCACATACAAGTATGAAGGCCCTAAAAGCACATGAATTGTTTAATTAGCACGATGGTTCATGAGTGTGCCATCGGGCGACTCGAGGTATATTGTGGATGGAACACTCATAGACCATTTGGAAAGTAAAGGTTAAGTCCCTCGGGGGGGGGGGTCCCTGATCCACTCTAAATTATCGAGCCCCTCCTGCAAGTAAATATTTAGCAACCAGAGGCGGGATCCAGCTCATCCCTCCTTCAAATACCACCCTGCTCATACAACACAAACTTACATTGTTGCTATTTGTAATTGGCTCTCACCACATATCCTTTGTGGCTTCTAGCCATCGTTACTACTATGTTTGATCCTAGTTCTCCGTGACTTTTTGTGTCCGACTACCTTAATCATGAGATAATCGTACAAGCCTTACGATGGAAATAAAGAAGTCTTTGTTGCCAAGAGAGCCGCGTGGGGAAACACGGAAAAATCCGGCAACAGAACTTCTGTCGTCTGCTTCTATTGAAATCAAATGGTGTAACGCTTACTACAGGGGAACGTGCGGAACCTAAGCAGACGCCGGAAGCGAAATTATTCCGTTCTGTTGCCGCGCTTCCGGCGTCTCGGTGCGCGTCAGACTTTAGTCGGTAGGGCGTCTGACTGCCACGCGGGAGATCCGGGTTCGATTTTCGTAGTGGATGATCTAAGGTAGGAATTTTTCAGGCCTTGTCCTCGCGTAAAGCGGCCCTGGGAATCACCCAGCCTCAATGAGTACCTGGGGGTTAAAGGCGGCCGAGATCGAGAATATGTGGGAGCTCTACCCCCTAAATGCGCCTTCATGGCATGGTGCTGTATGCACGGGGAACTTTACCTTATTGCCAAGAGATTTGCATAAATGTGAACAAATTTATTACAACTCGACATACATAGACAGCACATGAAAGTACCTGCCATGTTGCTGTCCTTCGAAACACCAAGCACCTGTGGGCTCTTTATGAAAACCGCCAAGCATCATGTGTAATGTACATAATGCCTTAGGAACGGAACATATTATCCTCAAGGATATTTCCATTTCTTTTTAAAAACAAAAACTTTCTTTCCGTGTACAGCAAACGTCGTTAACAAGACGAACAATAAAAGACAATAAGCAAGAAGAACCATTCCTTGATCTTTTACCCCGATTGGTCCAAACGAGGTCCACGTTCCTTCCTGCTCGAAGGGTAAAGCAAGATGACCAGACGACGCGAGCACCTGATACATGCTCTTGTGGTTTTCCTTGAATGCTTCGTCCTTCCTTCCGTGGTGGCCGTTGGAGCACCAAGAGGTCTTTTATGCCCGCGCGGAAGGTACTGCAAGGCAATGGGACTTGTTCTTCATGGTTGTCTCACGCTACGGAACCGGCCAGCACCTTGAAACGCTTGCAGCATGTGGGTATGGCGGTTTTTTTGTTGTTTTTTCCCACATGCGTCTGAGGTACTCATTAGTACGTTTTCCGCTTGTTTCTTGTTTGTGCCTTCCGGATGGCGTAGTGTTCGGATCAGGGTTGTTAAAGGTTCAGGAATTTTATATAAATTCAATTCCGGTCCTGGAGAGAAAATCAGCAAGCACAAATGGGTTCTGGACCGTAATGAACCTTTTTATCTGTGAAGTATTTCAATTCGATCCAGGAACTTTTTTTCTGGATGAATTTGAATACGGTCCAGAAACCTTTGTTTCTGGATGAATTTCAATACTATGGAGGAACCTTTTTTTCCGGATGAATTTATTACGGTCCAGAAACCTTTTTTCCAATGACATAATTCGCAACATGGACCGAATTTAAATTGTGCGAGAAAAAACGTTCCGGTCCTGCACCAGGACCCAATAGAATCCTTAGAATTTAAGGGTTCCTGGAACTTGAACAACCCTGGTTCGGATCCGACTTTAAACTGTAGGTCCAGCGTATTCTGAAAATTTGACCTGTTTTGCCAAAATAATTCTTATTTGTTGTATATATTTATTACCATAGACACCCGGAAGGGGGGACAAAGGGGGTCGGTCCCCTGGAAAACGAAAGTGAACCAAAAGTACGTCACGGTAATATAATGTATTTTGACGGGACAATATTATCAGATGGGGCAAAAGGTGCCTCGTTTGCCTGGAAAAGAGTGGCGGCGATAAGGCAGGCGAGGGTTGGCAGTTGCCCTCACTTTTTGCCTCTTTTGCCCCCTCCCACTATGCTAAACCTTATGTATCAAGGGAAAGGAAGCTGTTCTGGCCCCCCTTGATCCTCCCTGAAAAATAATCCCGCGGACGTCCATGTTTATTAATATTATTATAAAAGAAAAATCATCATGCAAGTAAAAAAAAAAGTCAAACAATTTCAAATATTCAAGCTATTTCTATATTTATGAAGAAAAATGGTTTACCGGCTGTAAACCAGATATCATGGGAGAATACGACACTGAGGTCCAGTCCCGATTAGCCTTTCTATGCATAAAGCAGACTTGAAACAATAACTTCTTTGATTGTTCCTTTAGAACCTTCCGACCTCCAGTCGCGGAGTAGTATTCACAGGGCGCTAGGATGCCAGAGATCCCGGTTTCGAATTTCGGCCTGGCACATCATATACATACTCCCACACGTTTGCTGTCGATTATGTTGTTAAATGATATGACGGTGCAAATATCTACTCTATACGACTCAGTTGTTAGCATATGCAGGTGATGTAAACTTATTAGGGGCTGATATAAATACAATTAAGAATAATGCTAAAACATTTCTAATACCAGCTAAGGAGTTAGGTTTGGAAGTTAGCAAAGAGAAAACTAAATATGCCTTCAGGCCGAATCAAGTGTTAGGCAATAATCAAAATGTAATTATTGATAACAACTCGTTTGAACCAGTTCCCAAATTCAAGTACTTAGGAGTAATACTAACAAATGAAAATGATATTGAGGAGGAAATGAAAAGCAGGCTTAATTCAGGAAATGCATGTTACTTATCTCTTCATAAACTTTTTATCTTCTAAAAGTTGAAATATACAAAACGGAAATTTTGCCTGTGGCATTATATGGATGCGAAACTTGATCCCTTACATTGAAAGATGAACATAAATTGAGAGTATTTGAAAATAAAATCCTTAGAAAAATATTTGGACCTAAAAGGGATGAGGGGACAGGTGAGTGGAGAAGGTTACATAATTTGTATTCATCTCCAGATATTATTAGAATGATTAAATCAAAAAGATTTCGGTGGGCAGGCCATGTGGCACGAGTGGGAGAGGAAAGAAGAATTTACAGTCTTGTTGGAAAACCTGATGGTAAAATACCTGTAGGAAGGCCAAGACGAAGATGGACCTAAAGGAAATCGGTAAGGATGGAAAAGATTGGGTTGATCTGCCCAGATTAGGGGCAGATGGAAGGCCTGTGTTGCTGCAGCCATTAACCTTCGGGTTTAAGAAGGCTAGAGACTTAGTTAGTTAGCTACGACTCGACTATTTCAAATTCAACGCACTGTTAAAGTTGTCGTTAAATTAACAATATCCTAAAGTTAAAATTTAACCATCAGCCTGTAAATGTATATAAAAAAGGAAATGCGGCGGTTATTTCTTCATCACCAATCTATTTTGTGTTTGATTAGAACTGAAGATGGCGCCGTTAATTCCTTGGAGCGTTAAACACAGAGAAACGTCAAATAGATAAGTAGGCATTGAGACACGTAAGAAAAAATCGGAAATTGAAATTTGAAGATGATATCTTGCATGTATGAATTGAACTTGTGTACATCATAAATACGTATATATTGTTTAAAACACTGAGTCTTTCGATTTTATAATTCAATAGGTTAACCATGTATTAGCTGTTAATGCTTTAAAAACGGTCAATTTTTTGTACTTTGTTGGGTTTCAACAAGAATTAATGGTCTTAGACCGTAATTTATCCCGTCTACTGTTTACAGTGAGTGGAAGCAAATATTAATAAAATGTTTGTATTTTTCTGCATTTTAGCAGGCTTTGTATATTCTTCGGATGTCCGTATTTTGCATTGTTGAAGCGTTTATGTCTCGTAATGGCTTCCGGGCCAAATCAGAAATGCCAACTTGAGGCTTAACTTTGGGGGAAGGGGGGGCAGAGTCCAAAAAATGTTCATCCCATAAAAATAGTGTCCAGGAATATTTGCTAAATAACTGCAAAATTATAAATATTATTATTTATTGCTTAGCTCCTCAAGTCTTAGGTATCCTTAACTTGTAAATTTTAAGAAACCTAAAATTTTATTTGGGGAGGGATTGCCCCCTCTTGCCCCCGCCAAGTTCTAGTGTTTATGCGGTGAGTTCTGCCATGTAATTGGTAGGTATGTCCTCGTTGTTAACTGGTAGCAAGATTCCCAATGTCGCCCACTTCAAAACTGCCCTGTTTTATTATCCACAATTCAGGTCATGCTTCTGTTATAATCTTCTTACCGTTACTAAGGAATTTTCATAATATTTCATGACCTCAGTCGCCAGTGGCGTAGCAACATATTGCGATGGCCTGGACGAGATTAGAATGCGAAACCCCCGATCCTTCTTTAAGTTTTGAAATCTCAATGTGAATCGATAAAAAATATTCAGAGATACGTCAGCAAATGAGTATATTTAAATATTAATAATAATACATTACTGACGAAAATGATATTTAATAATTACTTTCACTCTTAAGATGTCTTTCTCAGTTTTCCGGGAGCTGAAATCTGAGGAAGAAAGAACTGCTTATATTACCCTATGCATCCCTTCAGTTGAACAAAGACGCAAGCACCTTGCTTCGTAGCAGTTGAGGGTGCTTTATTGTTAACACATTAAAGTCGGGAGTGCCAGATCAAGAGAAAGATGAAAAAAAACAAGACAAAGTCCTTTTTATTCAATAAAGGAATAAATGGGTGAAAATGTCCAAGCAAGTTATCATGAATGTTTGCGTAAATGTTTAACATGAGAAATACGACAATAATTTTTACTTTTTTTCCGGGGCATTTGGGCTTAGTGTCCGCCCACTTGTATGTTACGCCCCTGATTTGACGTTCAAATTATAACGTTTAACTAGAATTTAGTCAGATAAAAACAGAATGTTTTAATTTAATTGCTCACAAAAATTACCCTTTTCCATATTTTCCCTCAGTTCTATTCAGTGATGTGCGTCTACGCGTAAGCAACGATAGTCTACATTCTACACGTAGACTATGTTATACACGTAGATTACGTAATCTATGTAAACAACATGGCGAAAGGTGATAACTTAGCAAAGGACGCCGTGGAATTAAAAGAAAATTCTACTGCGTATCAGTTGCTGATGTGTGAGGAGAACTTTCCATACTCTTTCTTCCAAATTCGAACAATTTCTCACCTAGGAAGAAACCTAATATAGGAAATATTCTAGTGTTTTATGGGAAAATGACCACTCTTGCTTCACGACTGCCATCTGTTGTCTTTTTTGCGTACTATTTATCTTCTTCCATAGTTGATGATAGAAGAGAAGAGAAATTTTGTTGTAAATAGGATTGTTTTCATTTCGTTAGGAACCAATATAGTTGAAAATGTCACTTTCCTTTCATGAAAGCCTTGAAAATTAATTTTAATGCACTTTAGATTGTCTACGTAGTCTATGTAAACTACAACCCAATGTAATCTACGCGTAGATTACGTGTAGACAACGCATGTAGACGTAAACTTATAGTCTACGGCACATCACTGGATATATTATTACATTTTTCGAACCAATCTCATGGGACGCGAGGCCCCGTGCGGTCATCCACTTCGCCCACCCCTTGTTTGCTTCTCATCTGTTGATACCGAGATTAGGTGAAGCGTGGAGTGGTGAGTCTCGTCTCGTGAATATTTATGCCTGTCTCGTTCTAGGTCTCGTCAAGAGTTGTACGTGCCCCTATCGTTCTCGACCTAGTCTACAATCGCAAATGCTTTTCACGAGCCTTTTTCGTTTCCTGCATCCGATATTCTTTTTCTGAAAAACCGCGGCGAAGAAAAGGGGTATGACTAGGAAGCGGAAGTTGATGACCTAAAAAATATAAGTATATGACCTATAGAATGTCCTAAAAAATGGAAAAAATGACATAAAAATTGCAAAAATGACCATTAAATTAGTTAGTTGCAGTTTAAAAATTGAAATGAAAAGGAAATTAAACAAAATTCAATCTTGCTTTTAAAAAAAGGCACCAAATGATACCACATGCACATTCAATTAAAATATGCAACGAGGATTTTCAATGGAAACGACCAAATAATTTTAAAACAATCTAATGAAAAAGTCGTATACACTGAATGAATTGGTGTAAAATGCATTAATTTCCCGCATCTTTGCCTGGTGATGTAGTGTGTTGTGTTTCTGTGGCACTGTAAAGAAAAAGAAATTATCAGGATCCACGTAAGACAATTTTTGTTTGTTCGTAAATTGCAATCCTGCGAGATATACTGTATATAGGCCAACGTTCACCTTGGTGAAAAGTCTCAAGAATATTACCCAAAAGGAAAGAAGTGACAAAATATGACGAAACAATACACTGAATATTGCGAAAAATGGCGGGAAAATGCCGAAAATCGGGGAAAATGACCTAAAACCTGAAAATTGGCAAAAAATGCAAAAATGCACTTTAAAATTACCTTTTTTGGGTTCTAGACGAAGTGTAATATTGTGTAAATTTAATGGGCATCGTGTCCGAGATGTCAGAAAAAAAGATGACATTTCATCAACTTCCACTCCCTAGGTATGACCATTCGCCTCCCCCCCCCCCCCGAGCATATGCCACTGCACCAGAGTACGCAGGGCCTCCCCGATGACATTGTGGTAACGTCGTCGCCTTGTAATCAAGGGGTCTCGGATTCGATACCCGGTCGAGGCACATGCTGGTTTGGGTCCCACTTGAAACTTTAGGTCCAGTCCCGATTAGCCTTACTGTGCATAAAATAGACGAGAACAAGAACTAAACTAGGTCTAGCATACGCAGAATTTTCCTTTTCCAGGCGGCTGCTTTTTGGGATGAGTCGGATACACAATAAAATACGTTGTAATTAACATTTTGAACCATAGCATCGTTTTGAAAGTTGGTCTGAGCCAGAAATAGTATGAGGGGCCATTTTGAAGAGGGTTTGCATTATCACTCGATTTAACCCCCCCCCCAAAGTTATTTATTGCTTTCCTTTGAAAATTTTGATTTTCTCAAAATTTCGGAGGGGGCTGTAGACCCATCAGCTGCCCCTTCCGTACGCCAGTGTGCCACTACATGATCCTTTCTGAAACAATATTTTCGCTTACCCTTACAGCACAAATCTCTAAGGGATATCCAATAGATATCCACAACGTCCAGTACCATATATATTATGGATATCTATTGGACGTCCACCAGATATCCAGTTGTGGACGTCCATGGGATATTCAATCTTGGATATCCAATTTTGGGATCTCCATTACAGGATACTAAACTAGTTGTAAAACTAGCAGAATGAATAGAGCACGGCCTCTAAATGTTAAATTAGCAATGAACTACAATTTGAAAGGTAAATTGTGTAATGAGTGTTGCATATCTCTCGGTGAATGGCACTACCATGAGTAGCTTTTAATGTCTAATTTTACTTGTCATATTTTATTTATTTATTGACTGATTGAGTTGATATTTGAAATCCACTTTATGCACACTAAGGCTAATTAGGACTGGACCTACAGTTTAAGTTTGGATCCGAACCATTATGTGCTTCCACTGGGTATCAAACCCGGGTTCCCCGTGACCCATACTATTTTATCTTATTTTATTATATTCATTGCCAGTGTTGCTGAACTTGCTGCTAAGAAGTTATTTTAAATTAAAAATGAATGTGACTACTAGTTACCAGGTAGTGAGAAGAGCAGAAAATGCTGAAGACCAGAAATTACATGATCAGGTGTTGGAAAGTACCAGGTGGTTATAATTAAAGTGACGGTGTTCAGAGTGGTACAGCACGGGCTGTAATGAGAGTAGCAGTCTGAAACTTCGTAGATATGCTAATGAAGCAATGCGCTCGCGAATTATGAAAAAAAAAAAATTAGTCCCAATTCTCGCCACCAGGGTAAAAAATGGCGCTGTAAGCAGTCGAAACGTGGAATTTTCCGTAACTCTAACGTCAAAGTCGGTGACATTGCCTAACCATTGTGTGAGCTCCCTGGTTGTCATTGGTGACGCTTGTTGCTTTTTCCTTTAGTAATGTTCATGTAATTCGAATAGTGAAATTGTAGCGATATTTTATTACAAAGAGTATTGTTTTCTGCGATTTATAGTGTTTTTCCTGTAACTATACCACGTTTTGACTGCTTACAGCGCCATTTTTTACCCTGGTGGCGAGAATTGGAACTATTTTTTTTTTTTTTTTTTTTTCATAATTCGCGAGCGCATTGCTTCATTAGCATATCTACGAAGTTTCAGACTGCTACTCTCATTACAGCCCGTGCTGTACCACTCTGAACACCGTCACTTTAATTATAACCACCTTGTATTTACCGAACCGAAGCAATTTTAATGCTAAAAACCTTAAACTTGACCTGCCTAACCTAATAACGACATCATTTAGGAACGTAATACCCCTTCGTAGTGACATATTAGCAGTACCAGTCCACATCAGAACATCTTGCGGTGTTCTTTCAACTCCATGATGTGCAGAAAAGAAGTTCTCGTCTCCTGCACGAAAATAAATGCACACCAACGTAAGCTTCATACACATCAACAACTAAAGAATACACACATTCGTGTAGCAGGCCAGGCCAGGTTGCAGATCATGCACATGTATAGTGGAACCACAAGGAAAGAAACCTCCGCAGAACCTCATCACGCTGGCGGGTGGGGAAAAGGACAGGGGGAAGGAGCCTTCAGCGCGGCCAACGTCAGTGTTGCCAGACCTGTTGATTTCTCGGGAGAATTCCATAATAAACTATTCCTATGGCACCTCCAACGGCCTGCTCAAAAACACGTTTCCTGCTCATCTTACTTGAGCATGGTGGGGAGAGGTACTCCACTCAGCCATGAAAAGTGCTGTTTGAACTGTGAAATTATGCCAAACGATACTTAATTGTGCTAGGACATTATTATTACTATTACTACATTACTATTTTTAGATGGTTGAACTTTATCCCATCCGAAAATTTATTTCTATTTTAGTTATTTTACGTCTCTTTTGTGTCTCTACGGGTAAGTACGACAATATGGATGAATGAAACACTGATGAAATGGATGAAGTGACACAGACACAGTGAAACATCCATGCCTTACTAGGTAGAAACACTGACTTCGTAGCGTGGGTAAATTATTTTATACATGTGTGTGTGTGTGTGTGTGTGTGTGTGTGTGTGTGTATGTGTATATATTTAAATATATATAATGTGTATATATTGAATGCAACAACATAGAGGCAGCATAACTGACGAATAGAGCATGTGAGTGTTAAGAACAAGAAATTTGCTAGAGAAACTTCCATCGGCTTGAAAATACTTAATTTTCTATTCTTAATATACTATTCTTAAATACTTAATTTTCTACAAAATTATATAGCGGCATGGCCGTCCAGAAGGAAGTGCAAGGATGGTCGCCACCCCCATACCCTTCTGGAAAATAAATGTTGACATAAAAGTACCTATTATTTCAGATGTATGAGTTGATTTCAGTCACAGTAATTTACATCCATTATTATAATAGGGATGTAGGAACGTGATAATTTCAAACTCAAGTGGCGTTTTCTGAGAGGGCAACATTATTACGGGGTAATATGCCTCGTTTACCCGCCTGATAAAAATACATTGTTTCCCCCTCGCTGGAAAAAGAAATATTCGGTCGTCCCCTTGCCCCCAGTGCGCACGCCTATGCCGCCCCCGCCCCCCCGAGAACGTCGTTCATCCGCTACTATTAGATCATCAGATTTTGTAGCAGATCTGGTTTCCCAAGGAACAATCTCCCGATTTTTTTAAAGTCTGACCTGGCAACATTGCCCCGAGCACCGATAACGGTCGAGCTAGTGAAAATAGTTACTCAGTAGTTTTAATACACCTCTATAGATTAGGAAATTCAAAGGCAAATGCAAACATTTATCGGTATCTACCAGCATTTTTTTAAAATAATAATTTATTTAATTACTGAACAAATATATCACCACAAAATACTCTAGAACCATGGTAAAGATTGGTGTATTGGAAGGAAGTACATAGTATAAGTCGATAAAACAATTGAAAACAATTTACTTCAACAGAAATCCCATTTTTAACGTTCTAGAGCTTATTAGCAATGGATTATCTTGCGTATAAGGCTTTGAAGAACGTCGCGCCATCTGCTGTCATTAATTTCACTTTTCTCGACCTCCGAAAAAATGGGTCAAGGACTTAAGTTTGACAGATCTTACGGAAATTATAGATACTTCGCCAAAAGGGACTTATTTGCAACAACCACGCTGATTTGCAGAGCGAAAACCTTAATCACGCGAGCTTCCGGTCCACCTTCAGCGAGAGTCTCCTTTTTTCCGAGCAACCTTCGACTGTTTTTTTGACGGAAAAACTCCCAAGGGACGATCTCGTTAAGCTGCCTGGCTAAGCAATAATTCCGATTCTTTGAGGCACGTCAGACGGCTTCTAGGAGTTACCTTCTGCCTGTCATAAAACAAATTGCAATTGTAAAGTTATTTTCTTGTGTGTGCGTGTTTGCTGGCTTCTTGGTATACGTCATGGCCGCAGGGTGTATCCATATTCTACAAAGGGAAATGAAGTTATTGGTAATTTAGAATAGCTGTCATCTATGAGTTTCCATCAAGATCTAGGACTACAGTGAAATCGCGATTGACCCTCTGTTGCCGCGTTTACCTACGAACAGGGGTGCCCACATCGAGATTTTTTGGGAGACTTGTTCCCTTCAAATGATAAAAAAATCAACATTTTTATATTTTTTATATTTTTCAAAAATACATGTAACATTTTAAAGACTTAAATGCACCATATTTAATCCATTAGATGAAGAGAAGAAAGTGTTTATGGGTATTATCGAAAGGGAGGGATATTACAACTCTTACATAATATTAGGCCTTAATTGGCACGTAGATACTAGGGGGGGGGATTCTGAATGAATTAACCGTTGGGGGGGACAGTAGATTATGGCGAGTATTTTTTTAGTTAGAGGGGGATTGAGCATTAAATTGAGAAGGGTATCCAATTCTTATGTATTAGTATTGTCTTAGACTTGTGGAAATTCTGGTGTGGAGACTGAGAATTACATTTTTGTAGGAGGCAATATCCAGTCTTCAATATCAACAGTAGGCCTATGTCTAAAATTGGCATGGAAATTTTGGTGGTAGGATTGAGTATTAATTTTAAAGGGGGAGATAGGAAGCTCTTGATAAAGTGTTAAATCTTAGATTGTCAAGGGATTTCTGTAGTGTAGAGAGAGTTCGAACATTAAATTTTGGAGACTGTATATTTTATCCATACGTTTTCGACCCCAGCGAAAGCTAGAAAAGACTAAATATCTCGGTATTCTAAGAAATTATTGACACCCCATTAAAATAATATTCTTGATAGCCTGCAAGGAAATGGATGTAAAAGATATCCTGCTTCGCTTCGCTCGCAATAATGTGTTCCTACCATGTGCGTTTGGCGCTTTCATTAGGTGAACGTGAAGTTTTTATACTAGTCTATAGCTGCTTTACAAGACAAAACGATGCTCTTGATAATGATCAACGATTTTAGGGGTGCTCTTGAGTGATGGGCACTTCTGTTTATGGAGGAGGGGATATCAAGTGTAAAGCTAAGAAAAAAGCTCTCAAACCCTCATACTCGAAGCAACCAGCAGAGAAACAGGATTTTGTCAAAATAGCCGTTCTGCGCTGTGATTGCACACTGGTTGCTAGCGCGGGGGCAGTGTAACTTGACGAGAGTAACATGTTTATTGGTAACGCCGTTACTCTTGCGTTAGTATATCGTTTTTGGCGGTAACTCGTTGCTTTTACGAACTACAGAGTTTGTCAGCAAAAATGACGGTAAAACTCACTGGCGGCCGGCGGCGACTATGATGGGTAGTGCCAACGTGATCAAGAAATCGAAAAAAAAAACTCCGCAATGTCCCCCTTCCCGCCCCCTCCTTGAGGTTGCGCCACTGGCCAAGATGTTTATCCTCGTTTGGTAACGTGGAATATAACGTGTGTTTAAGTAATAACGTACTAAACCGATTAATCTTCACTCACTAACCTATCTTTATACACTACAGGACATTTCCCTAAAAATATAACAATTACAAGAGGAAAGGAAAAACAACTCTTATCACCTTCTCCTCCCCCATGCACACGTATTCTAACTGGATGTCGAAAATATTTTTGTTATGAAAAGAAATTGTCGAAATGCCAAGGGAAACTCGCATCATCATAGGATTTTTTACTTTTATATTTTAAAAAAGTATGGATGGTCCTCTTGGTGTACCTATTTATTATCAAAAATGTTCATTTAACTTTGGAAAAATACTAGGTTCGTTTCTCCAAAAGTAGGCAGAAATTACTTCCCGTCTTACAAATCAGTCGTATTTAGCGACTTTTCTCTGATGGTAGCAACTGTGTCAACACTGCGAAAGTTCCCTCGCCGTGCCAGGCGAAGACGGGCACGGTTTCTTATGTGCTAACCCCGCCCCCTGCCACTTTGTTATCGGCTCATGGTGGAAATGTTACTCGCGGAGATATTCTTGAAGCCTCTGCACGTGTGTCAACTTGGTTAGGCCAGCTTTTGGGCGGCACGGACTGTCGCCTCGCGAGGGTACGAACGAAACAGCTGGCGATGCAGTGAGGAGGTTGGGGCGGTCGTCACGTCAGCTTGACCGATTGCAAGATTCGAATATCCTTGTCTGTAAACTATCAATGTATTCATTTAACAATACTTGGCGAGGTATGCGTTTCTTCTGAGGGTACTGCCATGGCACGGCGTCTCTACCCCATGAGCCGCCGCTGGTAAAACTTAACAACCAATACAAGTTGTGTAACACGGCACTTAATGGATTTTCAGAGTCCTCTACACTTAGGTCTAATATTACTTGGCGGCCTATGGAGCGGATTGATTGATTTAATTTATTTCACTTCGCTTTTCTGGCACTTTTGGATAATCGTGACGGTGAGGATGATGATAAATGAACTTGATGCAGGGACACACCCATTCCCAGACCAGGATTCGAACCCGAGAGCCCTGACATCGCAGCGCGCTGTGCTATTTCAGGTATCAAAATTACAAGTGTAATGGAATATTGTTAAATTGCGCAAAGCAAAGTGTAAGTGCATTTAACCCAATGCGTGAACAGCAGTAGGAAGAACTGGGAAGTTATTCAAGGTCAACAGGATGAGTACACAACGCTAGGTAGAGGGAGCGAAAAGCGGGAATTTTTCCTCTTTGTCTCATCGGATTTTCCCCTCGCAGTGTGTGCGTGAGTGTGGATGAATGTGTGTCGCATACTGGACTTCCCATACAATTGAGATTGGGGGAATTCACTTGTGGAAGAAGAAGCATGAATTAAAATTCGTTAATTGTATTGTTCCATTCCTATATTTTTCCTACAATGACACCCAGCGGCGTCTCCTGAACGCATGCGTCAATTGTGGGAAAAAGGACAGCTTGCTCTGCGACGACATTAATGAGCATTTCTACATTCTAATTTCTTCATATAGGAGAAGTATTTATTTTACACGAGAGCGCTCAACTAAGCTTATATTACATTTCTTGGATCTGAAGTGAAAGAAAGTAATAATTCTATTCCCACAATGGACGCATGCGTCACTTCAGATCCAAGAAATGTAATATAATCTTAGTTGAGCGCTCTAGTGTAAAATAAATACTTCTCATATATGAAGAAATTAGAATGTAGAAATGCTCATGAATGTCGTCGCACAGCAAGCTGTCCTTTTTCCCACAATTGACGCATGCGTTCAGGAGACGCATCTGGTGACACCACAGACCTCTTAGTAATATTCACCGAGTGCTCTGTTTTTGTGACTTTCTCGTTACAAAACTATTAGAATTTTTTTAAAAAAATAACTGGTCATCATTAACTTGTTTTCCGTCAATTATTCTTAGTTGCAAAGATGATTTGATGAGTTTCACAAATTTATCCTAGGCTGGGACCTGACTGTGAAAAAAATGTGACACGTTCTTTCAGTCAAAAGAACATGATTTAAATCAAACACAACGACTCGCGGTATTCACTTGATGCCTCTCAGAGTATTGTTCTTAGTTGTTCAAATAAAATCTCAAAGTCTAGCTTTAACTAAGAACAAGAAGAATATTTTGCTTCTTAGCAAGATAAAACTTAAATGCGTAATTCCATTGGAATTTCAAAGAAATAACACCATCTTACAATTCAGCTTGACCACTCTTTTTAAAACTCAAAGCCCGTACTAAAGACAAAACACAGTCGTAATTCCCATACAAGATATGTGTATAAAGGTCAGTCAGTATCCTGACATTATCAGTGATAGGTCTAAATATTAAATAACACAAAAATCACATAGGTCTACTAAATAACAGAGATTAAGATTAATAACAATAAACATTTGTACAACGAGAAAGGTAATTAATAACAATGAATATTAGTCCAAGAGGAAAGGACGTGTCACTCCACAATTTTTGGAAGAAGAAAATATGACGAGTCCTGATCCAAATGCAATTTTTTTAAGAAAAGGAAAAACATGGAAAGTTCTTTAACCAATAATTCAAAAGTTGAATAGAAATACAAAATAAAAACAATATTCTCTGGTTTTTGGAGGTAAACAAACTGACCGCTATTATGTTTACCATAGTCTTCAAGAACCTGCCCCCCGAAAGAGATGCCTTTTCAGCAACTTCAGCCCTGATTATAACAACTCATAGTGCTATATTTAACAACAGTACCTAAATGCTGATTAATGCCTACCGTGTTTGTGAGATCATAACTTCTACACGAGTTATTAAGGATTTTCTGTTATAATTATGGAGGAATTTCAAAATAACGAAATCTGAAGAAAGAACTAAACTAACTTACTAACTCTCTAGCCTTCTGAACCCCGAAAGTTTATGGCTGCAGCAACACAAGCCTTCCATCTCTCCCTATCCTGGGCAAGATCAATTCAATCTTTTCCATCTTTACCGATTTCCTTTAGGCCCATCTCAACGTTATCTCTCCATCTTCGTCTTGGCCTTCCTACTGGTCTCTTACCATCAGGTTTCCCAACAATAATCCTGTAAACTCTTCTTTTCTCTCCCATTCGTGCCACATGACCTGCCCATCTAAGTCTTCTTGATATAATTATTCTAATAATGTCTGAACATGAATACAAATTATGCAACCTTCTCCATTCGCCTGTTTCCTCATACCTTTTAGGTCCAAATATTTTTCAAAGGATTTTATTTTCAATGAAGAAAAAACAGCTTTCCTTAATTCAACTCTTGCTCAAGCATGCGTGACTGCACACGTTTTGCCAAGATTTGAATTGATATATGATCATTCCAATATCCGTTTTGTGCCTTCCCTAGCGAAACAGATAAATTATATGTTTATGTGAATAAGGGTGTGGGGTAAATGGGCTCTACTTTCAAAATATTGTCGCAGAAGGGAACAGATAAAGAGTGGGGCAATTGGGAAAAAAATGGATGAGTTACTCTTGAAGTGAAACACTTACACGAACGCTTTTCCTAAGTCCAACCACACCTGCAACTTTTGAAGTTGTAGAATAGATAACATTTGATTCTTCACCATCGACCCACAGTCCGCATGCTCTTCCCTTACCAAAAAAACACGGTGCTTATACATGCTTCTCATGCATTAGCTATATATCGGCAAGTTGACAGTTGTCGCCGCAACTGCCTCATGGCGCTCGCGTCGTTCCTCCATTTGCAATGAATCACTCGAAATGGCGGCCATAAGCTCTTTGCGCAAGAATATAGGCCGGATTTTTAGTTGTGGAAGGATGAGCGGTAGGAAAAAGAGGGAACCGGCAATGATCAATTGCTCGACACATGTTGTCAGCCTAATCCAGGAGTGCTGGAAGGCGGCTGGACATCGCTTGGTGACGCTGTTCGTATTCTTTTTCTTCGGGTGTCGCAACGTTCGTTCGCATCAGGTGGTAATCGTGTCCTCACGTGTGTCTTCACAGGGTATCTCGTGTACTAGCAAACTTGGCATTTCCTGAAGCTGTCCTCATTTATTTCAGCACAGCCCCCCAAACACCTTGATACACGACCTGTACAATGATTGCATCTGCAACGCAGTCTTTTTGTTACCTTGATGAATTTCTAGCGTGGATGAAAAAACTTGCAAACGACGTATCCTATTTGAATTGGCGACCGTTAAGAAAAAGTTATTTATTTGGGCTATCGTCTTGCAGCCAATGAATTCCGGGTTCGATTCACGAAGAACGAGCATTTTAGTACATCCAAATGGAGGTCCAGTCCCGATTAGCCAATCTGGGATAAAGTTGACGTAAAGCTTTGTACCTAGACACCCTGACTAATCACCATTCCTTGAGATTCTAAATTACAATAAATAGCCAGATTCTTTCTTAAACGCAGGCTACTTGAATTCACTATAGCTAGTAGAGTAAATATTCTCGTTAAATAATAATAATATATGATGAAAATAACCAGTGACACAGCATTAGAAGGGTGCATTTTTTGGAAAACACATACAGCAACCTCTCTTCCTCATGACTGCAGGAAGGGATTTATCCACACATCCCCCCAGAACATCCGAAAATGTTCTCAACATTAGCCCTAAGTTTTTTCACAAAGGCCAAATTTATTGTCATTTGGTTCTAAATTTAAACTTATACCCAGGGCTCGAAAAATCCCATTCGCCAGGTCGCCATGGCGACTAAAAATTTCAACCTGGCGACTAATATTGCCGTTTATTAAGTTTGCATGTACGAAATTTTGAAGATTCTAAGTTCAATTGCAGTACAGCGTAAGTTAGCAAATGTGTGTGGTTTTTTTTTTTATCAACGTTGTGAATATTCCATAGAATTAGTAAGAATTTTACTCTTTGTCCCCCGAGCCCACATTTTCCGTTTTTCTCATATGATTTAGCGATGTTTTGAATACGGTGATTCTCAGCTTCTTATAGATTGATTTCCTCTATTTTACTTCGCTTTTTTTTGCCACTTTTGGCTAATTTGCGAAGATGGGGATGAGTGATGATGAATTGACATCACAAATGTCCATGCCCAAGCCGAGATTCGAACCCGAAACCGCCGGCGTCGTGTGCTAACCACTCCGCCACGTGGGCCGGATCAGTACGAGACTCGGCAGGAAGCGGCCCGGCGTCAGTGCTTGTCTTTCCCGGTGAACGGGTCCGCGACAGTCGCTAGAGTCGGCTATTAAAATTACAGTTTTCATATTGTGTACTAACCTTGACTACAGAAGGTATTGAAAATGATGTCCCTCTGCTGCAACACATTCCTGGCATCTCCGAAGGAAATTGGGATTTACACGTGCAAGTTCGTCTACTGTAATTCTTCCGATTTCTCGTACAATACTCTCTTTTAACTCACGGATGATGTGCAGATTGTCTTTGTATACTTTATTTTTTAGATTTAAGAATTTTAGCTGTTTTTGAAACATTCGTTTCTTGTGAGAGGCGGCTGATAGATTTCCGACGAGACTGTTCTAACCTTTGTCATATCTCGTCGAGTTTTTCCTCAGTAAGTGCACGTGGGTTTTTCTTTCCTCTTTTATTCAGAACTGACCCTGTTACTCTAAACTTTTTTACGAGGTTTAGTATAGTGGTCCTATGTGGAACGGGAACCCTAGGAAATTTCGTTGCAAAACGTCGTCGCACTTCTCCACAATTCCTCTTTCCGAAGTAACACTCGACAAGATAAATCCTTTGTTGTAATGTAAACTTTTGTGGTGCCATATTAAGCCACAATCTTCAACACACGGTAACGACACAAAACAACTTCCGAGGGAAGATTATACTGGCGTCAGTCTGCAACGTCCAACAGGAAGGGAAATAGAGCGAAGGCAGGGAGAGCGAAAAAAAAACAGACTGTAGTGTGCGACTGTCGCGGACCCGTTCACCAGGAAAGGCAATCGCTGACGCCGGGCCGTTTGCCGCCGAGTCTCGTAGCGAATGTCAGAGAATGCTCTGTAGTATGCACAATTGCTAGTCGGTGGTTTCCTAGCGCGTGATTTTCAGAGCTGGTGCCTAGCTCTGAAGAAGATTTTTCGTCCAATGCTTATACCCTTCTAAGTCACCCACGCCGGAGAATCGAACTCGGGTCTCACACGTGGCAGTCAGACGTACACACGTGTGTGTGTGTGTGTGTGTTGTGGGGAAGGGGTGTATAGGGCTTAGAGTTGCCATGTGTCCCGGAATAATATAATTTGTCCAGATGTCCCAAAACGTTTCTTCGGTACGCAGTAATGTCCCAAAATAGAGCGGAAAAGCAGAAGTTATGAAGACTATACTTTCCTGAAACTCGCTATTTATTAATTACGTTCCTATACCTACACGAGTCAATTATGTAAGGTACAAAATGGCGTTCTGCAAATTCTTTTCAAGTCTTGAATTTTGTGAGTTTCGTTGCCAAAACGACTCTTCTAACAGTTGGCCACAAGGCACTGTTTTCATTTTCCTTCGCGTCCTTGAGGATCGTTTCTGAAGTGGCTTACTATCATTGAAACCCTACGGCAGCTCCTGTGTATAATCGATGATAACTATCTACTACCAAGGGGCCCCCCCGTAGGATTTTTTCTCGGGGGGGGGGGCAGAGTCACAGAAACTTTTTAAATTCTTCTCATTATTATTACTATTATTATTAATAACATTAATATTACTACTACTTACGTTTCTTAAAAAATCATATACATTTGTAATTTCCATATTCTGTATATCTATATACAATTTGCATAACTGTATACTTAATATTAATTCATAATCAGTGTAAAATAGACTGTAGGCTTAAATGTAACCCTATTTCAAATAATAATAAGGAGCGAATTTACAATATAGAGAAAGTCTCCAATTTTGTTAATTTTCGGTATACTAACTAATTTTGACCTCCTAATCATGAATCTGTTGAAAGAAACTGGGGGTCACGTCTGAAAATTTGAAAAAAAGCCGATTGAATTTTTTATATATATAGGTGTATATGCGTAGTTTTACGAACAAAAATGTAATATCCTGTCATTGCGTCCAACCATGCCGTTGTTTTACAAGAAAATGATTTATGATGTTCAATTCTAGTACGGTCCCTATTTATTCGATGAATTTAGGGGTGAAATGATTGCTAATGGAAGCTAACCTAACAGGCCTAACCTAACATCGTGTGAATGGTTCGTGGGGCTACCCGTGGATGGTTTTTGGGGCTAACGTCAATGGTTTGTGGGGCTACCCGTGGATGGTTTTTGGTGCTAACGAACAATTTTTCATCAAAATGTACAATTTCCAGACGTGACCCCCGGTTTTTTACAACAGATTAGTGATTAGGAGGCCAAAATTAGTTAGTATACCGAAAATTAACGAAATTGGAGACTTTCTCTATATTGTACATTCTAGCCAATAATAATAATAGTTGCTGTAATTTGCGGCCTGTAAGTCACAGAAAACAATACTTTTTTTTTTAATAAAATATATCTACAATTTCACCGTTCGAATTGCATTAACTCTTTCCAGAAATCTCAGGGCGGGGGGGGGGGGGTTGTCTACTACTACAGTAACGTGCAAATTAATCCGAACAAGATGCATACTTTTCTAGGTATACAATAAGCTTAAAATACGTTGCAGTTTTAAGCTTTAGTTTCACTTTTTTTAAATAGCTGCACATTCTCTCTCGATAATGCCCTGTGCTATGAACAACGATCCATTTTTACTCAATAGTTCATTGTTGAAGACCCGAAGTGGAGTCTATTCTTGAAGTATTTTGTTATCGTCTACGGACGAAGAATCAGTTGTGTTTTCCAACAGGACCTAGCAAAATGTCATACATCTCGAAAAGTCAATGAGTTCTTTGATAATAACAATGTACAAGTACTCTCCTGGCCCTGAAACTCACCTGACTTAAATCCAATTGAAAATTTATGGTCTATCTGTAAAAGAAGGATGTCAAAAGTGGATTGTTCAACCAAGGAGAAAATTGTTAACGTGTGGTACCATGATGAAGAAACTAAAAACATTTGTGCAAATTTAGTGTCATCCATGCCTAAACGTGTCAATAATGTGATTACAAACAAGGGGGGGTCACATAAAGTACTAAGGGTATTTCTACATGTACATATAGTTATGTATATTGCAGCAATTGCATTAAATGACAAAATGTGTATTTTGTTCGGATTAATTTGCACGCTACTGTATCACACTTCACACTTAAATCACAATCCAAACTCTTAACCCTCTCACGTGATTAACTTAATCAAATAATCTTCACTCTCCTTTCCCACACTTACATTTTTTTTTAAAAAAAAGCTACACACAAATAAACTCGGCAAACAACAAAATAGTACAACATGAGAACACGTCCACACAAGTCACATCCACCCACTCAACTGCTAACACTGTCTCAGTCAAATGGACGTACTGAAACACACCACATACCTAAGAAAGCGACCACAAGCCAAGTATCATATTAACACACTTTGTAAACCGAGTTTGTTCCGATTTACCGAACAACCCCGGTACCAGATCCTGCGGATTACATTGTAACTTGCAGGAATGTATCTGCATGTATTCTTTGCACCAAATAAAGCCACGAGGAACCAATTCCATCGAAAAGACGTTCTGGTCTATTTGGGTACAGTGGGATCCATGAGTATTGGCGTGCAAATGTCCATGACTACTTTCATTAATTTTTCTCTTACATGCTATGTGTTTTAAGCAGTGATGTGCATCTACGCGTAAACAACGATAGTCTACATTCTACACGTAGTCTATTTTATACACGTATTTTACGTAATCTATGTAAACAACATGGAGAAAGATGATAACTTAGCAAAGGACGCCGTGGAATTAAAATAAAATTATACTGCGTATCAGTTGCTGATGTGTGAGGAGTACTTTCCATACTCTTTCTTCCAAATTCCAACAATTTCTCACCTAGTAAAAACATAATATAGGAAATATTCTAGTGTTTTATGGGGAAAAGACCACTCTTGCCTTACGACTGCCATCTGTTGTTGTTTTTTGCATACTATTTATCTTCTTCCATAGTTAATAATAGAAGAGAAGAGAAATTTTGTTGTAAATAGGATTCTTTTCATTTCGTTAGGAACCAATATAGTTGAATATGCCACTTTCCCTTCATGAAACCCTTGAAAATTAATTTAAATGCACTTTAGATTGTCTACGTAGTCTATGTAAACTATAACCCAATGTAATCTACGCGTAGATTACGTGTAGACAACGTATGTAGACGTAAACTTATAGTCTACTGCACATCACTGGTTTTAAGCGATAGATTTTTATGAATGCTGGTGCAGAAGTTGTCAACAGCTTGTTTTGAGTTTTCTTTTAATTCCTGAAGCTCTTATTGGGTCAAATAAAGTGCACGTACGTGGTGGTGGGCTATTTGCACGTTAATACTCATGGATCCCACTGTACCAGGACATAAGCGCATACCCTCGAATGTATGCGGTCATCTTCTGGGGGTTCCCACCTTTTCCAGTCCATAATACAGTAAAAGCTCGTTAATACGGACCCCGATTAGCCGGACTTCGCTTAATCCGGACAGGCAATAGGAAAAGAAATGCAGAATGCAAGGTTTTAAATGTGGCTAGAAGTCAACAAGATAACTTCCCAAAGAAAAGGCAGTCAACCACTGATGAAATTCTGTTTCCCGCAGACTTTGTGCTGTACTGTATAGTGTATTTAGGCCTATGCCCTTTAAATACTTCATAATAAACGTGTTTTGTTGCTATAAACGGAGTTTTAGTGCACTTTCTACTGTTCTTTTAGGTTATTTCAGTTAATCCGGATTTTCGTTAAACCGGTTAACTTATTCCCCATTAGTCCGGATTAACGAGGTTTTACTGTAATTATGGTGTGCATTTGTTTACTTTGGAGGGTCCAGCCCCCCGCCCCCTCCGGCGTCCCGGATTTTCACTCTTGAAATACAGCAACCCTAGTAATGATGGGTATAAAAACAATTATACACGTATGACCTGATTTCGAAATTTGCAAATTTGTTATCAAATTGCTTCAAATGATTACGTTGATGCATATCGCCATTCAAGATCTTCCTCTGTGCCCGACCTGGCAGAAGCAAGTAAAAAGCCGATTGTACCAGTACACAAATCCACGTCAAGATTCCCTAAATGTCACCAGTGTACGCGCAGAGCAAACCCCTTTTCCACCGTGTGGTCCGGATCGTCACATCGGCCAAGACAATCAAATTGAAAGTTGATTGTTAACAACGATTGCGGCCATCTTGCAAGGTGGTCTCCTGGTGCATGTGGCGAGGTTATAATGTCCGTCGCCTGCCACATATATTACCCAGCCAAGCCGAAGAGCCTCTTCCTCGCCGTCATAAAGAAAGCGGAACACCTGTCTCTTGACTCTTGAGCATTGTATTATAATGCAGATGTAAATTGGATCCCCTGGTAGCGGCCGTGATTGAACTGTGCTGGAACTTACTAAAACCAAGAAACACATGTGACTGCGCGTGTTTACATTGAAGCTGGAGCTTCGTCGGCTGGAACATAGACGAGTGTTCTGTGAAATCATAAATCCACATACAAACAGTTTAAAAGTACGCCCAATAATCAAAGTTGAAACGCAACCCATTAGTGAAACTTGAAAGTTGATTCAATATTGAAACTTGAAAGTAAATCCAACAATGAATCTTGAAAGTAAGTTCATCAGTGCATGAAAGCAAGTTCAACAATGAAACTTGAAAGTAAGAACATGGACGAATGTTCTGTGCAATCCTAAATGTTCACACACAAACAGTTTAAAAGTAGGCCCAATAATCAAAGTTGAAACGCAAGCCATCAGTAACACTTGAAAGTTAATTCAATGTTGAAACTTGAAAGTTAATTCAATGTTGAAACTTGAAAAAGTTGATTCAATATTGAAACTTGAAAAACTTGATTCAGTATTAAAACTTGAAAAAGTTGATTCAATATTGAAACTTGAAAAAGTTGATTCAATATTGAAACTTGAAAAAGTTAATTCAATATTGAAAGTTGATTCAATATTGAAACTTGAAAGTTGATTCAATATTGAAACTTGAAAGTTGATTCAATATTGAAACTTGAAAGTTGATTCAATATTGAAACTTGAAAGTTGATCCAATGTTGAAACTTTAAAGTTGATTCAATGTTGAAACTTAAAAGTTGATTCAATGTTGAAACTTGAAAGTTGATTCAATATCGAAATTTGAAAGTTAATTCAATATCGAAATTTGAAAGCTAGTTCAATATCGAAATTTGAAAGCTAGTTCAATTTTGAATCTTGAAAGTTAATTCAGTATTGAAACTTGAAAGTAAAGTTCATCAGTGCTTGAAACCAAGTTCAACAATGAAGCACCCTAACAAGTATTTTTCTCTCTCATTCTCTTTTACTCTATTTCCCTTTTCCTCTCTCTCTCTTTTCATTTCCCCCCCCCCCCATCCTCTCTCTTCCCATTCCATTTCTTTCTTTCTTCTGTCTTTCTCTCTCTCTATCCAGATAGATTAGATGTAGATAGAGGGAGACAGAAAACTAACTCACTCTCTCGAAGAGTTACCTTCCTACGTTTTGTATTCCACCATCAACGAATGTGATGTACGATACGAGACAATTACAAGACCAGTTTCATCACTCCATTTCGACATTCAAAGTATCCCCTTCGAACCATCAACATATGGTGATATAGTGTTTATTTATAACATCTTCGAGTGGACACAATCTCTGATTACAAAGAGCTCTTTGAACATGCACTGCCATCCTTATTTATACATCGTGTTTGTTTACGGCGTTCATCTGTTTCCCAGTGTTGGCAGGTTCATCATCGCACGACTCATCCATTCCAAAAAGAAAGATGCAGCATATTTGTAATATGTACCTCCGTCTTACATTCTGGATTTATGTTGGAACCTGACCGGTTTCTAGAAGTGAGTTTTCATCGCACATTCGTTATAAGCTGAGATAACGTTCGGGGGGAATGAGGGACATGCCCTATGCAAACCATACACGTAACATCGGTTCGCAGCTTCGTAGCAGTTCATTTACATGATTGATTTTCTGGCAACACTTTTTTCTCTCGTCTTTTTTTCGCCAAATGCAGGATTTGTAATTGAGTTCTCCTGGTTGCGAAACAAGTTTGAAAAGACATGGAGATATTTCATTTCTGGAACCTATACAAAAGTCCAAAATCATTTGTTTCCCCAAAGACTGCCGCGTAAAGGATATTTTTTAGTGTTTCAACAACAATGGACTCTTTAACGCAAACAGGCTGTTGTAAAAGAGATATAACATGGCCATTAGAAGCTTTTGATGACAGAGCCATCTGTTGACAATGGAAGCAGGAAAGGAACGGACGATATTTGTTTCTTCTGTCGTACAGGGTATATTTCACCCGTCTTTTCAGGCTTTGCTTTCACCTTTATATCGGAACCTTTTTTAGTTTAAAATGGGACCCAAACAACTGCGCAATGTGCCTCCTCCAGGGTTCGAACCAGAGACTCCTTGATTACTAATCATCAGAGTTACCAAATACGGAATCTTGGAGATTCTTGCTTGCATGTTAAAATACATTAAGGTTTTTAATGGGGGTGCAGTCCACTAGCGCACAAAAATGTGAAAGTGTGCGCTCGTGGTATATGAAAGGTGCCACGAGCGCACAACATCCAATGCTGAGTTGCCACATCTAATGGTTAGGTTACCTTCGACTATGTCTCTGGGATCTGCTGGCGTCTTCCTCCTTCTACAGCGATACATTACCCGTCGTATGAGGCCAAATTCTTTATGAGATAGCGAGGTTATTTAAATGGAATAGGGTGTTCTGAATATAGCCATTCACATAATATATGATACATAATATGTCAACTTATAAGGACCCAGTCGGGGTCCCTTGAAAGGCAAAAACAATTGACACAACTTGGCAACACCGCCGTGGATTTTGTGCGCTCGTGATATACATTTTTAACCACGAGCGCACGCAGCCTTTTGTTTGTGTGCTCCCGGCCTACGGCCTAATATAGTTAGAACAGTAGGTAGTTATATTAGACATCTTGAAAGCTTTATCCGTTTTACAATGTTGTTTCCTAAAGTAATTTGCAAATTGTACAACACGAAATCGTAACGCAGCTTACATCACGTAACGCAATGTTACTTCTGCGTTTCAACCAAGAAACTTTAGATTTTATTGGGTGGTGTAGTTATTCATCATTCATCTTTCAGATGGTTATCACTCGCTTAGCCTAAAGTATAATGTATGCGAAAGGTTACATCCCAAGTTATGGCAAAATAATTCACACGTACAATAATTGGGTTTCTGTACTATCCATGACTGAATCGATATGGATATTGTTAAGAAGAGGATAATGCTTGCCTCACAAATAGATGAATGTTATTCCATAGATTGTCCTCTCAATAATGGTAATTGACACACATCTGACCTTCCAGTCAGAGTTCACTCTCCTCATGCACCACTGTCCAACTTCCTTGCTCTATCCCATCCACTCGCCAACTGTCCATTCTCTCTCCCTTCCAACTCTCATGCCACATACGCCTTCCAAGTCAATCACCCGATCTTTGCCTGATTACTTATTCAGCATTCCTTTCTCTGCTATGTTAAAACTTGACACTTCTTACCCAATACCTTGGGTACGATACGAAATGCATTGATGTACTTTTGATGAAATATCTAATTTTGTTTCTTTGAAATGATCGTGTCAGGTCTCATTAGATCCTACGGAACAGCAGCTAATGAAAACAAGCTTCGTTGTAGTTCTCTGTGTATTTCGATGCACCAAAGTGCATTATTAGTAGTTTATGCACTTTAGTGTGTTAATATTTGTGTCAATTGGCATATTTTGGATTGTGTGTAAACGACTTCGTTTTATTTCTTTATTTCTTTATTTATTTATTCAAAGTTTCAGATACAGCATTTTTAAGGCCATTTTACACTAAAAACTCTAACAAATAACAAGAACAAGTCAAGATGGTTTAAGGTAAAAACAATATAGTCTCCTCCCCAGTTCAGACATTTATCCCAGCGCTTCACTAGGTTCATGATGTTTGTCTCATAGAATTCGGAGTCCTGTTGTAGGAGCCAAGCTTCGTACTGCACAATATCATCCGAGTGAATTATGACTTAAGTGATGAGCAGCATTTGTCAAATAGGTGATACAAAATTACAAAGTTGAATATGTAATAAACTTGTACATCACAAGTTCATATTGTAGCTTTCCACAAGTTGAGCTAGCCGGCCTAGTGGCGGAGTGGTTAGCACATCGCGCTACGACACTAGGGGTCCCGGGTTCGAATCCTGGCCTGGGCATGGATATTTGTGAGTGTCCATCCATCAATATCATCATATCATCACTCATCCCCATCTTCGCAAATTAGCCAAAAGTGGCACAAGAAGCGAAGTAAAATAAAGCATGTCAATCAATCAATCACAAGTTGAGCTATTATACCTCTGGCCTTTATGATATATGTTAGAATTGAGATATTCCTCTGGGAAATTTATAAGATACATTAATCAAAAAGTATTCACTATCTACGTATTTGGAAAGGTAAAATCTTCTGTACACAATTTATCCTCTTCATTTTTCTTCTTTCATCTAAGGTAGATATATTCCACTGTGTTAACCATTCAGAATAATGATTTTCATAGTAATTCTTTTTAAATTTTGTGCATAATAACCTGATAAAAAGTTTTTGAACAGATTCAACTTTTTGAAGGTAATTCTTGGCTGTCAGGAAGCATAACTCATAAGCATATTCAAGAAAAGGACGAACTATTGTTTTATGCAGGTATATGAAAGTACTTTCTTTTTTAAAAACTTTTCATGAGAAAAATATATAACCAAGCATCTTCTTTGCTCTTTTGCAAGTTTCTGAAATGTTCTCGTCAAGTATGAGACAGAAGGCTATTAATTTTTCCTAAGTCTTTATAGCTGAAGCACACTTGGATTTTATTTTGATAAATATAATAGTGGTAGACTATGTAATGAACTTTCTTAGTGCATCTTAAAAGTTTTCACTTTTTCAAGTTAATTTCCATTTTTTAATCTTGCACCAATATGTCATTCTATCGAGATCAGCCTGAAGTTGAGCGTGTAGATCATCTGCATATAGTAAGCGTGTATATCATCTGCATATAGTAAGCGTGTTCTGGATTTAAAGCATATACGTAACATCATTGATCAAAACAGCAAATCGAATTGGGCCAAGTGGTGACACTTGAGGTACTCCACAAAATATATATCTTTCTGGAGGAAATTGTTTCACCAATATTAACAGAGAAAGGTCCTACTTACTAGAAAGATGGAAAAACCATTTCAGAAATCGTGGTGATAATGCCATTTGGTCGAGTTTAATAATTAATATCTGATGGCTGACACTATCAAAGGCTTTAGCCAAGTCAATAAATAAAATATCGATCTGGGATTGCTTCCTGATGTTAGATTTAAGTGAGTCTACCAAAACCAATGAATTTGTAATAGTACAGCTTATTCTAGATGATTTTCATCAATATGTTCTTTGAAAGAGAACGACAAATAGTCAGTTGAATAAATTAAATTAATGAATAAATTGAGTTTCGTGTGAGAAGTGGACCTTAGGCCAACGACGCCCTGTGCCCCTGACCTATGCCGTCCATAGAGAGCACGTGCGACGAGCGAACAAGGAAACACTTGGAAAATAGAACATTCTGGGAGGATTCAGTCCTCGGGTTTCCGAAGATATCTCCCTGACCCGGATGCTGTATGGCCAGCGAGCCAAGGGCATGCACGGCAGCATCAGCCGAAAAGAAGAAGAAAACGGTCGCTCGTTAATTGATATCTGAGTAGCAGGCCTCAACAGGTTATGTGCACGCATCGGGGTTACAGACAAAGCGATTAATCTATGGGAGAGAAATTGCAATTAAATGTTTTATTGTTGGACGTGATGGTAGGAAGCTTGTTTTGACTTCTTGTCGGTAGCCAGTTTTTCATTTTTTAATATACTTACGCTAATAACGATAAGGAGCCTTTGCGGCAATCTCTCTCTCTGTCTCTTTCTCCAAACAGGTTTGTTCTTGCAACTGGAGAAGGCATGGTTATGGAGGAGTGGTTACACAGAGAACTAAATGCAACATATCGATTGATGCACCACAATGCATCGATTGATGCACTAAACTGTGCTTTATGGCTACTTCAGAGAATCTGATTCACATCTGATGCATTTGAGTGCATTTTTGTATGCCGTGAAAGAAACACCAAAGTTCATCATTTGATTCAACTGAGGATTTATTTCAGTCGAGATGCACTTCAATGCGTCAGTTGATGCGTCTTGATGCACCTAGATGCGTTTTGATGCAGCAGAATGCATCTTTTTTGATGATGCACTTATATGTTTCGTCTGAGCAACATAAACTCTGTAGCTCAGACCAAACGTTAAAACGTTAACGTTAAGAGGCCACATTGATGCATAAAAAAGCATCAGATGTGAATCTGATTCTCTGAATAAGCCATAAAACACACTTTAGTGCATCAATCGATGCATTCTGGTGCATCAATCAATATGATGCATTTAGTTTTCTGTGTGTACCATGGCTAAATGCTGTCGTGTAAAGTGAGACATTTTATGGCATATTTCATGGCATTTCTCAAGGATAGGCTCGGTCCGTATCATTTTTCGTAGCGTAACCAATCAGAAGCGATATCTAGGCCACGAGTGAAGTTGTAATGGCGGCCGCTTGAGATGTAAACAATGCATCACTTCACGTTTTTTAAAGCCGATAACTATTCAACCGAGAGGAATAAGGATTAATGTTCAATGGTTTTAGGTACAAAAGCAGTGGCACTGCTTAAATACATATTTTACAACGTTTACTGTGCACGTGTGGAAAAATATTTTAGTTGTTTCAATTGTGAACACCGTGCACTCACCATAGATGGTGTAACTGGACGTACCTTTCGTGCTGTATACGTTATACATTGTAATCGTAAAAGCTTACCGTAATTTTACATGAAATGTTTCCTTGTAAAGTACTGGAAGCATTAAGCTAGTGAAAATATTAAAGGAAATGCTTTCGCTCATACGTAATAACAATAATAAAGCTTATATTAATACTTTAATCAGATTAACATATTTATAATAGTAATAAATATCCCTGAACCAATATTGATACTCTTACCGATTTCCACAATTCTAATACTTACGAATTGAAACAAAAGTTGTTCCAAAATATTGATCAATAAATGTGCTTCTTAAATTATATAGGCTACATCAACTTATGAAGAAATTTACTTTAAAATATTCAAGAATTGCATCAGAATATAAAGAGAGTAGTTAGGTAATCACAAAATCCAGTTTTTTTTAATGCAAAATTGGTGCAAATTAAAAGGCAAATTATTTCAGAATAATTCAACTCCGCTGAAGTGTTATGCGGCACTTTTGAGGACCCCGTGAAGGACCACAATATCGATAAAGTATCGGCTGGTATCGATAAAGGAATTCGAACCGATACATTCCTATACCGATTCATCAGATCAGCCCTAGTAATAATTATGTTAAAATGGGTCAATTTGAAATAAATATTAGCCATATTACAAGAACAAGAATAAATATGATAGCCTATAAGAAGAGGGATGTAACATAATATACAGGGAAGAGCATAACGGTTTTAAAATATTAAAAACAAAACGAATATATTTTACTAGAGTATATTATGTAAATTGAATAGATTCTACACTACTTAGAGATTACAGTAAAACTTCGTTAATCCGGACACCGATAAGCCGGACTTCGCTTATTCCGGACACGCAAAGGACAAAAAAAAAGCAGAATGCAAGGTTTTAAATGTGGCTAGAAATCAACAAGAGAACTTCCCAAAAAAAAAAGGCAGTCAACCACTGATGAAATTCTGTTTCCCGCAGACTTTGTACTGTACTGTATAGTGAATTTAGGCCTATGCTCTTTAAATACACCATAATTAACGTGTTTTGTTGCTATAAACGGAGTTTTAGTACACTTTCTACTGTTCCTTTAGGTTATTTCGGTTAATTCAGACTTTCGTTAAACCGGTCAACTTATTCCCCCCATTAGTTCGGATTAACGAGGTTTTACTGTATTTAAAATAATAGAAACGGTTAATCTGTACACTCGTTGGAAAGAAATTAAAAGAATACAAACACACCGAGTGATACTAACCACAAAATATATGTATCAAGTGATCACTTGTGATGCTACGCAGCAGTGGCGGCGATTGGGTTCCAAACGGGGGGGGGGGGCAAGAACAGTTTACTTTCCCTTGATAGATAAGGTTTAGCATAGTGCTGGGGCAAAAGTGACAAAATATGGTGGGGAACTGCCCCCCTCGCCTTCCCCATAATCGCCGCCATTGCTACACAGCATTGGAGTCTTTTTCTAAAGTTTAACATCACACGCTTCAAGACATTCTGTCCAATACTCTCAATTGTTCGCTCGACACTAGGCATTTAGACACTATATAGCTAATGTCTATTTAAGATCAGTAAAGGATTGTAAAAACAGGTTTCCTATCAAAGAACGTGATGTCAAAAAAATTGTAAAGGATTGTTAGGTCCAGTTGATAGAGAGTAAAGTCTCTGATCGTTATTTTATGCATATTATTATTATTATTATTATGCACTGTCAACGCAACTCTTGTACTTTTTGTAAGTTTTGTGGAAGTAAATGAACTTCATATATTAACAACAATAAACAAATATTTTACTTATTTAATTTTGGACTTTGAAAGTCTTTCGGGAGAGGTCCGGACGCCCTAGACCCCCTCTAAATACTTTATTGTCCCCCGGGTCTCGGACCCGGGACCTCTTTATTATAAGGAGACAGCATTGCCACTACGCTATCGGTTAACCCCGAAAAAAAAAACTTTTCGTGAGATTTACTGGAGTATGAGGATGTTACTGAGGCAGGACAAGACTTGGTCTTTTTGAATGACTTGCTCTCGTCTCGACGTCTCGAGACGAGACCGAGACAAGACAAGGGCTAGTGTGGTCTCGGAACAGAGCAATTTCTATCCGCGCGTTTTTATTGGCCAATCCTTGAGTGTAGATACTTCCAAAATTAATATCAATCTCATGGTATTCATCGGACTGTTAAAGGAAATTATAATCATATTTTGCTTGTACTACGTCTCAAAAATATCTAGGAAAACTAACATTTTGATTGCGTAAAACTAATTATTACGAAAAATAATAAGTCACATTTCTTTTTATTCAATATAACAACACAACCTCAAGGTCGTTTTCCACATATTTATTTAATGCAGGGTGAGCATGAAGTCTGAAGCAAATGAGAAAAGTAGCGAACAGCGCATTACATTTGCATAAAACGTGCTCCACCTGTCGTCCACTAGTATCAACACACTTGCTCAAATGTTTTATATGTTTCCTTGAATTCTCTTCAAAATATAAGTTCCTTAATCAGCCGCCGAAGCGACTGTACTTCCCTGATCCAGGATTTTCAGAGCATACATCTCAATTTCAAAATTTTCCACATGGGGTTGAGGTCAGGTGACCGTGGTGCCCATTCTGATCCTGTCAATCGCGTGCGCCATTGGTTGCAGACTTTATGGGTCACCCTGTATAATAATATCAATGAACCCATTATAGAGGGTTTTTCACTTATCTATTATGGACTTTTATTTTTAGGTATACGTGCTAACTCAGGCCTGCGGTTCCACACAAGGCATAGGATTTGTCTTCCAGCAGGGCAGCAGGAAAAGCTGATTAAGGTAAGTCCATCCACATTCTAAGTAATACACGAATATTCTAAGAACCAACGTTTTTTTTAATTAGTAAAAACGTGAGAGAGGGGGCACAAGCCTGTTATTTACGCTATTGAAATTTAATCTACAAAAATAAATCGATATCTTGACTCAGGATAATGTCTGTTAGCAAATGGTAACGATTTTATCTTTTAAAAACACACAAAGATAGTTCCCCTCATCATACATAGAGCTGCAACTATACTTGTGAGTATCTGCTAAGTGCTAACTGTTGTGAACGCCCGCGGGTTATTGGTTCACAACAAAGCTCCTGTCATACAAGAAATATGACACTGACAAGTGCCAACAAAAAGGAAATGGAAGTGTCATTACGAAATGATTCAATGATCATGATCAATTTTGGGTAGACACGGTTCCCCTTGAAGTGGAAATCCTGGAAGAATCAGGAGAATGTACAGTCACGGACAATTCTGGGTTGTAATAACTTCATTGACTTTCAGTAAAGTACAGGGTGTCCGAGTAAATATCTACAAATAAGAATTTAAATTATTAATTAAAGGATCGTCCGGTTTCGTTTGTCTGAAAGAGAAACTCAACACGTTTTATCACCAACCCAAAATATTGAATGCACTCACCTTAGTAGGTCTCCACGTGTGCTCCTTTGGTTGCTTGACAGACATGAAGGCTGTACTCAACCTTCCTCCAGGTGTTTTGAGGCGTCACAGATTCACATGCAGCGATAATTCTTTCCTGAAGATCTCTCAAGTCTTGTACTGATAGTGGGGACAAATCAGGAGACCTCGGGGGCCATTGAATAGGTCCTTCCCTTCCAATCCAGTTCTGTGGGAAATGCTGATCGAGGAAGTTTCTGACATTAAGCTCTAAGCCGCAACCTTTTGTGTACAATGTCATGCATAGTTAATCGAGGGATTTGAAGTTGTGTACTCGCCCGTCTAATCGATTTTCGTCTGCTGCGTTGAAAAGCTTCCCGAACTGCCTCCATTTTTACCTCACTCACAAGTGTCATGCCACTGCCTTCCTTCCGCAACACAGAACCCGTTTCCAACAATTGTTTATGCCATCGAACAATGGAATGACGCTCTGGTGGTTCCTGTTCATATTGTTGTCTGTACGATAACAGGAGACTTGAATTCAGCAAACCAAACACAGCACTCAAATGAAGCCATTTTGCTTGCTCACTTGTAAACAAACGCGAAGCGAATGCGCTCTAGCAATGTTGGCACCTTCCACCTCTTCGTGATAAAACTTGTTGAGTTTCTCTTTCAGACAAAGGAAACCGGACAATCCTATCTCTATTGGTTGTCGAGATAATTTAATTTCTTATTGGTAGATATTTATCAGGAGACACCCAGAAGTGTCCCTGACTGTACGGTGAAAAGTTGTGGAAGTTGCGAAACTTTGGAGGGAAAAATAACTTAATTCAATTAAATAGCAAAACACTTATTATGTGTTATTCCCGTCATTTCAATAATGTTGAATAAACTTTTTTATACAAAAATGATGCAGATTTGAAGACTTAATACGTATATATTAGTACATTCAATCGTTATGAAATTGCCTAGATATATTTACTGTTAAAACCTGGAAAACCTGTGTCATGAAATGTGGTTCAGCAAAATGAAGAAGAAACTACACGAACGCACTCTTGTAGCAGTAGAAATAGTTACAAATCAGCACTTCCTCTCTTCTTAACTGAAGCAATTTATACCTACGCTATGCACATTACCATTAGTTAAATTGTACATTGCGTCAAACATAGTCACGAGAATTGAAAGCAAAAACGTTCTGAAGGCCTGCATCAATCTCAAAAGTCGGTTTTCCCACCAAAAAGAAGCAGCAAAAACAGGTAAACGTAGGAATTCACCTTGCTACTCTTAATTTACGACATAAGCGTTACTTTTTTGTCTACATTGTAACTCCAGCAGTTAAAAAGTAAACACTAAGGAATGTTAGAAGAGTGGCACGTACACTGATGGTTGATCCAAAGGCCAGAGAAGAAATATAGATTGTTTAAAAGTTGGATCAAAAGGTCAGAGTACAAGAAAATTGAAGTTAATTAAAAGAACACCTTGAACTGTTGTTGTTCGCATTATGAAGCATGTCGTGGTCAAGGCGGTTGAATGTTATTTCAAGGTTGTCATTTCGTACTGCACATCCTTCGAAAGGGCAATTACACGATCCTCAATTTGCAGCAATATGTTATTGCTTTATGTTATTGACTTATGAGAGATGTCATTGGGTATCTTGTATGAAGTGTAGCTCAGGCAAGGACAGTTGAGGTCATGGTTCATGGTTGTGGTTGCGCTGGCTTGTTAGCCATCTGAACTGGATGCATGGTAATGAGGTTATGAAGTGGGTGTCCCTGTGGGATTTTCGCTCGAAATCCGTTTCGCTGTTGTTCATTTCGCACTTTTTCCATTAATCCTGTGTTGCTTTTCGCTCTTATGGCCGTGTGCACGAACGAAGATCAAATTTTAAACTCGGATCGGGAAAGGATCACTGGAAAATTCCATTGCACGAAGACGGTTCAACACTTAATCGCCATCTATGAACATCAAAACGAGTTTATCTTCTGATCGGCCATTCACCACCGTTTTGGTGTCTGATCCTGGTTCACGATACTGACGCTTCGACTGCAGGCAGTTGTTTTTTTAATATAAAAAGAGCGGAAAGTGATATCGAGGGCGTGCAAACGCTAGACATGTTGGATGTACAATGCTGATAATTCGAGAACTGTCCAAAATAATAATAATAATTTGTGGTTCTGTAGTGCAAAGTCGCAATGTTTCTAAATACTCTACTTCCTATCCCAGAACACAAACCTTACGTGCAAGTGCAAGGTAAATTAGAACAGAGCAATGTTACGATATTGCTACATGGTGTTGTAAATATGATTGTATAAATTGACGAAAATACATGTTACGGGCTGTTTGCACGACACGACAATATAAATATATAAGAATTACGAAATGAAAAATTCAAATACTTACCACAGTACAGTAATAAATATTAAATAATAATAATAATAATATATCTTTATTGAGCGGGCGAGGTTCAGCGTACGTACGCCGATCTCTCAAAATCGAATGCATTTCGTAAGGCATTAAAGTCCCGTAGAAGAAGGTTCCATGCTTTCTCCTTCTTCTTTTGTGTTGTGCCGTCAGTTCTTTTTTAATGTTATTATTTTTTTACACTCCACTACATCCTTGTACATATTGACAAGGTTGATTAGTACATCTCTCAAGTTGAGAGAAGTTTGCAGCCCGAATTATTTTCTTCTCCTACACGTTGACACTTTAACACATCACACTACTCTGTGGGGTTCTTGATTGTCATTTGTTTTAGCCAACCAATCAGGTATAGTCTTACAAATTAATCTCGGATCAGTTGAACGAAATCTCGTGAACGTCGTTTTTCGTTGGTGCAATGCAAATCTTTAAACCAAGTTCATTTAGAGTGGATTAAAATTGATCTCGTTCATCTGAACTTCGAAATAATCGGCGTTGGTGCACGCGGCCATAACTCCGTTGGCGGTTATTCCACCACCCCCAGAAAGGGAAGCAGTGTGGTCATCCTCAGTACCAAAGCTTTCCCCTTGCACCACCTCCTGAGAACCTTCCGACACGTGCCAGGAATTCAGTCAACAGCCACCAGACGATAGTTTGAGCGAAGAAATCAAAAAGAGTTCAATGTGCAGAAACATACATTCGAACTGGTTTAGGTCACTTTCGAAGACATTGTTTTGCACACTCGGTACGCTAGTGTACAAGAAAGTGACACGGATTCCGAAACGACGGTGCAAAAAAATGGTCTCTGCGTTGCCTTTTGTTGTTCTATTGATGAGTGCACGGAGTGAGTTAGTGCTCTGGAAAGTTGCCGGATAACATTTCGAACGTTCCAGCCCCACCGCGACACTTGTTCCGAAACGTCAACCTCAAATACGTTTTGTACTGTTTGGTTCATTGTGTGCTAATTGTTGTAAAAAAATGTAAACGCTAGATAAAAAATATAGTTCGATCATGGTTTGAGCATTGCAAAATATAAATCTGCGGTAAAATTGTCATATGCGGGAAATCGCTCTAACTCGTTTATTCTCTACTTTTTGTACATTCGTATTCTGCATTGCGAAAGATTGTTTAACAACGGATTAGGCTTTTCTCAAAGAAATTAGTATCTATTGTCGACATATAGAGTAATTATTGGTCGTTCTTTTCTCGCCTCCTGAACACGCAAAATGGCGGGCAAATCTTGACTAGCGTTGTTTCAAACGGCAAAGTGTTTCAACCTTCTCAACTTAAAAATTCCCGCATAGCCCCGAAAACCATTCCCGCATAGCCCCAAAAACCATTCACGATAGCCCCACGCACAATAACGGTAAGGTTAGGTTAGGTTGCTTTAGGTTGGGCAATATAGTGGAAAAACTGTGTGTTTGGAAACACTTACTGGGGATTACGTCATCAGATGCTCGCAACATGCGGTTCAAGTACATGGATGGAAATGCAAGCAACAGTTTCGTGCATCGGACGGACATTATTATAGAAAAATACATGATTTAGCGGCAAAATAGTTTGAAAAATGCGAGAAAACACTTCTACGAACTTCCGAAATTACACAGAAACTCAATTCCGTAAGTACTTTCTCCTGTAAATTTGAAGAAATCCATTTCCCGCATATGACATTTTTACCAAATGTGCATTTTTTTCTTGCTGCATGCAACTCATGCTCTTTCTCAACATGGGTAAGGTCAGTTGAGATACTTTTTACTCCTTAAACGCATCTGTTTCAAATCAGCGGACATTAATTCTTGTCATAATGTTTCAGAATAGTCTATCTGAAAACTCAACCACGACGGGGCGGAGGGTGCTCTCCCCGATGGCGTCACAGTAACGTCGTCGCCCTGCAGAGGCACTGGCCCCCGTGGCGGAGTGGTTAGCACATCGCGCTACGACGCCAGAGGCTCCGGGTTCGAATCCCGCCCTGGGCATGGATGTTTGTGAGTGTCCATTCATCAATTTCATTACATCATCACTCATCCCCATCTTCGCAAACTAGCCAAAAGTGGCGCAAAAAGCGAAGTAAAATGAAGCAAATCAAATCCAGTGCAGAGGTGCCACCACAAATTTTTGTCTGGGAGCGGATAAACGTACCAATAATAATAATAATAATAACAACATTATTATTATTTTTTGTAGTAGTAGTAGGAGGAGGAGGGCTACTAATAATAGTGTTATCAAAGACGTTATTATTCTTGTAAATTACGCAAAAAAGGGGTAGAAATCGGTGCTAAAACATTTGTGTTGGAACAAACTATTTGAAATTTTCTTTTTTCAAAACCTACAATTTCACATTAATAATGGAACACAAGCACACATAAGACATAAAAGGCATGATAAATGTATTCCGAATATCATGTACAACATGTGATATACACATGTGCAATATGGAGCGACGTTAAATAAGATAATACATATGCATCATTCTAACACTGAAGTGTGTACGTATTCAAAGTTTCTTTAATACATATATATTCAACATATATTATTTAAATAAATTACATAATCAATTCATCAACCTCATAATAAACCAACAGAAAAAATATAAAGATTGTCTCTCAAATATGTACGCTCATTTTCCTCCATACAATTGTTCATGCATTCAAAGCAAAGTGAATTAAAAATAGTTTTACTTCTCTCTCTGGTAATTTACATTGCATTACAGAAATGAATCAGATATTGCATTTTTATTTGCATAAAATTTGAAATCGAAGGAGCAATTGTTCCTCTGCGTCCCCCCTGAAGGTGCCCTTCGGCGCCAATGTTTGCCACCCTTGGCCCCCTAGAATTGATTTCCTTCCAATGTTTGGGGGGACAATGCCCCTCTGCCTCCCCTGTGGTTGCGCCACTGGTCCAGTGTTCCATATCCCGATGCCGGCACATATTATTTCCGATCCCACTTAAAACTGTATGTCCAGTCCCGAAACAAAACCGAAAATTCAACCTGGGATCAATTACAGCGCACCTCTTAGTTTACGCAGCAATTTTCATTAAGAAATATTTTGTACTGGAAATGTTCTGATAATAATAAAATTATCATAATTAATTTGAAGATGTTGGCCTGAGAAAACTACAAGTTTTCAATAGATACAGTGGTTTACAAATAAATTTAAACCTAATTCGATATTTGTCAACAAAGCTACACATAGTCGAAGTATTTATGATTATGTCACTATTGAATTATTAATATTTAATGTAAAGGGGTAAAAACATCAGAAGCATAACAAGTGGTTCACTGAAGCAAATATCCAATGCAACTAACCTGACCATACATTTGCTAATTTAGTTTGTCTATTTCTCAATAATTGATATTGTATTGTGTCACTATGAATAAGTATCAGAAAATAATAACAGTTCAGAATAGAATAAAACGCACGAAAGATGCGGCACGTGTCGAAGTATAATAACCAAATCAGTAACTTGCTATCAGTAACTCATAAATTAGGATATGCTGAGAGATATAACTGATAGGAATTGTGTTTCTTTTATTGGAATAGGTTTGGTATTTAATTTCCATGGGACATAAGATCACCTGCTAAATGTGGAGCCAACTCCGACGCGTGTTTCAGTTGAATATCATTTGAGCCGTAAGAAAGAACCACGAGTAAAAGATAATTGAAAGTTTGTGAATGGCAAGATCTTGTTAAAGATAAAGAGCATAAGCTGCTACAGAAGAAAAAAGTAACCATCCAAAATGTTTTTCCACTTAATTTCCCCAATTAGAAACACAAGCTGTACTTTGTATCGGCCAATAACTGACAAACAGATACAAACAGTACTGTCAGTCGGCTCTCGTATTTCTCCAAGCTTGTTTTTTCTGGTTGTGCTTCAAATTTGAAAATCTGTTTAATTGCAGTTCGGTGGTTCTTCTTATAGTGCACTAATGACGAGCACCATCAACCTGCAACTTGGTTCTAAATGTGGAAAAATGCAGAAAAATCGAACCCTCGGCAGATCCTGACATCTGTCGGTAATTTTTTCCAGCGGCTCTTTACTGCTTTCTCTTCCTACTTGCATTGTGCCGCCATATTTTTCTTCTTGAGCAGTAATTTATAGATGGCGGCTGGAAACCCTTTGACTGCTTTACGAGCTCTTGTAATTTATTTTTATTCTTGATCCTTCGTTAATGATCACTCCTCCAGGCATGGCAACAATACCCAATGGATCGGTAGTCGCAGGAAAAAGGGGAAAAAATCAAGCCGAGCGTCATTTGCGCTGACAAATTCCCTGGAAAAGGTATCATCCCCCCCCCCCTACCTCCACCCTCCGGTGTTATTCCAGATGTACGTCACGTTTTAGCCAGCGATCACAATACAAGCACGGCTTAATGATGTCCTGCGTTTTGGTGCTTGAATTCTCCAGCCTGTGTCATTGTACACAACAGAGAAATGGCGAGCCAAGGATGGTTTTGGGGGTGATTAATCTCGGATTAAGTAATACTTCAGCCTGATTTTGTGTGGCCTTTTTCTTTCAAATTAGCCATTTGTTTACTGAGAAGTGTGTGGTTGGTTTGGACACTGATGTGCAAGGTTTACGCGTGCCTGCTTCAGGCGTATCCTGGTGTCTACCGCACAAAGTATACAGATTAATTGCTTTCATCTGTAGACACTTCAATTCCATCCAATATATATATATATATAGCCACAATCCCACCACTCACTGACATAAATGTTCTCCATGAAGGAAACCCCGGCAGGAAATGACTGATTACGACCCCCCATGAAATCGTCCGAAAAGAACGAGAAAAGTAAGAAATCACTCAATTGGCCCTTTTTAAGGGTGAAAATGTCCTTTTTCACGTTCTTAGCAACCCGTTTCTACTGCGCATTTTCTTTTTTGCACACATTGTCAGCAGTGATGTGCGTCTACTCGTCAACAATGATAGTCTACATTCTACACGTAGACTATTTTATACACGTAGATGACGTAATCTATGTAAACAACATGGCAAAAGGTGATAACTTAGCAAAGGGCGCCGTGGAATTAGAAGAAAATTATACTGCGTATCACTTGCTGATGTGTGTGGAGAACTTTTCATACTCTTTCTTTGAAATTCGAACAATTTCTCACCTAGGAAGAAACCTAATAGGAAATATTCTAGTGTTTTATGGCGAAAAGACCACTCTTGCCTCACTACTGCCATCTGTTGTTGTTTTTTGCATACTATTTTTCTTCTTCCATATTTGATAAAGAAGAGAAGAGAAATTTTGTAGTAAATGGGAACCAATATAGTTGAAAATGTCAATTTCCTTTCATGAAACCCTTGAAAATTAATTTTAATGCACTTTAGAATGTCTACGTACTCTATGTAAACTACAACCCAATGTAATCTACGCGTAGATTACGTGTAGACAACGCATGCAGGCGTAAACTTATAGTCTACGACACTCACTGATTGTCAGGCTATATTATTTCTCACAGATCAAAAGTACACAGATGAATCAACTCCTGGTTCTCAAAAGGTGTGCTTCAAACAAGGGCGACATCTACACATAAGGATATGATTCAGTCCAGATACAATTAGATATTGGTATACTCAATACGAAAATATCTACATTGTGCTTGTTTTAACTAAATGTTTAGAGGTATAACAAACATTTTTTTAGAGCTTGCCATGTTTGTTGTTGTCCTGGAAACGGACGTTGCTAGGGAACTTAAAGGAAGTTAATTTTCATCACCCCGTAAACGACGGTAATTGAGTTATACTTGAATTTTCGTATTTCAAAATATGAGCGTCATAATTTATTAAATGGCGGAAAACAATTATTTTTCAATTACGTTTATAAATGTGAAAATGATAAAAGACGTAAATATTTATTTTCCAATTTAGTGTCGCTATTGAATTCGTTTATAGGCTATAAAACATATAACTATCCTGAAGCTGTTTTTGCTTACCCAGTTTATTATTAAGCAAATAGACAATAATATTTTGAATATTTGTAGCACATTAGAGCCCGTACACACACAATGTTACGTTCAAAACTTTTCAACTAAGCGGACCACGTGGAATTTCATACTTTGAAATGGTCTGTGCATCGGTTGCCATGACTACTACGTATGATTATCCCTTTCTTTCACTGCAATTTGATTTCTTGTTTCTTTCTTTCCGTTTTCTCGTTGTCTTGCTTCCTATCTCTACTTATTTTCTCTACATCTTTATTTTTATCTAGATCCTATTTTAAAACTGTAAGTCACAGCAGTGACGTCACCAGGAAATTTTCTTTCAGGTGGGCTAATCGGTGGGCAAAATTTTTTCATGTGGGCTCTGCTTTGGAGATCGTGACTTTATATCTTTCTTTCTATATTTTCACTCTTTCCTTGTGCATTTCTTTATTGTCTCTTTTCCTTCCAATTCATTCGCCAAATATGCTGAAGTGTAGTACAATAGTTACGTGAGAAGCCCTTGAGAAATCAACGAACAAAAACAAACTGTATTTGTATAAAACAGTGCATTAACAATCAGAGGCGCAACCACGAATTTTTGTCTGGGGGGGGGGCAAGTACCAGGATAAACATACCAATAATAATAATGATTTTAATAATAATAATGTTAATAATAATAATGTTACTAATAATGTTATTATAACATTATTATTATTATTAATTTGCTTTATTTTACTTCGCTTCTTGTGCCACTTTTGGCTAATTTTCGAATATGGGGATGAGTGATGGCATGATGAAAATGATGAATCCATGCCCAAGCGGGGATTCGTACCCAGGACCAACATTATTATTACTACTACTATTTGTAGTATCAAATACGTTATTATCCTCGTAAATTAATCAAAAAAGGAGGTAGAAGTTTCTGCTAGAGCATTTGTGTTCGAACAAACGATTTGAATATTTTTTTAAACACGTTCAATTTCACATTTATAACGGAAAACAAGCACATAAACTATTTTTGAAAGAAAGAAAAAGCTTGATAAATGCATTCCAGATATAATTCTTTTTTACATTATCATAACTTTCATGCACGATATATGTTTCACAAATTTGCAACATGGAGTGACGTGGACACTAAATTGTGTACGTATTCAAAGTTCCTTTAATATATATTATATACAGCATATATTATTAAAATACATTACACAACCAATTCATCCATCTCACAATAAACCAACAGCAAAATTTACATAAATTGTGTCTCGAATGTGCACCTTTCCCCAAAACAATTGTCCATGCATTTAAAAGAAAATCAATTAAGACAAGTGTTATTTCTCTGTCTGGTCATTTACAATGCATTGCAGCGAAGACAGATAAATTGCGAGCGAAGCGAGCAAGAAATTTTTTTTTGGATCCAATTATCTTCAGGCTAAAATCAATATTAATTTAATAGGGTGCAAATAATTTCAAGGAACGCCATGGCATTATATTATTTACAACTTTTGTTCCTCCCCGATGGTGTAGTGGTAACATCGTCGCCTTGTGATCAAGGGGTCCCGGGTTCGATACCCGGCACATAGTGGTTCGGAACCCACTTTAAGCTATTCAATTTTGCAACTTTTTTCTTCATTTAGATCGTTCGGCGCCCAGGGCCGTCTCCCGCCGTCCCCTAGCTACGGTTCTGAACTTGATAAGACTAAGAAATGCGATCGAGCGAGGAAGAAAATTTTACGAAAAGTCTTTTTATTTGCATAAAATTTGAAGTTGTGGGCGGTAATTGCCACCTGCAGGTACACTTAGCCGTCAATGTTTGCCCCCCTAGAACTCATTTCTAAACAAGGCGTAGGGCAATGCCCCCCCTGTGGTAGCGCCACTGATCACAATGAAGTTGTGCTTTTGCTCAGAGATTGATGGCACAGTTAGAAAGTGCTTTGGTTCTCCCTATCTTCATTCCTCACTTGATCCATTTTTTCTATCTTCTTTTCTTCTTATCTGTCTATGTCTCTCTTCCTTTCTTTGTCTTTCTTATTCTCTGGTTCTCTATTTCTATTTCTTCTTCTTCTCATCCTCTCTTTCTTTTCCTGCCTTTCTCTGTTTATTCCTACTTTTAATAATTGTCTCCCTCTCAAAATTTCCATCTCTACCCCACCCCATCCCTTTGTGTTTGTGCTTGTGCGTTCTGCTGCACTATCAGTGGTTTGGAACCTTTGTAAGGTCCAGGAGTTGTAAATAAATTCAATTCCGGTCCAGGAGAGAAAATCAGCATAAGTGTAGATGGGTTATGTACCGTAAAGAACCTTTATGTTTGTAAAGTATTTTAATTCGGTCCAGGAACATTTTTTTTCGGATCAGTTGAAATAGGGTACAAGTTCCGTAGTGAAATTAAACAATACGCAACTTGAACCGATTTTAAATTGTGCAATGAAAAGTGTTCCGGTCGTGTTACGGAACCCAATAGAACACATTAGAATTTTTGGGTTTCTGGATGTTTAAAAATCCCAGGGTTGTTCGACATCCAGGAATTGTAAATAAATTAAATTCCAGTCCAGGAGAGAAAATCAGCGTAAGTGTAGATGGATTTCGGCCCGTAAAGTACCTTTTTATGTTTAAAGTATTTCAATTTGGTCCAGGAACCTTTTCCGGATAAATTTGAATACGGTCCAGGAATTTTTTTCAATGGAACAATACACAATTTAAATTCGGTCCAATTTGTGTATTGTTCCATTGAAAAAAGTTCCTGGACCGTATTCAAATTCATCCCGAAAATCTAGAAAAATAGTACTGAATGGAATTTTTATGGGATGGAATTAATTTTCGAATCTGCCCCCCCTTAAAGTTAAGCACCCCCCAAGTTAGGTTCAACGTTACGCCCATACTGTACACGCCTCTCTTTGCAAGTTCTGCGTAAGTTCTTGATATTATACAACAGCAAAGAAGTATTTCATTTTGGAGGAGGTTAGTCTTCCGGGAAGATTCGGGCCCCCTGAACCCCTTTTCTAAATACGACCTTGCTGTTACAGGCCTGTATGTCCATTTTCTTGAACGTCTCTTTTTCCACTGCCTAGCTTCAGATGCGAGACGCCAGGTAGCGCTCACCAGCTCACGAACTGTTCGACTGATCACCGTCATTTCTTTCCTTCTGTTTCCATGCGCTGCGTCACACGTAACGCCTTATCTCTAATGGGCCCGTTCCGAAAGTCGAACGAGTTTAACGCGTTAAACGAGTTATGGTAACTGACCGTTCCATAAGTGCTTCCGTGCGTTTCGTGAGTTTCATTATGCTGTCCCAAAAGTCGCATTCCGTGCGTTTCGTGCAAGAACGAGATTCACCAAACGCACGGGCCAGGATGCTGGTTTGTTCCGTGAAAATCGTCTGCTCCTTGCAGACAAAGCGCGTGCTGATGGATTCAAACTGCACTAGTTCGGAAAATGTATTATAATTTTAACAGATATCGATATGAAGCAACATGCACAAGATAAGTATGCCTTGACCGTTCTTAGAATGTGATTAAAATGAGTAACAGTGGCCATAATAGAGTTTATTTTTGCCATAAGGACATTCCTTCCGCTGACGCCATGCGGAAACTTTCTCTAAACAAAACGCTGCGCCTGCGCTTTCGCCTAGAGTGTCCCATAAGTCCGTAAAATAACTGGTTTCACCAGATTCACGAGCCCAGTTATTTTCGTTGAATGCGTTCGTTTCGTTAAGACTTTCGGAACGCACCCAATGTTTCCGCTATCTCTCGATGTCTTCGAACAAGGCAACGTCACGTGGAAGCGACAGTGTGGCCTACTCAGAAGACAGAAAAGGTACTATTCTCGAGTTTCGATTTTGTAGATTTCAACTGGTGGTAGACAAGCAGCTTAGGGTAACACGCAGTCTCCTCCCCAAATTAAGGCTAAATTAAATTAAACGAAGACTTATTTTAAATTATGCTATATTTTTTTGCCGACCTAGGCGCGCTGCGACACCAGGGGTAACGGATTCGAATCCCTGCCTGGGTATAGATGTTCTTTGTGAGTGTTCCTTCATCAATTTATTACATCATTATTCATATTCATCAAGTTGTGTATTGTTTCATTGAAAAAAGGTTCCCGGACCGAATTTAAATTCAATCAGAAAAAAGGTCCCTGGACCGTACATAAATTCAATCAATACGTATTTAGGAGGGTACAGGGGGTCCGAACCCCCCCCCCCGAAAGATTTATCAAGTACAAATAATGAAAAATATATTTTTTTAGCCTTTGTTGTATAATTTCTTCAGAACTTATTGGAAGACAATGATGATATTGGGATTATACGGCTTTGAAGGACAGGAAGGACGTATTTAAGGAGGTCCAGGGGTGCGGACCCCCCCTAAAAGAGACTTACGAAGTATTAGAATTAAGTAATGAAAATATTAGCATTTGTTGCATAATCGATGGTCATTACTTTCCTCTGAACGTTTTACATGGCAAGAATTATATTTCTTGTAAAAAAAAGTGTAGTACAGAAATATCAGGCAGATCAGCGACTCTTTGTAGCATAAGGATATTATTTTCCTAAAAGTAGTACATTTTGTAGACATTTTTTAAACACAATTACACGTTTTCCTTGATTTGCTCTGTTAAATTACGTCTTGAAAAATAAGCTCCTCATTTAGTGTTTGACAATCATTTCTAGTAGGCAATGAATTGAGGACTAAAAGTGGTAAACGATGTAAGTGCCAAAAGCGAAAGTGTTGGGAAATCGCATCGTTCAGGACATCAGCCCGTAAGAACGTTCACACTAGTGACCTCTTTACACGCCCTTTGAACTACTTAGAGGGCTACCAGCCACTTCTCACGTTTACCACATTATAAAGCATTGCACATTTCACAGTTTAACGTGGAAAACGGTGTTTGAATTATTGTGGCACTTACAGCGTTTACCAATTTTAGTCTTCAATTCTTGATCATTTTTTTAACGCAATTGATGCAATGATTTTGTCTCAACTCTGCTTTTCTCACAGATAGGCTTATTGGGACTAGTCATATGGTTCAAGCGAAATTCGGATTACTTTATCGTTCCACAACGAATCGAACTCGGTACCCCTTGAGTACCAGACGACTGTGTTAACCACCAGGCAGAAGGCGTAAGAATTCTTCTTAAAATATTAGAAATTCTATTACAAGTATTACAGGACCGAATCAATTAAATGTTATTGAATATGTTCTCCTAACGTCTCAGCATCCACTCCTTTGATAAACAATGGGATATCTCTAAAGCACTTTCCTTGAACTAACAAAAAATTACATCTTAAACTCTAACATATTACACGCTCTTTTATACTTGTCACAATTATATTTTTTGACATCCAAAATAAAACAATACCTGGTGCTGTTTTCATAGCTGTGTAAGGCAAGTCATATCTCGATGACGTCACAAGGAACGGACTCAATCGAACAATAATTCATTTTCTATTCCCTAACCTGTGAAATATTTCGTTCAGTCCGTACGACCATATTTACAGTACAGTACAGTATGTGGGCAGAAAACAATTTGGAGAAACAACACTGAAGCTAGCAACACTGTCTGAAGTATTGAACTGTCCCCAGCCTTGGCATTCCTACTTTGTCAGAAACATCTCAAGCTTCATCTCCGCTACAGATGACGTCACCATATGTTCTACTAAATCGTGACAATGACTCCCTGCCTGGAGTTCACGAGATAAAGTCACCGATTATTTTGTCTAGTGTTCGTCTTGCGTCATGTCCTTCTTTTTATCTAGCTGTCTTAACATTTTCTCAAAAATTTCATAATCGCGTTACAACAGCTTGATGTTTTCGTTGCTTCTCAAAGGTACACAAGTTGTATTTTCTCTACGGTTGGAGTTGTTCAGTTTCTTTTGGAGTAAACTTTCTTCACAGAAAGGCTAATCGGGACTGGACCTACAGTTTAAAGTGATATCGGAACCTCTAAGGGCGTCCACCGGGTACCGAACCCTGAACCCCTTGATTACAAGGCGAGAATGTTACCACTACGCCATCTGGGTTGTAAATCCACGGGCTGTAAAACATCGTTAATATTTTCTCCATGTACGTACTTACTTTCGAAATCGTATGCGGTGGAGCCACATACTGGTTCGGAATCGGATCCCACTTTAAAAACTGTAGGTCCAGTCCCGATTAGCCTTACTGTGCATAAAGTGGACTTAAAATACTAAATCAATCAATCAATCGAAATCGTATGTACCATTTAGCATCGTTGAACATCAAAACGATTTTTTTTTACACACATACACATTTTTTTCTTTGTGACTAAAGATCTCGTCACGAAAACAGTCCCAGTCAAGGTCGGAGCTTTCCCTTGCCTCCTCCACAACCCTGGCCCTCCAGGGTTTGCCACACTTCTTCTAATCTGTTCGGTCGACACTTGTGCGTTTGTATATATGCGGTTGATTCGTCGGTTGAAATTGTTGCTCATTGGCAACACTATAGGTTGGTGGCGTGACCTTGACTGGGCTGTTTTCGTGGCGAGAGGTTCTATTCATATCTGATCTCGAAAGCCAGAAAGCAGCGAACGATAGGACTCAATGCAAGCACCATACGTCACCCAATGAAACGCAGCTTGACAGGCCTTGACTGTCAAAAGAATGTCTCGCCACGGATCTGAGTTTAGTTTAGTTTGGTAGACACGTATTCTGTCAACATTAAATTCATTCCAATGTCTTTAATCATTCTAGCCTTACGTCGACATAGATGAATGTATTCGAACAATTTTTATGGTAGTTATAACTAGTTGAATAATTTCAATTTGATACACTTAGTTTTAGTATGTGACAGTAATTGTTTCTTACCTGATCACTTCCTTGTGTCTCCTATTGGTTCTTGTACAGTTAGATATTAACTAATAACACTGAACACTAATAACAAAGAAAAGATTTTATTTTGTGGCATAAAGTTTAATAACAGTTTCTGCACACAAAACAGCTGTGATTGCCCATTGTATGATTGGTTCAGTTGAATTGACTCCAGTTATAAAAATAAACACACCATGGAAAATGTAGGAGGTAAAATTACTCCACGCTTTTCTCGGTAATATCAAAATTTGATAATGGGCTGAAATTCCCATTAAGAAAGTTATTTATTTATTTGTGAATTGTTGCTAGGCAACTTATGAAGTATTGCTAGGCAATATATCTCTTAATGTTGAATTTTGTAGTATAACTACGTATAACTAAGCGAAATGCGTTTAATGTGAATACATTGGAAATATGAGTTCCTCACGTAGAAAGTGTTTCAATAACCCAAATGTTTCTTGCCATACATGTGGAATATATTGTCTACCATCACAGAGAAGAAATATCACGGATGTAGTGAGAGATTTGTATCAGGCTTCTTTTACCAAAAATCTGGGACAACAGAATAAAAAATGGGCCCCACATATAGTTTGCAAAACTTGTTTGGAATCACTTCGTTATTGGGGCCAAAGCTAACGAAAGGGACTCAATTTTAGAGTGCCCATGACATGGAGTGAACCAAAAAATCATGTTAATGATTGTAATCACAAAAAGAAATATTAAATTGTTGTTGGAAGTTCATGTATATGTATGTCTGACGTTTCCGCCATTTTGGTTTAGTTGCATTTATTTCATAAATTAGAGCCAATTTAGGAAATATATTATTATATCATTATTCAGCAGCATGAAATCGCCCTAAATTAGCTCTCAAACACTGTGCCGCAATTTCACTGTTCCCCAGTGTAATCTATTAAACGGAGAATAATATCTCTCTTTCTCTATTTGGTCGTTCTTTGCTTCTGTCTCTTCCCTATTTGTCCCATTCCTAACTCATCTCTCTTCCCTATCTCTTCCGTTCTCTACTTCTCCTTTTCCCCATCTTTTCCATTTTCACTTCTCTTTGCGGTGTCCTCAATTTCCGCAATAACCTCTTCCTGAACGTGAAAATAAGGACAGGAAATTCCTTCGAGGGAAGGGTTTTCAAGGTTCGTTCTTTGTCGAACTTAATCACCGAAAAACAACAAAATAAAGGCTGCTTTAAAGGAATTCTTTCTGCTTCCTTCTATATATCTCTTCCCTCCCTGTGACTACCGTCGGTCCCTTCCCACAGACCGAAAGGTGACGGAGGTATTCAGCTACCTCCTGGCCACTGACCTGGCTCCACTGGCGACCTTTCCTGGAACATCGCCCATAATGTCACATAAATTCCTCTGAAGGATTTTTGGAAAACTAGTTGCTTGCGGGCCGTGGACGTTTCAAAGGGAGTCTTTGCAATGGGATTCAACGGTACGCTGACTTTTATCGTTACTCTGTGATCTGGGCTGTGCTACTTTTTTTGCCTTAACTTCGTTGATCATTCTTTTCTTTATTGTTATCATGATTCTCTGTTGGGTGTTTTACATGAAGTTTTTTTTTCCAAGCAGCGTCCTTCGCGAAATTTACAGGCGATCTTGAAATAATACATTTCTTTTGGACTTTGTCCAGGTAAGAAGACTTAGGTGGGCAGGCCATGTGGCACGAATGTGAGAGGAAATAAGAGTATACAGGATTCTTATTGGGAAACCTGATGGTAAGAGACTTGTAGGAAGACGAAGATGGAGAGATAACGCTGAGATGGACCTAAAGGAAATCGGCAAGGATGGAAAAGAGTGGATATATATTGCTCAGGATAGGGACAGATGGAAGGCCTGTGTTGCTGCAGCCATAAACCTTCGGGTTTAAGAAGGTTAGAGAGTTAGTTAGCTTTGGGACTTCTTGTTTAGGCTCTTCAACTCTGTGTCTTGGCCTGTCCAGTAACTTGCAGCCACTCTCTTCCTCTGCACACTATTTCCAACTCTTTATCTTCATTGTTCTCAGATCTTCAAGTACTTCACCTTTCCATTTAAATTTGTCCTTCCGTTTGGTCGTTTTGAGATGAGGCTATTTTCTTTGCTACTTTGTTTTTGACTACCATGCGAGAGACCCCGGTTCGATCCCCGGAGGGGTAGAACCGGAATTTTTTCAACCTGTTCAAGTGACTCCGGCGCCCACCCAGCGTCGTATGAAGTGGGTACCTGGAGGAAACTCTGGGGGGTAAAGACGACCAGGGGCGTGGTGTTGATCACATCACCCCCAACTTTGGCCGTGATGAAGAAAGTGTGGGGACCTAACTCCACACCCCCTATACGCCTTCATGGCGTGGTGCAAAGCACAGGGGAGCACTTTACCTTTGTTTTTGTGCTTTCTTTCTATGTGCGCTGATCTTTGTGGCGGAGTGGTTAGCACACAGCGCTCTACGATTAGTAAGTGGGATGGGGGGAGTTATATAGAGCAAGGATATTGTAGTGTTACAGTGCCACTCATAGAATGTAGGCCGTCGCATTTGCGTCTTTCCGAAGAAAGTCTGCAAGTCGAGTCAATGGACTACATTCACAGACTGACATTTCCTAATTGTTTTTTTTACTCCCACAATAAAACTTGATCGAGCGTCGGTTGTAGAAATTGCAGGTGTGCACAGAGACTTGAAGGAATTAGAAGCAGCGAAAAGGAGGCAATTCTTATTAATTCCCGTCGATTTCTTTGATCAGCGGCACCACCACATGACAGTTTGAGGAAAAGGTTGATTCTTCTTATGCCGTTTTTGTCGATTGGCAACTTCTTTATTTTTATAAGTTTGCAGCAGGTGCCCAGAGCAAGTTAACCTGTATGTTTTTACATTGTAAAAAGTAGTATTGCACTAAAGTTTCCTTCAGAAAACGGTCAAGTCTTTGCAGCTGAACCTAAATCGTGTAATTCAACACTTCATTAGGTGATCTTTTCTTACACCCAATCGCTAAAATCTATCCCACGTAGACACCCCTGTAGCTGCACTTTACAGGCAAACGATGCTCTGGCGTCTTGGCCTACAGACAGTATAATTATCTGTGGGGTTGAGAATTTGCCTCTACGTATGCTGAGTTTCCTTTAAGAGCCTCAGTTTCTGATTAGAATGTGCAGAGTTTAGCGCTTGGACGACAATTTAGTTCTAATTCCTTGTAAATGCCTATGGCCTTTTGTGTCCCTGTGTTATGTAGCGGGCAAAGCAGCCAGCAAATAGTATACTCACCAGAATGCACAGCAAACAGTTTCTTTTCTTGTATAGTGAGTGAATCCATTGATATATTATTCTCGATGGACTTTTCATTACTAGACAGTTGCATACACTACTCTTCAGCTCTCTAGTCATCATTGTGGTAGGTTTGCCAATACTAAAATACAAGGGGCGGCTGAAATGTTCTCGACCGATCAAGAAGGTCTAGAACCTATTTCACAAAGTTCAAAACACATCGTGCCTGACATTTCTTTAACCCTTTCAAAAATAATTATTTTTTCTTGTCTGCAAAAACTGTCACGGAATTAAGCATAAAATATGCTTAAATCGTCTTGTTTTTTTAATTGAACAAAAAACGTAACGAAATGAGAGAGAAAATTGTTAATTGGGCTTGAGTAGTATTAATTATAATCTTGAAACTCAAGGAATTTGGCGGTGCTTTATTCAATTTAGAGGAATCTGTCCCGCGATTGTTTCCTAAACAAATACCATTTTAGCACATCTAAAAACCTTGCAAATTATTCTATATCATACGATTTGCCCAACAAAATGTATTAATTGCATTATTTTGAAATTTGTGTTTTCACTTTATTTTATGGTGGTGACATCTTGTGGAAGAAACATAATACAACGTCTGTTAGCTGCACAGGCAAAATAGTCTGTTTACCAGAATGCTTCAACCTTCAATACATTAAGAACATTTTAAGCTCGATTACAATGAAGTAAGATAAATATTATTTCTCGCGTATTTAATTTCAAATATTCATAGATTAAATTAAAATTGTTGGGTGCGTCGGTCATTTTGAACTCTTCAATGTAAAAGTAAAGTGGTGCTAGGTGAAACCTGCACAAGTTATACGTAGCACGTTAAAAAGTAGGAATAAACTAGAAGCTTCCACACAGACAGTGGAACAGAGCAGCTCTTCGTGAGGCTAAAAATATTCATTGAAACAGTGTCGCCATCTATCAACAGGGATGACAAACAGTCGAAAAGATGAAATGTCTGCCTGAGGAAGGTAAGATCGGCACATTTTTATTGAACATCTAAAACAAAGGGTTCAGCCTTTGCAGCAAGTAACCACGGGTGAGACAGCTATGTCCGTCACAGGTTCAAATCCCACGGCCAGCCACACCGACAGATTTTCCAAGCGAATGCTTGAATGCTCAAGGCTTCTCTCTCACATCCCGTTCATCTTTTCCCTTCCCTGTCGCGATTAACCTAATGATGGAAATAAACGACGTTAGTAGATAATCCAGCATTACAATTTCAGAACTATAACCGCTAATCACATGAACTTCTCCAAACGTTAGGAAAAAAATAATCTGTGAAATCTAAACTTATTTTGTTAAATCATTTTTTTTTCATTTCATGAAACCCTTAATTATTTAATGAATTCCAAGTTTATTCAAACCAAGATTTGTTTCGTAAAATCAAATTATATTAGTTTCGGTGTAATCCTGGACCGATATTTATTTTGTGAAGGAAAATTTCATTTTCTCAAATCAAACTTTATTACAGAAATAAGGGTTGGCAAAATTTGTTTTTCTAGAATAAACAAATAAAACAAATTCATTCAAACATGTTTTAAATGTTTTAAAAAGTGTTTTATTCAAGAACAAAAACAGGTTTTTAACAAATAAAATGTTTAAAACATAATACCAAGAAAAATTGTTTTCTATGAATAATGGTTTATAAGGAAACTGTTAATCATCCAAGGAAGGACTGTGTTTCTAGTTATAAAGTGAACACTTGAGTAACTTCTTAAAATACATATTTACGTTACTCTTAAATCTCGCATGTAGACTGTTCGAGAAGGTTTAACTAAGAAATACTTGCCGGAATATCACTCTTTATTGTGAATGCAACAGAATGCATTAACCTTCAAATGTACGTAAAGTGTTGAACAACAAAACTGTTTCATCGATATCCTATTAACTATAAAAGTGTTTTAATTACTTGTAAAAAAATATAGACAATTTTCTAAAACGTGGTCCACAGGTATATATTACTATGCTTTTTTGTTAACTGAATATACGTTTCTGTCCACTGAACAGATTTCTGTAACGAGTAAACTAAATGTCACAGACTGAATGAAAAGACAGTTACCAAACACACACAACCACAGACTATCAAATATCAAAATGTGTTTTAAACTAGTCTAAAGTATAGTTAAAACGGTGTGTTTGAAAGGTTTAAAATATTTGTAAAAAGCAGAGTCGTGTGTTTTAAACAAGTTACTCTTAACACTGCTGTTTTAAACATGCCAAACCTACATGAATTGGAATTTATTTTATGAAATGTAAAGTACAATACAATCTTAGTGATCCAAAATGTTTAACATTTATTCTGTGCAACTGAACTATATTTCACGAAATAAAACTTCATTTCGTGAAGTCCAAAGATTTAATATTCTTCTACCACAAATTGTTGAAACACAATGCGATTCAGTATTATATCTGAAGGCCGTGTATAAGGAAGTATTAATGTGGGAAAAACCTGCAAAGGCAATTTAGTGAATAGCGCTGCCTACGCCGCAAAGATATCTTCCAGAAAGGGGAGACATCTGTTGGCAACTTTTCAAGATTGCTAGTGTGAAACTCTGTTCTCTCACATATGGGAGCTTGCAAGGGATTGAGACGATGTACCCAATGGGAGAGGAAGACCATCGCGCTACCTTCAGACCGAGATGGTCTCATTAAAGGCAATTCGTATGCTGGACGTAAGAATCCTTCCCGGCATGCGAACGGCAAACGTGTCTGCCTGTGACCTTTGCGCGACCTGCCCCCCTTTCCACCCAGAAGGAAAAAGAGGGGCGGGGATACGGAATTGCCAAAAAGGAAAAATGGGGGTGAGGAGGAAAAAAAAAGGATACGGAAAAAAACACGATCTAAAATAAAAGCCCACTTTGCCAAGGTGATACCGTATCTTTTGCCCACCCCTATTGTTCATTTTTCCAAGAATACTGCTGCTCTTGTTTTCAGAGTCTTATTCTTTTCACCTTTGCATTCCCCCTTTTGGCTGGTGATTGTGCCCCAGTTTTTCCCCCTTCTGCTTTATCTTCTGTCCGTGCTTCTTGATTTACGAGACAATCCTTAAATTGGTATGAAAAGTAGGAGCTGCCTGCAACACAAGAAGGACTCCTCTCTCAGTCTACCTCCAAGAGCACACAATTACCAAGCCTACGCAGCGGTAGGCTCATCCGACTGCCACGTGACAAGTGAAAGATTTATCGGCAACCCAGAGACACGACTGCAACCGAAATACTCTGAATATAAATAGGCAGCAAAGAAAAAGGGATATGCAATAGTACACAGAAACCATCAACGTGTGGGAACAGAGATGGCGTCACTTGTACAAATGTTCCTATTCAACATTTTCAGCTGTGCTGAAACGAAGAAGATACCTCCAAATGTCCCAACAATCGCAAGAAATTATTAGAAATGAATAGTATAAAGAAGCAGAGAATTTACCAATTTCTAAGTTCTCAACTGTTGGAAACTTCATAACTTTCAAGCATTGTATGCGGAAAATAGTTAATATGAGTAAACAGTACTCATCTGTGAGGACGTAATAGAGAGTAGGTACTATAAACAAACTGTGGGGATACATGATGGAAAGTCATACACGGTGTGGCTACAAAGTTTTCAGACTGGCTTAATAAAATGTGTAAGTATGTGAGACTTGCCATAAGCCTCGGTTAGTCTTCGATGTACATCCCTCCTAAGTCCACACACTTAGTTACATGGATGTACAATTGCTGGATGATCCTGCGGATATCGTCTTTTAGAATTGTGTTTATGTGCCTCTTCACAGCTTCTTCAATTTCCAAAATGGTGTCAAAACGTTGGGCCTTTAGGTGCGATTTCAATTTGGGGAATAAGAAATAGTCAGCCAGTGCCAAGTCTGGCGAATAAGGCAGGTGGTTGAACTCAATCACTTGTTTCCGTGCCAAAAACTGTTTGATAAGTAATTGCCTTGTGGCTTGGCGCATTGCCGTGCTGCAGGAACCAAGCACCGGATTCAAACAGCTCTGGTCTCACTCGTCGTAATCTTTTTATCAAGCGCTCTAAAATGGATCTACATACAGATGCAATCATCAATCATCATTATCAATCATCGTCAGTGACTGTGCCCGGTTCTCATTCAGTTTTTGTCGAACCTTTTCAACATTACTGCTAGTTCGACTGGTGGAGGGACGGCCCTCACTGGGATCATCCGTCCCATCTTCCTGACAATCACGGAATCGACGATGCCAAATGAAAACATTGCATTGACAAAAGACGTCATTGCCGTAAGCAGTTTTCAGCATTTCAATGGTTTTTGAAGGGGTTTAACTGAGTTTTACACAAAACTTAATCGCCACTCTTTGTTCTGTTTTCAAATACATGACGAGGGTACAAAACACTGCAGTAGTTTAAAAGCTGCAACTCACTCAATATTGCACGAAATCAGACACCAATTTCACTACACACTCACTACATACGTAATACATGCATCAAATGTTACATTGCAGCATTTATCTCGTTACAATGTTGCCAGTGTAAAAAAATTGTAGACACACTGTGTATAGTCCTAGAATAGGCAAAATATAAAATAGTAGAGAGGATCATATGCCGTAGCAACATATCGCGAGGCCTTGGGCGAGAAAAGAACGTAAGCCTCTTATCCGTTCCTTAAATTTGAAATGTGAATATGAATGGATGCAAAATATTCAGGCATACGTCAGCATAAGCATTATTAAATTTAAATAATAATAATTACTTATTAAAGCAATCTCTAGTAATTTCAATGACTTCTGAATACTCCAGAGTTGAGGCGATGTTGGCCCCATCCAGTTCGCTGCACTTTTTGACACTAGGTGTAGTGCAGGTATAACTCAGTGTCAGGTTAGGGGTTACGGGTTCGAAACCCGGTCGGGGCACGGGTGTTCTTTGTGATTCATCAATTTAATCATATCTTTGCGATTAGCCAAAAGTGGCAGAAAAGCGAAGTAAAATGAACCAAATCAATCAATCAAACAAGTTCAGAGATTCGATTGATTGATTGATTTGGTGTTTTAAGTCCACTTTATGCACAGTGAGGCTAATCGGGACTGTACCTACAGTTTAAAGTGGAATCCGAACCACTATATGCCTCCACCGGGTATCGAACCCGGGACTCCTTGATTAGAAGATTCGACAAATGCCCGTCTGGTCAAGGCCATTCTGAGATGCACCTAAGGTTTAGACTGATCTTAAACGAGTCATTATCATATCAGGGTGCGAAATCCTGGGGGAGAGGCGGTGGTAATTGCCCCCCACGAACAATCTTGACCTAAAAAATCCCCACCACCAAAAATTTCCGGGAGGGAGAGTTTTTTTATAACAAACAAAAGATAAGCAATTACTTTTAATTTGTAATATACTTTACTAAGAATAACATCGAAAACACACAAATTAGTGTTGTTGTGACGTGTTGAATGTTTTTTTTCTCTCTCAAGAGATCATTAACAAATTGACATCAATATGCACAATAAAAGTAAAACAAAAATGCATGACAATAATAACTATGAAATTTAATTGATTTATATTAACATAAAGCAAAAACTAAATAATAACTTATTTATTAACATCTTTAACCAGTTAGTAAAGGAATTAGTTTGCTCCTTCATTAATATCTGATATATATGAAAATAAAAAATTAATTTATTTACATGTAGTTAATAGAATATATATTTAAAATTGAGTAATTTATTTTCACTTTTAATAACATTATAAATATTATATCGTATAATTTATATATACTGTATATTTTTGGGGGAGGGGGTTTGCAGTACTATAAGATCCTCCCCCCCCCGCGCCAGTCTTAAATGATTTCGTACCCTGAGTCATATAAATATCTTGTACAGTGGGATCCATGAGTATTACCTTGCAAATTGTCCATCACAATGTTCGTGCACTTTATTTTACCCAATAAGAGCTTCAAGAATTAAAAGAAAACTCAAAACAAGCTGTTGACAATTTCTGCACCAACATACATAAAAATGCATATCTTAAAAACACATAGGATGTAAGAGAAAAATTAATGAAAATAGTCATGGACAATTTGCACGGTAATACTCATGGATCCCACTGTACAGCCAAATGAACATAGCGCGTATACTTTCATGTCTTCCCTGAAGGAAATATGTTTACTTTACCTGATTTAAGATCCAATAGCAATCAACAACTATAAAGCACGCGCAAGGGTTAAATACGAGTGTGCCAGATGAGAAAAATGAACAACTTTAACGGCAGTACGAAGCAGAAAGATTGTATATTGTCCACGACAATACACCCGAAAATAGTAACTCCCTGCGACTACTTACACCTTTGCCGCTGGTCAAGCACACAAACCACGTTCGGGAAAGGTTCCTCGTTGCTCCCGCCATATCTTCGCTCTGACGCAATGTGTCTGTGAGGCAAATACCTTAATAACGAGGCACAGGTGATAAAGACTTCGAACCCTCCTTCGAAAACACCCACACACTGGGCTCGCCTTGCAGCGCGGTTTGATAGTAATGTGCGATACCTTAACACATAAAATTCTTCCTACGGGCGGAATCGGCTGGCGCAGAGGGGAGTGTGGGGAGGTTTTATTGCCTTCTCGCCTCAACCATCTATGTTTCTGTGGCCGGGCACCCATCGCAGCAACAATCAACTGGTCGTAACGATCGGGAAGTACGGATAACGGGTGTGTGCGTTAGTAGAATCTACAACCAGACGTGCTGTCTACTGTTTACGAATCTTTTCTTTGCTGACGGAGCGCCATTATCGCTTTCGACAGCCAACATGTTCATGAATCATTACTGTATCACCTGAGACCAAACGTTTGTGTGCAAGGTCTATCCACAGGGAATCAAACCAGAGACCAATTGATTACAAAGCAATCGAGACTGCACTTGGCAGTCTGTCGTTTCATCTCGTACAGATGTCGCGATAGTTTGTCAATAAGAACTTTGCAAGACAGTGCATGATTTGGAAGCAGGCACGTATGAAAGAAAATGAGAAATTTGATAATTGTAATAATCCTAATAATAATAATAAAACTATTTAAATTAATACGTTAATGTAATTTATACGTCTATTTACAATAATATTTAAATTAGTATTGTATTATTTTTACATGAATAGGTAAAAAGACGGTAAAGATAAATAAAGAGACATAACAGCACTTGTTCACTATCAAGCTTACGTGTAGTTAAGATCGTCGAAATTTGTGTAAAAACAACTGTCCTGGCAAGGAAATTAACAGCTCCGTCCAGTTCGCTGCACATTTTGCCTTTCTCTGCACTCGCGCGTCTAGTTGGTTACACGGTGCAACACCTTCTCGTCTACTTCGTTCATTTGGTGTCAAGCAGTGTATTTGATGTCTGCACAGTTTGCGCTACGTTCTGGAGCGGAGTAATGTATGGTCACGTGGTGCGTGCTAACTAATCAAATGAATGTTTATAGCAGCAGACAGGCATTTGTTGAATCTTCTGAACTTGAACACCGCTATTCGTCTACTTGGTTGCACCAGCCTGACAACGGGACACATACACCTGCACTACACTTAGTGTCGAAATGTGCAGCGAACTAGATGGGGCTTATGTCAAAAAGATAAAGAATTGAATAGCTTTTTATTGAATAACAGTAAGAAAGGTAAGGATGTTACGTACAGTTGACGAAAAGTAAAGTTCCTGATTAATAACTAGTTTTGTGCATAAATCTTCTTTGAGATATGAGCTAATTCTACTTATCTTTTCTGATAACTCATGGTATGCATACTGTACCATTTGAGTCAGTCTTTTTAATCTCGCTGCTGTGAATGGCTCTGTTTTTGATTGGTGGATAACCGTCGAGTTTCATTGTATCTATGATTTGTTCCTGTTCTTGTCTGAGTTTGGCGGATTTGAGCAGATTCTACTTTCCTTGAGCTTAAGCATTGGCCAATGGCGTTCTCTGTACTCTTTTGGGGTGTTTTCAGAAAGTGAATGATATTCAACAACAGTTTGGAACATAGATATTAACAATAGAACCTGTACTCAGCAACTTTGGCTAGAAACTGCAAACGCGGTGTGAGCCATAAAATAAAGAAGAAAAAGAAGGGGTGTTTTCATTTGGAGTGTAGGAAAGATGGATTGACTTAGATCAGGCGATGTCTTTTTAAATACCTGATTTAAAACACTTCAAATAAATAATTTATAGAGTAATGTGCATAAGGATTTTGTAAATATCAGAATCACTTTTGGTGAAAGTACATTAATCTCGTAATCATTTAATGCTGATTATTAGGCTCCAAGAAAGGAAACAAAATATGATGTGGTGAAGCTCATACGAAAGGAAGTTTGGAAGTATGTCGTCTTGATACATAGGGACCGTAACTCTATGATGGCTTCCACCGTGAGTATTGTTCGGTTCTGTAATGTATTGTCTTTCTGAAGTCTAAATTTGCCCACTATTAGAGCTTCATCTGTGGGGACGTTTGTGAAGAGGCTTATAATAAAAGAGGAAAATCAAACAAACAGCCTTCATAAGAATGGTCCAAAACCCACTAAGTTACCTCAGTGTAGAATTCAAGCAAATATGAACTCCTCTCCTCAAAAATTAGAAATAGCAGCATAAATAAGGAAATTTAGTACATAATTCCTGGAGGCGCCGTGGAGTATTTGGTTGGCGCTCTTGATTTGTACTAAAATCACAGGTCTATCATAGGTACGATCACCACCATCGGCAAAACAAATTTGTTCACCTGAAGACGAGAGAAGAGGCGATCTTTCGGAACATAGCGTTGCAATAAGTATAGTTAAAGCACTAGATAATGGGCAATGTCCAATTAACACTGCATGCTAAGTATATAGATTTTGTTACTTGTAAGTCTCAGGGGGGCTGACCCACTAGCCCCCACCTAAACACATAACGGGGGATGGGAGATGAAGGAAGGAAGCGATTAGTTACACCAATAACTGCTCCAGGAATTTGAACATGAAATAGAGTGTAGATACATTTGAGCACTGATTTAGGGCACCGTTTTGAGTGAAGAAGGAAATTGATTTGATTGGTTGATTTTCTTTATTTTACTTCGCCATCTGACATTTTTGGCTAATCTCGAATCTGAGGGTGAGGTCACAAACAACACCCATGCCCAATCCGGGACCCCTATAGAGAGCAAAGAAACATCCTTTACATTGTATGTGTCCTGGAAAAACATAATTCCCATTTCAGAAACAGGGATATTCTTGTCGCCTCATGACATTTTTCGTAAACATATAGCCCTATGTTTTGGGATTGCATAGTGGTAACGTCGTTGCCTTGTAATCAAGGAGTCCCGGGCTCGATACTCGGTGTAGGAACATATTGGTTGGATCCCATTGTAGGTCCAGTCCAGATTTGCCTATCTGTGCATAAAGTGGACTCACAAATTCAAATATATTTAGCATAGTTTCAATTTTAGTCAACAGTTGGCGAAAGGTACGTTTTTGGAAAATAATTGCTTCACGGAGGACAATTTTTGAAGTTTTGTTATCTTAGTGGGAAGTTTGTTGTAGAAAAATTAATCTCTTATTATCGTAGTACGCTACGTTTTGAGACAAAATCTTTCGTACTTTCTTTTTCAAATGAATTTATCATATTCGTATATTTTTATGGTAATTTGGTGAAAAAAAATTGTAGCATTACTTCTGAATAATGAATATCAATATACATAATATATATTTTTGGAGGGAGCAAATTATAAAAAAAAAGGGGGAACCCCCGAATATAACCAAACCTCCACCCGTATACATTCGAGGGTATACGCTGTGTCCCAGTGCCTTTGTAAATAAACCGGGACGTCAATTTCTCGAATTACGGTTCCCCCGTTAATCGTTGCTCTACATCTTTATTGGTAAATTTAAAATACAGAATAATATAAATGGAATATATGGTATGCATGATGCATTTACAATTTTTTTTTTTTTTATTGATTTGCCTAAGTATTCACAGACATCCAGGTTATACCGTGTTGAATGATGATGAAAAGTCTGTATTGATGATTCTGGCAGCCAGAATTACATTAGTCTAGTTACCTGGGGTCCAGGTCTATTTTTAACTTGACTGGTGGTATGAGGTCAGCCATTCAACGCACAGCTGAGTTTAGTTTGCACATTTGGTTAATTTATTTCTATTCTATTTGTTAGTAACTCCACCCCAAAGGCAAGGTGTTTCTGTCGTCTGTTTCTAGCCTCACCATGTTCATTATTTATTGATGATCTTTATAGTTTGTTATGATGATTGGGATTGTGTAATGCCTGTGTTGTTAATTTTTTTTTTTGTTAGGTATTGAACATATAGTTAGAGTTTAGGGTTGCGTGGGTTATCCAGTTATGTTGCATATACAAATGTTGATTGTTCTTGTGTTTGGTACTTTTGATTGATGTGTAGTGTGTAGTGTGTGTTGGTGTTCAAAGTGTAAGGTGGTTTTTGTTTAATATGTTGAAATATAATGAAGTTAAATGAAATATAAAATATATAAAAAAGGAAGAAGAAAAAAAAAGAATATCAGTATCTATATAAGCCAAAAATAAGTAAAACGAATAAAAACTAAACAATGGAATATAATAAGGATATGAAATAAAATGAGATAATATTATGTGAACAGTAGTAAGTTTGTTTCAAGCATGTGAAGGAAGGAATAAGGCAATTTCTGCCTACGGGTTCGATATCACTTCAGGAGGATCACAGGAGTACCGGTGATCTGCGAAGACTATGGTCTTGTCGGCACTCCCGAAGCGTTGGCATGGTTGATTAGCCTTGGTTGTTACATCAGATCTTGGGGTTGAAACCAATACTCTTACATGGAATTGTTTCTAGCAAGTGCCACTCTGACCAAGTAGTCTTTGTGGCGTTCACCCTGCATTCGAACTGGTCGAATTCTCCTTCTCTCCGCTTCTTCTCTTCTCCCGGACGACACGATGAAAAACCTTCGTCTAGATGCACCCTCTGGGGCCTCCTCTTCTTCATCTTCCTGCTCCTCTCTGGGGGCCACTGGCGTCGGAGTTCGTGGAATAGACGGGGTTCTCTTTGGTTGCACTCTTGTCTTCGCGGGTGGGGAGGGAGGGGGATTTCGGGCCCCTGGAGGAGACCGGCGCCTGCGGGGTTGAGCTCTGTATTTTATTAGCTCCACATCAGAGATGGATTGAGCCAGCTCATTAAGCTTCTCTAGTTGTTGTTTGCACAGAAGGGTTCTAATGTCCGCAGTTGGAAGTTCAGATCTGAGTCATTTGATCGATTCGTCAGCCACTGGACAGTGAAGAACTCTGTGTTCAGGCGAGTCTCGGTCACAGCCAAAGTCTGCACATCGTTCCGTGCCCCTGCTGCCTATGCGGTGGAGGTAGGTACCGTATGGACCATGACCTGTTAAGAGGTGGACCAATCCTCTGGATATTCTGGTTCCTCTAAGAGGGTTGCTCAGGACGTTAGGGATGAAGTCGTACAGTCTCCTACCATTTGTTGAATTGTTCCATTCCCTCTGCCAATCCGCCAAAAGTTTGTTCTTGATCTCCTGGAGTGTGGGATAGAATTCCCCCACGAAGTCGACCAGTGCCGCTTCGTTTCCTCTTTTAAAGTGGTATTTCGCCGCTCTCCAACGAATCTCACAGTCAATGGGCATAGTTCCAGTCAGGACTAGAAGAGCCTCGGTGGATGTGGTTCCAAAAGCCCCCGTAATTCTCAGTAACACCCTGCGCTGGGATGATCGGAGTGTCCGTAGATTTTTCTTGTTTTCTAAGGCTGTTCTCCATGCGGATGCTCCATAGGTAACTATAGAGTCATAGACAGCTCGGACGTATGTTGCCATAGTTACGGGTTTTAGGTTGTACTCCTGCGATGCCAGCCTTGTTAGCTTATTCATGATTGCTTCTCCTTTTGCAGTTACCTTCTGTATGTGCTTTCCGAAACGGACGCCCTCCTCTATCGTCACTCCCAGGTATTCAAAGTCACCGACTCGCTGTATTGGAGCATCTCCGACCCTAATTGTTGGGTTTCTTTTGGTACTTAGTTTTCCTTTCAGGACAAGGTATTTGGTCTTGTTTAAGGACAGTTGGAGTTTTGCTTGACTGCACCATTCCTTAAGTGTCCGTAAGGAGTCGTTGACCGCCAGTTCCACACCTCTTCTGGAGTTTCCCGAGCATATCAGCACAATATCGTCCGCGTAGGCTATTACACTGTCTATGTGGTCATTATTTGCGAGAGCCTGCAGGCAAGGCTCCAAGTTCAAATTCCATAGGTGCGGTCCCAAGACCGAACCCTGTGGGCAGCCCTTGGTTGTGGTTTTTGACACTGTTTCTCCGTGTAGGTCCAGGTATACCTTTCTCCCTCTAAAGTAATCCTCCAAAATGTGAGTCAGGGTGGCTGGGCAGTCCAATTCTCGCAGGGTTTTGAAGAGGTGGGGCCACCAGAGATTGTCGAAAGCTCCCGTTATGTCGGCGAAAACCGCCACAACCAGCTTATGGGGGTTTGTGTGAACAGCTTGTTGGAGTTGGTTTATAGCATCTTCCGTGGATCGTCCCTTGGTGAAGCCGAACTGTCTGTCTGATAGTGCTTTCATGGTGAGGAATTCGGATAGCCTTTTATTTATTAGTTTCTCCATAAGTTTTCCTAGTGTGTTTAGGAGGCATATGGGTCTGTAGGACTTGACACTTGTCTCGTCCTTTTTTCCATCCTTCTTTGTAACTACCAGCCTACCCTCCTTCCAAGGCAGAGGAAAGGTTCTGGTGGCGATGCACATATTAGAGAGGAAAGTGATGAAGGGTAGTGTTTTTGACGATGAGAGTTTCAAAATTGAGGCAGGAATGCCATCAGGGCCCGGAGCTTTATTGTTCTTCATGGTGGCTAATTCCCTTGCTATCTCCTCCATGGTGAAGGGAATAATGGGACGGTTATTGGGAATTGTGCGGTTGGTTTCCCTAATAGCTTTGTTCTCATCGCTGTCATTTGCTGGGTTGTCATCCGTCAGGAGACCATTCAGAAGGAGTTCAGAGGTTTCCCTTAGGTTTGTGGTGTAAGTTCCATTCTCCTTCATGAGAGTAGTTAGGCCCGTTCCTGGCTTGATCTTTCCTGTTGTAATTTTGTATGGGAGTCCCCACTTGTCCTTATTTAGACTTTTTTCCACGAATCTCTCCCAGTGCTTTTTCCTGAACGTAGTCAATTCATTTTGATATGCAGTTTTGGCTCTTCTGTAGTGTTCCAGATTTATTATTCTTAGGTGGTGATTATTAGTTTTTTGATATATCTTACGAGATTTCCTCATGTTAGCTCTCAATTGTGTTAATTTGTTTGACCAGGGGCGGTTTTTTTTGCCATATTTTCTTTTGGGAGTGGCCGCTTCGATGGCTCTTTGCAGGGTGTCCGTCAGTAGAGTTGCCCATACGTCCACACTGACCCCAGGATCTGGATTATCAGGGAGATCAATGTTTTGTAGTAGGATTTCACGGTCAGTTCTGGACCAGAGATAGTTATTTGTCCTCGACTCATTAGTGACATTCCTCGTTCTCTCCGATTCTACCACGAAGGTGATCAGATTGTGGTCGCTTGTAGTTTCCATGTCCAAGACCCTCCACTCCCCCACAAGATCAGCCATCTCGGCACTAGTTAAGGTCAAGTCAATATTGCTGCTGGCCCCCGCTCTACCCCTGTATGTGGGAGGGTTGTCCGGTTGATTTTCAATGTTTAGATTAAATTCAGCTATAAAGTTCATCATCCTTTCTCCATTGGGATTAATGTCTGCACCATACCACAAAGGAGAGGAAGAGTTGCTGTCCATGGTTATCAGAATCTTGTTTCCTAGGTAGGCATTACAGGCTTCCCTAAGTTTTGCTATGTAGATTTCTATGTCATCGCTAAACTGGCAGTAGCAGTTTAGTATTACGAAATTGAGATTTCCAAGGTTCACTTCCATGCAGTTGACATGGGAGTCAGAATGTTGTGCAATTTTGAGGGTGTTTATGTTCTTGTTTAGGACTACTGCAGCTGCCTTGATGTTATTATTGTTACTGCTGATTATTATCGTTGAGCTAGCTGGTGTATGGATGATTGTATTATTGAAGGTGTATGGTTCTTGCAACAATAAAATGTCTATGTTGTGTTCTAAAGCAAATTGAATCGTTTCTTGGGTCGCCAACTCAGCTCCATTAAGGTTAGCCTGCAGGATGTCTATTTTGTTTTTCATGGGTGTCTGATTATTAATCCTGCTTGAAGCCATGGCTTACTTAAATCAAGAACAACTCTTCCATTTCCTCTAACGAAGTCCGCATATACATCCTCTAGGTCAAGTATTAGACCTCGACGTTGGAAGGCAATGTCTAGCAGTTTTTTCAACTCATCTGGATCTGTCGGGAGGTTCACACTCCTTAGCATCATTTGGTCAACCGCCTTCGGGTAGGAGAAGAGGATGGTGTCCCCATATTTGTGTGTAGACCTGGTAACGTATCTCAGTGCTGTAATAAGCGTATCTCTTTCTTCAAGTCTGCTGAGTTTTAGTATATGTTCAAAATTCTGATAGATTTTAGCCGGATTTATTGGAGGGTCTGGTGGATCTGGATCGGGGGGAAGCAACAAGGAGGGAGGGGTGAAGTTGGGGTATTTATTTTTGGGAGTAAACGGTGCGGCATCCGGGTTAAGCGGGCCCGAGAGGGCAGAGGCGCATTCAAAAAGTGAAACTGAAATTTGTGAAGACGATTCACTAGGTGTGTCCGGGAAAAACTACTGGGTGAAGTGGGGGAAGGGTGGCAGGTGTGGCGAAGTCAGAGGTTGAGTTCATTGTTGGTTCAATTGATATATCTAGGTACGTTTCTGGATATTGCGTAAGCCTTGGTTCGAGTAGGGTGGCGTCTTGATGGGTGTCCCGATCAGTACATTCGGAGATCGGTATTGCGAATGATATGGACGATGGTGTGGAAGAGGGCGACTGTACAGGAGACCAGGCGAGGGAGTCTTCTCCAGGGCTTGAGATTGTAGAGGGTGTTTCCAGATAGTTAGTGTAAGGGTAATTTGCAGGGTCAAAGAATACACTTAAGGGAAGACCCGGTATTCTGTTACTGATTAAAGGTGTAGGTTGTGGTTGTTTTCCAGGGATGCTGTCATATATATGGGCGATATGGTAAATTGGGTCAAGGTGCAGGTTGAAGTTTTGATCTTTGTGGAGTCCAGACGGAGTTGATGAGTGAAGTTCCAAAGGACCCAGCATTTGTGAGAATGAAGGGTTTATTATGTTGTCCAAGAAGGCTCTAAGTTCTTTTATTTTCCTCTCTCTATAAACCGCCGCACGCATGGAGTTCCGGCGTAGGCGGCTAGGTGTATTCTTCTTCCTTTTCCTCTTGTGTGTTTTATCCATAATTAGTCTTTTCTATTAATCTTTGTAAGAAAAACTTGTGAGTTGGACAGTCCTTGGCATTAGTGCTGCAGTTTCGTTTCCTCTTTAAACAGGGAATACATGTTCTTATTACCGGGTCCTGTTGACAGTTGTCTCTATCATGTCCCTCGACACTACACCCTCTACAGCACCTTTTCCCCTTACAGTGCCTAGCCAGATGCCCAAGGTCACAGCACACCAAACAAGTAGGCTCCACCAAGAAGTCCTTCATGTATAATGACAGAAAGGCCAAGTGTATTTTCTCCTTCCCCAGTACATACTTGCGTATCCTAGGATCAACCTCTACCACCCAGTGTAATGTTGCTCTGTTTCGCGGTCCTGATTTAAACCGGAGTTTAAATTTGTTGTTAAATTCCTCATAATTCATTATTTCTTGTAGGTTTAGCGCATAGAATTCTTCAAGGATCTCTGCTTCTTGTTTTTTGGTGGGAACGTCATAAATAATCATGAGTGGATTCTTCTTTTTTGGCAATTCCACATTTAGTTTCTGAGTTTTGAGTGCTGGATTTGTTAAGATTTTAGCCATATCTTCTTTGGTGGAGGTTTCTACAATAAGTGTATTTGGCGTGGTCCTCATAGCCTGTATTCTAATGCCATCCCTTACAGGGTTGATTGATTTGGTGAATGCTTCCTGGATTTGTTTTGAGTTTTGACCCTCCTTAGCTGTGATGAAAACCGTGTGTCTTGGGTTTTCACTAGCTTCTTGAATTTGGGTCACTTTTACGCTAGGTTGTCGGGTTGAGGGAGGGGCCGCAAGCGACTGCGCGTACGACATCCTTTGGGGTCCCAGCTCCTCTGTATTTTCATTTTTTGTTTCCAGAATTCTGCAGGCTGTTCTTAGTGATTTGGATTCCGAAACGACTTCGTTGTATAATTGCCCCATCTTGGCCAGAAATTCCAAAATTTGGGATTTTCTTTCCGTGGATATGTCTTTCTCCTTGGAAATGAGGGTAGTGACGTTCAGTTGGGTCTTCTGGAAGGCACCCAGAAAACTCCGTTAAATCTGGAACAATTTGAGCTATTGTACTTCCTGAGGGGGTGAGGGTGGGGGGTGGATCAGAGCTGGCAGTCCGTTCGGTGCTCCCTCCCTGACTGACCGCCTGCTCGGGGCTATCCGAAACATGCTTCCTCTTGGCAAGGGGTGAACGTGCCAAGCCACCCCTTCTGAAGGGATCAAGGGGTGATTCGGAGGGTTGGTCCGCATTTGGTCCATTTCTTCCTTTCGGGGTGGCTCCAACAGGAGCCATCCTCCTGGCTGCACTTAAATTCCCGGCAGAATCACTCAAAAGCCGCTGCGAACAACGGAATCACGCTCCCGCCAGAAAGAAAAGCACACGGAGAAGTCCCGCGCAGCCCAGACGCACGTGGTAGTGTTTGTTTACTTCCCAAGTGACAGCTCAGTCCCGCGTGCACCGTGACATCACAAAGCACCCGTATGTTACACGCACACTCAAAGTCAGCGATCCGGTGGCCAACCTGGCTGCCACGCTGTCGTACACTCGCCGTAAGCGACACGCACTTTTCCACCAAAAAGGGCGCACTCACAAAACCACCCTCCGAGGGGTATGATTCACACACCAAGAGACAGGGGATGAAAATTATCTACCCTGTGGTATGTGTCCCATCCCTTAGCGGGACCAAGTTTCAGACTTACAGGAGTGTGAACACAGAGTTTGATTGTGACAGAAATAAGCCTAACTCCGCTATAAGATTAACATGGGGTAGGTATTTTCACAAAAACTTTCTGAAGAAGGATGGTATTCACACTGGGTATTTTTTATCGTGTTCCCTGATCCTTCTTGCATGGGGTTAAGCCCATTCAACGGATAAGGATTAATATACACTGTTTGTTTTTACTGTTTTTCCCTAACACCTGTAATGAGTCAATTTCTCCGTATGTTTAACATGGGGGTGGTTTTTCACTTGTAGAAAAATAAGTACTCACCCTCCCGCTTTGGACCAAATACCTGAGCGTTCTCCGGAGTCTCCCACGCAGGGTACAACTGGTCCTCAAGGTATAACGGATCTGGGGGGGTCACAGGGGGAGCTTCTTCACACAAGGGTGCACTTTTTCATTTTTCCGCCGATTCGCGGGCTCCCAGCGAACAGGGATCCAAAAAAAACAGTTTGTATCACACTTATTCCTGGATGTATTTGCACAGGATTTCACACACGTATGCCACACATATTCACGAAAAAGTTCACAAGTCAGTGGCGGACCACTCTCGGGAAAAAAACACCCTTACGAAGGGGTCGCGTCGCGGAATACCAGCAGACACTTCCAACGCAAACGGCGCCGCACGTGCGAGTCGGAGCAAATTATAGTTGTCTCATTAGGCATGCTCTCAATCATTGGATTAATCTTCAGTATACTTTGTATATGTATGAATATTTTACAAACAAACATACGCCAGCGAACATACAATTATTTCAGATGAAAGTTATAAGGCAATTCTTTCCTACATTAAATTTTGCAGATATATTTATTTACTGCAAATCGTTCACTTGCATTTACGTGATATGTTCAATGAACCAATTGCAAAGATTTATACATGATATCCCATATTTTGTGACATCATAATAAATTGTCACACTGAGGAACAAAATACGGTAATTGTCTGTTATATCGGAGACACATTAAAATCGGATATTTTGTGTTTTGGATGGTTCGTACTTACCAATTGTGTATTGCGGAACATAGTTGAAGGTGCCATTATGCTTTTTACACGAAAATAACTTCGATTTTTTACATTACGAGTAATTCTTTTGGTTCCTTTCTTCCGTTGCGGAACATACAATATGGCGCGCACAGCTGTGGATCATCGCGCATCGTGCTTGTGTTCTGTCGATTTGAAATGGGGTATGCAGTGTTTCCACCTTCTTAAACGAAAAATACCTACTTTCGTGTTCATTATGTCATCACAAACCATTGACGGATAGCCCCAAAAACCATTCACGATAGCCCCATGAACCATTGACAAATAGCCCCAAAAACCATTCACGATATCTCCACGAACAATTGACGGATAGCACCAAAAATCATTCACGATAGCCCCACGAACCATTGACAGATAGCCTCAAAAACCATTCACGATAGCCCCACGGACCATTTCCGGCAAGGTTAGGTTAGGTAAGCATAGTTAAAAAAAATCTCGTGAAAAAAGGCACGTTTGGAAACACTGGGGAGACCGCGTGACTTTCGACGCTCACGCCATCTGCAGGTACATAATGGAAACAACAGCATAATGTTGTCGCTTTGCACAAAATGCAAGTTTATTATATCAAAAGTGCTTATTTCTTGTTGCGCGGCATTCTACGGTGAGAAAATACCTCCACGAACTTTCAAAATGCTACGGAAACTCATTTCCGTAAGTAGTTTCTTCTGTAAAAATGAAGAAATGTGTAAGCCACACACACGTGCTTTCTCCAACTTCCTTTTACCTTTCCTTTCATCATCATTTAGCTCCACAGTATTATAATTTTAGGTACATTGCTAAGTTCAAAGTATTTCCTAGACACCAGTAAGCGAGAAACAACAGCTGTTTAAATACATACATTATTCTAGCAAATGACTTTAAAATTCACGAAACAGCAGGGGAGAATGAAGAAAAATACAATAAAGACGGCAAAAATACTAAAAAGGTCTGAAAATGCAAGACAGAAACAATGTTTTCTGCTTATGGGAAACGCACTGCCATCTGGTTTAGCATTGTTTCCAAGGGTCAGAAAAAATATGATTTTTCATCAACTTCCCAGCAGCAATGACCACGCGGTAAGCTGAAATATTAAGGTGTCATGTTTGTGTGTGGAATAACGAGCTCTGCTGTGTTGAGCTAGAGGCATCCTTATCTCATACGAGCCGCTGTGCACGTTTTGGCCTCCATACCCAGCCAGTAGATAAGATCAGCTGCAGTAAGTTCAGGGAATGACCTTGAAGACTGCAGCTTTCGAAGGTCACAATCTCTCTGCCTTTCCCAACTGTGTTATAAAAGTCCGATATTGATCTAAGACTATTTCCAATGTTTACTAACGGTCTCTTTCCACAAGCATCTCGCAGCCTCTCACAAACTCAAGACAAAATAGCTTTCCCTAACAAAAGCATATTTCCTGCTTGAAAGAAACTGTATCAGGTCCCATTATCCTTACACATTGTCCCTAAAAATCGCCGTTAATGTCGTCCAAGGTGACGTATCGTTAAAGCCTGAGTTACTGCTCCCCTGTGACCACTCGTAAAACACTTTTCACTGCGATTTTGACGTCCAAACAGAACAGGCTCTCTTCAGGATGCAGGCGTAGCTCCTTTTGTACTGAGGTTTTTAGCGTGTTCGAACTCAGCTGTTCTGGCCTACAGCGTAACGACTGTCTTCCTGGTGAGGGGAGGGAATAGTTGGTCATCAGTTTTACGGCCCTTTCCATTGATTCCTCACCTGACTTGACCTTTTTTAAACAACATTGTCGAAGTATTTCCTCCTGGTGGGAAATTTTCCGGGAACCGTTAGGTCGAAACACTTCAAGGAACCACAGCATTTGCTGAAGCAATAGCACGCACAAATAGACCATATTATTGTGACGTCACGCTGCAAGATTGAGTCCAAACAATCATCTCACGTGGGTTTGCCTTATGTCATAGCATTGAATTTTCAATTGCATGGGGTAACTATTAAAACATGACAGCATTGTGTATCCTATATCAATGTAAAGATGAGATTTCGGAGAATACCTCTACATGCCTTACAGATGAGAATGTAAAGAATAAATGGGAGTAGGATATCGAGTAAAGCAAATGCTCCTAACTGCTTCCGATCCGGAATGGCAGCCAATGGGCGGCGCCGTTGCAGTCACGTGAGGCTGTTCTTTTCCCATCATCCATAGCGGCAGCGTGACAGCACTTGAGATCGGCTGAGCTTCGGGTCGACTTCGGCTGTGCTCGGAACTGGAATATCTAGATTTTCTTTAAAAATTCATAATTTTCTTACTCCAGTTATTCTGTACCCTATTCTCCGTAAGGTATGCGTCATATATAGACGTATTCTCCGAAATGTCATCTCTACATGAATGTACGATACACATCACAATTTTGTTTAATAACTGCTACCATAATCATTAAAGCTACCCCTTGCAATGGAAAATACAGTGCTAAAATCACGTGACTACATTGTTTGGACTCAATCGTGCTCAGTTGTCAGCTGTTGACGTCACCACTTATATGCTCCATTATATAATAATGTTTCAACTTCATTATTATTTTCATTGTATTTATTTGGTAGCGTACCTGGGGTGCGCTCAAAACTACTATTTGTCGTCACGGTTTTTATTGCAAGAGATGGACAGAGATAAACGACAAAACACAATTAAGACACAAGTGAAAGATATGAACAGATCCTTCGTGCATCACATCTGGATATGGATAGGAATGGAGTAATGCCTCTCCAACCTTTAGACAAGCTGCTCGCTTGCACTGCACTGGAACCCTAACCACGACAAACACTTTATCGATCTGAGACCAAAATTTCCCTTTTCAAGGTGCAAAATATCCCGTTTTTGTTTACTACAATTTCACGTTCACACTCCTCTGGGATAATCACGACCATGAACTGACGAAATGAATAAGTTATTTGTATTTTTTATTTTTTTAAATTCACGTTGCTACTTTTGACTAATTGCAAGGATTAGGATGAGTAATGATCAGATGGAATATACTGGCACTCAGAAAGTAGTTCATCCATGCCCGGACAGGGATTCGAACCCGGAACTTCATTGTAGAGATCGAATGTCAACGACATAACTCGCTCAGCCACCGAGCAGGGGGGAACAATAAGGGAACAATCATATGAAAATGGAAGTATTCATGTAACTGTATATTCGAAGCAGATTTTGGCTCTTTTTGCGTAGCATCATCTAGCAGCTTGTACACCAACATTATTATTATAGTCTGTACAAGCTGAGATTGCTGCCACAGTTCCATATAACAGTTTAAGAGTACCATGTTGTTACTCCATTTTCTCTAACACCTTCTTATATATAAAGCCCGCGCAGACGATTTTACTTGCAACGTCATCAGTGGTAGGTTATTGATTATAACACGATACCAGCGTCGTATGAGGTGTTGAGAGCACACAAACTCCGTTTAAGACAGTTTTGAGAAAAAGTCACATTGAAATAACTTAGTATTAACTTAATAACGTCCATAAAATGGCTGATTGCAGCCCGAGACAGTTGGCTTTATGCATAGTGCACCAGAAGGGGACTTGGTACATTGATGTAGTGCCATCTGTTAGCTGTGTTGAATACTAATATGATTTTCGTAAAGTGGCCCACATTGGGAACACGGGCTACTTTTGGCTCACCTACCTAAATATGTTTAGCTATTGAAGCACAAACACAGTGGCGCCTCTATGAGCAAGAATTTGAAACTTAGGAGATATTTACTTCTAGCACTGAACTGTTGATACTTCACGCTTCTAAGTTATACCTACTCGTAACTCCATTTACGCCACTCGTGCTCGTGTTGAGATATGTTTGCACTCCTCTTCAAACGCAAAAAATACCATATTCATAGTACGTCAGTTTTCTCTCTATTAAACACACATATGCAACTGTAATGGTGATAACGTGTTATGATCCATGACCTACCGATGATGACGTTGCAGTAAACAGTCTCTGCGTAGGCCTTGTATACGTATAAGAAGGCATTGGCGATAGTGGAGCATACCAAGAGCAACTACGTCATTTCCTTCACAGTTTGAGATTTCAGTTCATCTAAGGAGCAGTTACAAAGAAATTTCACCCGGAACATTCATTAGACATGATCGCATGTCCCTCCTCCCATAGACTTCTGTACATTATGGATCAAATTCCATCAGCAGCACATGAAACCTCATGATTGATGTTAGCGTAACAGGCCTCCCGTACAGGAGGTGATTGATGAAGGGATATAAATTGGATATTTGTGTAGTGCACCTCCCACGGCGAGGAGCACGTGTTAGAAAAACAATGCTGCCACCTATCAACGAGGTTGAAAGAGTGGATTGTCTATATAGGGTCGCACGGACAGTGAAGAATTGGCAGAGATCAAAGATGCACAGGAAGCAGAGATCCTAATGTGATATTGAGTGAGGGCTTCTCATTGGATGATATAACACCTATTCTTCCCAACAGATTCCCGTTATGGTTTGCACGCTCCAAGCATTCTTGCTTCTCTTTGTTGATACTATTATCAGTAAGGCGGTTATATTGTTGTCTTGGGCAGGGATCACCGATGGTCCACCTTGGTACTGGACAATTGGTACTGTCCCGAATGCTTAATTCGCTTTTGGTCAGGGGCGTACTGGGTTAGCCAGAGGGGCCAATGCAATGTAAAATCAATAAAATTGTCCTATAGCCCTTAATATTGCTATCAAATGTTCTGGCTTCAATCCAGTTTATCTTTTCCTTTCATCAATTGCTTCCAATCATCATTTCATCCCGAATTAACAGAATTAAGTTTAAAAAGAGTGAAGTAAAATAAAAATTAAGTTCTGATAAACAATACTAGCCTCTCATTCCACTTGATCAAAACTTTTCTTCATGCATTTGTGTTGTTTTTGTAAGCATTTTCTTGCTTTGAAACTTTGTTGTTGGTTTCCGAATTGTATAACATATAACAAGCTCAAGGGGTCCAAAACCTAATCCTGGGACGGTGGTATATGCTCCTTGTTCCAATGGCCATACACCTCTGCTATTAGACATTCTTAGTGCAACAAACAGTAAAGAGACTAGTGACTTCTCAAGGTACAGTGGCGGCGATTGGGTTCCAAAACTAGGGGGGACAAGATTCCAAAACTGGGAGGGAGGGCAAAGACAGCTTACTTTCCCTCGTAGATAAGATTTAGCATAGTGCGGGGGAATAATAGCAAAAAGTGGGGGCAACTGCCCCCCCTATCGCACCCACTTTACTGGTATATAGAAAAATATAGTCTGTCCACATGCAAACGCACTGCTTTAGCACTAGCTAAATTTCTGAAAGTTTGTTATCTTTCATCTATATCAAAATATGAGCACCTATTCATTAGTAAGGCGCGTATCTAGAAATACATCCAAGATTTTCCCACTAGATGTCACTAGTATTTTCTATGTATTCATGTAATATCCACGTAGTTTTTTCTCTGTGATGGACAATGGGTTCGTTAAGTATGAACTTTGTGTTTGGCTATAGTAGCTTTAAGACATGACTTCTAAATTGTTTGGTAATAAACATATGCCCATTCTATCATGAAACTCTCTAAGACTTTTTAAGAAGTCTTTTCTGAAAATGTTGGATTCGCTGATAGGAAATTCTCCACCTCTATGGGGTAAATGCTAACTTGTAGTTGTTATAAACAACAAAAGATGGCGTGCAACACTTGCACAAGATCAACCAACGTTATCCTACAAGAAAATGCTAATTTTGGGTTCATATTGTTAGGCATAGATGGATATTATACGGCCGACAATATCAGATATATATTTTGACAGTACTGCTGCATGGAAATGACCACACTGTCTTATTTAAAGTACGAGTGCGTGTAAGATTACAATGCATACACACCATATGTATACGTGTGTGAAGAAATGAAGTGGCATTTACGTCCCATAAAAGTGTCACATCTCAATGGAAATTCCACGGTTAGCAGCCCGTTAGCGAGAATGATTTTGGCAAATGAGAGGGAAATAACTTCAAGACGTAAACGTTCATATTTCAATACCTCTCCTTCCTTCACCGGTCCTTCCATCCGTACGGTGTATCATTATCTGCGATATAAAAACGTCACGTAAGTCTTCCGCAGACATTGCCACTTAACCATCTTCATTAAGGCTTGCGATAGGTAGCATCGGAGAAAGCCAATGTAATTTATATCATCCATAAGGGTTGATAGAAAACGAACGGGAACTATTTTAAATCAATCTGTCCCAAGCGTTTTAATGACTTGTTTCCTTTTTGGACTGAGGAGTTAGAACTTTCTAAGGCCGCTGCCCCCCTTCCTCCCTCTTGTTTCAGCCTAATTTTCTCTCATTATCATCTCCGATTTCTATCTCCGAAGCGGATGCTAATTCCGCAGAACTACATCGCCTCTGGAAGATTTACAGCTGCAGATGCATTTATGTATCATTAAGGACCGATTTCGTGGTGAGTTTATGGCGCGGGAATGAGTTAAATATCAACGTTTTCGAACTGTAGACTCGCTTCATCGTCTTTCAAGTGTTTCTTGTCGTTCTTCTGTGGCTGGTGCTTCTAGTAAGACGCGTATCTAGATATATTTCGGGAATTGAAGATTTTCCCACTAGATGTCCGTAATGTTTCCTATGTATTACTATTCATGTAATATCCACGTATTTTTTTTTGTGATGGCTGCAATGTGTTCATTAAGTATGAGCTTTGTGTTTGGCTATAACAGCTTTAAGACATGACTTGTAAATTGTTTGGAAATAAACATATGACCATTCTATCAAGAAACTCTCTAATATTATTTATGAAGTATTTTCTGAAAATGTATCTGACAATATTGTTCCGTGTAAAAGGTTTGTCGCGGATCAGTGATCGATTAGTTCATTGAACTCTCCAGCCTAATTATTGCCTATTTTTGTGGGAGCAGGAAAAGGTTTATTATCCATTTTTCCTTGACTCATCTCACTCAACAGGTCGCTAGGTGCCGTGGCTTGCCGCGAGTTGATAGCTTCCTGGAGATGAGGTCTTGCTCGAGAAAAGGTTTATTATCCATATTGTTGCTGGCCAAGTGCAACAAGTGCAGATGTTTTCACCTAATTTTCAAATCAATATTGACATTTTTCATTTGCTTTTTAAATTAAACTATTTCCCAGCAGAACGCACGCGATAATACTCAAATAAAACGCCGCTCGGCGCTACGCACGTGAGTTCGTCGTAGAGCAAACCCCGCCAGGGTGCGGAAAACTTAGCCGGTTGTCATGGCAACGGTGACGTCACCTAGCGTTGGCCTTGAACGGGTGTCGCCTTCTACGTGAAGCAGTTCTCTCGTCGGAGAAAACATTGCATCCAGTGGTTGTGGCAAAATCTTTGCGTTCTCGCGAGATCTTGTTCCGCGTGTGTGTTTTGCGTTTCCTATCGTGTGTTGTGTTCATGTGTTGAGCTGTGGTTTGTACAATGACGATCCAGAATCTGATGAAAAGGCCATTCGATCAAGCAAAGGTTTTCTTCATGAAATGAACAGTTTTCAGTTCACTTTCCTGGCCGTAGTTTTCAATGACATTTTTAGTATGACTGACGTTCTTTTCGATGTTCTTCAGAAAAGATCGTTGGACATCAGTTTCTGCGTGGCTAAAATCAAGAGTACGACTGATATTCTAACGGCAAGAAGAAACGAACAATATTTCGGTACATTGTTTGAAAACACAGCCAAACTCACGAGTGTGACTACCGGAAGAGAACAATCAGAAGTTTTCCTTAATTATAGAATCCTCTACTTCGAAATACTTGATAATATTTTGATGCAAATAAGTGTTCGGTTTCAAGACTGTGACAAATTGAAGTTCCTCTGTCTTGTAGACACATCAACATTTCAGACACATTCCATTAATTTCTCCTCCGATGCACTATGCCAGCTACAACAGTGTTATCCCCAAATATTCAATAAGCCTCAGCGCCTTAAAAATGAGCTGTCTGTTTTTTACAATGATCATTTAAAGTACAAAAATTGTACACCTGAAGAAGTTCTTCATTCTTTGAGGGCAAATCGAGATGTATTCGAGGAAACTTACAAACTCTTCTCCCTGGTCGAAACAATACCCTCAACCAGTGCATCAGTGGAAAGGAGTTTTTCGTGCCTCAAGAGAATAAAAACCTACTCAAGAAGCGCTACATCACAGAACCGACTTTCATCTTTGGCGAACGTTTCAATCCAAAAGGAGCTCTTGAACGAACTTATTGAACGTCACCCCTTCCATGAAGACATTATCGATAGATTTGCAGCCCTGAAAGATAGAAGGATCGATTTGATCTACAAAACGTAGGTGAGTCAAGCATGATTCAGTTCAACTTACTATTTGTTTTTCATTGCCTATAAATGTACTTCTTCACCTGTTATTTTAGGCACGAGCCGCTACATTGTTAACGTTCAGGCTGATTTGCGATTAGCTAATGTTGAAGATTCATAACTGTGGGACCATGCATACATAGATGCTTTTACTGTCACTCAATATCCGCCGTCTTGTAAGAGTAAAAGTATAGTGCTCCCCTGTGCTTTGAAGGCGTATACGGGGTATGGAGAAAAGCCCTCTTTAGACGAAAGCATTTCCTTTAACATCTATGCCATGACCAAAATGCTACTGTGTAACATTTTATAGCATTTCACATGCAATGGCATACTCTATGTGATCAAAAGTATCCGGACACACCGCGAAACGTGTGTTTTCATAGAGGGCGACACAGTACTGCCATCTACCGCATGGAACACATAGTCAGCGAACTCGGTAGTCTGCAGAGAGTGTGAGACAGCAGTATGGGATGGTCTGAGGAACTCACAGACTTTCAACGTGGTCAGTTGGTTGGCTGCCACTTGTGTAGGAAGTCTGTGTGTAAGATTTCCACCCTCCTAAACATCCCTCTGTCCACTTTTTCCAATGTTATAGTGAAGGGATGTGTACAACCCAAAAGCGTGCAGGCCAACCTCCCATGTTCACCTCCAGAGACCATCGAGTGTTGAAGAGGGTCGTACAGCATTATCGTCAATCATCCATCGCCACCATCACACAGGAATTCCGAACTGCATCAGGATCTACTCCAAGCACCATTATTGTTTGGCGCAAGGTGTGGCAACTTGGTTTCCATGGCGGAGCAGCTGCCCATAAGTCAAACATCACACAGACAAATGCCAAACGCCGCCTCGTGTGGTGCAAGGAGCATCGAAACTGGACCATAGAACAGTGGAAAACAGTTGTGTGGAGTGATGAATCACAGTACACAATGTGGCGATCCGATGGTAGGGTGTGGGTGTGGCGAATGCCTGGTGAACGACATCTACCAGCCTGTATAGTGCCGACAGTGAAATTCGGAGGTGGCGGGGTTACAGTGTGGTCATGTTTCTCCTGGAGGGGGCTTGGCCCCCTAGTTGCTTTACATGGCAATGTCACGGCACAAGCTTACGTTAACATTTTAACAGCTTTCCTGCTGCCTACCGTCGAAGACCAGTTCGGGGTTGACCATTGTGTCTTTCAACACGACCGAGCACCCGTCCATATTGCAGGGCTTGTGGGGGAGTGGTTTGACAACAACGTCCCACTAATAGACTGGCCTGCGCAGAGTCCTGATTTGAATCCCATAGAACATCTGTGGGATGTTTCGGAATGCCGACTTCGTGCTAGACCACATCGATCCACATCAATACCTCTTCTCATTTTGGCGCTCTGCGAGGAATGGGCTGCCATTCCTCAGGAAACCTTCCGGCACCTGATTGAAAGTATGCCTGTGAGAGTGAACGCTGTCATCAAGGCTAAGGGTGGGCCCACACTGTATTGACTGTCAGTGTTCCCGATGGAGAGTTGCCCAAACTTGTACTTTATTTTGAGGTGGGTGTCCGGATACTTCTGATCACATAGAGTATTTCATGCCATTTCTGAAGAATAGGATCGGTCCTAGTTCCTTAGCATAACCAATCAAAAGCGACCACTAGGTCTGACCTTGTGAACAACAGAAGTAAATGTATAGCTCCGTAGACAAAACAACCCCGAAGACAAAAACAGTTCATGTCTCCGAAACGTCGGAATTAAAAACAGTACAATGGTTAAAATACCAATAGCCTTCAACATAGCTTCACGACTACTGACATTTTTCAACCGTCTCACTTTTTGTCTTTAATTTTGGTTATTTTCTAATTTAGACGTGTCATTTTACCGTTGCTTTGAATATATTGACATGGTTCGGCTTGCGAGCTCTGGGTTTATAGCACCAGACCGACCAGTCACTCGCAACCAGTGATGTGCGTCTACGCGTAAACATCGATAGTCTACATTCTACACGTAGACTATTTTATACATGTAGATGACGTAATCTATGTAAACAACATGGCGAAAAGTGATAACTTAGCAAAGGGCGCCGTGGAAGTAAAACAAAGTTATACTGCGTATCAGTTGCTGATGTATGAGGACAACTTCTCATACTTTTTCCTCCAAATTCGAACAGTTTCTCACGTAGGAAAGACCTAACATAGGAAATATTTCAGTGTTTTATGGAAAAAAACTAATTTTGCCTCACGACTGCCATCTGTTGTTTTTTTTCATACTATTTATCTTCTTCCATAGTTGATGATGGAAGAGAAGAGAAATTTTGTTGTAAATAGGATTCTTTTCAGTTCCTTGGGAACCAATATAGTTGAAAATGTCACTTTTCTTTGATCAAAGCCTTGAAAATTAATTTTAATGCACTTAAGATTGTCTACGTAGTCTATGTAAACTACAACCTAACGTAATCTACGCGTAGATTACGTGTAGACAACGCATGTACCCGTAAACGTATAGTGTACGGCACATCACTGCTCGCAATTCTTTAATTAGCTAATTAGTGAACAGTAAATAAGATTAACACAAAAGGAAATAAACTACTAATAATATCTAATTTTTACCTTATATTTGAAAATAAATCTTCAAATCCAATATTCACTACATCACTATAGATTTTACACTATACGCAGGGGTATTTCCAATAATCAATATCAACTTTTCTTCTTATGCTGTTGTATTTTCTTCTTTCTTTCACAGAAAATATGGTGTGGGATTACAGTAGTAACAATTAGTTTCAATAACAACTCTTCACAAGCGTACCTTTACTAGCGATTTAAGCTACTGTCTAACGTGTTTAAAAGTATTTTCTCGACGCCCGGATAAACTTTGGTCAACCGCAGGGAACTTGCAGCGCGACGTCTGATTGCACTACTGCCAATCGAGGTACTTTCTTCACCGAGGAAGTTGATGTTAAGCCTTTTGTGTCCCCAACTGCACTTTTCTCGTTCTTTTCTCACCACTCACCCCATTACAACTCGAAGACTGTGATTGGTCTTAGCATAATCACACCATGCAATGTTATCCAATGGCATTCAGGCTCTTACCCGCCTAGCTAGAGCTTCTATTGCGACACTGTATGCAATCCATTGTCTTAGAGTGCGCGTCAAATCTCCTGCATATGGCGATAGCCAATAGCAGCGCACTGCAGCGGTGCCATGTCGAAATCTCACACGGAAAAGAGACAGCGTGGTTGAGCGAAACGCCTTGTCAAGGAGAGCACAGCAACGCCGCACGTCTGTGATTCGCTGGTGCTGTTCAAGGCCATATGCAGGAGATTTGACGCCCACTCTAGTGGTTTACCTTTGCTAGGATCACGGCTCAGTACATGTAACTAAACACGCTCACTGAAACCAAACACTCTTCCTACGCACAATTTCTGTTCCTCGAAATCACCCTTTCGTCCTACGTGTGCGTTTATTATACGTTACCCAAAATAATCGGTCACAATATCTTATTTTAAACCATACCTGATATGATCATCCTGAAAAGGGGTCAGAGGAGGACCACGCCCCCCACTGGAAATTGACTAGCAGGCGATTGACAGTTTGGAAATTCGAATTTTGATCGTGTCTCATGAAGTGCCAACCAGTAGAAGCTCTTGGAACCTGGATTTCTGCAGGCTACCTTGGCTCTGACGCTTCGTCGCACGGTCAGAATAATCCCCTGATGAGTTGTGTGTTGTCTGTCGTGTCCTAATATGTGTCGCCTCAGAACTTCAGCTGTTTTCATAGCTAGGGAGGAATCAGTCATCAGAAACTTCTCTCACTTCTCACTCTTTGTTTTATTTTGTAAAACTTATCAAGTATTTCGTTCTTGAAAAGTGGCTTTTCCTCAGTAGCGGGTGCAAACTCAAGATTTTAAATTTCAACCACCAGTCAATGAATTAAATTTTCATTAAATATTTAGTACACAACATATTTACATATGCATATTGATAACGAACATTTCGTCAAAGGGTGAAAAATGATAAAAAGAGGAGAAAAACTGGTGATATGGAGCTTTTAATTAAATTGTGTGTTTATTATGTGAAGGTGATTTTGAAAAGGAATTACGATTGACTTTTCCCTGTATCTTAATTTATCGCTTCATTCAATTTCCTTGTTGTTTTGGTATTTTTGCTATTTTGCGTAGATTTTTCAGTAATTTTAGGCTAATTACGATGATTGGGATGAAAATGGTGAAGGGACATTAGCAAAGTGCACAAAGGTCAGTTTCCTTTATGCGTTAATATTCTAATCGAAACTGGACCTACAGTTTAAAGTGGAATCTCAACCACCAAGAAACCGCAACCATTTGTTTATCTGCCAAGGGAAAGACCCCTAGTTTCCCCCTAGATTTATCACCCCTCCCCCCAGTTTTGAGACCCAATCGCCGCCACTGGGCGGCAGTGTAATGACAATGCTATCAGGGAAGACACCGACCGGGATTTGAACACGAAACCTTCGTTTTCTGACTTTCGAGGCTGTAGTCCGCTACTATCCAAAAGTGAAGCATAAGATGTCCAAAACATGTCCAAAAATGATCCACAGTATGTCCAAAACATAGCCTTCCTGGATATCCTATGGATATCCCCTGGACTGACATATGGCTGTCTAGGGGATATCCAACGGATGTCCTCTGGATATCCATAACTTCGGCATGAATAGCCGGATGATATCCATTGTGAATACTGCGTTGAAGATACCGCATGAAGGATTCGGGATGCATGTGTTGACGTCACTCGTCTACAACTACAAAATCCTTAGAAGGCCTGAAGACGATTTGTTACTGGTGATATCGAATTCCCGGGTATCTGTAGAAGCTGTCTTGTATTTGCAATAGTAGGTGCCTTGAAGAAAGAAGGTATTGAATTCCGGATCGAGTCCCGACCTTGTCGTTGATGTTCCCTTGTAACAGTTTCATCTACTCATCGTTCATCTTCATCACGACGGTTAGCAAAAAGTGACGGATATACAACGTTAATTAAGAAAACAATGGGAGCACCTAATTTCAAACTGGCAACACTGCTTTTTGGGTGGTACTTCAAGTTGCACTGAGGGTGAATTAAATTGATAGAAGGAGCTATTCTTGGAAATCATTTCCCCCTTCGCTGCACTGCCCTGAACTGCAACCAAAGGATCTTTCACGAAATAATTTCTTGCAAGCAGAGAGAGAGAGGGAGGGATTGAGAGAGGCAGGTGCACCGAATGCCTCTCTAACAACATGCACGGCTTCAGATAAATTGAGCCTCGGGAGCAAAGCTTTCGCGAGATTTATGGAAGCAATTTCACCTTTGTGCTGGAGCCTATGGAAAAGGCGCTCCAGTCACGAGATAATGTGGAGGAAGGTGTGGCAGCTCAATGCACGTGCAGGGTCCTTCCCATGCGTGTGGAAGAGGGCGTTGGATGTCACCAGAGGGCTCCTGGTGGGCGTCCGGGGGCTGCTGAGGCACTGGCGTAATTGTCCTGGATTTGCAGTTTGAGGTCAGTAGCGACTTCAATAGAACTGTTTTCTTCAAGAAATAGGCTGACCATATAGTAAGGCCTGAAAAAGTGATTGTCATTTTTGTGTTGGAAACACTCACCGAACGATTACATCGTAGCTGTTATCTTGGGAATACTGAATTCAAAATATAGATTTACGGGTATTGGAAGGATACAAACAACAAGACCTATACTCTGTCCAGCTTATCTCTGGAGCAAGCGAACGAAAACTAGTCTCTGCGCAAGTAGTGACGCGAGGCGACTCTACCAATGAACACGTAAGAGTGAATGGGATTGCGTGGAGGGGTAAGCGACTGCAGGTGCATCCGCGTGTACTGCTTCCCTCTCCCTATATGATTCCCCCATCTCTGCCGCTATGTATGACCTTGCCCCAGAGATACTACCACGAAAATAGTAAATTATAAGAAAATAACACAAAATCTATTGGGATTATCCAGAGGCTATTAGCTATAGGTATCAATAGCTATAATAAACCATTAATTTTGTGCAATAACATGGGGAGATACTAATAAAATGCTTTTTAATTATAATTATGGATCATATCATCACATTTAACAGAACAGGAATTTACAGAATTAATTTTCCACATTCATCCCATTAGGTAGTAATAAATATAGGAAATTGTTTATCTTTAAATAGCAAATTGACATGCTTATTTTATTCTGCCATCTGGTGTAATAATAAGTAAACATATATTATTTGATTTTTTTCATCTGAAGGAAACAAGTTATAAATCCAGTTTCCTTTGCTTTCGTATTAATCATGCATTTAAGTTTATTTGACTCTGTGAACAGCCGCCCCTTAAACCTCGACTGTGGAAACTAAACTGGTATAATTTGACTCGTAAACTATCTAAGTAGAATCATTCCTTGTTTTATTCATACATTATATTTTTAGTGACCCTTCTCCATTAATCTAGAAAGAAATATTTCAATTTACTATGTACACGTATGTATTGACGTTTTGTACACTCGTGTCCTCCCGTTTCGCCTTATTGCGTTTTAACCTCCCCCAATACAATTTCAAGTGATTAATGTGACACGAACTTTCTAAGGCGAAACGGGGACGTCCCATTTCGCCTTACACACAAAACATTTCACACCCGGGGAATATTATCGACTTGAACGTGTGCTAGAGAAGCCACTGACACCTGTTCCAAAGGTGTACAGGTATGTGTACGAACGATTATTTTTACGAACAAATTTTAGGTTAGGTTAGGTTAGGTGAGAATAATGACCATGTCGATAATATTCCCTGGTGGATTTTTTTTGTGTGTAAGGCGAAACAGGATAAGGCGAAATGGGATGTCCCGTTTCGCCTTAGAAAGTTCGTGTCACATTAATCACTTGAAATTGTATTGGGGGAGGTCAAGACGCAAAAGGCGAAACGGGACGCGTATTTACAACCCCTATAGTACTGCAGAACCTCCAGCGATATTTGGCTTCTGATTGGCTGCCATTCCGGAAGTTAATGCAGCGTTCCTTCAAGGTGACGCTAGATGGCAGGGTTCAAATTAACAGTGCATATTTCAAATATCCATTCCAACAAGTTAAGAAACCCATTTATACTAAGGTCGATATTTTAGCACAATTATTTAAATCAATGTCTTAGAAGACAGAAATCAGAACTCATCTTGAAGTGAATGATTTTTCTATTTAAAGTCACATCAGTGCAAACATTGTAACTACCAATGACAATTGAGAAAATTATGTACGTTCAACGTATATCATTTTAAACATTTTATTTATTATATAAGCGTATATTTCTTAACATAATTTCGACAATCTGATTACAAACTTTATTACTATACAATCACGAGTCTTATTTTTCCATACGAAGAAACAAGGAACAATGGACACGGAACATAAACACTTCCGGTGCACACAGCCAATAAGAAAGCTTTATATACCTCTGGTTCTGCAGCACTATCGGGTTTGCAAACGGGACGTAATCTGTACACTAAGCCCCTTCCAATAATTCGAATAATGACTGTATGAATTTTTATTATCCCAGACTATCATCTGCAGCAGTAGATGTAGGGGGCGGGGTTACTTTATCTTAGTACACAAAGCTTAGCATTAAGAGGCCATAGTGCGGTGGCATAAGGGGGGGGGGGCAACTGCTGCCCTAATCGCCGATACTGTCTGCAGATATTTGAGGTAGCGTTAAAGAATAGCCTGCTAGTTTTTATACAGTACAGTACTTAGGAAATCTTAAATAGACTGAGGACAGGGGTGTCATATTGTAAAAGGAAAATCTGAACAAATGAAGCTGTACTACAGCGAAGATAAGTTTTGTGGTTGTGATGAACGTCAAAACCCTGGACAGTTACTAGAATGCTGAAACTTAAGTGAACGTTCCAATATGGATGATTTAATTGCTATCCAAGCTGCTGAATTTCTAATGTCATTCTTTTAAATTTTTGTCAGTTTTCATCTAATGGCACTGTGTACTTCGAAAATAAATAAGTCCTTTTCCAACTACTTTAGAATTCAGAATCTCTATCAAAGCTAGAGGGCGTGTGCGTTCTTAAACTGCAGTTTTATGCTCTTAAAAAAGAATCTCAAACTTTCAATTTTTTTTCAATGAATTTTGATTATTCTAATTCATTTTACCATTTTGTGTATATTTTAAATTTGCATAAACGCGAAATACAGCAATTTCTGAACATTCGGTGTTAGCTACAGGCATTTTTCATGTTTTTTGTTTCAACTAATTCAATTACTTTTTATGGAAAAGAGCCATTTTGCATTGAAATGTTCCCATGTTTGTCACGTGATAATGTTTCGTTTAATGGCAATTTTGTGGTGACAAATCTGTGAGTACGTCGGAGTTTTGTAAACCCAGAAATGTATTTATCGCGTTTCAGCAATTGCAATATATCTTGTGCTGTTCATTGTTATTTAAAGTAAACGAATATAGATATATATCGCAGCGGTCGTGTAGACAGTAGGGCGTCTGGCTGATATGCGAGAGACCGGGTTCCGGGTGGACATATCCTACCATGTATCTTTGTCTTTTATTGTACTTTTCTCTGGTTGTCTACCTCTTTTTATTTGCCAGCCCCGTGGCGGAGTGCTTAGCACACTGCGCTACGACGCCAGGGGTCCCGGGTTCGAATCCTGCCTGGGCATGGATGTTTGTGAGTGTCTTCATCAATTTCATAATGTTATCATTCATCCCCATCTTCGCAAATTAGCCAAAAGTGGCACAAAAAGCGAATTACAAACAAACAACAAACCAACCAAACAACCAACCAACGAACCAATCTTTTTGTTTCTACCATCTCTTGTTTCTTTCTTCCGTGATCAGTTTCTCTTCTTTTCCTATCACTTTCTCATTGCATTTCTTCTGTCATTCTATCTCCCTCTTTATGTAATATGTTTTCTTCCTCTCCATCTCTCTGTTGTTCTCTCTTCATTCATCTTTTTCTCTCTTCCATCTTCAATTTTTGTCTATTTCTACAACGTTCTCTCTTTATTTCTGCTCCAGTTCTACATCCCTCTCTTTATCTATCTATCTCCTTCATCTCCTGTTTCTTTATTTCTCCCTCCAATTCTCTCTCTCTCTAGGTCTTCCATCTTCACTTTGTCTCTTTTTATCACGTTCTCTCCTTATTTCTGCCTGCCATTTTGTATCCTTCTCTTTATCCCTCTAGGGTTTTCTCGTTCTCTTCTCTCCCTTCCATCTTCAGTTTTTCTCTTCCTCTCAAGTTCTCTATTCCTGCCTCTTTCTTCCATCTTCATTTTCCCTCTCTTTCATTACTTTTGCTGTTATTCTACTATATACCTCCGTGCGTGTGTGTAATATAGAGTATATTTTTTCAGTTAGTGACTCTCGCATTCTCTTAACAATCAGTATCTGAGATACGTCACCTTCACCATGATCGAGATCGAAAATGTGTGGAGCGCTGCATTCATATCTCCCTATGCAAGCGGAGTAACTTTCACAATAACTCAGGTGAATTTATTTCGAAAGTAGAACAATATTTATTTTTCAAGATCTCGTAAATATCATTTCTTTAATGAGTGGGTGAAGTTTCCAACTTCGCATTCAGAGAGGAGCACCGATATTTTTATGCATCCTTCATCCCAGCCTAGGATCATAACTTCATCCTTATCGTTGAAGCTAATCTGAAGCTTACAATGCGAAATGTTCCGCAGCTAAATACACAGGCAGACCTTCCGACAACTAGAACCGGCCCAAGGTAGAAGTTATTCGTTCATTAAATACATTACTCGTAGCGTAGACTGCATAGGGAATTAATTACATTCGGTAGATGCTGGCAAAGTAGCTTTGTCCGTGCTCATCATGCTGATGGGTGAATGGATTTAGAATCCTTCGAGAGCCATGCAAATTGATTTTCCTCCATGTCGTATTCAATTTGTCGAAACTATATTTGGATCTAACAAGATATCATTGCTGTTTCAACAATTTACGTTCCTAGACTTCCACATCGATTATCACAAAAGAAATTGTGGAAAAGCAGTGGCTGTTTGCGATTTTATTTCGGGGCTGGCTAAGTTATTGTGTTGTTTTCTTTTTAGCGTCTTTTGGTTCAGTTACGATTGCTAGGCAACGTAGGAGGACAGAGGAAACTCTATTGGTAGCAGAAGAGGACGAACAACATACGGACGGGCAGGCCCGCACTCAGGATTTTTTGGAGGGGGGGAGGCCAAGCCCGAAACCTTGGTTTTATATATATATATATATAAAAGTGTCATGAAATATGTCAATTATTAAATAATTAATTAATTTATTTTTATATATATATATATATATATATATATATATATATATATATATATATTTATAAACTATCAAATTAATTCCTTTAACGACTGGTTCAAAATGTCAAGAAATTAGAAGATAGGTGAAATGTTTTTAATAAGTGTTAGAAAGTATGGAGCAGAATCCTGGAAAGTCACAACTGAAATCACAAATAGACTACAAGTTTTTATTAACAGATGTCTCAGGAGAATATTAAATGTACATTGGCCAGAAGTAATCACAAATCAAGAACTTTGGATACGAGCATCAGAAGACCAGATTAAAAACCAAATTAAAAGAAGAAAATGGAACTGGATAGGACACACACTAAGGAAAGCAGACAACACAATTGAAAAACAAGCACTTTACTGGAACCCTCAAGGTGCTAGAAAAAGGGGAGACCCAAAAGTTCATGGAGACGTACTGTTGAAGAAGAAGGAAAACAACAGGGGAAAAGTTGGAAAGAAATGAAGAAGATCGCATGCAACAGAGTGAGATGGAGACACTTCGTGGATGCCCAATGTTCCAATAGGAACTGAAGGAATTAAGTCAAGTAAGTGAAGATATTATTTAATTATTGCTTTTTATTAAGTGTGTGTTATTGTTCACATCTGCAAAATCGATTGCAAATTAAAGACAACTAGGGGTGGAGGGACAAAAAATAAGAAACTTGAAGAAGACATTTGTTTCCTATTAAATTATCATGTAACATCACGACGAAAGGAGGTGAGAAATGGAGGAGAAATGACAGGTCGGTCTAATTTCTGTGTTCCAGGGGCCTAGGGTGACAATGACAACCACCTTCGCAGCTACGGCTCCATTTCTTACTAAATCAATTTGATATAATTTTAAAATCTTATATATGACTGTAGAAGTACTTTTTTACCCTATGCTGTCACCAGCCCTAAAGAGAGAGAGAGAGGGAGAGATAGATGTATGCAACATTCACACACAGGCTGACATCATTCTTTGTTATTCCTTCTTTGTATGTGTTTATGATGTTATTCTTAGTAAAGTATGTTTGAAGTCCAAACTATTGTCGGGACGCGCTAGCAAGCGGCGTGGGACCACCCACTATGGTAGCGACGCGCTGTTGCCGGATTGACCTACTTCAGGAATTTCGCTAGCCCACAGAAACATGAGGAAGGCTGAACTACTGGAGCTCCTTATGTTACACAAACCCCAGTTCCTTATAAGTAGTTGTATTTGTGGTGGGATAAACCCACGAAAGTATGAACCCCCCTCTGGCAGATTTGTCTACACTTAAAACAGGCTCAACATGCCCATATGAGCTTTTTGCTCAAGTGTGGAACCCTGCCTAATCCAAGATTTTTGTAAAAAAGCCCTCATGGATTCCATGAGAAAGTATGACCCCCCTCAGATTGATTTGTCTACACTTACAGAAGGCACTTCTGTGAGATTGTTGTCCATAATCCTGTCAAAAATATGCCCCTCCTCATATTTTTTTTGACCACACCTGAAACTACGCCAAACGTATTAACACACACCCACACCCACCCACACCCACCCACACATATTTACTTCCGGTCCACTTCCGGTCCACTTCCGGTCCACTTCCGGTCCACTTCCGGTTTGAGTTCAATTGGCCACCAGGCTCAACTTATATATCTAATATTAAAATAATGTAATTATTCTAGAATTGCTCCGTGACTCTCTCATTTCTTACATCATAAACATATGATTTTTCACCTATGAGAATGACACTACAAATGGTGTCATCAGGTAATGCCTCGTGGAATTCACAGATAATTTTAATGTTTGTCCTGTCATTCACCACAACTTGTTTTCTTTTTGAGGTGTTGATGACAAACATGGGTCTCCGTGTTTTGAATTCATCTGGTGTGTAATACATGTCAGTATTGCCTGTAGTGACTCTTTTGAAAGCCGAAAATGCCTCATATAATTTGAGGAAATCATCCTTGGAAATGTCTAAATTGTAATTTTCTCTAGGAAAAACCTCATTTCTGCCATTTTTAAGATATATGTTCTTGATGTTGCAGTTATCAAATTTACTTGAATTTTTTTCCTGATTGTTGTGTCTTCCAGTCTGAAACAATACCACTACAAAATCCGGCATGTCGTATTGTATGCTGGAGAATGAATTTGTAGCATCAAACTCATAATATGTACCAGTTGCGGGCTTCTGTACACATTGATATGTATAAAATTGCAGAGGAACCTGTGGATTTTTTAGGATGTCAGCTTTGTATTTAAGAGCATAGCTGGCTTCATACTCAACAACAGGGATTCTTAACTCCATAGTCTGAATAATGCATTTGCCCTCATCAGGTAGGGTATTGGGCAGAGCTTCTCCTGTAGGGTTTATTGCACTGTACCTCATCAAAGCATTATTATCATTTGCAGCTCTTCTAAATGTAATTCTTAACCCACCCTTCCACATAATTTCTTTGTAATCCGAGAAGAATCCTGGCAATAGGCGCATGGGGAACAGCACTGTGTGATTCTTAGATAATATCTTATCACCAGCCTCAAATCCACCTATTTTGTAGTAAGAAGCCTCTGTTTTGGATAATTTTAATGTAGCCAAAGCTGTGGAGGTAATGCCGGGATAATCCACTCTGTTTATAACAACGCCATGTTTTCTGATCTCAATTTCAGAGAACAGATGCGGCACAAAATTGTCTACCAATCTTATATTTGAATTTGCCGGATAATCTGTTCCATCGAGCTTTACAACATCAAATTTGATGTATAGATCTGCTCTGTGGGGGTGTATAAAGCCGTCCCCTACATCAAGATCAACCTCGATTTCTGTGTTGGGTTGATTTAAATTTGCAAATGTCCTCCTGTTTGGGGGGAATGATTGTAGCTCATAACTCTCAATATTTTCCATTGTATGTATTTTTATTTAAATGTTAATCTCTATGATAGCAGTTGTTGTGGCTCCAGCAAAATCAACTAATTCTTCTTTTTCATTAGTGACCATCAATTCAATGTAATCTATTCTATTATGGCACACGGGAAAATATAATGTTGGGGATGGATTGTAGATGATAGGCTCCATGAATTCGGAATTAGGTTTGAATGTTGCAATGATGCCGGTTTGTTTGTGAGTGCCTATGCCATTTGATTTGGTGATCATACCCTCAGCCACATTACAGTGAATATTCAGAGTCTCTATGGCTAAGAATTTAGGTATATTCATAGCAGTGTGTTTGATGCCTGCTTCAAGTTTTGTGTTGTTCTCAAAGCCTAACAGCTCTCCCTCCTATAGTACCCAGATCCACTGTTTCCGTGGCAGATACAATCTCTACTCTGTGAGTGACAGAATTTTGACTTAACACTACACCTCTGGGTAACTGAGCATTTAGAGTGGACAGATTATACTGCCCTGGAGTGATGACAATTTTTTGATCCCCTACTGCAATTTTGTTGTTGTGGTGCGTAATATTAGGTATCAAGTACATGCCGTAAAATGCTCTGAGAGCTATTGTTTTGGGATACACTATGTCATCATGTAATTTGAGTTTCAATATTGAATTTTGGCTGGTGAGATGGAATACCCCCATGATGTTTTAAATACCACAAGGCCTTTTGAAAATTTTCAATTGATGGTTTATTTATTTGAGACATATATCTAAGAACAGATAAACACAAATGTCCGCAATTAACATCTTTGAAGTTTTGAACACGGGCACTATTGTAATAAAGATTAGGTGATTTTAGATATTTTATTAAATTTTCAGGTGGAACACCTCCAAATGAATCAAACACAAATGCCTTATTGTTTAAATATTTAAGATAACAAATCCAGTGAGTGCCCTGATTTTTGTACTCATCCAAATTAACAATGCCACACTCTTTGTTGAGTGGTTGTTCCGGTAAAGAATCAGACATGTACACACCTCTAAAATGTTTGATGCCCAGTGGCTTGATTAAAGCTTCAATATCTTGGTTTGTAAGCGGCTCTTGTTTTTTTTAAACTTATTCATGGCTCTCTTAACACCTTTGCCTTTTTTCTCCATGGCCAGGTTATGTCGCTTCTGCTCATCTAATTCTGCCTTATTCTTCTTGGCATCTATTACTGTTTTTGCTTTGGCAGCTGAACCCCCAGCCAAGCTCCCCACAGCCCCGAGAGCAGCTAAGATGGCAGGGATAGTAAATATGAAACCCCCCACATGTGATTTTTTTCTTGATTGCTGTAATTTTTTTAATTGGGGGGTGCTAAGCAACAATTTCATACCATGTCCCTTTGCAATACAAGAGCTTTTTTTCTTGCGCTGCTTTTTGGTTAAAAGACTATCAATAGGCCCAAGAGATTTGAGACCTGCATAAGGTATTTGATACATAACACCCTTTGCCTTCATTGTAGGTTTATTATATACATATTCACAACCCCCACCCCAGTTTTTGTTTGGTGCTCATAGCTATGGTGGTTCCCAATGCTGCTATTTTTTCACTTAAAGAAGCATCTTTGCTTACAAATCTGCCAAATGCAGCCTCTTCTAATTTCTTGTCTGCAACATGTCTCTTGTCAAGATCAGAATCTGTGTTGTATGCTATGTCATGGTCTCTACAAGCAGCATCTAGGGGATTAACACCAGGGTCCCCTCTGTTTAATCTATGGTCCAATTTTGTACCGGGACCACAATACTGATAGCCTGGAATGTGTAGTTCAAATGGCAGCTTGTTTATAATGTCATTAACCAAGCCCCGACCCTCAGAAATATTCCAAAATTTAGGGGGTAGAGTATTAATAATTTTTATAAGATATCCAATCCCCTTAGTGTCATTCACTATAAAATTAGACAATTTTGTGCTTATCATGTCCATAATTCCAACCTTTTCATTGTAAAAATTGTGGTTGCCAGCATTTTCCTCCCCAGCTATCACCAGCAACCTATCTACAAGTTTCCTGACATCATCAACCCACACAAATTCTTTAGGCAGGGTGTTGTATTGTTTGATTCCACTGCCAGTCTTGATCTGTGACCATATGGGCTTGATTAAATTGTTGTATTTTGCCCCACTGCTAGACTTGACTCTTTTTTGTGTGGGATCATTGTTCTGGTATAGAGCATCTGATTTTATTAATATTTCTTTGTAATAATCATAATCTTGATCTGTATAGCTGCCAGGCCTTTTCCTAGTCATCAGTTCCCACAACCCAGGTGTGCCGGGGTACTTAACAAAAGCACCTTTTTCTCCGAGACGAGATTCTGAATAAACAATCAGATCATCCCCCATAAAAGTTACTCTGAAATTGCCAATTCTATGTATGATACTGCCATCAAGCTCTGTGTCAGCATATAAGCCAAACACCTCATCTTTGTTGTCTTTAGGTGTGGTTAAATATTTTTGAGCAAGAAGACCCAATTCAATAGGATCCTGAGTAGCTTCAATTCTTCTAGGAGCAACAGGACTAGGTGTATGAATACTGGAAAGTGGGGTGAATGGATAATCTAATATGTTTCTTGCAGCTACAGGTACAAGCTCTGTGATCAAATTTTGATTTTGCTCTGTAACAGTTTTGATATTCTTACCTAAATTATTAATAGCATCAATGACAGGCTGTTCTGCTTGTTTGTGTTTTTCATAAATTCCACGGTTCTCTGATTTCCATCCCTTAAATCTTTTTACAAGATAATCTCTTAATTTAAGATCATCGATGATTGGTCGTTTCATGGTTGTTTATTTATGTCTCAACGTCTAGAAAATCGTTGATTTTATTTCTGTATTTGCCACTATTGGGTGTTCTTGTCATATCAATTGTGACAAACCCATAACTGTCCTGGTTCCAGCACCTGCTGCAAAACTTGGAAAAATCATTGTAGCTCAAGTCCCCACCTACATATTCATCATGTATGTGTTTGAGGTTGGTATGATCTTGATGAAACACACATATAAAATTGCTGTTGTCTCGGATCAGTTGCTTCGGTATTTTAGAAAAAGTCTGTGCCAGGTAGAAGCAATCAATGTTTTTGTGCCGGCCCTGTGTAAAGAAGTTTCTAACCTTGTTTTGATTATCCAGTATAATGTCATCAAACACAACAACAGAATTATCGAGACATTCGTGAAGTGGCTTAACATCTGGTTCAAAAGTGGCTATATCCAGTCCATCATATAGCTTCATCAGCTGCTGATATTTTAATTGTTCCAAGCTCTTAGAGAAGACATACAAGTGCCTGTTTTTCCAGTCTAACCAGTTGGGTGCCAATAAAAAATTATCAACCATTAGTGTAGTTTTACCACAAGCAGATGGCCCAACAATAAGACACCTAATATTATCAGGCAGCAAGTTGCCATTTCTCTTATTCTGCTGTTCAGGTTCTGGCAGCCTTTTTATAACATCCCAGGTGCTCATATTATCACTTTGTCTGCATCGATCCAGCTGTTTTCCGGATGACCCAGCCATTTGACAAGTAACTTGTTGCCTTTTCTGCGGATTATTTTTTCTATGAGATATGTGTCAGGCTGTTTAGTTTTGCTGAGCTCTTGTTCATAGAACCTGCCTTTGAGAATTTCTCCTCGGTGATCTTTTATTATATATGTGTTAAGGGTCCCGGGTTTAACTTGAACCACTGTAAATAATTCGGTGCTCCAGTTTCTTGTAAAGCCTCTTTTGAATAAGTGCTTATATTTGCTGATTCTTACTTGATCGCCCACCCTGTATTTGGCCCTTCTTGTTGTTGGCTGATATTTAGGATAATAAACAGTCCTGATCAATTTTTGCTCATCAGATGAAGTTACTTCAGAGGGTTTCATGTTGATTGTGGAATGAACCGAGTTGTTATATTTATGTAGAAGTTCTGGAAGAATATTAATCCATTTATAATTACCTTGAAGTGTAAATTGTTTATACATAAGATTTTTTAAGGTTCTGTTGAATCTCTCTACAATTGAGGCTTTAAGATCACTGTAACTCGAGTAATGTTTTATTGACTGGCTTTTAATAAATTGTTGGAACACAGAATTATAAAATTCTTTGCCATTATCTGTTTGCAAATAGTGCGGGGATCTTCCACTCTGATTGATGATTGTCCTGATGGCTTCTGTAACACATTTTCCAGTCTTGGATTTGAGTGGCACAGCCCAGGCAAATTTTGAAAATGTGTCTATTACAGTGAGTAGATACTTGTAGCCCTTGTTGATTTTGTCTAAGTTTTTCAACTGTCCACTTGACAACTCAATCAAGTCGCTCTGCCATAAATCATCTATGCCCTTTGTGACTACTGGTAGTCTCTTATAATTATGTCTGGCTTGTCTGTGTAATTCATCAACAACTAGACATAATATGTAAACAAGAATATTGCAACTATGGGGTGTTCAGCAGCTGATACTACAGGATTTTCTAAATATAATTTGTCCCCTATTTGTATTTTAAATTCCAGAGAGCCATCATCTTCAGTATAGGCTGTTTCTAATGTATTGGGATCTGTAAAATCCTCTAATTCTACACTGGTGATTTTTATTTTGTTGTCAGCATTTGTTATTGATAAGGTAGGGTAGTGGTGTGCCTGTGGTTGAAGCCAATATTTGATCTTGATTGGTCTCAGTGTGCCTCCAACAAAAAACTGGTAATAAAATTGTGCAGGGGACAGCATATATATTTTGCCTCCTGGTGTAAATGGAGAATCATATTCTTTGTTGGGGATGCTGTACAATTCAAGAATTACTGTATGTTTTGGATTCTCAATTATGCCTGTTATTTCCTTTTCTGCTGTAAGCAATCTGCTTGTTACAGATTCAAGGTGCTCATTGATGGTCCTAACAACATCATCATGGCCTGGCTTTATTTTTATGTCCACGACAAGTTTCTTGTATTGTTGCACAATCTCTTGAAGCTGGGTGGCAAAAACAGACAGAGCATTTGCTTGATTGGATTCCATGGTCCCTAGCTGTTGCTTGATATTAGCTACAATTTGTTGCAAATTTTCAATAACTGCCAATTTTGAATTTTGAGCAGTAAGATCATGGACCTGTCTTCTGATATCCTCAAACAGGGCATGCAGTTCATTAATATGTTGATTGGTTGGTAGAGTGGCCACTGTCTGAGTGAGTTGTTTGATCTCTGCTTGGATATTCTTGATATCTTCTGATTTCAATATGCGATTCACTGCCCTCTTAATATTTTTAAGTTCCTGTGATGTGGGAAGATTTGATACTGTATTTTGCAAAAATTCAAGTGCCAATTTTACATTGTTTAATTCAGAAGCATCAGCCACATTTTGCATAGCATTTTGGAGCAGGGCTATATCTGCCTGAGAGGGTGTTGATTGTTGTAAAATTTCAAGTTTTGTTTGGATATCATCGATCAAGTGATGAAAATGTGATAGTTCAGATTCAGTGTTGAGGTTTTCAAGCTTTGTGATTTGTTGCTGGACACTAACAAGGGTATCTACAATTCCAGGCAATCGGGATTCTAGTACATTTGTCAAATCACTTTGCACTGCTGCTATTGTACCTTCAAGATGGGTTATGGAACTTTGAATTTTTCCAAAATCTTCATATGTTTCAAGTTGCAGCTTAATATTTGCAACACTCCGAGTTATTGCATTCAAAGCATCAGAAGATGGCAAATTGTTCATAAAATTTTCAAGTGTCTCAATTTTTTCTTTAACCTCGGCTATGGCATTGTGCAAGGGATCTAGATTAGGTATCTGGAGTGATTGAATCTGTTCTTTTAGAGTGGAAATCACTAGATCAAAATCTTCTTGTGATTTTATGCTTTTGACAATTGTTTGGAGCTGTGTCTGGACATTATTTATTTGCTCTTCCAATTGATGTTTCAATTGCTCAGAGTTGTTAGCCTGGGTCTTAAATTTGGCTTGAAGAGCTGCTACAGCTTCTTCTAAACTTTGAAAATTATCTAATGTGGCCAAATCAGTATATTTCTGAAGCAATAATTTGAGTTCAGAATCAATTTTAAGAAGAGGGTCCATGCATTGTGATTGCAAATTTGTAATTTCTAATTGAAGACTGGCATTCAGTGTGGTCTGTAAAGCTTGTAAATCACTTCTTAATTTCTTGACTCTGACATCAAGCATCAGAATCTCATCACTGTGATCTTCATGCCTTGTGTGGCCAAATATATCATTAGGCATTTTTGTTTTAATGGTTATTTATTATAGAGTATCTGATTCTTAATTCTATAAAAAAAGGTATAAGCTTGTCATATGATCCCGGGACCTCAATATATAAGCAGTCACCAGCAGAAACAGTATATACAGTGCCAGAAATCATGTTTGAGTGCTTAATTCTATAAATATTTCTCCCTACTGAAATTTTAACATCACCCTCAGGGGTTGTAATAAATTGCAATTGACCACCTACAGGTAATTGGTAATGATTTAAATTATTGTTAAATATGTACAATGTTTTACCTGTTTCATCATTATTATCTGTAAGTATGCTGTTCAGATGAATAATTAACAAGCCACTCAGTTTAGACAGCATATCAGGAGAGGCTTGTGGTGTTGGCAGCTCCATAATAGCCTGTTTTTTGAACCCAAATAAGTTCATAGGCATGTTTATTTATTTCAAATCATGCTCTGGAATTGGGCATTGTTTGCCATTTTTCAAATCACAATGCCCCCAAGGTAAAGTATGTATGCCACATGATAAAATGCATCTCTTATCATCATGTGGGTCCAGAGCCACTTTTCTTACAATATTTGAAGTCAGCAAGTGATCCACACTCTGGATTCTGGATTCTGATGTTTTGATTGAATTCTGGGATTTGATGCAATTTTCATAATCTTCAAATTGGAGATCTTTTTCAACAGTTACTTTGCCAATGCCCTTGGCCTTTTTGGCAACAGCGCCACTACATGTTTCAAAAGTGTACATCTTGGCACTTAACCCAGCAAATTTCACAATAACATCACCACATGTCTCATCTTTTAACTTCCCAGGCACCTTTTTGTTGTGGGGTTGAATTATTGTATGTTCACTGGTATCAAAATATTTAAACAATTCAGGCTGTGACATATCTTGATAAACATCTTCTGTTTGAATATCAAGAATAAAACTATCCGTATCCATGTACATCAGTTTTACACGATCACCATAAAAAGGTGTCAACACATCATAATACAATGTTAACATATGTAATTTGGACGATTCCAATATTGCAGCCCCTACATAAATAGGCTTATCAAATTTGATCTTTGTTTTTTTCATGTTGAAAAGTGCCATGTGCTCATCATAAATTCTTCTGTAATTGAAATTAGGCTTTGCAACCAATTTTTTGCTCAGGCTGGGGTCAGTAATTATTTTAACATCGGTATGTTTTCTGACATTTTCAATAGTTTTGCCATATACAGAATTCACCATCAATTTAAACAAGGCCTTATCAAATTGGCTCTTTGCAGATGTTCGAAGCTCTGTGTTTGTATCAATGTATGGTTTCAACCATCTTGAGTGCCTGAACCTTAAGACTTTTCCAATTTTGGTCACTTGAACACCATGATGCATCAGGAACTGGAGGTTTTTGTAATATGTAACATAACCCTGTTTTGGCTCCAGGGTCATCATGAGCTTCTTCTGTTTAGAGCCAGGTGAGCACTGAACCTCGGAAATTGGGGGCAGATCAGAAAATTTATTGTGTAAATGATCTGGAATTATCAGATCAACCTCTAAGAAGAGGCCATAATCTCTGTCATCAAAATTCTGAAGATCCTCAATATTGAAATTTTCAACCCATTCAAGCTTTGCATATGGCAGTTTTTGCATCATGGCATGACCATAGAGGCTGTTTGCATCTACATACAGTATATAATTTGATGGCCGTGCTGGATCATAATCAGGCAGCATAATATGCTTGTTATTTGCTCTGGCATATCTCTGGGAACATTGCACCATCCCCCCTCTTATACATTTCTCCATAAACAGATACATATCTTGATCGTGGATCAGATCCAATTGCATGTTAGTATTCAAAAACGTTGCAGCCCATGCTAGGCCCGGAGCACTGTAAAAATACACTGGATCCAGTCTATAATTTTTCATGGAAGATTTTCTGAATGCTTGCAATATATCAGCTAAGAGCGTGACATCAAGTTTTAAATATGCCATGTGATAATCACCAAATGTCTGGCAATTTAAATTGTTCCACATCAACTTGGCATGGTGATAATCTTCATCAGTGATTCCAGATCCTCTGATTCTGCTGTAAAACTCTTCTTGTGGTGGCAGGGAACACTCATCAAATTTAGAAAAATCTGTAACATAGTCATATGGATATACACCCTTCCGCATAATTAATTTCAGGTTCTGATTTGGAAACATGGCACGTGTGATTTTGAATTGATCATCAGATAATTGAGTGGTCAGTGTAGCCAGGCTAGCAGGTAAAATTCTGTATGAATCAAGAAATCTTATGTGAATAGGAACACCATTAACTTTAATTATCTTGCTAATAGATATATATTTCTCATCATTTTCAGCTAAAATATTTAAATTCTGTTTCTCAAACCCCTCGTATCTGATCATATGATGGAAATCATAATTGGATGCTCCGTGGCAAAATATGGGGATAAATCTTGGTCTCTTGATCTTAATATTGCAGCTTTTACACAGGGCCATTAAGAATTTACCATCTGTATGAGAATGGTGATGAACCTTGATATTTGTATCTGAAAATTCACAATCACATACCGGGCATTTTTCTGCTTTGTTGAAATCTTCAATCTCTTCCTCTGTTAAAGGCAACATAGGCTTTGATATTAATAAGATGTTAGATGCTATGTCACGGCACTCATTTTCTATTCTATGTGCAAATATTTTGATGGCATTTGGTCCCATGTATAAGTATGGCTCACTAGCTACGCCATCCCGTATAACTGTATAACAAAAGCTGGAAGGTTCATGTAGCTGGTATGGTGTACTTGAAGATTCCTCAGGATCTGGATTGCAGGATGCAAAAGGTTTGAGGTTTGATTCAAAATCACAGACAATATATACTGGGTGTTCCAAGAAGGCTTCAAACTTTTTGAATTTGCAATTTTCACTTGGATTGGGCATCACCATATGAACAGGTTTATGGTTGCCACAGTATTTCAGATGCTCAATTAACTTGTTTTTTGCAATTTCTGCATTCTCTTCACAAACACCATTCACCATTTTTCTACCATCAAATTCAGTTAAACATCTTCTGCACAACTTGAATATTTTTTTATATTTGTCTAGTTGTGTTCTCACTAAAGCTTCAAGATTATGTATCAGAGTATAATGGTGTGTATCATCCCCTTCAATTAAGAGCAGATCAATCGGAATAGCAGATTCATCATCAATTGTACTGATTCTGAGAGGTGCTATCGGGCAATTGCCAGTGGAACAAATAAATACATTAATAGATAATTGTTTGCCATTGATGTGCCTGGCCCTTTTTTCAAATTTATCAATATTCTGAACAGACATTGGATATTCTAAACCCTCCATTGCCTCATCGAAATTGTGTTCATATTGTTTATAATAACTTATTCTCTCTGGATGCCTTGAAACTGGATACAAAGCAGCTAATATACACCACAAAAAGCATTTCTGGTCGGTATTTTCAATATTAACCACGGCTCTTCTGTTTTTAATATTGGCAGGTAATGGCAGATATGTAGAACCTTTTAATGGGCTGAATTCAGAAATATTAACATATAACTTGTGTGGAGAACCGCATAGGCTCCATCCTGACTCTTTTGCTGCAAATTCAGAGTGTTTAGTATTCAGTTGATTTATCAAGCTGCTTATTATTTTGTCTGAATTTGAATTTGAATATACTGGTACAGTTTCTGTTATGTGGGGCTGTGTAAATTTTGTGCCATTTGGTTTCTTATATTGTGCAAACAATTTAAGGGACAGTTTATAAGAGCCATTTTGTGCATTAAGAATTGCCTGCAGATCAGAATTTTTACTGTTCAAAAAATTCTTAATGTCACATCTTGGTTCTGATACAAACCGGTGATCTCTTAATTGGCCATTAAAACTGCTACGGATGGGTGCATAGCGTGGCTGCTTTGCTGCTCTGGCATTAACAGGTGCTTCATGCTTTCTTTTCAGACCAGAAGTAGATGGTTGTGAGGGCAATGTTGATAACTGTGCAGAGCAAGTATCTTTATGTGTATATGTGAAGTATTGCATGCTGTATTTTCTATTGCATTTGGGGCAAATTTTTGTGGGAGTTCTGTATTTGTCTGGGTTACAAATCTTTTGGTGCTTGGCCCAATTGGGGCTGGATATATTCTTATTGCATTGATTACAATATTTTTGATTCGGCATTTTTGTTGTTGTTTATTATATACAATTTCTTGGGATTCAATTCAAAACTTTATGCTGGATAAAAATATCAGTTGGGTTCAACACTGTGCTGTGTGTGTGTGTGTGTACGTGTGTATGTGTGTATACACTTAATATTTTTGGCTTTGGTATTTATATACAATTTCTTGGGATTCAATTCAAAACTTTATGCTGGATAAAAATATCAGTTGGATTCAACACTGTGCTTTGTGTGTGTGTGTATGTATGTATGTGTGTATACACTTAATATTTTTGGTTTTGGTATTTATATACAATTTCTTGGGATTCAGATCAAAACTTTATGCTGGATAAAAATATCAGTTGGGTTCAACACTGTGCTGTGTGTGTGTGTGTGTACGTGTGTATGTGTGTATGTGTGTGTGTGTGTGTATGTGTTGATATTTTTGGTATTGGTATTTATATACAATTTCTTGGGATTCAATTCAAAACTTTATGCTGGATAAAAAAAGCTGAAATAGGCCACAAGTGGACCGGAAGTAAACCGGAAGTAAACCGGAAGTAAACCGGAAGTAAACCGGAAGTGGACCGGAAGTGGACCGGAAGTAGACCGGAAGTAAACCGGAAGTGGACCGGAAGTGGACCGGAAGTGGACCGGAAGTAAATATGTGTGGGTGGGTGTGGGTGGGTGTGGGTGTGTGTTAATACGTTTGGCGTAGTTTCAGGTGTGGTCAAAAAAAATATGAGGAGGGGCATATTTTTGACAGGATTATGGACAACAATCTCACAGAAGTGCCTTCTGTAAGTGTAGACAAATCAATCTGAGGGGGGTCATACTTTCTCATGGAATCCATGAGGGCTTTTTTACAAAAATCTTGGATTAGGCAGGGTTCCACACTTGAGCAAAAAGCTCATATGGGCATGTTGAGCCTGTTTTAAGTGTAGACAAATCTGCCAGAGGGGGGTTCATACTTTCGTGGGTTTATCCCACCACAAATACAACTACTCTTATATATCGAATAGACAAGCTTGCAGAAGAAGCGGGACATACGGTGGTCCGTCTCCCGCCTTATCATTGTATGTACAATGCAATCGAACTTATTTGGGCACAGGTCAAAGGCCTGGTAGCACAGAGGAACACTTTGACACATTTTACACCGTCTAAAATTTTGCAATTGACAGAACAGGCTATCGGGGATGTGACAGCAGATATGTGGCGTTCGGCTATAGAACACACAAGGAAGATTGTTTCCGAAGCATGGGAAAAGGAGGGAGTTGAAGAGCAGCAAATGGAGGATTTTGTAATTTCACTTGGGCTGGAAGACAACAGTGACACTAGTAGCTCAGATGAAGATGTTCCTTTACCAACCAACAATGAAGATGATCTTGGGATAGCGCCACTGCAATGGTAGCCGGTAAGCAAAAACAACTGATTCTTTAACTACTACTTCTGTTCTTTCATTCATTTTTTATGTTTTTACATACAGGTAGCTCAAAGCATTAACAACACATGTACCAAATGTATCATTAATGTTAAGGAAATCGAGCAATTGCCAAGCGTTTCGTTGTAATTTATTGAACTCTGTATTGCCAGAGCCTGTATTCTCATATAGCTCCCAAATTATCTCACCTCACGCACCCACATGTGCCTCCCCGATGGCACAGTGGTAGGGTAAGTGTTGTCGCCTTGTAATCAAGTAGTCCTGGGTTTGATACCCTGTCGAGGCACATAGTGGTTCGGATCCCACTTCCATCTGTATGTCCATTCCAGATTAGCCGTAGTGTGCATAAAGTGGACTTTAAAACACCAACTCAATCAATCAATTCACACACACACAATTGATTTGTTCTTGATAAATTCTTCTCCGTAATACAATAACTCAGTTCTGTAAAATTCTGTTTTGGAGGTGAATTTTTGTAGGTTCCTCAAAATATAATTTAAAAACGTGTTAACGAAACGAAGTTGTACGTAATTTGCCATAATTTTCAAGAAATACATTTCATTTGTACGTTCTGAAGCTTCAACAATCGCGGCGTGACAAAGAGGCGGCATGAAATCAAAGGAGAACGATTTGCCACAGTGTTGTTCATAACAGAAGACACATTTTCTTTTGTTGGTAATTGTGATACGATACAACATAAGTAAAAAGATGCCGGTAGCTGATGCTTGCAATGTACCATAATAAAAACACAACAAAGGTTCTTTCAGTGAAGGTTTTCGGTTGCTGTGTAGAGCAGGAAGATAAAATATTTCATGCTTGCCAGAATGCCCGAGCTTGCCAACAGCTGATTAGCCTGTCCGTCTGTTTGTGCGAACGTGGCAACTCAGAAAACCCCCAGCCACATGGCAGCCAACGAGGAGACAGAATGTGGTCACGTTCTGCCGTTCTGCGTTCTGATTGCACGCCGCTTCTTATCGCGTCCGTATAATAATAATAATTTTAAATAATTGCTTATGTTCGTTGTTATAACACAAAATCTTACCCTCGGAAAATTTTAATGGGGGGAAATTTTTAATAGAACAAGATCGTTGGTGGGAAGGTGAGAGTTCCCCCTTCCGCCATGAGAATTCGTACCCTGAATGTGAACACCAATGCTATGGAATTATCCCTATAATGAATGTGAATTAACCACAAAAAGGACATTTTCTCATCAAGACTGCAGTTCGAGAAAAGTCAAAACAGGGAGTAAATATGGTGAACTGTCCCGACCAAATTGGAACATTTAGTAGCTTCGCATAAATTGTTATAAAACTCAAATTACTAAATATAGTAGACTGCAGACTTCTGGAATCTGCCTCTCTCCAGAGACAACCCATTCATTTTATACAAGAAGGAAATCTAAATTCTTGCAAAATCTTAAAAATTATCCGTTATTTTTGTAGGTTTGCATCAAAATATTTCATGGCTCGAGGGGGAGGGCAGACCCCCTTGGCCCCTCCCCTGGGTACGGGCCTGCTGACGGGTATTGGTGATGTAGATTTAAATATGGTCTAAATTAGAGGATTCAACATACAAAGGATTGTGTGGAGGAGATTAAGTCGAACGTAAGATCAGAAGCATAGAAGTCGCCCCCGTGACCCACACAATACGAGACCAAGGGGAAGCAAATGAATCTTGCTGTAAAGAGCCAATATGATTTTCTTCAAAATATTTGCAGAATGAAAGACAGAGAAAAATAGAGAGAGAGAGAGAGAGAACTAGGGACAAAAAGAGAGAGAATAAATGAGATAACAAGACAACAAACGGAAGAGAAGAGATAGTAAAAGAAATAAGGAAGGTGATAGAAGTAAACATAGGAAGGAAGATGAAAATATAGAAAATGAAAGACAATTAGGAAAGAGAGTAATGTGGATATATAAAAGCGAGAGAAAGAGATATAGATGCAGAGAAAGAAGCAAGGACAAAGAGAAAGGCAGTGGAAGAAAGAGAGAAAGAAAGCAAGATAAAGACAATGGAAGAAAGAAGGAAAACTATTGCAACGGAGAAACAGAGGAATAAAAAGGAGATAGAAAACATAAGAGAAAGAAATATAGAGACAGGAAAAGATTGACAGTACATGTTTGATTCTACAGAATCGCTGAATTCCTGGAATTCTTCAGGAAGGATTGAAAGTGGAGGTATCCTGGGATTCACCAGGACTGTGGAAACTTTAGAGAGGAGTGGAAGGATGACGTGACTATGAGGGTAGAGGAAAGTGTTCCGTGTTACAGGTGCTCTATATTAGGATTCGTTCATTACTCGGTTCCCTTTCTCCCTTTTGGCGTTTTTGTCGCGTCTCCTGTCACCTTTTGGAGTCAATGTAATGGTAACCCTTGATTCCCTATTGTTAGGTATCCTGTTGTGTCGTTGCTTGTAATTTTCTCAATGATCTGTGCTGCGGAGGAGAGTCGTTGTCAACGTGGGTTTCGATCAGTTCTTGTTGTACTCCAGTAATTTTGTATTTCCACCAGTTCCTCGCAGACACGTATCTAGTAATATATTTCGGGAAGGGGTTCTCAAGCAAGCGTGTCAGGAATAATAATAATACACTCCTCACGAAAAGTTTGGAATATTGATATGTTAGGCAATAGGTGATGGGCACGGTGGCACATGTCTCCGAAAACACAGTCCAGCTGACAGACAGATACCATGTGTTGTTGCATTCGGAGGCTGTGCCTTTCACCTAGTTCCTAACTTTATATTTGGGTGTGCACAAAGAAAAAAAATGAGGTCTTATACCTTTTTAATAGCATATTTTGCAACACAACCACTTGGCTCTTTAACTGCACTGATGTTTGTAAAGGAATATAAATTCACTAAATGACAGTGTTGAAAATTTCTGAACATATGTAGTAGAAAAAAATTAAATTGCATATAAATTACACACACACACACACAAAATGTTCATAAATGTTACAAACAAATACATCAAAATACACGTCATCTATAACAAGAGACGTCTGTCAAAAGGTACAATGTTCTTAAACTCATCAATAACTTCATTTACATCGATAGACTATGCTTTTTCCTGTTCCACAAATAGCAAGGGCATGGCTTCCAATCCATCCTGCTTCTGAGTTGCTCTTAATTTAGTTTTAACTTGGGTAAGCTTGGAAAAAGCTCTCTCTCACACGTGCAGCTTGTGACAGGTATAGAAGAATGGCGCTGCAGTACAGAGTAGAATGCAGTAAATATCTTCTTTCTCCAATGACATAAAAAATCGAAAAACTATAGACACCCGTTTCATCAGCGATAATGCACACGTTTGTACCAGGTAATGACATTTTCAACTTCTTACAAACTGCCGCTTATTTTCTCTCTTATTGAAATATCTGTCTTTAATTCTCTTTGATAAAGCAGCCCATTAGGGTGTGCCTAGGCACACCCGGCACACCCCGTAGCTACGCCTATGATTCCTAATATAACAATATTCCAAACTTTCTGTGAGGAGTATATTAACGTTTAAATTGAAATAATTATAATAAATTAAAATAACTATATTACATCAAATTACAATAAAAGCTAATATTAATTTAAATGTGTAAATTAATTATTGATATATTCTTTATTATTACATGAATAGCTAAATTATTGCATTGGAATACATACATAACACGTTTTCATTATCTAGCTTATTGTAGATAAGATCGCCAAACGTTGTATAAAAATAACTGCTCTGACAAGGAAATTGTTGGCAAATAGATAGAGAATTCAATATTTATCGAATAACAAAAAAGGATGTTAGAACCAGTTGATGAAAGGCGAGGGGAAAAAACACCTAAGTCAAATTTCGTCGAAATCAATAAAATGAAACTCTAATTTGCAAAACATTTCTGGACACGTACCAAAAAATTATTCTACGAATGGAATTTTTAAATGTATGGAATGAGAGAAAGCATGTTGTAAAGTTTAAGGGGAGTGGGGCCGGGCTCCTCCGCTAAATACGTCCTTGGTTCAGTGTTAGGTAAAGAGTATTCAAGATAATTGAAGATGTATACCAAAGAATAAATGAAAATATAATCCCCAGATAGCACAGACAGCTTGCTGTAAGCATGAAGCAAGCTTACACATTTTGTTTTCTGATCTTCGTTGCAACTTCAATTATCACACATCTTTCGAATGATAATACAACACATTTCTTCACTAACTACAATCAAAATTATACATATATATGTTACTAAAACTTATGTTTGTTTTACATTTGAGTCGCACTGCCATCTAGTGTAATCCGAATGAAATAAAAGCTTTGGTGCTTTATTCACACTGGAATTCATTCTACTGTATTTCCGTTTTATTTTGTCACTATTGTTTATGTTTAGTAAGTATCTATATTGTTATATAAAATGGATGTCTGTATTGTTTTATTTTTTAAAAAATGCATCCTATCACGCTAGTTTTCACATGCATCAGGCTTACATCCAGCTTGCTTTGACAAGCTAAAAGGAAGCTATCGCAAGCTTACCACAAGCTTATGTGCAATCTTGGTCAGCAAGTTGGTAAAGTAAACATCCACGAGAGCTAAGGAAGAACCTCAATACGCAAGTCAATCGCCGTGAAATCTACACTTCCAAACATGTTTTGCCAAGCACTTCATCCACCAAGGATAAAATTAATTTGTTGCAACCGTCAGCGGGAGCAGTTTTGCGAATCTGCAACAACAGTCCGTATTTCCGTGTGGCCTCCCATCTGGCGGAGAAAAGTTCAGTTACGCTCCGAGGCAGCAACCATAAGCAAACAGTCAGAACGCCTAAGTGCGCAGTAAATCTGCTTTTATTAGTAATCAAACGCAAGGAAGGCCGTTGCTAAGTGCCGACACTGGGCACCATAACGAAGTAATAACTTTCCTCAAAGGAAGTTTTCGCCAAGTAACGCCTCTCTTCCATCTGGGTATAAACCCATCACCTGCTGTGGCGACCTGTCTGTTTTTGTAGCCAACTCTGGGAGGGAAGAGTTTCGCCTGTGTTTTGTCCTTTTGTCACAGTTTATTGTCTTGCTGTCGTGTTCGTCAAAATGGAAGAAAAGGTTCTTAAATATATGAGGGTTAGCATCATACCATTTGTTTAAATGCTGCTCAATCCTTACATAAGAAATGCGTGATGGTGATCCGGTATGGTGCGACACCGTTGACTGGCGCTTGGTTTCAGGTGTTGAATAGGCGACCCATGTCTTATCGCCTATCACAATCGAGAAATTTTCGGAAAGCGCTTTGCCATGGTTGAGAAACTGAAAAAGATTCTGTCACTATTGGCGGTATCTGAGTACAATGACGGTATATACAAACTAGTGTCACGCTCTGATAAGTGCTTGAATGGGTATGGCGAATATGTGGAAGAGTAGAGTACGGTATGTAGTTTCTGTAACATAAATTGTTTGTACACATCATTTGTTGTTTGTATTTTATACCAAAGCGTTCCCTTTTTTCTGAATGACCCTCGTATATTTGCTTAGAATTCCTCGTAGAGCGTTCAAGATAGAATATTCAAACTTAAATTTGAATTTTTTTTTCCTTGTAACAGTTGAGCTGAAAAGTTCGTAGGCTAACATAGTAAAAAATATTTTTTTGACAAAATTCGATTTTATTATTCAATATAGTTGCCTTCGAGGGCGATACAACGATTATAGCGGTCATACCATTTTTCGATGCCATTTTTATAGTACGATTTCTCTTTATCCTCAAAATAGGCCTCAGTTTCGGCAATTACCTCTTCATCAGTGCTAAATTTCTTTCCAGCGAGCATTCTTTTAACGTCTGCAAACAGGAAAAAGTCACTGGGGGCCAGATCTGGGGAAGCAATTCGTAGTCTAATTCATATAATTTTGCCATCGTTTTCATTGATTTGTGACACGGTGCATTGTCTTGATGAAACAGCACTTTTTTCTTCTTCAAATGGGGCCGTTTTTTCGTGATTTCATCCTTTAAACGCTCCAACAACGCTATGTAATAATCGCTGTTGATGGTCTGGCCCTTTTTGAGGTAATCGATGAATATAATACCATGCGCATCCCAGAATACTGATGCCATAACCTTGCCAGCCGACTGTTACGTCTTTCCACGCTTTGGATTCGGTTCATCACGTGCAGTCCACTCAGCTGACTGTCGATTGGACTCTGGAGTGTAGTTATGGAGCCATGTTTCATCCATTGTAATATATCGACGGAAAAATTTGTGTTTATTACGGTTGAATATCGCTAAACATTGCTCCGAATCATCAAAACGTTGTTGCTTTTGATCGATTGTGAGCACGCGCGGCACCCATTTTGCACACAGCTTTCGCATGTTCAAATATTCATGCACAATATGTCCAACACGTTCCTTTGATATTTTTAAAGTCTCGGCTATCTCGATCAACTACACTTTACGATCATTTAAAATTATTTTGTGGACATTTTTGATGTTTTCGTCGGTAACAGCCTCTTTGGGGCGTCCACTGCGTGCATCGTCTTCGATGCTCATTTCGCCTCGTTTAAATTTAGCAAATCACTTCTCAACGGTTGATTTTCCTGGTGCAGAGTCCGAATAATGTTTATCAAGCCAAGCCTTGGCTTCAACAGTATTTTTTTCCGCCAAACAGCAATGCTTTATTAACACACGAAATTCTTTTTTATCCATTTTTTCACAATAACAAAAGCTGCTTCACTCACAATGCTATATCTCACGACCTAATTATCCGGCAGCTGTGAAATTTATACACGTATCTTTTGAAGGTTAGTACTAAGTAAAAATCACGTGGATTTAATTCTAGTAACGCCATCTATGAGTCAGCCTACGAACTTTTCAGCCCAACTGTTATGTTTCAAAGCTGTAGTATTATAAATATGTATGTGTGTGTGCTTAATAGGTTATTTAATATGAAAGGGACTGATCTTTTTTAACAAATCTTTTATTGCCAAATACTTATTTGCACATGTCACCCTTCAAAGTACTCCCCTCCAGAGTCCTTACATTTTTTCCAATCATCTGGAAGCATCTTAATGCCCTTTTCATAAAAGTTTTTCGGTTGGCTGCGTATCCACTCCCAAACACTGCCAGGCGTCGTTATCCGCAAACCGCATGCCTTCCAAGTCTGATTTAAGCCTTCCAAACAGGTAGAAATCACTTGGGGCCAAATCGGGACGGTATGGCGGGTGTGGCGGAAGGTCCCATTTTAATTTGCCATAGTTCTTTTTTGACTGTAGGAGGACGTGCATTGTCTTGAAGGAAGGCTACCCGCTTTCCGCCTCTCTTCCACTTCGATCGGATCTTTTCTTTCACTTCTGTTGTCAAGAGTTCTGAGAAATAAGCTGCAGTGATTGTTCTGGCATCTGCAAGAAAGTCTGCATGGATAATCCCCTGCCAGTCCCAAAAAAAACAACATTGCCATCACTTTTCCTACCGAACGGGTCTTCCGCGCTTTCTTGGGTCTGGGAGAACCGACGATCATGCGGTTCATTCTCCACGCGCTCTGTTCCCTCTCTGAAGTACTTACACCACTCAAACGCACGGGTTCGTGAGAGACACTGTTCCCCATACTGTTGTTTGAGTCTCTGCAAAATTTCAGATGGCTGGACGTTTTCTCCAACGAGAAATTTGATCACAATGCGTTGTTCCACTCTCCGCGGCACCTTCTGTTCGCTCATCACTCTAGCAACACTCAGACACGACTGAGCAGGTTCTAACCTGCGCGGGAGGGAGGGTGGGGATTGTATCTCTATTCTCCCAAGGACGCACAACTGCTGCACATGGCAGGTTGTTCAAAATAATAAATCAGTCCCGGTCATATTTGAATGACTACAAACAGTTACTGGCATCAACTTTACACAAAGATGTGACGATATGAATGTATCTTTACCAAAACAAAAACAAGAAAGATTAAGCTTCCCACTTTGCAAATTAACAGACAGACTTTAATTTCAAATGTTAAATATTAAAAATTTTGTAAAATTCAAAATGTGTATCTATACAAATTCCGTGCCATTAATCCATTCAGAAACCATAAATGTTGATGGATCATGTACACCTATTAATTTTATAGCAACGTATGGTTACTTTGTAAATGTTCATGTCATGATAACTGGTCACAAAAAGTAAATTAGCGCTGAAAAAGAAACCTAAAATAATTATTTATTCCAAAGATAATCACCAATTGAAATTCATATATAGATTGTTGCTACTGAGTGCGACATCTGTACGCAAATTATGTGAACTCGAGCGAACAGGCAGGCAAATCTAGGTCCCAAAGTTGATGAAAAATTGGTAGTTTAAAACAAGACACATGGGATCACTGAATATGAATTTCTTATTAATTTAATGTCACTTGCACACTTCTTGCCTTGAATTATTTTATATTCGATTTCAGTTTTATTAATTCGCTTTTCTTTTACTTTTATTTAATCGTGATTAGACGAAATTTACCAAGGAATATTCCCGAAGAAATATTCGAGGCAGGGGCTTGAACCCCGTTTCATCAATAGAGAGTTCTAGACTTCTCCAGAAGAGACCGAAACGAAATACACTTTTCTATCAAGAGGAGACTACAAATCTGTGTGATTTAATCTCATCTCGTTTGATTTTTAGTAATGTAAAAATAGTTTAAATATGTGACAATTTCAGCGAAATCGAAATTATTTTACAATGGGGATGACTGTCTTATTATTTATAATGTTATTTAACGTGCAAAATCTTATATCTTTAGACTTTTGAATTGGTACAAATCCAAGAGCAAACCAAAACCGAAGCGAGAAAATACCGTCGATTTTTTCTCACTGCCATCTAGTGGTCAAAGCGGGAAGGAAGGATGTTTGCTTGAGCCTCGGGGTTAGTTGGTTATATTTAACATGGGGGGTAATCTCCACAATTCATTAAGCACTACCCAAATTCTTCATATCCGTTTTTACATGTATTTCTAACACTCTACTACTGTTGCCATCAAATTTGCATCACAATTGGTGTAACGGTACCTATTCGAGTGTTAAAGGCCGCTATACTTGGTGTTGTTTGATAGCCAACACCAAAGATGGTGCTAAACCAAGTCAATTCAGGTGAAGTGAAATCTAGGCAACAGGGGAAAGAAAACCAGGTCCTGTAGCCTACACGTAAATTACAGTTCTGCCGAACATAGATATATTCGTATTTTCAAAAACTGAATCGTTAAAACAGCATTAATTACGGTTAAATATGTAATAGCCATCGATATTTTGAAAACGGTCATAGCAATTTTACAGTAGTTTGATGTCAGTGAAAATTGACAGTCTCAGACCGTTATTTTTCGGTGTAGATTGTGGTGTAAGTGTAGGTGTAGGTTGTAGGCTGTAGGCTGTCTTTGCGTTGACTAGAGGATTTTTGAACATCGTAAATATCCTATATTTTAAGTATCACATAATTTGAATTAAGAAAATAGTCTTTCAGTTGAAGTAACTGATAATAACGGCGAAATTAGTTATTATCCAGAGAAATTTTTATCACTCTTAACAGCTTAATAGCATTGATTAATGCATGAAATACGTTTTTCTGAGATGCACGAAGTTAAACACTTATTACAACGCTAATCTTTAGTAGATGTTTTCATTGTTGTCAGTAGTTATAATTGATTCATGATATAGATTACTTCCTTGTATATTCTGTATATGTTTTGGCACTGGTTCCGTACAATTTAGAGGGCCTTCCCGATGGTGCAGTGGTAGCGTCGTCGCCTTGTAATCAATGGGTCCCGGGTTCGATACCCGGTGGAGTTTGGATCCCACTGAAAAATGTAGGTCCAGTCCCGATTAGCCTTACTGTGCATAAAGTGGACTTAAAATCAATCAATCGATCAAAACCGCACAATTTCGAAGTGGTGCTTAGCACAACTCGCAACGACGCCAGGGGTCCCGCGTTCGAATTCCGACCTGGTCATGTGAGTGTCAATTTCATCATCATATCACTCATCCTAATTGTCACAATTAGCCAAAACTGGCAGAAAAGCGACATTAAATAACAAAAGTAAAAAAAAATCAAAGCAGTGCAAGTTCAATGATTGAATATACCTCCACCGGGAATCAAACCCGGGATCTCTTAATCACAAGGCAACTGTACTACCACTACGTCATCGAGGAGACTCGCTTAAGCCTTGCAACTACGCCATATCCCTAATTGCTAAGTAACAATTCTCTCCTCCAAATTTTCCTAAAGTCTTTAGAGAAAGTTTAGTGACAACGTCATCCTACACGATAGAGTGTAGAATAGTAGACCTGAAGGAGTTTATAGGGGCTTGTAAAGTGCTATATGCGAAATGTTCCATCGTACAGATTCTACTAGAAGAATGTCCTTTTTTATAAAAAAAAAAGAGAAAGAAGAAGACTATAGACAGATAAGATAAGAGTTTTCTAGCTGAAATGTTAAGTTATAATATCAGTTGCCTATTACAGTCCATAAGGTAAAACTGTACACTTTTCCCGCCCAAACTGACTTGATAGCGCGCGCGCGCGATTCGATCAACCAATCAGCTTCACCTACCCACTGCTGACGAGCTTCTTGATTGGCTCTTTCACTCTTCCAATAGTAGTGGAGTAGGTGTTTTAGCGGGAAAGTGCAAGTTATATTTGAGAGGACTATTATTCAAGGATTTTAACTTCTACTTGTCAAAATGCCGTTAGATTTATGCACTAACGAAGAATATTCATAAGAGATAATTATCGAGGCTGCAGAAGAACCAGACAAGAAGTAAAGGAAAGACAAAAATGTTTCCATTACTCTCATACTCTTGCGAAATTATGAGTCTGAAGAACCTAATCATTATCATCAATGGAATTTTCTTCATTACCATGCAAAACTTCTACGACACTCGATACAAAGTAATTAAGCTCCTTCAAATTGCGATGCCTGGCAAATTGATGCAGTAATCAAGGTATCCCACTATTGTCAAATCATACTTTGTGGAGACTTGCGACTTCCTTCTTTTGGAGAATTTTTCATTGTCGAGATGGCAACATTGGCTTAAGTTAACAACATAATCTTAAATGAGGGCTTGACGTCATGAGGAAACCTGAAGGAGTGAATGTTTATAGCCGAGAAGAATCTAGGAGTGGCTAACTATGCTATAAAAAGTGAAGAATTTCATATTCAGCTCTCATCATTTTCCCATTAACACTTTTACACTTACCGTAATGCTACTGCAAAGTGTGGAAATATCTAGATGCACGAAGCTGGTCGAAATCTGCACATCTTACTTGTTAATAGGATTATTGCAAGATACAATAGCGGCCTCTTATATTTGACAACATACAAGTCTGGCGTAAATGTATGACAATATCTTCCAACCTAGAATTCGTGGTAATTTTACACAGGCGTCTAGTTTCAGAACAGACATTAAGATTCATAGACTACACTACGCATCTTTCTTGCGCAAAGTGGAGAATGACCCAAAAGATGGCGGTGATGTGATAGCGAATGAATAGAAATCATTGAGCATAGATATATTTATATATATGCAGTGCATGAATTCTGCAATATGTAGAGTAGCTTTTTCCACATTTAGATATCTGTTACCTATGTAACAGACGCCGATTTAAATTGTGCCATTCCAAAAATGATTGCAACATAGTGTACTATTTAAACTATTTATATTAAAAGTTTCAAATCATTGTCATTTTTTATAGAGTACACTTTTATACTATAACTTATAGTATCATGATTTTTTTTATGAAATTCACATGCTACTAACAAAAGTCGTGCCGGTGGAAGGTTTGGAGTTGAAACCTTCCTGAGTTATATGAAAAACCACTTACTTTATGTCGATATATATAAAGGGAAATTCAAAATGGTGCTTTACACAGTTATTATGACGTAACTATTTATGATATAAAATCAATCAAACAAGGCCTAAATATAAAGAAAAACTCTGGAAGTTTTCCTCTCACTAAGTGGGCTTATGCTGCTTTGCCGCTGTTCCGCCAGGATCGCCAGTGTTGCAAAATGGCTAGCGACCAGCAGAAGGATGTTTTGTGTGTTGGAGCTATCAAGAACTGATTCGCTCACAATGGTGCAAAGACATTTCCACATGTGTTTTGGTAGTAATGCACATGTTTCATCTTTCCGAAAGATTTGCCAAAGTTGCAACCGTGAATTGTTAGTGTCTTCGAAACCATGACCAATGACTTGCTGTCTCGTGCAAAGCATGTTCTTCATTATCGTTTGAATGTTTACCGCATTACTCGTGGTTCCCATGTTGAACCTTTGTAATGTGAGTCATGTGAGTAAAACTTCCACAGTTTTTCTTCATGTTGATGCCGTGTCTGATTTTCTATCATAAATAATAACGACATAATAACTGTGTAAAGTTGCACCCTTTCATTTTGAATTACCCTGTACGTTTACACACACACACACACACACACACACACACACACACACATGTATGTATATTTCTGTAAATAGCTGACTGAACTAGGATGTATCATGCAAAGTTAAAGCTAATTCCATTTTTTATGCTAATAAAAGTGCTTTCGTGTCGAGAAATCATTGAGATGCTAGAAATGTGAAAACAGTCACCTCAGTGAGACAAATTGCGTAGAATTCGAGACTCCCACACACATGAACACATATGTATGTTAGCAACTGTCACTAACTATCTAGACTTCTTAAACCCGAAGGTTCATGGCTGCAGCAACAAAGGCCTTCCATCTGTCCCTATCCTGAGCAAGATCTATATACTCTTTTCCATTCCTACCAATTTCCTTTAGGTCCATCTCAAACATTATCCCTTCATCTTCGTCTTGGTCTCTTACCATCAGGTTTCCCAACAAGAATTCTGTAAACTCATCTTTCCTCTCCCATTCGTGCCACATGGTCTGCCCACCTAAGTTTTCTTGATTTAACCATTCTAATAATATCTGGACATTAATACAAATTATGTAGTTCTAAATTATGTAACCACCTCCACTCACCTGTCTCCTCATCCCTTTTAGGTCCAAATATTTTCCTAAGGATCTTATTTTCAAATACAGTAGAGCGTCGATTATCCGAAGTAATTGGGGGACATGGGTGTTCGGAAAACTGGTTTGTTCGGATAATCGAACTGTACATGTTTATTTGCCAAAAAGAAGTACTGTACAGTAAATTTATTCATAAAAACAGGCATCTCTTTAAGTATTACAAAGTAACGTACAAAGGCAACTTTAGTAGGAATATATAGTATGTGGTACAGTTTATTAAACAAAAATATGTACATATTACATACGCATTTTGCATGAACAATACATACACCGACAGAAGTGTGCTGATTGTTGAAACACAGCGACTGGTGGCTTGGCCGGTCAGCAGCGCCTTATGAAGGCCCCATTAGAAGCAATGTTCCGCCAGCGGTGGCTCAGTGCGGCGACTACTGTGGGAAACTTGGTTTGGGAGTGAGGGGGATGATGGACGGTAGGGTGGGAGAGTAACAGGTGCGAGCGAGTACACAGTTCGGTTAAGCGGTCGTTCGGTTGACCGACGTTCGGATAATCGACGCTCTACTGTACTCTCAATTTATGTTCCTCTTTCAATGTAAGGGACCAAGTTTCACTACTAAAAATAATAACAATAATGTGTGTGTGTGTACAGGATGGTATTTGGGGGATGAGGGGGGGATTGTATCCTCTGGTTGCTAGTTTTTTACTATGTTCATAATTCACTCGAATATTCCCCACAGGAAAGTTTTGAAATGCTACACACACTCACAGTTATATTATATATACAGGGAGTGCGTGCAAGTGTGTGTATGTATGTGTATGCAATTTCATAGTAGTACAATTATCAATTTTCTATCTTCAATTTACGTTCTAGTACAACTGAAAACTATTGAAAAAATTAATAACAATACATGACTCATAGCTTTTAGAGAAAGTTACTCGTTGTCTAGTGCGTAAAAAAAAGTTGATAGGTCGTGTGACTGCCACGCGAGAAACCCAGATTCGATTCCCAGGATGGGTGACTTAAGGTCGGAATTTTTCCGGCCTTGTCCCCGCATAAAGCGGCCCTGGGGCTCACCCAGACTCAAATCAATGGGTACTGCAAACCAATAGAGTAAAGGCGACCGAAGCATGGTGCTGATCACATCACCTCAAAAATTTCCATCATCAAGGCAGTGTGGGGCTTACCCCCACATCCCCGAAATGTGTCTCCATGGCTAGAACATCGTTTGGAAACGAATTTTGAAACGTAGAGTCTGATATAGTAATGTAAAGTGCTCCCTTATGATTTGCAGCACGCAATGAAGGCGCATGGTGTGGAGTTGGGGCCCCACACTTTCTTGATCACGGCCGAAGGTGGGGGTGATGTGATCAGCACCACGCCTCTGGCCGCCTTTACCTCCCAGAGTTTCCTCCAGGCACCACTTCATACGACGCTCGGTGGGAGCCGGAGCTGGTTGAATCGGTGGAAAAAATCCAGGTTCTCCCCCTTCGGGTCTCTCGCATGGTAATCAGACGCGAACCGACTTTCTTTAAAAATCATTTATTACCTTATGAATTTCATTTATAGAAATACAGCCGATGTATGTTCAGAACGAAGAGTTCTAAATGGTATTTACAGAGTATGCATGTATGCATTACAGTTTTAAAAAAATGCATACGTAGTATGCATTACATATGAAGATATATGTTGATATTCTTGATATAAATAAAGTTCAAAGCCTTGTTTCTTCTCATGGTCATAAATTAAGGATAATAGGAGTTTTGGTGCCCCACGATACATCACTGAAACAAACTAGTTGTGGTAGCACAGACACATGTTGAACACACAAGAGAGACATCCACATACCCTGTTTAACCCTGTTTATTGCAGAAAACGTGAGAAAAACCAAAGAGCGCACATATGAGATTGTAAATTGTTGTTCCACAGTTCTTTGAGCATGTGCACAGGTCTCAGTATGGAATGTGATGCCCATGCACATTGACACATGCAGTACAACGGCTTGGCATACTCTGGAGGAGGTTGTCGAGCAGCTGTTGGGGTATGGCCTCCCATTCTTGCACCAGTGCCTGTCGGAACTCCTGAAGAGTCCGAGGAGGTGGAAGACGTGCGGCGACACGTCGGCCTAGAGCATCCCAAGCATGTTCGATTGGGTTGAGGTCGGGGAATAGGCAGGCCACTCCATTCGTATGATGTCTTCTGTTTGAAGGTACTCCTCCACAATAGCAGCTCGGTGTGGCCTGGCATTGTCATCCATCAGGAGGAACGTAGGACCGACTGAACCTCTGAAAAGACGAACGTAGTCTTGCAGAATAACATCCCGGTACATCTGACCTGTTACAGTACCTCTGTCGAAGATATACAAGGGTGTACGTGAACCCAGGATAATGCCACCCCACACCATGACACCCACCGCCATACTGGTCCGTTTCGACGATGTTACCGGGTCGGTATCTGGTTCCTGGTTCACGCCAGATGGTTACACGACGAGAATCATTGTTGAGACTATACCTGGACTCGTCAGTGAAGAGTACCTGAGACTATTCTTCTATTGTCCATGTCCTGTGTTCTCTACACCAGTTGTTGCGGGCTACTCTGTGACCATGTGACAATGGAATGCAAATTGCAGGCCTCCGGGCGAATAAACCGTGCCTGTTGAATCGTCTGTATACAGTGTGTCTGGAAACAACTGTTCCAGTAGCAGATCTCGAGCAAGGCCCCCGGCAGTACTCCGTCTGTGTCTCCGGGAACTTACAGTGAGATACCTGTCTTCTCGTGGTTTTGTACACTGTGTCCACTGCTGTAGCGCCGAGACACGTTTCCAGTCTGTTGGAATCGTTGCCATAATCGTGAGATGACACTTTGTAGCACATGGAGCACCTGTGACACGACCTGCTGTCTTGGCCCGCCTCTAGCCGCCCAAGTATCCTTCTCCTCATTACATCATCAATATGTGTCCGTTGAGCCATTTCACACACACACTCACCATTAGCACAACCGAACACAACTGCACACTTCCTATAGGCACTGTACTCTGGTCAGCAGTTTCGCTCCTGTGAGTCATTTGTCTGCTTACAGCACCACCACACACTGGATCAAGGTCATAGTCAACACAGGTTCTTTGGTACAGTACCCGGACATCATTTCAAGCTGCAACGTGCACATCAAATATATATTTGTACAAGATTCAGCATTATCCTTAATTTATGAGCATGAGTGTATGTACTGGCAAACCTTAGTATCCATTGTATACTAAAATATTTAACTTCGTTTTCGGATAATATGTAAAACTTGCAAAACGACTGAGCTACCGCGGCTATCGTTTTGACGATAACACCGATACATTAAGAAAAGCAAACTAAAGTGTTTATTCGTGGAAAATGGGAAGCATACTTCCCAAAAATACTTTCATCAATTGGATGGTGTTTGGTTCACTGGGAAGCATTATTTCCACCACCAACATGTTTTGATTTTTAAATTAGACAATGTAGTATATATATATATTAACATTTTATTAATTTGATTAATACCCTTCGTGGCTCTGCTGCCATCTATTGAGCAAATATTGTATCATATTTTTATATATTTTCTCCATTCTTTCCTGCGAAGCAAAAATCACAAACTTTGTTATCTTTCCTTTGTTCTGCAACAACTAAAATTGTATTGTTGTTCTTCTAAACAAACGGAAAATGTCACTAACAACCTTCAATGCATAGGAAGGCATAATTTGCGGTATTTATTATGTGCAATGTAATTGAAACATCTATTCAGTAACATATTCGAGTGGAGTTCTTGGACAGGTTCTCGCAATCTTGAAAGCTGTGAGTAATCTGTGTGTTGTGGCTTTTAGCACTTTTCACCAACTTTAAGGGCCTACAAAACAAACTACCTACAGAAGATGCCGTAGATGTAGCTCCAGGGGTGTTGAAAGAAGAACATATGTAGTGAATGTGATGTTCCACTATGCACTTAACTATGTTTCAGACAGTTCCATGGAAAGTAAATGTCACTGCTTGTTTCCTTCTGTGAAAACTCAGAGTATATTCTAATAATTAAATGTTGTCAGATAAAAGTGTATATTCAAACAAAAGTAACAAAACTACAAAAGTGAAGTGTGTTCCCATTACAAAAAAAGAGCAGGAACACATGTACAAAACCAGTCAATAAACTATTCAAAGGGTATCATTGTCATGGTTACCACATTGTTATTCTCCATTTACGATGTTATTTATTTTGAATATTTTGCAGGAAATGTAATTTTTTTTTAAAATTTAATCTTATTTTTCATATTGGACACATAATATCACATAATGTTGCAAATGAAAATGAAAACTTTCCTGAGTACCTGTGACGTGAATTGGTCCAGTGGGAAGAATACTTCCCACACCATAAAATTATGGGAAACCAGCGAAAAGACATAAAGTAACAACAGAGTCTCAAATACTATGCACATACACCAAATAATCAGCAGAAACCAATTTCGTCCTATTTTTAGAAAAAAAATGGCCCATGAAAGGGATACTGAAAGTCGTGATCAACATGTTACAAGAAGGAAGTAAACTGTACAAGGAAGAATCTAATATATGCCTGTTAAAGTACATACCTTTATTAGTCTTCAACATAATCACCATCTAAATCGACACATTTTTGCCATCGTTCTGGAAGTTTGAAAATTCCTCTGTTGTAGAACTCCGTTCGGGCACGTCTGAGTATTCTCCTAACGGCAAGTTCCACTTCCTTGTTGGTGTCATATCTGTTTTCCCGCATGTGCTCTTTCAGAAAAGAAAACAAGTGAAAGTCAGAAGGAGCCAGATCTGGACTGTAGGGAGGATGTCGAAGGAGTTCCCACCCAAATCTGGCAACTTCATCCCTCGTTAGCTGTGCTGTGTGCGGCTTGGCATTGTCGTGTTGGAGGACAACACTATCCCTGCCAGGACGTTTTTCACGAATAGCACGACGAAGTTTTCTCAAAGTGCGCACGTAGTGAGATGCATTGATTGTTTCCCCAGGAGTGAGAAAGTCCACGAGAAGAACACCCTCCGAATCCCAGAAGACAGTTCCCATTACTTTGCCAGCTGATGGCATTGTCCTCGGTTTCTTCTTTCTTGGTGATGTTTGATGTCGCCACTCCAGGCTTTGACGTTTACTCTCAGGCTCGTAGAGGTGGAAAATGGTTTCGTCTCCAGTAACCAAACACTTCAAGAAACCCTCGCCTCCATCCTCTGCTCGGTACAGCGCCAAAAGTTCCGTGCAAACATCTTTTCTGTTTCGTTTTTGAGCCGCATTCAAATCCCTTGGCACCCATCTGCAACACACTTTCCGGTAACCCAGTACACCAATCATCTCCTGGATAGCACTGTGCCCTACTCCAACAATGTGTGAAAGTTCCCTAACCGAAACACGGCTGTTCCCTGGATGATTTCCTGGACGCGAGCCACGTTCCTGTTGTTCGAGGCAGTTCTCGGGCGGCCTGTGCGAGGGAGATTACTGATGTCTGTGTTTCCACCTCTAAAATGTTTTATCCATCGCCTGATGCTACTGGCAGCCATACACTGATCACCATACACTTCCTGCAATCGGCGGTGGATATCTGATGCCGATGCACCTTCCTTCAACAGAAATTCAATTACTGCACGCTGGCGAAACGACGTGTCAAACGGAGCCATTACTCGCTACTCGCTAATGCGCATACGTACTGCGCCGATCACCCCACTTTCAAGTGTATGTTGTCACAATAGATGGTTCTAACTGTCTTATACAGCGCATCGCTCTACGTGAACATTTACGTCTGAAATGAAAAGTTGATCACGACTTTCAGTACGCAGTTCTAGGATAATATGCAAAACTTGCAAAACGACTGAGCTACCGCGGCTCGGATAAAGCCAGAAGGATTAGCTATACTTAGGGATGTGAAGTTTTCGTTTTAACGATAACACCGAAAAGTTGAGGAAAGCAAAGTAAAAGGTTTTTAAAATTTATTTGGGTAAGTAAGGGAGGCTGGTACAAATTTCTTATCTCCGGAAAACGGATTTCTTCAAATTTACAGGAGAAATTACTTACCGAATGCAGTTTCTTTATGGTTGTGGAAGTTCGGGGAAGTGTTTTCTCGCATCGTTCATTGAATTTTGCTGGTACATCATCTATTTTTCGATATAAATGTGTGACCGATTCACGAATAAGTTCAATACAATCGTCGCTTCTAAAATTAACTGCCAGTAAGACACTCCTTCATGTACAGAGTGGCTGGAAAATAGTGTACCTTTTTGAAAACATCTCTCTCTCTCTCTCTCTCTCTCTCTCTCTCTCTCTCTCTCTCTCTTGTGTAGTAGTTGTGATGTGTTTGTGTGTGTCTTGTGTAGTAGTTATGCTGTTTAATGTGTTTGTGTTCGTCTTGTGTAGTAATTGTGCTGTCTAATGTGTTTGTGTTTGTCTTGTGTAGTAGTTCCTCCATTCATATCGGGGGTTAGGCGTAGAGCTGACAACTCTGCACTGTAAAAAGACATGTCAAGAAACAGAAATATAAGGCCATGGATGTTCCCAAGGTAAAATATTCCGGAGGTAAAATAGTCCCCCGTTCGGATCTCCGGGTGGGGACTACTTTGGGAGGTCCCTGGACTAAGGATAAGATCTACGTTAGGAATAAGGATATTAAATTAGGCACCTGGAATGTTCTGAGCCTTTACCGGCCTGGGGCATTTCAGTGTACAGTTAATGAGGTAGTGAAGTATAAATTAGATGTAGTAGCTGTCCAGGAAGTTAGGTGGCCAGGAGAAGGGAATTGTAAAACTAAAAATTATACTTTTTTCTATGGTGGTACTGAAAATCATAATTTTGGAACAGGCTTTTTCATAAATAATAGAATTATCTCGGCTCTTAAAACAATAGAATTTATTAATGATAGGATATCATATGCAGTTTTACAGGGTAGGTGGTGTAAAATTATTTTAATAAACATACATGCACCAACGGAAGATAAAGATGATAATACTAAAGATGATTTTTATACAGAGTTAGAACAGGTCTTTGATAAATTTTCTCAGTATGATATGAAAATTCTGTTAGGTGACTGTAATGCACAGATTGGCAAAGAAGAGACATTTAAACCCACGATTGGTAAAGAAAGTCTTCATGAATTAAGTAATGATAATGGTATAAGATTGATTACTTTTGCAACCTCAAAGAATTTAATTGTGAAAAGTACCACTTTTAAACATAAAGATATCCATAAATATACCTGGTCTTCTCCAGATGGTAAAACTCATAATCAGATAGACCATATTCTCATTGATAAGAGAAGGCATACTAGTATAATTGACGTTCGTACACATAGAGGTGCTGACTGTGCCAGTGACCATTATTTAGTAATTGCTAAATTAAGAGAAAGACTCTCAGTGATAAATCATAAGCAACAAAATCTAAAAGTTATAAAATTTGATACAGGAAAGTTTGCTGATGAAATAATTAAGAAAGATTACCAAATTAAACTGTCAAATAGATTTGATGTTTTGCAGGATTTAAATGATGATGAAAATATAAATGAAACAGACGTAAACAAGAATTGGGAGCACATACGTAATGCAATAGAATCAGCAGCTAAAGAAACTATAGGATACCATAAACCAAGAAAAAGTAAGCCATGGTTTGATAATGAATGTCATAATCTAATAGAAATAAGAAATCAGGCTAGACTTAGGTGGTTAAATAACTCGGATGATACAAATCTAAGCAATTATAATACAATAAAGCGAGAAGTTAACCGCACGTTTAGAAGTAAAAAAAGAGATTACTTGAAAAGCAAAATTAACGAAATTGAAACAAACAGCAAAAATAAAAATATCAGAGATTTATATAAAGGTGTAAATGAATTTAGAAAGGGGTGGCAACCTAAAGTAAACTTGATAAAAGATAAAGACGGTGATTTTCTAGCTGACCCAAGCGATATTCTAAATAGATGGAAGAACTACTTTAATGACCTTTTAAATGTCCATGTAGGAGATAAATCAGAAGTGAATGAAGTACACACAGCAGAACCTTTAGTTCCAGAACCTAACTTGACTGAAGTTAAAGATGCTATTAAAAGGCTTAAGAATAACAAAGCACCTGGCATTGATTTAATACCAGCTGAGTTAATTAAATATGGTGGAAATTCATTAATATGTCAAATTCATAAATTAATTTGTTTAATATGGAATAAAGAAGAAATCCCTCAACAGTGGAAAGAATCCATAATTGTTCCTGTGTTTAAAAAAGGTGATAAAATGAACTGCAATAATTACCGTGGAATTTCTCTACTCTCAACAACATACAACATATTGTCTAACATTCTTTTAACAAGACTAACCCCATATGCTAATGAAATTATAGGTGATTATCAATGTGGATTTAAACGTAACAGATCAACTACAGATCAAATTTTTCACATCAGACAGACACTTGAAAAAAAGTGGGAATATAATCAAAATGTCCATCAGCTATTCATTGATTTCAAAAAAGCATATGATTCGGTCAAAAGAGATAAATTATATAATATATTAGTAGACTTTGGAATACCTAAGAAGCTTGTTAGTATGATAAAAATATGCACCAGTGAAACAGAAAGTAAAATTCGTGTGGGTAATAATATGTCTGACAAATTTATAATTCATGATGGGTTAAAACAAGGAGATGCATTATCTCCATTGCTCTTTAATTTTGCCTTAGAATATGCTGTTCAGAAGGTAAAAGAAACTAAAGAAGGACTAAAATTAAATGGTGTGACTCAGTTGTTAGCATATGCAGATGATGTAGACTTACTGGGGGATGATATAAATACGATTAAGAATAATGCTAAAATATTTTTCAAAACTGCTAAAGAGATAGGTTTGGAAGTTAACAAAGAGAAAACTAAATATATGCTTACAGGCCGAAACCAAGTGTTAGGTAATAATCAAAATCTAATTATTGATAACAACTCGTTTGAACCAGTTTCCAAATTCAAATACTTAGGAGTAATATTAACAAATGAAAATTATATTAAAGAGGAAATAAAAAGTAGGCTTAATTCAGGAAATGCATGTTACTTCTCTCTTCATAAACTTTTGTCTTCTCGTTTAATATCTAAGAAACTAAAAGTTAAAATATACAAAACAGTAATTTTGCCTGTAGTATTATACGGGTGTGAAACTTGGTCCCTTACATTAAAAGAGGAACATAAATTGAGAGTATTTGAAAATAAGATTCTTAGGAAAATATTTGGACCTAAAAGGGATGAGGAGACAGGTGAGTGGAGAAGGTTACATAATTTAGAACTACATAATTTGTATTCATGTCCAGATATTATTAGAATAATTAAATCAAGAAGACTTAGGTGGGCAGGCCATGTGGCACGAATGGGAGAGGAAAGAGGAGTTTACAGGATTCTTGTTGGGAAACCAAATGGTAAGAGACCTGTAGGAAGGCCAAGACGAAGATGGAGGGACAACGTTGAGATGGACCTAAAGGAAATCGGTAGGGATGGAAAAGAGTATATAGATCTTGCTCAAGATAGGGACAGATGGAAGGCCTGTGTTGCTGCAGCCATGAACCTTCGGGTTTAAGAAGGCTAGAGAGTTAGTTAGTTTAGTTAGACCGATTCACGAAAGCTATTACATCTATTTCCTTCCAGCTGGATGTTGCCTGTGTGTGATACGTAATCACGGTCAATGCAGGTCAGTGTTTCCAAACACGTGTTTTTGTAACTTAAGAAGGTACGTTTCCGCAAATGGTTTGTGGGGCTATGTGTGAATGGTTCGTGGGGCTATGCGTCAATGGTTTGTGGGGCTACGTAGGTATTTTTGGGTGGAGTGGGGTGGAAACACTGCATGCCGGTAGTGAAACTGTGACCGCCATTTTGCGTGTTACCGAAGGCAAAAAGAAACGAAGAAAACTTACTCGATATGTCGCAAATAGAGCTTATTTCCGTTTCTCAATGCAGAATACGTAAGTACGAATATTGAAATTAAATGAACTAGCAATTTTCAGCCGTTTTCCGGAGACAAGAAATTTACCAGGAGGCAAATTTTCGGCGTTTCGTAATCGCGAAATAAAGCGAAATATGCCATTTTTTCGTAATAACACCGAATTTTGCACTTTAACGCGAGAAACGCCGCGAAATATGCAATATTAATTTCGTAGGAACTGGAAAATTTTCAGGGAGAAGCACCTGTTGTGTTTCGGACTGGGGGGGGGGGGTTGTGTACACAAAATGGTCGCAGAGGGATTTTTTGGCATTGTTAGGGAAATGTGATGTGTAATTCTGTTCAATGATTTGGGTGTTATCGTTCAATAAACATTTCATATTTATTGCCTGATGAGATGAAATGGTTTTTCAAATGGAAGAAATTTTGTCATTCCTCACATTTCTTGTTGTCATTAAAACTAAAATTTGTCTCAATTTTCCAGAACTGAAACAATGTGAAAATCTTAAGCATAGAAGAAACCTTATAAATGCATGTAAAAATAACCGATTTTAAATTAATAACATTGAATTTTGCCCTAAACCGTGAAAAATAACATCGAAATTCAGGGAAAAATAAAACGAAAAACTTCACGTCCCTAGTAGCTATACTGGACAAATACACAAACACTGAACTTAATCTCAGCGTAACGGTTCACTCTGTGCAGTATTTCTATTTAGGCCATCCTTTTGAGATATTGGTGACAGTTTCATACATCGGAGACACATTTCTTCAATTTTACATAAGAAACTATTAACGGAAATGAGTTTCTCCAAGGTTTACAACGTTCGTCGAGGTATTTTCTTTCATTGTGGAATATATTTGACTGGGAAATAATGTGCTTTCAAGAGAAATATCTCACCGACGCACAATTTCCATTGCTTTCATTTGCTTGCCCTACGAGAACCGGATGCTGCGTACGTTTGATGACGTAAGCCCCTGTCAGTGTTTCAACCCCCTTTTTTTTTAATATGCTTGCCTAACGTAACCAGACCTAACCTAACCTTATCGGAAATGGTTCGTGGGGCTATCCGTGAATGGTTTGTGGGGCTATCCGTCAGCTACCCGTGCATAATGTATAATTTCCACCGGTGACGAACACGAATGTAGGTATTTTTCGGTGAAGAAGGTTGAAACACTGCATACCCACAACGTGAGTCAAGGTGTGCCCGCCATATTGTGTGTTCCGGAAGCGAATAAAGGAATAGAAAAAAGCACTAAGAATGTGAAAAATTGCGTTTGTTTTCGTGTAAAAAGCATGATGGCGCCTTGAACTATGTTCCGCAATACACAATTGGTAAGTACGAACCATGCGAAACACAAAATATCCGATTTTAATGTCTCTCCGATATATGAAACTGGTACAGAGATATTTTTTTTGTTCTGCACCAAAGCTATGCAGAAAAGACACTGGTTTCCAGTTTGGCAATTTTATGCCTGTGCAATTTTTCCCAGGTGTCTATCAAAATTTAAAAGCAACGCTTGGTACAGCATTTCTGTTTCTCGCGTGTCGAATTACAGTCGCCATCTAGCATGTTCCTCTCGTACCGTCAAGTCTCCGTGCAACGTTAACAGGAAAAGAAATCCTTACATTGCTTCGCATGGCTCTGAAGCAGCTTTATGAATAAAGAAGAGAAACAAATTAATCTCTAAGTGGAAACCGAGTTTTTGCCTTGAGCGCTGTCAGTAGTCGGGAAGTAGGAGGAACAAGGTGGCCTCAGAGGCTGAGAGCCGATTTAAAGGGCTGCTACCACATCCATCAGAGGATGCTGGCAGGAACAAGTGACCGACCGCTTCTCTCCCCTGCTTCCTGTCACTGTGACAACGAGGAATCACGAAATCGTGAAAGTAGACTCGTGCAAAACTTCCATGTTACGAGACGGTGCTCAGTCTTCTACAAAACGGTTGCTCCTGCCGCCTCTTCACCCCGGTACGCACTGAAGCTCTTCTTTATCTTTGCCACCAGCAGAGATGCACCCGAGATAAGGAGGAACCTTATCATATCGCATACGCAGGCACGTATCTAGAAATGAAGGGTTATCCTAAAAGAAAAATGCACTTTCAAAGCTTTGCAGAAATAAGAGTTGTAATAATAGGGCTGAAATACTTAAATGGTTTGAAGTAGGGATGTGCCGAAGCCGATTACAGATGTATGAAAATCGGCAGAAATTGACATATCGGCATCAGCAAAAAAAACGATATTTAAACCTGTACAGATTATACTAAGAATTTTACCTTCTAACAAGTTTTATATTTTAGTTTTGTAAGATTTATTGAAAATTAGGTTATGATTCTTCATCACTGTAGAGTATTTTATAATAAAATTATTGCATACTCTCATTCAGAGGATCAATCTACCTCAAAGTCAGAAATAAAACTGTACATTGCTGAACCAACCATTCCACATGACCAGGATCGGCTGTTGTATTGGAAATTAAAAAATGAGTATCCAAACCTGAAGCAAGTGGTGAGAAAATTCGTGGGCACCTACTGCATTAGTATTCAGTCAACCGAGTGTTCAGTGTAGCTGGCAGATTTGGGATAAGAGAAGTAGATTACTTCCACAAGTGCTTCAAAAACTCATGATTCTGAATTTGAATCTGCCAGCATAAAATTTACAACATTAAGAACAGGAATTCATTTCAAAGAACTGCTTGTGTACTAATGTTAAATCTCTTGAGAATCTTTGTTCTTCTTAAAGGTTCACATAACCACTTTTTTCATTTAGATGCAAATGTATCCAATAGAAATATACATAGCAAATTTATTGTTGTCATTTCTGTTTAATAATCTTATGTATCGGAATCGGTTAAATATCGGCATCGGTTCCAAAAATTATCGGTGAATACATCGGCATCGGTAAATTTTCAGCTTCGTCACATCCCTAGTTTCAAGAGTAAATCTTGAAGTTTACATTGGTAAGTTACAAGTGTTCTATGTGTAACCCTTTTGTAACACGACAGATATCAATCCAGTTCTCCTCTACCAGGACTTTTTCCCTTGCACAGACAACCAGTTTCCTCAAATGTCTTGCTCCAATCATAGATAGTCTGCCTTGTGGATGGGTATTTACCATACCGTGTTCTGAAACGATGCAGTACGACAGTAACAGAATTTGTTCTCGCAAATTCAAGCACGCAGAAAGCCGCCTTCACCTGGCTAGCAGCCATACTGCTCGACTTAACGTCAAGGGTGCTCACGTGATGCTGACGTCAAAAAGACAAACGAAAAGCGGAGGTCGTAATTGCGAACAGTCCCAATTGCGAACACTTCCTGCCTGAACAGGAATACACTCGAAGGGGTGCGTCCTAATTACGAACACATTTCCTGACTTGTGACCTACAACTTTCTCTCAATTTCCTGAGACTTTTCAACTATACTTTAAAAGAGACTCAGTGCCAGACTTGAGACTGGTCAGTGGCCTGTGGGTCACTGGTGGTGTAAAAGTTGCACCTCAAATTGAAACATGTCAGTTGTAACATAAAACCCTCGTACATACATTATATATACGAACATTATACATATTGTACAAAAAGAGCTTATTTAATTAATAATACAATTAATGACTTTGTCAATTAATAATGCGGTGAACATTACCTAGTCAAATTTCAAAACATATGATATTGTTCTTAAAAAATAGCGGTATCACCAATCTCCTTGTATTTGTCAGTGCTTCCTGCTATCCTCTCGTCCAACAAAACATATATTTTCTTCGCTTGACACCTTCCAAGTTCAATTCCATTCTTGTAATTATATCATTTGACTTTTGTGCCTCAGCCTCTAAGGAATTAATGAGCTCTGCCACTCTTGGATGTGGCCTACCAATTGATTGATTTTATGATTCCATCCCTCCACTGCATTATTTGTCCGGTGCCTCTTGTTGAAACAGTTCCACATATCTTTCGAGCCACCGGTCCACAAAATAGTCAAATAACTTCACAAGGTTTTCATTACGAATAGCTTGCTCGTAAATACGAAGCCATCATTCTTCAAGATCTTCTAGGTTTAGAAAAGCTAAAGACGCTCACATACGGATGTTCCTCTTTATTTCTTCATCTTCATTGTAAGATGTAGTCATGCGAATTTCTTGAACTTTAATTCAAAGAGTTTGTGTAAAGTGGGAAAAACAACCGTGGATGTTAATCGTGTTAAAAAACTCTTTTAAAGCAGAAATATCAGCAACCTCGAAGTCAATGTTTACCGTTTCCACTCTGGTATTTCCCTCAAGATTAATCGAAACAATCGTAAATAAATGTCTTTCTGTCTTGTCTGGTGGAAAGAAAGAGACTAGAGGTACAACATTTGCTTCTAAAATCGTACTTGCCCAAGTCTGCATCCAAGAAAACTGGCTAGCACAGCTTTTGAACGTTTCATCCATAAAAAATGTGTTTGGGTCTTCAAAGTCTCTCTCCCTTCGGTGCTGGCAAAAGGCCAGAATTCTCGTGTCTTACCCTTAGCTGTTTGTAAAAACAGGTTTTCAGCTTTATGTGTTCGCAATTAGGACGTGGAAATATTTCTCAGTTTCATGTGTTCGCAATTAGGACGATTCAGGCACTGTTCACAATTAGGACGATTCAGGCACTGTTCGCAATTAGGACGATTCAGGCACTGTTCGCAATTAGGACGTGAAAATATTTCTCAGTTTCATGTGTTCGCAATTAGGACGATTCAGGCACTGTTCGCAATTAGAACGATTCAGGCACCGTTCGCAATTAGGACGTGGAAATATTTCTCAGTTTCATGTGTTCGCAATTAGGACGATTCAGGCACTGTTCGCAATTAGGACGTGGAACTATTTCTCAGTTTCATGTGTTCGCAATTAGGACAATTCAGGCACTGTTCGCAATTAGAACGATTCAGGCACCGTTCGCAATTAGGACGTGGAAATATTTCTCAGTTTCATGTGTTCGCAATTAGGACGATTCAGGCACTGTTCGCAATTAGGACGACTCAGGTACTGTTCGCAATTAGGACGATTCAGGCACTGTTCGCAATTAGGACGTGAAACTATTTCTCAGTTTCATGTGTTCGCAATTAGGACGATTCAGGCACTGTTCGCAATTAGGACGCAACCGTCGTAAACTTGAAGACTTTCTCTATATAGGTAGAACAGTACTAAATGCTTTCTGATGTAACAAACAAATTTGAATTTATAAAGCGTTTAAACTGTTTTTTTTTTTTTTTTAGGATAACCCTGTATATTTCGTGGGGTCCGAACCAAGTGTCTCGAAAATAATAATAATAATATTTAAATTTAAATAATCACATTACAATTGTTTAGATTAATGAAAATGATATTAATTAAAAATTTAAATAATTAATATTGCATGAATAGTTAAAAAGACGGCGTAGGAATATAAATATAACAGCCAGCACGTATTCATTATCTAGCTTAGAAGTGTAACATCGGCAAAATTTGTATAGCAACAACTGCCCTGGAAGGAGATTAAAGTTAATTAGATAAATAACTGAATATGTATTGAATAACATACATAGATTCATATGGTGAAAAGTAAAGTTCCTAATTAATATTTTATTCATATTATTATAGCTAGTAGCGTGTATAAATCTTCTTTGGTACTGTCATTCAAAGCCTTAAGATCCCAATATAATCCTTGCCATCTAATAAGTTCGGCAAATGCTAAACAATCATATTTTCATTAATTATTTTCGGGGGAATCCGGATCCCCCGGAACCCCTTGAAATACGTCCTTGCACATACGGGATATTTTACTATTTTCTGCTGTAGTGGTTCGTCTTTAAAGCGAGGAGTGACAGTTTCGCACCAGTTGTACACTCACCGTCAATATAAGTGGGACGCCATGATCCTGAAATATTCACTTCACTCCAATATGGTATGTGTGTTACCTAACTACAAGGCGGTGCAGGTCGCAGGAAGTTGCCATTGAAAACTTGCTATTACAATCCACTTATCGCCGGAGAGTTAGGCATCACGCATTGCAGGGATGTTGGTATTTCAGGATCAAGGTGTCCCATTTTTATTGCCGGTGACTGTACATTAAAAAATATGATAGAGTATGAATTTCTCCCTATGTTGCAAGTGGAAGCTATTTTTAAAGATATTAATTAATTCTACAACAGCGCCATCTCCAAACTAGTGGTACGATGGAACTAATACATGAACCGCTGTGGTGCCTATGTGGAAACATAGTGCAATATACATAGAACAATTCTTATACAGTAAAACCTGTCTATCCCGAAACATGATAGTTCCGAGCAAAATTTTCCGTCTTAACAGTTTTCCTTCTTATACAGGGTTGACTTTAAATACAGTATAGAGCGGTGCAGGAAATAATGGAAATACAGATTTACATTTCGCATTACTTATAATGTAGAGTACTAATGCATGTACGTACATGAATAAAAATGCGATACATTTATGAATTTCAACATATCATCACACATCCCCATCTTCGCAAATTAGCACAAAAAGCGAAGTAAAATGGACACTCACAAACTTCCATGCCCATGCCAGGATTCGAACCCGGGACCCCTGGCGTCGTAGCGCGATATGCATAGAGGGAAAGAGAAAGATTGAAAGGTGGAATAAGAGAGGTGAAGAAAGATTGAGATAAAAGTGAAGAAACAAAGAGAGATAACAAGAAAAATAGAAAGATGACGAAAGAACAGAGGAGAAATAGACAAAGAAAGGTGGAGAAAGAGGGTAAGAGATGAAAGAAAGAAACGGAATGGTAACAGCTATGAGTATTGTAGCGCATTCTTTCATATCGACAATGTTACCGATAAGCGAGTGGCAACAGAGGCGTGTTCCACTGACAGTATTGCATTGTTTTCTTGAGAGAGAGAAAAATACAGGAAGAAATTTCCGTCTTACTGAGAATAAAAACATCTCGTTGGTCTTTATGTTGTTCCGTTTCCGCGTTAAGGAGGTTTCCGCCTTAAGCAGGTCATTTTCAGGTATAAAATCGGTCCGTTCTGGGACTTTTCCCCCCCGTATTTACAGGTTTCCTTCTTATAGCGGTTCCGGGATATGCAGTTTTTACTATATATTGATTTCCCTGCATGTTTATTACTTCGGCTGAGAAAAAAAAATTGGGCAAAGACTTTTCGATTTGCCCTCGTACATACAAGAAAGCCAAAAGTCTACCGTTTCAAGAGATGCGAAGTTAAAACCAGAAGCTATTTCACAAGTCCATCGCCTGCATTGGTGAAAGTAGGTGACTCTCACTCTATTTGCATAAACATACGAAGCTTGGTGCCGGCGATGCAAACTTAATCAAATACGACGTTCGCCCAAAAGCAAATTCTATTGATTGAATCTATCTCGAATTCGATCTCATTATTATCGATGGCCATACATGGTCAACAGAAACACCGTGCAGGTTATTTTTCCGATCGCATAATTACGGTTAAACTAATAAATCAAATTTTTAATTGAGAATGTCACGTGTTGCGATTAAAGGGTAGTTTCTCTCGTGTTTGCACAGCGTCGTGGAGTGGAAAGGTGTTCTGGGTAATCGTAGGTGAAGCCAATGACCACTTGGTCATACTACTCTCTAACATATCTTAAGAAGCTTTTTGAACATAATTGGGGAACGGATTTTAAGGTGCAGCAGCTTTCCAAAAATATAGCTCTTTTCATACCGATCGTTTGAGATAGCTATGTATTTTAGGACACGAAATCAAGTTAACCCTTCGTGCACCAAGGTGGGTTAAAAACTGTCCACACTTTGATTCGGATAAGAATTTTTATGGATGTTTCTTTAGTATCATGTCATAACTCAGATTTTGTGTCAAAAATAATATAAATTTTATTTTCTGTCAATCAATACCTTTAATTTCTAGAACATAACCCAAAAATTAAAAAAAAAAAACGTGGTAGACATAAAGTACCCACCCTTGGTGTAACGTGTTACCATAATGTGCATGTAAAAGAACCGAAAACAGGAAGAGGAAGATGAGTTGTTTGTTGCAAAGAAGCCAGATCGAAAAATGTACAGTTGAACAAGTTTGCAAAAACAAAAATTGTATGTGGAAAATTTGTGAAGCCTTTGTTTGTGGAAAGCATAGTGAAAAAAGTAACGTGTGCCGCTCTTGCAAACGCAAGACTATTGATTCAGAGTAACCAACATGGCCGTAGTCAGGAAAAAAATTCGGGGGGTTTCATTCATAATTGTTCCCACGGGCATCGCCAGAAATTTGAATAATAGAAATAATAACAATAATTGTACAATAATAATTAAAATTTCATAATAATAAAACAATTTTATTCCATAATAATAATACTAATAATAATAATTATTATATTATTGTTATATCCTTGAGGAGGCTTACATGAGTGAATATCCAGCACAAGTTTCTTTTTGTTTTTTTCACGTTTCATACAGTGTGTACTGAAATGCACAATTATTATACTTCGTCATTAAACTTTAGATACCTTCAAGAGAAAAGCTTTAAAAGTTAGATGGAAATTTTAGTCATAAAACTTTTGTTGTTTGACTTTAAAATTAAGTTTTTGAAATTTTGAAAAGTGTGGAACCAATTATTCTTTTTAAAAACTTAGCCTGGTGCATGGATTGTAGCCTCAATCGCGAACGTAATGCGCTACAAAACTGGAGATCCTAGGTTTGAACTCCTATCAAGGGGGATTTTCGACTTTATCGGACAGGGAATTTAAAAGCTGGAAATTGAATTTTGGGACAATCATAAGGGAATCTTCAGTCTGTATTCCTTGTGACGCATGGAGCAACACTGGAAAGATGACAGCAGAAGTGATAATGGAGGGGTCGCGGGTGGGCTACGATTCTGAGAATAAATCCTGTTTCACTCAAGTTTCAGAATTCCAAATGTATGAAAATTCTAGCTCGATCGTTTCAACATTGTCTCTTGTATTTTTGTGATGCTTCGAAAAAAAAATTGAAAATTTGTTACAGATTTTGGTTTCTTAACTTCCATTAATCCAACATGTCAGAAGTTTCGGGGGGGGTTTGAACCCTAGAAACCCCCCCTCTAAATACGGCCATGGTAACCAACAATGACTTTTGGAAAGTAATATAAGACAATAATGCTTACTTTGAAGCTTCCAACAACAAAAATAATTTATGTCTGCAGTACTACATCATTGCTCTTATAATTCGGGAAATATGTGAATAGAATTTCCATAATGTTAAAATATATTGTAAGAATAACAAATAAAAAAGGTGATATACGAGGCGCATCCAGAAAGTAAGTTTCCCTATTTTTTCCTCGTACTTAATACCTGCTCTGTTCGTAGCCTTCAGTTGTCTTAGTTTATAGTTACTACAAAATTGAGAAAAATATTACATTTTCTGGTACAGAAAATAATGATTTATGTGGTGGACATTTTTTAACCCTCCCTTGGTGTGCGGTGTTACGCGTAACCCCTTGGTGTACGTTGGGTTAATTAAACACACTTTGTTGCGCCTTTTCTTTCATGCCGTATTACGCCCAGTGATGTGCCGTAGACTATAAGTTTACGTCTACACGCGCTTTGTCTACGCGTAATCTAAGATTACATTGGTTTATAGTGTACATAGTCTACTGTAGACAATAGGGATGAAAGAAATCCCAGTAGTTTTTTAAAAGAGAAAGTATTCTTTTCTTCGAACATGTCGATAATCTGGGCCTATACCCACCTTAAGACCATTCAACGTAATCAAAGGGAAAAAGGACTGCTGGAAGAAAAACAAATGACTGCCATAGTTGAAAAGTGACATTATTTTTTACACTGACAAAAGCGAAGGCTAACAATAATTTTTGAATTGTTACCGCATAGAAAAGTGCATGTGTCTTTAAACGCACGTGTGAAATGGTGGAAAATAAAAGTAAAACATATCTTGCCATTTAATTTTGCAATTTAATTAATACCTAGTGAATTGGTTTAACGTAAATAAATACTTAAAACACTTATTTCTGGACATTGTTACTATTTTCAGTTGCTGTTACTGATTCTAGCACGATGCGCGTACCTTTCACGAAAAGAACGCCGGACGCCATGTTGTCTACGTTGATTTACGTCATCGACGTAGATTACTTAGTTTAGTCTGCATTGTCTACACTGTAGACAATCGTTGTTTACGCGTAGACGCACATCACTGATCACGCCGCAGGCGCAGTGATGTGCCGTAGACTATAAGTTTACGTCTACATGCGTTGTCTACAAGTAATCTACGCGTAGATTACATTGGGTTGTAGTTTACATAGACTACGTTGACAATCTAAATTGCATGAAAATTAATTTTCAAGGGTTTCATGAAGGGAAAGTGACATTTTCAATTATATTGGTTCCTAACGAAATAAAAAGAATCCTATTTACAACAAATTTCTCTTCTCTTCTATTATCAACTATGGAAGAAGATAAATAGTATGGAAAAAACAACAACAGATGGCAGTCGTGAGCCAAGAGTGGTCTTTTCCCCATAAAGCACTAGAATATTTCCTATATTAGGTTCCTTCCTAGGTGAGAAATTGTTCGAATTTGGAAGAAAGAGTATGAAAAGTTCTCTTCACACATCAACAACTGATACGCAGTATAATATTCTTTTTATTCCACGGCGCGCTTTGCTAAGTTATCTCCTTTCGCCATGTTGTTTACATGGATTACGTCATCTACGTGTATAAAATAGTCTACGTGTAGAATGTAGACTATCGTTGTTTACGCGTAGACGCACATCACTGCGCAGGCGTGAATCGAACCTATGACCCGGCCATCATAAATTTTTCCCTCAGAATTGCCGTTGCCAAAGGACGCGATCGAGTCAACCGTCGTAACGGCCGATAGTTCCAATTATCGACTATCTTTCTTAGATGTTTATCATTTTCCATCGAAGTCAGTAGTTGTGAAAGAACTCAGTGTTAGTTGCTGTCAGTTAACGTCGATTCACTTATCGCGAGAGAACTCCTTAGTTGTCGTAGTTAAGAAGGAGAAACAAACGATCGTAAGTTGAAGAATATTATTTAGAACATCGGTATACGCGAGTCTAGAGTTTGACACGCACCTTCTGCCTTTAGGGCTTTATGTTAGTCTGGTTATAACCCTTTTATCGGACTTCTCAAAGGCTTCTAAGGGTTAGAAGGACCAAGCCCTTGCGTGGTCTGCGGTGCAGGATTTATTTTTAATTATCCTATATTGGTTAGGAATAAAAGATCATCCAGATCTCTTACTAGGAGATTTATTTAAACTTCCGATGATATACAAACACTTTTCAAACAGACAGTTCACCCGATACAACTTGTAGGCCTAAACCTATTAGTTGTACCAAAGTTTATAACCCTGGTCTGTTTGATGATGCACGAGAACACCTTATTCAGAGTTGGGTTTGTGGAATATCTGCCAATCCGAAGATTAAAGCAAGATATTACCCAACGTCCCCTGAACCATCAGCCTTTCGGCAACCAGGAGAATGTCCCGTAGGCTTACAAAAGTCTAGCTCTTTTATATCATAATTTTGTTTACAATTTACCATGGTTACTACATAGTTGTTTTATATTTCCATAGTTTCAGCATTTTTTCCTGATGTAAGTTAAACAATTCATTACCTATTGTAACATTAACAATATCATTTTTATGGAAAGAAATCTAACAATCTTTAGAGAAAAGATTGAATACTAATTCTTAACAACTTGGATTTTTATAACATAGACTGAATAGTTTAGTGCTTAAAAGGCATGTGTTGACAGGGGTGACACAAGTTTAGGAGCCCTGAGAAGCGCTCCTGCGTCCGTCTTTATTACAGGGTACGAACACATCGAAGCAAGAACTTCCAACGAGCTTCAGGTAACGAACATCCTCATGTCTTTTCTCACCTCGCCTGTTCAGTCAATGGTAGTGTTTTTAAATATATGTCCGTGTGTTCTTATTTCACTGCGCTAGTCCCCTTGCAGTTTGAGTGTCAACGTTGTTCTCCAGAGCTACCCCCTTTCTCATACGTTCCTCTCGCTTAGCAAGGGAGTGGCTAAAGGCTGTCATAGCCTATCAACGATCCCCAAATATTTTGTCTTTTGACGATGTTTTGTTAGAAAATTGAACAGGAAAACTAAATTATTTTCACTGTTCTTGAGCAGCTACATAAAATCCTATAATCTCATTTTGTAGAGCAGAAGGAGAGCTATAAAATGGTACAATATAATCACTGCAGCCCCAATAGTTCCCAAGATAATGTAGCAAAACCCGCGAGAGAACACACAAACTTCAACAAAGCCTATCCGGAAGAACCACAGTTCTCTCTGCGGTCCGCGCGCATTATATACAGAAGCCGCAGAAAAAGAGAGCATTGAATAAAGACAGTTTGTCAGCACCTTTTTTGCACCTTTTTGGAAAAAAATCAGAACCTTTTTCCCCCTTTCCCAACTATAATTTTGCACCTTAAAATCCTTTCCATAGTAATAATGTTTTGATGTATGAGCAATTGTTTGTTTAAAACTGTAAAGCTCTCCAAGTGTGGTTGACAGTGGTGTACCGAACGTATGTTGCTTATCTTTATGCTTGAACAAGAGCAAATTTCCGCACCATCGATTGGTTCAAGCTTAACACGGAAAAAAACTGATTGTTTTAATAAACATATACGCATGGTTGAGCTATTTGGTATAAAAGACAAGAATGGATGAGATCATTTTATAAATTTAATGGAGGCTAAAATATTTTGCAGGATTAAGCGTACAGTTTTCAGAAACCCAATATAGCAAGCATAAACATGCTTGTAGTATTGCACTCACTAATATCTATATTTATAAAAAAATCATTTAGCATTAATACGAACGAAAACGTTTTTCCTCTAAGGCTGTGTTTGTCAAACGCCGAGCCACGAGACGTTCTCCTGTGGTTTGTCACTTGCAGCCCGAGCTGGCAACCGCCTGGAAAGATCCCTTTCCTTCGGGTTTTCACTGCGATAACAAGAAATTCTTTCTCGAAAGTGCTGGTGAGGGAACAATCAATCTAATCGGGGGGCGAGTCGCTTCCAGCATCCAAATTTGGAGGTTGACGGAGGGGCAGCACGTTCAATTTACTTTGCGCAGAAATTATCATTAAGAAATATATTTTAATGGAAATATTATAATTAATTTGAATTTTTCGGTCTTCGAAATGCAACGTGCCAAATTAATTTAATGATGTTAGGCAGAGGAAACTCAAATATTTGATTAGATCTAGTCGTAGTCAACTAATTTAATCCAAATTTTACATTTGTCAACAAGCCTAGACATTATCGAAATAATACACCGTATGATTATGACATAATTTATTTATAAATATTAATTAACGTATAAAGTTTTTTAAAAAATTAGAAAGAAGTTTACGAGTAATATTATTGTGATCTGGTCATCGGCTTTTAAAAAAACGAATTTACCGGCCCGCGGGATCGCGAAGTGAGAACCAGGCAAAACTAAGGCAAAATCCATTTTGGAATCGCAAGTTGCCGCTTTTTAACAAAAATGTCTAAAACTCCACAGATTGAGTATAAACGCTATTATTGAGCTGAAAGTATGTATATTTACATTGAACAGTACCAGTTTCATAGATCGGAGACACATTAAAATCGGATATTTTGTGTTTTGCATGGTTCGTACTTATCAATTGTGTATTGTGGAACATAGTTCAAGGTGCCATTATGCTTTTTACACGAAAACAAACGCAATTTTTCACATTCTGAGTGCTTTTTTTTATTCCTTTCTTCGCTTCCGGAACACACAATATGGCGGGCACACCCTGACTCACGTTGTGGGTATGCAGTGTTTCAACCTTCTTCACCGAAAAATACCTACATTCGTGTTCGTCACCGGTGGAAATTATACAGTATGCACGGGTAGCTGACGGATAGCCCCGCAAACCATTCACGGATAGCCCCACGAACCATTTCCGATAAGGTTAGGTTTGGTTTGGTTACGTTAGGCAAAAAAAAAGGGGGTTGAAACACTGACAGGGGCTTACGTCATCAAACGTACGCAGCATCCGGTTGTCGTAGGCCAAGCAAATGAAAGCGATGACAATTGTGCGACGGTGAGATATTTCTCTTGAAAAATACATGATTTCCCAGTCAAATATATTCCACGATGAAAGAAAATACCTCGACGAACGTTGTAAACCTTGGAGAAACTCATTTCCGTAAATAGTTTCTTGTGTAAAATTGAAGAAATGTGTATCCGATGTATGAAACTGTTACCCATTGAACATATCAGAAAACATTCATTTGCTCAACGAGACAAACATTAGTCTACCAGTATCCTACAACTTGGATCTAGATTATGAGATAGATCGGTAATTATCTTGAAGCAAAAGATGTGGAAGTTTTATCACGTACAGTGCTACCCCTATTCGGTCAAGAATGAAACTCCGTTGTTCTTGCATCACAATCTTCAATTATGTACAATAACTAAAATAAATTAGTATTTTCTGTGAGGTATGATATTATTATCGCTTAATAAGTCCTCAACTTCTTAAGTTCATAACATATACCAGGGCCACGCTATCTGCCGGCCCCTATTCAAAACGCAGAAGGTTATTTTGACAAGACCCTGTTTTCCTGCTGGCCGCTTCGGGGAGGAGGGACTCTAAGGTTGCCGCTTCTTGCCAAACAGAGGGCTGCGGTAGGTGTAAATGGCTGTTAGACCGCAAGTTTCTTCACAGGTAAACGCGGCAACAGCGGGTCACTGCCAGAAGGCGGTCCCCGCACCTGAACTTAGCTTGGCCGATTCCCAGTGGAGGGATAGTTGTTCACAAGCCCGTAGATATTTCTGCGCCCTAAACAGGATTGTGGTTTGGCGTCTCCTCCCCACCTCTCCGTAACGGGGTGGTTAGCATAGCGCGCTACGATGCTAGGTGTCCAGGGTTCGAATCCCGGCAAGGGTATTCTTTGTGAAAGTCCCCACATCAGTTTCATCATATCATCACTCATCCCCATCTTCACAATTAGCCAAATGTTGCAGAAAAGCGAAGTAAAATAATCCGAATCAACTGCCTGTCCTTCCTTGACTTCTAAAACCAGCCAACGTCCGTATCCGTCCGGAAAATACCTTAGAAACACTAAAGAGCGACCACAAAGAACCTTCGGCGTTCAACTCGGGCCATAAGGAACATGATCCAGTCTGCCCCTCCCCTCCACGCGGGTCTGAGCAGGCTTTTTTGCTTGTGGTTCCACTATAACAACAAATCCTAACATACGGGTCGCTATAGAACTTACACTTAAAAAAACGAAAGTTCATGCACCACGAGAGAAGTCATTACTCCGCCACAGAGCATGATGCATCTCACAGAGATCGCTGAAGATTTTGACACAGCTTTCGTAATATTGGTGGCTGGAAGAAAACATAGGCTCAAAACCACAGATGGGTTATGCTACTATACGACGCAAATTCTGGTAAAAGCAATGTCGAAGAAAATACAAGAACATTGCAAATTGGAGGTTTCTGTCTGTAACCATGCTTTAATATTTCCGCTACTTCCGAATTGAATGCAGTGAGGCTTATATCGTTATATCTAAAAGGTGTTACAACACATTGCAGTAACGAAGCCCTGGGGAAAACTGTTCTGTGGGGGGCGTGTCTTCCTGCATGTGGGCCAGGTATAAGTGACCACACATATAGCCATCTACGTCTTGCATTCGTTCCAATAGCGTGGTTACGCGGAGTTGCCACAAATGTGTGGGAGAAGTTAGTAATTTGGATCGCAAAAGCTCACACACGTGGAGGAAAATGAGTATCTAGGCTTCTTTACGAAAGTACACGTATATTTTACAACTGCAAAAAGACACTACAACATTCTGGAACATCTTGTTCTGAATTCGACAATACTAAGCCTATAAAAAGGAGGTTATAATTTTCATTCACCCTTTCTGTCCATATACTAGTCCAACCCACTGCTTATATACGGTATTTGACGGCACTAGTTCCATATTGAAAGAGCATCACCATTGCTTTCATATTTTAACTCCTAGTGCCACATGGCTAGCCACGTAGAAATATGTTTTTTTGGGGGAGGGTGTCCGAACCAAGTGTCTCAGAAAATAATAATAATAATAATGTTTATATTAAAGTAATTATAAATCAAACTAATACGAGTAATTACAATACATAAATTAATATTATATTATCATCACACGATTAGGAAAACATACTGTATAAGAATAGAGATATAAGAGTGAATATTCATTACGTAGCTTACCTGTAATTAACATCGGAATAATTTACATAAAAAACAAGTGCCCTGTCAAATTAAATTAATGTAAAATAGATGAATAATTGAATATTTATCGAATAACAAAATTGATGTTACATGTAGTTGGAGAATAGTAAGTTAAAATTTTATGCATATTAATTTGAGTACTAGTGTACATAAATCTTCTTTTTAATGTCATCAAAGCCGTATGATCTCAGTATAATCCTTGCCTTCTAAAAAGTACAGAGGAAATTAATAATCATCGATTGTGCAACAAATGTTAATATTTTCATTACTTAATTTTACTACTTGGTAAGTCTTTCCGGGGGTTCAGACCCCTGGACCCCCCTTAGATACGTCCTTCCTGTCTTTCAAAGCCGTATGATCCCAATATAATCCTTGTCTTCCAATAGCTTCAGAGGAAATTACAACAAATGCTAAACGAGTATATGTTCATTATTTACTTTTCGTACTTAATAAGTCTTTCGGGTAGGGATTGGTCCGGACCCCCTAAATACGTCCTTCGTGTCCTTCAAAGCCCTATTATTCCAAAGTAATCCTTGTCTTCCTATAAGTTCAGAGGAAATTATACAACAACGGCTAAACGATTGTATTTGTCATTATTTAATTTTAGTATTTGATAAATCTTTGGAGGGGGTCCGGACCCCTTCCCCCCTCCTAAATACGTCCTTGTGTCTAGAATATTTAACCTCTACTGCCGTCTTGCTTTCGAATTTTCACCCCAGCACCTCTTCGCTTCCATATTTTAGCCTCCATCGAGGTCTTGCTTCTATATTTTAACCCTCAATGTCCTATTGCTTCTATTTTGAACCCAATATCCTTCTTAGTTCCACATATTAACCCTCTTTGCTTTCACATTTTAATCCCCCAACTTCCGTCACTTCTATTTTTAACCCCCATGTTCCCTCACTTCTATTTTTAACCCTATATATCCTTCTTAGTTCCATACATCAACCCACACCGCCACCTTGCTTCCATATTATCACCCCAGTGCCCTATCGCTTCCATTTTAACCCCATATCCTTCTCAGTTCCACATATTAACACACACCGTCTCCTTGCTTTCATATTTTAAACACCAATGTCCCATTATTTCTATTTTTAACCCAGTATCCTTAATAGTTCCATATTTTAACCCATTTTTAAGTTTTAACCCCAAACTCCTCAATTCCATATTTAAACCCAAATCACTTCCTTGATTCCCCAAATGTTGCTTCCACACACTAAAGTCCACCGCTCCTATCCCATCCTCTATAATTACTTGTAATTTTCTACCATGATTGAAAAACTCCGTTCTAGAAGGATTCAGGAAGACGATAGTGTTGTACTGGGACGACTGTTTTTCACTATCACTTCCCTGATAATCTATAGGCTAACACTGTTGCCTTGTAATCAAAAGGTCCCGGGTTCGATTCCCTGTGGAGGCACATTGAGCAGTAGTTCGGACCTGACTTTATAAATGGGTCCCAATGTAAATATTTTGGACAATTTGCCAAGAGGAAGATGAACTCTTCCTAGTCTTGCGTGGCATTTCTGTTTCGTTCCAAGCCTCAACAATCGTCATTAAGAAACCCTCCACAATACGATCCTAACGCTACGATGCTCAATTAGTATGAGCCATTTCTCTCAGCTTCTTTTATACTGGAAGGTATCGTTGCGCATACAAGCATACAAGGGTTACGAACAGTCACATCCTGTTAACCAAAAAGGATTAAAAAGAAATGCTAATATGAACAGCCAGACAAGATTTAATAAGCCAATACTTTATAAGAACCAGATGAATCATTATCGAATGAAAAGGGCTTTATAAAAAAAAGTGATCGCTGGAGACAGGTAAAAAGAAATTTGGTTTGCCTCTGTGCGAAGGAATTCCACCTCGATTGACAGCCAAGAAACACGCCTTTCGTTTGCAAAGGCAGATACAAGGACTAAACCCAGCCATGCCAATTAAACGCTGGCGATATAAATCTGATCTATGACATGACATGAGACTCGATTTTTCTTCCTTTCCAAAGTTTTTGTCCAGCAAGATCGGTTACTGAAGTTAAGCGGAGGCAGATCTTTGGGAAACTGCCTGGAGAGAGTCGAGGATACGCCTCTGAATTTCTTCATGGGAGGATGAATTGGATATTACCAGTGGTGATTTTGTTAAAAGATCAGAGGAACCTGCATTTCATCTTCGAGAACGTTGTAATGCAAACCTTATTTTGAAAACTGCTCGCAGTGCCAATCTAACAGTTGGGCTGAAAAGTTCGTAGGCTAACATAGTAAAAAATATTTTTTTGACAAAATTCGATTTTATTATTCAATATAGTTGCCTTCGAGGGCGATACAACGATTATAGCGGTCATACAATTTTTCGATGCCATTTTTATAGTACGATTTCTCTTTAGCCTCAAAATAGGCCTCAGTTTCGGCGATTACCTCTTCATCAGTGCTAAATTTCTTTCCAGCGAGCATTCTTTTAAGGTCTGCAAACAGGAAAAAGTCACTGGGGGCCAGATCTGGAGAATATGGTGGATGGGGAAGCAATTCGTAGTCTAATTCATATAATTTTGCCATCGTTTTCATTGATTTGTGACACGGTGCATTGTCGATTGTGAGCACGCGCGGCACCCATTTTGCACACAGTTTCCGCATGTTCAAATATTCATGCACAATATGTCCAACACGTTCCTTTGATATTTTTAAAGTCTCAGCTATCTCGATCAACTTCACTTTACGATCATTTAAAATTATTTTGTGGACTTTTTTGATGTTTTCGCCGGTAACAGCCTCTTTGGGGCGTCCAATGCGTGCATCGTCTTCGATGCTCATTTCGCCTAGTTTAAATTTAGCAAACCACTTCTCAACGGTTGATTTTCCTGATGCAGAGTCCGAATAATGTTTATCAAGCCAAGCCTTGGCTTCAACAGTATTTTTTTTCGCCAAAAAGCAATGCTTTATTAACACACGAAATTCTGTTTTTATCCATTTTTTCACAATAACAAAAGCTGCTTCACTCACAATGCTATATCTCACGAACTAATTATCCGGCAGCTGTGAAATTTATACACGTATCTTTTGAAGGTTATTACTAAGTAAAAATCGCATGGATTTAATTCTAGTAACGCCATCTATGAGTCAGCCTACGAACTTTTCAGCCCAACTGTTACACTCAATTATTGGAATTAACACGGAAAGAATAGCGGCGAACTAGTTCAAGCGCGCATGGAATAACAGCGAATTTGGTTCAGTACAGCAGGTTTGGACCAGTGTACGGGACCGGTGGCCACCCACTATTGTGAGGAAATTGGGTAGCTACGAATGAATAACGTAACCCCGTCATAGGACACGTCCAATAACGACAGGAGGTTCGTCGTACTGTCCACACTGTCCACACACGTGTGTAACTAATTAACTCAAATTTGTACCAGGGCATTATTTCATAATTTTCTGCTGAATTTTGGATGGTATTCTTTTCCTGGAGCCTAAGGAAAGTTGGCCACAGCCAATTTATTTAAATGAGACGAAAAAAAACCATACATACATGCAGAGAAAGATGCAGATAAAGGTATGTATGAGTGTGTGTGTGTAATATACATATATATATATATATATATATATATATATATATATGTATATTACACACACACACTCATACATACCTTTATCTGCATCTTTCTCTGCATGTATGTATGGTTTTTTTTCGTCTCATTTAAATAAATTGGCTGTGGCCAACTTTCCTTAGGCTCCAGGAAAAGAATACCATCCAAAATTCAGCAGAAAATTATGAAATAATGCCCTGGTACAAATTTGAGTTAATTCTGAAAAGTTCCCCAAATAGTCGCAATCGTTCATAGAGTGTGTGAATTAGTTCACATGAAGCATTACAGGCGGCAGCACAAATGCAAAAGTGTGTAAAATCTGCCAGAAGTGTGTATGCCTAGCTCATTACGAGTGTCGAACGTTTGTATTTGCACGTATATATGGCCATAAAACTACGTAGACGACAAAAGATGGCCTGTAAGGATCCTCGGTTTTGAAATTTCGCGAACTATGGTGTTCGTGTGTGTGAAGGAGTGTTTGACAAATTTTAGCCGAATGGCGGAAATAGGCGAGTGCGTTCGTGAATTTGTAAGTTAGTTATGTAACATTGGCTTTCGTGAATAAATACATGAACACACAGTTTTATACCAATCAGTGGCGTGCCCAAGGGGGCCTGGTGGCGGTCATAACCCTCGTTTGGCCCAGTATTTATAAAAAAAATCGTCATAGTCAGGAAAAGATTACAAAATGGGACTGACTACGAAAGAAAGTGTAAGAAACCACCCTCTTCGAAAATCCTGTGTACACCACTTCTACCAATACTTGGAAATGTCTCCAAACAATGCTTCTTGAAAAAACACTTTCATTTGCTCCTATCAGATAAAACAGAAGAGACGTGACAAATGGAATCCATTTCTCTGTTTTTTTTTCCGCTACGAACGAACACCATATGGTGGACAAAACTTGCATCCTTTGCTCTCTCTGTCTTTGGAACCAAAACTTTTGTCTTTCTTATCCCCGTGTGGGATGCTGGTGTGACCTTACAAGAGTTTGCCTGATGGGAATACCTTGTCTGCAAATGAGAAGCTGAGGGATGTGGGAAAAGGGTCCTCCGGTTGAGCGGCTGATTGGTGACTCTCGGTCGCACTAAATTCTTCGTGGACAGGCTCCGTCGATTAAGATAATCGTCTCACGCATTCTCCGGTCTCGGGAGGAAAGAGGAGGGGGCGAGGAGATAAAGCAGGGAGAAGGGGCGATGCCTGGAGGTGTCTGCGAGGTCGCTGGCGCGTATGGAGACTTTAGTAAGAGAACAGCTGAGGATCAGGTTGCATCTTGAAGGTATTTTTGTTTCCTATTTCAATGCGGCCTTGAGCTGATCACAAACTCCATTGTGATGCTGGATTTTTATTGTCGGTGCTTTGCTGGCGTATGCCCATTTCGAGAACGAGACGAGACCGAACGTGCTCACCTCCGTGGCGGAGTGGTTAGCGCAACGCACTACGACGCCAGGGGTCCCAGATTTGAATCCCGACCTGGAAGTGTCCCCTCATCAATATCTTCATTCATCCTCATCGTCGCGATTAGCGAAAAGAGGCAGAACAGCGTCGATAAATAACGAAATCAAAATATTGAGACTAAAGGAGACTTGTAGAAATCGAGAAAGGACCATCGGAATCTTCGTCTGGTTCAAGACATTCGTATACTAAATCACATAAATCAAAATAGTTTCACCATTTCCTTTTTTCTGACCACGCACACACACACAAGCAGGCCCGTACCCAGCGGAGGGGCCATGGGGGCCATGCCCACCCCCCTCGAACCATGAAATATTTAAATATGAACCTATAAAAAGCTACGAAAATAACATTCAGAATTTTTCAAAATTGTGAAAATTTAAATTTTGTTCTTGCATAAATGAATGTGTTTGTTACGTAGAGAGAAAGCTTAACAAAAGTCTGCAATGTGCAATATTGGGTAATTTTAGTCTTATAGCCATCGATGCAAGGCTAACAGACGTCCGATTCACCGATTTAGTCAGAGCAGTCCATTACTTGTAAACCGTGTCCCCTTCCTTCGAACTGCAGTCGAGATGCGAAAATATCTCTTTATTATTATTTGTTAACTCACATTTAGACATGTTCCTTATTGTAATAATAATTGCCAATACGTAACATTTAATTTATAAATATATTATTTTCTAAACATAGAATTATTACGACTTTATAATGGCCCTGGTATAAGAAAATTAAAGGAAATTGGAAAACATTGTATTTTGCGGAACACTGAAATATTTTAGATATTTTGTAATGGCTCTCTCTCTCTCTCTTTATTATATATATTATATATACATTTTCGGACCTGGCCCCTCCCTCAAAAAAATTCTGGCTACGGGCCTGTCCCTGGGTGGGTGCGAGGCCTGGGGCATACAATATACGCGGGGCCTATATACAAAATTTTTCAGCTGTCTAGAAAAATCGAAGTTTTGTGTCCCTTAGTCTGAAGTGCAGGTGTCCTATAGAATCACAATAAAACATTATTACAATTAATAGATATTTAATTTGTGTATTTCGTATTATTATCTAGAAGCAATAACCAGAACATGTTGAAGGTTAAAACAAGAATTATGGGAGTGTTCAATATCAAACTAGGATTTTACGTATGAAGATTGTAATTTTTAATTTATCCGAGAACATAGTCACAACTCCCTTTTCTATATTTAATTTTGGCGGAACAATACATTTACATTCTTTCAGATAAAATAATATTTTGACTTGATTAGTTCATTCTATTTCATTCAAGTTTTCATATATCTGACTTCACCACTGAATTCCTGGTGAAATTCTAGCCCAAAACCATACCCGACATGCCCCCATTCCCATTTAAAGAAATGAAGTTGGATCCAAGATGGCGGACGTTCGTTGTCATAACATGCACCAAAACGTTTCCCCCTAGGCCTAACATATTACTACCATGACCAATTGCTGCAATCTACACTCCCTTTTATTTTATAAGGGGTGGTCAGGGACTTTTGACTCACCCTGTACAATAAATTAATATTGCACATGAACTATTAGAAAGAGGTTACTGAGAAACCTTACGTGTGCTTAAATTCATGCAAAATAAATAATAATAATCTTCAACAGTCACTAATAATACCAACTGACAATTCATTACTTGCACTATTTATATGTATTGGTGGTAATGTTATTAAATTATGTTAAGGTTCCCAACAAAAGCAAATGTTGTTATCTTTGCCCAACGTGGACATTTTGTCTATTGCTCTACAACGCAGGACAGTAACGGTGCTGCTCTCTAACGGCGTATAAAAGAATTAGCATCCCAGCCTTTGTTGCAGAGTATCTGCAACGACCAGTGGACTGAAGCACGGGGATAGGAAGAACAGCATTGAACCTCGTTGCAATAGCGTACTCTGTAGAAGTTAGGCTGTTGCTACTGCGCTGCAACAACCACCTATGCTTGAATTCTTGCAGGTTGCTTCTTTCGTTTTAACAGATCATAATGGAATTAGCTTTTTTCAAGCAATTAAAGGAATAAATATTTTTTATGTTCAATATATTTAATAGCAAAATAATGAAAGGATTACTAACAAAATGTTTGAAGTTTCATGCTAAAATACCCGGTCGTTTTTCAACACTGCAACAATATCAGTAACCGCACCTGCTTAGAATATGATTTCAGTAATTTTGGATATTTTTAAGTCTTGTGTGAAAGCAATACATGAAGTCGAGAAAATCAAATTGGTTGCTTAAATGAAGGCACGCAAACAATTATTTGTATTTGGGGCGGGGCCCCCTGAAGCCCGGGGCCTCGGGCGAGTGCCCGAGTTGCCCCTCCCTAGGTTCGGCTCTGCACATACACACACACACACACACCACTGCAAACTTTCACAGCTCAATATAATTTTTCTTAGGAACGTTTTCCTCTTGGGCTTATCTCGATTATACGGGCACTTTGCAACATTTATTTATTTATTTATTTATTTACTGCCCTCAACAGAGGTAAACCTCCAATTACAGACGGAAGAAAAAACATAGAAAACAATTCAATTAGCAAATATATAAACATACATCAACTGATAATACAAACATACCGTAGACTATTTGTGGGGGTGTGATCAGCACCACGCTCTAGCCGCTCCTACTCCCAGGTACTCGTTTACTGGAGGCTGGATATATCCCAGAGGAACTCCATGCAGGGGCGTAGGAGTTTAGGCTATATGCAGGGTAGCAAGAGGAATTCCCCTCTTTTGAATCTGCCTTTCTGTTTGATTGTTTGTTTTTGTTTGCTTGCTATTGTTTGTTTGATTTGTTTTTGTTTGTTTGTTTTGTTTTTGTTTGTTCGTTTTTTTTGTTTTTTTTGTTTTTTTTTGTTTTTTTTGTTTTGTTTTTTGTTTATTTGTTTGTTTTTGTTTGTATGTTTTGTTTCTGTTTGTTTGTTTTGTTTTTGTCTGGGTGGAGATGGGTCGACTAACGATCTCATCTAGAATACATACAATTAAAATGTAGATTCAGTCTCAATTAGTCTTACTGTGCATAAAGTGGACATAACACACAAACTCATCGTCATTATAAGGTAGAAAGGTGACTTTAATAAGCATACAATAAAAATGACTTAGGTTTGACTGATTGAGTTTGTGGTTTATGCCCACTTTATGCACAGTAAGACTAATTGAGACTGAACCTATAGTTTAAAGTGTGATCCGAACCACTGTAAAATGTGCCTCCACAGGGTATCGAACCTGCGCGCCCTTGAATACAAGCGACGACGTTATCACTTCAAACTTAGGCTATGGATAAACATGTCATTTTTATAGCCGGTGCTTTTATGTATTATCCGAACGCGCAGTGGGGGCGATTAGGGGGGCGAGCGGGGCAGTTGCCCCCACTTTTCGCCACTTTTGCCCCGCATATGCTAAATCTTATCTACAAAGGGACCCCCCCCCAGTTTTGGCACTCCTCCGGTTTTGGAACCCAATCGCAGCCACTGCGCGCGCGCATTTGCATTTTGGTTCCAATCCAACATCAAGGAGTCCTCCTTTAATGCGACAAAGATTATGAAGGCTCATTTTCCTGTTCATAATTGCTCTCATAATGTTTTTTAGCTGTTAACCCCACTCGCTTTAAAAAATTCTGCGTGCGCCCAAGCCACCAGACATCGTAAACAATAGTTTTGCGTTGAACCCAGAAATCCATTTGATTTGATTTGGTTTTTGTTATTCAGTGTCTCTTTTCTTCCAATTTTTTCCTAATCGCGACGATGGGGATGAGTGATGATATGACGACATTGGGGTGCCAGGGGTGCCTTGGGGTTGAACGGCATTGGGAATATGTCAACTATGGATTCCACACTAATATCGGTCGTTTTCGCAACACAAACTCATATCAGCCTGAATGTTAGACAACCCGAGAAACACTATCGTTGTGCGGGATTGCATAGAGTCACGGATGTCTGTTTGTGCGCAATTTTATATCGGTCATTTTCGATTATGTTTACATGTCACCCCTTTCCACCCCACCCCTAAGGGTGCCAAGGTTTCACGAAATAATGGAACTACAATTCATAACAAGCTGAAATTTGGTATATAACCTCCTAGTAACATTAGTGATCGCCGGGAACTTGTGGTATGTTGTTACTTATGTTACTAGTATGTTATATACCAAATTTCAGCTTGTTATGAATTGTAGTTCCCTTATTTCGTGAAACTTTGATTGTCCGCCATTTTGCAATATGGCGGACTTAGCGTAAGGGTGATCGCCGGGGACTTTTGGTATGTTGTTATTAATGCTATAATGACGCTACATACCTAATTTGAGCTTGTTATGAATTAGTTCCTTTAGTTTTGCTATTTTGACTGCAGTAATACACATATTTTTATATTAGATAGATTAAATTTAAGAATGTTTGCGTCCCGTTTCTGTATATTAACAGAAAAGATTGCTAAATTTTAACAGTAGACTTTTATAAATTTTAGCTTATACGCGTTGTGCAAAACAATTCCACCACAAAGTTTCGAGCCAGCAGTAGGTTCTTCCCGAATGTGCACCACCTCTGTACACAGCAAGAATGCAGCCCCCTTTCTTTATAACTGTCGTGGCTGCTCCCGTAAGAGTTGGCTTAATCACCTTCATTGACTCAGCTAATGAAAATGCTTGCATCTCTGGAAACACAGTCCAAAACCTTATGTATCACCCTTAATGTCCAGTATTTGTACCTGCACACAATTGCATAGCAGCCTCGCTTCAAGAACCTGCTTTTCGGGAAAGGAAGCCGGGCGAATAAGGTAAAATTTAATCGTAAATCAGCCACGAAAAGCAGCCTTTATACTGATCGCATTTGCATTACCTTCATGTCCCCCCCCTCTTTTTCCCTGCAGTGTTTGATGAAGAAGATAACGTTATGGCAACCGGGCCTCACGTGATAACAGAGAAACAGGAGAGTGACCAATGCAATGTTGCTTCCGCTTGTACCAACAACATATAATTTTCTGCCATACACTACCTCCTATCTCATAGCCTTGCGTATAATAACGATAGGCATCATGTTGGTTTCCTATAATAGCTGTGCTGCCACTCCCAAACCATTAGACTTGGAAGTGCTTTTTCGGCAACAATGCCTTTCGCATTGATAACAGACAACAATGAACTTGGCAGATTTTTCAATTGGTATTGCTTTTTTTTTTAATCCTGACAAGTTTTTACCGTGGTAGCAGCTTGAAGAAAATTATTAACATTTAAGAGGGAGGAAGAATCAGTGATAAAAAAAAATTAACAGGCAGTAGTAACAGAGTGAACTGAACTCGTTATGTACAGTCAGGGGGGAAAGTACTTCCCCCATAGAGCTTTATGGGGGAAGTATTTCTTTCCAGGATTGTAAATGTGTGGATATTTGGATGTATGTGGTTACCAGGGCTGGGGAATTTTGTTGATAAATAAATTACCAGAAAATGACATAAAAACAATGCATTTATAACCTAAAGAAATTCAAAATTGACTTAAGGACTGAAAAAGTAATCTGATAATATGTTTTTGCAGATACATGTATGAGGGGTTCAGACCACAAGTGGCATAACTCTATTCAAGATAGTTTTGAGAAAAAGACACCTTGGTCCTATGTTTCACCATTGGAACATATAGTGGCTCCTCTATTAGCGAGAAATTGAAACTTACGGGATACTTACGCGAGCGGCTAGGGACAGCATTAGCAACTTGGAAATATGCTAACAGCACCAAACCTGATCTGCCTAACCTATCCACCAGGAGCGTATATTCTAGGCTAGCTAGGTTGTTTGCGAAGCCTTGAGTCTAGAGAATAGAATACAAGAGAAAAATCGATCAGAACTTGTATATAAAATTATCCATATCAGTGAGATGATGATGGTGAATCTGAAGTTGGTTACCTGAGTTCTTATGAGTTGCTAACCTGATTTCTTATGAGTTGGCAACCTGATTTCCTATGAGTTGGCAACCTGATTTCCTATGAGTTGGCAACCTGATTTCCTATGAGTTGGCAACCCGATTTCCTATGAGTTGGCAACCCGATTTCCTATGAGTTGGCAACCTGATTTCCTACGAGTTGGCAACCTGATTTCTTATGAGTTGGTAAACTTATTTCTATTCATAGCCTAGGACCACGTGACATAGTGAGATAGCCCAGATCTTGAATCCAGTATACGCCACTGCTATCCACATATACATACAATAGATTAAATAAACAAAATATAACTTACCAAACCTATTTACATGCTTATTTATGCTATTATATGCCTACGCGCATAGGTTAGGCAGGCCAGGTTTGGTGCTGTTAGCATGTATTTCCGAAGGTGCTAATGCTGTCCCTAGCCGCTCGGGATACTTACTTCCATCACACTTCTAATTACACATGTAACTAAATTTTCATGAAAAGTGGAGTTACGCCACTTGTGCTCTGAAGTAAAAGAAAGAGTTAATGTAATTCAAATGGTGAAATTGTAGAGAGATTTTATAACAGAAAAATATTGTTTTCTGCGACTTACAGGCCGAATGAATTACAGCAACTATTATTATTATTATTATTATTATTTGAAGTATTAATTGATTGAGTTTGTGTTTTTAAGTCCACTTTATGCACAGTAAGGCTAATCGGGACTTGGCCTACAGTTTAAAGTGGGATCCGAACCACTATGTGCCTCCGCCGATTATCGAACCCAGGAATCCTTGATTACAAGGCGACTGTAAAATCGGAGGGGACCCTAACCCCCCCAAGATATAATTATAATAAATAATAGTTTGTAACCATAATTGTTCTCTTTAGGCCTACTATTTCTATTCAATTTTATCCCAACGACATAATCACTCCCCGCCTACAAATTTATCTGGCAGCGCCTATGGTGAAGTTGCATCTGGAAATAGAAATTCAACATTTAATTTTATTTAATCTTTGTTATTTAGCATCGATTTTCTGTCACTTCTCGCTAATCGCAACGAACAGTGATATGATGAAGTTGATGAAGAGACACCTAACGAAGAGCATCCATGCCCAGACCAGGATTCGAACCCGGGACCACTGTGCTAACCATTCCTCCGCGGTGGGCACAATTTTTAATTTATTGGAAATTTCAAAAACGATCTTGTAATGACCTGGACATTACATTGACTTTGTTATTTAGTTGAAATGTTGTGTTTGTTCGCTTTTTAATTTGGCAAATACTTATGATGTCATAGACAACTAGTGTCAGATGGACAGATAAAGTACTCTTGATGTACCAGGACCTGGCAACATTTAACAAACTGAGAGATTTATCAACAAGCTCAAATCACGATAGCTACGGGTTAATAGTGGCAAAAAATGTCGAAAATTATTATAATATGTAGTTTAAAGTTTATTTGATTGCTGTTAAGTGTGTGTTTTCAAAAATATACCTTACATTAAGGTGAAATAGTAAGTTTTGTTTTCCACGACTGCTGATTGCAAGAGTCTTTTGACAACGACAAGATGAGCGAAAGAAAATATTCCAAGTTAGACTAAAAGTTACGTAACAATCTAACTTCCTGTTTTGGTCCGTATCTTAGTGATTTTTCCCCCATAGCTGTGAGCAAAGACATCCTTGAGTCAATGCCATGTAACACCTCTCGCATTAACTCCATTTTAGTTAAGTACCTAAATTATCGCCGCGGCTTTTGCATTTCATGCACGTATCTGTCCCTCCCAGAACATCCCCAGAGCCTCTTTTCGCAATTTGCATATCAGATGAGAACCGATCCACGTCAAGATTACGCGGGTATGCAAAGTGCAAAGTGAAATCGCCGAAGGTTAGCGTTTAACAGTGCAAGGTGCAATCGCGCAGTATCAACTCTATGTATCGGATGAGAGGTCGGACGTCACATCCTCGCCGGTAGCGTCTTGAATTGCGAGTGGCCTCTTTTATTTCGTGTGACAAGACAGTAATTAAGAAATCATGTCTCATTATAGATAATTATTGCTTGTACTTTGCATAGGGAGATGTTATTGTAGCCTCGAGCTTAGGAAAACTTCCTTCGCAGCAAGGGATAGTCCTGCACGTCAACGTCTTCTGTTGATTGTTTTGGTCACCTGCTACGTTTCGCCGGACAACGTGTGCCTATCGATTTACTCCCGTTTCGCCAGGGAACGTGTGCCCATCGACTTACTCCCGTTTCGCCAGAGAACGTGTGCTCATCGACTTACTCCCGTTTCGCCAGAGAACGTGTGTCCATCGACTTACTCCCGTTTCGCCAGAAAATGTGTGCCCATCGATATGTTCTCGTTTCGCTAGATAATGTGTGCCCATCGACTTACTCCCGTCTCGCCAGAGAACGTAGCACATCGATTTAGTCCCGTCTCGCCAGAGAACGTAGCACATCGATTTACTCCCGTTTCGCCAGAGAACGTAGCACATCGATTTACTCCCGTTTCGCCAGAGAACTTATGCCCATCGATTTACTAGTGAAATAAAGGCAAATTGCTTGGGCAATTTTTTTGCATTTTTGGTATTTTTTTTAGGGAATGTCGTTTTTTTGGAAATGTTCGGGTCATTTTCAGTATTCAGGAAGGAAACGGATTTTTTGGTTGTATTTTGATATTTTAATTGTCATTCACATAAGCAAACATTTCCAGGGAACAAAGTAGACGAAAATTTTAAGATTTCGATATCTTTAATCACACAAATAATAATAATATAAAAGAATTAAAAATATTAAATTTACATGGATTATGAAACTGAAATGTTTCGTTACTATTCAATACTTGTTTGCGTTAACAGAGTAAAGGTAATTCTTTGATCTTGAAAAATAATTTTGGATTCTCGGGGTTAACAATGCTCCTTCGGATATGGTTATAAAGGTGATAAAGACACTTACAAAAAACATTACTATTACCGGGTTTCATTATAAGGAAAAAATAACCATTACCACTTAAAGAACATAGCACAAACCAGATGCATAATCCTTGATATGTCACTTTACCGATGAGTACCATAAAACTTATCTTTCTAACAGCAATGTACGAGGGAAGAGAAGTTTTGAGCCTCACATGGAAGGAGTGATGCTAGGTAGTTAAATTTTTGGAGGATGTAACGTTTGCGTTTTAGGACACTCTGTGCGAACTTGTATGAAATTCACATGTTTTCTTGTATTTTCTTGTCAGGTTGAAAATGCATGAAGTGACAGAGAAGAAAGTGGCCGACAGGGCCGTGATTCGGTACCTCTGTCGGAAAGGCCTCACTGCACAGGCTGCTTTGGTCGAGTGTGGCTTCACCGCACTTCCCCATCCACCTTATTGCCCCGACCTGGCCCCGTCAGATTTTCATCTTTTCGCTGCTATGAAGAATTCACTTCGAGGATGTTACTTCCACATGGACGAAGGCGGTCATTCAGTGGTGTGAGACTCAGGACAAATCATTCAACCAGATGACTGTAAACGAATTGCAGCACAGAATGCATAAGTGCATTGATCTGGGTGGTGATTATAGAGATTATGTGGTTATGTAGAGAATTCATAATTAGAAACTGTAGCTCAAACACCTCTTCCTGCGAGTCTCAAAACCTTTCACTATCCCCTCGTAAGAAGATGCATTGCAAATCCAACATAATCATCCATTTCAGACACGCCCAGTTGTTGAACTTCTTTTCCAAATCAAGGAGCATCAGATGAAGACAAAAGGCTCGCCGATTCTGTCCAAAAGGAGTGAAAAACTTGTTGCTGAAGTTGGATCTCCCAGCAAAACAAAAAAGAAGCACGGAAGTGCGCTTTTGCAGATTGGACTGATAGTATCTTAAATACCCTCCTCTAGGCGACAAATAGAGATTAATCTGAACGGTTCACCAATAATTCCAATAACAGGTTATCGGATCTTATTGCCCGACTTATGTGGCCTCGATATGCTCCCTCCACAGGCAGCAGTGGTAGAGGCGGTGGAAATCATTGTGTTCCAGATAAAGGATTTGTTCTTTGTTGCTCCCACTTGCAAGATTTGCCAATGCATACCTTCTACGGCTTGGCTTCTTCCTTGCCCATGATTACATGGTATGTGGTGATTGATCATTCATATGGGTATTAAATCATAAGGGTAAATGTCCAGATGTTCTGAAATGTGTTCATGATACATGTGATTCCCCATTGGTTCTTGGAACTATCTCGGCTCGTATCTTTTTCTGCAATGTATTTAGTGTATCGGAAATTTCTCTCGGTCTCCTGAGTCATGTCGTTTTAGTGTGATTTGGTTAAGTAAAATACAATGGATGTGTGTGTGGGTGTGTATATTTGTTTGTTCCGGCATAACTCTCGAACGGCTGGGGTAATTGCAACCAAACTTGGTACACGTATCACTTGCAACCTGGAAATAAATACTGTGGGGTAAGACACCCCTAGGGGTGGGGTGGGAAAGGGTGGCTTGTAAAAATAATCGAGAACCACCGATTTTAAATTCCGCACAAACAGACATCCGTGCCTCTATGCAATCCAGCACAACGATAGCGTTTCTCGGGCTGTCTAGCATTCAGGCTGTTGGGAATGAAATCCATAATTCTAGTGACACTCCCAATGCGGTTCAACTTCAAGTTCATCACCTATCGGCGTGGGGGTGAGAGGGGGTGAAAAATAAAATGTCACAAATGGCCTAGATTAGTGTCTAATCCATAGTTTTCGGAGTCGCTAAGCTAATTGGTGACATTCACGATCACATTTAAAATTAGTTACATTTTACACTATAGTTAGAATTCATTATTTTCCTGTATAATACAAGATTGGGATAAATAAATACCCGGGAAAAGCTAGTAGGCAATAAAAACGGGACACACATCCTGAAATACTCTCTTCCCTGCAAGGTGCTGTGTGTGTTGCCTAACTTTACGGCGGTGGTAGAAGTTGACATTGAAAATTTGCTGTTAAAATCCATTAATCGTCTCAGCAGTCAACACACACAACGCCTTGCACCTATTATATAATTATTTAAATGTAGGTATGTTACGTAATTCAGTTTTAAGTGAAAAGGTAGTATGTGATTCTGAAATAATTTCTTTAGTTCACATCCATCTACGTGTATCTACGTATCTGTCTACATATATATAATATTGACTTGGTTTATTTTATTTTTCCTGCCATCGCGAAGATGAGGATGACTGATGATATCATGAATTTGAGAAAGGGACACTCGCGAAGAACACGCATGCCCAGTCCGGGATTCGAACCCAGGACTCCTGGCGTTGTGGCGCGCTATGCTAACTAATCCGCCAAGCAGGTAATTATACAGGGTGTTTCCGGGCTGATGATACAAACTTTCAGGGATGATGTAGAAGGGCACATGTATCAATTTGAGATAAGGAACCCTGGTCCGGAAACGACTTAGTCGAAAGTTATTAGCGAGAATCGGCGTATGAAGATGTAATACTTTTATTAACTGCACAAGTTTCACAAGCTGTTCCGTGGCCAGCTCGGTCACCTGATCTGACCCACTTGATTTCTTCTTGTGGGGTTATGTGAAAAGTCTTGTGTATGAGACACCTGTCGAGACTGAAGAGGATCTCCTGGCAAGAATTCTCGCTGCCTGTGACATTGTTCGAACGACCCCGGGGTTGTTCCAACGGGTACGCCAGACCTTTGTGCGACGATGTCATGCCTACAGCGAAGCTGGGGAACGCCACTTTGAAAAACTGTTATGAATGTAGCAGCTTGTGAAACTTGTGCAGGTAATAAAAGTGTTAAAACTTCATACGCCGATTTGCGCTTATAACTTTCGACTAAGTCGTTTCCAGACCAAGGTTCCTTATCTCAAATTGATACATGTGGCCTTCTCCATCATCCCTGAAAGTTTGTATCAACAGGCCGGAAACACCCTGTATAGAACACCACGACAATCTAACATTGAGACCTGAAATATTTTGTGAACAACAACAAATATTGAAAAACTGCTTTCGAAGATATACGTAGGTATGAGAGCGGTTCATGAAATTAGTGGACACAATACGTTCAACTACGTAAGGAAGTGCGATTTTCAACACAAACTTAGTTTTTTTAATGGAAACCCCATTTTGTTTTCAGCTCCTTTGAAAGTACGGAAAGAAATCATTAAGAATGGCCTTTGTTACATTGTAATACATCAAATAGTTCTCAAGTAATTGTAACGTGAAGTTGACGCTTGAAACAAACATTCTCAGAAGTTGGTTCGTGTGTCGTAACATACATACCCCCTTTTCACGCCATTCGTGTATCGTAATAAGCATGTTACTCTTCTGCATACTATGCGCTGTGCTTAGGAAAGTTGTTACCTTCCAACAACTGCGGGTTACAATAAAATGTGTAGTTTGTACATAAGTAAACTCTGACAAATTATCTAAAAGGTTCTGATACATCTTTCTGAGTTAACAAATACCTGTTAATTAAAAAGTAAATTTTAAACATTCCGCCATGAGTTACATTCATGAAGGTTAGTACATTAACATCTTTCTATTTTTTTATTGGCGTTCATTCATTTACGTCATAATTTTTAGTACATTTGAACAATCAACTCTTCTCGTTTGGTCATGACAAATCTTTAAGTTTCCAACTATTAAACTTTGCACCTTATATATTCTTGCCTTCAAATTGATTTATCAAATTTATCAAATAAAGCAAGGGCGTAAGAAAGTGCACTAATTAACAAGATGTTTGTGATAGTGTACGTACGTGAGAACTGTTGCTGAGAAAATAGTATTTTCAGACTGAAAAGGCCGGGATGATACTTATCTATGGCGAGTGAAGGAAAAATGCAGCACATGCGTGGAAGCTGTATGCGCGACGGCATTTGCGCTCGGCTCTGCCGACAGGCATAGTGAAGGATGCGCCTTCACGCTCAACTTCAGGTTACATTTACTTGAGAACTACTTGACGTATTACAATGTAACAAACGCCATTCTTAATGATTTTTTCCGTACTTTCAAATGAGCTGAAAATAAAATGGGGTTTCCATTAAAAAAAACTAAGTTTGTGTTGAAAATCTTACTTCCTTATGTAGTTGAACGTATTGTGTCCACAAACTTCATGAGCCCCTCTCATACCTATATATCTGCGAAAGCAGTTTTTCAATATTTGTTGTTCACGAAATATTTCAGGGCGCAATGTTAGATGAGACATATATAGTCGCGGTGTTCTAGTCGGCAGGGCGTCTGACTGCTACGCGGTGAGCCGGGTTCGATTCTTGGAGTAAGTCGGAATTTTGCCGCCCTTGTCCGCTCATAAAGCAGCTCTGGGGCTCACCCAACCTCAAATCAATGTGTACCTGGGGGGTGGGGTAGAGGCTGCCGGAGCGTGGTGCTGATTACATCACCTCCAAAATGGCCGAGATCGAGAATGTGTGGGGCCGTACACCCCATCCTTTAAATGTGCCTTGATGGCACGATGCTATTTGTCTTTACCTTTTTTTTATCTTTAACTTCTACAGTTCTGTATATATACGTGAGAGAGGGGGTAGAAAAAAGGTGAAGCTATTCAATGCAGCCGTGCCATGGTTGCACATGAGGGAGGATGTCTACGTAGAGGCCGTTTTATGGAAATTAACAAGCAGACTGTTAACATTTTAACTATAGAATATTGTAACGTTCACGATTCGAGCAATGCAGTTGAATGGCAACGAAAATTGATGGCCTCAAGACGGTCATTTCTGCAGCCAACTTTTTACATCGTAATGCAGTTAGAAAGGACATCTAATTCTTTATTTCAACTATATAGACATTCTTAATTAGACTGTCGAAAACGAATCAAATACTCGCAAAAGATCAAACTTGAGTGGCTTCTGTGCAAAGTTTGTTTTTGTTATGCAGGAAAAAAAGTCTTTGTTGTGTCTTACACATTGAAGATGGCACCGTGAACCATACAGCAGGCGTCTTCATTATCACATCTCCATATAAGGCCTCTGTTTTCCTTTCCTTCCAAGAAACAATCTTCGAGGAAAGGGTCGTCGAATTTCGCGAGCAAGAAAAACGTATCGGCAGCAGGTTTATAGCAGAAGATTGTTAAATACAGGACGGTTCACATAACTCATTCTCCCGAAAGGAAACCAATGACGCAACGGATGAACTTATGAATAATTTTGACTCCTATTACGGCCAGTGCACCCTCTTAAAAACGCCTTTGGAAAATTTACAGTTGCAGCATCAGATTTGGTGACACATGAGGTCCTTGGCTCCTGACGCTTTTAGGACCAAAAGAAAATTGTGGTATCTGCCATATTTCATGCACTTCCTTCAAACAAAATGCATTATTTTCTGAGTATGCTATTCTTCGGGTGAGTTAACGAAGTCAGTGTGTGGTTCCATAGCCATTAAAGGGGGTACGGGGAAAAAAGTGATCCTTTTACCGTAGCCAATTTATTTTTAACACTTTTCCCCTTTTACTCGTAAATACTTCAAAGATGCCACGGATAACGGCACACGGGCCTGGTTTTATTGTCTGTAAACAACCAAAAAGGAGGGAACACGTTGAAATTAAGACATGGCGCATTTTTACTCGACAAGTACACGATTCCGTCGGTGGGATTTTTTTATAGTGCGGAGGAAATTAAGTTTCGGGTCGACCTTCACAACTGCTTGAACTCTTGCGTTCGGGACACACACACACACATACGATACGTTGCCCTAACTGCACATTCCTGATTGGTTCCTCTCTAACCTTGCTCTTGATGCGCAGTTAAACCCTTTAGTTCGCAGTTGTTCCAAGTACCAGATGGTGTGTGTGGAAATTCTTTGGAAACCCAACCGAAGTTCGTTTTGTAAGTTTAGGCTAATCGGGACTGGGGCTACAGTTTAAAGTGGAATTCGAACCACTACGTATACCTCCACCGGAAGTTGAATCCGATACCCGGGATCAATTTTTATGTTGAATGATTGTGATTTCAGGGAATTTTTCCAACAATATTTCTGCACGGAGCATGGGTTCTGGGGATTACCCTGCTTCTAATAAATGGGTACTTAGGGCGAGTGTGGCTAAAGTCCGGAGCGTGGTGCTGATCACATCACCTCCACAAATAAGTCTCCATATGCCTTCGCGGTGTGTCACAATATATGCAGGGGGTAAGCTTTACCTTCTACCAGTAGTACAACCTTGAAATAATCTCTGAGAGTAGAATAAAAATATTTCAGTGATTTGTTTCATTTTACTTCGCTTTTGTGCCACTTTTGGCCAATTGCGAAGGTGGGGATGAGTGATGAAATTGATGAATTGACACTCACAAACATTCATGCCCAGGTCGGGATTCGAACCCGAGACCCCTGGCGTCGATGTGCTAACCACTCCGCCACGGGGTCCGCAATATTTCAATGGGAACGTTACTGTGGATTCAAAATATTTGCACGTTAACGATACAAAAGTGCAACAATAATGCTTACATTAAAAATCAGGTAAGAATATCAGCTTTGTTTACTCATCCCATGAAGTCATATTGTTTGCCGTCCCATTATAATATTAGAGACTTTTAATAATGTTGAAACTGTAATGTCATTGATATTATCTTCTGGATTCAGAGAAGGGTTACAAAAGTTTATTATATTCCTGTATATTTTTAATTGAGACCGGATTCTAGAAAAATATACTCTTCTCCCACTTGAGGCATTGTAATACGTTGGAAGTTCATCCCCTTGTCCTATGGAATCACGAATATAGTATCATGGGTGGCTCTTGAAATTTTTGTAGGACATAAAATTGGATAGCAACGAATAAGTATTATTATTATAAACTAATAATAAAATGTTGCCTTATTGCAGATTCACTACACGAATCGAAAGGCGACACAACTGGTATTTCACATGATGAAACGAAACACACCTCGCTCGAAAAAAAAAATCTTTGAAAGTAGGGAGAAAATTCTAATGATCAAATGTATGTTCTGTAACCTCTTACATCAAAATCTTATTTTCAGAATTTTGAGTCTCATGGATCCACTTAGCACTTCCATTCAGTGGTATAAGTAGCCATGATTTTTTTATCTGGTTCATGCAATTGTACGATCATGTTTTCTCGTCTAACTTTCATTATTTTGATGGACTTCTAATTATATCAACTTTATTTTGATTCTCTACTATATAATACAGGGTGAGGCATGCAAACGGGAAGATTTAAAAAAATTCACAAAAATAGAGAGAGTAAATATTATTTATTTTTTGAACACGAATGTACTTTACATGAGTGGAAATTACTAGCGTACCTGGAAAATGTTCATTTCTTTTTTAAATATGGTGTCAGTAAGATGGCGTCCTAGGTGTTGCACACATTGTCGGAGTCTCAGAGTAAATCCGCCCATGACGTTGCGTAGCATTTCCAACGGAATGTTGTGGATCTCTTGCCGAATTCGCTTCTTCAAATCATCCCTGGTTCTTGAAGGGTTGTCCTTGAATATTTTGGATTTGAGGTAACCCCAAAGAAAAAAGTCAGGTGAACGGGCAGGCCACGAAATATCGCCGAATCTGCTGATGAGACGACCAGGAAATGCGAGTCTAAGCACATCCATAGACACTCTGGCCGTATGGCTAGTTGCACCATGTTTGCTGGAAGAGTGTTTCTTCATCTGGGTCATAGTCATCGAGGACAGGCAGGAAAAAGATTACCAACATGTCAGCATACCGTCTAGGGTTTACCGTCACCGTGTTACCGTGAAAAAGTAGGGACCGATGATTCCACGAGATAATAATGCACACCACACTGTTACTTTTTCTGAATGGAATCCACAACATTCCGTTTGAAATGCTACGCAACGTCATGGGCGGATTTACTCTGAGAATCCGACAATGTGTGCAACACCTAGGACGCCATCTTACTGACACCATATTAAAAATATTATCATTTTTCAGATACACTAGTAATTTCAACTCATGTACAGTACATTCATGTTCAAAAAATAAATAATATATACTCTATTTTTTGTGAATATTTTAAATCTTCCCGTTTGACTGCCTCACCCTGTATAATACTATATATCCTTTTTTCGCTGTAATTTGAAATTTAGGATGTTAATTTCCAGGGGAGTGGGGAGTGTGGTAATAAACTCCATTATGCGAATATACTCAAGATGTTGGGATATTTTAGAATGCAGACCTCACTTACTCTTTGACCCAACTGAACGACATGGGCATCCAATTTCAATGCAATAAACCCGATTGTGGTCCTCCACTGACATATCTCTTCTGCAGCCTGGGGACGGAACCGGTGACCTTCGGTGAACTTTCGCCCTCGTCCCTGCGGCCATCCACCTCTTCCTCCCGAAGAACTCTGCCGCCACCTTCTTACAAATGTTGGAGTAATCAAGCGTTGAAATATCTCTCCTCCGAGTGCCTTAACAATTCGGGAAAAAACGTATAAAACAGGCTTAGAATGACGTTTGCTGCGTAGCCATACTTTGAATAATTCATGGTCGTTTTTCTTCTTCTTTTTTTTCCTTTGCCGAACAACCTCCCTTAACGAAGCTGAAACGTACATCCATTCACACACACGCTTAGAGATCACACAGGTGGGAAAGATGTGGAGGCGTTGCCTTTGGTATCGATGCGTGCCCTTTTTTGCCACTCCATAGCCAATAGCATTGGAAATTCCTTGCAGCATGGGGTAAGTGAAATCCATTGGCGTGCGGTGACATTTATCCTTGGGGGAGCAGTCCCAGAAAAATTAAGAACCTCGAGAATATTTAAGGTCCTTCTGCCTTCGAAACGATCTTCAATAAGTGGCTCTTTGAAGGTGAAAAGTAGTCTCTGTCTTTGCAAACTCATGTCATTTCTTGATAAGAAGGTCCTTTGTTTTCGTTGTTTGCAAAAGATTTTTTCAAACCATAACGTTTGTGCATAATATGTTATTCTTCTGTCAAAAATCATAGTTTTTGCGTCTCTCTTGTGCTGGAAAGATTTTAATTATATATATATATATAATGCTTCGCTGATATGCCTCAACTCTGGCGATGGCATTGGTACAAAAAAAATCCCTGTACGTAGATATTTAACCGTACAGTTTGCAACACTGCGGAAACTGCAGCAGCAGACTGCGATTGCATTTCAGCTCCTGTTGATTGGGAGAAAAGTATCGTTCATAGAAGCGTGTCTGTTATTGGATAGTTCAAGGTCACAGTCACAGAGTCCCATTTTCATCTCTTGCTTCCCCTGGGTCCGGAGTGTTGGGCGATGTTTTGTCAAATCGCCACAAGATGGCAACAAAAGTTGCTATCTAAATAATGAACTGTTGGGAGGACTACAAGTGCATTTCTTTGAGATGGTAGAAAATAATTATGGAAAAATATTAAGTAAAAGTAAAAGTGTTTGGCAACTGAAATACTGTAGGCTAGCACAGCTGGCTTTGCTGTACTGGAATGCACGCGCATGGTGAAATCCTAGAAACTGTCATAGAATAATTACCCATAAGGATTGTCAATGCGTAATGATCACTTATATCACTTCTCTATTTTCTCTACATACAGGGTCTTCATAAAGTCCCGGTACCATTACAAAAACATAGCTGTTGATTGCAAAATGTGTATTATAACCTGCAACAAGAGTAAACAAACAAACCGTCATTATCAGTGTTATAATACACATTTTGCAATCAACAGCAGTGTTCTATTGCTCATATGTATTAATTGCCTTAAAATATACCAGGTGATCCGTTTGAGATGTCAGAAAAGTAAACCTTTATACACAAGAGGTTAATGTGCGTATCTCCGAGCAGCTTGTTGTAATATAAGCACAAACGATGTAAGTTTCGAATGAGTGGAGGTTTACAGACTTCAGCTGCGTGGCGGCAGTAACATGCAATAAATACTCGAAACTTTTGCATACAATACGACATACTGTGTGCGATGCCGTGACGTGATCACCACCCTTGTTAAAGTCGACCCGCTAGCTACGTTAACGACCGGATGGCTTTGAAGTCCACGGAGCACGCCCACCAGCTGCAACAATCACATTCAACCCACAGTGTTGCCACACATCTACTCTACGCCACCTTGTCCCTCCATCTTCCCACGGTCTCCACATTGAAGTTGCAAAGTTCGGCAACAGCGTATCCGCAGTCATGTGACTGAGACTCCACGTGGACTCACCCACGTTCATGGCGGCAGCTCTCTTCAGATCTTGGACGTTAGCCAAGTAAACGCGTCGTCTATACCATGTAAATTAGCGCCGCATCATGTGGCTGAAGTCTGTAAACCTCCAATCATTCGAAACTCACATTCTTTCTGCTTACATTACAACAAGCTGCTCGGACATACGTACATTAACCTCTTGTGTATAGAGGTTTAATTTTCTGACATCTCAAACGGATCACCCAGTATTATCTGTGGTCCATATGTAGAAATATTGGATTTCTGTTGGGTAATGGCTTATAAACAAGTTACCAAAGTTTGGCTAATGAAACACATGCAAAATTTTGCAAGTTAAATGACTTAATTTCGAATCAAAACTACATAGCTTTGGTGCAGACCGTTCCTTAATTTACCTCGCTGTTGCATCGGGAAATAAGCCCGCCCATTTTAGCACACACACGCTGGCGTATTTTGTTTTGGGCGTGCCCTCCTACCAGCCACGACTTATTATCCCCTACGCCCATGGTGTTGTCATAAACTAACAGGTGGATGTTTATTTATGTTTTGCTGTAATTTCTTAATGATCTTGTTAACAACCCTTCTTCATTTCGGTTTCATTACGTATGCAATGAATTCATTCCCACCGCCTCCTCTTAAATGAATCATATCGCATTGTTTTCCACCTCTGTTGGCTTTAAGGGCCTTCCGATGGTTTTGGGTCTCCTGCGGGGGGGGGGTATAATTTTCAAATGAACAGTGATTGATAGTCGGTGGTGTAAGGAAGATTTTCAGTGACATCACAGAAACACAGTCTGCAATGTGGTCGAATCCACGACTTTTGCGACACCGTCGTATGCGACACTAGCATTTCTGCCGTCATATGCGACACTGTATGGAAAATATATTCCATGACAGTTGCGACACCGTCATCTGCGACACAAAGTGTAAATAGCTTCCCTTCACACTTTATCCAGGCTTAGGACTGACAGCATCATGGAAGCTGTTGTGTTCTTGAAAACCTTTATCAGTTTTCCTTTACACTGGCATCATGGAAGCTGGGTGTTTAAAAGCTGGATGTATTTATCCTTCGTTAATGATGGATTGTTTAGATCCCTTGTCAGTATAGGAGCAGACTGCAATCCCTTGTCAATGTAGAAATGTAGAATGCGTCGTTTCTCTTGTAGTTAAACCAACATCTTAACTATTTTCATTCTAATTTCTGAACGTACGCCATTCTCCTCAAAAAGCGCTTAAGATCTCTATGCATTTCACAGTCGGCAAATGCTCTTTGTATTCTCTCATCTAATGTAATGTACTGACATCGTCTACGTTTCCCTTTAAGATTCAAGGCCCTCCTCTGACATAAGTCGTCGTTGTACAGAGCTTCTAATCTTAAAGTCTTCACTAATTGGTACACGTTAGGACTTGACTTTTCCGTCAATACATTAACTGTATGGTTCCATCCCTCGACTGCATTGTTAGTCCTGTGCCGCTGTTGGGAGCAGTTCCACATGGAAATGTCGCAAACAGAGTTGTTCATCCACTGTTCAACGAAATAATCCAAAAATTTTCTCCATTTCGTGGTTTGGCGCATCTTCCATCACACATTAACATTGGTTAAAGTAATAATTACAACCACTGATCTGAGCCTCGGAAAATACTTTCTTCAGAGACGCTATTGCTGCTGCACGTACGCAAATGTCGCTAATTCTGGTAAACAAATTAGAAATCGTAGGGGAAAATCCAAGCAGTGTCGCTTATGACGGGAAAAAAACAGTTTTTGCCTTAGTGTCGCAAATGACGGTGTCGGAAATGTCGGTACTCCATGTGGTCAGGCCCGTAGCTTTAGACTTGATCCCCAGGGGGGCTTCCGGTTTATCAGGGGGGGCTTTGTAGACCAAGTCCATTTTCGAACATTTAACAGTATTAAATGAAGCTAAATTACGTGTGTTCGGGGAGGGGGGGTTATTAAGTTAATATAAAACATAACATTTAGAAATATCAAATACTACAGTTTTTTTCTATATGTTCTAAAACATCTCTTTAAAGTGTAAATTTACTTCTACTGACATCATCCCTTACCACACACTCCATACTACTTTTGATGATACAGAAACTTATATCACAAGAAAAAATACACAATATTCAATCAAGGTGTATACAGTACATTCCACCCCTGCCCGAAGCAATAAAACTCCCCTTCGTTCCCAAAAATTGGGATCTGTTGACCTTTGACGCAGATGTGGAAGGGGCAGCGAAGTTCCCTTAAAAATAACTTTCTAAAGTGTAAAGAATCTTCTACCTAGACTTCGGCTCATAAACAAGATGAATGAATGTACTTGCTGCTGTCTGCATTCTCACTTTTCACTGCAAACAAATTATACAAAAAATAAATTTACCTAATGACCTAATGTCAAGGGGGCTGACGGCAGTGCCGGTGGGGCTGAGCCCCCCCCTGCCCCCTGCCTGACTGTGCCGGTCCATTTTTATTCGTTTGTTTGTATATGCAGCAGAATGTCAACCTTTCATAAACATTATACAACAATTTAAAGAAGAAAAGGAAAACCAATTTTGAAGATTTCGTTAGATGCATTTTAGCCATCAAGCAACATATGGAAAAGTAAATTCATCAGTTGAAAAAAAAATGCAAGTAGTCTGTAGCCTAGACCAAATGTTCAAATGCATCATCTAGAAAGATGAAAGGAAGATACAACAACATTCTTCAAATTGCTCGTCCATCTTTAGAGATTGTCTGCTCTGCTCAATGTCTTATGGGAACAAAAGCCTATCGATAAGTACGGTAACGAGTATACTGTGATACGAAAACTAGCAAACGGGTAGCCAGTCCAGCAACAACTGCGGCTTTATCCTACTGAAAATCCAGTTCCGTGTGATTCGGGGTTTTAGATAGTCCAAAACAGAGGCGCAGCATATTGAGAGATCAAAACTGCAAAGTTTTTAAGTTTTTTCTTTAAGTTCACTTACTGTACAAATAGGCTAATCTGGACTGGAGCTACAGTTAAAGTGGAATCCGAACCACTGTGACCGGTATCAACCAGTGACGTGCCGTAGACTATAAGTAGTCTAAGACTATAATGTTGCAGAACATTCACAAAATAAACCTTGGTACTACTCATATAATCTCCCAAGATCAGTTATTATTTTTATAATACGTCTACGTACAGGTCATGTTCGCACTAATGATCATTTAGCACGATTATATATTACAACAAAACAAGCCTGCACATGTGGAGAAGTTAATCAAGATGCCACACATCTCTTTTTACAATGTCCTAATTCTGACAGAGAACGAGATAAATTATATAATGGTTTGCGTCGCCATGGAGTTCCATTCCCTACATCTCTAATTGCCCTGCTCACAGATCCCATTCCTCCCACTATATGGCTTCTTTATGGATATGCAAGAAGATGTAATTTGACGATCTAGCAAACAGTATATATATATATATATATATATATATATATATATATATATAATATGTTTCTTGTTTTTTTTCATTGTTGTGAAAAATAAGTGCATAGTGAACTAAATATATTATAGGGTCAAAAAAAGAAGAATTACCCAATACCCTGAGAGACATCACGTGAATGCTTTCGAGTCTTCATGTGAACTTATTATTTGGTGCTTTAGTTAAACCGAGTTCTTGTGACTAAAAGAACGTGTCACGTAGCATAAGCAATCAGAAGCGAGCACTACGTCACAACTGCATATGTAATGGCGGCAGCTTGAGATGTAAACAATGTATCACTTCACATTTTTAAAAGCTTATATCCTAGTCAACCTAGATGAATAACGTTTCATATAAAACGGTATTAGGTACAAATCAATGGCACTGCTTAAATACATACTTTATAGCGCGTACAGTAGACGTATGGAAAAATATTATAGTTGTTTCAGTCGTAAACACCGGACACTGGCTCATAGAAATATCTCAATGTATAGATGACGTCCATTGTTACAAAAAATTGTAAAGTTTGAGTTCGTTTACATAATATTTCATTAATTAACCCTAGAACAATACCGTGTTCTAATATTACAGTTAGTGTTGTCCACAGGACGAGACGGGACAGGCTTTTAAAAATTCGAGACGAGACGAGATTAACCATGTGTCATGAGACAAACTAATATTTTCGAGACGAGACAGCATTTCCACGAGACGAGGCAGGCCAAAGTCTCGTCTCGTGGGCAACACTAATTACAGTATAACTACCGCTACGTAAATATTACATACATGAAGGAATCGATTTTTAAAACAACCTTTACATCATGGAAACAAATTTCTATTCATTGTGAACGTTAATTTGTTTATTTTTCCTTATATTGGAATTTTATTCTTTATTTTAAAATGTATAAACATGGTTTTATTAAACATAGAATATTTTAAGAGAAGGTCTTGCTTGACAAGCCCGTTCGTACATTAAGAATGAAGGCGAAAAGTTCGAACAATGAAAAGAAAACAATAATAATATTCATAAAGTTGTAAATAAGGAACAAATGTAATTTTATAGTTTTGCAAGAAAATAGTGCATGCTTCTAAACTTTCGTTTTCAAAATCTAACTATCCAAATCGAATTTACAAATGTCAAAATTACGTGAAAGATTTTTCTCATTTAACTACAGCTACGTTAAATTGACGTACAGTGCACAACATAACAAACCAAATCAAGATGATCAGCGCTTGCACCCTCCTTACCACAGTGCTGCCTTACGTCCGACAGACAACTTGAGGCACTGCTAGGCAGAGGGAGTGAGTGGGTGCGAGGTGGGAGGTAGGGGAGGGATTTGAGAGCCGTAAATTTTACGTACGGTAGTGTTGTAGGGTTAAATAACCATTTGGTCTTTAAAATTACATCTCTTCCTCTTTAAATTTATTAGTTACTAAAGGGAATCCGCGTAACTCAGTATGCCTTTCGTGCTGCATAAAACTAATGTTCTCTAGGCGCTTCACATCGCAATCGTCAACCGAAATAAAAAAATTCTATAAGATTTTTGGAAGCATTTATGCTAGCAAAAATGTCAAAGAAATTCTTCTGTCTAAAGTAGGCCTAAGTAGGTTTAAACTGCCCGGATCAAGGCAGAAAGAATGGATTGCGATTATTCTGTTCATTTTAAAAACATCTTGAGTAAAAAACAGTAAGTTGCTGACCAAGGGAGTTTATTAAGATATAAAAACACTTAACATGTAACGTTTCAACCCTGTATCAGGGTCTTCCTCAATATGTAATATGGAAACAAAGCTAAATGATATTACATCTTGAGTAAATCAAAGGTGATCAAATTCTGATGTTGACTGAGATAGGATCTCCTCCACGAAGGGAGCAAGAGCCGGTTCGTCGACTGTTCCGTTTAATAGATTATAGCATACCACACTCGGGAGCAATGCAATTGAACTCATTAGGGAAGTGAGAAGGGGCTTTTTACCCGGTTTATTGACTCGGAGGAAAATGTCAAAAAGAGTCTCCAGCAAAAGAAGATTCCAGTCACGAAGCATCTGGTGCATCTCCCTTCTTGGACTGAAATAAAACAACCAAGATGCTCGGTACAAATACCGTCAGGTCAGGATGAATCAATTTACGACTTAATTGAAGAAGAACATAAACATTCCACCGTATCTTTGTCTTATCTCCGTTTCGATGTACCTGCAGTAAGGAAATTCTCTTCAGGACGAATTAGTACGCTTGGGTGACTTCTCGTGCTCCTGGTTCCAGGAAATTAACGAGTTGGTTGATCTCTCTTATCAGTTAATCGCCGAACTTCTGTTAGATGAACATGCTAACCGGATGACTAATGAATGTATTTCTTTTATATTTTAGAATTTTTATCTACCTCTACATAAAAAGTCAATAATGTCGGGGATATATTGCAACAGGGACAGTCAAACTGTCGATAGCGAGCTATACTCCATGAGGCCTTAGAAAGATCGCTTCGCGGGCTTGCAGCAGACGACAATATGGGGGTGTGTCTGTGAGAACCAATCGGGTCGCGAATGAGCGAGCCCGGTTCCCACAGCTAGCTCGCTGCCCCCTTCTGGAAGGGTGAGTGACCTCTGCCTCTTGCTACCTCGGCCTGTTTGTTCGGCTGAGGAGCAGACGACACGAGAGTATCGGCAACAGTGTGCGAGCGACGTCTGCTGTTAGCCCGCGAAGCGCTCTTTCTAAGGCCTCCTGCAGTATAGCTAAAGGTAGCTTGGGAGGATAATAATTGGCTCGCGAATAGTTGCTTAAATTTCAAGTGATGTAGCCCTGTCAATATATACAGTATATAAGAAAAACAATAATGTTACTAATTTATAGGGACTTTAAGTTTTCGTTTCAACTATAACACCGAAAAGTTGAGGAAAGCAAAATCAAGCGTATAAAATGTATTTGGGTAGGTAAAAGAGCGAAATAACGCGAATTCTGCCATTTTTTCAGAATAACACCGAATTTCGCACTTTAACGCGAAATCTACAACATAAACTGGATATAACAATTCTTTTGTTTAAAAAGAACTACCGGAAGCGTTATTAGATCTGTCATTTGTAGTGTACAGGGTAATAGTTCAATTCAAAAGAGATCTTCCCAGAAGGGAAATTTCGTAGGAATAGAAAAATTTTCAGGGAGATAAGAGGGGGTATCCGAAAGTTTAATTATAAAAGAAGTTATAGAGATATTTCCATGAAACGTTTTGTGCATAATCAGTGTCATTGCCATGCATACTTGTACAAATATCAAATCTTTGTCTAAAGTAGTTTTCTTTTCGCAGGCTGTAGAAGACATCAACCTGCATGATGAACAAAATTGAAGCCCGAGGAGTCATAAAGTTCCACCATTTGAAGGGCAACAACGGACGCCAAATCCACGACGAAATGAAAGCTGTCTATGGGGATGAAAGCCCATCATATGACACGGTTGTGAGGTGGAAGAGGAACTTTCAAAGTGGTCACATGTCCCTGACAGACGAGCCACGAGCGGGGAGACCCTCAATCAAGGATGATCTTGCCATGGTGAAGAAGGTGGAGGCCGTTATCCTCGACGACAGAAGATCGACCATGGAAAGAGTGATGGCGGAGACTGGACTAAGTTACGGAAGTGCGTGGAGGATTATTCATGAGGCACTGCACATGAATAAGGTGTCTGCACGCTGGGTACCTCGCTTGTTGACACCTCTTCAAAAGCAAACTCGCCACGACTTTTTCCAGCAGAATTTGACTCTCTTGGAGCGGAATGAAGACGATTTTTTTGCTCGTCTCGTCACTATGGACGAGTGCTGGGTATACCTCTACGATCCGGAGACCAAAGAAATGAGCAAGGAGTGGAAACATCCATCCTCCCCTCCTCCCAAGAAGGCGAAGGTCCAGAAATCTACCGGGAAGGTGATGCTGTCCGTTTCTTTGGGATAGCGCGGGGTAATCTTAACCGATTACCTTCCGAAGGGCGATACCCTCAACAGCGATTACTACTGCAACCTTCTGGAGAAACTGCGTGATGCATTGAAACAAAAACGTCGTGGCATGATCAGCAAAGGCGTCCGTCTCCTGGCCGACAATGCACCCGTCCATACGGCCCAAGCATCCGTTGTCGCCGCCCACCGGTTAGGCTATGAACTTTTGCAGCATCCACCTTATTCGCCAGATCTTGCGCCAAGCGACTTCTTCCTCTTTCCCGAGATGAAGAAACCAGTTCGTGGTCGGCGATTTGACGACAGAGAGGATGTCATTTTCGAAGTGAAACAGTGATTTTCCAGCAAAGCGTAGGACTTCTACAGAGAGGGCTTGAAACAGGTGAAGAAACGCTGGCAAAAATGTGAGACTCTGCAGGGAGACTACGTGGAGAAGAACTAACTTTGACCACTGCAAGTGACTATTGTATGTTTTTTATTTCATGGTGATAATTAAAACTTTTGGATACCCCCTCGTACACCTGCAGTGTTTCCAGGGAGGCGTGTATGCGTGTGTGTGTACACAAAACGCTATTTTGAAGTCACAGAGGGATTTTTTTGGCATTGTTAGGGAAACGTGATGGGTGTATGATTGTGTTCAAAGATTTGGGTGTTATCATTCAATAAACATTTCATATTTAGTGGCTGAAGAAATTTGGTTATTTCTCACAAAGGTCAACCATAATTTCCTTATTAAAACTAAAATTTCTCAATTTTCCAGAACTAACCAATGTGAAAATCTAAGGCATACAAGGAACAATGAAAATGCATGTAATAAAAAAAAACACCGATTTAAAATTAATAACACCGAATTTTGCCCTAAATCGCGAAAAATAATACCAAATTGCAGTAAAAAATGACATCGAAATTAAGGTAAAAATAAAACGGAAACTTCATGTCTTCACACTATCAGTCGCGTACCAATTTAAGAAACGAATTATTCAGTTCTTATTCTGCAAATATGAAACTGTTCACATCTGCCAGCTTTTCCATCTTCATTTATCCACTTACCACCCTTCTTGAGTTCACACCAACTTTACTTTCTCTATTTAGAGACCCTATCGACCGTTCTTGAGTTTACGTCCACAAGCTTTATCGTCCTCCATGTAGCCTTTTACCATCCTACTTGGAGGACTCACTTTCACTAGCATGAAAAGAATAATTGCAATTCATAATTTCTCTTTTGATTCGGATCGTTCATGTACGCTTATACTCTCTGTGTCAACTTACAGTGCCTCAGTAACTGATGGAGCTATCTGGCCGCTACAGAAAACAATCAATCCAAAGCGATCTGCCAATATCTCCGATAACTGTCAAGATCCTATTTTTTTTTTTTCCGAAGTTAAAGATCTTGAAAATTAGCTTAACGTGGTTAAACTTGCTCTTAAAGAGAAGAAAAACATTTCATCTTAAATAGTTTCTTATTATGAACCAAGAGACTAACCTGAAGAATTCATATGCCTCGGTAGCCTGCCATGTATTTTCAAATCTAGAAAGTAGCTCCATGACTTGAGAGTTTGTAACTCTGTATCTTCTCTCAACTTTAGAAAATTACTAAATATCCTGAATTTTTAAATCTTGTAAGACTCCCACGAAGCGGAATGGTAAGCTGTTTGGTCTGTGAGCTCGATTACCGCTGGGAGTCCAAAAATTGTTATGCCGACCCACCCTCATAGGGGTAAGAAGAGCTGTGGTGGTGCATTCGATAGGGTGTTTGATTGCACGCGAAAAACTCATGTTCCAATCCCACTTTGGGGTGAACTTGCATGTAGTGCTGTGGGTCACACTCAGCGTCTGAGGATGGAAGTCATGCTTATCACATCTCGTCCAGAGATTGAGAAGATTTGGAGCCTTACCTCCAAACCCCTATTTCATATCGTGGCAAGGTGCAATGTACAGGGAGAACTATGCATCTACCAGCCGATTTAAATTCAAGACACTGTTTAACGAAGGCCACAAACGATTTCTTTGGTTTCTTTTTCCGTCTCCTCCTGCCTCCCATTTATCGAGTCGCTTGTCGAGTGCACGAAAGAGCCAGATCTGGCTCCAAAAGAGCTAAGTTTGCAACATTGCTCCGCAGCTGCGCGGAGGGAAGAACCCCGCGGAACTGGTGTAAGTGAAATCAAGTAGGATGAAAGATGCTGTATACAGGGCTGTAGGGCTAGTGTTAGTGAACTCAAATAAGAGGTTGGAAAGAGGCTACATTTAGGACGGTGAAACTAATGCAAGTGAATCCTCGTGGAGTGAAAAGAGTGAATGATAAAATTAGCGGAAGTGAACTCATGTAACATGGAAAGATGCTACTTGAAGAACAGTATAGCTATAGTCCCGATATGCGCAGATCGCTGCGGAGCAGTTCCTATTACGTCATCCTCCCCACCACTTTCTACGTACTAGTCTGGCCTTGAGAGTACGAGTGGTGCCAACTCAGCAAAATTAAGCTAAAACAAATATGACAAACAATTTTTACTGTGTAGATTGACTATGCAGGCTCATATCAGTTTATCAGTGGTTCATTTGATGTAATCCGGTCTTTCAAAATGCGTGAGGTGTGCGGATCGTAAACTGTAGTATTACGCACGCGCGTTAAGGTTTATAACGAAGAGAAACTACTGGGCGAACGACTTCATTTTCTGAATGCGACATCGAACAGTCGCTTGGTTTTTTAAAAAAATCCGAGTGGGGTGGGTTTTTTTTGTTTATCGTACAACAATCGCTACGAGAAGGCAATCTGATAACATGCTTGCCTGTGTTCTTTTTTAAAGCACTGAAATGTTCTTGCTCTTTACTCTTGGCTGCATATTTTTGAAATGCAAAAATCAAATCATGCCGGGTCCAACGAAATCCACAATCTGCTCTGGAAAGCCCCTTAGAGGACAGGCCAGAGAAATTGTTTACCATGTTGCAACATATTTGCGAAATCAGGAGTTACATAAACTTAAGTATAATGTTGTCGCAAGGTAGATAGAGATTAGGTAAAGCCATCCGAAGATTGCCGATCTTGCACGAACGCGTGACGTCACCAGAGAGGGAGTGAGCTCGGCTCAAGCAGACGGCCCCTAGCATTTATATGGGAGATTCAGAGAGCGAAAGTATATTATTACTTTTAGGAGAGGAAAATTATTAATTGTCATCCTCCAAGATGGTATTGAGGCATCCTTTTAATGCTTAGTAACATAATTGAAAACGCGCTACTTTTAAAAGGGGACAAATTACATGTGAAAAAATGTATTTTGAAAATCCATATTCCTGAAACTTTCTGACCGATGCGCTACAAAGAAAGTTGCGTGTTCTCCTTTAGAATTTTCATTTTACAAATCGTAATATAATTTTAACAAAAACGTGACATGCTAAAGAAGAATGAAAGAGTTTTAAAAAATAATTGATTAATTGACTTAGTTTATTTTACTTCGCTTATCTGTCACATATGGCTAATCGCAAAGATGAGGATGCGTGATGATATGATGAAATTGAAGAAAGGAAAGTAGACCCATGCCCGGGCGGGGATTCGAACCTGGGGGCCCTTGGCTTCGTAAAGTGTTGTGCTAACCACTTCGCCACGGAGGTCAGCATTACAAGGAAATAAACAGAAAATGACAATCATATGGCATCTACGTTTTAATATGCGAGAAACATTTGCGAGGAGGTTATTGAAGTAACAAATAATTATTACTAGACGTTGTGATGAAAATTATTAATATATCTGAAATATCGAGAGTTGATCTTGCAGTCTCTAAATGTACTTTTAGGGTTACGTAAAACCTTTACTCAAAATTGCTAGTGTAAATTTATAAGCTATTAAAATTTAAAACTTATTCCTGTTCGAAAAAAGAAACTGCCAAGTCAAATTAATATTTCGTATCAATACATATATTTTTCTTTCATGAGGCCAGGACAGTATTTGGAGGAGACTGTGGCTTGGGAAGGCTATAGCCCCGGATCTCGAACTGCAAAGGGGCTTCCAGTGGGAAAACATCGTCCAGAAGAAGGGGCGAAATGATTCTTTTTAAATGGCTCAAGAATACAAAGATATAAGTGGACATTTGACAAGCTTAGTCTAAAACTTACAACTGAAATCGTACATACGCGCGTGTGTGTGTGTGGGGGGGGGGGTGGCTACGTGAGGTAACACAGTGGAATATGATTCACAATACTAAAATTAAAATAAATATGTGGGAACAATAGAAATCAAAATATGTTGTAGCTAGTGACTGCTCAATAGAAAAGATGGAGGGGTAAATCATATTTTCCCGGGGCAATCATGTTTATTATTCCGTTACATACGACACAAAAATGCATATTTTGGCTAAAAGAGCATTCATTCATTTATTTATTTTTGTCGTTACACTGGGGGCAGATAAGAGAGAGAGAGAGAGAAATTCTCCTGCCCCCCCCCCCCTTGTAGTGTGGTCACTGTCTATAGCTATGCTGGAGAAGATTGCACCAATTAATACCTTATTAAATAAAACAGATACTTTTAAAACTTTTAATCAAAATTATTTGTGAACTATGTTTAAATTTAGAGAGAGCACATACCTATTTAATTTAATTTGGATGAGTTAACTTCTGAAGCCTGCCATTTCCGAGCCTTCTTCCGGTGTAACTGCACTGCCCTTTGAGCCCTAGCTGCTGCGTTCAGGTGGCGGAACGAGCAGAATACTAATTAAAACAAATATGTGACAAATATATATATAAAAAAAAACAACGTGTTGAAGCTATTGACGGCGCCAAAGAAAAGACAGAAGAGAAACGTGGAGAGTGCAGTGATATTTTACGGGAAGTAGTCACGTTTATTACACCCTTACATTTACATACAATATTAAAATGTTCTGCTTTTAGATGTCGCACAATGCCTTTTTCACAAAAATGGGCAATCCCGCATTTCTTATAACAATCTTGTCTTTTCGTTTACTTACGCAATTACCGACTGGAAAGGCTGTGATATTTTAGATTTCTTCCGTTAGTTTTCTGATAATAGTTTTCACAACTTTCCATAGCATTTAGGCATGAATTCAGTTGACAAGAACAAAATAATCTTATTTTAAAACATAGAGCAAAAAGAAATCCAACGCGCTTAAGTTAAAACTCCCTTATATTGGAAGCCTGGAGAGAACAAAACAGGGGTTCCTAAGTAACACAATTTCTTGAAAACCATTTTACACATTTGAATCAACTTTGTGATAAATTGATTAGAAAGGATGAATCTTAACAGTAAAAGTTGTAACTTTTCCCCTGTTACTATATTTTAGAAGATATTCGTTGTCAAATATCTCAATATTTGCATAAGGAACCAGCCTTTTCCGCGCCGAGCTTCTCGATGGTGACGTCATGCATCCACGGACAACTGCGCATACGATCTGCGCCGCCGAACGAGCACCCCCTGATGTTGTCGAGTCCACATGGACCGCCACGGGAGTATCTACATGGATGGTTTCTCAAGTTTTAAGATAATTGGATTGGATTGATTTGTTGTTTTAAGTCCACTTTATGCACAGTAAGGCTAATCGGGACTGGACCTACAGTTTAAAGTCCGAACCACATGTGCCTCCACCGGGAATCGAACCCGGGATCACTTGATTACAAGGCGACGACGCTACCACTGCGCCATCGGGGAGGCAAAGTTTTAAAAGAAAGAAAAGAGTCGTTGGCGAAAGGTGAGCTGAATTTCTGCACTCCGACAGGTAGAAAACAGCCCAGGAAAGAAGGAATACAAATTTCGTTGAAAATCCTCAGACCATTCCGCTCCCTTCAGGTTGCAACACTGCGAACCAACGTCGCTGTAAAGAATGGAGTGGGGAAATGTTGTGTGAGATGCGCAACAGCTATTTGCAGCGTCTTGTTTTTAAACTTGTCAAGTTACTGGATTCTACGTACATCCGGGACGGTACAACTAGTGGCAATGAACTGAAGTAAGGTTGGAAAATATCCAAACAGTAAAGCTATTAGAAGGAAAGTCAAGTATGACGGAAAGAGGCTACAAGAAACTAAGCTAGTTGAAGTGAATTCAATATATTCCACATGTAACATAGTAAAATTAACTTTTATGGAATTTTAAAATGCTATAGGAAGGGCGGAAGTGATGTCATGTAGAACAGCAAAACTAGTGAAACCGAGAATGAATAATAAAGATTGCATGTTCACTTACACACACATATCACTTATGCCAGAGTTGATATAAACAAACAACTGAAGTAGAAACTATCAGATACTGACCTTTCTCTAGAATCAACTTGCACGTCATCGGATTGACGTCACTGCTTTCTAAGAACTGATTTCACATATCCATCTAAGTTCCAAAAACCAAACTTTTCCACAAATTAAAATGACAGTGAGAGCTGAGGAAAGAAGGCAAGAGAAGATTAGTCATAGAAGACTATTGCCTGGAGACAATTTTCCCTGACCTTGAAAAAAAAATGCTCAATTAAAGACCGTTTCTCGGAATGAAATATTTGTACAGAGAACAGTGATTAATACTATTAGTATTAGTGTGTTTTTCCTACCCACTAATTGTACCTGTTGTTGACACATATTAACACACTGTTCACTACAGAAAGAGTGAACCAATGCCGACGGCTAAACATGTCTGATCGCTCTAGACAGCCGGTCCTTCAGTTCTTTGTTGAATGCCTTCTCTGTGTTTGATCATTGTTGTACATTGTTATGTAGTAATCAACAATGATATTATCATACAATAAGAGAGAGCGGGATACGAATATATGATGTCAATGCAGGATCGGATCTGCACTTTATTTCGAAAGGGAGGAGGAGTAGATTTCGATGCCCCTCCTTGTGCCACTTATTTTGAAATAAACCTTCATTGTTCGCTTGGATGCACATGTGGATGTGTTGTGAATTGGCAATGGGGGCCTTTTTATGTTGTTGTATTCAGTGGAAATAATGTTGTTCATTCATTGTTCTAAATTTTGTTATTCCTTGTTTCTCTCTCTCTTTCATAGTTTGATATTTCTGTCTATCGTCTTTCATAATTTTTCTATTCTTCATAATGCACCTCTGGGACTCACCCAGTCTCATACAATGCGTACCTTGTTTCTCTCTCTCTTTCATAGTTTGATATTTCTGTCTATCGTCTTTCATAATTTTTCTATTCTTCATAATGCACCTCTGGGACTCACCCAGTCTCATACAATGCGTACCTGGGAGCAACCATGAGAGGTAAAGGCGGCGGAACGTGGTGCTGATCACATCATCTCCAAAATGGCCTAGATCGAGAATGTGTGATGCTACATCCCCTAATCTCTCTCTCTCTCTCTCTCTCTCTCTCTCTCTCTCTCTCTCTCTCTCTCTCTCTCTCTCTCTCCTCGCTCTATCATTCTTTGAGATTTATAGCTCCCGTCGTTTATGATTTTCTTGTTCGTTTTTCCCAAATTTCACACAGACACATTTTTTCTTACCTTAATAATTAAAACTTTCAGTAGCCTGTTCATTTTTCCAATTTACCTTGTACTTCTCTCTATGTATAGTTATTGCAAAAATAACAGAATGGGAAAAAAAAGTTGATTTGATTCAAATGAAATGAAATCAAAATAACTTTTGTCTCATTCTATTAATTTTGCAACATGTAGTTTGAAGGATATATTTCTTTACTAACTCTGATATCAGCCGTAACTTTTAGTTAAGACCACCTTGTCCTTTATTTATAGGCTGTAAGATGCACTTTTAAGGTTCAAACAACACATTCAATCAGTTTCGTGAGTTGTTCAGTACTTGCAGCTTTGTATATGCTCAAATAACATCATGCTTTAGGTTACCAGTGGCTGCATGAATATTCATCCATATCTTCCCAACACGTGTTTGCAGCAAGTGGCAATAGCCAGTAGGCTGTTATTTTCAGCCCCCTAAATCGCGGAAAGCATAAGAAACGAATACGTCTTGTAATATGATATGGATTGTAGGAGGAAGGGTAGAAACTGATAGCATTACATTCCCTATACTTAGAGCATATTCTTTTTCCTCTTCAAATGTTAACGCCTCTTCTTTCTAATAAAAATACTGTTATTTGGGGGGTGGTGATCTCAAACGTAATAGCCCATAAGGCCTCATACTGATTCTTATGTTGAGGTCCCGTATATACGTAACCATGACTTTGTCACACTGTTCACAAACCAAGCCTTCTTCCCTTTTTTCGTGACTGATTGATTGGTTTGATTTATTATACTTAGCTTTTCTGCCACTAATGACTAAGATGAATATTAATTGATTTGTTCATTTCAGTCCACTTGCTACAACGTCCCCTGCTAGGAATACGAAAACTCTTTTACATCCAGGGTTTTCCTGGGTTTAAGTAACAGTCTTAATATCACTTAATTAACGTTTTATTAACAGTAGTTGATTTAACTAGCAACTAGTTAACAACACACGTTTAAAAGACACTTCCACGAAGATACTTAGTTTACACAAACCTTACAGAGGCCAATCTTTTAATTAAATTCCAGCTCTGCTATTTCCAGCAGATTATAAGCCTTAAAATAGCACAAAAGGACTTGCAATAACACAAACTTATACTTACATTCATGTCAGCTTTCATTTTTTTTCCACATAACCCCACCGCAAGAAACAAAATCTCCAACTTTTCCCATCGTTACCAACTCGCTCAATTTTGCCAACCTCGCTCAGAAAATTATCATATGGCCATACAGGCCCTCCTATACGAGTGATAACACTAGAAATCTACTTTGACCATACAGGCTTGTGTTATACAGTGAACGAATAACATTTTGGTTAAATGAACATAAACAGAACTAATAAGTCTTTTGCTACGACAAAACGTGGGTCGTTGCACACTTTATGGACAGATAGGCTAATCGAGACTGGATCTACAATGGGATAAGAACCACTATGTGCCTCCAGCGGGTATCGAAGCCAGGGCCACTTGATTACAAGCCAACGACGTTACCATCGGGGAAGCCCTACGAAATGAGGATGAAAATTGATTAAATTGATGAAGGGACACTGACAAAGAACACCCATGTCCAGGTTTGGATTCTAACCCTGGCGTGCTAACCAATCCACCACACAGATCGACTCGTGACTACAATTACATATATCAGAAGGGCTGCATTTTTATAAAGGTTTGGAACAAATCTTTCAACACTGTTCGTGAGTAACTGCCAGGTATTTGTTGTTCTTGTATGTCTTTGAGGCTGACGTCGTTATGTCTGTAGCAGTGATGTACCGTACACTATAAGTTTACGTCTACATGCGTTGTCTACACGTAATCTACGCGTAGCTTACATTGGGTGTAGTTTACATAGACTACGTAAACAATCTCAAGTGCATTAAAATTAATTTCTAAGGCTTTCATGAGAGGAAAGTGACATTTCCAACTACCTGGTATATTGGTTCCTAACGAACTGAAAATAATCCTATTTACAACAATATTTATCTTCTCTTCTATCATCACCATGGAAGAAGATAAATAGTATGAAAAAAAACAACAGATGGCAGTCGTGAGGCAAAATTAGTTGTTTTCCCATGAAACACTAGAATATTTCCTATGCTAGGTTTTCTTCCTAGGTGAGAAATAGTTGGAATTTGGAAGGGAGCGTGTGAAAAGTACTCCTTACACATCAGCAACTGATACGCAGTATAATTTTCTTTTAATTCCACGGCGTCCTTTGCTAAGTTATCACCTTTCGCCATGTTGTTTACATAGATTATATTATCTACGTGTATAAAATAGTCTATGTGTAGATTGTAGACTATCGTTGTTTACGCGTAGACGCACATCACTGGTCTGTAGTCAGTGCGTAAAGAACAGGATGGACGACATCCTGCACGGATACTGACTTTAACAGGGGAATTGAGAAGCAACATCCTGCATGTAGATGGCGCTCTCTTCAATGGAATGTTTGAGAACTAAAAGAAACATCCAGATTCCACTCTTTAGCCTCCATACACCCACAACTCTCAGATTTTAAAAAGCTATCATATTTCATATCTTCTGAAGGCTGTTTCTAGCTGTAGTTATGTCTCAATGATATGGTCGGGCAGAATTTCACGTGAAGCGTCAAAGTTTTCTTTAGATTAACTGGTTGATTTCGTTATTTCGTCTTTCTGACAGAGAACATTCATGCCAGGTCGGAATTCGAACCCGGAACCCATGGTATCGTAGCGCTTTGTGCTAACCATAATTTTCTGAGGCTAGATAACAACCGTTATCAACACAGTGGCGTAGCAAGGGGTGGGCGACCGTCCCATGGTGTTGATAGGAAGAATGTAATAAATAGAAGAGAGAAAAATATAAAGACTAATTTTTGCGGGCAATAAAATTAAGACATTCTGTTTCTATCTGGTTTTAAATTTTAGTTTAACGTTATAGTTTGAATGAATACGTCAAATCAGAGGCGTGACAATACAGGCGGTTGGGGCCCTAAGCCTACGAGAATTATTGTCATATTTCTCATGTGAAACATTTACGTAAAATAAAAAAAAATAAAATATGTTCGTCCATCGATAGTTTTTTCTTATGCTATGGTTTTTTATATTTACATCTACAAATTTTTAAAGAAATTTTGAAACAAAGAAAAGCTCATTGAAAATAATATTTATATTTAAAAATTCGTAGTTTGCATTTCTGATTTTTTTTAAACAAAAGTTGAGCATGTTTAAGGATAGTTCAGTGATGTCTTAGTGCCTGAAGAACATCTTTAGAAACGTAGACCTACTATTACTTCTACTTTGGTTTTAAAAAAATCCATTAGTGTGTTAGTGTATACTTCTGCCAAGTGTAAATTTCTCCGTGGCATATTATTAAATATAATTTTAGTCAGTAATTTATTATTACTATTAATATTTAAAAATTATAATTTGCTGACGTATCCTTGAAGATTTTCTATCGATTCAAATTGAGATTTGAAATTTAAAGATCGGACGGGGCCCTCGCATCCTAATCTCGCCCAGGGCCTCGCCACTGCTAGTGTATATGAATGTAATACGTATAATAATCCATATTCGAAAATGTACAGGGGATTGGATTGACCTTAAATGCAAGCGAGTGACCATAAAAAAATGTAAATTTATATTTTCAGTGATATACAGATTTCGCTCTTTTTCGCGTTGAATCCTGTGTTATGTTTCGTGGTTGTGCTCTCTCGCTCTTAATCTCTTTTCGCGGTTGTTCTACCACCCCAATCGCTAACCCTCCTTCTTACGTTCTTCCAGGGTGTGAAATCCTGGGGGGACAGGGGGGATTTCCCCCCACCAACAATCTTGACCTCAAAAATCACTCCCACCAAAATTTCCCGGGGAGGAGAGTTTTTCTTGTAACAACAAAATATAAGCAATTAGTATTTACTTCTTATGTACTTTACTAAGGATAATATCGAAAACACACAAAAACGTGAGTGCAGAATGCTTTCTCTCTTTCTCAAGAGATTATCACTCTGTCTACACCAATAAAACTATGCGTGCAATAAAAGAAGAATGCAAGTCAAACATAATTATAAATTATAATAGTTTTGTATTAATACAAAAACTAAACAAAAGCTTGTACATAACAGAACTATTTCGTATTATTTTTTTATTGATTGAATTTGTGTTTTTAGCCAACTTTATGCACAGTAAGGCTAATCGGGACTGGACCTACAGTTTAAAGTGGAATCCGAACCACTATGTGCCTCCATATTTCGTAATTTATTGACATCTTTAACCAGTTGGTAAATAAATTAATTTTACACATATCTGATATATATGAAAGTAACTAATTAATTACTTTATGTGTATTTAATTATAACGTTTTTTAAAAATATTTAGTAAGAAATTGACTTTTATATTTAATAACATTATAAATATCCATATCATAATTTATGTATGTATGTGTGTGTATATATATATAATATACTTACATGGGGGTGTAGATTAAGATCATCTCCCCCACCCCCCACCAGTCTTCAATGATTTCGCACCCTGTCACTATCCATGGCTCGTTAGCGACATGCTGCGAAAACAATATGACTCAGTCTGGCTGCTTTAGCAATAATTCATTCCGCGTATGTTGTATAATTGTTTTGTCCATTTGGGCTTCTAATTATGCCTAATGTAACAGCGTGTGTGCGTTCGATAGGTCCTATTGGCGGACGAAATTTATTACACGATTCCTTCGTTTGCATACCCTTTCCTTTAAAAACAAAAAAGAAGTTTCCTCTCCACAGACCATTTCATTCGTCCTTTCTCTTTAACGACCAGAGGCGAGAGATAGTAAAAAAAAACATTTTTAATCAGGCGAGCATTGCCATCGAACTGGAGAGTTGGCTATCTGCACCATTTATTCTACGTTGCACGGAGGAACAGTGGTACACATCCAAAACTGCCTATGGCTCGGTAATGCAGCAATTTACATTCTGTTCCTGCCCCCGTGTTTTCTGAATTTTATAGTTAGCGTCCCACTAATCAGCGACGGAAGAACCAGGGTGTGGCGACCACCTGTTGGTCTCTTCGACGTCCGCCATCTTGATTTCGGTCGTGTCACCTTGGAAACGGTGAAGGTTTAAAGGAGGGGAGGGGGAGATAGGGTTACCTCGGTGACGTTTTCATTTTTCAGCGAATGCTCAACACCGGTGGTTTCATTAGATGATTGTTTTAGGAGTTAACGAGCTCCTTCTTTCCGCCTCGTAATGGCGGTTTTCCGGTTCTCTCGTTAACTTTTGCTACCTCCTCGATTCCTGTAACGACCTCACTCGCGACGGATATTAATTTGTCCCTGAAGACTGTGCAAAGACTTGATTCGCTGCATGTAAGACGCTCGGGGGACAAAATGCAAGTATTTACTGTTGCCAGAGGCGTCTCCTGAACGAATGCGGTGCATGCTGCGCATGCGTCAATTGTGGGAAAAAGGACAGCTTGCTCTGCGACGACATTAATGAGCATTTCTACATTCTAATTTCTTCATATAGAAGTATTTATTTTACACGAGAACGCTGAACTAAGCTTATATTACATTTCTTGGATCTGAAGTGAAAGAAAGTAATAATTCTATTCCCACAATTGACACATGCGTCACTTCAGATCCAAGAAATATAATATAATCTTAGTTGAGCGCTCTCGTGTAATACTTCTCCTATATGAAGAAATTAGAATGTAGAAATGCTCATTAATGTCGTCGCAGTGCAAGCTGTCCTTTTTCCCACAATTGACGCATGCGTTCCGGAGACGCCTCTGATTGTTGCTAAGCTTGGTTGAATGTGGAAAATAAATTGTTGCATGATAAATTAATAGAAAGTCTTCGGTCTGTTACATTTTGATTGATTTGCTTTACTTTACTTAGCTTTTTGTGCCACTCTTGGCTGTTTTTGCAAAGATGGGGATGAGTGATGATATGATGAATTTGATGAATGGACACTCACGAACATCCATGCCCAGGCCGTGATTCGAACGCGGGACCCCTGCCGTCATATAGTGCGATGTGCTAACCACTCCGCCATACTTTTTTGAATCAGTAACTGAGTATGTTACTTTTCTGCAAACTAACTCGGTTACAGATGAGTAATTATGTAGATTGGAAGAGCTGCATAGAAATAAGACTTAATTTATCTGTCCGTTGTATGCCCAGGACGGGATTCGAACCCTGGATCTTCGGTTGCAAGATCGACCATGTTACGCGCTAGATGAAATCACAAGGTATGGATATGCTTGCTTGAGTTTGTTTTTTGAAGTCCACTTTATGCACAGAAAGGCTAATTGGGACTGGACCTACAGTTTAATGTCAGATCCGAAACACTATGTTCCTCCACCGGGTATCAAACCCGAGACCCCTTAATTACAAGAAGAAAACGTTACTACTATGCGATCGGGAAACGTTTCTATTAATTTGTGCTGTTGCAGAAGACAATCACATAAGACAGTACAATTTCTAGAGAGTAAGAGAAGACATCCTACCGTCGGGGACTGGTTAAGGCATGGGCCTCGCCAGATTTTTTGTAGGGGGCTGGTCAGATCATTGATAGAACTTGAATAGTGGAAATAATAATAATAATTATTATTATTATTATTATTATTATTATTAATATCATCATTTTAATAGAGTAGTAGTGACATAAATATATATTAGTGTGCAATATATATTACAACTAATGAAAAGAAACCAAATTTATTATTATTATATCCTTGGGAAGACTTCTTGCTCTACCAAATGAGTGAACGTCCAACTGTTTTATTCTGTTTTGATATGAACTTTTACATTTCTCGTTCAAGAAAGAGCTATAAAATGACATTTTAGCCGTACTGCTTATGTTGTGTAACTTCTTACATAAACCCTTCATTCTTTGCTTTGAATGATAAAAACATAAACTGGTTGTTGTATTTTGCACTAAATACTTGGTTGTGTCCTAATTGCGAACAAAAAAATGGGCCACACTTTTATTATTAAATTATATATAGGCTACTTTGGCGACTACTTTAATCATGTCGAATTTTCTATGATCCAACAAAACACTGACCAGTCTCAAGTCTAGAACTGAGTCCCTTTAAAATAAAATAAAAAATAGTTAAATAGACTCGGCAAGTGTGAGTGAAGGTTGTAGGTCCCAAGGCAGAAAAATGTGTTTGCGATAGTCCTGTTCAGGCAGCAAGTGTTCGCAATTAGAACGGTTCGCAATTAGGACTGTTTGCAACTAGGACTGTTCGCAAATGGGACTGTTCGCAATTAGGACTGTTCGCAATTGGGACTGTTCGCAAATGGGACTGTTCGCAATTAGGACTGTTGGCAATTAGGACTGTTGGCAATTGGGACTGTTCGCAACTAGGACTGTTCGCAATTGGGACTGTTCGCAAATGGGACTTTTCGCAACTAGGACTGTTGGCAATTAGGACTGTTCGCAACTAGGACTGTTCGCAATTAGGACTGTTGGCAATTAGGACTGTTGGCAATTAGGACTGTTGGCAATTAGGACTGTTCGCAACTAGGACTGTTGGCAATTAGGACTGTTGGCACTTAGGACTGTTCGCAACTAGGACTGTTGGCAATTAGGACTGTTCGCAATTGGGACTGTTCGCAATTGGGACTGTTCGCAAATGGGACTGTTCGCAACTAGGACTGTTGGCAATTAGGACTGTTGGCAATTAGGACTGTTGGCAACTAGGACTGTTGGCAATTAGGACTGTTGGCAATTAGGACTGTTGGCAATTAGGACTGTTCGCAACTAGGACTGTTCGCAAATGGGACTGTTCGCAATTGGGACTGTTCGCAATTGGGACTGTTCGCAACTAGGACTGTTCGCAATTAGGACGACACCAAATACTTTCGATTCAATGCATATTCATTTCGTTATTCTGGTCTAAAAATAACTAACTGAACTTTCTTTTCGTTATTATTTTTTTTTTAAATAACTAGCTTTCTGGCTTTTTGTAACGTGAAAGAAACGACGCCAACTTCCAGGGTTCAACCCCCCTGCTGGCTCTCATCGGTTAGACTAACGTGCTGAGAAGTCAGAGGTCCTCGGAACCGTGGCATGGTTCCATCATCCAATACATCAGCCCATCCTCGTCGTCGCGTTTAAGGATTACAAAAGTGACGTAAGATAACCGAAATAGAATGAGGGGAGGGGGAATAGGAAAGGAAACTGCAGAATGATCGGGAAAGAAGAATTTAGTAGACCTCGGATTTTTAGATTCTAAAAAATGTACTTTTAGGTTCCTAAAATAGGAACTAAAAATCATAAAATAGGTTCCAAATATTCTAAAATAGGTTCTAAAAAACATAAAATAGGTTCCAAATATTCTAAAATAGTTTCTAAAAATCATAAAATAGGTTCCAATTATTCTAAAATAGGCTCTAAAAATCATAAAATAGGTTCCAAATATTCTAAAATAGGCTCTAAAAAATCATAAAATAGGTTCCAAATATTCTAAAATAGGTTCTAAAAACATAAAATAGGTTCCAAATATTCTAAAATAGGCTCTAAAAATCATAAAATAGGTTCCAAATATTCTAAAATAGGTTCTAAAAATCATAAAATAGGTTCCAAATATTCTAAAATAGGCTCTAAAAATCATAAAATAGGTTCCAAATATTCTAAAATAGGCTCTAAAATCATAAAATAGGTTCCAAATATTCTAAAATAGGCTCTAAAATCATAAAATAGGTTCCAAATATTCTAAAATAGGTTCTAAAAATCATAGAATAGGTTCCAAATATTCTAAAATAGGCTCTAAATTCATAAAATAGGTTCCAAATATTCTAAAATAGGCTCTAAAATCATAAAATAGGTTCCAAATATTCTAAAATAGGCTCTAAAATCATAAAATAGGTTCCAAATATTCTAAAATAGGCTCTAAAATCATAAAATAGGTTCCAAATATTCTAAAATATGCTCTAAAAATCATAAAATAGGTTCCAAATATTCTAAAATAGGTTCTAAAAAACATAAAATAGGTTCCAAATATTCTAAAATAGGTTCTAGAAATCATAAAATAGGTTCCAAATATTCTAAAATAGGCTCTAAAAATCATAAAATAGGTTCCAAATATTCTAAAATAGGCTCTAAAAATCATAAAATAGGTTCCAAATATTCTAAAATAGGTTCTAAAAATCATAAAATAGGTTCCAAATATTCTAAAATAGGCTCTAAAAATCATAAAATAGGTTCCAAATATTCTAAAATAGGTTCTAAAAACATAAAATAGTTTCCAAATATTCTAAAATAGGTTCTAAAAATCATAAAATAGGTTCCAAATATTCTAAAATAGGCTCTAAAAATCATAAAATAGGTTCCAAATATTCTAAAATAGGCTGTAAAAATCATAAAATAGGTTCCAAATATTCTAAAATAGGCTCTAAAATCATAAAATAGGTTCCAAATATTCTAAAATAGGCCCTAAAAATATTAAATTAGACTAAAAAATCCTGAAGTAGGTTCCAAAAATAATAAAATGGTTCAAAGATCCTGAAAAATATTAATTAGGTACAATTGTTAAAAAAAAATTCAAAGAAACCGTGAGAAATTTTAATAGATATATGTAACATTAATTTTCTAACCCAATTTTCATTTCTATGCATTATTTTTAAAATGATCCACTAATTATTGCAATACTAATACTTGCATCGTTAGCAAAAGTTACTTATCGATATGGTAAGTGAATTATATATACGCAATTTCCTGCACGATACATATCAATATTTTTCACATTATCCTCAGACAAGACCCCGCCTTTTATCTGTGAGGATCATCTTATATGCTGAAAATGATCTTTAAGCAGATGCTTAGTCAATGGTGCAAATTTGATAAGCAGATCAGAAGTTTGCACTTGGACTGTGCAGGTAACAGTCGGATCAGGTATTTTGTTTTGTTTAGAGCCTTAAAAAACAGGCTTGGAGGTACAGAAAACACGGCTCAAACACGACAATCATTGAATTGCTTCATCACTAGAACGAGATATAAATATCCTGCAAAACCTTAAAAAATACATAAAAATCTAAAAAAAGGTTTAACTTAGGCACGTAAACCTAAAATAGGTTCTAAGGTCTATACCGCGTTTGTTACAACCTGTCCCGGTTCCCGCGCTAGCTGATCGCTGGCTTTTCTCCGTGCTGGGGAAAGTCAAAGCCAGGCAGCCAATTAAAATACGCAACGTCGCAACAGCGTCTATGTAAGCGCCTCTCTTCTGGCTTCCATTCGCTCCTCGCTGCCCAGCAGACGATTTTTTCCTCGTTTCTCATTGGCACCGAAACTGTCGAGCGATCGCTAGCGCGGGAAACGGGACAGGTTCTAACAAACGGGGTATAGTTGTAACCCTCAAGATAGCTTGCAGACTTCTATCCTGAAATTCCGTGGTTCGGTTCCGCACGTTCCATTTTTTTAATACAAGAGAAATAATTCATAATGCAATAATGCGTACATGCAAGAAAAATTGGTAAAAATGTCATGGCCGGGAAATGGATTTCTTCAAATTTACAGGAGAAAGTACTTACGGAATTGAGTTTCTGTGTAATTTCGAAAGGTTGTAGAAGTGTTTTCTCCCAATCTCAATGTATTTGGCCGCTAAATCATGTATTTTTCTATAATAATGTCCGTCCGATGCACGAAAGCTGTTGCTTGCATTTCCATCCATGTACTTGAACCGGATGTTGCGAGCATCTGATGACGTAATCCCCCGGTCAGTGTTTCAAAACACACAGTTTTTTCACTATATTGCCCAACCTAAAGCAACCTAGCCTAATCTTACCGTGATGGTGAGTGGGGCTATCGTGAATGGTTTTTGGGGCTATTCGTGGATGGTTATACGATCCCGAATGGTTTTTGGGGCTATGCGTGAATGGTTTTTGCTTGCAATGATATGTTGCTATAATGCGTGTTTGGCGCTTTAATCTAATTTTTTTTGTACTATAGCTACATTAAAAGACAAGCGATATCATAAACAATTTTAGGGGCGGTCTTGAGTGATAAGCCCCCTGTTTAGGGAGGAGGGGCATATCAAGTATAGTGTTCAGTAAAGCTAAGAGAAAAGTAGAGGAAGTGCCCGGGTTGAACGTCCTCTTGTGAGGAGCTGAAGTGAGGAGCAGTGTTGCCAGCTCCTCACCCGAAAAAATCACCAAGGTTTTTGTTTTTGGGTCTAACCTAGCCTAAAGCAAGGAGGTGGCAACCTTGCTTGAGGTATTTTCTCGCAGTGTTGCCAACTCCTCACTCGAAAAAATCACCAAGGTTTTTGTTTTTAGGTCTAACCTAACCTAAAGCAAGGAGCTGGCAACCTTGCTTGAGGCTTGCCTTACAGTGCATAAAGCAAGGTTGCCAACCCACTGGTATTTTTGCCATAGCCTTTTACAAGAAAAAAAAAGAGAAAGGGAAGAGTTAAACAACCGACAGCTTACCCACAGCCTTTTTTGCTCTAACCTAACCTAAAGCAAGGAGCTGGCAACTTTGCTTGTGCAATCAACCCGGTTGACCGCCCTCAAGTGGAGATTAGTGTTGCCAACTCCTCACTCGAAAAAAAATCACCAAGATTTTTTTTGGTCTAACCTAACCTAGAGCAAGAAGCTGGCAATTTTGATTGTGCAATCAACCCGGTTGACCGCCCTCAAGTGGAGATTAGCGTTGCCAACTCCTCACTCGAAAAAAAATCACCAAGATTTTTTTTGCTCTAACCTAACCTAAAGCAAGGAGCTGGCAATTTTGCTTGTGCAATCAACCCGGTTGACCGCCCTCAAGTGGAGATTAGTGTTGCCAACTCCTCACTCGAAAAAAAATCACCAAGATTTTTTTTGGTCTAACCTAACCTAAAGCAAGGAGCTGGCAACTTTGCTTGAGGCTTGCCTTACAGCACATAAAGCAATTTTTGCCAACCTGCACACACTGGGCAAGGAGAGCCGACACTGCTGTAAAAGAGAGAGATGGGTGGATGGCAACGCAGTATGTGTGTGCGTGTGTGCGTATAATATGTAGCATTATTAACTAGAGTGTGTTGGCAATTTACTTACAACTAAAAAAAAATAGAGATGCCAACGTTGGTGTAAGATGAAGAGAGAGAGAGAGATTTATGGCTGGGAACAGTAACGAGCGAATGCGCCATATCGTAATTTTCCAACTCCGTATATCGCGATTTTTGTAAACCTCTCTCTCTCGGGGGAACGACGTGCCACACACACACACACACACACACACACGCACGCACACGCGCGCGTATGTATTGTAACACAAACAAACAAACAAAATAATAATAATTGTTGTTTTTTTAGAATACCTGGCCCCTAACCCCGCCAGGGTGCGTGGTGCCCAACCAAAAATGTAAAAGTTTTCTAATGGCTGCGGTTATAGATTACCGCACCTCTGTAGAGTTTCACGTGTTTTTTTTTTTCCCCCAAACTTCCATAAAACTCTACAGAGGACCTCCGTAATACATGCAACGTGTACTAACGACTCTAGTGTTATTTGATGTTGTGATATTTTTGGATATAGAGTTTTATTGTGAGATATAGATAAAAAATAATTATGTTTATTATAATATTTTCTTGATGAAGATGGAGAATGTATGTGTGTGTTACAAATAAAGTTGCATGCTTTTTTTCTAGTGTGTGTGTATGTGTTTTTGATGTTTCGACAGCATCTGAAACGATAAAAAAGAAATTTTATTGTTAATTTTCACGTGTAAAAACAACAACAAATTTTTTTGTGCAAATTTTCTGATTGTCTCTCGTGCTATAGTGCAAAAAAGATATTGTAACTGATAACTAATGAAATTGACATTTGTAACTGATCTGAACTAGTGAAATTCGTATTGTGCTATTGTAACTGATTGTGCTAGTACAAAAAATTTCTTATTTGTGCAAGAAAAGATGTTAAAAACTTGTTAAAACTGCTCTGTGACCCTCTCGTTCTTCACGTCGTAGGCGAAGGACTTCTCTGCAATCAGGATGACACTGCATAGGGTATCCTCGGGCAAGGCATCGTGGAACTCGCAGACGATCTTGATGTTGGTTCGATCGTTGACCACAACCTTCTTTCTCTTAGATGTGTTGATGACGGTCATGGGTCTCCGTGCTTTGAACTCGCTGGGCGTGTAGTACATGTCCACGCTTCCCTCGGTCACGCGTTTGTAAGCCGAGAACGCTTCGTAAAGTTTGAGGTAATCGTTTTTGGTCACGTCGAGGTTGTAATTCTCGCGCGGGAACACTTCGTTGCGTCCATTCTTCAGATAAACGTTCTTGATCTTGCAGTCGTCGAACTTGCTGGAATCTTTTTCCTGATTCTTGTCCCTCCCGGTCTGAAAAAGCACTACGACGAAATCTGGCATGTCGAACTGTATGTTGTTGAACTGCGTCGTCACGTCGAATTCCATGTGACTTCCCGACGCCATCTTCTGCACGCACTGGTAACCGTGAAAGTGAATCGGCACCTGCGGACTTTTCAAGATCTCCGCTTTGTACTTGAGGGCGTAGTTCGTTTCGTATTCCACCACCGGCATTCTCAATTCCATGCTCCGGATGACGCACTTGGCTGCTTCGGGTAGAGTGTTGGCTATCGGCGTGGTGCCGTCCGGACCCAAAGTAGCGTATCGCATCAGTGCGTTGTTGTCGTTGGCCGCTCTTCGAAACGTGACCCTCAGTCCTCCCTTCCACATGATCTCCTTGTAGTCCGAGAAGAAACCCGGCAGCAGACGCATGGGAAAGAGCACCGTGTGACTTCTCGTCGATATTTTGGTCCCGGCTTCGAATCCCCCGGCCTGGTAGTATGCTGCGTCCGTTTTGGATAATTTCAACGTTCCCACTGCCGTCGACGTGATGCCTGGATAATCTATTCTGTCGATGACGGTGTTGTGTTTCCTCACCTCCACCTGCGAGAACAGGTGAGGCACGAAGTTGTCCACGAGTATCAAGTTTGCTGCTGCGGGAAACGCGTCTCCGCTTTCCTTCTTCACCACGTCGAATTGAAGGTAGAGGTCCGCTCTGTGAGGATGAACGAACCCATCGCCTACGTCCACGTCGTATTCGATCTCCCTGTTCGCTTCGTTGAGATTGGCGAACGTGCGACGGTTGGGAGGGAAAGATTGCAATTCGTAACTTTCGATTTGCTCCATTCTCACTATGTATGGTTATTTATTATACGTTGATCTCCACGATGGCCGTCGTAGTGGCACCTGCGAAATCCACCACGTCTCCTTTCTCGTTCGTCACCACCAACTCTATGTCGTCTATGCGGTTGCGACATACTGGAAAATAGATCGGCGAAGAGGGCGTGTAGATGATCGGTTCCATGAACTCGGAACTTGGTTTGAACGTGGCTATGATTCCCGTCTGCTTGTGACTTCCTAACAATCCGTCCGAAGATTTCGTGATCATGCCTTCCGCCACGTTACAGTGTACGTTCAGAGTCTCTATGGCCAAGAATTTAGGAATGTTGGTTGCTACGTGCTTGATACCAGCTTCGAGTTTGGTGTCGTTCTCGAAACCTAAAAGTTCTCCCATGGTGCCCAGGTCCACGGTCTCCGTCGCGGACAGGATTTCCACTCTGTGCGTGACCGAATTTTGAGAAAGGTACGTGCCTTTGGGTAATTGAGCTTGCAAAGTGGAAAGATTGTATTGTCCTGGCGTGACGACGATGTGTTCGCTTCCGACGCTAATTTTGTTGTTGTGCTGCGTAACATTGGGTATGAGGTACATGCTGTAGAATGCACGCAGAGCCACGGATTTAGGATAGACGATGTCGTCGTGCAGCGTGAGTTTCAAGATTGAAGATTCGCTCGTGAGATGGAACACGCCCATCCTAGTGATGCTGTTTGAGGTTCCACAATGCTTTCTGGAAATCCTCGATCGTAGGGTTATTTATTTTAGAGAGAAACGCGAGCACGGAGAGGCAGAGATGACCGCAGTTCACGTCTCCGAAATTTTGAATGCGTTCGTCGTTGTAGTATATAGAGGTTTTGTTCGTTTTCAGATAATAGACTAAATTTGTAGGTGGAACACCTCCGAAAGAATCGAAAACGAATGCTTTATCATCATTTTTGTGGTAACATATCCAATGCGTGCCTGGATTTTCTTGACCGTCCAAGTTGACTACTCCGCATTCTCTTCTTTTAACGCTTGAAGGTAACGAGTCGGACATGAAAACTCCTCTGAAGTGTTTGATTCGTAACGGTCCGATCAGAGATTCAATGTCTCGGTTGGTGAGTGCTTCTGTTTCTTTTTTTTAAACTTCTTCATCACGCCCTTTCCTCCTTTCTTCTCCATGGCCAGGTTGTGACGTTTCTGTTCTTCCAATTCCGCTTTGTTCTTCTTCGAGTCGATGACGGTTTTCGCGATGGCGGCACTTCCGCCGGCCAAACTTCCAACGGCCCCCAATGCTGCCAGGATGGCCGGGATGCTGAATATGAAGCCTCCGATCTTTTGCTGTTTCCGCGAACGCTGCAATCTTTTCAATTGAGGTGTGCTGAGCAGCAATTTCATTCCATGTCCTTTCGACAAGCAAGAACGTTTCTTTCGCGTTGTTTCTTGGTGAGTAACCCATCGAGGGCACCTAGATTTTTAAGATTGGAGTATGGTATCTGGTACACGACACCCTTGGGCTTCATGTTGATGCTCTATGTGTTATTTTCACGGTATGTTATTTATATATATATTCTGAGATTTTTTCTTGTGTAGTTTTTTACGGTATGTTATTTATATATTTTCAAGGCCTCGCAGTCGTTACACAAATTCTATAACGTGCTTCGTTTTCTTGCCAAGAAGTTCCTTTGTCCCCTTGTACACGATTCGAGTTTTGTTCTCGATTAAAATAGATAGCTTCTCGTCGCATAACATGTTAGCGTATCGATCTGGTAAAAATAGACTGTATTGTGCGTTGAGCAACAGGCGTACCTTGGGACCATACTGGGTAGAAACGATTGAACCGGAAGTTATCGTGTAAGGTTTGTCGACTTCCAATTCCTGAATTTTTACATACTCAACTGACAAATTTAGCATTTGTTTTAATGCTTGGAGATCACTTATTTTTTCGGTCGTCATATCAAAAAAAATTTCAGAGTGTTAGAGAGAAATTTAATTGTTTTTTTCACGATGTGTGTTATTTATATATACCGAAGATTATTTATTTATATATCAAGTTTTTTTGACACGTATATATATTATTATTTTTTTAACAGAGGAAGGAAGTCCGTGCTTCGGAAAACGCGATGATGTGCGTAATGATATCTTCCGTCTCCTGCATAGACTTGTACCAATCTACTGTGTACCGTCTTCTTCCCTGCCTTGCCTCGTGCAATTCATCGAACCTATCGTTTAATTTCTCCCCTGCGGCCAAAAGCAGAATGTTGAGATCACCGCACCTCAGGCCACTGATCTCCCGAAGATGGTCCTTGAGAACCATTTCACAAGGGATGCGAAATTCCGGCGTTGTTCTTGCTATGATTACAAGTTTCCCTACATCTCCGTTAACTACCTTTTTGAATATTTTAGATAGTAGCTCGGGTGGCAAATCAGTTATGCAAGCCATGTTGTTTTTTTTTACTGTATGTTATTTATATACCCCACCCCAATTTTTGTTTCGTGTTCATGGCGATGGTGGTGCCTAGTGCGGCGACCCGTTCACCCAACGATGCGTCTCTGCTCACGAACCTTTCGAAAGCTGCGTGCTCTAACTTTCTGTCTGCTTCGTGACGTGCGTCCAGATCCGTCTGCGTGGTGTTGTAGGCGATGTCGTGATCTTTGCATGCCGCGTCCAACGGATTCACACCCTTGTCTCCTCTCTCCAATCTTTTCTCGAGTTTGGTACCCGGTCCGCAGTACTGGTAGCCAGGTAGATGCATCTCGAAAGGTAACTTGTTGATGATGTCGTTCACGAGCCCCTTTCCTTCGGCCACGTTCCAAAATTTCGGAGGCAGCGTGTTGATGATTTTGATCAGGTAACCTATGCCCTTGTCGTCGTTCACGATGAAGTTGGAAAGTTTCGTGCTGATCATGTCCACGATGCCAACCTTCTCGTTGTAGAAATTACGGTTGCCTGCATTCTCTTCGCCGGCTATCACCAACAATCGGTCCACGAGTTTCCTAACGTCGTCCACCCAAACGAATTCTTTGGGTAACGTGTTGTAGCGTTTGACGCCGCTGCCCGTTTTGACCTGGTTCCAAATCGGTTTGATGAGATTCCTGTACTTCTCGCCGCTGCTCGATTTCACCCTATTCTGCGAGGCGTCGTTGTTCTGGTACAAGGCATCCGTCATGATCAGAATTTCCTTGTAACTCTGGTAATCTTCGTCGGTGTAATCTTTCGGCTGCTTTTTGGCGACGAGTTCCCACAGTCCCACCGTACCCGGATACCTGGTCCAACTATCCTTGTCGCCTAAATTGACTTTAATGTCGTTGCCTTCGAAGGTCGCCTTCGATTTCCCAATCTTCCACACCACACCGCCGCCTTCGCTGGTTTCCATGCTGGGATACAATCCGAACACTTCATCCTTGTCGAATTTCCCCGTGCTCAGGTAGTCTCGTGCCAAAGGTCGCAACTCGATTTTATCCGAAGACGACGACGTGCTACCAATGGCTCGACGTCGTGCCGGTGCATCCTTCAGTTCGAACGGCGTCGAAGGAATGCTCGAAATGGGTGTGGGTACGCCGTAATTTTAGCTGCGAGCGGTACGAGTTCGTTGATCAAATTTTTATTTTGTTCCGTGACACTTTTAATTTCTTTACCTAGACTGCTGATGGCATCGATCACGGGTTGATCCTGACGTTTCTTCTCTTCGTAGAATCCGCGATTCTCGGATTTCCAACCTTTGAAGCGTTTCGCGAGGTATTTTCGCAACTTGAGATTTTCGTCTTCGATTTTTCGTTTCGTCATGACGTTATTTATACACGTCGTTTCTCACAACGTTGCAACGTTTAGAAAGTCGTTGATTTTGTTTCTGTATTTTCCGTCGTTGGGTTTCCTCGTCATGTCGATCGTCGTGAATCCGAAATCGTCACCGTTCCAGCAAGTAGAGCAGCAGCTTTCCGAAAATTGATTGTAGTTCATGTCTCCGCCTACGTAGTCATCGTACGCGTGCTTGAGGTTGGTGTGATCTTGACGAAACAAACATATGAAATTAGCGTTGTCGCGTACTAACTGTTTTGGAATTTTGGAAAACGTTTGAGCTAGGTAGAAGCAATCCATTCCTTTGTGACGACCTTGCGTGAAAAAGTTGCGAATTTCATTTTGATTTTCCAGGATGGCGTCGTCGAACACAACGACTGAATTTTCGCGACAATCGTCGAGTGGTTTTATTTCCGAGGCGAATGTTGCAATGTCCAGACCATCGTACAGTTTCATCAGTTGCTGGTATTTGGATTGCTCCAAACTTTTCGAGAACACGTACAGGTGCCTGTTCTTCCAATCTAACCAATTCGGTGCGAGGAGAAAATTGTCCACGAGCAGTGTCGTTTTCCCACACCCCGAAGGACCTACGATCAGACAGCGGATGCTGTCGGGAAGCAACTTGCCGTTCTTTTTTTTTCTCGTTTGACTTTCCGGATCCGGTAGACGCTTCACCACGTTCCACGTACTTACAAGATCACTTCGTCCGCGCCGATCCAACTTTTTTCCGGAAGTCCCAGCCATTTGACAAACAGTTTGTCACCTTTCCTACGCAATATTTTTTCGATGAGGTACGTGTCGGGGTGTTTCGTTTTAGAGAGTTCCTCTTCGTAAAATCTTCCTTTCAAAATCTCGCCGCTACTATCTTTTATTATATACGTGTGTCGGTTTCCGGGTAGAACTCGAACCACCGTAAAAAGTTCCGTGCTCCAATTTTTTGTGAATCCCTTCTCGAAGGTGCGTTTGAATTTGCTGATCCTCACCTGGTCTCCAATTTTGTATTTAGCTTTTTTTGTCGTGGGTGTGTACTTTGGACAGTAAACGGTAGAAATTAAACGCTGCTCGTCGGACTTGGTAACGTCAACTGGCTTCATGCCTATCGTTCTGTGTACCGTATCATTATAGGTGTCGACGAGTTCCGGCAGGATGTCGACCCATTTGAGTAGAGGTTGACCCCGCCAACGTCAATCGCTATTTAATATTCGCAATTCATTTGCACGTATTTATAACTAATTTGCACGTACTTAGAACTTATTTGCGCGTACTTAGAATTCATTAGCATGTACTTAGAATACTTTACATTTATGTATTTGCATGTTTAGAACTTTTTATGAATATATATTTATTTATTTTATGAAAAATATGTATATAGAAGGTAATTAGAGGTACTAAATGCTATGCATATGGTTTTATATTCATTACTGCAAAGTATGTATCGTATAAAATGTTAATATTAATGTTTATAATATTGAAAATAAGTTTTCTATGGTTTATGAACCGCTATGAAAGGTGTTAATGGTACGAAAGAAGACGGTCCCGGTACTCGAACCTGCGATATGTAATATTATTAATTAGTACTATGTAATAATTTCATCATGTTATGAAACACGATGGTGCAACACGCTAGACAGAATACTGTCTCCGAATTTTGACTCCGCTCTGATGCCAGACAGAGAGAATGAATTAATATTCAGCGCAGGTAGAGAAGAAAGGAATTTTGGGGAAGCGCGGTGATGCCAGACAGAGAGAATAAATTAATATTCCGCCCAGGTATCAAGAATGAAGCCTCTGTTAACGTAGGTCAAGGCGAAAGGGTTTGCTGACGAGACGGGATGTTGTTGTTGTGACGGGGCAAATACACGACAAGTTATTTTGGAGAAAATAAATTGGTTAGAGAAACGAACCGCTTCGATTTCAGGTGGAAAAAGAAAATGTATCACGGGGTGATTGTGTCCCTTGAAAGAAAACAAAAGATTGTAAAATGCTAATTTTTTAAAAGTCTCCCGCTAAGCGGAAACTCCCTCTCTGTGTGGGTGTGGTGGGGCGATACGGACTTTAAAATAGTAATCGCCAAGGCAGATACAGAATTTGGACGAAAAAAAGGATTTTAAGTTAAAAGGACATGAGTGGAAGGTGATATAATTCAAGGCGGGTGGATGTAAGGAATTTATCTAATGGAAAGAGAGGCTGAGGGTTTTAAATTTGGACTCGTAGAGTTAACAAGGCAGCGTGAATTTAAAGGGAATGTTAGTTTCCAGTATGGAAAATAGGGGCGGCCCGATTGTGGGGTATTTAAACTTGGGAATCCGAATTTGTCCGCACATTTTTGTTATTTTTTCTACGGTGTTTGTTGGTGTGTTTGTCTTTTGAGTTTTCTGTTTTGAAGATGATGATCCATGTTGTAAGTATTGCATTTTTTATCTAAGTACAAGAGTTATACGAGAATGGAATTTGACTAGTGTTTTATTTTAAATACAAACTAACTTGTCAAGTTCTATCTCGGTTGTGTTTTAGCGGCAAAGTGTTTAGCGTGGCGAGACGGAATAAAAGTGAATTCTAGTAACAGTCGCGATTAATGTATTTGAGATTTGTGCAAGATCCGTAACAAGGATCGAACCTACGACCGTTTGCACCAACAATATTAGCTTTTTTTTACTCTACATATAACTATAAAACTTTTATTTTTTAAAAAGAAATAAAACGCACAAGTCTACTACATACAAGTTTATTGTTCTAAAACTAATCTACTACAAAATAAATACAGAGTCAAATTAATTTTACAAATTATTTATACATAGCGTTTACACAACGCTTTACAGTTTTTTATAAGTCAGGTTATACATATACAGAATACATAGCGTTAACACAACGCTTTACAGTTTTTTATAAGTCATTTTGTACACATGTTGTAATACATAGCGTTCACATAACGCTTTATATTTTCTCAAGCAAAATTGTACATATACATTTATATATAATGAGTTTTACATAACTCATACAGCTTTAACACTACGCTGCTATATTTATACATTATAACTACTCTAAATTACAATGCTTTTAAGTTGTTACTTTGTGGAACAAATAGCTTCCCAGAACTTGTTCTCCAAAGAAAAATCATATGAGTGAAACCGGTGCGAATCCAACGCACATATACATTCTGGTATATACATATATCCCTGCCCACAAAAGTGAAACTTTTTTGTTGGCTTTTCATTATATTTAAACACACAGTGACGTACGGGATTACCGTACAATTCTCTTCTGCGTAATGTCTGTACTGGCGCCCCAGAAAAGTACACTTTATTATTATTACAGGTGATAAATTCATTTATATACATTACACCTTTTTGTTCTGTTTTTGATTTGTTTGGAGCCCACAAATCATTGCATGTATATGCAATATGATGATTATTATAGAAAAATGTACTATGCAGAAATTTAGTATACAGTTTCATAACTAGTTCGATATCTACACTGTCCACTTTTGCATCGAACGCCTTTCTGTCACGTATAAATATTCTTTATGAGCCTGCTGGAAGTAGCAGCAAATAACACCCTTGTAAGTTTTGATCAACTGTTCCATTTTCTTTTTTTCTATGCACTCAAGATTTAGACATTTGTGAAGTTCTTCTTTTGGTTCGCCAAGTTCACATTCAGAACATGTAGGCTTGGGATAATTTTCTACTATTGCTTGTGCAATAGAGAAAATAAGACACTGGTCTTCGATGCAGTATTCACTGCAGGCACACTGTAAATTAATTAAAGGCACTTGAGAATTTTGTCCATACAATTCTGTCATTTCTTTTTAAGTTTGTTCCAAACAATGACAGAAAATAGGTTAGGGGTAACTCACGGCACATATAATGTAAAAACATAATACAATAAATTCCACACATTGATGAGTTCGGGTTTTGAACCACCGTTTCACTGATGCACCATGATATACAGTTCTTTTTTATAAATTTTAGTACATTTGCACTAGGAGGCTGACCAAAACTATCAAAGTACATGGCCTCCTTATCACTGTTTATAAACAAACTTGTCCAGTGTATTCCTGGTCCAGATTCATTGTCGGTGTTAATAATCAATGCAGCAGGCAATTGCACATTTTTTGGCAATGTGTTATTAGCAAAAACACCTCGAAAAATAAAAGACAGACATTTGTCTGATTGAACAGTTTTTTCAATTTCAATGTTATTCATTGTTCACTATCCGAAAATGCACTGTTTTCGGAAGAGCAACCTTGCTCGGATAAGTAATACACACTTGATGCGTCGTTGTAAAACGAAGCTAAAGAAGAATATCCACTGTCTGATGTTGAGGTGTTCTGTTTAGGTGCAGTCCTTGTGGCTTCTCCTATAATATGCTGTTGAAGCATGAAGCTACGGAGATAAGATGCGTATAAATGTGCGTCTCTAAGAGCACATTTGATTGTCCTTAATCTGTGATAATTGCGACAGCAATTTTGTGCAGGGAAGGCTAACAGTGACGCTTTAGGGCATCCTAGGTCCTCGAGGTTAACCACAGTGCGGTGAAGTACTGTAATCAGAAACTTGCATTTGTCAGCTCCAAAAGCATAAATAACTGATGCGTTTCTGGTGTACTGGGAAAGTACGGAAACCAATTTTGAATAGCAAAGTTCACCGATAGGCCATTCGAGAGAATGCTTGTTTTGTGTTTGCCACATATTTTCGTTTTTTGCTCCAATATCTAAAGTATCCCATTCGTAAGGTGGTAGAAATATCCATGATTGCATACTATCTGAGTCTGCATCGACTATAGCTAGTTCTTTAGGAATAAAGTTGCCAGAATTGTCTCGGAATCCTTGAAAATCAACGACAGCCCTCATATTGTGATCCGTACTCCTTCCTGGCTGGTACTCAACTGATTATTATTTTGTATTATCTGGGAAAATACCTCTATGTCTGTCTATTTGGATAAGAGAGTCGAATTCTCCATAAATAATGCATGTGACCGCCGTAGGCAACGGCGCAGAGAATGACAGTTTAGCACTTACACTCCCATCACGTAATATGTCCCAAGTAGAGTCAATTTCCATTGTGGGTGAAAGAATAAAGGGATACAAAGCAAATCCATTATCAAAATCTTCTCGGGAGAGACTATTTCCTGTATCCTGGTAATGTATTCCCGTTCCAGAGAATAAATTGTAATATGCTTGGATAATATTTTTGTCTGTGAAGCTGGGGCAGAGAGGTTGGTTTGGAATGGTTCTAGTTCCAACTTGGAGTTGAATTTTATTCAATCCGAAATGATGGAAATTAAAGGGGTTTTTATGTATTTGACCATTGAAAGCTGAATTTTCAACAAAACCTAATATTACACGTTTAGGAACAGTACCTAAAAATATATTATCTAGATTATAAGAAGTAATATTTTGAGGGATAGTTATTGATTTTACTTCCACGCGTGTAATTGGGTATTTAGCTGTAGTAGTTTCAAGAGCATTTGCATGAGCAAGCCCTATATCTGGAGATACAGTAACTCTTTTTACATAAAGAGAAATGTCCTGTATTTCTACACGATAAGAAGAATTCTCGGCGGCCATCAATGAAAATGCATCGTTTGTTCTATGTAATTTAATTCTCATGGACACATTGTTCAAGAGAAGACGAGGTTGGCACATAAAATCAGAATACAGTCGCCCGTACATGTCGAATGACCGACTTTGCGCGGCAAGACTCATTCGTTTTTCAATTCCTTTATTTTCAGTTAGATTTTCTAATTTCCCAGGCGTATCGCGATACCAGAGAGCAGCAGTGAGATGAGATTTTTTAGCCTCATTAGAATAGTTGAGTAATGTTTCAATGTATGCCCTGTAAGCGTAACACCCTGCAGAGGACGAAATCAATTTGTCATTTAACGAAACGTCGACCTGACTGAATGCTGTATGTAGAAAATTGTTTCCGGGGGCAACCAGGTTATCGGCAGCTAAGGCCGTACCATCTGGTTTAGTTATTTTACATTTTAGGTACAGATAAATGTGTGCTGGATCAATGTATTCTCCACTGTCTCCAGTAATGGCAAACTCGACTGGACTTTTACTAGTTAAAGATGAAATGGGACGATACTCCACTAAACAAGAATTTTCAATGCTAGTTTGAGTTAATGGCAGAGAAAACAAATCCAATTCTGTATTTGTGCATTCCGATGAGTTACAGTTTACTAACGACATGGTAGTTAATTAGCGAATATATCTCTGTGTACCCTTCGCCTTTTTTTGCGTGACTGGCAGGTAATAAAGGGTGGTTCGAATTTTATAGTTTTAGCCTTTCTTTTTTGTCTGCCTTTACCTGAAAGAATCTGAGAAATTTTTCTCTCGCCTTTTTCACGAAGAGCTTCTCCCGCCTGATTTACACGATCTCTGAAAGATTGTTTGAGAGGCCTGTTTTGTAAAACATCCCCAACAAATTCCATTCCCGAATGTAAAGCTTGCTGGCCAATTGCTTTAGCACCCTGTTTTAATAAAGGCGCCGCAAAACGAAACAAGCTTTTAAATATTGAACCGAGGGCTCCGTGGCCTTTTTGATAGGGAGGACCGGAAAAATAAGGTAAACCTGTTCCCGCCTGGTTGAGATAATAATCTCGATATAACTGTCGTCTATCGTATCTCATTGTCGCTTGAAATGTAGTTTAACACTCAGATCTCCGAAAGCAAATGAGAGTTTACGACCTGTGTTGTCTCTTAAAACTATTTCTATTGTATCAAATAAATATTTCGATACAGGCATATAATGAACGGGGTTAAATATTATAGATTGTGACCGGCCATAAGGAACCGAAGAAAATGTAAACATTCTTAAAAGAGGTGCCTTTGTATCTCCTACAAACTGGTAACTGAGTACATTAGTGTATACTAAAACCTGCTGGGGATAACCAATATTTAGGTTGGTCTGTTTCGAACTATGCTGTTGTTTAACAAGATTTCTATTTGGTTCGAATCCTAACTGCAGAGCCAAAATATCAGAGAGGTTCAGTGTAGATAATTGTGCATTGTATTTTCCCTCAACAATATTGCTGGACGGGTTATAACCGAATCGAAATAGCCCTTCTCCAATATGATCTTGATTTAAAACTTGTAAAACAGACTCCACACTTGAATAATATCCAGGGGGAACGATTGTTTTACCGCTCTGTTTACTTGACTGATCCGAGTCTTGGTTATAATAAGTCCACATAATTTCATTTTGTCCTTTTTGAATATTAAACAGACTGTTTGTGAAATGAATTTCAGACAGACCCACTAACCAGCCTCCAGACTCGAGCTTAACAGCATTAGAAAGTTTAGTTAAAAAATGAGAAGGTGTATTAGTCGGAAAAATATTTTTGGATGCATTTGAAACCAAAGTTACATAGTAATCATTATCACTGCCTTCAGAAATCATTATTCCACTTTTTTAAAATGTAATGTAACGCTTGACGCTCCAAACTCAAATGGAAGCAAAGTTCCATGCTCTGTTTTTAATATAATTTCAATTGTTTCAAAGTAACGCTTCTCTACTTTTAGATACTGCCTGGGCTCAAATATATAACTTTTTATTGCTCCATATTCATAATCAACCACACTAACCGTTCGTATTACGGGACCTATATTTGCTTGATATTTGACAATATCTGTGCATATGTTGATTTCACGGGGGATATGATAATCTAAATTACAAGGATAAATAGAACTTGATCTTGCCGTACCTGGACCAATAACCGAATGTATAGATATTTCTGACTTGGGAGTATCCAACGAAAAACCAAACACTGGAGCTAATTGTGGAGATATATACACTTTCATAATTTCATCTTCCTCTAGCGTTGTTTGTGTATACATACTATGCGTGGACAAAGTATAGCCAAATCGGACATGTTGAGCAAGAAGTTTTCTTTTTGAAGGGGGAATATTGTTTAATAATAATTGAATATTGGAGTAGTAACCTTTAGGAACTATACTTTCACTATAAAAAATCTGGTCCTTCTTTTTCGGTTTAAATTGATATGAAATGCTATTTGTATCGGAAACAATATTATAAAAACTCCAAGTTAAATGAAGCTCTGTGGCCGCCACCACCCATTGTTCATTTAATTCTATTGGTTCGCTCAGCTTAGTACGGTAATGTGCTATTTTATTATCAGGAAACAAGTTCAAGTTTACATTGGAAGGTAATGTAACATAGAATTCGTCCAGCGGCATAATGGCAACTAACCTAAACACGCGTAATATCTGATTTATGTACATAACTTGCACATGCGAGGGGGTAGTTTTTCCATTTTACTAGAACAAAGTCTCCCTTTCGTTTTAGAATTTTCTCGATAGTAAATGGCTTGTCTGGATCAAGTGTAATTTTTTGTAATTCTGGTTCATAGAAAATGCCTTTGACAGGATCGTTACTCCAGTCTTTTATACGATATGTAGGGGGATCAGTACTCATACGATCGCTAATTATAAAAATTTCCTCTGTCCAACTAGGTAGATATCCTTTCTCGAATTTCATTTTGGCTTTACTTATCCTTACGTAGTTACCGATATTAAATTTAAATTTGATATTATTGGTTTTTTGACTTGTATTGTTTCTAGACTGAGACCAGACCTGCAGCGCATTATTTTCGCTCACCTCAACAGGAGCCATTTTTATAGAACGGTGATACGAGTGATTATATGATTTTACTACAAGGGGGAGAATATCTACATAACGATATGTATTATTGGCTGAGAAGTGTTTATACAATTTTGATTTTAAAGTACGAATAAATCGTTCCACTACTGCTGCCTTTAGTTCTGAATAAACGCTATAATGAATAATATTGTACTTGTCAAACACTTTTTTCACTTGAGCGTTATAAAACTCTTTTCCTTGATCTGTCTGGGAGTAAACAGGAGGATATTCTAACATGTTTATAATTTTAGTGATTGCTTTTGCCATAATTTCACCCGTTTTGCTTTTCACTGGTATACAGAACGCTTGCCTTGAAAACACGTCAATTGCACAAAGTATATAGCGCATACCGTCATTGTACTTGGCGATATTCTGCATATCTGCCAAATCCATTTGCATAAGTTCCAGGGGAAAAGTGGTTTCGTAACGTTTACGTGGGAATTTTTTTCTAACTGGAACATGTAAAGTATATGCATCTTGTTTTGATAGCCACTCAGAAATATTCTTTCGTGATTGCGTAGAATGTTTGGATAATTTTTCAGTATTGGAAAATGAAGTCGGTAGTTCATGTGTATAATACAATGTTTTAAGATCCATAATTTATATATCTTCCCATATAAACTCAGCTTTCCTATTTCTTGAAGGGGGTGGGGGCGTGCGTGTAACTATATATTCTTTGGGTATGTTTAGAGAATGAAGGATAGATTGGAACTGATCTCTCCCGACAGGATCTCTACTTTTCTTACGGGGGCGAACAGAATCATTAATCAGATCTATGATATTTGAACCCTGAATTCTTTTTCCATTTATGTACACTGTTCCATATGCGTCCCAATTTATATATTGAGAAGAGAATAGTCTTTTAAGTAAAAGTTCCGTTTTCTTCTGAACAGTTTTCGGTACTGAAGCAAGAATTTCTTCCCTGAGAGTAACACTAGGAGGGGGGTCGTCTTGTTGCACTGGTTCACTTATTTGTGGCAGCTTATTTTCTTCTTCTTCGATCAATGGTAGGTGTGTGGGAATAGGCTTAGTAAAATTAACAAATTGTCGAAGTGCCTGTTGGTAAAGTTTCCATTTTTCACTTTCCCCTATATCTTCACGTGCTAATATTGTACGAATATTAGAATCTAATCTTGATTCGTGTCTCTGAGCTTTCTCAACGGAGGCATGCATATTAGTGGCAAAGTCCTCGGGAACAAGAATCATTTTTCTCACGCTCATTGTGAAAACAATGCACTACCTAACGCTGATATAATCGGACCGATTAAAAATGGCAAAAAGCCGGCGCCTTTTTGAATTAATATTTTCTTTTTATTTTTGAGCGAAGTGCCCTTCGCCGCTAGTTTACGCAAACTGGCCTTATACTTTTGAAGCTTAGTTTTTTGTACCCCTGAAAGTGGAATATTACCGCGTACTGTGTTGGCTGCACATTGTCCTAGTACACGAACTAGTCCTGGTGTTGCTCGTTGCAAAAGGCGTTTCCGTTGAATAGGTTTTAATTTACACAATAATTTAAGTGCCGGAGCATGTTCTTTTAGTTGTGATGTCATTCTGACGTTCGCACAAGAAATGGTTTGTTGACATGCTTTCAAGTGGCATAAATAGTCATTTGTTCATCAGGGAAAATATGCGCCCTCATACGTAAAATTTCAGGTGTATTTTGTGTTAAATCGAACATTAAATAACTGTGGGGTGTTTCAGTTGCATTTTGAAAAGCTTCCAAAACACTTTTACTATTGTCAGGTTTGAATTGTCGTGCTAAATGGTATATTTGGTGTTTGTCACGTGGATTTTTGAATATCACAAGATAGTGTGAGTTGAGGCTTATGTCTCTCATTTTAGCACCTTTGTGAAATAAATTTTGTACTATAAAAATAACACTTATATTTTTGTGATGAGAATATTTCGTAAATATATCTGCAACAGCGGAATCTTTGCTGCTTTCATTCATTAGATCATCAATGACTATTAATCCAGGAGTTTCAATATCCATATTTGCTACATCAGGGATTCCTTCAATAAAGTGAATATTTGTATTTTGGCTTAATTTTAATCTGGGAGGAACCGCACCATACGCCCATATTACTGTTTTTGGAATTTGTGTAAACATTTTATGTTTATAAAATAGAAGCTTATCCACAAAAGTGGTTTTTCCACTTTGTGAGGGCCCACAAACCATCATAGCAAACGGGTGTGTAAAACGCAGTTCCATGTTGAACAACACACGTTCTCTGCTTGAAGCGCAGACACACAATGGCCCAAATATATACCACAAATTAATTTTATCTTTTCTTTTCAGGATGAGATCAAACAGGAATGCGAAATTTGTTGGAGAACGGGCTTCAGGGGCAAAAAGGCCCTCATATTCCACCTCCGGACCGCTCACCGCCTGCGCCCGGTGTCCCCTCCCTCGTCGCGTCAGAGGCGGCGAAGAAGAGAGGGGAGATGCGGTTTCTGCGCCAGGCGGCGCATCAACGGGGAGTGCCCCTGGATAAATACACAAATTGAAATTTTGCAGACAATTTTGGGGCTGTAAAAAAAAAAAAAAAAAACAATAAAAAATAAAAAAACACTCGTTTTTTATTTAGATACCATATGGAACCGTCTCAAAATTTTCAATTTTTCTTCGTTTTGTGTGCACTGCTTGGTGTGTTTTCTGCTCAGATTCAGAAACAATTTCAAAATTGGCTTTTCGTTTAATTTTACGTGGGTTCTCAACAACTCGCTTTTCAATTTCCCCTTTGACCAGTTGCTTAAAATAATCAAAATTAATCTGGAGTCGAGTTCTGTAATTCATGGTAATGCCCCTTACTTTAATAACATGTTTCTCATCCTGAGGATCATGTTTGTTCACCATCTTATATGCATAGTTTTTGGGACCACCACCCAAAAAGCATGTAATTTGGTAGGGGTCTTTAATCTCATCCGTCATTTCACCAAGAAATGAGCCTGTAGGAATAAGTTTTTCATGTTCTCTTTCTACATAGAACACAGAGTCCGTATCCACGTAGTGAATACTTTCCTTGACTTTGTCCATAAAAGAATATAAGTGCATTCTTCCATAAGCAGTAATAAACGCAGAGACAAGTACATTTGAGAGTACTAACGGTTCATTTTTGCTTTCCAGATCAATATAATTCACTAATAAACAAAATTCGGAAATAGGGACAACATTACTGATTTCATACTGTGGATTAAACACTATATCATGGAATTTCTGTTCTGTATTTACAAAAATAGACTTAGTTTTTAACGTATTTTCTGAGAATTTTCCAAAAAGTGAATTTAGCAGAATTTTGGAAATAAAACGAAGTCCAGGGTTAGGTGCAATTTCATCTTTTACAAGTTGAATTCCCTCATGATCGAAATAATCTTGAATATACTTGTCTTTGTCAAGTTCTGAACTGCAGCCGGAAGGATATCCTGAAGACTGTTGTTTCAGTCTAAGAAATGTGTCTACATAGTCTTTGAACACATTATCATTCTGGTCAGCCGAAGGAAAATCCCAAATTTCATATATTTTGAGTATTTTGTACCCTTTTTTTACAGCCAGTTTCAGTTCTTCCGATACCCAGGTGCCATGTAAGTATCTTTCTTTATCTGCGTGTGAACATTGTTCTTGATTCTCGCTTTGTGCACAAGTTCTGCATAAAGCAAACATTAATTTGTTATTGCACGACATGCCCAGTACTGGTAAATATAAATCTTTAGGGGGGAGAATATCACATTTTACAACCCCAAACACATTATCCAAGGTGGGAAACTCTGACGTGTAAATCACTGGTTTCCCTGTAGGCATTTTTCTTTGCTTCATCATTGCAGGGTAAAGGGAAACTACATCTAGCAATTTCATGCTTGTATTTTCATTCTCTTGTTTTTCATAAACTGCCCTGAAAAGTTCAGTGCGGCCCCCATTAAAAGCTTGTTTTGGGATAAGTGGATTATTCAGGGAATAACAATTCTCAGCAATAAATTTGCGTAATTCTGGATCTTTTTTAATTTCTTCATTGAATTGACATTCCCATTTTTCTACAACCTTGTACCCCATTTGCTCTAATATTTCTTTACGGGTAACAGTACGTTCGTACCTATGATCTAGGGTCTCACCAGTCTCGTTAAGAGGCTTATCCCTGTTTTCAGGAAGACAAATCGGGCAAGCATGGTAGTAGCACCCTTGGAAACTATAAACAGTTTTGCTTTCTTCATGGAGCCCGTCCAACTTATAACGTCCTATTTTAGCCTCCCCGAGATTCCCTGCGTGTCTTAGAGTGATCTTTTCAGTATTTTCTACCCACTTTAACCACTTTAATGCAATTAGAGACTGTTGGTCTTGTTCCCGAAATCCAAATGGCGGAACTTTAATAAGCGTGTTTTCTTTAAGATATTTACTTCTAAATATCAAAGACGCTAACGACGCAAGAGTCGGGCAGCGAACAAAGCACTGTATTCCACTCAGATCTTCGATCAGATTAGAGAATTTAATACATGCAGCAGCAAGAATTTCCACATCTTTAATACAGTATTCGCGCAACTCTTTTTGAAAATCAAAAATTTTCCCTGCTTGCACCGTTTCCTCGTGCCATTTTAGCATCTCTTCTCTTTCGTTGGGGGACTTGGAATCTATATCATAATATTGAATATCAGGGAATGGACCAACATAATTCTGATTTGCAGGAGTGGAAAACAAATACGGAAAATCGCCTTTCTGCAAATCTTCCGCTAGTCCCAGACTTGCAGGCAGATCTTTCAATTTCATGAGCATGAAATTCAAGGAGTCCCTGAACACTATTTTCTTGGTAATAGACATCTCTATTATTTTCCTACCCTGCATAATTACGGAGGGGGTAATATTCTCTTTAGTAATCAGGTAATTTAAAACAAAATGTGAATCGTATCGCCCTGCATTATGTGCAATACACACGATTTTATCAAACCCTTCCCTCGGAGTTTGTATATATTGCATAAATTCTTGAATATTGGGGAAAATATGGACACGGGGACCACACATCTCGCAGAAATCTACATCAGTGTCTTTACAGACATGACATGCTTGCTTAGCAACAGCCAGATTAACTACGTGTTTCTGCTCATTTTCTCTTTCTACCAGCATACACTCAAAATCATAAAAAATATAAAGAAACTTTGCACTTGGTTCAGGCTTAACAGGCTGAATATAGCATTTGTGTGCTGGGTCAACAAAAGCATTACAGCTTTTACAAAAGAATTCATCGCATTTGTGTGGTGTTTTGCGCAATCTCTTGTTCACTACTTTGTAACAAACGTTACATTGGTGAATAGTTTGACAAACACTTGATTTTCGCCCTTCTGTACGCAAATGATTTTCATAGCATTCCGGGGACAGAAACTTCCTGTTACATGCAGAGCATTTTCTGGGAATAGTGTTAGTGGCTTTATTACCATCATGAGTGTATTCACACAATGAACAATATCTCGTGCATTCAGTATGTTGATACTTGTGAGCGAACCCGACTTGACATTTGGGGCAGTAATACTTCTTCACAAGAAGTTTGGGGACAGAGTTGACTATATCAAAATGTTGATCGTGATACAGTAAATTAATCTGTTTAGGGGCGAACGGAGTGGATCGAATAACTTCATACTCCCTTTCCCCCTCTTTCATTGAAAACACTACAATTTGGTACTCTGGTCCCAATTGGTTTTGAAATTTAACAATGTCCTCTACAGTGCATCCATTGGTTGGATCGACGCGTGCTTCATGGCATAACCGCATAGCCGCTTCTTTCAGTTTATTATCAGATCTTCGAAATGATTGGATTTTGTTTGTGTTCTTGTCGACTTTGACTTGGGCAAATGCAATAGCGCGTGGCAAGCACAAATTGTCATTGTTAGTCATAATAGTAAAAGCAGTCTGTCTCTGGTTAGGATTGTTTATTGATAGTAAAGGGGCGTACTTCCTGTAAAGGGGGTACTTTTTCTTCCCTCTACCGCGCTTGGGTTCGACAATATGCGCCATGCATTTCAGAGAGTTATCTACAAAGAAGGATTCATTGCTGTTCAGCACTTTGGTCACATAGTGTTGAATAATTTTAGGATTTAATGCCGAAAGGCGGCGCCAAGGGATATAAATATCCTTATTGGTTTCATTGCCGAAAATAATCAAACCAACCTGACTGTCCGGTGCCACATCAAAGAAAATCTTTTTCATTAGAAATTGGAACATGGACCCAACCAAATATTCAGGGTCGCCCACAACCTGATTAGGTATTTCAATGGATACCTCCCGCCCTAGCATTCCAAATCGTCTAAAATATCTTTCTCTTTCATCCACAATTGAAAACTGATTTGCCCCCACCCCTAATTGACACATTGCTGTGTGCACTGTCTCACAGAAAAAAGTCGGATCACATGAAGGGATATCGTCATGGAAAATAACTCTGTCACACATATCATAGTATGCATTAACAAGTTCTAGTGGGGAAGTGTACTTTCCAGAATGAAAATTACATATAATTTCGTTCGAAGTACTCACCGCAGTGTGGTTAGCCTCGTTTGTGGAGCTTGAAGACGCCATCTTTTACTAATGGTCCCTTCCAGTCGCACGCACACAGACAATAGAATCACCTGTAAAAAATAGAAAAACTAGTTGTAGTACTTGTTCACATTACGCATATTTGTTTCTTGCTTCGGTTCATTATTTGGTTTACATATTATTTAAAACACAATACATATATGTAACAATTCACTTACCTTAATTATAGCTTCTTTTGAGTTCTTTGTCTTCAAATCTCAGACAATAATCACAAGTTGATGTCTTCTCTGACACAATGGTTCAGAAATTCTACTCAAACTAACATCTTCTCGCTTTTACGCAGTTTTTTATACTTCATAAACAAAAGTGACGCGTTCTCTGATTGGTTGAAATAAAACCGACGCGTTTTCTGATTGGTTGAAATATAAACCGACGCTTTCTTTGTTCTTGCGTTCTAGTTCACCTTGAACTCCTTCCCATCATCCTTTGTTCTAGTGTTCTCGGTAACCTTGGCATACTTTGACAGAAACATGTCGTAGCATGCAAGCGACGCGCAGTTTAAAAAAAAAAAAAATTGACCCTTGCTGCGCATTCTCAGACATTCTTTGTTGTCTGGTTGAATCCCTCCCTGCCCTACAGTATTGCATAGCTTACCCCTGTTATTGCGTACTGGTTAACCTTGAAAAAACCGGTTCTGAAAACCTACCGACGCGTTCTCTGATTGGTCAATCAGATTCCTTCTTTGTCCTGACGTTGTGACGTCATTTGACCTTGAGCGCGCTTCCCCAAAATTCCTTTCTCGTCTACCTGCGCTGAATATTAATTCATTCTCTCTGTCTGGCATCAGAGCGGAGTCAAAATTCGGAGACAGTATTCTGTCTAGCGTGTTGCACCATCGTGTTTCATAACATGATGAAATTATTACATAGTACTAATTAATAATATTACATATCGCAGGTTCGAGTACCGGGACCGTCTTCTTTCGTACCATTAACACCTTTCATAGCGGTTCATAAACCATAGAAAACTTATTTTCAATATTATAAACATTAATATTAACATTTTATACGATACATACTTTGCAGTAATGAATATAAAACCATATGCATAGCATTTAGTACCTCTAATTACCTTCTATATACATATTTTTCATAAAATAAATAAATATATATTCATAAAAAGTTCTAAACATGCAAATACATAAATGTAAAGTATTCTAAGTACATGCTAATGAATTCTAAGTACGCGCAAATAAGTTCTAAGTACGTGCAAATTAGTTATAAATACGTGCAAATGAATTGCGAATATTAAATAGCGATTGACGTTGGCGGGGTCAACCTCTACTCATTTGTAATTTCCCCGAAGCGTGAATCGTTTCCACATGTGTGTTTTCAAGGTTCGATTAAATCTTTCCACGATGCTGGCTTTGATGTGACTGAAGCTCGAATAATGTCGAATCTTGTGTTTTTGAATAAACTTTTGGAATACAGCGTTATAAAATTCTTTACCGTTGTCCGTTTGCAGAAACCGTGGTCGTCTGCCACCGCTTTCGCGAAAAATTAATTTGAATGCTTCCGTGACGCATGTTCCCGTTTTCGCCTTCAAAGGTAGAGCCCATGCGAATTTCGAAAACGTGTCTATGACGGTGAGAAGGTACTTGTTGCCCTTGTTCAATTTATGCACGTTTTTCAAATTGCCGCTACTCATCTCCACGAGGTCACTTTGCCAGAGGTCGTCGATGCCCTTGGTTACCACAGCCAAACGTTCGTAGTTACGGCGTGCAGGTTTATGCAATTCTTCGACGATGGCTTGCCTAGACATTTTTTTTTAGAGATTACGTTTCAAGAGAAGCACAAGCGTGATGGGATTCAAAGAGGGTGGCACTTCGCTCGTGTTTTGAATAATCAGCTTATCGCCGGCACTCACGTCGAAAACGGTGAGATCTTCGTCTTCGTGTATTTCATATATGTTGCGCGTTTCGTTCCAACGTGCCAGAGGAATGTTTCCTGCTTTCTGGACACCACGATTCGATATCAAGGTCATGGTAGGAACGCTAGCTTTTCTACCGTGAGACCAGTACGAAAATTCGTTTATCTGAATCGTACCATCGAGGAGAAACTTGTAGTACGGATGATAAGGATGCAACATGTACAGTTTGTTACCTTCGACGAATTTGGAGATTCTCTGTTGATTGGGTACGCTGTTGATTTCGATGGCTTGCAGAGAATGCAGTTTAGCGAATTTAGTGTCGACGCCGAGCAGATTACTGTGAACTTGTCCGAGTTTATTTTCGATGGGCAGCAAATGCTCGATTATGGTATCCGTTACGGTAGAAAACGACGGTTTGATTTTCACTTCCACGTTCAACTGCTTGTAGTTTTCGTTGAGTTCTTGCAACTTGGCACCGAAAGAGGCCAGCGTCGATTCCTGCGTGGATTCCAGCACTCCAACTTGATCTCTGATGTTGACGACGATGTTCTGAAGGTTCTCGACTTGATTCAATTTCGAGCTCTTCTCGGTAAGATCGTTCACGATGCTTCGCATCTCTGTAAACTGCGTGTGAAGGTCGGCTACGCTCTGGGAAGTGGGCAGCGTCGACACCAGCGAACTAATTTCGTCTCGAATCTGTTCCACGTTCGCCGTTTCCGTTTCCAGTCGTTTCAGCATTCGAGATATGTTTCTTTTCAAAGCGTGCAATTCTTTGGAGGTGGGGAGATTGGTCACTTTACTCTCGAGATCGCTCAACGAACTTTTGATGTCGCTCGAATCGGATAGTGCCGTCACCGCCGTTTTCAATTTTTCCAAATCTTCGCTCGAAGGCACGCTTGTCCGTAACGATTCCAAGTCACCCTGTATGTTGTCCAGTACGTGATGAAAATGAGCGAGATTCGTTTCGACGTTCAAATTTTCTAAATATTCGATCTTCTGCTGAACCGCGCTTAACGTGTCTTGAATACTCGTCAACGCTCTTGCTTCAGCGTGAATATTTTTAATTTCTTCGTTGATCAATTCCAAGGACGCCTGAAGCGTAGCGATGGTGGTTTGAATGTGTTCGAAATCTTGATAGGCCTCCAATTGAATTTTTATGTTCGCGACGCTTTTACCGATGACCTGCAGTTCGTCCGACGATGGTAGGTTCGTCATTGTATCTTCCAAAGTCTGCAACTTGGATTTAATTTCTTCCAACGTGCTGGTGAATTCTTCTTGTAATTTGGAAACGACGACGTGCAAGCGTTCTGCGTCTATATCGTTCACCACGGTTTGAAGTTCGGAGAAATTCTTTTCTATTGCGGAAGTTCGTTCTTCGATTTCGAGTTTCAATTTTTCCAAATCTTCATTTTTCGATTGAAATTGCTGTAATTTGGCCAAATCATTTTGAAGCGAATCCACGCTCAACTGTATATTTTGAACGTTGTCGTAAGAAGGTACGTCGACATAATTTTTTATGAGCGTTTTCAGTTCGGAATCGATTTTCAGAATGGGGTCGAGACATTGCGTTTGGAGCGTGGCGATTTCCGACTCTAACCTTTTGTTTAAGGTTTCCTGCAAAGCAATCAAATCGGTCCTCAACTTCTTAACTCGAATGTCCAACATGAGAATCTCTTCTGCATGGTCCACGCGCTTGGTGTTGCCGAAAATGTCGTTAGGCATTTTTGGTTAACGGTTATTTATAATAGGATAGACGATTCGTAATTCTACGAAGAGAGGAATAAGTTTGTCGTAATCTCCGAGGAGTTCCATGTAAAGATAATCTCCTGCGGAAACATCGTACGCAATGTTAGAAAGCATCTTGTCGTGCTTAATTCGAAAAATGTTCTTGCCGGTAGATATTTTGATTTCGCCCACGTTTTCCGGATTCACGGTGATCCGAAGTTTCCCGTCGATCGGAATTTCATAGAAATGTAAATTGTTGTTAAAAACATAAAACATCTTGCCCACGTTCTCATCCAATTTCGTCCAAATGCTGTTGAGGTGAATGATCAACAGACCGTTGAGTTTAGGTAACACGGAAGGTAAGACTTCATGATCTGGTATGGTTTCCATAATAATCTGTTTTTTGAAACCGAACAAATTCATAGGCATGCTGGTTATTTAAGAATACAGTCAAAGTTTCTTGTAATGACAGTCAAAGTGTTTTTTTTTTGTTTTGTTTTGTTTTTATGAATCTTCTGTTGAAGATGGACATATGTTGCAGGTTTTGCTTTCTGCTAAGCGATAGTGCCCCCACGGCAATGTGTGAATACCACACTCGAGAACGCACCTCTTGTCGTCGTTGGGATCCAGGGCAATTTTTCTAACTTTGTTTGTGGTGATGATATGGTCGACGCTCTGGATACGCTGTTCTTCTCTTAGAACCGACGACCTGGTCTTGAGGCAATCGACAAAGTCCTCGAATGCGAGATGCTCCCGAACCACCTGTCTGCCGACACCCTTGGCCTTCTTGGTAACGCTGCCCTCGGCTTTGATGGCATAGGCCTTGGCGCGAAGACCTGCAAACTCGAGAATTACATCACCGTCCTTCTCGTCTTTGAGTTTGCCAGGCACTTTTTTGTTTCGGGGCAGGATGCCGTACTGGTTCGGCTGGGGATAGCCCGAGGTGTCGAAGAGGTTGACCAAAGCTGGTACCGTGACTATATCCCTGTACGCATCGGCTGAGTGGACGTGGTACACCAAGCTGTCCGTGTCCGTGTAGAGAAGCGAGATGTTGTGGCTATAATGTGGACGTAATATGTCGTAGTACGTCTCGAACATGTGCAGCTTGCTCAGGTCTAATACTGAGGCACCAACATAAATTGGCTTGTCGAGCCTCACCTCACTCTTCCTCATATGCACCAGAGCAAGCTGCTCATTATAAATGGTCCTCGATTTGAATAACGGGTTCGCTACGAGCCTGCGACATTGTGCTTTCCTCGTTACCAATTTTATGTCCATGCGATTCCGTACATTCTCCATAGTTTTGCCAAACACCGCATTGTTCATTAACTTGAAGAAATCCTTATCGAGCTCGGACGTGGCTGCAGTGCGGTGTTTGGTGTTGACTTCAATATATGGACGCAACCATGGAGAATGCTCGAACTTGAGGATGCGGTGAACTGCGCGGACCGCGACCCCTTGCTTCATCAGCCACCGGAGATTCTGGTAGTGTAGGACATAACGCTCTTTGGACTCGAAGTCCATGACGAGCTTCTTCTGGTTGGAATCGGGTGGACACTTGAACTCGGGTGCAGGGGGAAGATCGCAGAACAAATCCTGCAGCTTCTCGGAGAACTCAAGGTCCACCTCGGCGAAGAACCCATGTTCCGATTCGTCGAAGCTTTCGACGTCGAAGTTGGAAGGGTCAACTCGAAGCCTCTAAAGGGGAGTGGCTGCATCATGGAGTATCCATAGAGGTTATTGACGTCCGTGTACATGATGTAGCTGGACGGTCGTGAGGGGTCGTAACCGGTGGACATGTGGTGATTGTTGGCGCGCGAGTGTCGCTGCGACACCTGGACCATTCCACCCCGCACGGCGCGTTCCACAAACAGCATCATGTCCACGTTCGAAAGAAGCTCCAGCTTGATCTTCGTCACCAGAAACATGGCTGACCACGCCAGTCCGGGGAGACTGTAGAAGTAGGCGGGGTCCAGCTTGTAGATCTTCATTGCGGTCGCACGGAACGTCTGGAACACGTCGGCGAGGAGCGTCACATCAAGTCTGAGGTAGGCGTCGTGGTAGTCCCCGAGAGTTCGACAGTCCAGCTCGTGCCACATGGACTGGGCATGGTGATATTCTTCGTCGGTGATGTTCGAGCCTCGCAGCTGACTGTAGAACTTCGCCTGGGGAGGTAGCGACGTCTCTGCGAACTTGGAAGGGTCTGTGACATATTCGTAGGGATAGACTCCCTTACGCCTGAAGAGGCCGGCGTCCAAGTTCGGAAAGTTTCCGGAGGTGATGAGCATTTGCTCGTCGCTAAGCTTCCCTGCGAGAGCATCGAGGCTTGCTGGGAGGAACCTCAGAGAGTCGAGGAAGCGAAGCTCGACGGTAGAGTGTGATCCTGGGATTCGCACCCACTTGCTCACACTGATGTAATGCTCCTCGTTCTGCGCCAGGACGTTGATTCGCATGTCGTCGTACCCAAGATGCTTGACGAGGTGGTGGAAGTCGTATCCCGAGCCGTTGTGAAAAAACACAGGGATAAATCGCGGGTCCCGGGCCATGAGGTTGCATCTGTTGCACCAAGGGCCAACATACCTACCGTCAAAGTGATCATGGTGTTGGACTTTACGGTTGTTGGCGGTGTACTCCTTGACGCAGACAGGGCAAGCGATGGACTCGTCGTGTCTACACTGATCGTCAGGGGACAGTGGGAGCATAGACTTGGGGGCCAACAGTACCTTCCCTATCTCGTTGGCCTCGACAACCATCCTCTCGAGGAAGTGTTTGGCTGCGTCGGGACCACGGTACACGTAGGGCTCGGGGGCGATGTGCTGGTCTCGTCGCACCACAACGTATGCGAAACTGGATGCCTCGTGGAGTTGGTAAGGGGTGGTGGAAGAAACTTCGGGGTCGGGATCGCAAGTGGACAGGGGTTTGAGGAAGGCCTCGAAATCCGCGATGATGATAGCGGGATGCTCTACCATGGCACCGTGCATGTGGAAACGCTCCACGGTGCCAGGTTTGGGCAAGACTGCCACACCCGGCTCGTTGGCATTGCAGTAGATCTTGTGGCGAGCGAGCTTCTCGACAGCGATGTTGGGACCTTTGATCTGCTGATAATCCTGCTGTTTTTGATTGTCAAAAGTTGACAAGCACCTGCGACAAACTTCTATGCTACCATCATGCTTGCTTTTTTGGCTCGACACCAACCGGGAGAGGGAACGGATAAGGGTGTAGTGGTGATGGGTCTCGTCCTTGATGAGCAGAAGGTGAATTTCCTGCGCACCATCAACGTTTACGTCGCTCACCCGGATGGGGTACACCACATTTTCGTCAGTGAGACCGTAAACGTTGATAGCCAACCGCGTACGAGCCTCAAACTTTCGAATGTCCGTGACCTCTACCGGGTAGTCGATCCCAGCCATCGCAACTTCCAGCTCTGCCTCATAGGGTAGGTAGTGGCCAACACGTTTTGGATTATTTTTTGGCTCAACTGGGTGCAACGCTGCCAGAACACACCATACAAAGCACTTGGCGTCACTGTTCTGAATGTTCAGGACGGCCTTCTTTGCCACAATGGTAGGTGGTAAGGGGACGTAGCTGGAGGCGGAGAGAGGCACGAACTTACAAAGTTTGACGCACAGTTCGTGAGGCTCGCCACACAGCGAACCCCCCGAGCCTTTAGCTTGATGTTCCTCCTGTTTTGCCACCAGCTCATCGGTAAACTGGTTGTAGATGACCTCGAGGTTGCCGACATCCGCCAGATGCAGCGTCTTCGCCTTGGTGTTGTGGCAGAAGCTGTAAATTTCATCGGACGGCTTCTTGTACTGGCAACGTAGCGATGCGTAGAATTTGGTGGAGTGCATTGCAAGCGCATCGCCGAGGATGGAAATAATTTCGGCTTGCACGTTCTCCAAAAAGCTACGCACGTCGCATGAGCCCTCCGAAGTGATGACAAAATCCTCTAACAACCGCTCGAAAGCAGTCTGGTTTGTTTTTGTCACAGGCTTGACGCGTTTGGCGGGTGGTGGCGAGTCGGCTTCCGCTTTCCTCTTGGTCGAGCTGGTCGACGGTTGGGGAACAGGTGCTTCGACGACAACTTTGCATGATGTTATATGCCTCTTCAAATTATTAATGGTAATAGGTATACCGCACCTGGGACATGATTTTTTAGCGGTTACACGCTTACCAGGTGCGCAGGTACGACAATGTCTTGCAAAATTTTGGCTTGATATGGTTATCTTGCACACAGGGCAACTTTTCTCAGATTGCATCTTGTTGAAAATATTTGTGGGTATGTTTCTAATTCGCAATAGTGAAAATATTTGTGGGGTATGTTATTTTATATATATAGTAGAGGAGTGTCACAAAATAAATGCTTTACAATAAAAAAAATCTTGGAAGGCTAATTCGCTATAATAAAATATTTGTGGGGTATGTTATTATATATATAGTGGAGTGCCACAAAATAAATACTGTGCAATAATTCACAATGGTGTTGGGTTTGGTGGGAGTGTGTTATTTATGTATATGCTACTTCTTGCTTCTTAATAAATCCTGTAAATAATTGAAAAAAATAATTAAGCTTGTGTATGTGTTTTTTATCGTTTCAGATGCTGTCGAAACATCAAAAACACATACACACACACTAGAAAAAAAAGCATGCAACTTTATTTGTAACACGCACATACATTCTCCATCTTCATCAAGAAAATATTATAATAAACATAATTATTTTTTATCTATATCTCACAATAAAACTCTATATCCAAAAATATCACAACATCAAATAACACTAGAGTCGTTAGTACACGTTGCATGCATTACGGAGGTCCTCTGTAGAGTTTCATGGAAGTTTGGGGGAAAAAAAAAACACGTGAAACTCTACAGAGGTGCGGTTGTAGATAACCGCAGCCATTAGAACCTTTTTGGGCTGGGCACCACGCACCCTGGCGAGGTTATAGGGGCCAGGCATCCTAAAAACAACAATTATTATTTGTTTGTTTGTTTGTGTTACAATACATACGCGCGCGCGCGCGTGCGTGTGTGTGTGTGCGTGTGTGTGGCACATCGTTCCCCCGAGAGAGAGAGGTTTACAAAAATTACGATATACAAACATTGGCCCCCGGGAGTTGGAAAATTACGATATGGCGCATTCGCTCATTACTGTTCCCAGCTATAAGTTTTTTCTCTCTCTCTCTTCATCTTACACCAACGTTGGCATCTCTATTTTTTTTTAGTTGTAAGTAAATTGCCAACACACTCTAGTTAATAATGCCACATATTATACACACACACGCACACACATACTGCGTTGCCATCCACCCATCTCTCTCTCTTTTACAGCAGTGCCGGCTCTCCTTGCCCAGTGTGTGCAGGTTGGCAAAAATTGCTTTATGCGCTGTAAGGCAAGCCTCAAGCAAAATTGCCAGCTCCTTGCTTTAGGTTAGGTTAGACCAAAAAAAATCTTGGTGTTTTTTTTTCGAGTGAGGAGTTGGCAACGCTGATTTTTACTTGAGGGCGGTCAACCAGGTTGATTGCACAAGCAAAGTTGCCAGCTCCTTGCTTTAGGTTAGGTTAGACCAAAAAAAATCTTGGTGATTTTTTTTTCGAGTGAGGAGTTGGCAACGCTGATTTTTACTTGAGGGCGGTCAACCAGGTTGATTGCACAAGCAAAGTTGCCAGCTCCTTGCTTTAGGTTAGGTTAGACCAAAAAAAATCTTGGTGATTTTTTTTTCGAGTGAGGAGTTGGCAACGCTGATTTTTACTTGAGGGCGGTCAACCAGGTTGATTGCACAAGCAAAGTTGCCAGCTCCTTGCTTTAGGTTAGGTTAGAGCAAAAAAGGCTGTGGGTAAGCTGTCGGTTGTTTAACTCTTCCCTCTCTCTTTTTTTTCTTGTAAAAGGCTATGGCAAAAGTACCAGTGGGTTGGCAACCTTGCTTTATGCACTGTAAGGCAAGCCTCAAGCAAGATTGCCAGCTCCTTGCTTTAGGTTAGGTTAGAGCAAGAAAAAAAACCTTGGTGATTTTTCGAGTAAGGAGTTGGCAACACTGCGAGAAAATACCTCAAGCAAGGTTGCCAGCTCCTTGCTTTAGGTTAGGTTATACCCAAAAACAAAAACCTTGGTGATTTTTTCGAGTGAGGAGTTGACAACACTGCTCCTCACTTCAGCTCCTCACAAGAGGACGTTCAACTGTCTAAACTGGACTACTGAGAAAAGTTACTTTCGGTAGACACTCAGTCGCAATTAAATACTTTTTGGTGATTACAATATGGTTTGAGGGAGCGAGTGATATGATTTGGGGGATGTGCCATTGGCCTTGGGGTGGGGGATGGGCACCCCTGTTGTATCCTCTGCGTAATAATCCGTGAGGGCCATTGTCTACCTACTAACTGCCAGTCAATGAACCACCCCTGTAGAAAAAATTACACCATTTGATTACAACAGAAGCAGACGACAGAAGTTCTGTTGCGTGATTATTCCGTGTGCGCTCTCAGTTCGCGAGGTCCTTAAGAAGACCTTGGACAATCCACTGCCAGGGCCCCTCCTCGATGAGGCAGTGGTGACGTTGTGGCATTGTATTCATGGGGTCCCGGGTTCGATGCCACTTTACGATAGGATACCACTTTGAACTCTTTTAGTCCCGATTAGCCTATCTGCGCATAAAGTGGACTTAAAAAGACCCGCACCCATTATCAGGGTTGAAAAGCCAGAAGTCACCAGTGCCATCAGGTCCGTACCCAGAACCATGACATCTTTAAAATATGAACACTTAAAATGCTACGAAATAAGAATTTTGTAAAAAATTCAGTTCTGTCCTTGCATAAATGAATGTGTTCGTTGTGTAGAGAGGATGTCTGCAGAAGTCTGCATTCTGCGATATTGGGTACTTTTCATTTTATAACCATTGATGCAAGGCTACCAGCAATGGCGGCAAATAAGAAGATCCCACTTTAAACTGTAGGTTCAGTCCCGATTAGCCTATCTGTGCCTAAAAGTGGACCTAAAACAAAAATTCACACTAAAACTTGTCTGTCAAGAAAATGTAAATTGTCCTTGCTCCCTTTTGGTTAACTCACATTTAGAGTTCTATATTGTAATAATAATTCCTAATACATATCATTTAATTTACAAACATATTATTTTCTAAGAATTATGATAATTATATGTTTTGATAGATGTTATAATAATGCGATATGATAATTCTACGTGCTAGGACACCAGGGGTTCCGGGTTCGATTCCCAGCCTGTGTCTTCCTTTAATCTTTCAATCCTCATCGTCGCGATTGGACAAACTTGGCAGAAAAGCAACGAAAAATAATCTAATTCAATCGACCTTAAAGCAGGTATCTTTGTTCTCGTTTAAAAAAAAAAAGGGTAGTTGTGACTAGCACAGTAGTTGCAATGTTGTGTTATGTTGAGTTATGATGAGTTTGTTATGTGAATTTATGAACATACGTGTTGTGTTATGTTGAGTTATGATGAGTTTGTTATGTGAATTTATGAACATACGTGTTGTGTTATGTTGAGTTATGATGAGTTTGTAACGTGAATTTATGAACGTACGTGTTCAAAATGAAAGAAAATGACTATCAAATATAGTAAACACGTAAAAAGTTATGTACCATGTCTAAGTTAAGAATACAAGAAATATTAATATTGGAATCTAGTTTTATGTTGATAAAAATGTGTAGGTTTCATAGTCGCCTTAGCAACATATTTACAAAATAAAGATGAAATACGAATGCAAGACACGCATAATATGAAATCTTAATGATCATTATTAATAGAAGGCAAGCATTAATTAAAATCTAAGACTTAATAAAAACATTACAACTATTTTGTTATCTCTTTACATTCTGTATATACGGTTGGATATATACATTTTTGGAACTGGCTTCTAGCTCAATAGAATCCTGAGTGTCACCGAGGCTTGTTAGCACGTTGCAACCTACGAAGCAGAGTGTTCATTTACATGTCCAAAGTCAAACAGGAAAAGAGAGATGTCTTACACGAAGTGTCACGTTTGACACAAAAATTCTACATCCTGACACGCTCTTTGTCCTCGCGGGAGAAACTCAAAAGTGTCATTTCTAAACGATCGTTTCGCTTGTCGATCACGTGACTTGCGAACAATGATTCACCATGAGAACTCCACGCTTTCCTCATTGAAACTTTGGCCATTGAAAGCGAGGAAATGTGTAAACCATAGAGACCGTGCAACAATACGTCATGCCTTACTCTCTCGTAACTTGGCGAAATAAAGAGATCTTGGTAAAGGAAGATTGGTAAAGAGCAATTGTCTTCCATTTATTCGTCTCAACAGTGCACCATTTTGTTTTTTCTTCTTCTTCTTTTTAACGTTAACAGTCGGCTTCTCGTCTTATGCAAATGCAGCTGCCGGTGCACTGGCAAGATACATATGTTCTCTGCTGCATTGTGTATCGCACTTTCATCATTTTAAATGCTTTTGTCGCTGGTCTTTGAACAATGGAAACGGTTGCTGACATGGGAAGCTCCACTGACGGTTGTAGGTTGCTTTCGATCAGTTTAATGTAAAAAACAACATTGGCAACATTGACGCCGACTTCAAACACACACACATATGTAGCTACCCCCTGCACAATGCAACATGCTATGAAAGCAGTGTGTATCTCTTACCTTTGTTAAGTTAAACACAAATATAGCATGTTTATTACAAGACAAACACTCTCACTCACACTCATTCTTAAAAAGTTAGATGTAAAATATTCACATTGATGGCAATGTACATTATACTACCACAATATTCGCTTCTATTCTGCAGTATTTTTTTTAGTATTTAAGCGCAGAAAAGTGAAAATTGCAATAAAGTATATAGTGCATATGTTTGGTTATTGTGCCACTAAAACTCGGCCCATGGAGCGGCTGCAATCACGTCGCTTGCCGGCGAAATTGGTTTACGTAGCACATAAACTCAAGCCCATAGACTTGTTTTAATTAAATGTTTCACAATTACAAGTAATCACGTACTCTTGTCACAGAAGATGCTCACACATTTTTCATCATTGATAAAGTTTACATTGACACACATTAGTTCATCTTCACGAGATTGTTTTCACATTTGAATCGTGAATAAAAATTCTTTGTCCTATGGTGTATATAAGCAAATGCTGACATTTACAGCAGAATGGCTGAGTTGCCACGTCCGGACGGTATGGATCTGTTGTCGAAAACCTCGGATTTTTAGGCTCTAAAAATTGTGCTTTTAGGGATCCTAAAATAGGCTCTAAAAATCCTAAAATAGGTTCTAAAGATCTTGTTAGGTTCGAAAAGTCTTGAAGTGGGTTCAAAAAAACATAAAGTAGTTCAAAATTTCTGAATACTGCTGATTAGGTATAGTCACCGGCAATGAAAATGGGACACCTATATCCTGAAATAGGCACTATCTTGCATAACGTTATGCGTGTTGCCTAACCCTACGGCGATGGCAGAACTTACCATTGGAAATTTGCTATTAGAATCCACTCTTCGCCGTATACTTAGGCAAAAATCTTTTTTAATGTTATCCACAGTCAAACTCAGCAATTTTGTCTCTGAGGATCTTCATGCTGAAAATAATATTTCAACAAAAATATAGTCAGTGGTGCAAACTTCAATGCTGAAATGTTAATTTGCAAGGCGTGAATGCCACAAAGCACCGAAGTGACGAGAAAGTGAGCAAAACCACACAGATCAGACCACTTTGGGTCGTACAGGTAACAGTGGCACAAGACGTTTTGCTTTGTTTAGAGCTTTGAAAAATCTCCATGGACTTGGAGGAAGGGAAATCGACAGAGAGTACCTTTCAAACACGTTCGTCATTGAATTTTTTCTTTACCAACAAGGCAAATGCCTCTGTGTGACAAAAATCTTGTAAAACCTTTAAAAATATATAAAAACCTAAAAAAAGGTTTGATTTAGGCGAAAATTGAGCTTGGAAGCTACAAAATACGTACAGCCAATTTCGCCGGCAAACTGTACGATACCAGCCGCTAAACGGGCCGTGTTCTAGCGGCACAATACCCAAATGAAGGCATTGTATAAATTTCAATTTCCATACATGAAAATGCTACCCGGATGTATTATTGCACAAAATCTTTGCAACAATTATCATTTTTCTGTGCTATCGTGTTGTTAGAATCAAGGTAGCTCGAAGTACAATGCCGTTAACTTCAGTCTCTTCCTATTCGTGCATTTGTAAGCAAAAGTAAGGAACAGTTAGGATCGCATTTTATATTCACACCATTTAGCGATCCGATCTTGCACCCACCGGCACCGCCTTCGTGAAGAGGCTTGAAGACCGAGCACCGATCGCTCTGTGTAATCTTCTTCTGGCAGAAGAGGCTATCGGAGAATTCGTAACCCTTTCTCGCAACGGGAAGATGAAGATAGGAGAAATGACATTGAGTTGTCAATTCCACCGTATAAGGCTCCTCCTCCTCTGAAATCGCGATAATATCGTGACACATTCGCATTAAGTCGGCCAAGAACATCGCCTTGATTGACGTTCGCAGATTTTTCGTGACTCCAGAAGATGGAAGCTGCGTGTGGAGGAGGCTTAAGTCTTGACGCGAGCAAATCCGACCACATTATCATTCACAGGTCCGATCTGACATTGGCGTCTCGTGCAAGAGGTAAAAACTCGTAGCGGTCTGTACGTAACCAAGCATCAGCCTCTCGTGAGCGTTACGGCACTTTTTGAATATCGCCAAACTTGAAAAATCTGATGCAGATCGACCACAAACAACCTTCGGCCAGAAGCCTTCGCGCATCATCCCCTCCATCCGTTCCGCTCTGGTTCCACTATAGCAACCTATTCTGTAAAAATAATTTACTTCTTCCTCTTAACTATCTGCTTTCAAAATTATTTTTGGAACATCTCTGCTGGTATCTTACGTGCGAGTTTATATTGTGACGTTGTAGAAAAAACTCCGCGTACATGGCAGTTTTTGTCGACCAGGCGCATGCGCGCTTAGCTGTTGCGCATATCGACTGCACATTGTAGGTTTGCTGGCTCGCATCAAGGCTGAATTCACTCATGATTTGAATTTGAGGGAACTCCAACAAGATACTTTTTCTAAGCTTATGAGATCTTGAAATAAAATACATCACATTTTTTATTTGACGTAAAATGCAGCGAAAAAAAGTGCTGAAACTTGACGACACAACACTTGCCTTGGTGTCTCGTTACACCGCTGGAAGTTCAACCAACATCACACTCGATCACATGATCCATAATTTTGCTTGCTTGTTTTAATGAATTATATTATTGGACGTCGATTTTCTGCCACTTTTGGCTAATCGCGACGATGGGGATGAATGAGCGAAATAAATGAAGGCATAAACACATATGGACAGGAAACAGGTCCAGGCGCAATGACCTCGTTAGTCTGCAAAACGCAGCCCAAGGTGTCGATAATTTGCTGTAAGCATAGTGTAGCATTTTTGTTTACTATTTATATTTTGTTTATTTTATTTTGTCTTGTTTTCTGTGTTTTTTAACACTAGTGTACTATTTTACTGTTGTTTCTTTTTGGTTTAAAATGGCTTGTGCTGTACTGGAAATTTCAATAAATAAATAAATTAATTAAGTTTACAAGGTAAGGAACTGGAAAGATATACTAACTGTACTCGTAACTGGAAAATAGCTGAAAAATAAAGTATAAAACTGGCTATTTTCAATAAAATAAAAAAGTTTGTAGAGCAATGCCACGGTATGCCAGAGACCTGAGTTCGAGTCCTGGTCGAGCGTCCATTTCTTGCTGAAACTTAACGGAATACGTATGCATATGTGGAACAGAGATTAAGATTGTTCTCTCATGTAGCGTAATATATGAATGAAAAGGAGACCTTTGCTGTAGCTGCGTTGTATTTAATCGAAGAAGGTAAATATGTTTTCCGATAGATGGCACCGTGTTTGTCCCAGTTAGCAAGTGTAGCGAACGGCTTCGACTGCTGTTTCCTCAGTTGGCAAAAGTTGTTTTTGCTCGGACGGATGCACTATGGATTCCTCCAGATCAGCGCAGAGAGCTGTAATGCAATTTCTTTGAGCAGAAGGCGAGCATGCTTCACAAATTCATCGCAGGATGAAGGACCTCTACTCGTCGACTGTTCTGCAACACGTTGCTGAGGCTTAAACAGACCATCAAAAACAAGTGCAGGGGTAAGCTCTCGAAGGGGATAGTGCTGCTCCAGGACAACGCTAGGCCGCATGTGGCCAAGAAGACGCTCGACCTGCTGAGAACATTTCGATGGAAAGTCCTCACACATCCTCCATACAGCCCCGATATTTTCCCATGCGACTCCCGTATTTTCGGCCCCTTAAAACAATCACTGAAAGGTCAACGGTTCACCTATGACAATGAAGGCAGAACACCGTGGAAAACTGGATCCGTTAGCAACCCAGGAGTTTCTACACTGAAGCCATCCACTCCCTTCCTATGCGCTGGGATCAGAGCATCAATATCAATGGCATTTATGTGTAGGTATCATGTTACACATTAATTGTAATTCACATATTATGTAATGCAAATATTCTGTAATATAATACTCTTTAGATATAACCGTAGTCTCCTTTTCATTTGGGCATACCATTAGTTAACGCCATTGGCTTATAATCTAGGATTCAGGGTTTGATTCCTGGTGGGAGCACGATTTCAGTCCTTCGAATCTGACTATAAGCTGTGCGACTTCACCATTTTGCGTAGATTTTCTTGCGTATAAAATTGATTGATTGCATTAGCTTATTTCACGACGCTTTTCTGCTACTTTTGATTAATCGCGACGCGTGATGATGTGATGAAATTGATGAAAGAGCACCCAGGCCAGGATTCGAACCCGAGACCTCTGGTGTTACATTTTTAAGAGATATAACTTCGAGGAACTTCTTCAACTCTCAAGGTTAAGCTTGCTTGATGAAAGATAACTGTTTTTACTCTGTAAAAAAAATGTATAGCTACTGTACAAAGTAATCTAAAGAACCCATGACGCGCCAATTGGCCATGTAGTTCCTAGAAGGAAAAATTTCCCTGTCGTAAACCTTTTTCTCTACCCCCAGGGAGGATATTTTGGACCCAGCAACACCCAGGAAAATATGTGTCAATGTCTTTCGAGCGTAACCTTCAGCGCAAACGCCTCATTTGAAACTTGCGTGTCTCCTGAGTTCTGGGCGAAATCGCGCAATTGGCATGCTGTAAAGAAGAAGAAAAAAAGAAAAATGGTGTTTAATCACGGTTGCCCCCTGGTGGCAATATTGCGAAGTAGCGCATGTGAACATTTGTCAAGGGATCATTTTTACACAGCCTCCTGGGTGCCTTCTGTTTATGCATAAAATCTCCTTACGGTGTAAAATAAATATGAACAGGTGCTATAAAAATGACGTCATATCTACGGCTTACCCGGATGTCTAGGATTGAAGTGATACTTTGGACTTTATCAGGAAACACATTTTCAGAAACCTATGCTGTTGGGGGAAAAGCACTTTTCTAAAAACAAAATGTAATTTTACAGCAATATAACCTTTACGCATGCATAATACCGTGTGATTCAAAAGTCTCGACATTTTCCTTAAATAGCTCATGAATAGTTTTCAGGATGGGATAAAGGACACTGTTGTGCGTCCCCTAGACGCTTTTGTCTGGGGTTTCATTAAGCTTATGGTGTGGTGTACCAGATAAAGATGAACCCCATAGAGCAACTGACGCAGCAACAGGGGAGATCATGCAAGCTATGCTGGAACATGTGTTCCTGTCTACGCAAGAGAGGTGCGTGCTATGCATAGACTTACAGGGCCACCACATTGAAACGCACTGAGTTTGTCTTCTATTCTAGAATACTTTTCTGCAGTAATGTCAATTTTGTCAATAAAATGTTTTTTTGATTAAAATTATCAGGAAACTTTAGGACCACCCTGTACAAGATTATATTTATAATATTTTATTTACTTATGTGCCTTTTCCCGATCACCTTAGAAATTTCTATCGTTTAGAAAAACTACCGCCGACCTCCGTGAGTTAGTGGTTAGCACAGTGCGCTAACACGCCAGGGTTCTGGATCTCCATTACAAGCCTGGGCAATGGATGTTTTTTGTATCTCTTTGCTAAACTTTATCTCTGCTTTTCTATGACTTTTGTCCTTTTTCTGTTGGTTTTTATCTCACGTTTCTGTTTGCCTCCCCCTCCATCCCCTCTCTGTGTCTTTAGCTGCTTTCTCTTTCTGTTTGTGGCTATCTTTCTTTTTCTGTTGACTATTTTTCTTCGCTTCTTTCTTTTCCTGTTGATCTGTCTCGTATCTACTCGTCGTGTTTCCTAACATTTATAAAGAACCAGCTTACTCTACAATTACAGAAAATCAGCGCAGGGACAAAGCCCGTAGCCACGATTTTATTTCGGGGGGGGCTCATCCCGTAACAGCCCAGGCGTCGCCAGAAATATTTATAGAGGGGGGCAGGCCAATAATAAAACTTGATTATTGTAAATAATAATCACAATAATTATAATTACCACATTTATAATTGTAATTTTACAATTATAACTATTATAAATTATTATTATTATAAGTTATTAAAAATTAACTAATTTCAATTACAAATTTATTGTTATTATTATTATTATTATTATTATTATATAAATGCTACTCGATCCACCGTATGAGTGAATATCCAACACTGTTGTCCATTATTTTTCATACATTTTGTACAGTTAGTGTACTAAAATGTATTGTATAGTTATTGTATTGTGTTACTAACTTTTACACATTCCGTTAAAAAGAGGCTTTGAATGTTAGGGCGAAATTTTACTCATAAAGTTTATATTGTGTGACCTCTCACAAAGAAAACTATATATTTTGATTCTTTGTATTAAATGGTAGAAAATCAAACTATAACCTGGCTCCTCTGTTAAACATTAAACTTTTTTTTCGATCTAATGTTTATTCCTGCTAAGGAGGTAAAATTAATTACCACTACACACTATTTAAATTAGATATTTGTGTGATTTCGGAAGGGTGGGCTTCAGCCCCCTTAGCCCTCCCCCTGGCTACGTGCCTGCCAGGGACACACTAAAGACATGCAGATAAAGGAGACACTGATCTCTATCTATCTATCTATGTCTGTCAGTTCGTCTCTATTCTATTTGTGAGTTTTCTTTCACATGCTTCTCTCTCCCCGTCCTCTTTCCAAACTGAAAGAAGAAAACATCGCATACTCAGGGGGGGGGGGGGCTCACGATTTATCAGGGGGGCTTTGTAAACCAAGTCCATTTTTCAAAAGTTTAATAGTATTAAATGAAGGTAAATTATGTGTGTCGGGGGTTATTAAGTTAATTTAAAATATAAAATTTAGAAATATCTTACAAATACTACTAACTCCCTAGCCTTCTTAAACCCGAAGGTTCATGGCTGCAGCAACACAGGCGTTCCATCTTTCCCCATCTTGAGCAAGATCTATATACTCTTTTCCATCCCTACCGATTTCCCTTAGGTCCATCTCAACGTTGTCCCTCCATCTTCGTCTTGGCCTTCCTACAGGTCTCTTACCATCAGGTTTCACAACAAAAATCCTGTAAACTCCTCTTTCCTCTCCCATTCGTGCCACATGGCCTGCCCACCTAAGTCTTCTTGATTTAATTATTCGAATAATATTTGGACATGAATACAAATTATGTAGTTCTAAATTATGTAACCTTCTCCACTCACCTGTTTCCTCATCCCTTTTAGGTCCAAAGATTTTCCTAAGGATCTTATTTTCAAATACTCTCAATTTATGTTCCTCTTTCAATGTAACGGAGCAAGTTTCACATCCATATAATATTACAGGCAAAATTACTGTTTTGTACATTTTAACTTTTAGTTTCTTAGATATTAAACGAGAAGACAAAAGTTTATGAAGAGAGAAGTAACATGCATTTCCTGAATTAAGCCTACTTTTTATTTCCTCTTTAATATAATTTTCATTTGTTAATATTACTCCTAAGTATTTGAATTTGGAAACTGGTTCAAACGAGTTGTTATCAATAATTAGATTTTGATTATTACCTAACACTTGGTTTCGGCCTGTAAGCATATATTTAGTTTTCTCTTTGTTAACTTCCAAACCTATCTCTTTAGCAGTTTTGAAAAATATTTTAGCATTATTCTTAATTCTTACAAATACTACAGGTTTTTTTAAATATATATATATCTTCTAAAACATCTTTTGAAGTGCTAATGACTGCTACACACTCCATACTGTTTTTGATGATACAGATATTTATATCATACATTTTAAAATGTACAATATTCACTTCAATCATAGTGCTTACCGTACATTCCACCCCCGGCTGAAGCAATAAAACTCCCCTTCGTTCCCAAAACTTGGGATCTGTTGACATTTGACGCAGATGCGGAAATAATGTGGATAATGACATAGCAGTCACAGATTTCTGTCAAACGAGAGGCTGCAACAGGGGCAGGGAAGGTGCAGATAAAGACGGCGTACCAAAGAAAGAACTTTCTAAAGTCTTGAGAATCTTCTAAACACTTGCCGCTGCTTGTACTTCTGCTCATAAACAAGATGAACGAACGAAGTTATGAACAAAATAATATATTCTGTCTACATTTTCACATTAAACAAATAAGAATACAAAATAGTTTTACCTAATATCAAGGGGGGCTGGCGACCCTGTCAGGGGAGGCTGAACCCCCTTGGCCCCTGCCTGGCTACGGACCAGCGAATACTTGTAACGTCCATCATTTCTTGTAGGTGGTTGATATTAAAACTATGTTGCCTTTCACTTGATAGCTCAAACGTCATACATTTGGCGAGATTCGACGATCCCAGTAGGAAACCTCCGTTTATTATTGAACCCCGTCCTCCCAATTAGTAGCCAGTCACCGAAACGACGCGGATACAATAGTTCATGAATGAAGCTGACGGGATCGTGATAAAGCGCACTTGACGGAAGCCGCAATACTGGTTTTTCGCGGTCTTTGATCAAATGTGTATCAACTTACAGAGCCCCGGCGCGCTGCTGTGGAGAACGCTTTGGCAGTGTTGCCAAGCTCGGCGCCAAACGGTGCTGCCACCTGCACTCGGCGGAGAGGTCGAATGCGGCGAGGCTTCCGATTCGACTGGAAGACCGCGAAAAGATTTTGAGCGCGAAAGTGAAATTACCAGAGGCGAGGCGAGATGCGGCGATGACAAAGCAAAATATTAAAAATATTGCTTTTTAAATATTTTAGGGAAGAAGAAAAAATAAATCAGAATATTCGCATATTTGAGCGAAATTAGTCAAGTAACACCATTAAACAGCTAGAAATACGCAAGAGATTCGCTAAGTTTAGCGCATCGAAAGGAGAGCCCAGTTCTACACCCCGCTCCCCCCGTGCCAAGTCGTCCCGCTGCTTTTCCGTTGAGTGCAATGGTGTCAGGCGGGCCAGCTCATCGCAGCAGGTCTGCGAATCCAAGGTCCTTCGACCACTTTTCCCCCGCTTTTGAAGGTCTGGTCATAAGAGGCCTTTTTTCAGCCCCATTGTTTACAAACACGGCAGGGTTTCTGTGACATCAAGATGAAACTTCTCAGAATGTCCAGCACTGTAAAGCATTCAACGCTCTTGTTTTTTAAGAAAAAAAACAAAACATATTGAAGAGCATCGCAACGCAACTTACACAGAATACTCACATTTTGTGAGTAGTTCTGGCAAATCGTTTATAAAAATTAAATATAGCAAGGGACCAAGGTTCGACCCCTGTGGAACTCCCGAACTGGCCACGAATTCGGTTGATCTGCAGCCTTGATACACGACATATTGTCGGCGGTTCTGCAGATAGGAAGAAAGAAGGGTCTTCAACTTTCGAGCCCTATTTATAGCCGATTGGTAAAGGAATAATTTTGCCACTTTATAAATATCTGATACAGATAATAGTAAAAATGAATTCCTTTCTTTATTTAATAATATATATGTTAAAATATTTAGCAATTCACTTGTATATGTAACAACATAACATGTACAGTCACTGACACTTCTGGGTTTTAACGATTCTATTGAATGTCAATGGGATTGTTACAACCCAGAATTGTCCGTGACTGTACATCATAGGCTATAATAATTAATATGTGTTTGTGTATATATGCGTATATACAGGGCGATTCACAGAAAACTAACACATTTCTTTCCTAATTTATTTCAACAAGAATATTGCTAAACACAATTTGTTATGCCACAAATGTAGAGTAACTTTGGGAGATTACTACCCTCTACAGCAAATGCTGTGGCCACAGGGTCTTGGAAATTATGCGGTCGTCAAAAGAACTTTCAATGAGCTCCATGAATTTGTTCGATGTATGGCATGTGGCGCCGTCTTGTTGAAAATGTCCTTGACTCGGCTCCAGTTGCTCCCATGAAGATGCGTCGGCACTCTGCAGTGTTCATAGTCACTTCGAAAAAAATTGGTCCCGCTATTCTCCGTGCGGAGATTGCGCACCAAACCCAGTAACATGGAACGACGTGTGTGTTGCGTTGTGCTTGGAGCAGCAGGGAGGACATTTTCAGTATTTGCTGTAGAGGGTAGTAATCTCCCAAGGTTACTCTACATTTGTGGCATAACAAATTGTGTTTTGCAACATTCTTGTTGAAATAAATTAGGAAAGAAATGTGTTAGTTTTCTGCGAATCACCCTGTATGTGTATGTGTGTGAATTAAGATTCCCCATCCCACCCCAACCAATATTCAATGAATTTACACACTGTATCGTTTAGTAGAGTCGAGTGAAAAATAGAGGGCGCAGTACGAGAAAAATATAAAACGTTTATAAAGAGTACTCTTTGCGGAATCCTGTGAAAGTATTTGCAGCGTGTTAAATTAATAATATTACTACTTTGCACAGGAACAGATCTAAAAGTATTATTTTTCAATACAACCATTTCAACATCAAGTTTTTAACTCGTGGCTTGAGAAGAGGTTTGTTAGTTTTCTGAATGTAAGTGACAATGGTTCTACATTAGCATGAAAAATGCAATGTGACAGTACACGTATCACTGTTTCGAGAGATCACCGATTCTCTCGTCTGCAAGTGAACTAATTTTATTTTGCCATCGCACAAAGGCTATAGTGAAATAGACACACGAAAATAAAATCGCAAAACTAATATAAGAAGCCTTAAAAACGGAATCACACCACCATTAGTAATCAAGATTACCAAAGTGTAGAGAAATTATATTTCGCCCCATGAATGTATCCTCATACTAAATGGAAACTAGATGGCGCAAATACAGCATTTTTGCAAAGAATATGTACTGTAACTAGAAAATGTGTTATATACTTCAAAATATGTGAAAATATGAAGCACGAAATTCATATATACCGCTGCTAACATTTTCGCTTGACTACATACAAAGAACAAATATGTAATTACTTAAAAATTGGAGATCCTAATGATCATTGTATTCAATTAACTGTATAATAAGGTATTCTAAAATACCGAATGAAAGAAAGATACTACCACCTTTTTATGGGTTCTTGGCGAGTTCGGGAAGTTGTTTGGCACGTGCATTACAAAAAGCAGTTAGTTATGGGCAGGGGCGTGCCGGAGGGGGGTTGGAGAGTGGTTATGCCCGCTCTTTGGACCAGTATTCCTAAAGGAAAGAACGTCAAAGGCAGAGAAACATGTCAAAATGGGGACTGACTGCTAAAAATATTTTGCACGCCACTGTTTGTGAGGCGAACTTGTTCCAACAGGACACCACAATCTATTCTCGCCCTGGAGAGCAGATAGCTATTCTACGTCCACGGAAGGAACGAAATGACTGTAAACAAAGTCACGTGAGCTTGCTGATTGTCCGATTCTTGACTCAACTTGTCCATTCATAAAAATAAGGTTCTTTAAAACTTGCTATTAGTATAATGGTTCAGCTCAATCATACGCACTCTGTTCCTATGCGCAAGGTTATTTGGGAGCAGCCTATCATCGGAATTAGCCAATTGGATTCCTCACAGGTCACGTGCTTTTGTTTCCGTTACTTCGTTCTTACGGTGGACGTGGTATAGATATGGCTCTGGTTATTCCAGGTCTGATTTTTCATATTTCGTTCTTATTCTTTTGCGTAAATTCGTGTAATCAGAATTATACTCATGCTTAATCACTCTTTAGCCGACTTCTGTGTCTATCACAGAGAGCTACAACGCAAAGGATCGCAGGTTCGAATCCCGGGCTAGGTATGATTGTTCATTGTGAGCATCCATTTATCAGTTTCATTCAGGTCCAGGGTTGTTAAAGGCCAAGGAACCATAAATTCTAATGGGTTCTATTGGGTTCTGCTGGAGGACTGGAACCTTTCTTCTCGCAAAATTTGAATTCGGTCCAAGTTACGTATTGTTTCATTGGAAAAAGTTCCCGGACCGTATTTAAATTAATCCTGGACCGAATTTCAATTGGTTCGGAAAAAAAGTTCCCGGACCGTATTTAAATTCATTCAGAGAAAGGTTCCTGGACCGAATTAAAATGCTTAAAATATGAAGAGGTTTATACACTGTCTGGAACCCATTCACGCTTGCTGATTTTCTCTCCTGGACCGGAATTGAATTTATTTAAAATTACTGGACCTTTTACAACCCTGGTTTCATCATCATCATTCATCGCCGTGGCAGAAAAGCGACGCTAAATAAGCAAAAATCAAATCACATAATTTTTACGTTTTCCTTTGCCTATTATTGCAGGGTTAGTGTGTGTATATTCACTTCGCTGGTTTTTTTTGTTATTTTTTAATGCTCTGGATTAATCGAGCCTCGAGTCTCTCTGATCCCACTTTAAACTCTAGACGTCGTCTCGATTAGCACATCTGTGCACAAAATAGACATCAACAACTTTACTTAATCTGCTTTCCTGCTGTATGTCCTCGACTACAGTTCTGTATGTTAGATAGATCACGGAGTATGACTATCTTAGAGAACTCAGCCACACTTTTGCCTTTATTTCATAACGAAAGGCAGCTTCCATAGGACCCTCCTATCCAGGCACGTAGCCAGGAGGAGGGCTGAAGCCCCCGCTCTCCGAAATCCTGCAAATATCTAATTTAGATAGTGTACAGTGATAATTAATTTACTTCCTTCGCAAGATCAAACTTTAGAGCGGAAAAAGTTTATTGTAAAATATAATAAAGCGACCAGCTTATATTTTTATATTATACAATTTAATCCAAAGAATAAATGGATCCACAGCTCCCAAAATTTATATAGTTTTGTTTGTGAAAGGTCACACAATATAAACTTTGTAAGTAAATTTCTTTACACGAATGTGTAAAAGTTAATAACAAAATACAATAACTATGAATTTCAGTACACTAACTGTACAAAAGGTAAGAAAAATAGTGTCACTCATACGGTAGATCCAGTCTCCATTTATATAATTATAATAATAATAAAAATTTTGGATTAAAATTGGTTTATTTTTAATAACTTATAATAGTTATTAATGTAAAATGACAATTAAAACCGTGGTAATAATTATTATTGTCATTAGTATTTCTACTAATCACGTTTTATTAATGGCCTGCCCCCTACAAATATTTCTGGCGACGCCTCTGCTGATTAGGGATGAGCCCCCCCACCCCCCCGAAAAAAAAGTCCTGGCTACGGGCCTGCTTCTATCACCTCAACCAATCAACACCTCTTTCCTCTACGAGGATCTCCGAACCAAAACAAGACGTAGAAGGAACGATGTTTACAACGGAGCGTGGCATTACAATTTTTATGGGTAACAGGCGGGAAACAGAAAGACCGAAAAAAGAGCAAGAACATCTTCAAAGGCAAGAGAAGAGAGGCAGGAAAAAAACCTTAACCGCAAGGTGCCACGGTAACACATTAACTGCTTGTGGAGGAAATTCCACAAGAAACGAGCCACCATTGTTGTGAGCCTCCAGGAACTAAATTTTTTAACCTCAGGCACAGTAGATTCCAGCGATTTTTTGATGCCTTGTCGGAAGTTTCAAACTGTTCCAGAAATTGTGTACATAAAGTACACCGATTGACTTGTAGAAACTAGTAAAAAAGAATGTTTCTAATTTTCAGACAAGTCAACAAATACAAATGCTCGAACACATGTTGCAAGAAATTGAGTTATTGTCTGTTGTTTATTATAACTTGGCTCCTGCACTGTTGGCGTGTGTTCCAACTATCAAGAAATACTGGATTCGAATGATTAGAGCATATAGTTACAGGGGGGGACCCCCGGAACATGCCCGCCTCAACCCTCATACAATCAAGGGTATGCTCTTATGTTCTGGTACCTAAAAACGCTCGAATATGCAGAATATCAAAATGTCATTTTAATGTGACAATAATCGTACAAATATATATTGATGACGTCCTGGTGGTTTCAGCCCATAATCATCTACTCATTTTCTATGTATCGGTAAGGTAGGCATATTACATTAACATGAATATGATGGCTATGTTCACTTTAGTTACAATTTCACTGCGTCTTTAACTTCACGATCCATATTTGCAAGCCCACTACTATAGAAAAATTACTCTCATTTGGCTTCGAGCGTATATAGATCGTTTGAATGTTCGAGCGTTATTCGCTCGAGCGAAGAAACTCTCGATTCCGTAAGCCATCTAGCGTCGTCCGTGCGAACTATTAGACGATCGAGCAAAAAGGCCTCGATGCAGCACACTAGTTTAGATACAATCCGCAGGATCGGTAATCCAGAACAAACCCACTTTACAAAGTTTGCTAATATGATACTTGTTTTGTGGTCGTTTTCTTGGGTATAGAGCAGTGATGTGCGTCTACGCGTAAACAACAATAGTCTACATTCTACACGTAGACTATTTTATACACGTAGATGACGTTATCCATGTAAACAACATGGCGAAAGGTGATAATATAAAAATTTTACTTTTATTTCATAATATCTACTTCAAACTTATTTAATTATTTAACATAAATAAAAAACACAAAATCTTAAACTCCAACCCCGCCAAAACATTTCTCTTCGTATCTCTTTGCTTCAATAAAATTTTAGCAGCCAAAAAAAACATAACATTAACAAAATATCCAAATTGGAAGCAATATAAATTGAATTGTAAACAATTAAATTTAATTAAAACATAATACTTTTCTTCCTCAAAATCAGCTCTCAAACAAAATGCTATTGTATTTTTATATCATACAACTATCGCCCCTAATATAATAATTTTAGCCCCTACAAACAAAAATAACCACATATAGACAAAGCTAAAAATTCAACAGCCAATAAAATAAAAAACAATTCTTCCAAAAAAAAAACAACTTAAAAAACAAAAACAAAATAAAAACTTAACAAACATAATTCTGCAAACAAAATTTTTAAAAACAATTTTAAAACATTCACAATTAAAACTTTCAACACCTTTATAAATCAAAAAAAAAATATTTTCTCTTCTCTAAACCAAATTTAAATTCTTAGCTTTAAATGCTCAAATATAATATTTACATACAGCATCAACCATCAGCAGTCTGCGCTGCTAACTTATTCTAACCCAATGCATTGCAAATCTACAAAAATATCTTATTCCTAATAGCGCTTGTGCTGGCGAGCAAAATTGTAAATATTTCTACAATAATATATTAAATTTTAAATCGTAACATATCCTAATATTCTAATTTCTAAATCCTAATTGTTTGTAAATTTAGCTAATAAATAAAAAACAATATAAAAAAACATCATCGTCCTTTTCCATTAGCCAAACTTCAAACCATTCACACAATAAATAATTCCATATCGTATTTAAATTAATACATTTAAATTTCTTATTTACACAAAAGACATACATACCTAATAATTAACATAACCTAAATTCAAACCCTAAACACCCCCATTCTTTTATTTTTAATTATCATTAACACCCCCTTTATTTTTAATTACTAATATACTGCGTATCAGTTGCTGATGTGTGAAGAGAACTTTTCATACGCTTCCTTCCAAATTCGAACAATTTCTCACCTAGGAAGAAACCTAATATAAGAAATATTCTAGTGTTTTATGGGGAAAATACCACTCTTGCCTCACGACTGCCATCTGTTTTTTTTTTTGTTTTTTTTTGCATACTATTTATCTTCTTCCATAGTTGATAATAGAAGAGAAGAGAAATTTTGTTGTAAATAGGATTCTTTTCATTTCGTTAGGAACCAATATAGTTGCAAATGTCACTTTCCCTTCATGAAACCCTTGAAAATTAATTATAATGCATTTTAGATTGGGTTGTAGTTTACATAGACTACGTAGACAATGTAATCTACGCGATTACGTCTAGACAATGCATGTAGACGTGAACTTATAGTCTACGGCACATCACTGGAGAGTGTGTTTCAGTACGTAATGTTAGGAGTTGAGTGGGTAAATGTGACGTTGTGTGGACGTGTTCTCGTGTTATATTGTTGTTTGGTGCGTTTATGTGTATGTAGTTTTTTCTGTGTAAATGTGTGAAGAGAGAGTGTAATGAAGGCAGGGAGAAGTTAATCAAATAAGATGGTTAGGAGTTGTGGCTAAAGTATGAAGTGTGATAATAGTGTCAGATATGAGAGGGGTTGTGTGAGTGTCTTGAGGTAGGGGGAATGGTCAAAACTCCAGGAGATGTTTATCCTGGGATTCGTCAGGATAGCAAGGTTATGAAAGAAGAAGGTGATGGAGGAATAATATTTAATAAAAGTGGGTAAGTCAAGAGTTGTAAATGCTTATAGCTTACAGCTTATAGTTCTGGTCAAACTTTAAAGAACTCTGACCTGAAGAAGCCTGTAGAACTACATGTCTTTTCGATATTGCCAGTTCTTATAAAAACCCACGAAGACATCTAGAGTTTTGATTGATTGATATAGTTTATTTAACTTCGCGTTTTGTGCCTCTGGGTTAATTTGCGAAGATGGGGATGAGTGATGAAATGATGAAATTGATGAATGGACATTCACAAACAACGAAGCCCGAGCGGGACCCTTGGCGTCGCAGCGCGATGTGCTAACCACTCGGCCACGGGGTTCGGCATCTAGAGTTTTGGTAAGGTGAGATATGAAGTCTAAGCGAAGAGTTAACATTGTAACGACACAAGCTACTTGCAAGAAAAGGGGCAACATTTCCTATGAAAACGGAAGCATAAGCAGAAAGTTGACAATTACAAACATATACTAGAGGAAATCGGGGGGACATGCCCCCTCTCGACCATTCCTACCCACTTACCGCTCCTCTAACAAAGAAGAAAACTTGGTAAATAATCGCTCTTTTACTTCATATACGAGCTCGTATTAATTTTTATGATATTGAATTGTGTCAAATGTAACTGCCCCCGGAGCACCTCTCGGACACATGAGTCTCTGTCTCGTCTCGGTACCATACCTGCTGCTTTCTTGCTCATTTGTTTCGGCATCATTATTGTTCGAATCTTCAATCTTGGGTCTTGAATCTTGGGGTTTGGATCTTGAATCTTTGGTTTTGGATCTTAGATTTTGGATCTTGGATCTTGAATATTGGGGTTTGGATCTTAGATTTTGAATCTTGAATCTTGGGTTTTGAATCTCGAATCTTGGGTTTTGGATCTTGAATCTTGTGTCTTGGATCTTGAATCTTGGGCTTGGATCTTGAATCTTGGTTCTTGAATCTTGAATCTTGGATCCCGGAAAAGAAACTGATCTATCCATCTCGAGTAAATACGGATACTGAAATATGGACACAACAGTAGCCTCTTATTATAAGGTACTTACTGCACTTCACCCTTGCCTTTCCCGCTTTCACCTTAATTTACTTAAGAAGTAATATTAGCTTAAAAATATTTAGTTTCGTAAGTCATGTCTTGTGCCTTGTAAAATGCCATCAGCCCCTTCAATACCGATCTGCAGGTTGCACGGTGAATTATGTAGTTAGGCTTATGAACAATCTTCCCAAATGCTTCTGCTTGCAGAGGAAAAAGCCAAACACGTGATCCTGAGAGTCCTCTCTCTTATGCGGGAAGTAGTACTCTCATTAAAATGGTCATTGCAGAAGAGGGGCGGTGGGGACGGGGAGTTGAAAAAACGAGGTGTTGCAATCCTGAGATCTGAGTGTTCGTCTAATGACCGGTTCTTTTGATTGACGACTCGCAGCCACGAGTGGAAGTAGTAGGCGTTGGAGCAGGAGGGGGGAAGAACCGTTGGTAACGAGATTATAATGAAAACAAGATCGTTCCTTGCCTGCAAACTTCACTCCCTCCTTCCCTTCTACCTTATTTTCATTGATAACCAGTGATGTCATCAATGAGGAGTCGTAACCATATGTGGTAATGACAAGTGGGGGAATTAGACTTCTTTTGCAGACGAGAAGAAGAAGGACTTCTTTCTTGGGGTTACGAGTTCATGTTCGTAGAATTTTTATTTGGCGACGCTTTTCTGCCACTTTTGCCCAATCGCGGCGATGAGGAAGAGTGATGGTTAAAAGAAACTGATGGACTCTCACAAAGAACATTGCATTACAGTAAACCCTCGTTAACACGAATCCCAAGGGACTGAAAAATCAAGTGTTCGTGTTAGTTGCAATACAGTTCTTTCTACACATTAACCATTTACAATACGTATTATGTATGTCATCATAGAAAACACTAGTACAGTATTACAGCAATTGTCGTTTTGTTGAATGCACCACGGTCTACTTCCTCTAGGATTTTCAGTTTTCTTTGCAGGTCTATGCCTGTCTGTTTCCTCTTGACCATGACTCCCGTCTTACTGCTTGCAACTACTTGATGTTTCTCGTACTGGCTACGTTTTAAAGAATAGAAAAACACATCTGAACACACAACTGAATTTGTTGGTTAAATACGTATAAGTTCATTGTTGACACTATGATCGCGATTGTCGAGCAATTGCACCCAAGTTTTAATTTTGATGTTACTCGTACTGGCTATGCTTTAAAGAATAGAAAAACACATTTGAACACATTGTTGATCTGAATCTGTTGGTTACAATACTGTATAAGTTGATTGTTGACAAGATGATAGAGATTGTTGAGCGATTTCTTACATACCTAACAGAGGAACAACAGAACAAAATTGTGAAAAACTTTGAAAGTTCGTGTTAAATTAGATCTAATGACGCAACGGACTAAAAAACAGTTCGTGGTAACCGAAATTCGCGTTAACCGATGAAACTTTCTATAAGATATTATACATCCCTGCCAGGACCAACATTTTGTTAGTCTTAGTAAGCAATTTGCATTGTTTTTTCACTTTCAATAGTGAGAACAACGACCTGGGTGACGGAGTGGTTAACACAGCGCGCTACGACCCAAGGGGTCCAGGTTTAGAATCCCGACCTGGGCATGGATTTTTCTTTGTGAGTGTCCCTTCATCAATTTCTTCATATCACTCATCCTCATCGTCGCTATTAGCCTAAAGTGGAACAAAAGTGACTTAACAACAAAAATCAAATCAAATTTAGATTTAGCTTTTCAATTTCCATCGATTTTCCTGATAGATTGGAACTATATTCATGAGGTTTGTTCCTCTTATTTTAGAGCAATATTTTTATGTAATGCAGGCTCTGCCAGGACTCGAACCCCGGTCTTCTGGCATACGGAACCCTTACTCTTGCAACATTTCTTATTCTCTTTTCATATTATTTTTCGTTTTCTTGTTTTCCCTTATTACCTTTCTGATTTTCAGCATGATATGGAAACGTTAATGTCTTTCCCAGGATTCGAACCCAAGAACCTTTGTCGTCGTAGCGTGCTGCATCTCCAGCGAAGTCGATGCCGCATGAACTTCCTAGACTACTCAGCTTTTACCTGATTTTTCGCTTCCCCCTGTTTTATCTGTGTGGAGTTGCATTGGGACATGTTATCTTTGAGAAATAATATAAGTATATGGCTACAGCCGGATTGCGCACACTTTTCCGATTTTATCAGTGGTATCTGATAAGCCGTTGACAAGCTGTCACAAATGTACAGGATTGCGCACAAAAAAATGAGGCGATGTTGTCAGATGTAAAATGTTCTCAAGCCGTTCTCACTTCTGTTGTGTTTGTTTGTGTGTGTGTGTGGACTTACACGTGTTTTTGCTGGAAGGGGAGCATTAGATAGGCATAGAGGATGAACCTGATTGGTGGACTAGAATGTAATGGTGGGTGTATCTCCGTATTTATACCGAAGGTCACGAACTTCGATTGACAGAAGTGTTTGTTGTGCAGTCATTACTCTAACCTAACCTAACTTTTGAGTTTGAGTAAATTGGTATGAAAATTGTATCTTGAAAACATCAATAGTGACTTACTGTATTATGTAAATTGGTATGAAAATTGTATCTTGACTTGCTACATTTACTGGTCAAATTATATTTTTTATTTAATCCTTAAGAGATTTACTATTTTATTCCTAATTTCTCTCCCTCTTCTTGTCTAAAGAAAAGAAACAGTTTTGTGCACAGACTTTAAAGCTATCAAAGTGGCAACGTTCGATCAAAATTTGTGCGCAAAACAGGTCAGTGAGATTTGTGCGCAATTCTGGATCTAAAATGTGCGCAATTTGGTTGCGGCGAAGTATATCGCATGAATGTAGTATACAGGGCCTCAGTGGGAGAGACTATGTACCGTCGACGTCATCAGTGTTTCAAGTGCAACATACAGAGGCAATTCCACCCAATAAAACAGCGGAAGCAAAAATTAGGTAGAACCAAGGTTGGTTTTGTAGCGGCTCGCTCCGGTATGCCAGAATACCGTACCATGTTCGAGTTCTGATCACCGGCCCCGTGGCGAAGAGGTTAGCACATCGCGCTACGACGTCAGGGGTCCCGGGTTCGAATCCCGCCCTGGGCATGGTTGTTTGTAAGGGTCCATTCATTAACGTCATCATATCACTCGTCCCCATTTTCGCAAATTAGCAAAAACTGGCACAAAAGCGAAGTAAAATAAAGCATATCAATCAATTAAGTCCTGATCGAGCCTGTATTTTTTCGTTAAAATATGTACTCTACGTCTCCTGTATGTGCCAAATACATGACCACACGATGAATATTATCTACGAAGCTTTAGGTAGCATACGTGAGGTTATAAAATGCCCAATACTCAAAACGCTGCACTATATATATATATATCGAATAACTTATTAGGTCAGCAACATAGTATTGTTTATTAACTTTCAATAGTGAAAATAGTACTTTCAGTCTTATCAAATACATTTTAGTTATTCGTTAGCAGCTGTATTAACCTTGACTTGTATTTATTTTCAGGTGAGTCTAGATGCAAAGAAGAAACTGGTTCCTAAGTTTCAAATACCTGGATATGTCGTCCCAGCTCAGCTTATATGCCACCTCTTCAGTGGATTAACACGTGATGAACCTAACCTTTGAGGTAAAGGTGTGTCAAATTAGAGCAATCAAAACACGGCACTCATTTGAATTAAGTCACGAAATTAATGGTAGGCAAGAAGCTGACTTAGTAGTCAGCCATCACTTTGCCTTTGACGTTCTTTATTTTAGGATTACTGGCCCAAAGGTGGGTGACCCCCTCCCCCTTGGGCACGTCACGGCCTATTGTGTCTTGTTTGCCAAGCAGCTTTGCACTTGGTGTACCGAAATGCATATTCTATTTTGACTTGCAAACGTCTCTTTCAAGAATAAAAACAACTTTAAACGTTGTTGGGGGGATTTCAGTTATAGAGTTTATGTTGTGACCTCTCACATAAAACTCTACTTTTTAGAATTTTGAAAACTGTAGAATCATTTATTACTTGGACTACATGGTATAATATGAAAATATAATCTGGTTCCTGTATCTTACACTCGATCTTTTCGATCTAGCGCAGTTTTACTTAGCTTATTCTCCTAAAATACTAATTGCACTTTATATTTGTTATTAACAACAAAAATAACAAGCTTTCTGCAATGGTGTGTCGGTTTGACCCCCACCTCCCCATCCTGACATCCATGATCTCTTGTGTGTGTCATAAGTAGGGAACGGAACTTTATGTGCTAAAAAACTCAGAAATATTTATTTTTTATGTGTCATAAATGTTGAAAATATGTGATAAAAACAGGAAAATATGTGACAAAAATAAAAACATTTGGTAACAAAAACAAACTATAACATGCATTTTAAACACCTGAAATTAGTTTCTATTTTTTGGAAGAGTTGCAGTGGATCACCATAGTTCTTTCCAAATTCTCCATTGTAAATCTGTGACGATTATCTCTAAAAAGCATCTTATATTGTGAGAAATATGGCTCCACGTCACAAGAAACAATTCTTGCATATTTGAAGCACGAAATGTCACTAACACTGAAGTTTTCCAAAGCTTCCTCTTCCTCTACTTCACTTCCTTCCAAAACACATGCAATTTGGCACAATGTTTGAAAACCTTGGTTTTTCCCCAAAAATTCTGTACATTTAGACATTTAGATCCAGTGAGTTCTTTCAGTTTCGTTTCTACTATACGGACTTCACCAATGGAAGCTGCCAAAGTGTTCGCGGACGATTCAAGCTTTCATATGGAATTAGAGAGAATGGACAGGTTTGTTGAAATGTATGCCAATTCGACTTTTAAGGAGGGCTCCATCAACAGTTCTTGCAGAATTCTTCTTTGTCGAGATCATTTACAACAGATACAATTTTTTTCAAAGTTCTGGGCATAACATCTGCATCGCGTAACTACAGGTGTAGGGGGAAAGGGAACCTCAGGACATTTTTGTTTAAAAATGTCTATTCTTCTAGGCGACTTGATAAAAACTTTCTTCCCATTTGAAACCAGTTTATCGACATTGGGATAAAGAGCTCTTATCTTTTCACATATTCTATGCAACGCATGCGCCACACATGTAACGTGCACCATTTTGGGGTAGCTAACGGCAAGACCACTGCATGTTAGCTGCAGCATCTGTCAAGAGAAGAACATTGTCAAATTTTATGTCTTCTGGCCACAATAGCTGCATTGCTTCATTAAAAAGCCTTGCTATCGTTACGTGTAGCCAGCCCAGCTACTTACAGCTATTTTCTCCCGATAGGATCGTAGGCGAGGTGCCAGAAGTCTGCCAGCGAGCGTTTTCAAAGACAAAACAAACCTAGCACTCTCGATATGAAAGAGGTGCGGGGAATAAACATTTTTCCTTGGAGGATTTCGAGGTAGATGAAGTCAACGAGCGATTTTATGTATTTAAAATGAAAATTCGCAAAATATGTATTTACATACGGAAAACTGGAAAATATGTGTTTTTATGTAAAATAAAATTTGCTGTGTTGACATATAAGGCTATGATCAGAATTTTGGCAAAAATGAGGGTCTCTATCTTATCGCAGAAAAAACATTTATTTACCTAAAGTTCCTTTCCCTAGTCATAAGCTCCATCTAGTTCGCAGCACTTTTTGACTCTCTCCGAGCTCGCGCGTATAGTTGATTACGCGGTGCAACACTGATTGGTCTACTTCATTGATTTGGTGACAAGTAGTGTATTTGGTGTCTGCACCGTTTGCTCTACGTTCTGGAGCGGTGTAACGTGTGGTGTATGATCACGTGGTGCGTGCTAACTTATCAAATGACAGTCTAAACTTGAATACCGCTATTCGTGTCCTTGGTTGAACGTCATTTTCTTGCACACGCCTGACACCGGGATACGCCTGCACTGCACCTAGTATGAAAAAGTTGAGCGAACTGGACGGGGCTACGGTAACGTTTTGTTTCCACGGGTCTTCCTCTTCGCACAACAGTTTTGCTACCTTGTGTTCTGACGTCAGATGAAGAATGCCTACGAGGTTAGGTTAGGTTCTATTAGCATAAATACAGTGAAAAATTCTTATTTAGGCTAAGATAACTAAACATAACAACTTAGGCATTTAGCCTAAAATGAAAAAGCCTTCTTCCGTGACGTCAGAACACAAGGTTGCTCAAGTGTTGTCCGATAAGTGAGACCCGTTCTCCACTGGCAGATCTTTTGCACTGTGACGTCACCAGTAATTCAAACGCAACCTGTTGCAACATCACTGGCCGGAGTAATTTCCACACGGCATATGAGGTCCTCTAGATAGTCTCAATATTGCTTATGCAGGAGACCAGGGTTTGTGTCCTTCTGGAATCTGTTAAATTTCTATAATAAACATAATGTACTTTTGCCCCACTTTGCGATTTTTGGACCGGGGGAGGGAAAGAGGTGTAACATAAAAACAAGCGTGAAGGGCCAAGTATGCCCTCAGCGGAGCTCTTGCCAGCAACGTCTTCATCTTTGGAGGCTATTGAAGAAAAAAAACATCACAGGTGTCAATGACATGATAAGTGTGACACACTGCAGATGAAGTTGAAGGCCATTTGTGCAGCCGCTGTACCAGCGAGAGTGACTGATCTCCGAGCCTCCTCTCTTTCTGCAGCGCCCAAGGCAACCAAAAGCACAAAGGGAACGCTGTGTGGTGCTGAGTGTTCAAGGTCGTGGATGGATGCAAGCGCGCAACTCATCACTGCGGAAAATGCTTCATACGCAGACGACGTATTGTGGATGCCCGGGTGGAAATTACAGGAAAATACACTCCAGGACATATTTATTCGCAATTCTCTTTTTTGCGGATCTCGCAATACGTAAAGGTCCCGCTAAAACCCTAACAGGATGCGAATAAATAGTAATTTCAGTCAAGCGTACGTCCAGCAAGAAAATAATCTGTGAAATTAAGAAGCTTTTGGATTTATTTTCAGCGTGTTTAAATTATTCGACGTCACATATTTTTGCCGTTAAGCTGGACTGTTATGCAAGAATGGAAAAATGAATTAACTGTAACCGCACAGATGGCGCTGAACTTGTGTCTGTCTCAGCAAACCATTTCTTCAAGAAATATATTTTGCTTGGAAGCAGCATGTAGGTACTAAATACACAATTTAGATCTCTTTTAGAATCTCTAAGAAAGCTTCTGTGTGGTGCTATAACTGTTGTATGGATATTTGTAATATTAATTTCTTGACATTGTACTACTACGTGTTTTCTATAAATATGTATAATACGGTTTATTATCCAACAGTCATAAGAATTGAATGTTTTCCCTTCGTTTGAACTATAAGCAAATTGGAAAACAATTTTTTGTTTTATTACATTGCTTCCTTGGACCCCAATGTACTCCCTGAGAAGAATCACCAAAAATGGGAGTTGAGGAACATACATAAATTTTGAAAAGTATGTCATTTTGGAAATTCGAAAAACAGCATTTAGGCGATAACGATGAACCCACAAATTATGCTGCTCGCGATATTTTACTAAACTCTATAAAAGAAAGCTACTATTATTATTAATAATAATAATAATAATAAATCGGAATAAAATTGGTTTAATTTTATTGTTTATTGACATTATTGTTGTGTTAGGACAATCATAACCATGATAATATTTATTCTTGTTATTTCTACTAGTAGCCAAGGAGAGGGCTAAGGGGGTTGAACAGGCCCGTACCCCCTCGAGACATGAAATATTTTGATTCAAACCTACAAAAATAACATGGATATATTTTTTTAAGATTTTGCAAGAATTTATTTTTTCTTCTTGTATAAATGAATGGGTTGTCTCTGGAGAGAGGCAGACTTTTAGTAATTTTAGTTTTATAACCATTTATGCGAAGCTACTAAATGTTACAATTTGGTCGGGACAGTTCACCATATTTACTCCCTGTTTTGACTTTTTTCGAACTGCAGTCTTGATGAGAAAATGTCGTCTTTTGTGGTTAGTTCACATTCAGACATGTTCTTCATTATAAGGATAATTCCATAGCGTTGGTGGTCACATTCAAGGTACGAATTCCCATGGCGGAAGGGGGATCTCCCACCTTCCCACCAACGATCTTGTTCTAATACAACTTTCCCCCATTAAAATTTTCCGAGGGTAAGAGTTTGTGTTTTAACAACAACGATAAGCAATTAGTTTGGACTTCACACATACTTTACTAAGAATAACATCATAAACACATACAAAGATGGAATAACAAAGAATGATGTCAGCCTGTGTGTGAATGTGGCATACATCTCTCTCTCTCTCTCTCTCTCTCTCTCTCTCTCTCTCTCTCTCTCTCTCTCTCTCTCTCTCTCTTTAGGGCTGGTAACAGAATGGGGTAAAAACAACGCACTTCTACAGATAAGATTTTAAAATTATATCAAATTCGATAAGTAAGAAATGGAGCCGTAGCTGCGAAGGTGGTTGTCATTGTCACCCTAGGCCCCTGGAACGCAGAAGTTAGACCGACCTGTCATTTCTCCTCCATTTCTCACCTTCTTTCGTCAGGAATAAAACATAGCACTTACATGTTAATTTAATAGAAAACTAATGTCTTCTTAAAGTTTCTCATTTTTTGTCCCTCCACCTAGTTATCTTCAATTTGCAATCGATTTTGCAGATGTGAACAATAACACACACTGCTTCAATGAAGATGGTGTGGAATGCACAACCGACTGTCCTTTTATTAGCCACATTTCTTGAATGCTAAGTTTTCTTTTCATCGGATTCAGGGGAAAAGAGTAGGTACATAAAATTTCTACAATGTCTAAGTATGCCAGCTACATCTAGGTAAGGGGGTGCAAATTCGGTGCAGGGGGTGCGAAAATCATTCTCTTCCTGGGCGCTGAAATCTCTAGCTACAACTCTGATAAGGAAATATTTCCTTTCAAGAAACCATTAATAGATTTACACCATTATAAAAACATAACACAATAAAGTATAAAAAATTAATTATCATTTTTAATAAAAAGCAATAATTAAATAATATCTAACACTTATTAAAAACATTTCACCTATCTTCTAATTTCTTGACATTTTGAACCAGTCGTTAAAGGAATTAATTTGCTAGTTTATAAATGTAGCAAATTAATTTGTTTATATATGTTTATAAATATAAATATATATAAATAAATACATTATTTAATAATTGACATATATTTCATGATAATTTTATATAGTGTACACACACACACACACCCACACACACACACACACACACACACACACACACACACACACACACATATATATATATATATATATATATATATATATCTTTATTTATTTAACCAAGGTATCGGGCTTGGCCCCCCCTCAAAAAAATCCTGCGTACGGGCCTGGGGCTGAAGCCCCCTCCCGAAATCCTACAAATATCTAATTTAGATGTTGTTTTTATTGTTAATAACAGAAATAAAGTTATATCCACAGTAAGAACTGCTTTACATCGGAAAAAGTTTAGTGTAACAGTTGGACTGAAAAGTTCGTAGGCTGACTCATAGATGGCGTTACTAGAATGAAATCCATGTGATTTTTACTTAGTACTAACCTTCAAAAGATACGTGTATAAATTTCACAGCTGCCGGATAATTAGTTCGTGAGATATAGCATTGTGAGTGAAGCAGCTTTTGTTATTGTGAAAAAATGGATAAAAACAGAATTTCGTGTGTTAATAAAGCATTGCTTTTTGGCCAAAAAAAATACTGTTGGAGCCAAGGCTTGGCTTGATAAACATTATTCGGACTCTGCACCAGGAAAATCAACCGTTGAGAAGTGGTTTGCTAAATTTAAACGAGGCGAAATGAGCATCGAAGACGATGCACGCAGTGGACGCCCCAAAGAGGCTGTTACTGACGAAAACATAAAAAAAGTCCACAAAATAATTTTAAATGATCGTAAAGTGAAGTTGATCGAGATAGCTGAGATTATTACATAGCGTTGTTGGAGCGTTTAAAGGATGAAATCACGAAAAAACGGCCCCATTTGAAGAAGAAAAAAGTGCTGTTTCATCAAGACAATGCACCGTGTCACAAATCAATGAAAACGATGGCAAAATTATATGAATTAGACTACGAATTGCTTCCCCATCCACCATATTCTCCAGATCTGGCCCCCAGTGACTTTTTCCTGTTTGCAGGCCTTAAAGGAATGTTCGCTGGAAAGAAATTTAGCACTGATGAAGAGGTAATCGCCGAAACTGAGGCCTATTTTGAGGATAAAGAGAAATCGTACTATAAAAATGGCATCGAAAAGTTGTATGACCGCTATAATCGTTGTATCGCCCTCGAAGGCAACTATATTGAATAATAAAATCGAATTTTGTCAAAAAAATATTTTTTACTATGTTAGCCTACGAACTTTTCAGCCCAACTGTTATAAGAGAGGAACCAGGCTATATTTTTATATTCTACCATTTAATCGAAAGAATAAATGGATCCACAGCTTCCAAAATTTATAGTTTTCTTTATGAAAGGTCACAGAATATAAACTTTATGAGTAAAATTTGCCACTACTATTAAAGCCTTTCTTTGAACGACTGTGTAAAAGTTAATAACAATACCTATGATTTTCAGTACACTAACTGTACAAAATATAAGAAAAATAATGGACAACAATTGGGTTGTGTTAGATATTCACTGATACGGGCCAGTCTCTTCATTTACGTAATTAATAACAATAAATTTGGATTGAAATTGGTATATTTTTAATAACTTATAATAGTTATTGTAAAATAACAATAATTATTATTTGCACTAATCAAGTTTTATGTATGGCCTCTACAAATATTTCTGGCGACGCCCGTGCTGATAAGGGATGAGCCCCACCCTCCCCGAAATAAAATCCTGGCTACGGGCCTGCCTGACACCCCTCTTCCTATAAATAATTGTGGCGACGCCCATGGCAAGATGAATTATTCAGTCAGTCATCCAAGTGCGACATGGTCTTGTGAAATTCTAGCTGTTCCTCGTCCTGGTACAGTCAATGTCCGAAATCTTGAATGTCTCGCCTCGCCAAGCGAAGGATTGTCAGGAGAATGCTCGCTGCCAATCGATCATGAGCGGATAGGAGAAAGCCATATACACGCGGAAGACAGTTTGCCGAAGGAGTTCTGAACGTTGAGTAACATAGCAAAGTGCGATCTGTATCTCGTAGCAGTTTCTTGCAACAGGTTGAAAGACGTTTCGTTGAGATTGCCCAACCCAGCAAGCAGCTACGTATTTAACAATGGCGTTTATTAAACAGCATCTGTGTGGTGTAAACCACAATTGCAACAACATTAGTAGAATGTTATCTCTGGACCGGTGGCGTATACCGAGTCCAAGATCTAGACTATGTCACGTGGTCCTAGGCTAAGAATAGAAATATGTTTACCAAACTCTTAAGAAATCAGGTTGCTAACTCATAAGAAATCAGGTTGCCAACTCATAGGAAATCAGGTTGCCAACTCAGAAAATCAGGTTGCCAACTCATAGGAAATCAGGTTGCCAAGTCATAGGAAATCAGGTTGCCAACTCATAGGAAATCTGGTTGCCAACTCATAGGAAATCAGGTTGCCAACTCATAGGAAATCAGGTTGCCAACTCAGGAAATCAGGTTGCCAACTCATAAGAAATCAGGTTGCCAACTCATAGGAAATCAGGTTGCCAACTCATAGGAAAACAGGTTTGCCAACTCATAGGAAATCAGGTTGCCAACTCATAGGAAATCAGGTTGCCAACTCATAAGAAATCAGATTGTCAACTCATAAGAAATCAGGTTTGCCAACTCATAGGAAATCAGGTTGCCAACTCAGGAAATAAGGTTGCCAACTCATAGGAAATCCGGTTGCCAACTCATAGAAAATCAGGTTGCTATCTCACAATAAATCAGGTTGCCAACTCCAGAAACACCATCACCATTTCACTGATATGAATAATTTTATTTACAATTATTTAACGATTTTCCTCCTGTATTTTATTCTATAGACTTCAGGCTTCGCAGATAGCTTAGATAGCCTAGAATATATGCTCCTGCCCTGGACCATGGATCTGTGTCGCCAACAGAATGGGGAACAAGACATTTGGGGACACTGGTTCTTCCTACTGTCCTTCATGCCATAGTGTATGCTGAAGTTACTTGAGAAAGTATAAAACATGAAATAAATGTTATTGTTTTCTTTTCTCGCATTCTTCCGTATCTCTTTCTCTTATCATCCTCATTTCTCTTTTCCCCCTTCCTTTGGATTCTTTTCCTCTATGTCCTCTTCTTCCTTCTCTCTCTCACTTTCTATTTGAGCATTCTCTTCATCTTTGTAGCTATGTATGTTTTTTTTAATTTGGTTACTGCAATAAAATTAAACCAAATATTTATTACAATTTAATTGATTGATTGATTGAGTTGGTGTTGCACAGTAAGGCTAATCGGGACTGGACCTACAGTTTAAAGTGGGATCCGAACCACTATGTGCCTCCACCGGGTATAGAACACGGGACCCCTTGTTTACAAGGCGACGACGCCACAACTGCGCCATCGAGGAGGCTTCTTACAATTGAAAAGAGAGAAAAAAAATGGATTGCTCTTGTCCAGGCTAGTAGAAAACATATGTTGTTGATGTAATAATCCTTCGGGTTTGGGAATGCCAGAGGATGTTAGTTTCAGGAAGAAAATGCATCTGCAGCACAATCCAATTAAACAGAAGGATGGAACCTTTGAAAATTTATTTAACCGAGGCACTGAGTACCACAGAGATTTCCTACTGGTCTTTGCTTTAGTTTCCTATAAACATTTGTATATACGAGGCTTGGAAATTTAATAGTGGCAACACTGCTTTATATACGGCGGTCTAAAGTTGTGTAGTTAGAACCCCACTAATGTGAAGTTCTGGCGATTCTTGCCGTACCTCCAGGACAAACCGTCGACGCCCAAAATTACTATTTATTTTTGGAACATGACGCGTTGCGAAAGAAGAGGATACACTTTCTGCTGAATCCTCTCATCATTTTGCAGGACAATGCTCGGGCGCATGTAACGCAACCTGTGGCTGATTTGTTAGCTCGATGTGGCTGGCAGATGATCTACCAGCCAGCCCCTGTGACTTTCATTTGCTCCATAAGATGAAGCTTTCGAATTGTTCCAGATTCTTCAGGCAATAGACAGCAGATCCATTCAAACTATCAACAGAACAGGCACTGCTACAGAAATACTACTACTTCCACACCGCTGGCAACGGTTGTAGAGGGAGATTATTTCCTTAACATCTTTGGCTGTTATGCATTTGAACCATCGGAACGAGTCACTCTCGAAGCAGCCAATCAACGAAGCGAGCCGCTGACGTCATCTCAACACAGAACCTATCGCTAAGCTCCCTGCTCAGGCTCTACACGCCCACTAGGCTCGCTAGTTCGCTGGAGATGTTCCTAAAGTAATTCGACTCTACACAATGCTGGTGACTACATCGAAGGGCTGTAAAAGTTTCACAGAGGTATCTCTTTTGTATCATTTGAGAATAAATAGTTTCCACTATTAAATTTCCAACCCACGTTCTTAATGCTCCCTTCTTCAAGCAATATATTCTTCTTTCTTTTCCTCTTCTTCTTCTCTTCTTCTCCATTCCCTTTTGCCGTTAAGCGTCAGGTTGTTCTATCCTATTCCTGTATGCCATTCGGTCCAAGGCTAGTTTTCATTATTTTAAGGCGGATTTCTAATTGGGTGATATAGTGGTAGAGCGTTTGACTGCCACGCGGGATACACGGGTTCGATTCTCGGGCTTTGTCTTCTCATAAAGAGGCTCTGGGGTTCGCTCACCTAATCTCAAATCAATGGATACCTGGAGGCAACCCTGAGAGGTAAAGGCTGTCGGAGCGTAGTGCTGATCACATAACCTTCAAAATGACCCCTACAACCCCTAAATGTGACTTCATGGCATGGTGCTGTATGCACGGGGAACTTTACCTTTCCTTTTAGTTTAGTAAGCGGTATCGAAACGTTTGTCGTAAGTTCACTTTATGCTAGGAGCGGGGAGACACGGAAAAATCCGGCAACAGAACTTCTGTCGTCTGCTTCTATTGAAATCAAATGGTGTAATGCTTACTACAGGGGAACTTGCGGAAACGAAGCACGGAATTTCCGGCTGGAAGTCTGCAGGTTATCTTAACGCCCATTAAGACACCGGAAGCGAAAGTGTGACGTTCTGTTGCCGCTTTTCCGAACCCCTGTGCAATGTGCTTCCAACGGGGATGGAACCTGGAACCCTATGATTACAAGGCGACAACATAACCACTACGCAATCGGGGATGGTCCAACCAGCGGTTACATCTCATCAAGGTTGTGTCTCCCCCAGGAGATGTCGCCTCATTCGACTCGCAACCATGCATTATTCAGCGCCCTCTTCCTCTAATGCCATCAGAGTTCTTTTTTTTTTTTTCTCTTTAACCGTGCCATAAATATCGCTGAACTGCCAATTTTCCACCAGTCACTCCAAGATAAGGAAAACGAATATGTTTTAAGTCCCCCTCCAATGTCCTCGACCAATCGCCATCTCCTATCTACCGAGCAGATTTGTATCGAGGGACATTGAAATGGCTGTCACATTGTACCAGAGAAGTGACCTTGTGTTGAAGTTAGTTGATGCCACGCCCAATCGCTCGAAATGACCTTCCGCTGGGATCGGATTCCAAAAAACAACTGCGCATCTCGGGGTATTTTGGTATGCACTGTTCCACTGTACAGGCATGTTCAAAGATATGTGTACCAAAATTGCCAATGGGTCTGGTCAAAGCAAACTATTGTAGGTGGCAGCACCCCTGTTGTGTCCCCACGCTTTTGATGGGCAATTGTTCTCCCATTTAAATACAGGGGGAACTTGAAGCCGAACGTGCTGCTATTAGATTAAATTGCAAGTTTAATTTCATCTTAATCTCAGAAATTAGGTCTGAACATGATGGTTGAATAATCAGTGCTGTTAAACTAAGATTTTTGAGGAGACGATCTTGAACAAAAGAAAATATATCGAAACGCAAAAGAGCCTTAAAATTTGCACAGCATTTGTTTACGTCACTTGCAATTTTTACAATTTAAGTGCTTTAATGTTGTGAACCCGGAAAAGAATAATACATAATAATTCCGCGCGACTGTACTTTTATTTTTATAGTTGTTATTAATAACCGATTCTTTTTGTTTTTACGTGATATCATACTTTTCCGCATGACTAGTAAATATGGTCATCTGATTTATATATACACATTTATCGAGAAGTATAGTTATTACAAACCTCTAGGGCTTTCTAATTTACAGGAATTCTAATTTTCAAATTGTTGTTCCCATAAAAAAAAGGACGACAATACGAGGGGGGAAATGTCTGTTTAATACAATGAAAACATACGTTAATATTAAGTTATCGGACAGGGCATAGTGTCATAGTGTATAATAATAAATATCATGAGTTTACGCACTTAATACGCACTCGTATATACATTTTATCTTTATAATTTTGGGAGTTTCTCAGATTCCTACTCTCGCCGTTGAATTACACATACGCGCAACCAGAAAAACATAAAGCGTAGTGAACAAATCTATTTTTTTTTTGTATTATCAACCCGTGGCGGTTACGGACGACCCAAATAAGTCATTGTGCATAAACATACTATATTTAGCCCGCTTGAGCTACCCTGCCGTATATTAATTCTTAGGCGCATGAGAATTGTTATTTTCGGAAACTTATGACTTGCTACATAATCTTAAAGCTTTACTAAACACATTTTTATTATCGATTTACACGAGAAATCCTTACCTTCGTTGAATATAACGTTTGAATAGCCATCCCATCGCGCTCCAGTGTAAAGCTTAGGGCAACCAAATGACGAACGAAATTCTTTAGGAACTCAACAGGGGTGGCGCCGCCACCGGAAAAGTTTGGCAATGAACAGCCTGAATGAAACCAATCGGTCAAGTTTGGACTGATCTTGGCAAAGATAAGGACAGATGGGAAGCATTTATACCTGCTGCTATAAACCTTCAGGTTTAGGAATGCCAGAGATCTAGTTGGCTAACTAACTAACTAACTAACTCTGTAGCCTTCTTAAACCCGAAGGTTCATGACTGCAGCAAACAAGTCTTTCATCTGTCCCTATCCTGGGCAAGATCAATCGAATCTTTTTCATCCTTTAGGTCCATCTCAACGTTGCCCCTCCAGGCCTCCCCGATGGCGCAGTGGTAGCGTCCTCGCCTTGTAATCAAGGGTTCGATACCCGGTGGAGGCACATAGTGGTTCCATTCCACTTTAAACTGTAGGTCCAGTCCCGATTAGCCTAACTGTGCATAAAGTGGACTTAAAACACCATATCAAACGTTGCCCCTCCATCTTCGTCTTGACCTTCCTACTGGTCTCTTACCATCAGGTTTCCCAACAAGATTCCTGTAAATTCTTATTTCCTCTCCCATTCGTGCCACATGACCTGCTCACCTACGTCTTCTTGATTTAATTATTCTAATAATATCTGGAGATGAATACAAATTATGTAGTTCTAAATTATGTAACCTTCTCCAATCACCTGTCTCCTCATCCCATTTAGGTCCAAATATTTGTTCTAAGAATTTTATTTTCAAATCTAATTGACTAGTTATCAAATTAATGCCTTACTTTTTATAAGCTAAAAGACCATGTCTGCTACAGGATTTAAAGTGTTCTTACCGAAATAGATCATGCAACAAGTCCCATGGTGGAAGCTGGTTACTGTAACAAGAATAACTTACAAGGAATTACCCAACACCGACTCTCACCATCAAATTACTACCGTCCACTAATGGCACGACCTTAAATCGCCAGAACTCATGTTAATTACAGTTCTCTTTCTGCGGTTGTACTCTTTCACTCCCCTCCCCCTCTCCTCCTGTAGTACATTTTGAACTTGGCTCGCGGGGTTGTATGTGTGAAGAAATCACGAAGAGGGCGCCGTCACGATTGCCACGATGTTCGTTTGTTCTCTGGCTAATGGCTTGTTTATACGTCCACGGCTGTAATCTTCGATTGACTTGGCAACGCTGCATTCCGGCCTCTGGAAACGTCACGAAGCATTCGAGATTGGGAGATTGGAGCAAGGGTCCTTCTCGAAGGGAAAGAAGCACTGGCTTCGATCGAAGGTGGTTGAAGCACACGTCGTCATTGTTTAATTTGCCGAAGCTACTCAGCTGTGGTTCTTTCTGGGGTAAAGACAACACGCGATCGGCTCTAACTTGTCCGTTGTCTAAAGGTCACTTTATGCTCAGTCTGATTGGGTTTAAAAAGTAGTATCAGAACGAACGTACGATGTGCCTCCACCGGAGATCGATCCAGGGACGCCTTGATTACAAGGAAACAGCGCCACCTCTGTGTGGTTATTTATTTATTTCGTCTTGTTTTTACATGGCGAAGTTGAGCTGTGCAGCCCTTTTCTTCAACTTGACCATATTTACACAATTTTTGAATATGGAAGTGAGAACTCTTCATGGAAATATTAAAAAAAAGGAAACAAAATAAAGATTAAAAAGGAATAGAGAAAGATTACACATAAGAAGAGGAATCAAACCTATACACGGGCACACACACACATTCTCGCCCTTACACATACACGCACGTACAAGAAAATACATAAATAGGGTTAGTATTTTTATGACAGCATATTTTTTTTTGTTAAGTGTGATGTGTTCCCTAAATATATAGAAATTCATATTGTGAAGAAACTAATTGAGTTAAGGTGCTTCTTAAGGGCATATTTTGGCATATTTGGCCATTGCTACGTGATAAAGCATATTTTGATGGATTTTCGGTCATATTCAGCATATTTGGTTAGCACATCGCGCTGCGACGCCAAGGGTCCCGGGTTCGAATCCCGGTCGGGCTTGGTTGTTTCTGAATGTCCATTCATAAATTTCATCATTTCATCACTCATCCCCATCTTCGCAAATTAGCCAAGAGGCACAAAACGCGAAGTAAAATAAACTAAATCAATCAATATTCAGCATATTTTCGCTTCTTCAAGAAATATACAGTCATTTTCCAAGTGGATTCGATCCTACTCCCATGTTCACTCGAGGTTTTTATTTTTTCTTGGACTGCAGCAAAATCTTTTCCATTTTTAATTGAAAATTTACAGAAAGTATTCATTGCGCATTTCAACTCATCAGGGCCCATCAAGTGAACTAAAAATAGTATGTATATGAAAATATTTCAGCATCAGTTAGATATTGATGTTCGAAACAGTCTAGTTATAGGGGCATATTTTTAGGTCATAAGAGCATATTTTATTGCATATTTTAGGTCATAAAAATACTACCCCTATACATAACATTAAGCTTAAACATAGTCCAAAACGATGTACATTAACAATAGCACAGCGTGCTACGCCAGGCATTCTGGGTTCGAATCTACGCGTGGGTGTTCGTGAGTGTCCCTTCATCAATTTCATTGTATCATGACTCATCCTCATGTCCGCGATTAGCCAAAAGTTGAAGAAAAGCGAAGTAAAATTAACGAAATCAACCAACAAGGAAACAGCGTTGCCACTACACCAACGGGGAGTCTAATTACAGTAACGATAAGTTGATAGGAACTGGACCTACAGTTCAAAGTGGGATTCGAACCAGTGAAGAACCTCTGCCATAGCGCAGTGGTAACGCTTGAAGCAAAGGTTCTCCAGTTCAATTCTCACTGAGAACGTGTCAGTGCTTATACTCCACTTCAAACTGTAGATCAAGTCCGAATTTGCCACTCAGTGTACAGAACTGACCTTGCCAGGGTGTTTTCTGAACTATTGAAATATCTCCACACTGTCTAACCCTGCATCTGCATGGTGTCAAGACAAGATTTAAATAACAACAGAAAAGGAAGAGAGTTTTTTTTTTGCACAGGATTCGAACCCAAGTCTCCTGGCATATAAGCGTAAAGTAGGGAGAAATGCAGGGCAATAGTAGTTAATCAAACAGAAGATTTATTTTTAGTGAATTTAATGCATTCTTAAAGTATTAATTTATTTATTTATTTGTATCTTATTTATTTGTGGCAGAGATTAAGGCTCATGCCTTTTCTTACACTCAACCACATACAAAAGTACATAATATAGAACATATTCATAAATTGATTCATATATAAACATTGCAAATAACGATCACACATATATCTTTCATGTCAAACCAACAGCGGTAAAAATATGTAGAATTCAATCAAATGCATAAAACATATATATATATATATATATACATGTACACACACTCATACATAGGTTTATATACATAACAGGCCACTACAAAAAAAAAAACACTCCATGAAACTTTCTCTTAATCTTCTTTTGAAGATACCTATGGAAATTGATTTTCTCATTTCATGTGAAACTGCATTCCAGTCTCTAACCACTGATACAGTAAAAGAGTTACTAAAGAATTCAGTTTTGTGAGTTTTAATTGTTAGAAGATTGGAATTTTGGTATCTTGTGTGTGGTAACTCTGGGTTTCCTAAGGCAAGCAATCTGTCTGTGAGATATAAAGTATAAATATAATGGCCAAATGAACAATAACATAAACAAACACATGTAGAAAGCGCCCACAAATGATTTCCTTAGAAATTTCCCTTTCGATGTGGTTGCGTCACTTCTGGAAGTGTTTACAAACTTTAGATGGAGCTATTTCAAGGTGGAATTGTCAGTTCAAAGGCTATTCACTGAATTAATGTTCGTTTGTGATGTCTCAAAGGCTTCCTCACAATTTTTTTCAAATCATCTGAACGGTGTCTAGTAGAGAATCCTTCTAACTTACTGCCAAGCTCTGTGATGGAGTGGTTAGAGTAGCTCCCTTTGGAAATAAAGAGAGTGAAAGGGGCAAGTCCTTACGTTTGTTCAATTCAACTTCATCACTTCGCCATTATTTTCTGTCGTAGCGATTAACCCACAGATGCAGAAAAGTGACGCAAAGAAAAAAGTAAAGTGCTCCCCTGTGCTTTGCACCATGCCATGAAGGCGTATAGGGGGTGTGGAGTTAGGGCCCCACACTTTTTCGACACGGCCGAAGGTGGGGGTGATGTGATGAGCACCAGGCCTCTGACAGCCCAGAGTTTCCTCCAGGTACACACTTTATACGACGTTGGGTGGGCGCCGGAGCCGCTTGAACAGGTGGAAAAAATACTGGTTCTCCCCCGCTGGGAGTCAGACTAGAAAAGTGACGGGAAATAGTACAAAATACCCTGTGCATGGACCTCCTTGATGGTTTAGAGGTAACGCCGTCAACTTGTTCTCAAAGTGCCCCGGCTTCGATAACCAGCGGAGACATATTGCACGGTGGTTCTAATCCCACTTGAAACTGTAGGACCAGTCCTGATTAGCCTATCTGAGCATGAAGTGGACTTAAGCAAATACGCATAAAGAAACTTGCTCAGATTTTGAATAGGCAAAGAGGTGGTGTCAAGAGAATGAAATATATTGTGCCGATGCACTGCAACAGACGGATCTTTCGAATTCACAAAGAGAAAAAGACGAACCTGGTACAAATCGTGATTGTGGAGATACGCAAGGATATCGGCCCTGTTGGAATTATATCTTCCATTTAGACCCTATAATTCTGTGCATAAATAATACCTCCACCGCGTTTTAGCTTTATTAATGTTAAATTTGTTGTTGAAAGTGTGGAATATGTTCTTCTGCGAGGACATGAGAATTTTATCTAGGGTTGCCGTTCTACACTCCTCCTGAAATCTCAAGTGTAATATCGAAGAATATCATGCTCTTATGGTAAATATTGGTTGCTTATTTACTAGAAACACTAGCGTCTATTTCTACTTGGATAATCGCGACGATGAGGATGAATGATTTGATAAATGGTGACTGACAAAGGTACGAACTGTTGTATTACCATGTCCATTCCACCACATCAGATGGATCGAGTTGTTGAACTAACTTTGCCCTTCTGATCTGAGAGGGGGTCTGTTGAGAAAATCAACATTTTCAAATAAAAGCAGTGAAAAACTCGGAAAAACCCAGAGTGGTAAACCTTAGAATCCCTCCCAATTGTCATTTTTGATAGTCGAAAGTTCGAAATACCGTGCTGTGTAGTTTCCCTCCTGAAAAATCCTGCGTATGCCTCGTGCTGCTCCTTTTGGACGTTTCTCGTCATTACTCTCATGGGGCAAATAGCCTATGTGCTGACGTCCATTATAAATCTTCATCATTCATTAAAGAACTTAGCACAACGTACCTGGTGCAATTTAGGAATGCGATTGGTATTCTGACCACGCCTTTTGGTCGTGACCGGCGTACACCGAAACAGTGGAGTTGCATTAGAACCACACACACACACACACACACACAGAAATCCACACCTTGCCATGTGAGGTTTTGTTTTGTCTTTCTTTTACAGAATGACGATCCATCTTAGAGAAGAGGAAAGGCAAAAGTATTGTTTAAAGAAAAAGCCGAAAAAAACAAGAGGGTAGGAGAAGAGAGTTGTTTATAATCACTTTCGACAGGAGTTGTTTATCCTTCGCATTCCCACCAGCTGAACAGAAGCGTTTTTCTTCCAAGTGTCGCGTTTGTGTGCAAGGGACCATAATTCGAATGAAACGGCGTACCACAGCCTCGGATTCCTGCCCGCAGAAGCACCTAATAAGCGGTTTCCAAAAGAAACAATGGGGGTAGGCGGGCGGAGCATGGACGTAAGATTCCTGTCGTAGTTGGAATTTTCGAAAACTGAAACCATTAATGCAACTCGATTTGAGCGCTCCTCCTGTCATCCTTACCAATCTCCAGTCCATATACGTGAGGGGGACCACAAAAGCACGTGCATGTTCTTAAGCAGTGTTGCCATAACACCACTTGTTTCATTGATCGCACGAGGAACAGAGTTGGCAACGGCGCAGCTCCGTTTTTTAATGGTTGTTTACCTGACGTGCACGTTTTCGCACCAGCCTCTAACACTGAAACAAGCTCTTGGACGGATCTTGAAGCGTTACACGTCCAGCGAAGACCATCTTCATGCTTCTATCGCGCACCTGGATGGCAACCCTTCGACGATCTGACCTTTGTCAGTCGCCCACGTCGAGAGAAGATATTCAGTGTGCTGCAGGGCCCATGGAAATCGCCCACGTGTCTGGGGCGATGATTCTTCAGGGACGAAGCGTCGTCTGCTAAGCTCTGCGCTTCACGAGAACATTTCTTCTTCATCCTTCTTGCTACCTGCCTCCAGGGGGTTTTCTACCTTAGCGCGCCCCCTCTTCCCATACCGTGGCTCCGAATCGTTAGCTGCCAAGCCCACAGTCTGTTGAGACCCACGCTATGCGAAGAGCTCGTTCGTTTCTTTGTGGCAGTGAAACAAAAAACAACAAGTGACTTCCAGCAGGAGTTTTTCTGGAAATCTCGGTGCACCAGGGACTGCAAGTGAGCGTTTTCTTTTTTGGTTTTATTCCTAGTGCGAGACGGCAAGTGAAAGTACTGTTGTGATAACACATGGCGCGTTCCTGAGGCAAAAGTGCGTTCTGGACTAACCAAAGACATCGACCACACCGTGCAGATTCCCGCCACAAAATGACTCTTCCCGCGAACTGGTCTTTCTCAGATCGAGAGGGCGGTTTTTCGTAAGCGAGTGAAAAAAACAGGTTTTTACTTTGCAGTCAGCTGAGAAGGTGGAGGGGAGGGGGAAATATTCAGAAACAAAGCAACACATCTGGTCTGGACTGGCAAGTTTCAACCGAGCACATCTTTTTTTAAACCCAACAGGTAGAACCGGAGAGAATGACCAGCCAGAACAACACGCCGTCATCTAGCCCCACTTCCACGTCCTTGCTGGGGGTCGCTACAATGGAAACAGTTATCCGGGCGCCGGGGGAGGGGGAACCAGAGGGGAAGGGGGGAGCGAACGAGGAAAGCCTTGGCATTGAGGGACCGGGCAATACCAGTTTTTCGGGTTTCACAGAACCTCCCATCTCAAGCAACGCCGACAATGGAGGAAGCAGCCCAATAAGGGTGATAGTGAATTCGACTTCCGAATTAGTGGTTCCGAAGGACGCCATTACGACCACCATAGTGGCACACGTGGAGGAGGGGCCAACCACCGTCCTCGTCATGCCTGCTACTGAGATTGACAAAAATGGGACCACAATCATTGGCCTCAGGTGAGTATCATGCTTGTGTTGTTCTTGCCTGATCTTACCTCAGGGAACGCCCCTGGTTTAACTTGCATGCCCAACTTTAGAAATGTGGTGTTGTCAGAGGCGGCGGTAAGGGTGGGCCATAGGGGGGCACAGCCCACTTGTCAAGATATAATGGTAAAATTCCATGACAAGAATGACTAAAACAACTTCTTGTTTGGATCACGTAACAGCAATGTAAAGATTTTACATTGAAGATGTTGGCCCATCCAAAATCTCTCACAGTCATCCAGTCTGCCACCGCTACTGGGTGTTGCCACAATGTATTCTCAGTTGTTATGATAGTTTTCAATTCCTTTACCCCATAAGCCAAATAAATACATTTACGAATCTTACCTGGTTGAAACAAAACGAAATTATGCACAACAAGAATCCTGAAAGAAATGTCTATTCAATTGCGCCCGCCTTGTTTGAATACATTTGAATTGGAATTTTTGGGTGCTATTTTGCACCCGTCACGTTATACGGGGTCAAGCCCCTTACCTTACCTAAATTAACCGTAATGTCATTAACTAAAATATTAAAACATTCTGACTTTGGTTAAAACCTGAGGCTCTAAAGGGGCATTCAGCACACTTAAGGACAAGACACAGGCGCCAGAGCCTCGTTAGTCTGCAAAATGTAGTCCAGGGAAGTGAGGTTGACAATTGGGTGTCCTGTATGGAAAGATTACCCCGCGTCCGACTTGTTGATGGACGCGGCGATGATATTGAATGATGATCACACATCCTTACCGGCTTCCAAGGCGACGTAGTTAGCTTATACCACTACGAAGGCAGAGGTACCAGGTTTGAATGCTGGTATCATCCGGTTCATCATTTATCCTCATCCTAAACATTAATCCAAGAGATATAAGAGTGTTGTGAATAACCGTAAAAGGAATGAATGACTCCTTGTCCGTTGCGGGAATCGAACCCGGAACAACCAGTGGTAAGATTTTGAGTCGACCACTCGACGCACCTTGCCATCGAGGCATTCGAAGCGTTCTGCTGTAGTGTTTGTTCTTCCCATTAGCAAGAACGTGGGTTCCGCCTGAAATAACCTAAGTCTGTCCCATTTGAACCATTCCTTTAACCCATATATGCTTGTGGTTCCTTCAGGACGTCTGACAGCAATGTAGGAGTCCCGGATTCGATTCAAGGTGTGGCTGATCTCAGAGGGGTCTGCTTAAAGAGGGTCTGGGGTTCACCCAGCCTTTCATAAAACGGTTCAAACGGGAGCGTGGTGCTCGCCACATAACCTCCACAATAGTCGTAAATTTGTGTAGCACTATCTCCACACCACCCTATGGTATGGTGCAGGATGTAGCTGTTATATTCAGGTGCGAGGGATGTGCTTTATTTATATTTGTATTATTGTCTCGCCGATCAAGCGATCCCGGGTTCGATATCCGGTGGAAGAACATAGTGGTTCGGATCCCACTTTAAAACTGTAGGTCCAGTCCCTATTAGCCTATCTGTGCATAAAGTGGACTTGTAAACTCAAACTTATATATGTATATGCTAATAGAACCATAAGGCAATAATTAATACTTATCCCCTGCCTGTACTATATTGCAGAAGCTTGCTAAAAGCGGGAGAAGAGATCGAAATAAGCAGCTATAATTTACCCACAGTTCCTGCAGACGTAGAACTTGAATTATACCTTACTTTAATATCTTTTAATTTAATTTTCCTCTTTAGATTTCTGCATCGTGATAATAAGTACGTACACTTAGTACTCCGGCAGCATATTTGCAGATGATACAATTAAACCTACAAGTGTATCAATATACGCTGTATAAAAACACGCCTTATTACTAACTTCATTGTCTGTACAGGCCCTCAAAATCCGACATATACGTACGGTAATACCGGATACTGTCATTGCGAGGTTTTTCGAAGACCGTGGACATTTCAAGCCCACACAAAATGCCAGTTCACCTGAGTAAACAAAGGGACAAAGATCAAGAAACCCACAACTCCAAGCGCGAAGCACAGGTATCCTTTCCCTCTCCCCACCTCAGCCACAAGCGAACGGGACGAACACCAGACTTGGCAACACTGCGCCCTTCTCCCCACGGGGTGAGTGGTGACATCACGCTATTTGGATATCGCAGCGCCATCTGCAAGGGGAGGTTGCACGTCCGAATGCAGCTAATCGACATTCCAGTGTAATCCCACAAGTGCAGATTGCTGGGAGAGGGGCGGTAGGGCACATGCGGAATAAGAGTGCGAATGTTGGTTTGTTTAGAAGCGATTGTATTAGACCAGACTTGTTAAAGGTTCAGGAATCCATAAATTCTTTCTCGCACAATTTTAATTCGGTGCAAGTTGCGTAAAGAAAAAGGGCCGTATTTAAATTGATCCGGAGAAAAGGTTCCTGGACCGAATTGAAATACTTTACAGATAAAATGGTTCTTCACGGTCCAGAACCCATTTACGCTTGCTGATTTTCTCTCCTGGACCGGAATTGAAAGAAAGTTCTCAGTTTACATTTGTTTTTAAAGATATTGTTGTAATTCTGCTAAAAGTGGAAACATATTAAGGATTTTCCTATGCATTTGGAAGACATGTGCATTACTAAGGGTCGACTATTGTAATATTCCTCATTACGAAGAATGAGATGAATGATTCATTACCCGTATGTCTCCATCCAGTGGCGTTTTCGCCCCTTTTGCCACCGCACTATGCTAAATCTTATCTACAAAGGAAAATATACTGTCTTTGCCCCCTAGTTTTGGCACCCCCCTCCGGTTTTGGGACCCAATCACCGCCACTGTCCATCTATTTCATTAATTCTAGGGTGTTCGGGAAAAAACTCTAAAGTCAAAAAAGGCAATTTTAAGGCATGTAGTTTTCTATGTTTATTCTTTTAATAGTAAACAATGTAGACATGATACATGTTGGATCACTTTTAAGAATCTTTGCACGTGCCCAATATAATATTATGCTCATAATATGCTCTGGGATTGATTCACTAAGACTTAACAAAAAAGCAACGAAAATCTAAAGTTTGTGACTTCCCGAACACCATAATTCATCATTTATCCTTTCTCGTTCTTACTGTATTCCTATTTTTCTTTCATCTATCTTTCCTTGTTTATTTTTATCTTCTTCTGTTTCTCTCTTGTTTCTTTCTTCCTCTTTGTGTGTAATGTATTTACTCACTCTCGTACGTTCTTCTGTTTAGAGAGAGAGAATCGATTCTGAAATTTTCCCATATTAGGGCCTTGCCCCACCCACCCCTGGCGCCGTCATCGCCGATCTTCCAGGCTACCACCAGTGATGTGCGTCTACGCGTAAACAACGATAGTCTACTGTAGATTATTTTATACACGTAGATTGCGAAAGGTGATAACTTAGCGAACTTGGCGCCGTGAAATTAGAAGAAAATTATACTGCGTATCAGTTGCTGATGTATGAGAAAAAATGTTCATACTCTTTCTTCCAAATATGAACAATTTCTCACCTAGGAAGAAACCTAATATAGAAATAATTCTAGTGTTTTATGGGGGAAAGACCACTCTTGCCTCACCACTGCCATCTGTTGTTGTTTCTTGCATACTATTTATCTTCTTCCATAGTTGATAATAGAAGAGAAGAGAAATTTTGTTGTAAATAGGATTTTTTTCATTTCGTTAGGAACCAATATAGTTGAAAATTTCACTTTCATTTCATAAAAGCCTTGAAAATTAATTTTAATGCACTTTTGATTGTCTACGTAGTCTATGTAAACTACAACTCAATGTAATCTACGCGTAGATTACGTGTAGACAACGCATGTAGACGTAAACTTAATAGTCTACGGCACATCACTGGCTACCACCTTTGAAGCACGGGGGGAAAAGGAATTAGGTGAACGACCTCGATGCAGATAGTGGAAACGATGAGAATGAGTGTAGCCACTATCTCTAAGTGGGTGGGAACTGGCCACATTGCCTGTCAGCAAAACAAGCCTGACCACATGTAACGAATACGTTCGGTTTCGTAAGAATCAGGGGAAGGCTAAGCGAAGAACCTTGCAATGCCGTTCGGTCACTCACTTCTCTAGATTACGCAACTATCCCCCCCCCCCCAATTGACCGATTGAGTGCTCATTGATCTATAAATAAAAGGGGCCTCAGGGGGGGAGTTTACCTGGTTGCTCGATTTTTCGAGGGACTGCTTTGCCGAATTGACCCAGTTAACAGTTAGTTTCGTTGCACACTGTTACTTTCCCGTTTCGAAAGAATCCCTCGTATTGTGTCTCAACTTGGTAGTGACGAAGACTAATTCTGCGCGGGCACTAGACAGAAATTATTCTACCAGCGTCATCAGCGAGAGACCCTCTTTGATAGGGGAAAGAGGTGGGGCAACGTCAAGACATGGACAAGTAGAAACACACACATTTTCTTTAAAAAATACACGCGTAATAATAGTTATTCATGCATTATTATATGAGTATACTTAATTTATTGTACTTTCATGCGATATCAAAGTACTGACTGAATTTTATCTTATGAAAAAACCGCGCAAATGTGTAAGAAACATTTGCAAATGAAAGGGGCACAATTAAATTATATTTTCTTTATTTTATTAAATACCCGTCAATAAACTAAAGGAAATATATAATACAATTAAATTGTGGATAAATCTATGTCTTAGTATAGTGGAATTATGATTGATTGATTCTATTTATTTTACTTCGCTTTACTGCCATCTGTTGGGTAATTGGCGAGATAAGGATGAGTGATATGAAATTCAGGCCAGGTTAAATTTCGAACATGAGACCCCTGGTGTCACTTTGCATTATTAAATGTGTAAATCAATAAAATTGTGTACAAACCTATGTTTTATCCAGTGGACTTATGTAATACTTACTACATTAATTATATATTTTTTCCTTTCTAATACAGAGCCCAGCTAAACCATGCTAACTTTGAATCTTGAAATAGAACGTAAAGTACAGCTTCGGAAAATAGTTCACATTTTTCATTATTTTGACACGAAATTTCCATCCTTTGGTTCCTATAGTAGTACTTTTAAGTTGTACTAGGCAATAATTTTTGTGGGTGCCAAATGACATACATTCAAAATGAAGGTAGAGAGCGCTGTTACAGCATCTGGCCCCGGAATACAACGCCGTGAACAGAGCAGTGACGTTAAGCTTAGTTTGACAATTTCTGAAATCGAGAGTAACACTTCAGAGTAGAAGTGGCAACACTGCATTCTTGGCGCCTCACACTAATTGCCGAACAATAACAGTGTCAATACACCCTGGAGCTGGCTTTGTAGTTCACAAGAACAGTTAGAACTACATGTTGTTCTCGTAATGATCTGTAACAGTTTTGCTTTGATATCAAACGGTTCTTGCAGGAATTTGAACTTACTTCAAATTTATTTCCCTCCATAATGAATGATAAAGATAATATTAATATCTCTGATTATGGACAGAACTCGAGCTTCATAAAGACATTAAAACTTCTGGTTTAATCAATTGAGGCAAATGAAAATTCACTATAACACATGAAAACGTTGAGAGAATATGTAACTGTTATTGTATTTACTGAACAATATATATATATTTCAATTTCATTCGATATAAGAATTTACCAACTCATACGACATCAGGTTGCCAACCCATAGGAAATCAGGTTGCCAACCCATAGGAAATCAGATTGCCAACTCATAAGAAAGCAGGTTGCCAACTCATTGGAAATCAGGTTGCCAACTTACAAGAAATCAGGTTGCCAACTCCAGAATCAGCATCATCATTTCTCCTGAATTTTATTCTCTAGACTTCAGGCTTCGCAGATAGCCTCGTTAGCCTAGAATATACGCTCCTGATAAAAACAATATTATTCGTAATTGACAAAAGTTAACAAACTATAATTACTAAATGGAAATGTACACATTCAAAAGTTCCTGTTTGTAATAACAACTTGAATTGTTATAATGAGTAGCTCTAACGCAGTTCATTTTGTCGAGTAACGCCAGTAACAGATCTTTTATGATTACTTTTCATCATGTTCTCGAAAGGAATGTGCCGCCGGTGGCGCTGTGGTATCGTTGTCACCTTGTAATCAAGGGGTCCTGGGTTCGATACCCGGTGGAGGCACATTAGTGGTTCGGATTCCACTTTAAACTGTAGATCCAGTCCTAATTAGCCTTACTGTGCATAATGTGGACTTCACACACCAAGTCAATCAAGGCGATTTGGAGTTAGTTCCAAATATTTTCACATTTAAACGTGCAATGTTAGTTATAATGTAATGAATAGGGCTAAAAATACAAATACTCCAAAATATGCAAAATAAAATATGCTCTTATGACCTAAAAGTTTACAAAATATGCACTATAATTTGAAAAATATGCCTTATAACTAGGCTGTTTCAAACATCAATATATTAAAAATGCAAAAATATCCTGAATATGACCGAAAATCCATCGAAATATGCTATATCACGCAAAAATAGCCAAATATGTCAACATATACCCTTAAAAAGCACCGTAACTTAATAAGTTTCTTCATAATATGGATTTCTGTATATTCAGGGAACACATCACCCTTAGCAACATAAATATGCTAAGTCATAAAAATCCTAGTGCTAGTAATGAATATTAAATTAAATTTGTTATGTTTAGCGACAAAGGAAACAAAGAACGCTACACCAGAGGTGTGATAAATATTTTTGAACAATATTCTGACCCATAAATGGTTACAGCATGCAAAAATTATTGTTATTGATAAGCTACTCAATTGTGTGTGTAGCTTATGAAGAAAGTGTTGATGAATTTAATTGTGCAAAGAAAGCTGATTTGGGGGGGGGGCTACTGTAGAGAGTTTAGATTAATTTTAATTGTTGAAAGAAAACTTTCCTTGTGGCGCATATTGTAGAGTTTGGATGAAATTGATTGTGCAAAGGAATCTGTTTTGGGGTACTATTCACGAACAGTTCTCGCAAATCCAATTTAACTGACACAGTGATACAACCTCTATTTCGGTAATATTTCGCAAACAAGACGTTTAATTCGCGGAGAGAAAAACATTTTGCACTACTTCGCGAATAAACTTGGCGTATATTTTTACTCATTTCATCACTGGGAGTCAGGGATCCCGGGTTCGAATCCTGGTCTGGGCATGGATGTTTGTGAGTGTCTATTCATCAATTTCATCATATCATCAGTCATCCCCATCTTCGCAAATTAGCCAAAAGTGGCACAAAATGCGAAGTGAAATAAAGCAAATCAATCAATGCATCACTGGGAGTGTCATTACTAGGGAAAGGAACTTTAGGTAAATAAATGTTTTTTCTGCGATAAGATAGAGACCCTCATTTTTGCCAAAATTCTGATCATAGCCTTATATGTCAACACAGCAAATTTTATTTTACATAAAAACACATATTTTCCAGTTTTCCGTATGTAAATACATATTTTGCGAATTTTCATTTTAAATACATAAAATCGCTCATTGACTTCATCTACCTCGAAATCCTCGAAGGAAAAATGTTTATTCTCCGCACCTCTTTCATTTCGAGAGTGCTAGGTTTGTTTTGTCTTTGAACAACCTCGCTGGCAGACTTCTGGCACCTCGCGTACGATCCTATTGGGAGAAAATAGCTGTAAGTAGCTGGGGCTGGCTACACGTAACGATAGCAAGGCTTTTTAATGAAGCAATGCAGCTATTGTGGCCGGAAGGCATAAAATTTGACAATGTTCTTCTCTTGACAGATGCTGCAGCTTACATGCAGTAGGCCTTGCCGTTAGCTACTCCAAAATGGTGCACGTTAAATGTGTGGCTCATGCGTTGCATAGAATATGTGAAAAGATAAGTGCTCTTTATCACAATGTCGATAAACTGGTTTCAAATGGGAAGAAAGTTAGATCAAGTCGCCTAGAAGAATAGACATTTTTAAACAAAAATGTCCTGAGGTTCCCCTTCCCCCTACACCTGTAGTTACGCATAGTGTTGTCCACGGGACGAGACGGGACAGGCTTTTAAAAATTCGAGACGAGACGAGATTGACCATGTGTCATAAGACAAACGAATATTTTCGAGACGAGACAGCATTTCCACGAGGCTCCATGAGACGAGACAGGCCAAAGTCTCGTCTCGTGGGCAACACTAGTTACGCAATGGGGCACTTGGTTGGATGCAGATGTTATGCCCAGAACTTTGAAAAAATTGTATCTGTTGTAAATGATCTCGACAAAGAAGAATTCTGCAAGAACTGTTGATGGAGCCCTCCTTAAAAGTCGAATTGGCATACATCTCAACAAACCTGTCCATTCCTTCTAATTCCATATGAAAGCTTGAATCGTCCGCGAACACTTGGTTGAGATCATATGTCCACCTAACTTTTACAGAATTTTTTGGGAAAAACCAAGGTTTTCAAACTTTGTGCCAAATTGCACGTGTTTTGGAAAGTGAAGTAGAGGAAGAGGAAGCTTTGGAAAACTTCAGCGTTAGTGACATTTCGTGCTTCAAATATGCAAGAACTGTTTCTTGTGACGCGGAGCGATCTTTCTCACAATATAAGATGCTTTTTAGAGATAATCGTCACAGATTTACAATGGAGAATTTGGAAAAAACTATGGGGATCCACTGCAACTCTTCCAAAAAAATAGCTCGCTAAGAGGTAATCATTTAGAAACTAATTTCAGGTGTTTAAAATGCATGTTATAGTTTGTTTTTGTTACCAAATGTTTTTATTTTTGTCACATATTTTCCTGTTTTTATCACATATTTTCAACATTTATGACACATAAAAAATAAATATTTCTGTGTTTTTTAGCACATAAAGTTCCGTTCCCTAGTCATTACGTGCAAGATCTTAACGATTCTCGAGTTTTCGCGAATCGATGTCCTTACTTATCTAGAACTAGCTGATTGCCAGGCGTTGCTCGGGTATTAATTTATCCCAATCTTCTAATAGACAGGAATATAATGAATTCTAAGTATAGTGTAAAATGAACTTGGTGTTGAACGGCATTGGGAGTGTCACTATTCATCTGAGCGGCCCCGAAAACTACGGATTCCACACGAATATCGGTCGTTTTACATGTCACCCCCTTTCCAACCCCCACCCCTAGGGGTGCCAGGGGTGTCTAACCCCCACAGTATTTCTTTCGAGATTGCAAGGTTGGTTGAAATCGCTCTAGGCGTTCGAGAGTTGTGCCGGATCAAACACACATACATACATACATTTTTATATATTAGAAGAGAATAAAGTAACCATATTGAGTAACTGTTCAAAATTAGTAACTAACTGTAACTCGGTTACTTAGAGTAAGTTTTTGAAAACGGCGGAAAAGTATAAGTGAAAGTAATGCAAAATTAAGGAATCAGCCAAATCAGTGCTGATTCCAGATCAACTAACGCTCATTGTCCTTTCTTTGCAAAGTTAAGGGGAAAGGCCTTATTGGTAACATTAAGCAACTCACGAAGGCCTTTGAATATAAGACAGGAACGTTCCCTGTGTTCCTTTCTTCCACGGACCTCCTGTGGATATTTGGCTGTCTCGTGCAAAGTCTTCTACCCACCACAAGAGGCCTCCTTCACGCTCTCGCACGCAAGCAGAGGAATTTTACTTCATAGTGAAATGGATAACGTGACTAGCGTTGCCAACCAGCAATAAATTGCGCAAGGAGCAGCTCAACCAGTGTTGCTTGTAAATTGTGCGTATGTTTTCAGTTGTAAAAAACCAAGAAGGATGCACAGAAGGGCAGAAGAAAATTGTCCCGTAGCCTAATAGTAGCATCGGAGTAGGGACACTCACATTCAAGCATGCTTACAAATACAACAATAATAATATTACATCCTGCGCTTTATCCTGCGGGGCAAAATTTAACGTATTCAAATGTTAATCGCTGTGGCTATTTCGTTGCGGGCCTAGTATTCAATGATGTCAACAGATGTCGTGCTAAGGTACATGGAAGCAACGCACTTGCCACTCCGGCCAGATGCCATGACCGTCGTTGCGTTCTGCTAGCTAGCGCCATGACGCACTGTGCGATTGTAACATGAAGTGTAAGCAGCTGGAAAAATGATGACGCTCTGAGCTTTTAATTCTGTGTTCAATGTTTCGATGACGCATTCATGAGCGGGGACGTCATCATCAACAGAAAATGATTGTAATTGGTTGAAGACTTGTTGTTAAAATCGTTTAGTGCAAGACGTATTCGAGTGGTTTAAGTACGTTTACTGTTTTTTACTGTTTTGAATTCCGTAAATGTAAAACTATTTGTGAAACTGACTGTAGTGAAGGTACCAGCTAATGAACTAACTGAGAGATTGTGCATATGGTGTAACATGTCATTTAATTCTATCACTTGGTAAGTTTTTGAAAGGTGAGGGGGGCGGAACCCCCTTAACCCCTTGCTTAAGGGATCTCATGTTCGATTCCCAGTGGAATGGGGACTCCCCGGTGGCGCAGTAGTGACGTCATCACCTTGTAATCATGGGATTCCGGGTTCGATACCCGGTGGAGGCACATAGTGGATCGGATCCGACTTTAAACTGTAGGTCCAGTCCCAATTAGCCTTTCTGCGCTTAAAAATGGTTTTAAAACCAGGGTTGATAAAGGTCCAAGAACCCATAAATTCTATTGGGTTCCCCAAGAGGACCGAAACCTTTATCCTTGCTCAGTTTAAATTCGGTCCAAGTTGTGTATTGTTTCCTTGAAAGAAGGTTCCTGGACCGTATATAAAATGATCTGCAGAAAAGGTCCCTGGACCGAATTGAAATTCATACGAAAAAAAGGTCCCTGGACCGAATTGAAATTCATCCGGAGAAAAGGTCCCTGGACCGAATTGAAACACTTTAAACATGAAAAGGTTCTTTGGACCAAAACCCATTTACACTTCCTGATTTTCTCTCCTGGACCGGAATTTATTTAAAATTCCTGGACCTTCAACAAACCTACTTGAACTAAAACTCAGTCAAACAGTTCCCAGTTTAGACGCATTAAAGTGGTTCGAACACACACTTCCGACATGTTTCGTTGGTAAGAAAAACGTTAAAGTTGGCTACACTGCCGGTAACTACGCATTAGGTGTCTTTTAGGTAACAGAGCGTAAGTTATGCCCCAATCCTCTCCTTTCGTGGACAAGATGCCTGGCTGAGAGAGCGGTGAATTACGCAGAAAGAAACGGCCAAATCTTTTGTGCAACCAACGTACGTAGCTGTTTCCAACCATTCTTCGGATGACCTCTGCGACCAGGCTCGAAGGAGAGGTCAGGGTGCTTCGGAGACACCCACAGCTTCATGAAGAGGTTCGCATCGCGCTCCCCCTCCCTTCCTCCTTCATTCTCGTGCGTGTCTTGTGCGAGACTTGACCCCAGGACCACTTCGCAGGCGTAGCTGCTAACATTTTACCTTGCTGACCGTGTCGCATGAAAGGAACAGGACGTGACGACAATCTCGTTGGCCAACGTCATGCGTTTTGCACGCACTGCAGGGCTTTTTGCGACGACACACGCTGGTTATAAAACATATTTCTGCTGAACGATTCATGTATGGTGGCAAAAGTTGCCGTGAAGTTACCGGAAGTGATCCATGCGCAATCCTGGGAATGTAAGTGCTTCGAGATGGCTGAAGATGCTTGTATTCGCAGATTTAAACCGCACACACGTCATCGTGGCACAACCTTTCTCGTGATTTTCACATCACGCACTTCAGACAAATGCTGGGATGGTATCTTCAATGAAGTTCGTGTTGGATTCCTTGCTTGTCTTTTTCTTTGTACGCCTTCGCAGTTAAGGTTAACGCATTTGCAAATAAGCAACCTTGAATAAGTCGACAACCGAAAAATCTTTGTTTTGCTGATGGATTAAGCATTCCTTCTTTCCGGAACGTTATTTGGGCATAATTATTTTTGTTGGTTCCCTGTGCAAATGCATTTGTACAGTGGCGGCGATTGGGTTCCAAAACTAAGGGGGGTAAGGTGCCAAAAAACTGGGGGGGGGGGCAACAACCCCCTCGCCCTTCTAATCGCAGCCACTTCATATTTTGGAATCTGTTTAGTTTTCTTGAAGGATTCCCCGATGGCGTAGTGGTAACGCCGTAGCCTTGTAATGAAGGGGTCCCAGGTTCGATTCCTGGTGGAGGCACATTAGCCTTACTGTGCATAGAGTGGACTTAAAAACAACAACTCAATCAGTTTTCTTGAATTTACTTCCATAACTTGGGTACAGCCAGTTTTAATATTCTTAAGTTAATTTCGGCTAAGGATTCGTAGTTATCGTACCTGCATCTTGAAGGCAACATAACAGGCTGTGTCCAAAATGCAACCCGCGGACCACATCGGACCCTCAAGACCCGACCTCGCCCTCCGTTATCCTCACCAGGTCATTCCAGGAGTGAGGGTGAGGTCTGCCCTCATGAGGTTCGCCCTCCGTATAGTGAAACCTCTGTAATGTGTCTGGGTATTCCAGAAAGAATAAACGTAATGATTCGTATCACATCTGTCCATCTGCCATGATGCCTGTGGCTCGTGACAAGAGAATAGCTGTTCCAAGTGGGACAACTGAGCCTGTAGCTGATGAAATGGCAGCGTCGTTAGACAACTGTGGTTCAGTGTCATCCGATATAGATTTTCTTTTGTACATTGTATGTATCTCACCTTTAAGGTTTTCTCTCACTCTCACGACTCATCCAAGCCCTCAACGTCTTAAGTCTTTCGGATGGTCAATACCTCTGGTAGCTACTGGCCCTGTATAGAAAAAGAAGTTTGGACACCCCTGCTATAAAATATGTAGGCTAACATTCTGCAAAATGAAAATTCCATTGCTACAGTTATACAGAGTGAATCATAATAGAGTTTATTTAAGAATTTATTTCGACTAAACTACAGTAAAACCTCGTTAATGCGGACTAACGGGGAGGATAAGTTGACCGGTTTAACTCCGTTTATAGCACCAACACACGTTTATTATGGTGTATTTAAAGGTCATAGGCCTAAATACACTATACAGTACAGTACAAAGTCTGCGGGAAACAGAATTTCATCAGTGGTTCACTGCCTTTTCTTTGGGAAGTTCTCTTGTTGACTTCTAGCCACATTTAAAACCTTGCATTCTGCTTTTTTCCCTTTTGCCTGTCCGGATTAAGCGAAGTCCGGCTTATCGGGGTCCGGATTAACGAGCTTTTACTGTATATGGAATACAACAATGATATTTGTTGTGTATCAATCAGTAACACTTCAAGTTTACATGAATGTGTACAAATGTTCAATGTGGCTTCCACCAGTTATGCGACAGACATCCTATGGAAGTTCAATTTTTTGCCACAGTTTTCCCAAGAACTCCTCGTCCACCAAAGAATGGGCGTTTCTTATCCTGTCCTTTAGCTGTTGCACACTCTATAGACTTTGTCTTTCACATAGCCCCAAATGCAGAAGTCTAGAGGTGGGGAACTTTTAAGACACAGCCTACATTTCCTTCACATGTGAAAGTCGCCATTTTCTTTAACACTACCGGACACTGCCGGGTTGTAATGAATACATTGACTTTCAATTGAATAGTTACAACCCGGCAGTGTCCGTAACTGTACAACAAACCTCATGGTTGTGTTTCAGATATTTTTAAAAGATAATAGACGTGATAAGTTGTTTACTTGTTATGATACATGCTGTATAGAAGATAAATATAAACTTTCAATAAAGATTCCGTCCGTAGTTTTGGAATCACACACTAGAAAAATACTATTTGCTGACTGGCAAAGCTTGTGGACAAATACTGGCACTCAATGCGGTAAGGCCTACTATTCTATACAAGAAAGAATTCCAAAGGAATGTTAGTTTAAAGAGATTCAACTCTCCCGAAGTTCCCTCACAACTATAATGCGCTGCAGGTTAAGCCACACTATCGCCGCAGTTCACCTTTACAAGAAGAATTTAGTGACTTCACCAGTTTGTTTGTGCAATGAATATACTGCAACTCCGAACCACATTATATTTCAATGCAAACTTTATGAAACTTACAGAGAACCATTTTTACAGGAATTGTACAGGAGTGGACATCAAGCGCCACTGACACTGCCTTGTTTGCTGACTTCTCCTCCATCCTCGATAATCAATATTCTTACAAAATATCTTAATAAGTCGAATATAATTCTGTAAAAGTGTAATGAAATTTGCTAACTATTTATTATGAAAGGAATAATTGTGAGTAAATATTATGTGCATACATGTTTATAAATAATACCAATTGATAAATTGTTAACTTGTGCATGGATTTTGTCCACAACCAATAAATATTTTATATATAAAAAAATATAAATATACACAGAGAGATACAGTGGGGGCAATTAGAGGGGCGAAGGGGGCAGTTGCCCCCACTTTTCGCCACTTTTGCCCCCACACTACGGTAAACCTTATGTACAAAGGGTAGTATAATGTCTTTGCCCCCCCTTGCCCCCCTAGTTTCGGAACCCAATCTGCACAAGAGATATATTATAGGAAACCTTCTCACGTTTCAAGAAAGTGTGGGGCGTTACCCCACACCCCCTATACGCCTTCATGGCGTGGTGCTATGCACAGGGGAGCACTTTACCTTTTTTTTTTACGTTTCAAGCCACTATGCACTGCTCTTATTGCATCTGCGTGTGATATGCTCATGGGACTCATGTCGTCTTATACACGGTGTACCAGCAATAATGCGCTCAGATCTCGCATGACTGCAATGACTGTGTTATTTATTCGAGCGCGTAGGCAGAAAACAACCAAACGTATAATACGAACATACAAGAGCAAGCAGGCATCCAGAACAATTAAATAGTTCCTACAATCTCCTTCCTGTCATGTATTTGAATATAAACGCTTGGGACTGAGGATAATTACTTTATTACGCACTTAACCATGTAATCGAATAAAGTTATTAATATCACGCTTCAAAGAGAAACCGGCCAATTACTAAGCTTAATTTGAGTTCAGCGACGCGTTAAATATATCATGCCGAAAACTGAGTTCGAACGGAAGTGCCAACTTGTTGCTTTGTTGTGGTACTCTTATTAAATATTAATCATTCACGTCAATAGATAAATATTTCGTGTGGTTCTAATTTGAAGCATCAGCTTCTCGGCATTTAAGAGTGCATTATCGCATGTCAACGTGCACGCGTGTGTCGGCAATAGCAGATGGGAGCTGTGGCTCACACCGCCTATCCTTTGCGGTTTCTAGCCATCGGTACTGCTTTATTTGATCCTACTTCTTCTTGTCTCCTTCAGTCAATGGCGATTTACTTTTTAGTGATGTCGCAGATAAATGCGCCAAGACTGATCTGCTCTTCTTTTGTTTTCTACTTCGGGCTCAAGCGAATGACTGTGGTGCTCCCTATCGCATTGTCGAACAAGCACGCTCGCTCACCTATGCGTAGGCGGTTACAAACGAAGGGACCTTCGAATCTGTCTCTCCACCTACTTAAGTGTGTGTGCGTGGGGAGGGGAAGCAACACATCGGTCGTCCCTTTATAAAACTGTAATTGACTTTACAGGAGGTTTTTGAACTTGCGAGGATTGTTTTGTTCTTATCCAAGACTAAAATTGTTTTTTTTTTTAATCGTGGGGACGAGCAGTGGCGTCTCCACAGGATTTTGTCCAATTCAGATTTTGTTCCTCTTGCTTTTCTGTTGTTTGCTCTTTCATGCTTCTTTTATTTCTTTGTTTATCTTTCCTATTCCTTCTTTCCACATTACTTTCTATCAATATTCCTTTCTCTGCTTCTTATTTTTCCTGCTCTTTCTTTCTTCTATTATTTTCTCTTTCCATTTCCTTCTACATTCCCTTCAATATTCTTCCTCTGTTTCTTCGTATCTTTTCCTCTCTCTCCCCCTCTTTGTGCATTTATTTCTTTCTTTCAATATTCCTTCCTCTGCTTCTTTAGTTCTTATTTTCTACCTTCCATCCTGTCTTTCCAGCTTCTTACTCTTGTTATGCATCTGTCTCTCTCTCTGTTTATTTCTTATCTTTCTCCCTCTATTTTCTACCATTTCTCTGTCTCCCACCCTTTTGACGTTCCTATCTTATTTCTCTGCTAGAAAGGATTCTGAACTTTTCTCCTGTAACCCAAAATGGGCTGCAAAGGTCATTTCACGATGCACCTGGGGACGAGGTTGCAGCTTATCACGTCAAAGCAGAGACGAACTGAAGTCCACATCTCTCCCCCTCTCTGCTTTTGTTGTTTAAAGAGGGGTAAAAATATTGAAGAGCATTTAGGATAATCTTGGTGCGAATGGTAATAAAATTTGCAATAGCGAAAGTAAATGAGAATTCTTGGGAAGGATTCTGAACGGTTCTGTAAAAAAAGTATAGAGAACTAAAGTGCTCCGCTGTGCTTTGCACGACACCATGAAGGCATGTAGTGGGTGTGGAGTTAGGGGCCCAAACTTTCTTGATCACGGCCGAAGGTGGGGGTAATGTGATCGATTTATACCACACTGAGGATGTCTCGATTCAGGATCTGTGGAAATTCCATTGAAAATTGTCTCGATTGAGGATGTGTTCTGTGAACCGGTTTGCTTAAGATTTGAGGTTGTCCTAACTCAGGATGTCTTCTTGACTGGAGCCCTACAGTAGGAGTGACTCATAGGGTAGACATTCCACTGCTTGAGCATGCACGTAGCAATGGAACGATATGATTCCTAACCTAACCTAACCCAACCTAACCCAACCTAACCTAACCTAACCTAGCCTAATTTTGTATTTTCAAGGTGATCTCTCTTTGCTCCTGAAGGTCGAAATTATCAAGAAACCGGTCTTACCCCCTCCCTTCCCTTAGGCAATAAAAGGTAATCCTCAATGCGGACAAATTCCACTGAGACATCAAATCTGTGATAAACACATCCCGAATCCAGACACTTTTCAAAGAGATCCTGAATCATTGATTGATTGATTTAGTTTATTTTACTTCGCGTTTTGTGCCTCTTGGCTAATTTGCGAAGATGGGGATGAGTGATGAAATGATGAAATTGATGAATGGACATTCACAAACAACCAAGCCCGACCGGGATTCGAACCCGGGACCCTTGGCGTCGCAGCGCGATGTGCTAACCACTCGGCCACAGGGTCGGGCCAGAGATCCTGAATCAGGACATCCTGAATGTGGACGTCACCATGTGATCAGCATCACACCCCTGACCGCCTTTACCCCCCAGAGTTTTCTCTAGGCACCCACTTTATACAACGCTAGGGCGGGCGCTGGAGCCGCTGTGAACAGGTGGGAAAAATTCCTGTTTTTCCCCGCCGGGATCGAACCCGAGTCTCTCGCATGGTAGTCAGACGTCTAACGACTTGGTAGTATTCCCCCCTTTTTTCACAATTTTTACATTTCTCGGATTTTCAGTTTTTCTCATTAGGACACACACTAATATCCATGTCTTACCCGGGATTCGAACCCAGAATCCTTGCCGTCGCAGTGCGCTGTGCTAACCACTCCTTCACGGAGGTCGGCAGACGACTGAGCTACCGCGGCACCAGCGTTGCCAACCCCTCAGCTACGAAAAGTCCTGTTCGAACTGTGAAATTATGCTAGAACGCCACCCAATTGTGCTAGGGCAGTATTACTATTGTTATTATTATTATTAACAATACATTTTATTACTATTTTTAGATGTTATATTGTATCCGACCCTAAGATCTATTTATTTTAAGTCGCTTTTTTGCCTTAGGGTCTCTGGGAGTACGTTTATACGACAATGAGAGTGAATGAAGAACTGATGAAATGGTCTATGGACTATGGGATGGAAAAAACATAATTACATGTCCATACCTTGCCAAGGGTCGAACTAGGACATGTGGCTCAGTAAATTTGTAAAAATACTTCACATTTTTTTCTAGCAGGTGGGGAGACGGAAGATGACATGACACAGTATAAGCGTCATTACCTTTCAATTACGGGCGGGGGCGGTGTATAATCCACAAATAACTTTCATATACTGCTGCATTTTTTTGCGTTATATGAAAGGACGTATTAATCTATTTCCACCTCCAACAACACACCGCTAGACACACACCCTGTTGTGTCTAGTTTTTTTACAACGTTCAAATGCTCATACAATGCATTTCTATGTAAACTAACATTTCCAAATAAAAAAAAAGGAAAAGAAAAGAAAAATGGTACTCACCAAACGAACAAATAAAACCCGCCCCTTTCCCACTCCATTCTATATTTCTGAGCATACGACTCCCATTTCTGGTCTTTTTTTTTCTTTTCAGGAGTTTCACAGTTACTTCGTTTTCTATTAGTACTCATTTTTCGAAATTGTTCCAAATATATTTTACAAAAAAAAAATATATTTAAAAAGCAGGAAAAAAAACACTCACAGACACACTCAAACACATGCTCAAAAATACACTGAAAGACGCAAGCACAAAGAATTAAAATCATACACTCGAACAACGATTTTTTCGCCGCGGGAGACTGCTTCCGAAATGGTAACATGCCGACCGAACCGAACACAAGCTGAAGACAAAGATGGTCAAAATTTGCTGACAAAGGAGGGTGACACATGAGCTTTATTTGTCAATCCAACTTTCTACTAAATATTCCTTGCGAAAGTACAGGCACCTCAAATGGCACCCCTTGTGTCGGTGCTGAGAAAGGACAAACTATTGAGCAAAGAGAATGGGGATATTCTCTTTGCTATTGAGGGTGGGCCGCCCCAACCAACCCTCCTATTCGTTTTAATGGCAGGAAGATGCGGAAGACATGAAAGGCGTTGGTGGGAGACGGGATTCCTGGGTTGGTTTACTCTCCTTTGTTGGTTGGAAATATGTCCACTCCTGAAATAGAGATGTGCAGTTACTTTTATTTTTACTTCTTCAGAGCACTTTCCTTTGAGTTCAATATCTACCGACGGTTGCAGATTATGCCACAGACTAAGATTATGCTAGATTTGGCTGTTATGCTAAACACAGGGTGCTAGGTGCCAAAGACGGTTAAATTATGCTAGGTTTAGCATCATTATGCTAGGGTTGGCATCACTGCGCGGCACGTTATTTATACACGCACCCACACAGAAACACCAGTTAGCGAGCCTACAAACACTGTATAGCGTCGTCGTCATAGGCGCTGAGGGGAGATGACGTCAGCGGCTTACGCTATTGGACGCTTGGAACGGCGAGACTCGCCCTGAGGCTGCAGAACAGCCAGAGGGCGTTACGAAATCAATCGCACTCTACACTCATTTCATCTGCATCTGAATCGTTCACATCCAACCACCCAGGTAGGCAGTCGCTGTGCGATTGTTACGAAAAAAAAGAACCCATTGTTTCGTTCACCGACTGCGGTGACTGTTCCCCCCTCCCTCCAGCAACAATGTGGACGCAGGGAATTGTTTTTGCTCTGCGTGCATCGTTGGCCCCTCAGGGGTCGTTCTAAGAGCGAGATCATTGTGAGGCGATATTAAGAACGTACAGGGAATAAGATGCAGTGTTGCCATATGTGGAAAAAAATCCCTTGCTGCAGGGAAATTTGGATGACATTTTCGGTGAAAAGGAGAAAAAAGGAATTTTGTTAAAGAAATATTAAAAATGCAGGGAAATTTGAAATATACAAGCTCTTAAGTGTGTGTGAAATACATTTTCCTTTCTTCCATTACGAATCTTCAACCAAACCTAATGTTAACTCTTTTTGCCAAAGTTTGTTTTGTGTCCGAATAGGCTAATATGGATTGGCCTACAGTTTAAAGCGGGGACCGAAACGACTGTGCAGTATGCCTTCACTTGGGATCGAAGAACAGTGTTAACAGTTGTCATGCAACTATTAAGGAGCCTTCGATGGCGTAGTGTTGCGCCGTCGCTTCGTACTCAAAGGATTCAGAGTTCGATACACGGTTATGGAGGCACATTGAGCTTCGTATAGCACTTCAAACTGAAATCTATTTCCCAATTACCATATCAGCATAAAATGGACAAAACTATAATGAAGCTTTCATGTAAGTATTGTATATTTTCACAAATTGCAAATCTTCGTTTCCTTTTACCGACCTCTGTGGCGAAGTGGTTAGCATCCCGACCTCGGCGTGGGTATTCTTTGTGAGTGTCCCTTAATTATATCGTCATTCATTCTCATTGTCGCGATTAGCAAAAGTGGCGGAAAAGCGACGCTAAATAACAAACATCAGGGGGTCCCGTTATTTTTGTTCAGTTCTAACAGGTGTCTTGTTTATTTCTGTGCGGCAGCTAATAATAATAAGAAATGATAATGGTAATGCTGTAGTGCCGTGCCAACTGACTTTGAAATCTTCCTGAGATGGAGGGATTTTTTTTTTGAAGCAGGGAAATTATGCTCTGGCAACACTGATTGCATCAGCGAAAGGTCCGTTCTGCAAGTCACCGCGCTTCGGCGAGAGGATTGTATAGTGGGTAGTCGTGATGGGTGTGTTACTATGGAGACCGAAGGAAACAGCTGAACGTCTGAGTACAATCGCAGTTTTGCAGAAACATGATCTTCGGGCGTTATCTGGTCGGCTTATCTCTTGAACGCTAATGTTTTTCCTTCATCAAAGGTCTCGTTACGTCACTGGTCGCACCGACAAAAGAAAAATCAGCTATCAATGAGAGGACGAGAAAGATGCGTTGACAGCTGAGTAAAGTATTCTTTTGCGCCTTATCATAGCAACGTAATTACAATCAGCTTATCTCATATGCTTATATATGTTGTGGTTAACCACGTAATTAGCTAATACCAGGCTTAGTTGGCTAATTTTAGCAGAAGCTTGTGGATGAAGAAATTGCCACTGATTTAACCAAACTAACTAAATTCGATTGATTGATTTGCTTTATTTTACTTCGCTTTTGGTGCCGCTTTTTGGCTAATTTGCGAAGATTGGGATGAGTGATGACATGATGAAATTGATGAATGGACACTCACAAACATCCATGCCCAGGCCAGGATTCGAACCCTAACTAATTTCGAATTCTGGGTGAAAGATGGGACATGTTTTGGATTTTGGATTTTTGTTTTTAAGCTCACTTTATGCGCAGATAGGCTAACCGGGACTGGGCCTACAGTTTCAACCACCATCTTCTCCCAAAGGGAGAACTACAAGGTGACGACGCCAATGTATTTTGTTCCTTCATTTATTTCTCCGTTCATCCTCATCGTCGCGGGCCTCCCCTATGGCGCAGTGGTAGCGTCGCCGTCTTGTAATCAACGGGTCCAGGGTTCGATACCCGGTGGAGGCACAAGTGGTTCGGATCCCACTTTAAACTGTAGGTCCGGTCCCGATTAGCCTTACTGTGCATAAAGTGGACTTATAATACCAATTCAACAACATCCTCATCGTCGCGATTAAGCTAGTGAAATGCAGTGAAATCTAATTTGGACTTGCCTAATTCATATTTTTCCATTTATCTATAAACAAGCTACACGTGGAAAGAAATAAGTGTGTAATGAAAAATATTTGCTAAACACTCTCAAGAACAGCTTAATTTAACCCCTGCTGCGCTATGCAACCAAGTGACTAATCGCACTGCACGGAGATACTGAGATTCATTACAACAGTCCAGTGGCGACGATTTGGGTTCCACAACACGTGAATCAGTCATTTGGTTGTACAACACGTGAATCAGTCATTTGGTTGTACAACACGTGAATCAGTCATTTGGTTGTACAACACGTGAATCAGTCATTTGGTTGTACAACACGTGAATCAGAAATTTAGTTGTACAACACGTAAATCAGTCATTTAGTTGTACAACACGTGAATCAGTCACTTAGTTGTACAACACGTGAATTAGTCATTTAGTTGTACAACACGTGAATCAGTTATTTAGTTGTACAATACGTGAATCAGTCATTTAGTTGTACAACACGTGAATCAGTCATTTAGTTGTACAACACGTGAATCAGTCATTTAATTGTACAACACGCAAATCAGTCATTTAGTTGTACAACACGTGAATCAGTCATTTAGTTGTACAACACGTGAGTCAGTTATTTAGTTGTACAATACGTGAATCAGTCATTTAGTTGTACAACACGTGAGTCAGTCATTTGGTTGTACAACACGTGAATCAGTCACTTGGTTGTACAACACGTGAATCAGTCACTTAGTTGTACAACACGTAAATGAGTCATTTAGTTGTACAACACGTGAATCAGTTATTTAGTTGTACAATACGTGAATCAGTCACTTAATTGTACAACACGTAAATCAGTCATTTAGTTGTACAAAACGTAAATCAGTCATTTAGTTGTACAACACGTAAATCAGTCATTTGATTGTACAACACGTGAATCAGTCGCTTAGTTGTACAACACGTGAATGAGTCATTTAGTTGTACAACACGTGAATGAGTCATTTAGTTGTACAACACGTGAATGAGTCATTTAGTTGTACAACACGTGAATCAGTCATTTAATTGTACAACACGTGAATCAGTCATTTAATTGTACAACACGTGAATCAGTCATTTAGTTGTACAACACGTGAATCGTATATTGGCAAAACTGGAAGAAAAATATGTAAAAGTTTTGGATTTTTGTAAGAGGAAGTGGAAAAGAGGAGAAAGTTGAGAAGAGAGTGTTTCTAAACTTGGAAACAGGGAAAGTGTTTGTGTTCCATGAGAGACCAAACATTGCAGAGACCGCCGAAAGGACGGTTAACTGTATTTGATAGAGCCCGTGGTTCGATTGTGGAAAGCTTGAAGCGTGAGACGTATGATATCGCAGTTAAGCAGCAAGCGACAACAGTGAGTGAGTTTGGAGTCCAAGCCGCGACTGAAACCTGCAGGATTACGTGTGAATGAGTGCTCTGTAGTGTTTGCTTGCGTGCATTTTGCATGCAATAACGTCAGGAAACAGTTGAACAGAGGTAAGAGATTTGTCGCTCTTGTAGAAGACTGCTTTTGATTTGTATGTGTGTTGGGGAGGGGATGTCATAACCGCTACTGGATTCAGTCAGGTGTCAACAGGAAATACGTTCACTTGAAAGAAAATCTCTCTTTTCATGGGAGATAAGTACATCATCATTAAAGTAACAATACTGCATAATGATACATTCGTTTTCTCACCAACAGTATTTTTCACGAGCATTATCTACTTCACTGTTGGTCTGTAGTGATTTCATAAATTTTTCACTAATTGTTATTGTACGAGTAATTTGCGGCACGTGAATCAGTCATTTTTTTGTACAACACGTGAAACAGTCATTTTCTAGTTGTACATCACATGAACCAGTCATTTTCTTGTTCTACAAGACGTGAATCAATTACTTGCTTGCTCTAAGGAACGTGAATCGGTAAGTTTCTTGTTGGATAACAGAGAATCAGTCATTTCCTTGTCCTACACGTGAACGTTACTTTCTTGTTCTACTATACACGAATAAGAAGTCATTTCCTTGTTCTACACGTGAACGAGTTACTTTCTTGTTCTACTACACACGAATAAGAAGCCATTTTCTTGTTCTACACGTGAACGAGTTACTTTCTTGTTCTACTACACACGAATAAGAAGTCATTTTCTTGTTCTACACGTGAACGAGTTACTTTCTTGTTCTGCTACACACGAATGAGAAGTCATTTTCTTGTTCTACACGTGAACGAGTTACTTTCTTGTTCTACTACACACGAATAAGAAGTCATTTTCTTGTTCTACACGTGAACGAGTTACATTCTTGTTCTGCTACACACGAATGAGAAGTCATTTTCTTGTTCTACACGTGAACGAGTTACTTTCTTGTTCTGCTACACACGAATAAGAAGTCATTTTCTTGTTCTACACGTGAACGAGTTACATTCTTGTTTTGCTACACACGAATGAGAAGTCATTTTCTTGTTCTACACGTGAACGAGTTACATTCTTGTTCTGCTACACACGAATGAGAAGTCATTTTCTTGTTCTACACGTGAACGAGTTACATTCTTGTTCTGCTACACACGAATAAGAAGTCATTTTCTTGTTCTACACGTGAACGAGTTACATTCTTGTTCTGCTACACACGAATGAGAAGTCATTTTCTTGTTCTACACGTGAACGAGTTACATTCTTGTTCTGCTACACACGAATGAGAAGTCATTTTCTTGTTCTACACGTGAACGAGTTACATTCTTGTTTTGCTACACACGAATGAGAAGTCATTTTCTTGTTCTACACGTGAACGAGTTACATTCTTGTTCTGCTACACACGAATGAGAAGTCATTTTCTTGTTCTACACGTGAACGAGTTACTTTCTTGTTCTGCTACACACGAATAAGAAGTCATTTTCTTGTTCTACACGTGAACGAGTTACATTCTTGTTCTGCTACACACGAATGAGAAGTCATTTTCTTGTTCTACACGTGAACGAGTTACATTCTTGTTCTGCTACACACGAATGAGAAGTCATTTTCTTGTTCTACACGTGAACGAGTTACATTCTTGTTCTGCTACACACGAATAAGAAGTCATTTTCTTGTTCTACACGTGAACGAGTTACATTCTTGTTCTGCTACACACGAATGAGAAGTCATTTTCTTGTTCTACACGTGAACGAGTTACATTCTTGTTCTGCTACACACGAATGAGAAGTCATTTTCTTGTTCTACACGTGAACGAGTTACATTCTTGTTCTGCTACACACGAATGAGAAGTCATTTTCTTGTTCTACACGTGAACGAGTTACATTCTTGTTTTGCTACACACGAATGAGAAGTCATTTTCTTGTTCTACACGTGAACGAGTTACATTCTTGTTCTGCTACACACGAATGAGAAGTCATTTTCTTGTTCTACACGTGAACGAGTTACTTTCTTGTTCTACTACACACGAATAAGAAGTCATTTTCTTGTTCTACACGTGAACGAGTTACATTCTTGTTCTGCTACACACGAATGAGAAGTCATTTTCTTGTTCTACACGTGAACGAGTTACATTCTTGTTCTGCTACACACGAATAAGAAGTCATTTTCTTGTTCTACACGTGAACGAGTTACATTCTTGTTCTGCTACACACGAATAAGAAGTCATTTTCTTGTTCTACACGTGAACGAGTTACATTCTTGTTCTGCTACACACGAATGAGAAGTCATTTTCTTGTTCTACACGTGAACGAGTTACATTCTTGTTCTGCTACACACGAATGAGAAGTCATTTTCTTGTTCTACACGTGAACGAGTTACATTCTTGTTCTGCTACACACGAATAAGAAGTCATTTTCTTGTTCTACACGTGAACGAGTTACATTCTTGTTCTGCTACACACGAATGAGAAGTCATTTTCTTGTTCTACACGTGAACGAGTTACATTCTTGTTCTGCTACACACGAATGAGAAGTCATTTTCTTGTTCTACACGTGAACGAGTTACATTCTTGTTCTGCTACACACGAATAAGAAGTCATTTTCTTGTTCTACACGTGAACGAGTTAGCCTCCCTGATGGCGCAGTGGTAGCGTCATCGCCTTGTAATCAAGGGGTCCCGGGTTCGATACCCGGTGGAGGCACAAGTGATTCGGATCCCTCTTTAAGCTGTAGGTCCAGTCCCGATTAGCCTTACTGTGCATAAAGTGGACTTAAAAAACACCAAATCAACGTGAACGAGTTACATTCTTGTTCTGCTACACACGAATAAGAAGTCATTTCCTTGTTCTACACGTGAACGAGTTACTTTCTTGTTCTACTACACACGAATAAGAAGTCATTTTCTTGTTCTACACGTGAATCAATTACTTGCTCGCATATTTAAGTATTTTTGTAGGAACAATCTCAATCTAATCAACATTTGTTGGATCCATGAAGATGACTTACTGGGATGTGTTCATCAACTACGTCTTCTTATGCAAAATATTTAATGTGATCATGACTGAGTATATAACCTTTCAATCGTGTAGGTAACCCGCCGTAAAACTTACTGCATTACATTTATTAACATATTAGACTTTATTATTTTCTTAGGCAGCAATAACAAATACGTAAAACATTATGCACCCATTATTGATGGAAGAACAGCGATTTCATGAACCAACTTTCGTTAGCTTAATAAACCTTTTTCGAGCAGGCCTCATCTCCAGGAAGGTATCAACTCGGGGCAAGCCCCGCCACCTACTGACCTATTGGGCGAGTTGAGTCAAGGCAAGACCTTAATAAACCTTTTCCTGCTCCTACAAAAATAGGCAATGGTTAGGCGGGAGAGTTTGATGATCTAACAACCACAGATATAACCAACTTATGTTATATGCGATGTTAAATGTAAGTCGTGTGTGTGCCCAAATTAGCTTTGGAAGGTAATATAGTAGTGAAGATATGATTACCGTTGGACGGCCTCTTTATACATTAAGAAATGACTTCTTTTCGAAATTTCAGATTTCTCAATCAATTTTGTGAATGATTTATCAACATTGATAAAATATTGTTGATGCACAGCACCGCCATCTAAATTAGTTAATTGAGAATAGAATCTAAGCGTATATTTTAAATGTTTGTTTTGCTAGATTATGTATGTCATATTTTCAAACTGCCTTAACGAGAGAAATTCTATCTGACATCTAAATCAACGGAACTCGGGTGACTCATGCTTTAAAACTAGGACGAACATCCTTCTTCTATTCCAGTTAGTTTATATTTTCCATCAGAAATCCCATAGAACATTACTCATTACATCCACGTTATATAGAAATCAATAGTTTGATGTTAGTTCAGAAAGTGTTCATAGATGGTGTTGAACGTGACTACGCGTATAGGTGTTATCGCAAGTATATTTTTAAGACGCACATATTTGTCAATTATCCATAATCAGATTATCGAGAAATAGGTACTACTTTACTATACCTGAGACACCTGGGAATCATTTCTTTCGCACTTTTTTACATTGCTAACGTACTATTCTGAATTCCGGAACACTTATTTAGGTGAAATAATTGAATTTGTTATGAAAGTAATGTATATTTCTTACATTTACGAGTACTTACTGTTCTTGTTTATTTCCACACACAACATGGCGATAGCTTACCGTTGATCGTTCCTTGAGCCAGAAAAACCATTGACGTTAGCCCAAAAATTCACGATAGCCCCACAAACCATCACGGGGACGAGGTATGCCTATTAGGTTAGGTTAGACCTGTTAGGTGTGGTTCCATTAGCACTCCTTTCGTTCAATTTAGCATATACGGACAATACGAGAGCGTATTGTGCTCTCATGCAGGAAGCAAATGGCGGCAGCAGCAATAGCGCGTCGGAAATAGATTTTCGTACAAAACCACATGCATTCGCATTAAAATGAATCAAAATTACATTCCCGAACATTAACAACGCTACAGAAAATGATTTGCGTAAGTACTTTCTCCTGTAAATTTGAAGAAATCTGTCTCAGGTATAGTAAAGTGTTACCGAGAAATATAGCTAGTGATAAAATAGTATATGTAATTCTCTAAAAGAGTTGTTTTATGAACGTAGAATGCTTGATTTTCATCAATACTCAATGTAGTTTGATTTGTAATTTACAATTTCAAATTGGAAATCTTTCAATCTTCAAAAGTTTTCATCTGAACTTTTTCGGACAGAATTGTTTAAGACTGCACTCCCATGAATTTCGCTATTTATTAATTTAATCCTTTTCCGAGAATCTATTAATATGTAAGGTACAAGATGGTTTTCTGAAAATAGTTTTTTAGTCTTGAATTTTAGTGACTTCTGTTGCAAAAGACGCGTCTTCAAAATTAGGCTACAAGGCGCAGTTTTCATTCTCCTCCGCCTTGAAATTCGTTTCTGAAATACTTTACCAACTTTGGAACTCGATGGCAGTTTCAGTATATAGTTTTGAGGGTCCAGCCCCTCCTCCCATCCCCCCAAAGAGGCTTCCGGTCAGCGGCGTCCAGGATTTTCACTTACGAATTTGAATTAGAAAATTTTTTTTGGGTGTGTCATCACTTAGGCTACTTTGCACCCGACACATTATACGGGATCCAGCCCCTTACCATAATTAAAATATAATTGCAGTGTCGTGTTACTAAAATATTAAAATATTCTGACTTTCGCTAAAAGCTGAGGCTGTAAAGGGGCTGACACACAAGGACAAAAAAACAGGACAACACACACAAAATTATACTGGCCATAGTGCCAGTCGCCAGAGCCTCGTCAGTCTGCAAAATGCAGTACAGGATTTACTACGTGGAAGTGAGGTTTACTTTTGGACGCCTACGTGGATTACACCCCGATTTTCACTTATGAAACATAGCAAGCTTACGTTCATCAGATTTTGCAATCTTGATTACCGAAAGTACGCAACATCAATTATATTGTGCAGGGATATCGTCGTTCATTTGTTCGTTCCAATTGCACAGCAGGAAATAACACCTGAGTGACTTGGAGGTATCAAAGATCTTTGGTGGCTTGCGAAGGTAGTGATGTCTGTCCCCATGACGTGAACACGCAACACGTTTCTTCCGGTTCAGGGAAGACATCGTTTGACAGAAGACGCGAGACTCCTCACAACCCCGAATCGGAGGAGCAGGTCCCGGTCAGGTTACCAGAAGAGAATTCACCTGGATATATAAGTGTGGTTGGGTTTAACGTGGAGGTGGGGTGCGTCTGGTTGTGCGGAGCAACTCATGCGTGTTTCACGTGGGGTGACACAGGACGGAGACAATGGCCACTGCGAGGCATTGGCCGAAAAGTACAAGCCCCGAGGGATCACGGGAAGACAGAAGGAAGAGGAGTACCAGAAAGTACGCAGGAATGATCGACAACAATGGTCCTTGATGATGGAACCCAGAGAGACAGTTGGAACAAGCGACTGACATTGGAAGCCAAACGACTTGAACCTCTTTTGAAAAAAGGAGGCAAAAATCTTCACCAGATCCGATTGTTGCTTATCGCGCTGTAGCAAGGCTGGAGTTCTTTTTTGCTCAGTCAATCTCCTGATCTCGTTGAAGATTAACTCCGAAGACATTTATCTGCGAATCTCTTCACAAAAGCGAGCGATAAAACTAAATATCCTTTTTCCTTATCAGCTGAGGACCTGTTTTTGTTTCAGTACCAGGATCTTGTTTCTTTTGTCGATTGCGCCACAGCCGTGTACATCCCCTGGAGCCGAATAGACATGACAAATTTCTTGTGTTTTTACTTTACACAAGCTGTTCCTTGAGGGCCCAACGAAGCATCAATGGTCCACTGTATTCATTCACTAGGCACGTCCCAAGAACCATAGTCCGTGAGTGTTTTTGTCTAATGCCCTTTTAACAATCCCTGCATTGTTAGCTAAAAGATATCATTAATTTTCATTACCGTGCTCTGACGGCAAAAAAGAGGAACTGTAGCCGGCCAAGAAGTGGAATCTTTCTGTGCCTTAACCTTTCTCTGAGAAGCAAACATAAAACTCGCTTGAAACGAAAGTAATTGTGGTTTTAAAGTAGGCGCAGATGTACATTGACGCTTAGTGTATGTTCTGAGTAACGTACTCTGAAGGTATAAACTCGTCGTTATTAAGAACCAGACAATGCTTTAAGATGTAAACGGGTGTATAAGGAACTCCTTTCTACCTAACAAACATACGGTTTGTTTCTGTTCGGCTCATTGGTCCTAAAAGGTTGGGAGTAGCCTAATTCTGGATAGCATGTGATCAACGTATTGCACAAAACAGCACTGTCATTATTGTGCTTATGCAAATAAAGTAATACAGATTCAGCTTAAAGCAAGCATATAAGCGTATTACTTAATTGCAGCCATCATAGATCAATCTTTAATTGCTTAAGTGAAGATCACAATACTTTAAATTTTTGTTTCGTCATCACTGATTGTGTACATCAAGAACTTAGCCAATCAACACGGACATTACAGACCAGTACACGATACACATTAATGGCATAGAAACAATCCATTTATACGCTATTTTAACGCTGAAGATTCTTCATTTAATTCACACTATTCGAAGATTCTTACTGAATATTCTCTGAATATCAGAATCAGATCAACGTACTGTAAATTCAGCGAAAATAAGTCCAATATACAAATAGGTATTCTAAGTGGAATGAATATAACTCAAGACACATCGCTAGATGGCATGATCCGTTGACTTGCATACTTATTGCATTCAACTTCGTATTTACTATACAAAAAAAAAAAATCTCTTTCCGAAGTAATGCATATTTTATGTTTGGAATATACTTTATGTGCACAATTGTTAAAATTCGAGTAATTTGATTATACTGTTGATAAACAATCTACGTTCCAAGTACAGTAATAAAATATGTTTAATGAAATAAGGAGCAATTAGTTCTTGCTTTGGGTGGAATGTGATCGCATAATATTTCTAACAATGCGATGTCTGATTTATTTGTTTGTAATTTACTTCCGTAATTTTCGTTAACTTCAATGTAACCTTGATTACTATTCGCATTACTACTTGTTCACCTGACACCTCGATGCATGAACAATATTTTCATTTTTTTAAAACCATTAATACAAACGAAGCTGCTCCACTAGATCACATTGCTTAGTAAATTTCAATTTTATGTATCTATTTCTGAAAAGAAATGTGAATTGGTTAAATTGTGCAATACTTTAACATTTGTATAATTACATTCGCAAACTTTAAAACTTTTGGGCGTCTTTATATATGATCTAAATTGTACCTTGTAGCTGCATATCCTCTTCATTAGCATATTCCAGTTCTTCAATGCAGATGGCGCTGTTGTTCATTTTCTTTTGTTCAATTCTTTTCTGTATTAAAAAACCAGCTCAATTAGTTATAGTAGAACAATTTATTTTCTATCCTCTAACCAAGGAAAAAAAACCTTCCAATTAGGAACCTACAGTTGACTAACAATATACAAAATGTGTATTCAGTGGAAACTTGCAAGAACAAGTTGGAAAGAAAGAGGTGAAAAAATAAAAGACGATCTCTACAGAAATGATCACAGTAACTGAGACAAAGAGGTACTGAAAATACTCAGTATGAAATGATTGTGTAGACAAATTACACACATATTGCTAAAAGCTGATACTACAAAAAAGGTGTTCTGTTTCATCAACAAGCTAAACGCACCTCACCAAAAAAGCAGATCAGGAACCTGTATGGATGGCAACACCACAAAAACAAAAACATGTGAGATTGAACCATTCATCTCAATAATGCTGCTTCCAATTTTTTTTTTGCATTGTGACGACCAGACAGGATAACTTATGCTGCTTTGGCAAATAAAATTAAGATTCGTGCAAAAACCTACTGCCTACTGAACTTTGAAACGAGATCATAATTAAACTTAAAACTGTGTAGATTTGTTTTTTCTCTTGGGATTACGGTGCATCAGATGAAGGCCAACAGATGGCATGGTAGAAGCTATCATCTAATTGTATTTTATGTCGGTGCAAATTTCTAGAACCTCCGAAAGAGGAATGCAGGGAAAATTGTTTCGTTTCCTCATTCCAATAAAGAAATTTGGCGTTACATGTTTTTCTTCTGTCTTTCGGCCATAAATGCAGGGAAAGTAGTTACTTGTGCAGTAACATTTATGACAATTAAGAACTCCTTACAAGTATACATTGTTTTATGGTGGTTCTCCGGAAAGAAAAAAATGTGAAGTAGTTCTAATTCGACTTTATATAATAATTAGCCTGACATCTCACATCTTGTTCTCTTCCTAATTGTTGTTCTTTTTCTTACATCCTTACTCTTAGATTCCATACGTGTGTGCGTTAATTTTGAACCTCATGATCGTGTTTAGCGTGTTTCAAAACTTGAAACAAAGACAATCAAATCCAAGACCTCATTATTTCTGACTTCTTGTTTATTTTTTATTGAAGTTTCCAGTAGAGAGGAAGCCATTTTAAACCCGAAATTATTACAGAACAGTACCAAGATAAACAGACCTCTGTTTCACAATAGCGTTACTTATGCACAATATTTGTATGTTAGTTTCAAGAGACGATCAAGGGCTGAAGATATCTATTTGGTTTGAGATCTTTAACTGATTCCGTAGCCTATTGAATAAGGAACGTTGTACGAGTGAGAGAGAGTCTGGGAGTTGCAGCGTGGAACGTTTCCTTGCTCCGTGTTTTATGTCCAGACACTCTGAGATAGAGTTCGTGAAGTGGAATGCTGCATCTCAAGTTTCCATTTATGACCTTACATAGACATTTCATATCTGCAATGTATCTACGTGATGTGGGGTTAATTTTGGAGCAGATCTCTCTGATAGGGGTCTCAGAGCCGGTACTCTACATGTAACGATGGAGACGAAAAAGCTGAGAACAACACTGTCGATCTTGAGGTATGAGAATGTGCAACCACGTTACACTTAAAAATGTAGTGTCTTAATTTCGAAATGGGTCTTGTAATTGGTACATCTTGGAAACTGTTCGAACCTGGGACCTTGGATATATCCGTTTTTTCTTATTTTATTTGCTTTTATTAGAGCAATTTTTATTCTGCCTTCGGACAACGTCAACCACACAAAAGGAGACTAGCAGTGAATTTTTATATTTAAGTATCTAAGTATTTATACACCACAAAATACAGTATTAATATTTATTAAAGGCCCAGGCACCTGACGTCTGTGGTTTACAAACGATTCCGGAATACACAGATTAGTCAGCTTCCGGTGTGAATTTGTTGAGATATTAGACCAAACTTAGTTCTTAGAGCTTATTTCACAGAATACTTACGTCTTCGATGTAACTACTTAGGTATTTACTTCACTTGGCGATAAACACGCTGAAAAGCACTAACGTTGAACACTTAGGGGGAGTTGGGGGGAAAACACAAATCTTGCTGACACCGAGTTCGACGTCTTCAATCTTCTAATCCTCCTGTCGTTGGTTTATAATAAACATGTAGCCTCTCTTCTTTCGTAACCTTTTCTCAGGTTCAGGTAGAGATACTGCACAGACCGATAGTTCACTCACAGTTTATTCTTTAGGCACTATCTCTCTTTCCGGCTGAGATTATGGCCGTTAGTTCAATTACAGTTTTTCACAGCCCACGAAACCAATAACCAACGTAACACGGATCCTAACCGTATCAATGTTTGACTCGGACTGTCTTCTCTGCACACACATCAACCAGAAAAGACGTTAACTTCTCTTGCCGCCCTTTTTTCCCCAGCGAGGGCGGGTCAACTTTTATAAGGGGTGCGTCAAGATCGGTTACATGGACATAGTCTCTACATGTGATAGCAATAATTATTCGCTTGCGGCTAATCCAACGTTACTTTTAAATGCATTTTCGGATGAATAGAATTGGGAGAGTTTTGGTAAGAAGCTGTTACGGTCCTCAAGTTTTTATCACTCTAAAAAGTTACCATCATTACTTCCGCGTAGAACAATGAGAAATTCTTAGCGTCCACTGAGGCCAGTTCATACGTGCAATAAACCTTAATACACTGGATGAAATATTGTAAGCATGCGCATCATCTATCGGTCAACTCTGACTACAACTTCCACCTATGTCAGTTTCATATAATTTACAGTAACATAGAAAACACGGTTTGGGAAATAACAATATAAATCGTATATTTTAATCAAGTTACCTCGTAATCCCTGTAAGCAACTAACATCTCTTAGAGACAGGAAACAAGAAATTTGCAGGTTAGTCAATTTGCGTCGTAACAGAATTGACGTTTAGCATTAACGTATTTTAAATTTAATATATTAAATGTCAAATTGTTGAATTAGGCAGAGGCAGTAGCGGAGATTGCGCGCTAAAACTTGGGGGGCAAGGACAGTTTCCTTTCTCTTGGTAGACAAGACTATAGTGGCGGGGCCAAAGCTGCTAAGAATGGAGGGAGGGGCAACTGTCCCCCTAATCGTCGCCACTGAGCAGGAGTGTAACCAAGGCAATGTACGAAATGTGCAAGACCGTACGTGAAGCGAGCATCCTCCGAGAATGGTCTTGCAGTGAGGTCTTGAAGTCGTGGACCGGAAGTGAAAGTCTTTCGAATTGCACTTCGACTGCAGCGCCAAATACGATCAGTGGATAGAACTGACGATACGTTGTTTTCCCCGCGCTTAAAATACTTGTTTTTTCACCACAGAAATCACATAGCATTTTCAAATGTTCGTACACATACATTTCCACACATTAGAAGAACTTTAACCAACAACATGATGGCCTATAACGTGTATTTAACCTGTGTTGCTGGTGGCTTTCTACGTCCGTGATTTCAAACAAATGAAGAACGTGTTCAGAAATCACGTAACCAAGTCTGCAACGATCCGTACTCCGAGCTATGGTCTCGATTGCTTGCGTACTTGGCTCTTTCGAAACGCACTAGGTGACGTCACTTCCGTTAAGACTACAAACAAAGCAAAAACCTCCCATCTCTTCTGAACATTGTACTGGTATAAAATTTCTAAATGAGTTGGAAACTTGTAACTCGCAAGTTTCCAATTGTACTGATCTTGATTGTGAATACAATAGGGTAAACTCGTTCTTAAGGGAATAGACTTGCAAACATTCTATTTTGATAGTTGCCTAATTCTTCCTGAAAATAGTGATAGGCCTATAGTTCATGTCAAGAACTGAGGACACCAACTATAGGTGTCTCCCTCAGGTTAATTCACGCCCTGCTTAAAAGGTAAGGGCAAATTCCACAAAACGGTAAACGAAACTACATTATCCTTGTTTCCACAAACCAAGAGATTAATACTTGCTGTCGTAGACAACGACAAGGACACTGTAGGCAGGATCTAGTTATCAAATTTCATGCTTCAGACTGGCATGATGAGAACAATGACCTTTGTGTTGAAGGTCCATTAGGGAAAAAGGGAACGTTGTCCATTGCAGTGCAGTTTGTCTGTTAACAATAGAACGGCCAACAATGGCAAGAATAGAAGAGAATTTTCGTTAAGTCATCTTATTGCCAGCCAATCGCCACTCGAGACACAAGGGCCAGATTTAGGACACGAACACTGCCTTGGGCGGTTCGCTTCAATATCTTTGAATGCAAATATCCACCATGATCTGCTGAGAAGGTAGCATAATGCTACGCAATCTGCTGAACACAATAATGGTGGTGAAAAGAGTTTCGTGGAACTGTGTGACAACAAGCCATGCAACAATGGTGTATGATGTTACCAATTTTATTTCAGAAGAGATTGCTATGTGAATTCAGCCATGAATAGGTGTGATGTAGAAATGGTTAAGTTCAGATGTCTCGAGTAGTGTTGAGGAGATCCCAATGAGAAAGAGTCAAAAGAGATAAATTATATAATATATTAGTCGAGTATGGAATACCTAAGAAACTTGTTAGTATGATAAAAGTATGCACCAGTGAAACAGAAAGTAAAATTCGTGTGGGTATTAATGTGTCTGACAAATTTACAATTCATGATGTGTTAAAACAAGGAGATGCATTATCTCCATTGCTCTTTAATTTTGCCTTGGAATATGCTATTAGGAAGGTAAAAGAAACTAACGAAGGACTAAAATTAAACGGTGTGACTCAGTTGTTAGCATATGCAGATGATGTAGACTTATTAGGGGATGATATAAATACAATTAATGATAAAATATTTTTCAAAACTGCTAAAGAGATAGGTTTGGAAGTTAGCAATGAGAAAACTAAATATATGCTTACAGACCGAAACCAAGTGTTAGGTAATAATCAAAATCTAATTATTGATAACAACTCGTTTGAACCAGTTTCCAAATTCAAATACTTAGGAGTAATATTAACAAATGAAAATTATATTAAAGAGGAAATAAAAAGTAGGCTTAATTCAGGAAATGCATGTTACTTTTCTCTTCATAAACTTTTGTCTTCTCGTTTAACATCAAAGAAACTAAAAGTTAAAATATACAAAACAGTAATTTTGCCTGTAGTATTATATGGATGTGAAACTTGGTCCCTTACATTGAAAGAGGAACATAAATTGAGAGTATTTGAAAATAAGATCCTTAGGAAAATCTTTGGACCTAAAAGGGATGAGGAGACAGGTGAGTGGAGAAGGTTACATAATTAGAACTACATAATTTGTATTCATGTCCAGATATTATTAGAATAATTAAATCAAGAAGACTTAGGTGGGCAGGCCATGTGGCACGAATGGGAGAGGAAAGAGGAGTTTACAGGATTCTTGTTGGGAAACCTGATGGTAAGAGACCTGTATTAAGGCTAAGACGAAGATGGAAGGATAATGTTGAGATGGACCTAAAGGAAATCGGTAGGGATGGAAAAGAGTATATAGATCTTGCTCAGGATAGGGACATTTGGAAGGCCTGTGTTGGTGCAGCCATGAATCTTCGGGTTTAAGAAAGCTAGAGAGTTAGTTAGTTTACGAGCTCAAATTTCCAAAGATAAGTGACATACAAATGTAATATTCAGGTCATTACATGTTCTCAACCTCAAACTGTATATTATCTAAATTTAAACTTGAATAATTTTCGAAACACAGAAACATAATTGCTGTTGTTTTAATAACACCACCGATTCAGGAAAGAACCAAATCATATCCCCACCATTACCGCCAACATTGAGAATATTTCGTCACCTTCACAATTATTCCGCAATTAAGGACAATAAATCGCTTCCGACGCTTAAAGAATTAGCTAACAACATCTTGAATTCGACGCAATTACATTTGTAACGAACTTTCTTCCTCTCGTGTCGATTTCTGATTGTAAATCACGCAGGATGTTGCGCAATGCATACGCACGGCTCCTTACCTTCAGGCTATCCATCCTGAGGTCCCCTTTCACCGCAGAGGGGCGCTCTAATAACACAGCACATTGTCACCGTGGCTCTTTGTTATACCCTAGCTTCATTGCCATACGCTGCATTGTGAACAATGAAGGGGAAAAACGGGGGGGCATTTTTATTTTTATGGGCCAACCTTGCATTCATGCGCCTTGCTCAAATCCTACTAATTATAGCCCGAGTTTTAATCGCACGATGACGAAGCTATTATTTGGACTTCAATGAGTGGCGTTTCCATTGCTAGGCACCTCTCGCCCCGCGCTTTTAATCTCGTGACGTGTCGAACCCCTTATTTTTCACTTGCGTGCGGTAATACTCTTTTGTTCGACTGTCAATTGTCACGCCTATTTCCTCATTGGTCCTGTCCGCGATTTCGACAGTCTACTGTTTTCTTCGGTGGTGTTTTCAGTGTACGAATGTTTGCAGTTTTTTTTGTGGGTCAGAAATGGGTAAAACTGCCCCATTTGCTAAAAAGGATCAGATATTATATGTGTGTCGTTTATGTTAATCTTGCAACCCCCTCCTAATCTGGACGTCCGCAGGATTCTTTCCAGGGAGAGGCAAGGAAGGTATTTTTTTCCAGGGGGGAAAACAAGTCACATTTCCCCCCCAAAAGAGTGTAGTTCCCTAAAAAAACATAGCTTAAATTTGAATTTATGGTGTTAATGCAATAATTAACACATATTATTCTGGTTAAAATGAAATTATATTTGTGAAATACATAATTTTTGGTTGACTTTCATTTTCCAGGGGGGGCACGCCCCCCCCCCCTTGTCCCCCTTCCGGACGCCCATGCTCCCAATATATTTAAAGTTGGGGCGGGACTACTGAGTAACATTATCAAACTACTTGAGGCCTCGCGCTCGCGAATATATTAATTTTCCAACAGTTATTCTCAAAAGAAGAACATTCCAAGATCCCGTGGTGTATTTTCCCCCAGAAGTGTCAAAATCGACCCAAATGTCAGAAACAGGCTAGCCACAAGATCCACCAAGATCCCTTCTCGCATGCTAGCGAAGCGAGGATTCGCCCCCAAGCGACGAGTGTGGAAGTATCCTTAGCACTGAATGGCGCTTCGGTCCTGAAGCTGACCGGCGAGCCTCCCTGCAATTATGGCGGGGAAATTACCGCCCTCATTGAAAGCCTGGCTAAACTGCTAGAGTCGTGGATGGCAAGAAGGTGAGGGAAGAGAGAAGTTAAGGGGGGATGGGGGAGAGAAGGCAGAGGAAGACACGACAAGCATTAATTAGCCTTTCGTTGCAACAAGCACGAAAGGTGTAAGTCGAAAAGATTTTTTTTCCGATGACTGAGGAAAGAATACACTTTGACATAAACATTGCCAAAGCTGTCGGGCTACACAAACAAACAAACAAAAAATGACCCGGCGATGATGACGTTCTCAATCTATAAACACGGACAAATATTTGTTCACAAATAAACAAAATATGTTGCCATTGTATTAGTGATATCGTATTTGAAATCCTGAGATGTCTTTGGACATATCGCCTTGTCCTGTACACACAGGACCCAAAATGTGTCGATTTACACAATTATGTTGACTGCATTAACACTGTGAAGTGCTTAAATCATTAATGATGCATTTTTGGTGCATCAAAATACACAGAGAAATGCATTGAAGGGTACTTTTACCAGCTGGTGTTTCGTGTGTAGACCAGACAAGATCATTTTAAAGAAAACAAAATTACGCATTTAGCTGTGTTGATTGATGCACCAAAAATGCATCAAGGTGGATTTGATGCACCAAAAAATACATCAAGCTGGATTTGATGTACCAAAAATGCATCAAGGTGGATTTGATGTACCCAAAATGCATCATGGTGGATTTGATGTACAAAAATGCATCAAGCTAAATTTGATGCACCAAAAAATGCATCAACCTTGATTTGATGCACCAAAAATGCATCAAGATGGATTTGATGCATAAAAATGCATCAAGCTGGATTTGATGCATTTCGAAGTCCGTGTATAAACTGTAAGGGTTCTGACTCGCAAATAGTTCTTGTAATAGTTCGTTCTACTAGTGGACACATTTCACACAGGATGTGCTTTGCAATGTACTTTAGGAGGAACGTGATTCTTTACACGATGCCGGTTCATATGTCGCCATGTTCGACATGCTAGAGCAACAGAAAAGTTATTTATGTCATTCGCAGACAAGCCACCCACTTTGAAGATTGCAATTTACAGCTTCTCTTTCGCGGAATTGTTAATTAACAGTTGTTTTTACATCCTTTGAAATGATCGTGTATATTTTAGTCACGCCAACACTGTAGCACACGGTTGTTGTGGTGCAGTCTTCGTCACACTGCATAATGCATGACTCTTGTTAGGTTTTAATTCTAATGACTTCTTTTCCATTCTTTATTTCGCACAGGATGAATTGCATGCTCTAATCTTGATTCGAGCGTTTGTAGTTCGCCTAGGACATTAACTCTTGCATAAGATCATTATTGTATTTAGAGCTGGGTTCATTTTTGCGTACTTTGAATTTTGGGCAATGGGAGATTTAAGGCTCCACACAGCCTCTCCCGAAATTTTTGAGAAAAGTAACATTTTCAAATGAAACTCGTAAAGAACTCGGAAAAACCACCCAGATGGCGCAGTGGTAGCATCGTCGCCTGTCATCGTCTTGTAATCAAGGGGTCCCGGTGTGGGTCCAGTCCCGATTATCCTATCTGTGCGTAAAGTGGACTTAAAACAACAAATCAACCAATCATTAACAACTAAAAACGAATCCTAAATGCATTGTATTTCAATAGGGAGACCATGACACTCTCTCCCCTTACTGGCTATAAGTCTGATTCTTAAGCAATAGATGTAATTGCAGAGCATCATCAGTGATCGGTTAGTTCATTGAACTCTCCAGCCTAATTATTGCCTATTTTTGTGGGAGCAGGAAAAGGTTTATTATCCAATAGATGTAGTTGCAATTAGTCTAACTACGCATTATGTGGGCTTAAAAAGAAATCATTGTAAACTAAAAGTCGTGGTGGCGGAGTGGTTAGCACATCGCGCTACGACGCCAGGGGTTTAAGAGGGGGGGTGTCAACGGGTCCAAACCCCTCCCTTTTGGTTCAGTAAAATTACCAGATTACCTGTTCTATCCGCTTGTTCATAAAAATTTCTTTGGACTTATTTGATTCTCCTAAATTCGAGACGTAGAGGACAGGATACGGATGGGAAGGGAATTACGAAATTCCACACACCAGATGGGACTGCAGACCAAATATCTGTAATTTCCTGATAGTTTCAGAATTTCTCCGATAAGAAACTGCATTGGAACTGTAAATTCTTTTCCTTCGAGTATTTTCAAAGGAATTTAGTTTCTAAAATCGCAGTGAAAGAAAACCAGATAAACTAACTAACTAACTAACTCCCTAGCCTTCTTAAACCCGAAGGTTCATGGCTGCAGCAACAAAGGCCTTCCATCTGTCCCTATCTTGAGCAAGTTCTATATACTCTTTTCCATCTCTACCAATTTCCCTAAGGTCCATCTCAACGTTGTCCCTCCATCTTCGTCTTGGCCTTCCTACAGGTCTCTTACCATCAGGTTTCCCAACAAGAATTCTGTAAACTCCTCTTTCCTCTCCCATTCGTGGCACATGGCCTGCCCATCTAAGTCTTCTTGATTTAATTATTCTAATAATATCTGGACATGAATACAAATTATGTAGTTCTAAATTATGTAACCTTCTCCACTCACCTGTTTCCTGATCCCTTTTAGGTCCAAAGATTCTCCTAACGATCTTATTTTCAAATACTCTCAATTTATGTTCCTCTTTCAATGTAAGGGACCAAGTTTCACATCCATATACTACTACAGGCAAAATTACTGTTTTGTATATTTTAACTTTTAGTTTCTTAGATATTAAATGAGAAGACAAAAGTTTATGAAGAGAGAAGTAACATGCATTTCCTGAATTAAGCCTACTTTTTATTTCCTTTTTAATATAATTTTCATTTGTTAATATTACTCCTAAGTATTTGAATTTGGAAACTGGTTCAAACGAGTTGTTATCAATAATTAGATTTTGATTATTACCTAACACTTGGTTTCGGCCTGTAAGCATATATTTAGTTTTCTCTTTGTTAACTTCCAAACCTATCTCTTTAGCAGCTTTGAAAAAAAATTTAGCATTATTCTTAATTGTAATCACATCATCCCCTAGTAAGTCTACAACATCTGCATATGCTAACAACTGAGTCACACCATTTAATTTTAGTCCTTCTTTAGTTTCTCTTACCTTCCTAACAGCATATTCTAAGGCAAAATTAAAGAGCAATGAAGATAATGCATCTCCTTGTTTTAACCCATCATGAATTGTAAATTTGTCAGACATATTAATACCTACACGAATTTTACTTTCTGTTTCACTGGTGCATATTGTTATCATACTAACAAGCTTCTTAGGTATTCCAAACTCTACTAATATATTATATAATTTATCTATTTTGACCGAATCATATGCTTTTTTGAAATCAATGAATAGCTGATGGACATTTTGATTATATTCCCACTTTTTTTCAAGTGTCTGTCTGATGTGAAAAATTTGATCTGTAGTTGATCTGTTACGTTTAAATCCACATTGATAATCACCTATAGTTTCATTAGCATATGGGGTTAGTCTTGTTAAAAGAATGTTAGACAATATTTTGTATGTTGTTGAGAGTAGAGAAATTCCACGGTAATTATTGCAGTTCATTTTATCACCTTTTTTAAACACAGGAACAATATGGATTCTTTCCACTGTTGAGGGATTTCTTCTTTATTCCATATTAAACAAATTAATTTATGAATTTGACATATTAATGAATTTCCACCATATTTAATTAACTCAGCTGGTATTAAATCAATGCCAGGTGCTTTGTTATTCTTTAGCCTTTTAATAGCATCTTTAACTTCAGTCAAGTTAGGTTCTGGAACTAAAGGTTCTGCTGTGTGGACTTCGTTTACTTCTGATTTATCTCCTACATGGACATTTAAAAGGTCATTAAAGTAGTTCTTCCATCTATTTAGAATATCGCTTGGGTCAGCTAGAAAATCACCATCTTTATCTTTTATCAAGTTTACTTTAGGTTGCCACCCCTTTCTAAACTCATTTACACCTTTATATAAACATCACAACATTCTCAAGTTGATTGACACAAGATGAACAGAAAAATATCAATACTAAGTAGCTTGACCCTGACTACATACATACAACTTTGTCGGGTCCAGCACCCTTCCCCGTTCCCCCACAGGCTTCCGGTCAGCAGTGTCCTGGATTTTCACTTATGAAATAAAGCAACCCTAATCATACCAAAAGTTGACCCCCCCCCCCTTTACATGAACTATATATACGCCCATGGGTATGGGTGTTGTTTGCGAGTGTCTTCATACATTTCGTCATAACAGTACTCATCCTCATCTTCGCGATTAGCCAAAAGTGTCTGCCACTAAATTAATCAATGAACTAAAGGTTGCGAATTCGATTCGATGCTCGAGTATACCAAAAGCTTCGTTTTTCACTGAACTACACAGACGCTTTCGATACCACTCTATTTACAAAATTCCCTACGCCACTTTAAAATGGTATTTTTTTGCGCGGAAATTCTTTGCATAAATATCCACATTACCCGCACATAAATTTCACCCCTCTTTATGGGTTACGATTGCCATGAATCCCCTTTCGACTATTCTTCAGGCGACCAGTGGGTCACAAACAGAAGACGACCAGTGATGTCCACGCATCCGTCACTGTCAGATGCCCGCCATTTCGCAGAGTGTCACTGTCAACTTCCTAAAGAGGGACTTCATTGTTTCTTTTTGTCCCTAAATCACGTTTTCCCCCTCCCTCCCTTCCTTAGCCCGTGCAGATGTCCACAGAACGTCCTTCCCCACCCCTTCCCTCCCCGCGCGAAAGAGAAGAATCCGCCCTACTTAGAAGGGGATTGCGTCATCGTGGTTCAAACGCTCGGCCATCTTACAGCCCCGTGGCACCCGTCGTGACCCAATCGCCACGGCCACTCTGGAAAGCTTGTCAGGCACGGAGAAGTCAAACCGTTAAATTATGGCAGATCCCAGGAACTTTCAGAGAACACAATGCGGTCTTGGAAGTTCCAATTGATGAATTCATTTCCTAAAGAGCCCTGTCACGAAGCTTTCGTCTTCAAATCTTACAACTCCCCCTTCCCCCGTCCAGTGGCGTAACCATGCAAGACCTTACGGGGCCCTACACCTTCTGGTCATTGTGCCAAAATGCACTGCTCTACAATGCGGTTATTCCAGAAACACAAGTAGCCATTTTTAACAGATCGTGTGCAGTGTTGCCACATGAAGGGAAATTCGGATCGAAATTTTACCCAAAAGGGAATTTTGATGAAAAATATCACAATTTCAGGGAAATTTTAAGACTTCTGATATTAAATTATTACAGTTTATGTTAATTTCCAGCTTCATATTCACATTCTTATTTTTTCTGTCCCTTCTATTCCTTCTATTTATGTATTATCTATTTATATTTCTTTTAAGTTTATTGTACGTCGCTTTTCTGTATCTTCGGATAATTGTAACGATGAGAATTAACGATTTAATGGATTCCTGACCATTATTTAAACCTGGGGACATCTGACCAGAAAGCGACGTGAAAAATTTGTGTAACACTTTTTATTCATACGAACATGGACCAATGGAAATTTTACTACTACTGCTGCTGCTGCTGCTGCTACCTCTGCTAATAATAGTAATTATTATTATTATTATATTTGTTTAGGTGAAGGGAAAAAAATGGTCCAAAAAGGGAAATTTTGCCCCCTGGAAAGGGAAATTATGTCAGATTGTGGCAACATTGATCATGTGGTGCTGAATGACGAAAATGGCATTACCCTTTCTTGATTGACTCCTGTTTTCATATCATACAGGGTTTTCACGAATTAAGGAGGCACATTTCGATCATCAATTTCGTTTAACACCGAGACCATATTTATAATATTGGAACCACTTTATTTTAGTAACTTAGACATCACAGTGACAATTTAACTGCTTTCGACATAATTATCCATTAAAATCAAAGCAAGCTTGGAGACGTCATTGGCTTTTCTTCTATCTGTTCGTGGCTTACCAGATTTTTAAGGTCTGAAACACTTCAGGTTGCATCAAATAACTTGATTCTTGAGATATTGTTACTTTTAAGTGCTAGAGGTCCACATTGCTGCAGCATTCGAAGCTGAACTTCAGCAGCACGTTATTGGTAAGGGAAAATACACGTACACATTTGACACGCTGCTCAATAATTAGGCGACCTGCTGCAATTCTAAACAACATCCACTTCTTCTATGTTGGTTAGATTATACATACGTGAAAGTAAGATAAAGAAGTAAGGGAACTACTCAATTAATGCATAAGTTAGTTAGCCGGCCCCCGTAGCTGAGTGGTTAGCACATCGCGCTACGACGCCAGGGGTTCCGGGTTCGAATCACTGCCTGGGCATGGGATGTGAGTGTCCATTCATCAATCTCATCATATCATCAGTCATCCCCATCTTCGCAAATTAGCCAAAAGTAGCACAAGAAAAGGTAATGTGCTCCCCTGTGCTATGCACCACGCCATGAAGGCGTATAGGGGGTGTGGGGTTAGGGCCCCACACCAGAGGAGTCTCCACAACGCATGCGTCAATTGTGGAAAAATGGACAGCTTGCTCTGCGACGACATTAATGAGCATTTCTACATTCTAATTACTTCATATGGGAGAAGTATTTATTTTACACGAGAGCGCTGAACTAAGCTTATACGACGCATGCGTCAATTGTGGGAAAATAATTATTACTTTCTTTCACTTCAGATCCAAGAAATGTAATATAAGCTTAGTTCAGCGCTCTCGTGTAAAATAAATACTTCTGCTATATGAATAAATTAGAATGTAGAAATGCCCATTAATGTCGTCGCAGAGCAAGCTGTCCTTTTTCCCACAATTGATGCATGCGCAGCATGCACCGCATGCGTTCAGGAGATGCCTCTGGACCCCACACTTTCTTGATCACGTCCGAAGATGGGGTTGATGTGGTCAGCACAGCACCACGCCCCTGGTCGCCTTTACCCCCCAGAGTTTCCTCCAGGTACCCACTTTATACGACGCTGGGTGGGCGCCGGAGCCGCTTGAACAGGTGGAAAAAATCCCGGTTCTACACCGCCGGGGATCGAACCGGGTCTCTCGCATGGTAGTCAGACGCCCTAACGACTGAGCTACCGCGGCTAAGTAAGCGAAGTACAATAAAGCAAGTCAAACAATCAATGCATAAGTTAGTTAGAAAAGGTGTCCCCTTAATTCGCGGCCACCCTGTACAATAAAACTGAAACCAACAGCAAATGCTGTATATTGGAAACTTGTTTTTGGTAATCGCCAAAAGACAGAAAAACGTCGAAGCGGATTTTTTTTTCATTCCTACGAAGTCACACTGCAATCAAAGAGTCCCGGCTTCGATACCCGGTAGTGGTTCGTATCCCACTTTAAACTGTAGGCCCAGTCCCGATTAGTCTGTGGAGCAACTCCACGCATAACGGCAGAGAAGAGGAGAAAACGAGTGAGCGGAGCGAAGCAGTGTGCGTAGCTGCAAACGGCCGGTAGGCGCAGCCGCGTTGCCCCTCCATGCAATCCCTTTCGGTATCGCGCATTCATTGCTCCAGAGGCACTCCCGGGACAGAGTATATTTGAGGTCGTGAATTAATGCAAATTCAGTATTTTGAGTGATTTTCTTTTGTTTCGCAAATTTTATCACATTTTGCACATATTCTGTGAACACCATGAAGATTTTAATTTTCTCCTGTGTGAGTTTAATGTCTGGTAAACGTAGTAATCTATGAATACAAGTCACAATTGATGTACATACTGAGAGGTAGAGTTGGATGCATAAGTATTACCAAGCCAAGTAATGAATTGAAACAACAAGCTGTTGACAACAACTGCACCAGCTAAGTGAAGATCCATTCCTTATAAAACACACAGAATGCAAGAAAATAGATGAATATAGTCATGGACAATTTGCCAAGCAATACTTTTGCATCACACTGTACATATCAAGTTTACACAATGCACTCCATAATATATGGCAGGGGCGGCGCCGGGGGGGGGGGGTGCGAAGGCCTGCTTGCGCACCCTTAATTTTCTTCCGCACCCCTTTACAAAACCTACTATATTCATCCTAATGAAATGTTACATTACGTTATGCTATTGCGATGTCGTTACTTTGAGCGTCGAATGTTAGGTATAATGAACTCTAAGTGTCAATTGACACACATATGCTGACTCCAATAACACATTAACGTGCATAAACTGCAAATGATGCACTTTTTTGTTGTCAAAATGCACGCAGAAATGCATAAAAGGTCACTTTTATCCGCTGATGTTACGCGTAATGCACTATAAAAATGCATTAGTTGGGAAGATCAAACAAGATCATTTCAAAGATAACATAATTACACATTTAGATGTAGCCATTGATACATTAAAAGTGAAATTTTGTTGGGATTGTGACCGAGAATTATTTAACGCGTGTTGTATCGATACTTTTTTTTCATTAATGCACACACTTCTATGTAAGGGAAAGGAGTCTGGATAACTACGTGAAATTGACGACATGTTTTCGCACTTTTTTGTACGTGTTATTTTCTTTTGCAAATAGCGATTTTCTTTTTGCCCAACACACACATATTGAACACTCAGCAGTAGTATCTCAGACATTCCTCACAAAAACTTTGAAATCTATATCTATAGCCTATATAAAATTGGATGTATGTGTGTATGTATGTTTGTTACGGCATAACTCTCGAACGGCTAGGGCAATTTCAACCAAACTTGGTACACATATGACTTACAATCTGGAAAGAAATAATGTGGTCGTATGACACCCCTGGCACCTCTAGGGGTGGGAAGGGGTGACATGTAAAAATAATCGAAATCGACCGATATTAGTGTGGAATCCATAGTTTTCGGGGTCGCTAAGATGGACAGTGACACTCTCAATGCAGTTCAACTCCAAGTTCATCACTTATCGGCATGGGGGGGGGGGGTGAGAGGGGGTGAAAAATAAAATGTCAAAATAACCTACATTAGTGTCGAATCCATAGTTTTCGGAGTCGCTAAGCTAATTGGTGACATTCACGATTGAAATTTTCATGTGTGTACCAAGTTTGGTTGAAATTTCTCCAGGCGTTCGAAACGTTTGATTACTTTATAATTTGTATACTGTACTTATACATAAACATAACATAAAATTAGTTACATTTTACACTATAGTTAGAATTCATTATTTTCCTGTCTAATAGAAGATTGGGATAAATAAATACCCGGGCAACGCCGGGTAATCACCTAGTATTATTATATAAGGCAGAAAAAGTTTGGAATATTGTTGTATTAGGCAGTAGGTGATGGGCACGGTGGCATATGTCTGCGAAAGCAGAAGAACGTTTAGCAGACAGACAGACACCATGTGTTGTTGCATTCTAAGGCTGTGACTATGACCTATTGCCTAATATAACAATAGTCCAAACACCTTGAGCACCCCTAGATGATTAGCTCCGCCTCTGTCCAACTTGGGTACGATTCTGAAACCGTCTTTCAGTCTGTCAAGTTTGGTCCCTTGGATTAATCAAGGCACAAGCCAGCCAATTATGTGCACCTGCCCGCAAATAAAGCTATAGTCTGCATGGTTAACAGTGTATCGCCAATAGAGGGCACTGTAGTGACAAAAAAGTATTTACCTGAGTTTCGAACTGGTGAAGAAGTTCAAGAAATATTATTCTGCTTTCTAATTGCGACTAATTTTTGTCTGAGAAAAAAAAATTAGTGCACGAAATGTTCTAATGATTAATAGAAAAGACAAGGCTACTTTTGTCTAAGCCGTCGCATATTTTTGTCAATGTTTAAACTTGAAAGAAAATGCCGCAATTCGTTTGGTTCAACATGAAGAAACTGTAAGAATCGCCCGTAGTGAAAAAAGTCTCGATGCAGAAATTAAATCTGTATGGCCAACAGCTTATCGTCAATAGAGGGCACTGTAGTGACAAAAAAGTATTTACCTGAGTTTCGAACTGGTGAAGAAGTTCAAGAAATATTATTCTGCTTTCTAATTGCGACTAATTTTTGTCTGAGAAGAAAAATGCAGTGCACGAAATGTTCTAATGATTAATAGAAAAGACAAGGCTACTTTTGTCTAAGCCGTCGCATATTTTTGTCAATGTTTAAACTTGAAAGAAAATGCCGCAATTCGTTTGGTTCAACATGAAGAAACTAAGAATCGCCCGTAGTGAAAGAAGTCTCGATGCAGAAATTAAGAGACGACCCCGCTGTCGTTTTAGGAGTCTGGAGTTCTATTGTGGCGCTAATCATAGATATTTATGTATGATGTAAACCACAAGAAGATAATCCTCACTGCCCTATCCTCTAATTGAGTTCAAAAGTGGTGGCAACTTAGCGTCCACCCCACAATTGGTGTGACGTAACGCCTAATCGGGGTGTAAGGGCTCTTTCTGAAGACACTCACTTGTCAACCTCCTTTCTACGTCAGCCTTGGTTGCATTTTGCAGACTAACGAGACTCTGGTGTATGGATTCATAGCGAGTATGGTGCTCATGTTGGGTCATCCATGGATGTTTGTCATATCACCATTCATCTCCATCGTCTCGATTAACCAGCACGGTGTCGCAAAACGAAGTAAACGAATCAAGCAATAACATCTAATCGAGTGTTAAAGGTGCCTAAGCTTGGTGTTGTTCGACGGCCAATGGTGTAACAAGACACCAAAGATTGTGGTGAAGATCGTCAATGCGCATTAGCAGCAAAAGAAGTGTTCTGCTGCACCAAGTGTCAGTACTTGCTCGGTGCTACTTTGCACCACACTTTTTTACAAGGATGGAACATGAGCTTGGCTGGCACTGTAGACACAGTTGGTTCTGAGATAGGTGTGAAGGGTTGTGAACTTTGCAAAAAGAATCTTGTGCAAAATTGCTCTCAGAAAGGCCTTGGATGACAGCACATTGTTTCATGAGAAGAAGCAGTTCGCATCCTCGTTTCTCCCTGGGGATTCCCTCTTTCTCCTTAGGGAAACCCGACCCAGAAGCGGCGGTGTCCCGTTACAGGAACGGGACATCCACAATTAACCATCTTTCGCCGTGCATTCTGTCGTCACCTCCTTCCAGAATTATCCGATTCAAATGCAAATGTCACCCTCCCATATTGTATGCATTTGTCACCACCGACAAGCTACCGGGCACGGTAGGAGAATGGGGCGGGCATTGTTCATCCATGTTAGTTTTCCCATTTCGATACTTCCCTTAGCCCCGCCTTTATCATCATTCGGCCTTATCTTTTCCTTTCCTTTTTTTGTTCTGTCGTTTCCCCCTTTCAGCCACTTCTAATCAAGATATACATATAAATAATTGTCAGTATTATACAGTTACGGGAAGGGTTTGAGAAGAATGGATGAAGAAAAGTCGGCATTGACCTGGATGTGAAGAGGAAGCGAACGTGATGAAAAGTTCGTTGAACAGAGACGTCTGTTGTTTGCCGAGGACCATTTCTCATCTGCCACTCTACCTGATCATTCGTCACAGGTTGAGACAGTTGCTGCAGCAGAAACAGATGTTCCTTTGGCTGTCTCCCGACATGCACACATGAACCTATCAACTCTTTCAAGCTCGAAGACAACGGCCGTGGGTACCATAATCAACGCCTTCAAAGGGACCCGTCTCGAGTTACTTCGGGATGGTACCCGAGGTGACACGGCTCCCCCGTGGAGTTACAAATACCGCAAGACAGAAGAAAAGGGGGCACAGAATGGCCAATGGGAGGTTCCTGAGTGCTCTTATTACCAAGATCAAATTGCTCACTGCTCTGTCCAGGAGTGTTCAGGTGTGTCATCTGCAAATGAAGAGATTATAACGTCAGTGCACGGAAGATATGAAGTCATGAATAAGAAAATATATGACTATATCCAGGGGTAGAAAAGTGCAGAGCTCCCAGTCCAAATCCAGTTCTATTTTTTTTTCGTAGCGCAGGGTGGTAGTGTTGGTCACATGGGGATAACTTGGGACCTAACTTGGGGGGATCGAACTTGGGGTATAACTTTGGCGGGGGGGGGGGGGCAGAATCAACTTAACTTGTTGGGGGCAGAATCAAACTACAGACTTAACTTTGAGGGGGCAGAATCAAACTAGAGACTTGACTTTGAGGGGGGGCAGAATCAAACTAGAGACTTAACTTTGAGGGAGGGGCAGAATCAAACTAGAGACTTAACTTTGAGGGGGGCAGAATCAAACTAGAGACTTAACTTTGAGGGGGGCAGAATCAAACTAGAGACTTAACTTTGAGGGGGGCAGAATCAAACTAGAGACTTAACTTTGAGGGGGGGGTCAGAATCAAACTAGAGACTTAACTTTGAGGGGGGCAGAATTAAATTAGAGACTTAACTCTGAGGGGGCGGAATCAAACTAGAGACTTAACTTTGAGGGGGGGGGCAGAATCAAACTAGAGACTTAACTTTGAGGGGGGGGCAGAATCAAACTAGAGACTTAACTTTGAGGGGGCAGAATCAAACTAGAGACTTAACTTTGAGGGGGGAAGAATCAAACTAGAGACTTAACTTTGAGGGAGGGGCAGAATCAAACTAGAGACTTGACTTTGAGGGGGGGCAGAATCAAACTAGATACTTAACTTTGAGGGAGGGGCAGAATCAAACTAGAGACTTAACTTTGAGGGGGCAGAATCAAACTAGAGACTTGACTTTGAGGGGGGGCAGAATCAAACTAGAGACTTAACTTTGAGGGAGGGGCAGAATCAAACTAGAGACTTAACTTTGAGGGGGGCAGAATCAAACTAGAGACTTAACTTTGAGGGGGGCAGAATCAAACTAGAGACTTAACTTTGAGGGGGCAGAATCAAACTAGAGACTTAACTTTGAGGGGGGAAGAATCAAACTAGAGACTTAACTTTGAGGGGGGGCAGAATCAAACTAGAGACTTAAGTTTGAGGGGGGCAGAATCAAATTAGAGACTTAACTCTGAGGGGGCATAATCAAACTAGAGACTTAACTTTGAGGTGGGGCCAGAATCACACTAGAGACTTGACTTTGAGGGGGCAGAATCAAACTAGACACTTGACTTTGAGGGGGGTAGCAGAATCAAAATAGAGACTTAACTTTGAGGGGGGCAGAATCAAAATAGAGACTTAACTTTGAGGGGGGCGGAATCAAACTAGAGACTTAACTTTGAGGGGGCAGAATCAAACTAGAGACTTGACTTTGAGGAAGGGCAGAATCAAACTAGAGACTTAACTTTGAGGGGGGCAGAATCACACTAGAGACTTGACTTTGAGCGGGCAGAATCAAACTAGAGACTTAACTTTGAGGGGGGTAGCAGAATCAAACTAGAGACTTAACTTTGAGGGGGGTAGAATCAAACTAGAGACTTGACTTTGAGGAAGGGCAGAATCAAACTAGAGACTTAACTTTGAGGGGGCAGAATCAAACTAGAGACTTGACTTTGAGGAAGGGCAGAATCAAACTAGAGACTTAACTTTGAGGGGGGCAGAATCACACTAGAGACTTGACTTTGAGGGGGGCAGAATCAAACTAGACACTTAACTTTGAGGGGGGTAGCAGAATCAAACTAGAGACTTAACTTTGAGGGGGCAGAATCAAACTAGAGACTTAACTTTGAGGGGGCAGAATCAAACTAGAGACTTGACTTTGAGGAAGGGCAGAATCAAACTAGAGACTTAACTTTGAGGGGGGGCAGAATCACATTAGAGACTTAACTTTGAGGGGGGCAGAATCAAACTAGAAACGACTTTGAGGGGGGGCAGAATCAAACTAGAGACTTGACTTTGGGAGCAGAATCAAACTTATTTTACATATTTTGGTGATTTTTAGGTCATAGAAATACTAGCCCTAATTATTATTATTATTATTATTATTATTGAGATACTCGGGTCGGACCCCCTCGAAATATATTTCTAGATGCGTGCCTCCACGAGAGGGGGGGGGGGATTTAATTTGATCGCATATTTTCGAAGTTCAGATATCTTGGTGGCCTGATACACTGGGAAGTTTACCAAGAACGACTGAGAAGGTACTGAAAGTCGGAGCGTGCAGAGGGCCGTTCAGTCCACGGCCAGGTCGTACACTTGAAGTGTCATCAGAGGCAATTTGAGCGCGAGGTCGGCATTTTTGCTCTACCGGAGTTAATTACAGGTTGACAGGAACGCGAGAGCGTTTCCTGGAGCAGAGGAGACTCTCCAAACAACATGAAGTCTACCACTACGTCCACAGCAGAAGCTTTAAGAAATGTTTACATCCAATTATCAGAACTCTTAAAAAACAATGTCCCAAAAGCAAAACAAAGACGCATCTAGCTTCCTAATTGCCCCACGCACTCTTGCGCGCGTGTGAGAGCATCTCGCATGCCACATATCCGGTCACCGTGGTTGGAAAAGAAAAAAAAAGGGTCAGCAACCGCCAGGCTGTAAACCGTGATCGGTTTCTCTAGAGTGCGAAACGCCGTTGGTGGAGCCCCTAGGTTTAAGCAACCTAGATTATAAGAATTGCACGACTTGTATAAGCAAAAAAAGTTACAAGGTAAAGCGTGGAAGAGGCTAATTCAATTCCCATTGCCTCCGTGTTCCAGAATGTCCTCTTGGGGGACCATTTCGTTGCTGAAAAACCTCTGCAGATGCCCAGAAGGTGATGTTATATTTTTAATGGCCTGGAGACCGTGGCTTGTTCAAGATTTCGTTCACAGCCGCTACCTAAATTTACTTTTCTGGAACACTCAACGGGCAACAGCTATAAACACGCGAATAACTTTGTTGCTTTGATCCAGAAGCCTGAAACAACTCCCTCCAGAGTGAAAAGAAATGTTGTTGCTGATTTGGTTTATTTTACTTCGCTTTCCTGCCACTTTTGGCTAATCGCGACGGTTAGGATGAGTGTTGGTATGATAAAATTGACGAAGGGACAAACAAGAAAACACCTATGCCGGGATTCGAACCCGGGATCTTTGGCGTCGTAGTGCGGTATGGTCACCATTTTTTTTAAAATCAAACAATTACAGTAAATCTTTACAATTCTTAACAGATATGTTATTCATGGCCCTTGTCCATAAATATACTGTCATACTTTAAAGTGGTATTACGTCGCTTTGGATAATCGTATTTAAATGAAATTGGTGACATTTGAAAGAAAAACTCAAATAGTTTTGTGCATGTCAACAATGGACACCAATATCAGCAATGGACAACAATGAACGAGATCAAACATAGAAACTGAAATAAATTCACTCCTGACAACAATGGACGACGCGGGTTCATTGTTGGATATTTAGCAGGCAGGCAGGTTACATGTGAATGTTTTCCTTTAAAATTGTGTTGTTATTACAGAAGATTTAAGAACGTAGTTGGTGTGTTTTATCATTCCACGCAGAGTTTGGTGAAGGTCTTTTACAATTGGCCTCCGAGGTCACCTGACTTGTCGGTCTGTGACTTTTTTTATGGGGTTACATTAAAGATTGTGTCTATGTACCCCCATTGCCTCAAAACCTGCAAGAACTGAAAATTCGCATCACTTCTGCAATCCAGTCCATCCCTGTGGATATGTTGGAGCGCGTGTGGCATGAATGGGAATATCGCCTTGATGTCTGCAGGGCCACTCGTGGAGGCCACATTCAATGTCTATGAGTTGTAAAATAAAATATTTGAGTTTTTCTTTGAAATGTCACCAATTTCATTTAAATATGATTATCCAAAGCGACGTAATACCACTTTAAAGTATGACAGTATAGTTATGGACACGCTGTATAATTTTCTATAATCTAGAGACATTTGTTCATATTCTTGTATTAGAGTTAGTCCAAAATCCAAGTAATTATATTTTTTCCCCATAGGAATTAAAAACATTAAGTATTGTGCTATTAACCAGTGAACTGATTTTTGCTTTGTACTTGGGAACAAATGAAACTCTGGTAAGGTAATGTATTTTGCTTATACTTGGTTTGGTGACGTGCGACAAATTCTACTGAGCATTGTTCTTAATTTTGACCAAGCTGTGGCTGCTTTCTGACATTCTGTTATCTTATGGTCAATCGAATCTGGAGCATGACGATTTGGAGAATTACTGAAACCGTATTTATGACATCTATCTGCCGTTACAATTACTTGTTGGATCACTTTGTTCCATATAGATAATGCCTTGTTCGTTAGATGTTTCGCCGTTACATTATTCCAAATTTGTTTCCGATTACATTTTGGATTTTCTCTTTCAATTTCAACGGTAATTATATTTGCATTAAGTTGCTCTCTGTAAATCTGTTTGACAGAAGGACTGTTATAAGTATGTTGCACAGTTCTATAAAATGTATGAATAGCAATATCGGTATAAAAAATAACCATTTCGCCACGGAGGTCGACTAGGAATGGTAGTCATTGTAGCAATACAGCACAGTCTGGCCGCTCAAATACTTATCCAGGGAGCCGCTAGAACCCGCCCCCAAAGGAAAACGCTTGAATTTACAATTGTACTATTTCTACAAGGAGTCTATACTAGTGTAATTAAATAATTATTATCAGTGGTTTTTCACTCAGAGTACTGTTCTATTTGCATAGGCAAAGGGGGGAACATTTTTGGACGTCCACGAACACAATGTCGTGCTGTCTAACTATGGGCTTTCAGCAAACATGAGAACTTAAGAATCATATGGTAGCCCCATTGTGGAACAGATACGTGATTACAGCATCAAATCCCATCGCCGCTGTTTCCTGGTTCCCGAGACCAAAGTCCGCCATTGTTGCTTTCCTCATGATGTTTGGTCAGCACTAACATTTTGGAGGTTCTACCGGGGATCGAACGTCAGCTCCAAAGCGCTAACCTTTTGGCTACTTTTTTTAAACCAGCTCTTTTGTTGTACCTGTGGTCATACTCTTAGTATATGGATACAGTAAAACCTCGTTAATCCGGACTAATGTGGGGGGATAAGTTGACCGGTTTAACGAAAGTCCGGATTAACTGAAATAACCTAAATGAACAGTAGAAAGTGCATTAAAGCTCCGTTTATAGCAACAAAACACGTTTATTATGGTGTATCTAAAGAGCGTAGGCCTAAATACACTATACAGTACAGTACAAAGGCTGCGGGAAACATAATTTCATCAGTGGTTGACTGCCTTTTCTTTGGGAAGTTCTCTTGTTGACTTCTAGCCACATTTAAAACCTTGCATTCTGTTTTTTTTTATTTTGCCTTTTGCCTGTCCGGATTAAGCGAAGTCCAGCTTATCAGGATCCGGATTAACGAGGTTTTACTGTATTTCTGAAATCACGACCCTTTCATCAGGCATTCTCTGTAAGTCGAATTCAACGCGCCCCCTATGTAAGGATTAGGGATGGCCAAATCAAAATAAAATTTTTGGCTAATTATTCTATCCGGATATCGGATATTCTGATAACCTAATGTGCGGATTACCCGGATATCTTATAAGGATATCGGATGTTCCGATTATCCAAAATGTACGAATATGCGAATGTGTGCATTGTCCTGACAGTTCCATCGTTATGTTCGTATTTCACTGCATGGATATTCTACAAATCCTTCATCAATCCTGTTCTATCTGACGTATACTGAGTCTCATTATGTCACGTGGTCCTAGGCTATGAATAGAAAAAAATTACCAACTCATAAGAAATCAGGTTGCCAACCCATCGGAAATCAGGTTGCCAACTCATAAGAAATCAGGTTGCCAACCCATAGAAAATAAGGTTGCCAACTCATAAGAAATCAGGTTGCCAACCCATAGGAAATAAGGTTGCCAACTCATAAGAAATCAGTTTGCCAACTCCAGAACCAGCATCATCATTTCACTGATACGAATAATAACATTTACAATTTCTGATCGATTTTTCTCCTGATTTTTATTCTCTAGACTTCAGGCTTCGCAGATAGGCTAGGTAGACTAGAATATACGCTCCTGCTGGATATCCAAATTATCGATTTTCGCATCATTTCCTCCAACATGGCAATCCTTGTCCTCGCGCCTTGGAAGAGCGATCGATCAGCCCCACCACTCTTTGAGTTCAGAGTCGTGATTGTTCCTCCGGGATGCTCGCAGCTTCTGGCGTCGTGTCCAGGCGAAGGAAGCCGATCCGTGCTTCGTTCGCACGAACAGCGTGATGTGGGCATTGTTGCCTGCGCCGAGTTAATGGTTTAACAATAGCCCTCCGGTCGACTCCAATTTGAAAATCAACCCGGGATATGGGCTCTCGGGGTATGGAAATGTGACCACTGCGGATGCTGGTAATATACAATTGGATATCTGAACTGGCATCTGAGATACATAGATGAATTATTATCACTGTTGCTCCCCACAGGGGTCCCGGGTTCGAATCCCGGACTGGGCATGGATGTTTGTGAGTGTCCATTCATCATATCATCACTCATCCCCATCTTCGCAAATTAGCCAAAAGTGGCACAAGAAGCGAAGTAAAATAAAGCAAATCAATCAATCATTAGTAAGGAAGTGGTGCTAGAGATGTTACGAGACGAGACAGGGTGGTGCAAAAGTAAGTTGACAGTCTTTCTTTTGTTTTTTACATTGAGTGCCCCTCCCAATATCCTCAGACATTACTCCCATGGATTTCTATTTCTGGGGTGTCATGAAGGAGATGGTATTACAAAGAGTACTAAACCTTCTTGGCGTATGTCAATTGTGAACTGTCAATCTACTTTTGCACCAACCTGTACATAGTATATAAGCAACATGTACAGAGTGGCACTTTACAAAATGTTACAGTATATAGAGGTCATTGAAGTTCTTTATGTTTAACGCCTCGTTTCGACGCTACGAAACCTTAAGGGGAAAAAAAATAATATATTATTGAATGTATGCAACCACGCGGCACAAAGTCTCAACTGAACTAATGGTTTAACTTTGCAATTACGAAAATAAAAGTTTATGTCCTATTTAAAGATCCGGTATAAATCCGTCTGGAATGTCTGAATAAGTCGCATAATGGAGTGATTTTCATGTAGTTTAATTTTCAGAGACCGCGTCCTCTCCTCTCGTCAATTCATGAAGAGTGTGATCTTGTTCTTGTCTCCAGAAGAGACGAGGCACAGAGTTCTCCGGTCTCGGTACAATCCTAAGCGGTGATGGTAGATCCGCTGCGCAACTTGTACTAGTAGCGGCAGCATTAGTAATTTGATAATGTCTCATCATCGGATCCACAACAAACAGAAAATTCTGAACGTAGTTAATGCTTGCGATGTCTTCAATAGTTCCAGTCATTTTGGTGTCACCTTGAACGTACTTTCTATTGAAAATATAGGGTGGACATAAAGTATAAAAACAATAACCGAATTGATGGATAATACATTTCAATAACTGCTCCTCATGTCCGCCGCCTGTCTCAACACGCTTCTTCACACGTTTCAACATGATTCATTGAATTATCTTTAAATGTAAAGAACCTGAGCAGCCATTTCCCTCGGGATGTCACCTGTAATCAGAAAACTATACCACCGTTGCTTTAAGATTTGATTTCCACCTTGTACATAAACTCAGCGGAAAATACCGTGTGTACGAGGATTCGCCATTCACTCTACGGGGAATTCTATAAATAGATGTAATTTATTTGGAATTTAGATTAGTAGGAGTCTCTTCAAAGAAGAAACATTTTAGGGGGAAAATGCCAGTCGATTGATTGGTTGGCCTTATTTTTACTTCGCTTTTGAGTCACTTTTGGCTAATTTGCGAAGATGGCAATGAGTGATGACATGATGAAATTGATGAATGGACACTCGCAAACATGCATGCCCAGGCCGGGATTCGAACCCGGGACTCCTAGCGTCGTAGCGCGATGTAAATTCTAGTCGAGCCAATCGTCGTACATTAAACATTTTATTGCACTGTAAAACCAACTCCCATTGAGATAATTGATATGTATAGGCCTTGTACAGTCAACGGCAAAGATAATACTAAGCAAATTGTCCATCGCCATTTTCATTACTTTCTTTATTGTACGTACATCCTGTGATGTTTTAAGGAGTGAAATTATGTTGTTTCGAAGCAGGTATTGTCCTCTGCTTATTTCAATTCATTATCATCACATTGTGTAATACAGACCGAATGAAAATGGTTATGGACAATTCGCCTACTGTTTCTTTTGCTGTTGGGTGTACCATGTGATTTAACTCTCCAACATTATCTTTCTTTGTCGAACGATTACTATAATCCTCTTATGTATTCCGTGTCTGTGCTGAATTTGTTCTAAATTCAAATTTTCCAAAGGTTTTTTTTTTTTATGATGTTTTTCACTCCTGATCTGAGTTCCTTAACTTTTGCACATTTTTTAGGCCAGTACGAAAACTGAGTTTGTTTCAATATTGCATTGTACATTCTTACATAAAAAAAAAAATCGCGACCCAAGACGAGGTTAAGATTTTCTCTTCGAATCTGAGACTGGAGTTAAGATGATCGAGACAAGATCATGGACGACATATTCAATCAAATTTCCTATAGGTTACAAGAGAGGCTTTCTTCGTGATGTTGCCATGGGAATGGAAAGATGCGAATGAAGACTAGCAAGGCCGGGTAATGGCACTGAAATGTCCGGAACACTTACGGTGAATGCCAGAGACTGCCTTAGGCATAAAGTTGGCATTTCCATGAGAAAACGTTATTCATTCATCGTGAAGGTTTTGCAATAAGATAGCTGCACTGCTTAGAGAGTTGGAACAATGTAATAACAAGCATTGTGGAAGGATCCCAAGCGAAGCGCACCGTTCGGGAAATCCAAATTCGTTGTGAGAAAATGCGATGAAGCATTTACAAACTTAACGTCATATGTTCTGTAAAGAAAGTTATTTTTCAAAGTATCTGAGTTACAGTTACTTGCTTCAAAAGTAAGTGAGTTACAGTTACTTTCTTCAAAAAGTAACTGAGTTACAGTAACTTTCTTCAAAAGTAAGTGAGTTACTGTTACTTGCTTCAAAAGTAACTGAGTTACAGTTACTTGCTTCAAAAGTAACTGTTACAGTTACTTTCTTCAAAAGTAAGTGAGTTACTGTTACTTGCTTCAAAAGTAACTGAGTTACAGTTACTTTCTTCAAAAAGTAACTGAGTTACAGTAACTTTCTTCAAAAGTAAGTGAGTTACTGTTACTTGCTTCAAAAGTAAGTGAGTTACAGTTACTTGCTTCAAAAGTAACTGAGTTACTGTTACTTTCTTCAAAAGTAAGTGAGTTACTGTTACTTGCTTCAAAAGTAACTGAGTTACAGTAACTTTCTTCAAAAGTAAGTGAGTTACTGTTACTTTCTTCAAAAGTAAGTGAGTTACTGTTACTTGCTTCAAAAGTAAGTGAGTTACAGTTACTTGCTTCAAAAGTAAGTGAGTTACAGTTACTTTCTTCAAAAGTAAGTGAGTTACTGTTACTTGCTTCAAAAGTAACTGAGTTACAGTTACTTGCTTCAAAAGTAACTGAGTTACAGTTACTTTCTTCAAAAAGTAACTGAGTTACAGTAACTTTCTTCAAAAGTAAGTGAGTTACTGTTACTTGCTTCAAAAGTAAGTGAGTTACAGTTACTTGCTTCAAAAGTAACTGAGTTACTGTTACTTTCTTCAAAAGTAAGTGAGTTACTGTTACTTGCTTCAAAAGTAACTGAGTTACAGTAACTTTCTTCAAAAGTAACTGAGTTACAGTTACTTGCTTCAAAAATTACTGAGTTACAGTAACTTTCTTCAAAAGTAAGTGAGTTACTGTTACTTGCTTAAAAAGTAACTGAGTTACAGTTACTTGCTTGAAAATGTAACTGATTTACAGTTACTTGCTTAAAATGTAACTGAGTTACAGCTACTTGCTTCAAAAAGTAACTGAGTTACAGTTACTTGCTTCAATATGTAACTCAGTTACAGGTACTTGCTTCAAAAAGTAACTGAGTTATTCGTTTTAAAAAGTATCTCAGTTACCTGTACAGGAGTTACTTATACAGTTACATTCTGCTGGAAATTTTCTTGCAACAAGTTACACACAATAAATAATCTTAAATTGTAATAATAAAAAAAATGTGAAGACTTACTGTGTTTTCATTCAAAATTCTCTGCCCTAATAGGCAGGCTTTTCGCTTCCAGAATTTCCGATCTTTCGTCGTATGCTTCATATCGGCGTAAGATCCATTTCATTTCATATCATGTATCATCTGATATCTTCTTCCCCAATACTTTTCTTGCGTTTTCCAGTGCGTCTTTCAGCAAGCAGTTCTTGGACAGTGTTCCTGCCTATTTCCTTTTCTTTTCTTGACCACGCCCGCCACTATCTCTTCTTTCAACAACCCTTTCCAACATAGTCTTACTTCGTCTCTCCTTTTCACAAGCTCCAATCTTCGCCATAGGCACGTTTCTAAAGCTTCTAGTCGCTTTTCGTCACTTCCTTATTTTGATGATTTACATAGTTCATTAATTTAGAAAAGATTGGATTCATCTTGCCCAGTATGGAGACAGATGGAAGGCTTGTGTTGATGCAGACATAAACCTAGAGGGTAAGTTAGTTCATTTACGTCGCTTCTGTACCACTTTTTGGCTCATCACGAGTCTGACTTCTTCGCAGCGTCCAGGTTCTTAGCCTCGCGCGCGCGCGTGTGTACAATATGCTTGTATTCTAAAAATACACTAATCAGTTTCAACATTAGAGTAGAGTATAAAAAGTATAGGAACATTTTATTTCATCCGACAAGTGAAATTTTCATTATTTTTTAAAATAAATGTTATTGATCCAAAGGGGGAAAGTTTGGGTACATCATAATTAGGCTTCGGGTAGTTATGCACTAAAAAACCTTTAAAATGCTCGAAATATGCTCTTGAAATGATCAAAATATGCATTTAAAATTTTAAAAATTTACATCAAACTCAGAAAATTTTGACATAACTTGTAACTATTTATTAATTCCACTGCTTACAGAAGTAAAAAAATGGTTTGGCTTACCTTATTGACAATTGACCATATTTTACATGTGGTTTTTGTATATGTATCTTTATCATAAGTCCACTAACGGTTTCTGACTTCACTGAACGTCACGATTAGCAGAAGGTGGGATTTCACCAGCTGTCTCTCATTCTACTCAGCATGAAAGGTTACTATTCAACTTAATAACTACGTATTGTTTCAGATGCTCAAAAGTAAACTTATGCTTGTTATGCACGAGAATACTTTTATACTCTGAAAACACTATCTCCGCATCATAAGAAACAATAGGCGTATGTTGCAATTTCAACAAATCGGAAACGTGCAGTTCACTTGTAATACGTCCACATTTTGTTTCCCTTCATGAATAAAGCAAATGTCCTTTAGGAGCTTGTAGCCAGAATTCCTCGCGAACACATACTGAATCATGTTTCTGAATTGCTCCAAAGGAAGGAAACTACAAAGTTTCAGACAGAAACAGCAGAATATGCATTTGCATATGCTATATACAAAAAGCATAACTATCCGAAGCCTAATCACAACATTTCTACGTTAATAATTCTGCTATGGAGTCAGTACCTAGCCTTCTTGATTGAGTCCTGGAGGAAAAAAACCTCAATAAAGAGAGTTTCATTTTGAATTGATTCTTTGTGTTTAGCGCCGCTTCTTTGCCATTTGTGGCTAATCGCGGCGATGAGGATCAGTAATGATATGAATGAAGGAGCACTCGTAAAGAACATCCACGCCCAAACTGAGATTCAAACCCGGGTCCCCTGGCATCGTAGTGTTTGTGCTGACCACTCCTTTAAGAGGTGAGCGCAGTAAAGAAATCGAGCTGGGATTAAGCGAGGAAAGTAGTGCTCTACTAATGACGCTCACGAAGACATGAAAAACACATATTAGCCAAATCTTCTACAAAGCTTGGTGTATTTATATCGCCACATGAACGCATAGAGGCCTTCCACGGGAGGAGAATCGAACCTCTGGATCTCCTGATTACGAGGCAACGACCGCCTGCCATACCCACAAACCCTGCTACTGTGAGACAACAGAAGCGGCCACTCTACTCATCAATTACTATTATTACTATTATCTTGAAGGGTAACGTCCGAATCTAAGACAATCAACATCATGTGTTTGCGTTCGGAAACGCTCCCAGTAACAAAGACCAAAACGAGAAGAGAAAGAACCAAACTCATTTTGAAAATTCGTACGGGTAATTTCCTTATAACCACGTTCTACGTATCAGCTTCCTCCGTGCTGTATCCTGTAATTACAGTATCTTGAAAAGCTCCCCCCCGTCTCCCCCCCTTATGGTTGTTATTAAAACAGCCTCTTGGATCCATTCCGTGCAAACAGCCCAGCATTTTCTGTGTGCGTTCGCTCTCAAGAACTGATGTGGGCTGAAGAGATGCTGCTATCATCTGCCTATGGCACGCCCATTTTCTACCAATCACTGTTCTTCGTGACTCTGTCCAGGCTACCTGCTTGCAGAAGTGTTACCATCCACCAAGAGCTGGGTTGGCATGTTTAAAACAAAACTGTTTACAAATGTTTAAAAAACAGTGTTTTGTACATGTTTTTCTTAGACTTATTTAAAACACATTTTGATACTTGGTATTTGATTGTCTGTGGTTATTTCCGTGTTTTGTAACTTTCTTCATTCAATCTGCATCAGTTTGTTGACTGTGAACGGAAATCTGTTTAGTGGCTGAAAATGTATCGTCCTGTGATATCCAAACTATTACTTGTGTTACAAAGTGACACTTACTTGCTAGTCTACACGTGGTTTTAGAATCGGACCATCCAAATATGTGCTTATTTAGTACCTTTTACACGTAAGATGTTTGTGAATTTGAAATATGTGTTTATTTTTTAACTTAAGGCAAGCAACCTACACTATCTGAGCGTTGCAAGTGTTCGATGGGCCTATATTCTGACTTGAGCGCCGCGGGAAAATCTGGAAACACAAAGGGCAGAAAACAGAGGAGCTACCACGTGGATAGAATGGGACCTGGCAACTGTGAATCAGTTGAACCTTCTCGAACAGCTTACGCGAGAGATTTAAGACTAACGTAAATATGTATTTTAAGGAGTTAGTCAACTGTTTACTTTATAACTAGGAACACACACGTTCCATTGATGATTAACAGTTTTGTTATTAATCATTATTCTTAGAAATTAAGAAAATTTGGCATTATATTTTAAGTCTTATTTGTTTAGAACATTTTTTGATCTTCATTAAAACATTGTTTAAAACATACTTAAAACAATACCTATTTTGTTTCTTTAAAAAGATACATTTGCCAACCTTGTCTGGCAGAGGCAGGCGGTGCTCAGAATGTGTAGGCAAGAGTTTCTCTGCAGTGTCTACATATGCAACACTAGCTTTTTTTAACATCCGTTTGAGAACCCTGAAGTGGGTGCTATTATGAGCACCAAAATATACTCTTATGACCTATATTTACCACACACGTGCACTAAAACATAAACTATATATCCCAAAAGCAATAAATTCGTGTTAAGTGGTCGAATGGTCATGGGTTCGAATCCCGGCCCGAGCCTGAGTGTTCTTTCTGAATTTCGGGATTGCCCAAATGTCACCCATTCTTCCAAGCAGTAGGGGAAAGTACCCAAATTTCGCCCACTTTTTCTTTACATCACACAAAATCTACTGCACTCCATATGACAAGCAAGTAAGTATTGATCTAAACACGACGAACATTAAACTAACTATACACAAAAAATGAACAGGAATATCAGTCAAACAATTTCAGAAAATGTATTTCCCAAAAGCGATATGAAATTAGTCATTTTTAAAACAGGCTCCAAATTGTTACAAGTGAAACCAAATAATAGGCCTTATAGAATAATTAGAAATGCATGACACCATGAGCATTTGGTTTTAACTGCAAGAGAAAACTGGGAAAACAAAAACTAGGCTTTAGTGTGAGCTGAAAACATGAAATCTGAAAATAGTCTACGCAAGTGTTCTTTTAAGACCTCTGCCTAGCTGTTGAAGCAATTTTTGCGGGAGAAAAGTTGACATTTTTCTGCGTCACGAATACAATGCTCATGAAACAAGCATAGAATTTTGTACATCCAACCCACTTGAAACGGGTAGGCGAAATTTTGGGTCTACGCCGTGCAATGAGACTCTCCCGAAGTCAGAGCACAACTTTTAACCGCCAACAAAAAACTATATTTCAGCACATTTCTCGCTAAGTAACCATACTTATCGCGGTAATTGTATAGATCTGATAATTTCCTGCAGCTTTTACAAAAGGTCTGAATCTCTAAAAAAAACTTCCAGTGGGAAGAAAACTTCAAAACCCCAAGGAACACACACAATGCAATCAACACTCTTCAATATATCGCAGTTGACTGCTTTCGCACTAGTTCTAACGTTAAGACCTATGGCAGTTGTTGACAACTCATACGAGCTGAATAACTCTGGTGGGCGAAATTAGGCTACTGGGCGAAATTCGGTTACTTTCCCCTACACCCTGGACTGCATTTTGCAGACTACCGAGCGAAAACAAGTCTCTGAGCAAGTGGTGACTCGAGAGGGCTAATTCAGTGGACGCGTGCGGTTGCAGCTATCAGCTGTTTGCTTCGCAGACTCACTTTCTCCCCTTCTCTACCGTTATGCGCGGAGTTGCTCCAGAAATTCCAGGAACAGAGGATAGTTAAGTGGAAAGGCTCTGGCATGCACACTATATGCCCTATATACAAGATTCCTGTGCAACAGCTCATAAAATTTCATCAACGTTTTGTCAAAAAATGAGGCAAGAATATTTTTACACTACTTATGATGCCTTAAATGCAATGTCCTGATTATCAAACGAAGATCCAGTGTTGAATTTAAGGGTTGAAGACAAGCAAATGTCACCTTTTTTCTTGTTAAGATACGCCCTTGGAGACAATAGTTTCATATCTTCCTTACCTTGGTACTGTCTAATATAATAACTCATTCCAACATATAACGTATTGCGCGATTCCCAAGAACTTAAAGCAACGAATCCAAGATGTAATCTTAGAGGTATAAACACGTTAACGTGTTTCATGAATATGTATTTTTTGAATTGATCTTAGCTTGAATGATAGATCATTCTGTAAGAGAAAGTAATATTATATACGATGAAATTTCTTTCTCATTATTGCCATCTGTCGGTAGATTATGAACCACGAAGTATGAAATGAAAATTTTGTGAAGAAGAACAAGAAAGCTATTTTTTTGTTACATTTTCAACAACTCCTTTGCATTCCATTATTAATATCGGGCGACATTTGTTATATATATATATATATATCAGTGGCGTATACTTAGTCCAAGATCTATCTCACTATGTCACGTGGTCCTAGGCTGTGAATAGAAATAAATTTACCAACTCATAAGAAATCAGGTTGCCAACCAATAGGAAATCAAGTTGCAAACCCACAAGAAATCAGGTTGCCAACTCATAAGAAATCAGGTTGCCAACTCATGAGAAATCAGGTTGCCAACTCCAGAATCAGCATCATTTCACTGATATGAATAATAACATTTACTTCTGATTGATTTTCCTCCTGAATTTTATTATCTAGATTTGAGGCTTCGCAAATAGCCTAGCTAGACTAGAATATACGCTCCCGATATATACATATACATATACATACATATATATATATATATATATATATATATATATATTAAATAAGTCTTATCATACTTTGAAAGTTGGGATGGCAACAAAATTCGGATAATGGATATCTGGATTTCAAATTATCCTATATCCGTTTCGGATGCATCGGATAGTACAGCTTTGATGAAGGATGTGCAGTAAATCCGGACGAACATGACGAATAAAAAAATATATGGATAGTCCGTAAAACGAATAAACGATAAAACTTTCCGGATAATCTGAATATCCGATCAGAATATATGAATATCCGATCAGAATATCCAAATATCCGATCAGAATATCCAAATATCCGATCAGAATATCCGAAATCCGGAAAGGAAATTTTCCGGATTCGGTCATCCCTACTTAACTTATAAGTGCAGCTTGTAGGTGGTAACCTCGAATTTAGGTAAAAATTGCAAAGGAAAAAATGGCAAGAATAAAAATATACCTATTACGATTTTACGTGAAAATTGAGAAATTATGTGTCTTGCATTTCACAGTTTGAAATTAAAATTTAATATAATTTAATGTCTTTTAACATTAATTTGTCTTTGAATGGAAACATTATATTTGATGTTTCCAAAAATAATGCCGCTTATTTCTTCATTTCTTTTGGCAGGAGTTACTGCCGATATAGAATCACATACTAATAAAAGTTAACCTTTGTAAATAATTTGAAACATGTGTGATTGATGTAACTTAAGGGGAGTGCAACATTGAATGGGTTTTCATCTTGACTGAAAACAAGTTTATGCTTTGCGCGCACCTGCTGACCAGTCACACATGTTTGTTACTAGTAGGACTTCAAGTCAGCCCTTATCTAACCCCCTCCCACTAAGAGGGACGCACTTGTTTACTTTTTTAAAATGAAAATTGTTAAATCTTGGAAAGCTGGAGATAAGCTCTTCTTTCTACAAGAGTCTGATCTGATGAATGTTATAAGGTGGAGGAACAGTTTCAAGTGTCGATGAATTCTAAAAACAAAATTATTGAAACAAAATCCTGTGTGTTCCTATGACCATAATCATTCGCCTGAATATGATGCTGTGAAGGTGTAAGAAATTCGAAATATTAACCCTCCCTTCATATGAAATGTCATTATATGCGAGAAAAAATATTGCGCTACGAAGTTCAATATAATATACATATAACACCCGAAATAATGAGCTTCTAAGGCCATACTTCACAACACGTTGACTGCCATGAGACCCAAAAGTGGGTCTCAAGTATCGTCATTCATGAAGCCGTGATACCCACTTGTGTGTCTCACCTCAGCAATTGCTTCAGGCCGCGATACGCCTATATGGGTTTCACTTGTAATTTGCTAACATGATCAAATATATTGTTTTGGCTCCAGAATGTTACACTATACTCGTAACCTGGCCCTAGATAGCAACAGGCGATTACAACAATGGCGTACAAATGGCCGTAACATTGTAGTAATAAACCTAGTGAGTGCTCTGTGATTATTTATGATGACTTTATTTTGTTGATTTTCAATACAACAGGCCACATTAAAAAATGCATCCTTGTTTGACATTTGTTGTATTTCAGGCAAGAATTAAACAAAGAAGGAGAAAAATAAAGGAAGAAGAAGAAATTAAGACTATATTCAGTGTGATTGAACGTGTAGATTGCATTTCGTGCAATATTTTATGGAAGAAGCACTTCTGTTGTTGTATGTTCTGTTGACGAGGTATGACCAAGAAACAGAAAATATGGACGAGCTTGATAGTTCAAGTAATTGAAGTTCGTTATTTGAAGAAACGAAGTCATTTATATAAAAAAAGTGAGACACAGAAATGGGTCTCATGGCCTTCTGATCAAAATTCTCTTCTCCAGGCCACGATACCCAAAACTGGGTCTCAAATTTAAATTGAATTTTCAACGATTTTTTGGATTGTTTTGAAATTTCTTGTGCTTCACAGATCTAATTACACCAATTTGATCCATTTTCACATTATTTTTTTTTTACTTGGCCCCACGATGTCATTCAGACAATCTGGCCTTGGCAGTCAACGTTTAACATTAGTTCAAGAAGAACCCGAACATATGGCAATTAAAATATTCAATAACCTACCAAATGATATTAAAGCAGGAAATATGACAAGTTTCAAAAACAAATTTAAAAAAAAACTAATAGTTAATAACGAATATTATAGAGTAAATTGTAAATTATAGAAATTTTGTAAGTATATTTTTTATCTGAACTGTACTGAACCCTCCAAATACCAATGTATATAGTTTATATGGAGTAATGCAATTCAAATTCAAACATCCTACAGAGTAAAGACTGTAGGCTTTATTGTGGAAGCTAATCAGGTGCATCCAGCAAGAAAATGAAGCAGTGGTAGCGATTATTCTGCACGTTGAGAGAGGACAAATGCCAAAGAAGAAAACTTGCCATTTTCACTTTGGCCATTTTTACCGGACACCCACCGGTAACCTCTTGCGCGGAAAAAATTGCGCACAAGGTGTTTTTGGTCGCTGATGTGCCCAAATAGAAGTCCCAGGTGAAAGCAGACAAAAGTAGCGTGTATCAATTGAAAGTGTAATGTTAATGCACGGAAAGAATTGAAGTAATCACATTTCGTTTAACCGTAAAGTTCAAACTGTTTGAAGATCTCCACACCTCTAGGTAGGATTGGGGGACGGAAACTGGCAGTCGGGAGTTAGGCCAAGGACCTTACGGGCTGTAGAGCCACGGATTATTATATATCTATGTATGTACTGTATATTTTATATTTATATATATGCACACACACACATAATCGACTTTGGAAGTGCAAGTGTTAATATCCTATAAGATAATAAAGTTGACGGATTAACACTATCTTAACATTCAGAGCAAGAGTTTGCTACACTGTCAGCGCATCAGATCCAAGCTCTTTCCCCCCTTCCCCCTAACCCATCTCCTCTCTCCCCACCCTCCCCTCTCACGCAGACATCTTATCAGATGCTTTCAGCTTCTCGGCTCAAAATTCTTATTTAATTTCCAGATGCTTATCTCTGGAAATCTGCTTCAGCTCCAGACGTCCTAGGCACTCGAAGCTTCCCCCGCCCCCCGATGCCCTTTCACTATCTCGGCAGGTACGGAAGGGGAGGGGAGGGGGAAGAAGGATCCGATGATTCCTTTGAGCTGCTCATCGCCCACGGCGGACCTCGTAGCGGAGGCGAATTCGGCTCACGATTTGGAGGCCGAGGCTTCTTAGCAGAGCTCAATAAAAGGCTAACATTGCCCCGGAATAAGCTGGACGATGCATTCTAGGAAAGCAATAAGCGCCAATGCATCAGCGAGCACAGGAATATTAAAATATTTTGTAAGGGATGAAGTTGTTGAATCGTATATACTGTATTGATGTAAAAATAATTCATTCATTCATTTTTTCTGCCCTTGGGAAGGTCTTTCCTTGCAAACTCCATGGTGTTCGATGTTAAGTTGCAAGTCCCACTCTCTCTTTCGCATCTTAGAAAGATCTAAGATCCCAGGGGCCCCCAGCAAGGATGTGAGGAGAGTGGATTTAACTTCATTGGGCCCTCCGGACTTCACCGCACCAAACGCAAAGGTTTAGATGTAGGTTGAATAACAATTCCATCAGGGTTTTTGATCCATCTGAGAACAGAAAATCCCAAAAAGTCTTCGCCCCCGTAAAAATAATAACAAATAATAATGATAATTGTTATTATAAAGAAATGAATAGCACTTTATTAATATTATATTCTTGGGAGAGATATTATACTCGAAACCTCAGATAAGAGCGTGTCAGTCATCACCGTTTTCTTTATTTTTGGCTCTCTTCTACCTTGAAGATGAGAGAGATATTAGCTCTCTTCTACCCTCAACATGAGATAGATCATAGCTCTCTCCTACCCTGAAGATCAGAGTGACGTCAGCTAGCTCTCTTCTACCCTGAAGATGAGAGAGATGTTTGCTCTCTTTCACCCTGAAGATGAGAGAAAGATGTTATCTCTTCTACCCTGAAGATGAGAAAGACGTTTTCTCTCTCTCTCTTACCCTGAAGATGAGAGAAAGATGTTAGCTCTCTTCTACCCTGAAGATGAGAGAGACGTTTGCTCTGTTTTACCCTGAAGATGAGAAAAAGATGTTAGCTCTCTTTCATCCTGAAGATGAGAGAGACGTTTGCTCTCTTTCATCCTGAAGATGAGAGAAAGATATTAGCTCTCTTCTACCCTGAAGATGACAGAGACGTTTGCTCTGTTTTACCCTGAGGATGAGAAAAAGATGTTAGCTCTCTTTCATCCTGAAGATGAGAGAGACGTTTGCTCTCTTTCATCCTGAAGATGAGAGAAAGATATTAGCTCTCTTCTACCCTGAAGATGACAGAGACGTTTGCTCTCTTTTACCCTGAAGATGAGAGTGCCGTTAGCTCTCGAAATCTCAGAAATCCTTTCAGATCTCACCTGATCAATACCCAAGAGAACCTTGACACGCACCTTCTGCCTTTAGGGCTTTATGTTAGTCCGGTTACAACCCTTTTATCGGACTTCTCAATGGCTTCTAAGGGTTAGTAGGACCAAGCCCTTGCGTGGTCTGTGGTGCAGGATTTATTTTTTAATTATCACCTATGCAAGGTTGAAATGAAAGATCCTTAAGATCCTTTTACTCGAAGATTTATTTAAACTTTCGATGTTATACAAACACTTTTCCAAACAGACAATTCACCCGGTATAACTTGTAGGCCTAAACCTATTAGATATACCGAAGTTTATAACCCTGGTCTTTTGATGATGCAGGAGAACACCTTATTCAGAGTTGGGTTTGTGAATATCCGCCAAAATGGAGTACAAGTACTCCAGCCAATCCGAAGATTGAAGCAAGATATTCCCCAACGTCCCCTGAACCATCAACCTTTCGGCAACCAGGAGAATGTCCCGCAGACTCACAAAAGTCTAGCTCTTTTATATCATATTGTTGTTTACAATTTACCATGGTTATTACATAGTTGTTTAACATTTCTATAGTTTCAACATTCTTTAAGTTAAACAATTCATTACTCATTGTAACATTAACAATAACACATTTTTTTAAGAAAGATTCCAACATAGATTAATATAATACAGATTTAATAGTTTAGTGCCTGAAAAAGCATGTGTTGACAGGGGCGACACATAGCGTTCCCCCAGAAGAAAAGAAAATTAAATGTAAGTTAACGTCATTTAATTTTGTTTTATAATTTTTTCTCCCTTTTCATATATTTTCATTTTTCTTTATCTTCTTCTTCTTCATGATGTGAGGCGATGTTTCATTTGGGATCGTCTTCTTGGACTTCATTCTTCATTTGCATGTAGCTTCTGGAGAAAACAGGAAATGGTTTTACATCTTGTTTAACACACTCCTTCGTAAAACTTCTTGACGTCCATTAGCCAGGTCTTCCATCCATTTAGGTCTTCTTCTAGATTCTTCTCCTTTGGAATGGGAGATGGATTTTGTAAAGGGAATACAGGTTGTTCAGCAATGATCTTGCAGATTGAAGTATTTACTAGTCTCTGTTTGTCAGAAAATAATGGGCAGTGTAGTTTCTCCTCATCTTCTTGATTCAGCAACCCTGGAGCGAAAACCTTCTTTCTTATATCTTTCTCGGCGGCGGACCTATTGTCTGAATGCGATTCCCTTTCAGCCATCGATAGTTTAACACACGAAGTCTTACCATTAATTGCTTCAAAACTATCTTCTTGGTCATCTGGAATCAAACTTTCTTCAACGACTTGTCCCTTCACCGTTAAATATAATTTCTTGGCACCTGCATCCAAATTGACTCCATATCTCTTGAAGAAGGGATATCCAAATAACAAATCTGCCTCTAAATTCTTCACTACGTAGACTTGATCTTCAAGAGTGTGTCCTGCAATTTCAAAAAGAATGGTTCGGCATCCTACAATACGGGACCTCTCATGTCCAACAAAATCCTTTAACCTTATTCCTGGACATCTTTGCAATTTCAAGCCTGGTAATCTCTCTCGGAGCTTTACCCAAACATTATAATTCATGACGGTGCATTCACTTCCTGTATCCAAAGTACATCTTATTTCTAATCCTAAAACTTCTATTAGAATTTCTGGCTTCTTGCTGCAATTCCCAGTTACTTCAAAAACATTAAACAATTTCTGTTCTTCAGAATTTGGACAAGAATTTAGATCCAGATACAAAACATCTAAATTCTCATTGGTAATAAATTTGTCTTCTTCGCTCTCACAAACATCAAGATTGTGTTGCGTTGTAGAAGGGAGAGCTTCATCTACAACGACCTCTGGTTTAAATTTGCTCGACTGGTAGAGGGAATTTCCCAAGAAGGTGCTTTAATAGTGGAAGGAATTTCCCATACAGGTGCTCTAGGGTTCAAAGCACAGTCTTCTGGACTTTCGTCAGTCTGTATTCCGCATTCCTTCTTGCGAGACTGGTTCCAGTTTCTTTGTTTCTGATTCTTATTCCAGAATGTCCTTCTATCGGCATCCTTCCTTTGGAACCTTAGATTTCCATTAAACCTTTGGTTGATCGGTGTGGGCCTCTTATCTTCTTCTCCTTCATTCCTCCGGGATAGCTCTAGATTCCTTATTCGAGGTTGAGGATTTCTTCGTTCATCAGTTCGTTGGTGATCGGCTTTCCATCCTTCCATTTGTTCAGACGCTTCGAACTTTCCCAGGAAATTCGTGAGTTGGTCTATGTTGGCGGGATCTCGAGTTAGTACCAGTTGTCGCACTCGTGAAGGTAATTGGCCAATGATTAAGTTTAACACTTCTGATTGGTTGATGGTTTCCGTCAGATTGCAGTATGCTGCATATACCTCCCAGCAATATTCTTCCAATGATAACCCTGCACCTTTGCTATAATGTTTATTCCTCAGGGTATTCATTTCCCTTTGTTTTGCTTCAGGTGATGCGTATTGCTTCCTAAAAGCAGAGCGGAAATGTTCAAAAGTTTTCCATCTTTTTTCGTTTGCCATAAACCAAGCTTTGGCTTTACCCACCATTAGCGAAGGAAGGACTTTTAGTCGATACATCATGGGCATTTTCATTAAATCCATATAAGTATTTATCTCCTCCAAGTACCTTTCAGCAGATACTGAATTGATTTCTCCATTAAACTTGGTGAGGGAATTGACGTCAGACATTCGGAGAATCCGATTGGATGAATGGTTTAAGTAGGAATTATCTTCTACCATTTTTTCCGTAGCGTAGTTTCTAGTTCGTCTCATTCCGCCACTCCTTTTTCGTTTCTTTCTTTGGCATGGCTCAGAATGTTCAGGAGATTCGGAACTGGAAGAATTAGAGGAGCAAGAGGTTCGTACACATATTTTCTTCGGCAGAGTTTCCATCTCTTCATTCCTATTCTCCCTGCCTAGCTGCAAGGTCTCCAACTTTGAGTTTAACGTTTTTATAATTTCCACTTGTTGTGTTTGGACCTCATTCGTTTTTCTTATTTCACCTTCCAAATTTACGGATATTTCCTTCTGACTTTCCTTCAGCTCAGTCATTTCTTGGTTCAAACTCTCTTGTAGCTGTTTATATCGGTCATCATCTGTCTGCCGATCTTCTCTCCTTCTTTCCACTAGTTCTTCATATTTTTCGTCTCTCTCTTTTCTGATTTCAGCTATCGCTTCGGATATTTCTTTTCCTAAATTTATTTTAAAATCTTCAAACATTTTCTTACTCGTTTCTCGTTCCCTTTCTCTTTCTGCTTTCTGTTCAGCCTCTCTTTCACCCAAGGTTTCAATCAAACGTGCGAAATTTTGGTCATTCATTTCTCGTTCTCTTTCTCTTTCTGCTTTCTGTTCAGCATCTCTTTCACCCAAGGTTTCAACCAAACGTGCGAACTTTTGGTCACTCATTTCTCTTTCTGCTTTCTGTTCAGCATCTCTTTTACCCAAGGTTTCAACCAAACGTGCGAACTTTTGGTTATTTTCTTCCTTGTCTTTTAGTCTCTGCTCTCTTTCTGCTTCTTTTTCTTTTAATCTCTGCTCTCTTTCTGCTTCTTTTTCCTTTAATCTTTGTTCTTTTTCTGCTTCTTTTTCCTTTAATCTTTGTTCTTTTTCTGCTTCTTTTTCCTTTAATCTTTGTTCTTTCTCTGCTTCTTTCTCTTTCTTAAAATCAGTCATAAAGGAGATCATCATTTCCCTCCAACTATCATCTGTTGGGGTTGGCGTAACTTGTTTTTCCACACACTGTCTACACTTAACGTCTACCTCCGCTGCTACGTCAGATCCTGGGGTTTTATGTGCGCAACTTTCATGAACGTATCTGTTGCAGCTGGAGCATGGTAATAAGGTTTCCTCCTTCTTTTCTTCATTCGTACAGCAAACGAGCCTCTCCTTTTGCTGCCTGGTCAAAGGTCTCTGGGAACCTATCATCTTTGCTTCTTCTGTTTCTGGAATAGCCTCTTTCTTCAGTTTCTGGAACAGGCTTCTTCTTCTGTTTCTGGAACAGGCTTCTTCTTCTTCTGCTGGGCCACGAAGATCCACAGGTGGTTGCTTCGATGGTCCTGGTCACGGTCGCCAAAAATCACTGACACGCACCTTCTGCCTTTAGGGCTTTATGTTAGTCCGGTTACAACCCTTTTATCGGACTTCTCAATGGCTTCTAAGGGTTAGTAGGACCAAGCCCTTGCGTGGTCTGTGGTGCAGGATTTATTTTTTAATTATCACCTATGCAAGGTTGAAATGAAAGATCCTTAAGATCCTTTTACTCGAAGATTTATTTAAACTTTCGATGTTATACAAACACTTTTCCAAACAGACAATTCACCCGGTATAACTTGTAGGCCTAAACCTATTAGATATACCGAAGTTTATAACCCTGGTCTTTTGATGATGCAGGAGAACACCTTATTCAGAGTTGGGTTTGTGAATATCCGCCAAAATGGAGTACAAGTACTCCAGCCAATCCGAAGATTGAAGCAAGATATTCCCCAACGTCCCCTGAACCATCAACCTTTCGGCAACCAGGAGAATGTCCCGCAGACTCACAAAAGTCTAGCTCTTTTATATCATATTGTTGTTTACAATTTACCATGGTTATTACATAGTTGTTTAACATTTCTATAGTTTCAACATTCTTTAAGTTAAACAATTCATTACTCATTGTAACATTAACAATAACACATTTTTTAAGAAAGATTCCAACATAGATTAATATAATACAGATTTAATAGTTTAGTGCCTGAAAAAGCATGTGTTGACAGGGGCGACACAACCTATTCATCATTCGACGCCAGAAAAGTTTCAAGATGTTCGTATTTCAATTGACGACGCAGTTTCCTGATTTTGTTTCTCCATATTCCGTCCTGAGCCTTCCCGATGGCGCAGTGGTTGAGTCGTCGCCTTGTAATCAAGATGTCCCGGGTTCGATTCCCGTTGGTTCGGATCCCACTCTAAACTGTAGGTCCAGCCCCGATTAGCCTTACTGTGCATAAAAGTGGACTTAAAACACCAAATCAATGAATCAATACATATTCCATCCATGTTTTGTTCTCAATTTTTTTTAGAAACCAAAGCCACAATACCGTGGTTACCCTATCTAGGTGCGGGGCCTGGGGCTTACAACTCGCGGGGCCTGTAACCAAAATTTTTGGTACCAGTTTCTCAGATTGGAGACACTTAAAATCGCATATTTTGTGTTTCGCATCGTTCGTACTTACCAATTGTGTATTGCGGAACTTAGTTCAAGGGGGCCATTATGCTTTTTACACGAAAACAAACGCAATTTTTCACATTCTGAGTGTTTTTTTTATTTATTCCTTTCTTAGCTTCCGGAACACACAATATGGCGGGCACATCTTGACTCACGTTATGGGTATGCAGTGTTTCAACCTTCTTCACCGAAAAATACCTACTTTCGTGTTCGTCAACGGTGGAAATTATACATTATGCACGGGTGCTGACGGATAGCCCCATGAAACATACACGGATAGCCCCACGAACCATTCACGGATAGCCCCACGAACCATTATGCACGGTAGCTGACGGATAGCCCCACGAACCATTTCCGATAATGTTAGGTTTGGTTACGTTAGGCAAGCATAGTAAAAAAAGGGGGGGTTTGAAACACTGACAGGGGCTTACGTCATCAAACGTACGCAGCATCCGGTTGTCGTAGGGCAAGCAAATGAAAGCAATGACAATTGTGCGTCGGTGAGATATTTCTCTTGAAAAATACATGATTTCCCGGCCAAATATATTCCACGATGAAAGAAAATACCTCGACGAGCGTTGCAAACCTTGGAGAAACTCATTTCAGTAAGTAGTTTCTTGTGTAAAATTGAAGAAATGTGTCTCCGATGTATGAAACTGTTACCAAATTTTTCAGATGTCAGTTTTGTTCCTTATTCTGAATGATAGGTCTCCTATATAATCAATAAACATCATTACAGTTAATGTATTTGGCATGCTGCAACATCTGGTACGGACTTGTATCAATCAATACCACGATTCCTCTAGGATATAGGCTATATTTTTAAACAAACCACGTTACATCAAAACTCAACCTCTTCAGCTGCTATGGCCAAGCATCAAAGTCTTGACCTCCATAAGGCTCGTGCCGCCATTGTGCAAGGGAAGAGGATATAAAGATTACGACAAAAACGTAAACAAACTGAATGAAATATTACATTATGTGGAATTCCAAGCACACACGCTCGCACATTGTTGGCGCTTATTAACATACAATGCCGTCGTGGAGAGACCCAACAGTTGCCGACTGATGTTCTCGAAACTGCAACTACTCGAAAACTCCAAATTTGGAAGCGGATGTCGTGTTGAACTCGTCATTCTGAAGAGGCTGCTGTTCCAGCGCCAAGTTGGCTGTTGTTTCAGATTTAGAGGTGTTTAGAGTTTGAGCTTCTTCGTTGTTAAGTTTTTATTGCGAAGTTGAAACTAACAAGGGAGGTTATCTAAGTGTCCCTCTCCAATTTCCATGAAACTTGGCGTCTGTATAGAGGGGCCCAAAGGAAGAAATACGTGTTTTTTTTGTTTCAGCTAAAAAAACTGTTTTAGAAGGCAAAACCCCCCTCAAATGTCAAATAACCTCCCTTGTAAGTCTCCTTTGGGGGCCTCGGTTCGCCTATGAAAGAAGACACAAGCGCCTATCAACCAGTATCCTACTCATCCAAAATAGAGTGCATTAGATTGATTGCTTGATTTGGTGTTTTAAGTCCACTTAATGCACAGTAACGCTACTTGGGACTACAGTGAGACTAAAGTGGGATCCGAACCACTATGTGCCTCCAGCGGGTATCGAACCCGGGGCCCCTTGATTACAAGGCGAAGACGCTACCACTGCTCCATCGGAAGACCCCTTAGTGCATTAGAAATGTTCGAAATGCTGAATTTGAATTTTATTTTCTTCCGTTGACACTTGATTAAAAGGGCATGGAAAACGACAAGATACATAATGAAATAATAATTAATTTAGTACATCATAACAAAAGAGAAGAAACATTGTGTAGTACATTACATCACTACACCAAAGTAAAAATTGAAAAAATACACTTCATTACACTACAATAAAAATAAAAACACATTATCATTGTTGCATGATTGAAATAAGAATACAATTGAAATACATATTTTTTAGTACATTGGCCTTGTATTGTCTTGTTCCATGAATTCTCTGATACTGTAGAGAGCTCTCTATGTCAAATATTTCTTATTGTTTGTATTTGTTTATCTTTTGGAGATATCAGTTTTATGTCATGAGGCAGCTGGTTGTAGAATATTTTCCCGGCATTCATTGGTGACTGTTTTGAGATATTGAGTCTGTGTTGGTTCTGGTAATAATTATCTTTCCCCCTTGTATTGTGGTTGTGTATTTGGTTATTTTTAGTCATGCTTCCAGTATTTAGAACAAACGTTATAGCCTTATAGATGTATAGGGAGTATATTGTCATTATTTGTTTCTCCCTGAATAACTCTTTGCAAGATTCCCTACAGCCTAGTTTGTACATTATTCTAAGTGCTCTCTTTTGAAGTCTCAGTATTCTGACAGTATTATTATAAAATGATCCACCCCAAGCTATTATGCCATATTCAACATAGGGGTAAATTAGTCCATAATATATGCATTTGTTAATTTCTGTTAAAATATATTCAGCCATTTGTTTTAGCACTCTATACTGCAGAGAAAATCAGAACAAGAAACGAGAAACTGAAATATAGAAAATGATGCAGAGAGAAACGGAATATAAAAGACCAGAAGTCCTAAACGTAGGAGAGAAAGAAATATACATGAAAAGAAAGAAGGAAAGAGAGAGAGAGAGAGAGAGAGAGAGAGAGAGAGAAGATACATCAGGAAGAAAGATAATAAACTGAGGAATAACGAGAGAGAATTGAGAAATGATTGAAAGGAACAAACGGACAACAAATAGTGTGAAAGAAATATTGAAAACTGACGAAAAAGAGAATGCAGAAAGAGAAATGTAGATAAAAAATGGAGAGAGAGAGGGATAGAAAAGAAATATAGGAAAATGAAAGAAACAGGAAGAATGAGAGCTAAGATACAGAGATAGGAAGAAAGAAAGACATTAGTGAGAGAAAATATGGTACAAAGGGAGGAACGGAAGAAAACAGAGTGAAAGAGAGATAGACAACACGACAAAAGACAGCAAGAAATAGAGGAGTAAGCGAAATAAACTTAGAAAGAGAGATGGAAAGATGAAAAGGAAATCATTGAGGACGAATGAGGGAGAAAATAATAAAAATGATAGAAAGAATGACAGAGTGGGGGGTGAGAGCATGAACGAAGATGGCCACTCTCTGTAGCGCGACCCTCACAACAGCCCTCACCTTAACCCCCAGAAGAATCAACTCTGGCTTGTGGCAAGAGACGACTTTTCTAAGAAACTAGCCTGGCTTCGACCCACCTGAAATAAACTGTAGAACTTTTGTAGCTTTCTTTTCACATCTTCCTTTGGTGTTGCACGGACTTGAATAGATGTGGTTTCAGCATTGAATCAACTAACTAACTAACTCTCTAGCCTTCTTTAACCCGAAGGTTCATGGCTGCAGCAACACCTGTCCCTATCCTGAGCAAGATCAATCCAATCTTTTCCATCTCTACCGATTTCCTTTAGGTCCATCTCAACGTTGCCCCTCCATCCTCGTCTTGGCCTTCCTACAGGTCTCTTACCATCAGATTTCCCAACAAGAATCTTGTAAACTCCTTTTTCCTCTCCCATTCGTGCCACATGGCCTGCCCACCTAAGTCTTCTTGATTTAATTATTCTAATAATATCTGGACATGAATACAAATTATGTACTTCTAAATTATGTAACCTTCTCCACTCACCTGTCTCCTCATCCCTTTTAGGTCCAAATATTTTCCTGAGGATCTTATTTTCAAATACTCTCAATTTATGTTCCCCTTTCAATGTTTTAGTTTCTTAGATATTAAACGAGAAGACAAAAGTTTATGAAGAGAGAAGTAACATGCATTTCCTGAATTGAGCCTACTTTTTATTTCCTCTTTAATATAATTTTCACTTGTTAATATTACTCCTAAGTATTTGAATTTGGAAACTGGTTCAAACGAGTTATCAATAGTTAGATTTTGATTATTACCTAACACTTGGTTTCGGCCTGTAAGCATATATTTAGTTTTCTCTTTGTTAACTTCCAAACCTATCTCTTTAGCAGATTCAGCATTGAATCGCCCCCAACTAAATGCTTGTAACGCTCCATTAGATCGAATCGAAGATATTTGTTGAACATTTACAACCATTGCAGAAATCACGGTGCAGAAACAAATGAAGTGTTATGTTAACCGTGCTGAGATGGACCGGAACTAATGATGATTGGTTCTTCGTTGAAACACGAGAGAGAGCTGAACTTCCTATAGTTTCACACCTCTTTGGCAGTGTATTATCAAACCAGGACAAGAGAAAAGGTTAAACTTTTTTGAAATTTAGGTTGATACACCTGTAATGTGTTTTGTCGTGAGTGGTGTTGACTGGGATATATACATATCACTTTTCGATAATTATACCAGAATATTTATGCATACAACATACTCTCACAAAAGAAACTCTCTACTAAGTGTTATTTCAGCTGACAGTAGGAAACTATCGCATATCACAAATGTAGTTACTTCAAATGGACTCGCACTGTCAAATCAGAATCGATATTATGTCCAACACTCACAGTCTTTTTAAGTATGTAACTTATTAAATATTCTCCATGGATTGTTAAGCACTCGTGCAAGAGCAAAGTGTAGGTGGTAAGGTTTACTTTTAAAGCCTTACAATATAAACAATTATATTTGTTTAAAATATTACTTCGTTCTCTTCTTTCACATAGAAGAATTCAAAGATTTTGAATTTGCAACTTTTTATGTTCTGAAACACTACACTTGCTTTATGTTGTTCAGTTGAATATTTTGTGCTAAGAAATCAGCTAAATAAATATAATAGGAACGTTCAAAGTTGAAGAAAGCTTTAATTACACCAAAACGGTACAAAAACAATATGATTTGCTAATGAATTTTCATTTAACGGAGCAGTGAGGTTTATAGCAACGTATAGAATCAACTGAGGTACAGATTCGTGACATGATTAACGTTCGCAATACAATTGTGTTTGGGAATGAACTAAATCAACATGCTTCATTCAAATAAAATAGATCATATAATGAAAGTATTTGTTTCAGAATTCCGAAAGTTCTTGCAATTGAATCGTCCTGTAACAACGTTCGTGTATGAGAGTTTCTGTTCATTCCATAATCCTTTGTTTACTTGTGAGCTATTTACTTAATGCTGATCATGACAAGCTTCCATCTTCTCCTTAAACTCTACCCCAACATGGCACATTGAAGATTTCTGCCGAACGAGTTGACATGAGTTCTTTCTTTTCAACAATCAGTCAAAATTACGCAAAATTAGACAGCGGAAATTGGGTAATAAAATATATAATAAAACAATTAAAATCATTTCTTAAGTTAATATCACTGTCTTTCTGACTACTTTGTTTTTGGTGGCAGGATACAATGAAGGAAATTGAATTTAAGTCACGTGAACACTAGAGTCAAAGTGTTGGATATAAATGTGAGTATAATTTATAAAGTGATCAAACATTTTAATTACATTGTATCCATACATGTTTCAATTGAGAATATAATTCATCTATTTTCTCATTTCAGGTATGAATACTGCTTCTTAACCTATAATCTGCTAGATGTATAATATGGTGGTAAGTTAAAAAACAAAAACATTATTAGTTTCAATAACAAAAAATTCACAACATATACAGCTATTTTGCACCATTAAAGAATTTATTTTTAATTCCTTACGATTATTCTAGAACAAATATTTTTTCTGAAAAACTGCAAGGAATAATAATGCATCTTTTTTACTAGAAGGTGTAATAAGGCCATAAGAAGTGAATCAAACATTAGAGGAGAAACAATGTAAAATTGGGGGATAATTCTGAGCATATTTTGACATTCCTATTCATAGAAATCAACATAATCGTATTGCTATGACCAGTGTAATATTCGAAAAATTTCCTATGGGATATTCCAGAAACTTATTTCGAGCAGCAGGAATTACATGCGAGTATATAGTATGTTCCAAAATGATTACAATCAGCACGGCATACGTCTACGGTCGAAATGCTCAATTTTTAAAATTCATGGGGTGTAGCCAGTGATGTGCGTCTACGCGTAAACAACGATAGTCTACATTCTACACGTAGACTATGTTATACACGTAGATTACGTAATCTATGTAAACAACATGGCGAAAGGTGATAACTTAGCAAAGGGCGCCGTGGTATTAAAAGAAAGTTATACTGCGTATCAGTTGCTGATGTGTGAGAAGAAATTTTCATACTCTTTCTTCCAAATTTGAACAATTTCCTACCTAGGAAGAAACCTAATATAGGAAATATTCTAGTGTTTTATGGAAAAAAGACCACTCTTGCCTCACGACTGCCATCTGTTGTTGTTTTTTGCATACTATTTATCTTCTTCCATAGTTGATAATAGAAGAGAAGAGAAATTTTGTTGTAAATAGGATTTTTTTAAATTTCGTTAGGAACCAATATAGTTGAAAATTTCACTTTCATTTCATGAAATCCTTGAAAATTAATTTTAATGCACTTTAGATTGTCTACGTAGTCTATGTAAACTACAACTCAATGTAATCTACGCGTAGATTACGTGTAGACAACGCATGTAGACGTAAACTTATAGTCTACGGCACATCACTGGGTGTAGCAAACGTATTGCATGTTCGGGAACCAATTAGATATAGGCAAAGCGTTACCACTTACCAGAGTTGGATTAGACTGGCTGAGAATTGCTTCCAAAACGGTTATAAAATGAAAACAATGACATATGAAATGTCAAAATATATAACTCCCCATCTGGTATAACTTGATCTACAAGGACACATTTAACTGAATTTGTACATGTAGGGAGGGTAATGATGTTGATTGCACCAAGACCTGTCAGTTAGTTAAGAACATAATAGGTATCTAAGATAACAAGTGTCAAGCAGAGGTAATCAGTTACTATTGGAAGAACTAATAACTCGCTCACATGGGTAACCTTCCTGGTATGAACGAAAGCTTACTCTTCCAGCATGAAAGAGACTACGCCAGTCACGAAAAAGGCTTTTATATATTCACCCCATAAACCATAAGAATCTTAAATATGCCGTCGGCTTTTTCATCGTGTTATCAGTTACTCTTAACAAACCCCCTCTTGGCCTTTTTTTATATATATACATCTTAGAAAGTGACGGTTGCGTTTCAAGGACCATTATAGCACGTAACAATAGAGGCCAATTCGTTATTGTTTTGTTTCTCCTCGCTGGCATTTCCAATTGTCCACCACGAGGAGGTAGAAAATAAAGAAGAGATATGAGCGAACCTTCAACAATGGGTTATCTCCACCCACCCGTATTGGTTCCAACGCCTCTGTTTAATTCTTATTCTTCTGCGTGCTCTCCTTTTTCGATCTTAGCAGCCACGATGCCTATTTTTCTTTTAGCCTTCCCATTCCTTCTTTATCGCTTCCATTTTTCGCCTGTTGCTCTGACCACAAAGTCTTGTGCGTCGGTCGACTGTGGCCTCCAGCTTCTTTACCAGGCGAGATTGTGCTATAAATTTATGATAATAATCTCCTTCGAGGAGCGTTCCGCCCCCAAAGGTATTGACCTTCTGCAAGGATCACCACCCAACAAATGCGCGCGCCACCATCTTGAAAGAGGGGGAGAAAAGGAAAGCCATGCGCGGCGTTGCCAGATCATGGTGGAAATTAAGCGCTTTTCGCGGTCTCGATAATCCTAATCTGGTGCTGATTCCAGACAGTGACGGATTAAGGTGGGTGCTATTGATGCTGCAGCATTAGGCCCATTCCTGAAATAGGCCCAGATGAAAACAGAAGTGAATTTTCCGAAAGCTGAACAGTTTTCTCTTGCTATATTAATCTGAAAAAAAATTTTAGAATGAATTTTGGAGCCCCAATTTCTTACTCCTAGACAGAGCGTTACTTATTATACAGTTACTATTATTCTTTGCGGTGTGACGTAACTATAACGTCGTTGTGTTTATTGTTCACCGAAGATTTCAAGTTAATGCTATCAATTTTACGTTAAACAGTTTACATAGTAATTTAGCTGCGCTTTTTGCAATATCTTGGCTATTGTTGCCACTTTATTATTGTTCGGTAAGCATCAGGCCCAATTTCGTCTTAATCCGGCCCTGATTCCAGAGTGTTAAGTCGAAGAGCAGAATTGAACCTGTAGGACCTGGTAACTGTTGCAAAAATGACGTGCATTGATGCTTCAAAGATAAACCTCAACTTTCGCGATCTTCAACTGTCTTGAACTTCCAAATCAAGTACTCAGTTGGTGGCCTAGCTTCACGTTTAATTACTTTCTACGTACTTTAATAGAGAGCATATTTTCGTTTATTTCCCTCCCCTCATAAATGTCTTAAGAAAAGTTAAAAAGGGCGTATGAAATGTTTTGTACACAGCTCTCCCAGATTTTTGTTTCGCCTAATCACAGTGCTGTAGAGGGCATTGTTGAGTTATGCTTCCAGCAATCTCTGCCACGACATTTACTGGTGAAATCGACATGTCTCTGAGACCATAGGAGTAACTTTGCGGTTTTATTAAAACTGTCATGTTAAAGGTGTGTGTTTTTTTAAAAAATCACCTGGAACCTGAGGTTCAAGTTCTGCCCATTAGGCCCCAAGTTTCACTGCTGTCTGAGACACGTTGATCACCAGCTTTCAACCTAACCTACTCAATCGACACCTCGACCCATTTTACGGATGTGCACTCGTGTGTGCTCTCTTTACAAAGCACATGTTACTAAAGCCACTGGATGAAGATAAGTTGACTTATTACTTATGGTAATTCAACGGTTGAACGTCAAGTGATAGATTTGAAAAGAGTGGCAATCAGTAGCGGCTCGTGCCTAAAATAACAGGTGAAGAAGTACATTTATAGGCAATGAAAAACAAATAGTAAGTGTCAGTGCCCCCCCCCCCAATTTAAAACGTATTTTTTGTCTTCATCCGTCCATTTGGAAATGGTGTCTGCAACAAATTACACACTGAGTCATTTACTGGGTTCATTGTAGAAACCACAGCTCAACACATGAACACAACACACGATAGGAAACGCGAAACACACACGCGGAACAAGTTCTCGCAAGAACGCATCGATTTTGCCACAACCACTGTATGCAATGTTTTCTGTCGACGAGAGAACTGCTGCACCTAGATGGCGACACCCATTCAATTCCAACGCTAGGTGACGTCACCGTTGCCATGACAACCGGCTAAACTCTTCCGCAACCTGGTGGCGTCTGCTCTTGGTTTGTTTATGCTACGACGAACTCTTCACGTGCGTAGCGCGGAGCGGCGTATTATTTGAGTATTATCGTGTGCGTTCTGCTGGGAAATAGTTTAATTTAACAAGCAAATGAAAAATGTCAATATTAATTTGAAAATTAGGTGAAAACATGTGCACTTGTTGCACTTGGCCAGCCGCCACTGGTGGCAATGAAATTAATCAAACTACTCCTACAAATGTTTATGCTTATTTGGAATGCTGTCATTTGGGACATACTTGATTTAGCCAATATGATTTCGCCTTTGCTAGTCAAATGTTTATTTTCAATCTACTTTATGCTCAGATAGGCTAATCGGGACTGCATATTCTCTGAATGTAAGTCACAATGGTTCTTTATAAACATGGTAATTTGACATATACATTGTCCAGTGCTTTCACAACTTACGCCTATTCAAACACCACGTATCCTCTTCGTCTTTATGTAAACAATTTTTTTGGCGGTGCTGGGAATCGAACCTACGACAGGCCTGTCATTTTACGACTGTTGCTTGCCCATTTGAAGTGCAACAGCACTGTCAGTCGCCATGTTTGAACCTAGCATACGTTTGGCAACAGCAGTACGCAGACGATACAATACTGAGTGGCGGGAAATATACCAGGATAAATCTTTGTGCCTATAGTGTATTTCATCTCTGTCACAAACTGTTGCATTGTGGCTTCGAGCAGCCATGATTGAGGCCAGTTCTTGTAAGCATACGGAATTTAAGCGGGCGGGATATCATACAAGTTGGTGCAGATGCAACTGAACGTTACATGGTGGATATTTCCTAGCCAACGACAAATAAAACTGGCCGCAAACATGGCGGCTGTGCGCATCCTGGCGTCTCAAGAAACCCACCTATAGTAGGAAAACGTACATTGGATTGTGTCCTCTCCTTCCAAAGATGTATTCGTGACTGTCTTTGGTACTGGCAGTTTTCTGTTCTGACGATCACCTTAGATGCTAGTTTAAGTTCTGCAGTGTTGCCAGTGTTAGCGGGTATTTAAGGGAAAGCTCATGTTCAACTATCATACAAGAGAAGGGACTGAAGAAAACTGAGGCAGATAACAGGGCATCCAAGAACATATGAGTGGTCCAGAACAGAGAGATGCTGCGAAAGAAGATCCCAAAATCGAAGTCCTCCAGGGGACCACTGCCACAGTGTTCAGCAACCTCTTGAGTACTGGAGCGTCCATAACATTGCAGATCCAACCAATCAATCAAGTTTTCATTGAAGAAAAGCCCGCGTACCAGTATGAATGAAACAGCCGTGAATGAAAGTAGTATCCTGTTTTCGTGCCTCGAACTGGATAGTAGTCAGACCTGGGACAGTCAGTCAGACCGGAGTGATTGCCTCTCTCTCTTTCCAGAACCGTCATTTTTAAGGATAACTGTTCTGGTTCGTGATGGTTGAATTCAAAAAGTTGTTCAGAAGATTCCCGTTCACCTTCACAAGGTTCCTCGTGGCTAAGAAGAGGTGGTACCAGGAGGAAGCGGAGGTTGTGGCACTGGTAGCCGACTAGTAGGAAAATCCCGACCCGTCCTGTCAGGTATACCTGTTTCCAACAGCCGTCGATGACCTGTTAACCATCCGCAGGCGAATGAAACGGAAAACCCCTTTTTACTTGTGTACATACGTAACTGACCCCTTTGGTTCGCCGCCAGGATACTTGCACTTTTGTTATTGAGCGTTGGCATCATGGCACACTGGTTCCTAAGTACAAGTGCAAGGCAACTTTTTTTTAAACATGAGTGCGTGCTCGTTGTGAAAGGAGTTATTTAGAGCAACAGCGTAACTCCTTCAAGGGCGAGCAGAGATGTGTCAATGTTCTTGTGAAGTAACAAGTTACTCGTGTGCTTTCTCATCAGAAAGCAGCGTTGGCAGTAGGGCTGCACCCAAGTGGGAAATTCATGTCAACTTCTGCAGATCCAATAGATATGATGTTTTGAAGAAGCTCATGAGGAAGCAGTGCGCCTGATAGAACTGTCTTGTTGCCCTCGTCGTTATAACAGCGAACTGGGAACACAATCCGGTGTTCTAATGCAACCCCTATGTGGACACGTGTATCATGTTGATGAGGACGCTGATTCGTGTAATACCAGCAGGCGTTGTAGGACATAAGTGCAGTCGTTACGTGTAATAATCGCCAAAGAAACTGATGCAAAATACTTTTATTTCTCTTATCAGGAATTTTACGTCACTTTTTTACCTCTTGGGTTATCGTGGCGATAAGGATGAATGGACGATGAAATGGGTGTTGGGACAATACCCTAACCAACATGGGTGTTCTTTGAGAGTGTAGTGAGTGCCCCTTCAACAGTTTCCACTTATCACTCATCCTCATCGTCGCGATTAGCCCAAAGGTTAGAAGAGCGACGCTAAATAACAAATGTTAAATCGTTCAGCAGGCTTGGGGTCGTAGTTTCACTTTCTCACACCCAGCGAGGCAAAAATCCACTGAAAAGACAATTAAACCCATTGAATGTTGCAAGCGTTCACTGGAAAACCATTAAGCATATTCGTTGCTGCAAACGGATCATCCAAGCCATCATATGTATTGTTAATCTCCATCCTTTTAGCCTACAGAAAATATCTGGAAGCAACAAGTCAGGAGACCGGGGTGGCCATTACTTATCGGGTATTCTAATTGAGGTCCAGGCTTTTGAAATGGGGGAATTGAAATCTTCTCTGATTAAACTTGGAAAATACATTTGCCGCAACTGTTAATATGAGTTTTTGCAGAGCATAATAAGGTTGCCAGCCTATTTTGTGCTTTGAGATGCTTGTCTGAAGAGATTAGGTTGTTCTTCTACGGTGCTTAGCGTCCTGAAAGGGAACTCACTTCTCCTCTTGACTGCGTAAGCTGAACGTAACGTTATAACTTCTAAAGTTGTGATAGAACCTGTACATTTCACTCCACTTTTTCCATATCTGAGACCGTTCAGTCTGCTGCTTATATTCCTGTTGGAAATATATTAGCTGTAAGAAGTGATGGATGCCTTGCATTTCACGCTCCATAAACTCCGTAACGCAGCCATTTTTCTAGTTGAGAACGAGCTCATTTTATGATCAGACCTTCTTGATTACTTCCTCTCTCGGGATTTCGTGCCGCGGGGTGTGGAGATTTCGACATGTGGGCAGAAGGTAGCTTCGTAGCTTTCAGCTGTTGGATTGCAGCATTCGGTAGGATTGTAAGATCCAAGGTAATTGACTATCTGAAGTGTTGATTATATGAAGTACATAGGTGCACAGGCAAGGCTCCATCTCGTCCATAACGAAGGTTGGGGATTAGCTTCAGCTTCCTAAATCTATCCCTTTATGATAGCCATTGATGAAGGGCTGAGTGAGCCCCAGAGCTCTTTATTTTGGAATATCTTGAGAGAGTTGATTCCCCGAGTGAATGATCTAAGGTTCCGCCTTGTCCCCGCATAAAGCGGCTCTGGGACTCACCTAGCCTCAAATAAACGGGTACTTGGGGGTAAAGGCGACCGGAGCGTGGCACTGATCACACCACCTCGCAGGTCCCCTAAATGTGCCTTCATGGAACGGTTCATATTACACTGGGAAGTAGAGAGATAAGTGATAACAAATATATTACTTTCCGAAGATTCACTACAGTTTGCTTCAGGAGTTTATGCAGCAACACCGCGCATAATGGTAGAGAAGGGGAGAAAACGATTGGTAGCTGCAGCCGCGTTTTCCCCTCTCGCGCGTTCGAACCACTACATGCGCAGAGAACTTGCTCTACAGACTCTTGGGACCAGTGGCGTGGCCAAAGGTGGGTTGATGGGGGTTATAAACCCCCCTTTGGGCCAGTATCCCTAAAAAAAACGTCAAAGGTAGGAAAATATGACAAAATGAGGGCTGGCTACCACGAAAAAGTATACATAACCCCTCCCTTTCGAAAATCCTGGGCACGCCACTGCCTGGGACAGAGTATACTTACTGTACTAAATCTTCATTGTTGAAGCAATTCGTAACGTTGAAATTAGCCATCAAGTTGGATTAACTAAACGTAGTGCGCTTCATGCTCAAGCCGGTATTGGTCAGTATCCTACAAGAAGTTAAAATTCCACAGTAGAAGACGTGTCGGCAACTTTGTACTGTTTACACGGATGGACGTTGAGGATTGGTGACAACAATATTCTAATCACACTAACCATTTACAATTAACGTAACTTAGCGAGCCGTGAAGGAAGGATGCCGTTAGCAATGAACCGCACGTTCCTATAGAGGCCTGCGCTTGACTTTGTCTTCCCCGACAGTGACGTGTCTCCAAGGTGGAGTGGTTAGCGGAACGCGCTGTGAAAGCAGTGGGGCTGGATTCGAATCCTGGGTAAGGTATGGATGCGTTATTGTCTTTGAACCATCATCCAACCTTGCTCTACAAGTGATACAGAGAACTTATCATGTACAGTCACCATCAATACAAATGGGACATCTACATTCTGAAATACTAACTTCCATACAATGCGTTTTGTGTCTGCTTCTGCTTCTCAAGACCGAGGTGAATTTAGTCATTTCTTAAGCAACATTTAGTCAAAATTTAAGAAAAACCTTTTCGCAAGCCTGACGTAAATTTAATAATCTTTTCAGCAATATTTAGTCAAAATGGAAGATTCTTTTTTCTCAAGCCCGAGGTGAATTTAGTCATTTCTTAAGCAACATTTAGTCAAAATTTAAGAAAAACCTTTTCGCAAGCCTGAAATAAATTTAGTCATTTCTTAAGCAACATTTAGTCAAAATTTAAGAAAAACCTTTTCGCAAGCCTGAGGTAAATTTAGTCATCTTTTCAGCAACATTTAGTCAAAATGGAAGATTCTTTTTTCTCAAGCCCGAGGTGAATTTAGTCATTTCTTAAGCAACATTTAGTCAAAATTTAAGAAAAACCTTTTCGCAAGCCTGAAATAAATTTAGTCATTTCTTAAGCAACATTTAGTCAAAATTGAAGATAAACCTTTTCACAAGCCCGAGGTGAATTTAGTCATTTTTAAGCAACATTTAGTCAAAATTGAAGAAAAACCTTTTCTCAAGCCTGAGGTAAATTTAGTCATTTTTAAGCACCATTTAGTCTAAATTGAAGAAAAACCTTTTCTCAAGCCTGAGGTAAATTTAGTCATTTTTAAGCACCATTTAGTCAAAATTGAAGAAAAACCTTTTCTCAAGCCTGAGGTAAATTTAGTCATTTTTAAGCAACATTTAGTCAAAATTGAAGAAAAACCTTTTCTCAAGCCCGAGGTGAATTTAGTCATTTTTTTAGCAACATTTAGTCAAAATTGAAGAAAAACTCCTGCCCAGCCAATAGAAAAAGTACAGGTTAGGTTAGGTTATATGTATATTTATACTTTTTGTACTGTCACGCGATCCAGCAGCAGAGGGCGTTTGTCGTATTTTATACAACATTATAGATACAGGGTGGCGCAAAAGTCAGTTTACCCAAAAAAACACATTGATAATAGTATTACGACAGTGTATGTGCTTCTTGTGCTAAGTAATATTTTTAGGTATACGGTTGGTATCATGTCGTGTGACACTGCAACAATGCACTCGTTATTCTTTTGTCGGCAGTTGAGTCTCTGGCTTGTTGTAGTGTGGTTGTTTGTTGTTAGATGACACATTTGAAGAGTGGACGCCATTGATTGGCCTGCGCGTTCTTATGTTTTGACGCCATGCGATTTTGCTTTGTGAGGAATTGTTAAGGATATGGTATACTCATCATCACCGGCAGATTTGGATGCACTGAAATACTCTATTATCAATGCGTTTCATGTCATCAACATTGATACAAGTTTACTGCATCGTATTTGCACTTGTTTATCGTTGCACACAATGTATTGCAAACAATGGAGGACACTTTGAACAAAACCACTGAAACTGGAATGTTGTGTATCTACATGTATTTTGTATGTATACTTGAATTGTGTGTATAAACTTGAATTTTTATATAGGTAAACTGACTTTTGCGCCACCTGGTATATGTACACAAAGTATAAATATACGTCTATATGTCGGACCATCGTACATATCTAACCTAACCTAACCTAACCTGTCCGTTTGCTATTGGCTGGACCGATCGCTGGATCAGCTGTGTGGCATGAAGGAGAGCTAAGGATGAATTAACAAAACAGAGTAGTACTATCGCCCTGTTTAGAGAGCGTTAAATTTCCGTCATTTGAAATATTTCCCTTTCAACCAGTTTAGGCGAAATGGGATTTTACGAAATGGGATATCCCGTTTCGCCCAAAATGAAGCCCAAGTCATAATTCACATTATGTTATGCTGATAAGCAATTAGGCCAATGGGTATTAGGCGAAACGGGAATACAGGTTTGGGTTACACCAGTTAGGGTGTTACTCCACTTTTGGTGGCAAGTGAGTTACATATTTTAGTTTCGGTTTAGACGAAAGCATTTTCATTAGTATCTTACTTAACATTTATGGCATTTCAAAGACCACGGCATATTTCATGGCATTTCTCAAGAATAGGATCCGTCCTATTTACATAGTATTTTTCGTAGCATAACCAATCAGAAGCGACCTCTACGTCACGAGTGCAGTTGTAATGGCGGCCGCGTGAGATGTAAAGAATGTATCACTTCACATTTTTAAAAGCCGATAAATATTGAACCAACAGGAATAATGTTTCCTATAAAACGGTATTAGGTACAAATAAATGGCGCTGCTTAAATACACATTTTATAACGTACAGAGTGCACGTGTGGAAGAAGTTTTTAGTTGTTTCAACTGTAGACAACGTGAACTCATCATAGATGGTGTAACTCCATGTGCCTTTCGTGCTGTATGTATTATTCATTGCAATCGCAAGAGCTAACCGAGGTGTTAACATGAAATATTTTCGTGTAAAGTACACTCAGAGAACTAAATGCATCATATCGATTGATGCACCAGGATGCATCGATTGATGCACTAAAGTGTGTTTTGTGGCTTTTTAAGAGAATCAGATTTACATGTGATGCATTTGGGTGCATTTTTGTATGTCGTGAATGAAACATCAAAATGCATCATTTGATTCAAGTGAGGATTAGTTGATGTTCCTTGATGCACCTTCCTGCATCTTTTTCGATGATGCACTTAAACGTTTGGTCTGAGCTACAGAGTTTATCAAGCTCAGACGAAACGTTTAAGTGCATCATCAAAGAAGATGCATTCTGGTGCATCAAAACGCATCCAAGTGCATCGAAACGCATCAACTGATGCATTGAAGTGCGTCTCGACTGAAAGGAATCCTCACTTGAATCAAATGATGCACTTTGGTGTTTCATTCACGACATACAAAAATGCACCCAAATGCATCAAGTGTGAATCTGATTCTCTGAAGAAGCCATAAAACACACTTTGGTGCATCAATCGATATGATGCATTTAGTTCTCTGAGTGTACTATCTGCTATAAGGTTTCTAGAAGAATTTCCATAGCGTTTGTGCTAACAAAAATGTTAATGGATATGCTTTCGTCTATAGCGGGTCTTAGAATAGGTTATCCAATCAACATTGCATGCTTAACTACGATCTATCTACCGGTATAAGGACATTAGTATCAACAGCCATTAGGAAATTCTTCCTGACTGTTGTTTTTCCTTCTTCTTAGACCACGGCTCTTCTCTTTATGGCGTATTGCACGAACGAGGTTTAACAGAACGTATTTGCCAGAAAAAAATGAGGTACATTCTCTGCGCGAGGTCTTTGCTGAACGTGACAGAGCAATATATATTCCCAAAGGGGTAAAAAAGGACGAGCATTGGATTATTAAGCTTTCCAAACGGAGAAATGGAGCAGACTACAAGGTTCTGCTTTTGCAAGGTTCGCCATTTTCATTTTTTCATTGGGTTTTACGTTCTACGAGCGCCATTACATTGCTGAAGAGTTTCGTGTTGGTGTCACTTCAGAGTTATGGCCTATTTGGCTGACTCTTCCCGTTAGTATGAAGGAACTCCAATGCATGTCCTGTACACGTAAGATGCATTTTCCCGATGGCCGCTCGTAATTATGTCTTAGCTTAGAAGCAGTTGTTTTGTCCTCGTTGTCTTCTACCACTTTCGTCCTTTCTCTTGTCGTTTTGTCATACCTAACTATCTCGTTATTATCATCGCTGAGAAAGGTATTTGTGGTCATTCTGCACCTTATAAATGCAACACATTTACAAGACTGTTGCTCTTTTATCCATGTGTAATTAGTGTGAAAATGGCCGCCTCTGTTGCCGAGCTGGTTGTTCAAGCTCGTTACAGTTTTAGCTTTGAATCCCGGCCTGAGGTTGATGAGTAGGGAGCGGAAGTTGATGAAATGTCATTTTTTTTTCTGACATCTCGGACACGATGCCCATTAATATTACACTTCGTCTAGAACCCAAAGATGGTAATTTTGCATTGTTTGCCAATTTTCAGGTTTTAGCTAATTTTTTCTCGATATTCGGCATTTCCCCGTCATTTTTCGCAATATTCGGTGTATTGGTTCATCATATTTTATCTCTTTCATTTTGGTAATATTCTTGACTCTTTTCACCAAGGTGAACATAGGCCTAAATAGATCTCGCAAGATTGCAATTTACAAGCACAGATGCGGGAAATTAATGCATTTTACACCAATTCATTCAGTGTATACGACTTTTTCATTAAATTGTTTAAAAATTATTCGATTGTTTCCACTGGAAATCCTGGTTGTATATTTTGATTGAATGTGCATGTGGTATCATTTGGTTCCTTTTTTTTTTAAAAAAAAAAGCAAGATTGCATTTTGTTTAATTTCCTTTTAATTTCAATTTTTAACCTGAAAAATGGTAATTTTTTGCATTTTTAACGTCATTTTCCCCATTTTTTAGGACATTCTATAGGCCATATATCTATATTTTTTATATCATCAACTTCCGCTTCCTAATGATGAGTATCCCTTCATCAGTTTCATCTCATCATTTATCTCCATCGTCGCAACTAGCCAAAACAGACAGAAAAGCGACATCACGTATGGAAAATACCAATGCAAAGATATGCTGAGTATGGTAGCACGTTATATAGCACACTGCCTAAATAGTAAACTGTCAGATGCTGCATCACGCAACGACGCCAGTGGTCCCGTGTTGCTTGTGAGTGTCCCTTCATCAATTTCATCATTCATCCTCATCTTTACAATTGGCCAAAAGTGGTAGAAAGGCGAAGTAAAGTCACCCAAACCAATCAATCAATAGCTACTGGAAATAGCATTTCACTTCTCCACCTCATTTACAAAGTGATGGTTTCTCTGTTCGAATTTCGGTTAAAGAACGGACATGTGACCTTCATCAAATCACCATGATGCTGCTTCGTCGCGATCAACCGAAAGTGGTAGAAAGGCGACGTAAAGTAACTAAAATGATCAAGTTTCCTTGAACCTTTATTGCCAAAGCTTTGCCATTGAGAGGCTAGTTGGAAGGAGAGTAACTATCAACGAAAACTATCTGCACCCTGCATCTCTTGCTGTAATATGGCATTATTCATCCTACATTTACCTTGCAATTGCAGAGAGCATTCGTTGATGAAGTGTTTATCCAGAATTTTCCATATGGCGGCTGTAAGTTTGTATTTAGGGGGTGAAATGGTATATTTAGAGCCAAAATTACCATAAATTGGTACTTTGTGGAAAATTTTAGAGGGTATTGAAGATATTTTTGGGGTGTGTGGATAAATCAATGTCGTTGATTAGCTCCAAACTATATTTTCTGATTTACACCCTTCTTCGGATAACCCTTCAATTATTCTCTGTCCGTTGTAAGAACGGAGTCAACATAAACATAAACGCGAGGATTCTGAAAATCTTATTGGTTGCTCTAATAGCTGTGTAGGAATCTTGTGTGTAAGAAAATACTGCATGTGATAACGTTATACCACTCAACTTAGCTTCAACGTATTACAAGAGTACGGCAGGCTGCATGCAGCTCAATTTTACATGAGGTACAACAGTTACAAAACAACCTCAAGGCTGCAACACTGATCAAGTGAGCTTCAAAACGCCATTTTTGTTATTTTAAAGATGGCGCCTCCTATACTCACTTGCGCCAGTGAAGAGGAGTGGTTTCTTTCCCTCTGTGAGCCAAAAACGTGCAGAAATTTCTCGACAAATGAAAATTCAGTATCTGTGCATGCTTACCATACCAGCAAGTTTACTAATGAAGGAGAAAGTTCGACAATGGCCTCAGTTCGCAGGCAGATGGGTGGAAAGGCCTTCGCAGTGGCACCCCGAAGACTTATTAAGGTATACAGGCACTAACGCAAAGTTGAATATACGTGTAAATTTAGATCAGCAATAGGTTTGTGCTAAAATGCAGCAAACGTGTGAAACCCTACATACAGAGATCTACTACATAAACAATAACAAATTTAGGTTTTATTTGACTCTGCCTTGTACTGTATATTAAAGTTGAGGTTTCATTTATTATGGCAGCCACGACCAGTATATTTACAGAACTAAAATATAGGAAAGAGCCATATCTCAAAACATTGACTTTGTGCTTACAGTGGATGAAGAATAGTAAAGTGTCGGCTTTGACCCTTTGAGCCATCGTTGTGTCTGAGTACGCCGAGTGACAAGTACTCAATGGTAAATATATTAGAAATCAAATCGTGGGAAAGCTTGTGCAGAATTATCTCATATAGATACAGGAGCGGTCAAGGCAATCCATGAACGCCGGTCAAGGAGACGCACCTCCGAAAGGCATCTTGGGCGGCAGACCAGTAGGATCCATTACACATATGTGACGTCACAGAAAGGACAACAGGAGGCACCATCTGCTTCCGGTCAAGGATCAAAAATTCCCACGAATATTGCTCTTGGTATGTTCCCAGCGTGGGGGTCATTCCTAAGATTAATGTGAGCTTTTCAAAGGTTCTGCAAGAAGATGCCTCATTGGCGACGTCCGATGTCGCCACTGCAGGTGGACTGATCGTTGATGCTCCAATGGGGCAAAGACCGTGATTGGGTGCAGATTCTTTTTTTCCTCTTCCCGAGATGCAACGCTCTTTTCAGATGCAGATCTTGTCCCTCGGCGACCTTGATGCCTTTGCCACTTTAATAACCGACGGCCCTCGGGCTACGGCGTGAGTACAATTGCCTTCCAGAACGGTCACGTGGGCTGATGGCGAAAGGTTATATGCCGCACGCCCAAAGAAGTTTCACGGTTAGCTGTCTTTCTTTTTTTTTATTATTCGGGTGAGGAGAAGGGAGGAGGTATAACAACGCGATATAATTTTGGGGTGGTGAAATAATGGGCGAAAAGAATCACAAACTGCGAAACGCATAAGAAAAGTTAAATCTCTTTCGGAGGATTTGTTTAGAGTTTAGCCCATTGAACATAACGAGAACAGTTTTGTTGTGCCTTGTATTTTGTGTTCTATCAAGTTTTTTTTATTTTTAGGATTTGTCAAAATGTTGTATCTCAACGATTGGTGAAAACGTTATTGGTCACAAACTGTCGTATCTTGAGTTACGTCTCTTTGTGCCGAAAATAATGGGCCCCGGCTTCGATACCCGGTGGAGGCACAAGTGGTTCGGATCCCACTGTAGGTCCAGTCCCAATTAGCCTTACTGTGCATAAAGTGGACTTAAAACAAGAACTTAACCAATTTGTGACGAAAACTTTCAAGCACAAACTGGGATAAGTCAGCCAGACCCCTTGTGTGTAAAGACCACTTTTCTCAATAAAAAGTTAATATTTTTGACATTGACCGAATTGTTGGTCATATTTTTGCCAGTAATAGGTTCTAACTTTGTTGGCAACCGAAAAAGAAACGACAAAAGCCTTTACATTCATTAACGGTGGTACCTATGTACATTATCCACAGCCTTTTTACGACTGTATATTTCTATACTTGGTTAGCTCTAGTAATTTGTTACTAGAGAAAGAGGTAAGATGGATATTTGAGTTTAGAGGCAAGACGCCACGTACTAAGAATGTTGTATCTACTAAAGACTTATTTTTTTCTAGTGAAGACACTTTAAAACAAGTACGTATCCAAGTTTAAATGTATTGCGAGCCAGATCAAAAAGTATACAGGAATTGTGATTGCTATTGACACGAAACAACGGAAATTCCTCATCTAACAGTGACGTTCCTTTGTCGCAGATACAACTTCAAACGAAGAAACCCGCGATTGATAATTTCGATCTGAATTCACATGGTGACGTCTGTGCTTGTCATAGTAACCATCCTGCTTGCATCCGTCATGTGAGGTTCATGTAAGAAGGAAGTCTTTAGTGCGTGTATCAAGTGTATATATTTAGTGTGCTGGAATCAATTAAAAACTATGTAAGTTACAAAAAGGATCATAAACCAATTTAGATGTTGAAGAAAGCAACCACTCCCTTTGGGGATCAGCCAAAGAATCCTGAATATATTTAAGTTAAGGGTTTGCCACAAAAATCAGAAGACTGGTCCACAAAATTAACAAATGTAAACAAGCTGATAGACTAAGAAATCAAGGTTTGAGATCTTAGAATGAAGAAGTTTGTTCCTTAGCAGCATCTAAGCGACTATTTGATTGGATGTTTCTAAAGTCTTTAAATATTTATATGTAGTTTCTCTCTCATGAGTAGCTGTGCCCGCTCGATTTGTGCCTTCCTAATAAAGTAGTACCATACTTTTGCTGTCCAGTACTTTCAATATTAGCAAAAACATTATTTATGATTATTCAAAAACGCATGCACCCATTCATGACGTCATCCGACCTTGTTCTTTTAATACCCGGGACGGTTCACTCCGCATAAATTTCATCATTGCCTCTAGTTACACCAGATCCATCACTGCAACAGTTTACACAACATGCCAGTTCGGTGCAAAGGACCACAGATTCCATGCGAGGCACAGACTCACATGGGCGGTTTCGATTTCATCTAATACCAAGAGCTCCGCCCCGATCAGCCTTGGATCGCAAAATAGATGTTAATGGTAATAACAACAGCTTCTGTAACCGTGCTCCATAAATCAAATGAAGGCTGCTGGCCTGTACGAAGGGCCGTTCTGCTCCAACGCATCTCACGCCGTTATTAACGATCTCTGTTCTGCAACTTTCTGTTTTGGATCCACCCCATCGCACCGCACCGCCCCGCATCGCTTCGCCGGACGAAAGCTGTGAACTGCGCGCCATCTTGAGCCAACGTAACGATGTCAAATTTCCATAGGTTAGGTTGAACCAGCGCCAAGAATTAATAATTTGCGGTGGATACTTGGAAGAACCAAAAGCTAAAAAGTAAAAATGGTACTACATAGAGAAAATCGGAAAGGATCGTAGTACCTATGAGAAATTTATTGTGATAAATCGACAATGACGGTGGTACTTTCGTTGAAGTTGATAGTACCCTTTGTGAAATCGTCAATGACGGAATGGTTCTTGTGAGGAATCATCAATGGTTATTGCAAGACTAATAGTATACGTAAAGGTGCTTCAGTGAAATAGGTAATGGTAATAGTTAAAGAACGGATTTTTATGAAGAAAATTTTAGGAAAATATGAAATTGAAAATGCCAAAATATGAAGAAATATGAAAATTTATTTCGAAGTACTTCTACATGTTTCAAATATAAATGAAATAAACGACTTTGGTCACAAAATGACTTCCTCAGTATACACTGCACATCATACGCAGAACTCCTATTTATTGCAGTAAATAACGACAAGTTTATCCATGTTGTCCGGAAGCAGTTTAAATCTTCTGTCTGTCAAGGTAGTTTTGCATGATGAAAAGCTTTGCTTGACATCACATGAAGTGATAGGAGCATACTTGTATCGTGCTACATTCTCTACATTAATATCTGCTGGAATAGGTGTGCGCTTACCTTCTAGTACATCCCTTACTTGGAGTAAGATCGAATATGATGTGTTGTTTTGAAGAACCTTTTCCATTTTAGCAAAAACCCTTCTTCTTGTATCTCCAGGAACTGTATCGAGGTGATGTTTCAATTCTTCCACACACTGCAAAGAAGTGTGCAGCGGTAAATGACTTTCTCCAAGTTCTCAAGAGTTTGTGGAACTTTTTAAAAATATACCGTACACATATTGTTGGTGTTTCCATGAAGATTTTTGTAATATAATTAAGACAACTTCGGCATAAAACATTAAAATATAAACAAAATATGAAGCTTTTGTTAAAATATTATGAAATATGATTTTTTTCAAGCGCAATGGAGTCTATGCCTATCGGAACGTATAGATCTCAAGTTTTTTCGCTGTCCGGTAAAAAAATAGAGAACATGAAATTTCATAAAAATCCGTCCTCTAGTAATAGTACTTGATAGAATTGACAAGGTTAATGGTACTTTGAATGGCTAATGGTGAAGTACTTCAGAGAAATGGGCAATGCAAATAGTATTTTGGAGGATAGTACGCCAACAGGTAAAGGTAAATCTACACCCTGAAACATACCGTGAAGGCACATTTGGGGATATGAGAATATAGAGCGACCACTTTCCCCTTCTTCCGTTCAACTCCGCCCACAAGGAAGCATGCTCCACTCTGCCCCTCCCCTCCACGCGGGAGTGAGGTGCACAGGAGTTGCGGGTCTGCGCAGGCTTTTGTGGTTCCACTATAGGGCTCCACACATTCACGACGTCCGACATTGTGGATATTATGGGATCAGTTTTTACCTCTCCAGGGTTGACACCAGGTACCCATTTTTTTTAGAGGCTGGTGAATGTTTAAAAATTCCCACTAATAATCATCTACCAAGTGAATCGAACCCGGATCTCCCGCGCTGCAATCAGCGCTCTACCGACTGAACTACATTATATGCCAATATGAATGCTAATGGTTAATGTTAATAAGGCTAATAGCACTTGATAATCGTCATTGATAATGGTAGGCTACTTGGAAAATCGGTAATGCCAATAGTACCTAAAAGAAAGGCTAATAGTACTTGGGAGAATATTCAACTGGTGAGTACCAGGCCCGTAGCTAGAATTGATCTCCAGGTGGGGCTCACGGGTTATCGGGGGGGGGGGGGGGGGTCGAAAACAAAGTCCACTTTTTAAAAAAATAACACTATTAAATTAAAGGGTGTGTGTTTATGGGGGGGTCATTAAGGTATATAAAATTTATATATATAAAATACTATATTTTTCTCCATCTTTTAAAACATCTCTTGAAGCGTTAATTGACTGATACTTAAATCATCCCTTACACACTCCATACTACTATAGATGATACAGATATTTATATCACACACAAGAATTGCACAATATTCAATCACAATGCCTACAGTATATTCCACCGCTGGCCGAAGCAATTAAATTCCCCTTCCTTCCAAAAACTTGGGAGCTGTTGACCTTTGACGCAGATGCGGATGGGATTTACATGATGACGTCAAAGTCACAGATTTCTGTCTAAACGGGAGGTCGCAACAGCGACAGTGAAGGTACAGATAAGCAAGCTCCCCTATGAAAGAACTTTCTGAAGTCTAGAGAATACGAGTATTATAAATGCTTGCAGCTACTTCTGCTCATAAACAAAATGAGCGAATGTAATAGATACTTGTTCATATTCTGTGGAATATCCTTAAAGTTGTGAATTGTCTACATTTCTACTCTTCACTGCAAAATAATTTTGCAAAATAGTTTACCTAATGTCAAAGGGGGCTGATGGCAGTTCCAGGAGTTCTGAGCCCCCCCTGGCCCTGCCTGGCTACGGGCCTGGTGACTACTTAAGATGAATGCGTAGTGGTAATAGTACTTGGAAGAATCGGCATTGCTGATAGTTCTTGGGATAAAAGGCAATCATAATAGAATTTCGGAGAATCGGCAATGATATTATCACTAGGTAGAATCCTCAATGGTACAATCAGAGAACTAAATGCATCATATCGATTGATGCACCAGAATGTATCGATTGATGCACTAAAGTGTGTTTTGTGGCTTCATCAAAGAATCAGGTTCACATTTGATGCATTTGGGTGCATTTTTGTATGTCGTGAAAAAAACACCAAAGTGCATAATTTGATTCAAGTGAGGACTTATTACAGTCGAGATGAACTTCAATGCATCACTTGATGCGTTTTAATGCATCAGTTAATGCGTTTTGATGCGCCTTGATGCATCAGAATGCATTTTTTTCCATCATGCACTTAAACGTTTCGTCTGAGCTACATAAACTTTGCAGCTGAGACCAAACTTTTAAGTGCATCATCGAAAAAGATGCATTCTGGTGCATGAAGGAACATCAACTGATGCATTGAAGTGCATCTCGACTGAAACAAATCCCCACTTGAATCAAATGATGCAATTTGGTGTTTCTTTCTCGACATACAAAAATGCATCCAAATGCATCAAATGTGAATCTGATTCTTTGAAGAAGCCATAGAACACACTTTAGTGCATCAATCGATGCATTCTGGTGCATCAATCTATATAATGCATTTAGTTTTCTGTGTGTATAATCGGTAATGGTTATATCACTAGGTAGAACCAGTAACGGTAATATTACTAGCTAATCGGCAATGATAAGAGCACTTGGGATAATAGGCAATGTATGATAGCACGTGGGAGAACCAGCATTCCAACACTCAAGGATAAATATTGGAAAGGATAATGATCCTTTGCCAGGATAACGACAAACGGTGGTGGTGCCGCTGCCGATGTATCAGCAGCCCAGAGAAAAGCTATCGGGCATTGTTCTTCCACCTCATCAGCAACCATTATACTCGCACCCATTGACCAAGAAGACCAGCGCCCACGATTTGGAAATGTCAAGTTCCTCGCATAACTAGGCAACTTGGGAGTGTCCGTACCAGGTTAATGAATGTTTCTTCCATCTGGGTTCGAGAGGGCAGTGGTTGTAGCACCTGGGGGAGGCCGTGGGTGGTGAAGGATGGCCGGTGCCCAGGGTCAGGTAACGGAATCTTGGAGTGCACATGGAGAGCTTGGAAAGGTGAAAGATCTGGTCAGCCGAAATCTTTGCAAGAGGAAGGCATTAAAACAAACGACTGGCAGTCTGCAGACAATGCATAAACCGTTATCAAGTGTCCAAATTATAGTTTACCTGCGTGATACTTAAGACCCCACTCCTTTTTTTTATGTTCTCTCTGTTTGGCAGCAAATTGAATCATTATGGAGATACTCTGGATGCGTTTTTCAAAGGTTGGCCGGACTTTTGGCGGACGCCACGGCGGGTGGTTTCGATTTTTTTTTCTCGTTTCGAAAAACCGATATGATATTCCAAAATCTCAAACATTACATCTGCTTTGAATTCCTTGTATAGCATTCACGTCAATCTTCATATGGTTTCTCTCGCTGTTATTATCAATAGTTTCGTGATTTTGTTAAGTCTATTAAACTATGGATAGTCTTCTCTTTCTTCTTTTGATTTCTTCTCTACTTCACTTCTAATTCCTTTCCCTTCATTTACTTCTCTTTTCATCTTTTGCATTTATTTCCTTCGTAATGGCACAAGTAGTCTTCAATTACCTGCGACAAATCTAGTTAAGTGACTGAAAACTGACACAATTGGCCTGCTCGTAATTTACGACCAATATAATTATAGTCAATACAATATTCTTTATCGCCGAAGACATTTCGTTTCATTTTGACATTCGTTCTGTCGTCACTTCTCTTGCCTATCCTTCTCAAAGAAATGTCCAATTTTAATTTTCCAATCTTGAAGGTGTTTTATCTGGTATCATTAGCTGTTGTAGCTCTTAGAAGCACAAAACTGCAACATTTGATTACTAGAGGTCTATTGGAAGAACAGTGGTCATTAACATTGAAAACTGGTACAGGAAAAGTGGGAGAAAAAATCTTACTGTGTCACGTTACGTGTATCGCTTACAAACACTAGTAGACACAATGAGGTTACGTTTCATAAAACCTCTCCTTGCTCGGTCAACTTTTTTGAGGGAAGAATTCCTTTCAAAGAGTGCGTTGCATGTGTGTAAACACATATCCGCATGTGTGATGTCGATTGAAGCTGAAATCTATAAACTTTATAAACAACACATAAGCGTCTTGGAGTGACGTTCTCCTGATATGTAATTCACGCACGCTGGTGGGATTTTCCTTATGCAGTCTATTCGAGTGAATTTCTTTAGGGTTGTCTCAGGGGTGGACGAAATACTTCAAAGCTATCCCTGCTTTGGTAGTCGTAGCTATCATGATTGTGTTTATTTCTTCCTTCCACTCTCTTGCCTCTATTGATCTATCTACTTATCTGATTCTTTCTCTTTATTTCTGCTTCTGTTTCTTCCCTCTGTTTATCTATCTCCTCCTTTCTCGCTTCCATTTTTTATCATTGTATTTCTTTATTCTGTTCACTGTCTACTTATACCTTTCATGCCCTGTTTCTCTTTCTCCTGTTCCTCTTCTCTTTTCCTACATTTCTCTCCTTCCCTCTTCTTTCTCCTGTTTCTTTAACTTTTCCCTACTTTCCTCTGCTTTCCTCTTCTTTATCCTGTTTCCTTTAGCTTTTCCCTACTTTCCTCTGCTTTCCTCTTCTTTCATCTGTATCTTTTTCATTTTTCCTACTATCCTCTGCTTCCCTCTTCTTTCTCCTGTTTCTTTTACCTTTTTCCTACTATCATCTGCTTCCCTCTTCTTTCTCCTGTTTCTTTTATCTTTTCCCTACTTTCCTCTGCTTTCCTCTTCTTTATCCTGTTTCCTTTAGCTTTTCCTCTGCTTTCCTCTTCTATCTTCTGTATCTTTTACATTTTTCCTACTATCCTCTGCTTCCCTCTTCTTTCTCCTGTTTCTTTTACCTTTTTCCTACTATCCTCTGCTTCCATCTTCTTTCTCCTGTTTCTTTTACCTTTTTCCTACTTTCCTCTGCTTCCCTCTTCTTTCTCCTGTTTCTTTTACCTTTTTCCTACCTTCCCCTGCCTCCCTCTTCTTTCTCCTGTATATTTTACCCTTTAGCTACTTCCCTCTGCTTCCATCTTCTGTTTCTTTGACCTTTTTCCTACTTTCCTCTGCTTCTCTATCTTTCTATCTACACGATATATCACGCCCACTCCACCGCGGCACCCCTGGATTACCCACAAGCACAGTATACACAATCCGATATCTAAGCAGGTACCAAGGGGGCGTCGTCCCCTCTTTAGACCCGAACCAATACCAAGTGGCGTTGACTTTGTTTCCCTCCATCTAAATCTCCGTCTGCTGAACTACTCCTACATTTTCTAGTCTGACAATGAAGTCAAGATGATAACGAGATACAATGATAACCATCTATTTCAGTCCCGAACCCCTAATGCAAGACAATTCTCTAATCTCTAGAACATGAAAGCTAGCTTGTTTCCTGCGTACAGTACTATATATTATTTACATAAAGCACATAGTTAATAGACAAATAATAAATGAGAAAAGAGCCCGCCTCCACCCACATACTTTCGAGGTTATGCGCTTAAGTCCTGGTACCTTTAAATAAACCAGGACGTCAATTTCTCTGAACTTAACGATTCCCCAGCATTTTTATTCACTTTGTTGTTCATCTTTATTTTCAATTTACATACATAAATACAATAAGGAAAATGAAACTAAAAAGTATAGTTTTCTACATATACATTGGTGATTTCAAACTATATTATTGTATTGACCAGTTCTGGTGACCGGGACAGGTCTTATGTAAAATATGGCTTACTTATTTAAGGATTTTAGTTTAGGAATTAGTTAAACTATTAGTAGTGTAGTTTAATGTTGAGTTAGTTCTAGTTTTAGTTATCTAACTGTTGTTATTTTGGGTTTGTTATAAATAGGTAGGACAACCATTCTGAAATCCAGAACAGTTAATTGTTTGAGTGGTTTAAAAAGGTAGGTTTGTTGGGGTTTGATTTTTGGAAACTTTGCACATAAAACAGTGCAAGAATTGATTCTAGGTGAGGCCAGGTACCCACCTGATATTCGCCCTTCCCCCCCCCAAACAGTAACTTCTGGATCTGCCACTGCAGATATGAGACAATTCAGTGAGGAGTGAAATAAACAAGTCCATCTTTGAAAACAAGTGAAAACAAGAAAACAGCTGGAAGATTACAACACCGAATACCACACCCTGAGGCTCGACAGCCCACTTATCCACCACAAAGCCTACTTGCTATTGACCCAAACATTACAACTTCATATAAATGAAGAACGGATGGCCCTTCATATCTTTATATGGATATCATCGCTACCTCCGAGGAAGGGGTGAGGCTCTATTGATACTTGGACATGTCTGGAGAATACAAACCCACGACACCCCGGTTAGAAGAAGAAGAAGAGGCTATTGGGAGTGCGTGTGCCTCGGGATATGAATCTTCTGGAGCGTGCGAAAACCCCTTTACCTTCAGTGGAGGAAGCAGACCTTGTGTTAACATCGGAACTTGTAGCGACTGTTTGTTATTCCCATAGCTGCTGCCTGGATTGTGAAAAGGATTTTTGCTTTCTTTCAGATTGTCCATTCAAACGCGAACCTTCCTGGGCGGTTACGGACGTGAAGGGAATATGCCCTTTTCGGGACACTGTTTCAATATGAATAGGATGACGTTGCTGAATGAATTTTTATTCGATGGTTTTTATAGGGGAAGAGAAAGACAACCAGTAACGCTAAGATTGGTTGAAAATCGCCTCAGGATTTTGGTTTTCAAGGGTAACACCCGTGTCCTCTTTCTGCGGTGTCTGGTGCATCGCAGAGAAAGAAAGGGAGACCGGAAGGAGAGGAGAACTAAATTGAAACTTAAAATTTCAGCAACCCTTAATTCTAGAGCAATAGCCTGGGGTAATATGACAGGGTGGAGATTCAAATAAATGTCACGCTTGAAAATGTCTGAAGCAAGAAGCTGATTATAGGGAAACGGTCTTCGCTGCCATCCAATTCTTGTAAGAAAAAAGTGACCATTTATAAAGTATTGAGAACTGTTACTTACTTAACGTAAATAATTTAATTTCATGATCCAGTTCTTATAAATATCTATGGTTCGTATCTTTATGCAAGATCAAGCGTAGCCAGCTGACAATAATTACATCAGTACTAATTAACTGAAATCGCTCATTCTGTACTTCCACAGAGCATTATCGCGGGTTAAAAAAGTAAATTGTTTCTATTTTTTTAAAATTAAAGTGCTCCCCTATGCTTTGCACCACACCATGAAGGTGTATAGGGGGTGTGGAGTTAGGGCCCCAAACTTTATTGATCACTGCCCAAGGTGATGTGATCAGCACCATGTCCCTGGCTGCCTTTACCGAGCTAACTACCAAGAAAAAGTATACGTAACCCCTCCCTTACGAAAATTCTGGGCACGGCACTGTATACGAGAGAGAGAGAGAGAGATAGAGAGAGTAGATCAATGTGGTCCAGTCGATATAGGAGGGAGTCATGAGTTATTGCCCCTGGGACTTATACAGGGTGTCCATTAATTATTTCTACAACTTTAGACTTGAATAACTTGAAAACTATACTAGATAATGACAAACGGTTTTCAACATGTGACAAGAAAACTCATAAAGTTTTTTTTTATTTTCCAGGTGACGCAGATTTGACGAAAAATGTGGACGCCACAGGAAAAAGCTCAGTGCGTAGCCTGTTTTATAGAGACGAAGTCCGATACCCAAGTCCAACGAAACTTTCGGACACAGCATGGAAGGGAACCACCGTCCCGACCACCATTCGGGCTTGGCATACGTCATTCATGGAAACGGGTAGTGTTCTCCATAAACAGGGGGCGCGTCGGTCATCTGTGTCAGACGCCAACGTGGACAGGGTGCGGCAGGCGTTTGCAAGGAGTCCGACAAAATCAGTGCGTACGGCGGCCGGAGAGTTGGCAATGCCGCGAGGAACAGTGCACAAAGTCTTGAAAAAAAGGGTTACGTCTGTATGCCTACAAGGTGCAGCTGCTTCAGGCACTTGGGTATCGGGCTTCGTCTCTATAAACCAGGCTACACACTCAGCTTTTCCTGTGGCGTTCACATTTTTCGTCAAATCTTCGTCACCTGGAAAATAAAAAAAAACTTTATGAGATTTCTTGTCACATGTTGAAAACCGTTTGTCATTATCTATTAAATAGTATAGTTTTCAAGTTATTCAAGTCTAAAGTTGTAAAGATAATTTATGGACACCCTGTATATATTCTGGCCTAGTCAACAAATATGAGTTAATTCAGGGGGTGTCCAAACTTTCTTGTGTTCAGGGCTAACATATTTTGGGTTCTGTGTGTAGAAACTACTTTTTTGGTTATTTGAAATAATCTCTTTTCTGTGTGCACTATACGATATACACAATCTTTCAATATAATTTTATGGGGGTCAAGGGGTGAATTTGTCAGACTAACGAGGCTCTGGCGTGTGGACTTACAGTCAGTATAATCCTCCATGGATCTTGTATCGTCCATATTTGTTTGCAACTGTCCCTTCATCCATTTCATCTTATTACCATTCATCCTCACCTTCGCGTTTAGCGAAAAGTGGAAGAAATGCGAACTAACATAAAACAAATGAGCTAGTAATTTTTAAGCTGAAAGTGTCACTTTTTCGAGTTGGGCCTCCCCGATGGCGCAGTGGTAGCGTCGTCACCTTGTAATCAAGGAGCTTCGGTTTCAATGCAGTTGGAGGCACATAGTGGTTCGGATCCCACTTTAAACTGTAGGTCCAGTCCCGATTAGCCTTATTGCGCATAAAGTTGACTTAAAACACCAACTCAATCAGAGTGGGAGGTGTGAAAGTTATGAAAATTCGAAACCTGATTTCAATTAAGTTTCGATGTCTAATTACAATGCATCCTCCGTAAGATGTCGTGAGCAGTAATGGCCCAAGTTTCCTCAGACTTTGTCAGATAGATTCCCACGTGTCAGAAACTCTAGGCAGATGTCTGTAATATACTGCATTCGCTAGATTACCAGTAGCTTTGGAGAAAGGTTTAAAAACAAGAGGAGTTGCCAACATACTTTGCTAACAAGCAGTCGTAAAAACCACGAAGAAATGGATTCCTCCGTTGCGGTTGACAGTTGACACAGCCGCTCGTGGAAGTCAACAGTTTTGCGTAGGACGTTCGGGTAACCGAATTAGCATACCAAACGATATTAACAAACCTTTCCATGGCGACTTTTGCATGTTGAGAGCGGAATTGCCACGCTGGGGAATCCAATTTTGGAACTCCGGCCATGAAGACTGTCTTGCATACATATCTATGATGTGCTCGTGACTTTGTTGGGCGTGTCAAGCCTTTCTGCACGACAAACGACATCAATTTTCGCTTCACTAAGGCGCAAGCGGTATCACTCACTGTTCCTTTTTGTCTTTTTAATGTTCGCTTTCACTTCCAGCAGAAAAAAAAGTATGTTCCGTAGGTTCGATGTATCATTAATAAAAATCCTGGATGTTATGTGCGGAGCTCCGAATCGATTCTTTCCGACAAAGATCTCTTTGCTCGTTTCGCAAGAACTCGATAGATTTATCGATGGATTGATTGCAATTCCTCGATAGAGATTTACCTTCCTCTCTTTTTAGATTGGGTTGAGCAACCGCTTTTCCCTTACGCGTGTAGTACATACGTGCAACTGATTAACACAGTTTGCCCATAAGAGATTTTTTATCGCTTTGACAGGTGAAAGAGTGTTATTATATCTTCCACCGCGTTGCAGTTTTTCACAACTCTCAAACTTTTATTTTCCTTTCAAGTAATTATTCATAGCACTGATGTTTCCATTAGACATATACGGAAATTGCAGTGTGCTGAGGGGCTTGTGTACGCTCTTTCCTGTAGCCCGAACGAGTTGAGTCTTGGAACATTCGCTAAAGCCTCTGTTGAACTGCTTATGACAGACACTGTGAATTCCACCCTAACTAACTCTCTAGCCTTCTTAAACCAGAAGGTTTATTGCTGCAGCAACACAAGCATTCCATCTGTCCCTATCCTGGGTAAGATTAATCCAATCTTTTTATCCTTGCCGATTTCCATAAGGTCCATCTCAACGTTATACCTTCATCTTGGTCTTGGCCTTCCTACAGGTATAGGAAGAAAAACTACACATAATAACTACAACATAGTACCTTCAAGTAATAGACTATCAAGATGTTAGCATGCAATGTTAATTGGACATTATCCATCCTAACCCAAAACTGTATAAGCCATCCCAATGTAGAATTCAAGCAAATATTGTCCCCTGTCCTCAAATATTAGAAACATTAGGGTAACTGGAGCAAAAAATTAGTACAGAATTCTGAGGGTCGTCGTGGAGCAGTTGGTTACAGCACCGAATATGTAGCACAATAACAGACTCCCACCACCGACATTGTCAGTACCATTCTGAAAATTATCACGTTGTTCTCTTAAACTCTAAAATACATTGCCATAATACAACACCATTTGGAGAGTTAAAGGCCTCCATACTTAATATAGTTTTACAGCAAATGGTGTAACAATACACCAAAGATGGTGCTAGACAACACCAAAAGCTCTTGCCACCACTTTTGGTGGCAACTTTGTAGCAAATTTTTAGACTGTATAAAACCTGTGCAAAGGAAGAGGCGATATCCGTTATGACGTCGAAGTGTATCTTTCGACTGGGACAATTTGTGGATAAGAAAGAGCATACGGCCTAGAACTGTAGTGGAAAAAATACTGGTAAAATGTATATTATAGTACATTGATGTGATTCTTCGTCTTCTCGCTAGACATCGGTGAGAAACAACAGTTCATTTTAGGAAAAATGTCGAAACAGGGTGCGAAATTTAAGGGGGGTAGTAAACAATTGTCACGTGAAGAGAAACTAAATTGTCATTAAGAATCGATCAACACCTTACATCTAAAATTATTTAATAGCCTCTAAAATGTCTACTGTTAGTAATAGGCTAGCAATTAACTTGAGAGTAAGTAGCTATCGTATCCTCTTGACGTCTACTATTATTTTATGATCACCCTTTGAGACGTCTACACCAGAAAGAAATTGCAGCTGACACTGGTTTTTTATAGATATTTTCGTTTCTAAAGAATAATTGGAACACTGCAACACTCCAGGAAAGTATCATTTAAATGTTTTTCGGCTTGACCACATGAATATATTCGGGAATTAGTTGAGTTTGTATTATCGTGGTGCACTTGGAATATTAGCAATAAGTATACATAACTGTCTCGTTTGTCTTATTATTATTATTAAGACTAACGTTATATTAAAGAACGTGCTTTATTGTACTTAAGCACAATAAGAAACATAACAAGAACTAACAAGTTACAATGACCGTTGTCTGTCGGATGTTGACAGTGGTGCCAGTTCCTTCTTACTAAAGACACTGTTCACTACACATATGTTACAATAACTGTCTTGAACTAGTTGAATTAAGAACCAAGCTTCTTCATTATTTTAAATGACACATTTGCAAGATTTTCTCTTAGCTTTTTGTAGTTCTAATTGATACCAATCGTTCCATTTATTCCAAAGTTCATTTTTAACTGTAGGGAGTAGATGTGAGCATTAAAGATGGTTAAATGGTCTAGGAAGCGAAGCCAGATTTGAACAAAGAGGTTGATATTCTGTGACTTTGTTGATATGATTTTGTGAAGTAATAGTGTACGTGTACAATTGTAAGAAATGGTTATTTTAAACCTGAAGTGTCAGAACGATCAATTGAGATAATATAAGGATGCGATATTGTAGCATTGTTTGATATATTCAAGGACATGTAGTATAAATATTACAGATCTGTATACCATATAGGCATGGACGTATATATAGTTCACGTAAGGGGGGGGGGAGGGATTCAACTTTTGGTATGATTAGGGTTGCTGTATTTGACAAATGAAAACCCGGGACAGTGCTGACCGGAAGCTTGTAAGGGAGCGAAGGCGGAAGGGGGAGAGAGGGCTGGACGCAACAAAGTTGTATGTATGTACAACATAATTATTATGTACATATGTACAGTCCCATTGTCATATTCTTTACACTTCTTAATAAAGAACAGGAACCACTTCGAAGTTAAACTCTCTCTCGTTTTTTTTTTTAATCTCTATTACTGACATGTTCACAATACTGAACAGTCCACTTTTTGACGTGCCCTAAATAATGTTGCACTGCATGAAAACAATTTGATTAGAACACGTGGAGATATTTTAAACTCCACACAGGTTACACAGTGAAGAAACTAAAGAGCTTGCTGAAATGTTTCTCTTGTACTGGTAAATTGTAAAGTTTCTACAATTAGTGAAAATAACTGCACGAGTCACGCTACTTAGCATTGCTACTTTTCTGTCCATCTTGCGTCAAACAACTTGAGAATGTTACGGTGTTTCACTGGCTTTCTTGCACTGCTTTTTTTAAAACCAAATTCCTTTGAGAAGACTGGAGGGGGGAAAATATAAATGATTTGACAGTCCCAATGTAGTTTCTTATCTCATAAATTTCACATGAATGTGTAACGGCTAGAGTTAAAATATGTGCTGAACAACGCACAAGAATTGCTTTTGGACACTTCTCTGAAATTATCGATCTCACCCATTAAATCTACCACGCATTACAACAGCACCATCATATCCTTGAGCAAGCATTATTTTCTAAACCCATAGCCAAGGAAGGCAACTCAGGGACCCATTTTGTACACGTAAGGGCAAATAAACAATGGACTATGCTCACAAAAGTAACAACTCTGTCGCATTACAACTGTCTTTATATAACAACATTATATTAATAATAATGTCATAGTGTTCCCTGTTAATGTAAATCCTTTCCATGTACAATTACTGATCTTATTCAACAATAAAGGTACTGTTCTGTAATTATCTTCATGATATCCCACCATGCAGTTTGCGAGAGTACTGCAACAGTACTTGGCGATAAACACTGGCCACATTGAAGTTCACATCAAACAGAAAGACAGACAGATCACTTATGCATTAGCCTCGAAAGCCTTAGACAAAAAGCTAGGCTCCCGATGTTGCAATAAAGTGAAACGTAATCGGTTTAAAATTAATCTGTGAAGGGAACCTTTCTTCTTCTTCTTCTTCTTGAGAAGGTGAGGGCTGTGAATGCGTATTGCCTGACGGTACGGAGGAAGGAAGGCAGGGGAGTGGAGAGAGAAAACACATAGATCCTATCTCTTGATGCCGGACCACACCCTTCGATGTTTTTTCGTAGTCTTATTTCGAGCAGTCACGAGAAAACTGCACAGCGTGATGATGACATCATTCTGATCAACATGAGGTTTTTGTCAGACCGTCAGTGTGAGGATATTCGGCATCAAGGACCACAATTTTTGCATTCATGAATCCTCAGCCTCTACCTTTCTGGATTGGAGAAAAGTTTTTCAAAACTGTGATTCAAGATATCTTTGTCTTATTGGGACCAACGGTGGCCTGTAGTAAGCTGGCTCTTGAAACCAGAGGACCGTCAAGTGCGAAAAAGCTGCGTTACTGGAATTGACTGGTTTCATTTTACTTCGCTTTTCTGCCACTTATGGCTACTCGCGAAGATGAGGATGAGTAATGATATGATGAAATTGATGAAGGGACAATCACAAAGAACATCCATGCTCAGGCCGAGATTCGAACCCGGCACCGTAGCGTGCAGTGATAATCACTCCACCACCGAGTTACATTGTGTTACTGGAATTAAAACTGTTGGTTTGTCAGCACTTAGCCTATTTGCACCTGTCACGTCATACAAGAGCACGTCCTCGGGTTAAATCGAAATGAACAGATAGATACGTCTTTATCTACCCGGTTCTCCCCGATAGCACCGTGTAATCAAGGGTTCCCGGGTTCGATACCCAGTGGTGGAACATAGTGGTTCGGGCCCACACTTTCAACTGTAGGTCCAATCCCAATTAGCCTATCTGTGCATAAAAGTGGGCTTAAAACAAAAATAACTCAAACTCTTACTTATCTACCTAAAGATTCAGATAGTCTTCTGAATGAAGATTTAATACTGAAGCAGCAGCAGCTGCAGGAAAAAAAAATACAAAATGACGCAGAAAAGAATTTAAAAGTTACACGTGTATTCTTAACGAAAAAAATGTCAACTTTGGGGGCAGATGTATTGATGCTATAACCAATAGAACGTGAGATGACAGCTCAACCCACTCAGCCAACGAAGTGGAGACACATTCATGCACATGTTTCGGAGCATCAGTTGAGCTGTTGATTTCGTTTACGTTGCTTTTCTACAATTTTTAGCTAATCGCGTCGACGAGGATGAGATTGATCATGGGACGATCCCAAACACACGTGTATGACATAACACAAACCCCCCACAGAGGAAAATACTGGTTGTGAATCCAGGCAGGCGTCAGAGCATCGTTAGCCTGCTAAAATGCACCTCAGGTTGTACTGTGCGGAAGAGTTGTTTACAATTGGATGTCTCCAGCGAAGAACACCCGTTACATATAGGGATGACGAAATCCGGCTAAAATGTTATCCTGATATCGGATATTTTGTTAGACGGATTATCTGATTATCCGATATTCGGACCATCCATAATTATCCGAATGTGTGCATTATTCGGACAGCATATCCGTTTTGTAAACTATCCGCATATTCTTTTATTTGTTATTTTCGTATTTCACTTACGGATTTTCTACAAATTCTTTACCCGGATATTCGGATAATTTGAAATCCGTTATCGGATATTGTTGCCTACCCTAGTTACAACCATGCTACATCAATCGACACAGTTAAGCGTGTATTTTTTGTTTCTTTGAAATCGTCGTGCATATTTTGTAGACCACACTTGACATCATCTCATTAAAGTAACTTCAATGCATATTTGTATGTACCCTGATTAGCAGTTCGTGCAATTTAATGTCGTACTGGAATCAACCAATTTGTATCAATTGGATTCTGCGTGTAATAACAACAAAAACAACGCAACTTTCACCATTATTCAACTAATTCAACCAGGGTGAATAAAAATCATGTTTTTTTTATAAGAAAAATCAATTTTCATGATTTTTATATAAATCGGATTTTTTAATTTAAATCATTTTTTAATAAAAAAACAGGGTTGAAATTGCTTGTATGGTTCTTGGTATCATACATATAGATATGTTTTTTTTTAATAGAAAACGGTCCTATTAAATATTCGAACACTTTGATCAAAGCAAATCTCGTAAATATACATTTTTCTGTTACTGATACTGTATGAATCTACTATGGAAATGTTTATTGAACGTGCTAATGAAACTATAATAATTTCAGTAACTTTTCTTCAGTAAAAATGAAACATTCTGGATGTACTCTATAATTGTAACTTAGTATATTTTTTAAAGTATTTGCAGCTGAATTCTGGAAGTGTTTTAATGATAGGTTGCAAAATATCAGCTGCCATGTTTATTTACAGTTTAATGATAATGACACTATGTACGGTTTAACATGATTAGTATTTTGTATATTTGTCTACACAAAATGTTTCCAATTTTTGCCTGTATAAAGTATTGAACCTTTAATCAAGCGAAATTTAAATGCGTTTATAGTTTACATATTCCATTTCCTTTCGAATGAGCTTCACACCATCAGTACATATTTTCTGTTTAATTTCTTAGAGCCTAATACACACCATTAAATGATTGCGAGATTAATGTATTTATACATTCACCAAAAGTGATTCTGATATGTATAAAATCCTTATGTACACTATTCTATACATTATTTATTTAAATCAATCCACCTTTAATTCAACTAATAATATTTCTAAGTGTGCAATCTTGAAGTGTTAGTATTGCTATAGTATGATGGTAGTATAGGTCACATTCATCTACTGTCACTCGATTCGAACGTAGAAATATATCTGCGTAGTTTTAAACGTTGTTGGTGTACGTTACCGCCTGCGTTCCTTTCTTTTCCTTAACGTAATCTCGGCTGTTAATGAGGTTAAACGATACACTAAAGCAATTAACTCAGTTTGACGTAATTGAGGTCAGTTCCACCGGAATTCCGTACCAAAAGCTCGCGTTGCCTGCAATCGCTAGAGAAAGAGACATTCTCCCCGAGAAACATTCGAATTTTAATTAAAACTTTTTCCTCTCCAGTGCTTCCGGTACTTTTAACTACAAAGTCCTAACGAAATCGGATCATCGAATCATTGTCCAGCGTTGGGACCGAATTAGGTGAATGAGCTAGTAGGAAAATTATGCTGTAATAGAGACAATTAGATCAATAGTTACACATACTTATTACAACTAATAAGTATTTGTAGTATTATATGGACGTGAAACTTAGTTTCTTACATTAAAAGAGGAACACAAATTAAGAGTATTTGAAAATAAAATCCTTAGGAAAATATTTGGACCTAAAAGGGTTGAGGAGATAGGTGACTGGAGAAGGTTACATAATTTTGAACTACATAATTTGTATTCATGTCCAGATATTATTAGAATAATATAATCAAGAAGATTTAGGTGGCACGAATAGGAGAGGAAAGAAGAGTTTACAGGATTCTTGTTGGAAATCCTGATGGTAAGAGACCTGTAGGAAGGCTAAGACAAAGATGGAGGGATAAGGTTGAGATGGACCTAAAGGAAATCGGTAAAGATGGAAAAGATTGGATTGGTCTTGCCCAGGATAGGGACAGATGGAAGGCTTGTGTTGCTTCAGTATAAACCTTCGGGTTTAAGAATAGTTAGCTATTGTTCTAATTTTCTCTATTGCTCCATTTTCTCCCTTCTAGTCCACCTAATTCTGACCCACCAGTCGCCGCTGCATTGAAGTCAGAAAGGGAAAATCCTGGTGAAGAGATTGTATGCACAGACTACATTTAACTTCACTGATGATGTTTCTCCATATGGTAATACGTAATGCTTTTACTTGGTAGAAACATGACCCTTTCTCTTCAAGCAGTGGATAATTCTTGTACATTTTTATTCATTGTTGTTGTAAATAATTGGTGTCGTAGCAATGATGAACACCAAACTGTTTCCATGCGTCGATTTAGATTTGAATTGAAGCGACCAAGCCAATTTACCAAGTTTAACTGCAGAAGCAATGTGCAGAATGTGAGGTGTTTAACCGAATTGCAATCGGAATTTAAACAGCGATGCAAACTTTCGTGTTACAAGTTACCATTACCTTCAATATCACCAAGAAAATATCATCAAACGTGTCCTTTTACACTGTACAAATTGTCACTCTGCTTCAATGAATCGAGTTCATAGCTGACACTTCCTCAAAAGGTGTTCAACAAACTTAATTCGACTTCTTCAGCTTTCTTTTCGGTTTAAGTTTGTAGATATGCTTCTTCAATTTGTTTAAGATCATATTTCCTTGTTAATCTTGTAAAATCTAAGCTTCTTCAATTGGTTTCATATCATATTTCCTGGTTGATCTTGTAGAATATAAGCTTCTTCAAATTGTTTAAGATCGTTTTTCCTGTTCGATCTTGTAGAATATAAGCTTCTTCAATTTGTTTAAGATCATATTTCCTGTTTGATTTTGTAGAATAAAAGCTTCTTCAATTGGTTTCCGATCATATTCCCTGGTTGATCGTGTAGAATATAAGCTTCTTCAATTGGTTTCAGATCATATTTCCTGGTTGATCTTGTAGAATATAAGCTTCTTCAAATTGTTTAAGATCGTTTTTCCTGTTCGATCTTGTAGAATATAAGCTTCTTCAATTTGTTTAAGATCATATTTCCTGGTTAATCTTGTAGAATAAAAGCTTCTTCAAATTGGTTTCCGATCATATTCCCTGGTTGATCGTGTAGAATATAAGCTTCTTCAATTGGTTTCAGATCATATTTCCTGGTTGATCTTGTAGAATATAAGCTTCTTCAAATTGTTTAAGATCGTTTTTCCTGTTCGATCTTGTAGAATATAAGCTTCTTCAATTTGTTTAAGATCATATTTCCTGGTTAATCTTGTAAAATCTAAGCTTCTTCAATTGGTTTCAGATCATATTTCCTTGTTGATCTTGTAGCTTCTTCAATTGGTTTCGGATCATATTTCCTGGTTGATCTTGTAAAATCTAAGCTTCTTCAAATTGATTTCAGATCATATTTCCTGTTTGATCTTGTAGAATATAAGCTTCTTCAATTGGTTTCAGATCATATTTCCTGGTTGACCTTGTAGAATATAAACTTCTTCAAATTGGTTTCAGATCATATTTCCTGTTTGATCTTGTAGAATATAAGCTTCTTCAAATTGATTTCAGATCATATTTCCTGTTTGATCTTGTAGAATATAAACTTCTTCAATTGGTTTCAGATCATATTTCCTGGTTGACCTTCTAGAATATAAGCTTCTTCAAATTGGTTTCAGATCATATTTCCTGGTTGATCTTGTAGAATATAAGCTTCTTCAATTGTTTTCTGATCATATTTCCTGTTTGATCTTGTAGAATATGCTTCTTCAATTGCATTAAGATCACATTTCTTGCTTAGAGTTTGTATAACAGGCTTCGTTCAACTGGCGTCAGTTTATATTTTCTGGTTGGAGTTTATAGAATATGTTTAGAGAATTGGCTTCATATCATATTTCTGTTTGAAGTTTGTATAATACGCTTCTTCAATTGGATTAAGATCATATTTCTTAGTTTGATTTTGTATAATACGCTTCTTTCAACTGGTTTCAGCTTATATTTTCTGGTTGGAGTTTGTAGAATATGTTTCTTCAATTAGCTTCAACTCATATTTCTTGGTTTGAGTTTGTAGAGCTTTTAATTTCATTGCTCCAATTTGCGGAATACATTTCTTAATTTTGGTTCTTGTATCTTAGAATCCTAAGACCTTCCATTTGCCTTAATATTCTGAGAATACAAAATGTATTTGTATTTCTCCCATAATACACATTGATACTTGTATGTGTAATTAATGTAAGTGTCCTGATGACTTCAAGTTAGGTGGTTAATTAAAAATAGTAGATGGCTTTTATTTCTGCGTTGCCTAAAGAAACCCAGAGCATGGAGGAGGGATTCAAAGGATGGTTAAATTAAAATATCTTGTCGGCGGATGTAGCCAAAGGGAACCGCGTATCAGCACCCATTCATCACAACTTAATTTAGATTTTCCGCCATTCTCCCCAAATCGGTTTCCCATGTACCAGGGACAAGCCTCTCGTGTATCGAAGAACGACAGGTTGGGAGGAGATCTGGTATCACGTGTCAGGTTCGTACGCACCTCCAGAATCCAGGGATTGATTTACTTCCCACAGACGATGCCCCCCTTCCTCACACCTATCGCGCACGGATACAACATTAAGTCACCGCTGTTATTGTCACCGTCGCTGGTCATCACTTGTGGCACCGGGCGTCTGCGGTTACACAAGGCTCGCTTGACCTCTCCGGTGGTGTTACTTCACCGTCCGCCACAATCTCCAACAGCGAAAATTGTTTCTTGTCGCTCGGGACAGCGGGAATGTCCGCGTGATTGAGGGCCCTGAAAATTGACCGTAGGGGTTCATGTGTTGTGCGAGGGGACGATATATGTATATATATTGTATGAAGGTCTCCGTGCCCGGGTTCCTAATTTTGATTATAATTCCAGGATTGACGTTGGGCTGTTGTAGAGAGAATCTAGCAGCGTTTTTAGACCTGAGATTCCACTTGTTGACTGGTAGAGTTGGTTAGAACTGCATCTTTTGATTTTATTTCAGACTTGGCATCATTGAAAAACCCCTTCCCAACTCCCCTAAATAAAAAATAATCCCTTTTATTTATCCAGAGCCGTACTGGAAATTGTTCCAAAAATTCTCCAACTACGTTTGTTTATTCTCTTGTTTTGCATTTTGTACTTTCTCAATATATTTCTTACTGATATCATTTATTCTCTTGTTCTCCATTTTCTCAGTATATTTCTTCAATTTATGTCCACCAATAAATCCATCTATCGGTGGGCCCAATGCTATCTAAGGACTACCACAATGTTCTTGTTGGAGGTTAAAACTTTCGTCCTGCAATCAAGAGGTCCCAGGTTTAGTTTCCGTATGGGGCACATTGTGTGGTTCAGGTCCTGCTTTAAATTTTAGCTTTTGGACTTAAGGCAAACTAAGTGGCGGCGCCAGGGGTGCGCGAAGGTGTGCTTGCACACCCCCTGTTCATAACCTGTATTGAAAACATTAACTCTTACAGTGTCATATGTCGTCACGTTGAGCAAACGAATGTTAGATGTTGAAGTGAGACCGCTGTAACAGCCAAGCATTGAAAGAGAAGCCGCATATATTTTCCTGTACTGTCGGCAGAGTCTCTATACGCACAGACCGTTGTCAGTATTGTTGGTAAAAATTGTTTCTTCTTTTGTTTTGTTTGGTTGGTTATGTCGTTATTATTATTTTTATTATTGGCACGTTTATCCTGGTACTCCCCCCCCCCAAATCCATGCATATTTCATCCTTTCTTTGTTATCAACATCGCACCCCCTCAACACCCTCAGATGATTAACCCTGGTGCCGCCACTGGGCAAACTTGTGCAACGTTTCGTGTAGCTGTACACTTGAACCTTCCTAATAAAGGCTCTATATCAACTTTGTCACAATTAAGAAGAGTCTCTTGGAGATATGGCACGACAAAAAGTGAAATGTAATATTATTTCCTTAGAAATGACGTTGAGAAGTCCAGGAGTATTTTATATATGCAATTACTGAGCCTTTTTCTTTCATATCCCCGCCACTCTCTTGAATTCCAAGCAGGGGGATAACCAAAAGTGTCCATGTCTTGTAGCCCCCCGCCCCACCTAAGTCGACCTTTACCCTCCGCTAAGGTTTGTCTGTCAGTCAAGGTCACCCATAATCCCAAAGGTGTTTGCGCAGAGGAAAATGCGTCTCCTTCTTCAGTACTGAGCAGTGTTGCCACATGATGGGAAATTTCCCTTTTTTTGAAGGGAAATTCGGACCTGTCTGCTCCCTTGAGTATAAGCCTACATCTGTTTAAATTCTGTTTTGTTCATTGTACATCGCTTCGGACAATAGCAACGATTACTGAATACCTGACCAGAGTTCAAACTTGGGAAATCTTGCGAGGAAGCAATGATTGATTGATTGAATTTGTGCTTTAAGTCCACTTTATGCACAGTAAGGCTAATCGGGACTGGACAGTTTAAAGTGTGATCCGAACCGCTATGTGCCTCCAGCGGGTAAGGAAGCGATGAGGTTGACATGCCTACTACTACTATTACTACTACTAGCACCACCACCAGTACCATAGGCGCCGACTTTGGGGGGGGGGGCAAGTCAATTTCTGCCCCCTTCCCCCAAGATTCACGTAGAGGGATACACTTTATGTATATTTATACATATAAAATATTGTTTATGCCAACTTTTCCCGCCAAATTTTCCTTGCCCCCCCAAATTTATGATAAGTTGGTGCCTGTGACCAGTACCACCAATAATAGTAATAGATTGATTAAGTTGATTAATTTTACTTCGCTTTTCTGCAACTTTTGCCTAATCGCGAAGATAATGATGAATGTTGATAAGATGGCATTGATAAAAAGACTATGATGAAATGGACAGGCCCCTCAGTCCTGTCGCCAGAGCCTTGTTAGTCTGCAACAATGTTGCTGCGTGGAAGTGAGGCTCACATTTTGGTGTCTTCATGCAGGCAAGGCCACCCCTCACACCCCAATAGTAGTAATGACAATTTTTATTATATTATATATTTAGGTGGGAAAGATTGGTCCAAAAAGGGAAAATTCTCCCCATGGAAAGGGATTTTTCTCCTTGAAAAGGGAAATTTGACCCTCGGATTATGGCAACAGTGGTACCGAGATCACTCTCAAAGGCTTCAAGGAAATCTCCAAGGTACTGTATTTCCAGGAAGCTCTCCAGTTCCAGTGTTTGAAATGCCATCCTCTGCCCTCACCGGTCAGATGAAGTAGTCATGCTTTGTTAGTTCTCCTCTTTGGGTAAAGTGCATGCGGGTGATTATGTGAGGCGTGCAAAGCTGCTGTTGCTTACGTTATGGTTGTGTACTCACGCACAAAGTGAGATATTGATGTTTGCAGCATGTTTGCAATCCGGAAGTTAGGCCTCATTAGTCATGTAATGGTTCGTAATCTTGAATTGTAAGGACACTGCTATCTTTGCACGAACGTGTTGAAAAACTTGAGGATACTGAAGATTAGATCTGCATTTGTGGTGAAGGTATCCAAACTAGGGATGGTCACTTTTTTTTTCAAAAAACGAAAGAATTTTTTTTCAAAAAACGATTTTTATTTCGAAAAACAAAAAATTCGAAAAAACAAAAAAAATCGAAAAATTTCTTTTTCGAAAATGGCCATCACTAATCAAAACGAGAGGAGACGAGACTTGGAAGTGTCTCGATCTCGTCTTGAGTTGTAAACGATATATCGATCTCCGTCTTGAGTCTCGATATAGATGTATAAGTCATTAAGGCAAACAACTTTTCTTAATCAAGTTTTTCTATTTGGCGCCTCATTGTGACGCTACGAACACCGATGAAACGAATTTTATATGCAGCGCGCAGCACGGATTCACAATTGCCACTAATGTATTGCCTCTATAATTACTATAAACAAAATTGTCGACTTAACAATAATGAACCAAGTGGATATCCACTGGTATGTCTACAGCAAATTTGTTTAAAGTAAAATTTTCCATGTACCATTTACCAAGAGTATGGAACGAGATCGAGTCTCTGGAATATTCCTTTGCCTCATCTCGACAAGTTTGTGGTCTCGTTCTCGACTGAGTTTTTATAAGTCTGTTTCGGTCTTTGTGAAACAGAGAGATAGAGGAAGAAAGATAGTAGTAGTAGTAGAGAGAGAAAGAGGCAGGATTAGTAGAAATACGTGGGTTGGAAATTTAATACGAGTAGTGGCAACACTGCTGTATATACGCCATGCAACAGAACCGGTGCTTCTCACTTATACCCAATGATGTGCCGTAGACTATAAGTTTACATCTACAAGCGTTGTCTACACGTAATCTACGCGTAGATTACATTGGTCTGTAGTTTACATAGACTACGTACACAATCTGAAGTGCATTAAAATTAATTTTCAAGGCTTTCATGAAAGGAAAATGACATTTTCAACTATATTGGTTCCTAACGAAATCAAAAGAACCCTATTTACAACAAAATTTCTCGTCTCTTCTATTATCAACTATGGATGAAGATAAATAGTATGTAAAAAACAACAACAGATGGCAGTCGTGAGCCAAGAGTGGTCTTTTCCCCATAAAAGACTAGAATATTTCATATATTAGGTTTCTTCCTAGGTGAGAAATTGTTCGAATTTGAAAGAAAGAGTATGAAAAGTTCTTCTCACACATCAGCAACTGATACGCAGTATAATTTTCTTTTAATTCCACGACGCCCTTTGCTAAGTTATCACCTTTCGCCATGGTGTTTACATTGATTATGCAAACTACGAGTATAAAATAGTCTACGTGTAGAATGTAGACTATCGTTGTTTACGCGTAGATGCACATCAGTTATACCACATGTTAGTTTGATACCTAAGCTACCTCCCAGTAAATGGACTCTCCCTGCTAACACTAGGCGCATGCGCAGTGACGAGAGGAATAGAGTGTCGTTCGAGTTGGCGGTCTAAAGCTGTGTAGCCAGAACCCCACTAATGTGAAAGTTCTGCCGATTTTCGCCGTATCTCCAGGACTGACAGTCAATGCGCAGTATTACTGTTCATTTTTGGAACATGACCTGCGACCTGCGTTGCAAAAGAAGAGGGGGACAATTTCTGCTGAATCCTACCATCATTTTGGAGGACAATGCGCATGTAGCGCAACCTGTGGTTAATTTGCTATCTCGATGGGGCTGGCAAATGCTTTATCAGCCCTTGTGACTTTGATTTGATCCCAAAGATGAAGCTTTCGAACCATTAATAGAACAAGCGCTACTACAGAAATTCTACGACTTCCACATCGCTGGCAACGGTTTCACATAATGCTGGTGACTACATCAAAGGGCTGTAAAAGTTTCACAGAGGTATCTCTTTTGTATCATTTTTAAATTAATAGTTGCCACTATTAAATTTCCAACCCATGTATGTAGACAGAATGAGAAACAGAGGGAGAGAGACTGGAAAAGAATATATATATATATATATATATATATATATATATATATATATATATATATATATATATATAGAGAGAGAGAGAGAGAGAGAGAGAGACTAATATTAAGGAAGAAATAAAGGAATGTGAGAGAAAGAAAACGTATCGAGAAAGGAGAAAGAAAAGAAATGAGAATAAGCTGAGAGTGAGTGAAAGACAGAGATAGGACGTGAGAGAGTAAAAGTATAGAAATCGAGGAGAAAATGAGTGAAAGTGTGTAAAGGAGAGAAAGATAAGATATTGAAATATAGAAAAGGGAGGGAGAGAAAGAGATTTCGCTAGAGAATAATCCTTGGAGCTTTGATGTTAATTTTACGTCGCTTTTCCTCCAGTTTTTAGCTAATCGCGACGATGAGAATAAATTGCGAATGCATGTAGATGACGGATAGAGAGCACATGGACAAAACTGAACAGAAACCCACGCAGGATTATAGCGGCTGTGAACATAGGCGCCAGATCTTCATTTGCCTGCACGAATAGTTTCCAGAGGGTACTGCGATGAAAATAGTTTGACCTTTGAGTACCTTCCACCCAAAGTTATTCTCTGGTAATGCCACGGATTTGGTGCGAGAAAGCAGTGTGGCCATATAAGTAAAAAATAATCCCCACCTTGCCGACCATTCTTGACTCGCATTCATATTATAAAATTATAAAACATGAACATTTTGGGTACTGTTTGGTACGCTAGTACCATAAAAATACCTCAGAAACAGGGTGCGAAATAGGACGTGGAGGATTTCTCCCCCTCCACCAAGAACCTTGGCCTCAAAAATCAAACCCGCCCACCAAATATTTCCGAGGGGGAGAGTTTTTTGTTACAACAACATAGATAAGCAATTAGTTTTGATTTCAAATATACTTTTCTAAGAATAATATAGAAAATACACACAATGTTGGTGTGGAATGCTTTCTCTCTCTCTCTCTCTCTCTCTCTCTCTTTCTTTCTCTCTCTTTGAAATATCATAACAGATCTACACCAATATCAATAATTACAACCATGAAATTTAATTGATTTATATTAACAGAAAGCCAAAACTAAACACTATGCATACTACAACTGTTTCGTAATTTATACACATCTTTAACCAGTTAGTAAGTTAGTAAAGAACTTAGTTTGCTACTTTATTAGGGTGTTTCATAAACGACTTCACAACTTTGTAATTATATATAGAATTATTCACACGCCTCACACAGTTTTGGTGTCATTTTGTAGCAAAAATACATCAAGTTTTGACTCACGTAGTAGCTTAGTTCCGAATCACACCACTGCTACTGCTAGCGACAGTTGTACCTTCGCTGGTTTCCAGTGAGTGTTTGCAGAGTTTGCAAATTCACTTCCAGCAAGATGACGCAACGCCGCACTACCTCAACGACGTCCGGTATTTCCTCAGTAACCGCTTTCCAAATCAGTGGATAGGTCGAGGTGGACCGATTGCATGGCCACCTCGTTCACCAGACCTGACACCTCTTGATTTTTACTTCCGGGGATTTATCAAGGATAAATCAGATCACCCCTCGCTGATCTCTACGTTGCAGTTGAGGAGGTTACGCCTGACATGCTGTAGCGGGTTTGGCAAGAAATCGACTTCAGATGGGATGTCTGCCAAATTAGCAATGGAAGTCATATTGAACCTTACTGACTTATAGGGTAAAAACTTAATGTATTTTGCTACAAAATGACACCAAAACCAGCTCTGTAAGTTGTGTGAATAAATTTATATATCATTACAAAGTTGTAAAGTCCTTTCTGAAACACCCTAATATATATATATATATATATATATATATATATATATATATATATATATATATATATATATATAACAAATTAATTCATTTGTATGCATATAATAGTAATGTATTTTTAAAAATTTAGTAATTTATTTTTATATTTAATAAGATTATAAATATGTTTATCATATATATATATATATATATATATATATATATATATATTTCTTTGTGTGTCTGTGCGTAAATTAAGATCTTCCTCCACCCAACAGCCTTCATCGATTTCGCACCCTACTCAAAATGTGACAAGAGAAAGTTCTAGAGATTTTTAAAATACATTTGTACATTCTTTCAATTTGAACAATGGCATCAAAATGTTACATTAATCCACGAACATTCTTCACACTTGTGGTCACTGGATTGGTCAATCTGCACGCACAGCCACCTCGCTACACCATCGCAGCAATATGCGTCGTCTTCTCTGCCCGTCCTGTACGATGCTCCTTTGTAATCCTTGCCATTAATCTGTCGCGATTTACCCTCCCCCATCCCCTTCGAGCGCAAGGGGAGTAGTACTACTCGCCGTGTCTGGCGTTTTAGAAGCTTCAGTAATTATAAGGCTTTGTCCGGTCCAAAGAAAAAACTCAGTGCAGAAGCTTTCATTGTAGACGATTCCTTCGTACGTCTTTTGTTCTCCTTTTCTGGCGTCATGATCATCGGAAATAGCTGCGCTCGATGTTGAATCCCCCGCTCCCCCATTATATATTTTTTTTTCATTTCAGAGTTGCCAGTCGTAGGAAAGTTTCTTTGCCGCGGTGATATTTTCTGAAAAATAGTATCACCTATTCTAGCCTGGAAATGAGCATAGTTTGCTTTGGCTAGACTTGCAGATGGGATTGTATTGCTATGTTGGCTACTTGTTAATATATATTAATCCACTTGTCTAGGTTAATGGAGGAAGATCCCAGAGAATATTTCAGCTAATAGATGGCATTGAAGTAAGTGGATCATACGCTGACGCGAAGTTTAAAGCGAAAATTTTGTCAATGTTTAGTTCTGCTTTATGCTCAGAGGTTAATCAGGACTGAACCTACAATTTAAAGTGAGATTCTAATCACTACGCAAGGTTCCTTTCCCGGGAATTGAATCGGGGACTCCATGATTACGATTCGGTATCACTACGATATATGGGAAGATCCTCAAAAGGCTTCGATGTTTCAGTTAAAACTTATCTATCTGTCTGTCTCTCTTTCTCTCTCTTTCTCTCTGTGTATTAGAGCCGCGGTGGTGTAGTCGTTAGGGCGTTCGAAGATCCGGGTTCGATTCCCGGAGCGGATGATTCTGGTGAGAAATTCTCCAGCAGTGCCCCTCTGAGGTTCACCCATCTTTTGATAAATGGATACACCTGGTTAGGGCAAAGAGAGCGGCCGGATCGTGGTGCTGATCACATCACCTCCACAAATGACTAATTTGCCTTCCCGATGGCGCAGTGGTAGTAGCGTCGTCGCCTTGTAATCAAGGGGTTCCGGGTTCGATACCCGGTGGAGACACATAGTGATTCGAATCTCACTTTAAACTGTAGGTCCAGTCCCGAGTAGCCTTACTGTGCATAAGGTGGACTCAGAACACCAACTCAATCAATCAATCAACTGATTGTGAAAGTGTGAGTCCCTATCTCAATTTTCTTCAGATGTCGTTACAATATGTTGCAACGAGCAGGAGTTAGCTTTATACACACACACACACATATCATAGCTTCTACTTCGTTTTTTTTTTAAGTAACTTACATTGTGGTTCCTTCCCAAAACTCAGTTTGACTTAGTATTCACACAGTAGGTTGACATAGAGTTGAAAACCTATTGTGCTCCTTAAAATTTTATAGAACTCCTGTGCACCAAGGACCCTGACATAAGGGAGTTAGTAGATTGTGTGACTCTAGTGCATCAATGTATACCGGAGAATCGGCAGAGTAGACCACCATACAAAAGAAATGCACATTTAATTCTGCTACTTGGTGTACCAAAAACGCATAAGATTTTCCTTGGTTCATTTGAAGATCTGTGTGCAAACATGTTAATATAGAATTAAAGATGCTAAAAATTGATGTTTGGTTGTGTTGCTTGCGAAGACTGAGTGACATTATAAGAGACTTGCTTCCAAAGAACATGAAACCACCTCGTTGAGTGATAGGTTCACGATCTCGCTACTGAAGATTCTGGGTTGGAGTCCTAGTCCAGACATGGATGTCCCACATCACAATCACCGGGGTTCCGTGTTTGAATCCCGCCCTGGGCATGAGTGTTCCTTCATCATAGCAGCACTCACCTTGATCTTCGCGATTAGTCAAAAGCGGTAGAAATGCGATGTAAAATAAACCAAATCAGTCAACCAATTCAAAGCGGTGGAGTGTCCCTCAAAACACCTCTCAATTTTTTCCCCCCAATACCTTTGAAAAGTTCTTACAAGAATCAAATTCAGGGTATTTTGACTCTACAATTACCTCCCTAAAAATAATGTTACTCCCGCGTGATAGAAGTTAAGAAGAAGATAAAGGATTTAAGAAGATATACTGTGAACAAGTCTAGTTGGAGATAGATTGTGTTTTGTCTTCGTTGAATGTCGTTCATGTAGTTTTTATAACATGAAGTTATAAGTTAAATAAATGTTCTTTTTTCTAATTGAAGATCATTACAATTACAATTGGAACGAAGGTAACAAGAATAATGTGTATAAGAAGATTAGTCTTGCTATGAATAATGGAGGTTAGTAATCATGTACAGTTTTTTGAACAGTTCGATGTGGAACGTGGCAATATTCAAACATACATTGAAAGGTTTGACCAGTTCTGTTTGGCAAATAATATTGCAGCAGATAAAAGAGTTAGTACATTAATTTCCATGGCTGGCGGAAGAGTGTACTAAGTGATTTAGTAGCACCAGCAAAAGTTTCACAAAAGTCATATGAAGATTTATGTACCTTATTGCTAACTCATTTCAGGCCCAAAAGAACTGTCATAGCTGAAAGGTATAAGTTTTATTTATTGAGACAAGAGGAAGGGCAAACGGTATCGGAATTTGTAATAAGTTTGATCATTACACCGCGCACCACCAGAGATGGAAAATTTAGGATGAACTCCGGACGTCCGTCGTTCTCGCATCAAAAATACACTCCGATATTTGCAAAATTGTCTACTGGAAACCCTGTCCGAAAGGGGTTAAGAAGGATGCGCGTAGCTTCATGCATATCACACACACACACATGGAGAAAAACGCACACTTGCGCTCCGTTGTGCATTCACAATCTCCCCAGTCCGCGTAGCCAAGAGGGTCAACCAGCTGACCACTCCGACGTCATTGCAAAGAGCAAAGGTCACCGCTGCTCCGTCCCTTGCATTCACTCCTCCCGTCTCCCATACAACCATTACACAGAGGGATCTGCGATCGGCGAAAAAGAAACGCCATTGAGCTTCAGACAATATGATGGATGGAGGATTCTTCCAGTGGGGGAAGCCGGGATGCGCATTTTCACAGGGTCTGCATTTCTCCCCGGCTTGAAAATGCGTGTGCTTTTTCTTCTTGTTTTTTTGTTTGTTCGTCACGTACCTTACATTTACGCACCCCTTTCGCTCTTGGAGGTTGCAGTACGGTGCGTGATGCTTTGAAAAGGGTTGTCTTCATAGAATCGGGAGGATTTGCATTAATCTTCCATTGTGGCGAATCCTGACTACGTGCATTTTGGTCCGACACACCGCAACACGCAAAAATCTTTTCTTGGACTTTTCTTCCGTTGGCGCTCAGGACCAACACCTTTCAGTCGTGAGTTGGATTGTCTTCCCAGTGTCCAAGAATCGTTGCATCCTTTCAGCGCTAATCTCCAGTACAATCTGGCTGGCTGAAAGCTGAAATTAGCTGAGTCTTATTCAACCACCCTACTCGACGCAGTGTTCTTAACTTCAGTCTACGATTTATTTTAGCATTGGCAGTGATCCTGCCTGTACTATTTAAGACCACCAGTTTTGACGTGACCGTTTTAGAGCATAAAGACCTACTAACGCATACGTAACAGTAATTATTGAAATTGTAGTGATACAGTTTTTGTTGTGCATAATTTTTATTAGTGTTTGCCGATATCAACTAGACGATATATTGTCAAGATATTTTGGCGATATATGTCGTAGAGACTACACACAGAAAACTAAATGCATCATATGGATTGATGCAACAGAATGCATTGATTGATGCACTAATGTGTGTTTTATGTCTTCTTGAAAGAATCAGATTCAAGTTTGATGCATTTGGGTGCATTTTTATATGTCGTGAAACAAACACCAAAGTGCATCATTTGATTCAAGTGAGGATTTATTTCAGTCGAGATGAACTTCAATGCATCAGTTGATGCGTTTTGATGCACCTTGATGCGTTTTGATGCACCAGGCTGCATCTTTTTTTATGATTTATTTAAACGTTTTGTCTGAGCTACAAAAGCTCTGTAGCTCAGACCAAACGTTTAAGTGCATCACCGAAAAAGATGCAGGCAGGTGCATCAAAACGCATCAACTGATGCATTGAAGCGCATCTCGACTGAAAGAAATCCTCACTTGAATCAAATGATGCACTTTGGTGTTTCTTTCTCGACATACAAAAATGCACCCAAATGCATCAAATGTGAATGATTCTTTGAAGAACCCATAAAACACACTTTAGTGCATCAATCTATGCATTCTGGTGCATCAATCCATATGATGCATTTATATCTGAGTGTAGTATATATCGCCGATATCACGATACGGAAAAAAATATCGTAAAATATCGTCTGTGACGATATTTTTTGACGATATATCGCAATATCAAATTTTTGATATCGTCCATCTATAATTCTTCTCTATTTTTGTTCATTATAAAGGGTTCAAGGTACTACTTTACTATACCTGAGACACCTGGGAATGATTTCTTTCGCACTTTTTTACATTGCTGACGTACTATTCTGCATTCCGGAACACTTATTTAGGTGAAATAATGGAATTCGTAACGAAAATAATGTATATTTCTTACATTTACGAGTACTTACTGTTCTTGTTTATTTCCACACACAACATGGCGATAGCTTACCGTTGATCGTTCGTTGTGCCAGTGTTTTGTCGATTTGGAGTGTGCATGCAGTGTTGCAAGCTCCTTTACCGAAAAATACCTACTTTCGGGCCGCATTTCAAAGTATGCTCAAATAAAAAAAATACAAATTTTTAAAAAAAAACACCTCAAGAACAAACCATTGACGTTACGTTATGTTAGGTTAGGTAAGGCAAGCATAGTTTTAAAAAAAAATTAAAAATTTAAAACACTTTAGGAATTTTAAATTGACTTTTTTACTTACTTACGGGGACGAGGTATGCCTACTAGGTTAGGTTAGGCCTGTTAGGTTAGGTTCCATTAGCACTCCTTTCGTTCAATTTAGCATATACGGACAACATCGGCTTGTAGCAGCAGCAATATCGCGTATTGTGCTCTCGTGCAGAAAGCAAATGGCAGCAGCAGCAATAGCGCGTCGGAAATAGATTTTCGTAGAAAACCACATGCATTCGCATTAAAATGAATCAAAACTACATTCCGGAACATCAACAACACTCCAGAAAATGAATTCCGTAAGTACTTTCTCCTGTAAATTTGAAGGAATCCGTCTCAGGTATAGTAAAGTGTTACCAGGGTTCAAATATAAATTTGGAAGTTTTTCTTTTGTTAATGTCGTGTATGTACGCGCAGGTTAATTTAAGCACCCACGCAGATTACTTCATAAGATGGATTAACACTAGGATTCATAACAACAACTATTTAATGCATAAGTTAAGAAAAAAACTATCCTAAGATGACTGAACTTGCAATTTCGTAATAAATATATTTACAAACAATTAACTGTTGATATCGAAATATTATCCAAACTTAGCATTCACCCTCTCCCTTGTTTGATTCAGTTATATGTCTCAATGCTCTATTTTATTTCTACATACACACAATATATATGGCATTGAGTATTTGCGTTCAGCATTCCAAGCAATTATTGACGATATATTTAATTCTCAGAGAGGTAACATCAATGCACATGCGCTCAATGCATCCAATTTTTGCAAATGAACAGGCATGCGGTTAAATGTTAATGATAATCTACTCTAAACCTTGTAACCTATAGACAGTTCGAGATCGAAAGGGTATTGAGTACTCATCTTGAAGTTTGGGGCCACGTCTTAAGTATCATTTGAATTTATACATTTAGTTCAGCTTATCTTTTAATCTATTTGACAGAAAATATATTAGCACTGAGAGCTGACACAAGGCATGGAGCCACAACTTAAGTTACACTAACATCTATGCGTGTAGGAAAACAAATTATGTTACTTACATAAATCACACACAGACATATTTCTTTACCTTCTTCTATTTGCAAACCAACACATTTGTACACAGTATTAAGTTTTATCAATGTTAATCACATTAAACACTGAAAAATTAATTAATATGTAACTTACAAATAGTTACATCCATATCCTTGTCTTTTTTAACCAACAATCTCCATTATGATATTTGAAAGAGTTATACATAAAGGTTGGTCATCAACCAAGCTTTCTTACAATTGCGTCATAGTAGTTGAAACTCTAGTTGTTACTGGGGAGGTCGTTACAGAGTAAAAACATAGTTTTTTGGGATTTGTGATTTTGAAAATGAGCAGTCTGTGTTGGATTCAAATGCAAATTCTATGTCTTGATAATGGTGTAGTCGTCGCCTTGTAATCAAGGGGTTCCGGGTTCGATCCCCCGTTGAGGCACATAGTTGGTCGTATCCAACTTTAAGCTGTAGGTCCAATCCCAAGTAGCCTATCTGTACGTAAAATAAGCTTACATCAGCTCAGGTATATTGTGATGTAGATGCTCTAGATTATTCGAACAGGATGCTGTTGTACACGTGTGCCTTAAGCAATTATCATCTCAAGTAACGTAGACAACACACCCTCGAACTGCCTTCTTACTGACGTATGTTATATTCAAACACACTTACTTCGCTCCTTTTCGAACAATTGCCTTAAAAAGGCCTAATTTTCTTCTTCAGCCAGGCGGACTATCAGAGCGCCTGTCACCAGATCAGAGTGATGAGCAGCCCCTACAATTAAGTTATTGTTGGCCAATCTAGATTTGAATCTGACAGTAGCATGAAGGCACCTTTTAAAAATCTTCCTCAGAAGTCATTATGAGTTTCTTTCTCAACCGAAAAAAAAAGCAAGCATCAAGTCAGGATGTATTCAGTAATGAATTATCTAATTCTTACTTCCGGAAGTGAAAGCTCATGCTCAATCCAAACCCGTTATTCTTAGCTCATTAAATAGTAAAACGTTATTGATAAAGGCTCAATTGTAAAGAAAAAACGTTTCGCTTTTAACACTCTTTTTCACGAGTCAATTGTGTGTAAGTCTTCAAGCTTTCATTTGATGGACTCTATTCGTCTCGTCCAACTCGAGAACTTTTGTGTTGCATATTGAGCAATTATATTAGAAATGCCATTAGTAATACCACTTTCTATATTTCTTTCTTCAACCTTATAGAATGACAGTCTATTAACTGATTACTTGCTACTGTTAGCAATCTTTTCTTCAAGAATTTATTTTCTCTTTCTGAATGTCATTTTCTTCCTGTTATGGATTGGACATATGTAGCTTCCAAGGTAGACAGTGAAGCAACATTGGGTGATTGCTGATCGTTTCTTTGTGTGGTTGAAAGTGGTTACAGCTTCTTCGGTTGCTACCTCAATTAGCTGACAATCAGGGGCGGTGCCAAAGTGGTAACCAGAGTGGGCTGTAGCCCACCTGTCAAAATGCAACAGGCAGATACTATGATGAGAAACATTAGAAGATTCGAACAGAAGATCTCTGGTTTCGGAGAACTTCTGGATCACGTAGACCTGAACATACAGTGCAACATTTGGATTTCTAAAATTTGTTTTTACTCTAATATTTCAACTTTCCATTATTGTCATAATGCTTCTTTGGATCAGGTAACTATGTGAATACCAGAACTACATTGCTATTTCAAGATGTGTGACCCATTCTAATGTTCAACAGCCACTGACCCATTCACATAAGGAAATCTATTGCCGCCACTTTCTAAAGAAGTGACTATTGCTACTAATTGTGCTGGTAATCACATTGGCTTTAAAGTCAATGGTGGATGGACATTCAGCCTATTTTTTTTTTTAAATGCAGGCTGAGAAAATAAATTATTTAAGCAGAACCTTGAAAAGAATCCCCATAATTCTACCTGAGCATGTAGTGGACTTCACATCAAATTTTGACAGGCTTTAAAATAGTTTCGGGATGCCGTAAGATTATTCCGGTGCAAATGCAAGTACACGCAATTCTCGTGAATGTTCTGAATATCTAATTTTACAGATTTTGAAATATCATTGTGCAGGCTCGTACCCAGGATTTTTGGTTAGGGAAGGGGCAGATCTGTGTGTATACATACAGTGGCGGCTATTTGTGGGGACCTGGGGGTCAGTTGCCCCTGACTCTTTACTGTCATTGCCCTTTCCCCTCCCCAGTTTTGGTACTCATTCACCGATACTGGTCATAAGTATTAGGATAGTTCTGAGTTTCGCAAATTAAAAATGTTTTCAAATTTTCTTTATTTTCTTATACCAAAACCATTGAATAGCCACGATAATTCTATGTTTGGAAAATAATATATTTGTAAATTAAATTATACGCATTAGCAATTTATTATTACAATAAAGGAAATGTGAGTTAACCCATAGCCCGCTATGAAGGATCGTAGCGGTCTATGGTTAATCAAAATGGAAAAGAGAGAGAGGCATTTTCACTTGGTATCCAGTAGCAGCGATTGGGTGCCAAAACTTTGGGAGGAGGGGACAAAAACAATTTACTTTCTCTTAGTAGAAAAGTTTTTTGAGTTTTGCTTTTATGTTCACTTTTATGCACAGATAGACTAATTGGGACTGGACCTACAGTTTAATGTGGGATCTTGTCTGGGTAGACAAGGCTTAGTATTAAGAGGCCATAGTGTAGGAGCAAAAGTGAAAATATTGGGGGTGGCCCACCAATCGCCGTCACAGCTGGTAGCTTTGTTTCAATGGTTATTAAACTAAAACTACCCAATATCGCAAACTGCAGGCTTCTTGAACTTGCCTCTCCACACAACACACACATTCATTTATGCAAGAACAGAATTCAAATTTTTACAAGTTCGAAAAATCATCGATGTTATTTTCGTAGCTTTTATAGGTTCACACATAAAAATTTCATGGCTCGAGGAGGGGGGCACGCCCCCCATGCCCCCTTCCCTGGGCACGGGCCTGTCATTGTGACTCTTCAAAAATGAGAAACGTTTTCCGAGAATCTTGCTTCTGTCACGTTGCTGTTTGACACACGTGATCAGATCACAAGCCAAGCACAGTGATAAACCAACAATTGAATTTGTATTTGATACAGAAAAGACGTGATTCGTATACATGTAACGTCCTTTAATTTTACTGTACGTTTTGTAATGACTTTCTCCAAGGTAGCAAACCTTTTTCCAAATTATCCCCCAGCTGTCTCATTGTCACCAGGTTAAACCACACGAGGCATGCTTCACATCAAGCAAAGGCAATTGCTACTCGGCGTCGTGAAAAATGTTGGATTTTCTTTTTAATCCACTTTATGCGCAGATAGGCTAAGTAATCGCTGCACTTTTTGACTCTCTCTGCGTTACACAGTGCAACACCGACTCGTCTGCTTCGTTGATTTGGTGTCAAGTAGTGTATTTGCACCGTTTGCGCCACGTTCTGCAGTGGTGTAACGTGTGCTGTATGATCACGTGGTGAGTGTTAACTAATCAGATGACCGTTTAAAGCAGCAGACAGGCATTTGTTGAATCTTCTGAACTTGAACACCGCTTTCCGTCTTGTTGGTTGAACGTAATTTCCTTGCACCACTCTGACACTGGATACACCTGCACTGCACCTAGTGTCAAAACGTTCAGCAAACTAGGCGGGGCCAGTTTAGAGTGAGATCGAACCCGCGACAAGCGTTACCTTGGTAACCGAGCGCGTTAAAGTGGTCGACTCGAGGTATTGGTATAGGAGTGCCACATAATCAAACTTCATTTTCATAGCCCCCAAATCGCAGAAAAGCGACGCAAAATAGGAAAAATCCAAAAATTGATTTTTAAAACAGTCATTTTTTTTACGCTGGAGGTGAATTAAATTTTACAAAAAATGGACCGATCAGCTCGGAGCTACGGTTGAGGGAAGGGACCAAGAGAGAAAGTTAAGTAATATGACAACCAAGAACGGTCGGCGTCTTGCAAAAGACATTGACAAATGGCACGGCAATAAATAATGAACCTAAGGAGGTCATAAAGGGGGCAGACGGAGACAATCCACCATGGCGAGGAAGCAATTAACGACGCGGAGTGCATTTCAGAGGGCTCGACATCAAGGCACTGATATCCTTGTGATGCACAGCGCGATGAAAAATAACAGGGATCCTCGTTTTACCTTCGCGACTCCACCCAGAACTTTCTTTCACTCTGGCGCTGGTCGCATGCCGATCTTCACTTTTCTCTAATTCTGATTCGTCTTATTCCGTTTAGAGAGGTTATTGGGCTCTTTTTGTTTGCACAAAGAGCACGATGAATCTTAAAAAGTGTGACATTAACCATTATATGCACCCGCCACCATGTTTGTAGTTCTGGACCTGGAAACAGTGGCGCTAGCGTCGAGCGTTAAGGCGATCTACACCGGTGATCATTATCCTCGTCAAGCGTGTGTAAGCTTGTGGGGGTGAATTTGGTCACGATTATCTCGAGAACTAGTGGACAGAGAGACTTCATATTTTACCTGAGCACTGAGAAAGGTGGTGTCTAGAAAACCACTTTTAGATATTTTCATTTACTGCATCAATGTCTCGAATTCATTACATTTACCCTTGATATATGCTAATTTTTTCTTCACTTTTCTTGACAGGGCAAGCAGCTTTCCTAACTTGGAGTTACACTGTCACACGTGAAACACACGCTAACAGCACTAAGCTTAACCTGCCTAAACCATTCATATGTATATTTCTGCTATTAGATGCTTCCGTGAGTAGGTTAGGCAGATCACGTTTGGCGCTGTTAGCCTGAAGTTGACATATTTTCCGCGCCTTTTTGCACAGATGAACTGCGCTAGTGTACACATCCATACATAGAGAGAGTCGTAAAAAGCGGTGGAAAGCTACTGGAAAGCTACTTGGCTAGAGAATAAAATAAGCGACAATACAGATTTAAATTTGAGAATGATTAATGCATTTACAAACATAACAAGAACAACAATATATTCGTAAACATCTTGTTTGTATATCGATACAGGATTTGAAATTTAAATTTGTGTGATCATTTTTTGATATATTTTATTTCTCATTTTTTTTTTATTTAACCCGTTTGGGAGCTAGAAATCATCCCAGGTTCCCGAGTAAGCCATAGTATTATTCCTTCATAATTCATCGGGATGATCCTTTCTGTAGACACTCAAATGTCAGCCTACTAGTGTTGCCCACGAGACGAGACTTTGGCCTGTCTCGTCTCGTGGAAATGCTGTGAAATGCTGCCTCGTCTCGAAAATATTCGTTTGTCTCGGGACACATGATCAATCTCGTCTCGTCTCGAATTTTTAAAAACCTCTCCCGTCTGCACTGCATTTGGCAGTCCACCGAGGCTCTGGCGTCTGAACTCATAGCCAGCATAATCCTCTGTGGGGTTCCTGTTGTATCGTTCCTATATGTTTGTGATTGTCTATTTCTCCATTTCTTCACATCACCATTCATCCTCATCTTCGCGATTAGCCAATAATAGTTACAGAAAAGCGAAGGAAAATACAAATGAAAAAATAATTAATCAGTCATCCTCGTTGTCGGAATTTAGTTCGAAAATTGTGATGAAACTAGCAAAATACACTTGTTTTATGAATATAAAACTTATTTTGTTCACAATGTTCCATGCTCATTTAAAATATCTTGCTTCTTTTTTCTTTAATCTTTGAAGAACAAGTGCACGTTCGAAATTTGTAACTAGCGTTTTCGCTATGTGTATGTCACTAGATTAACTTGCTTCTATGTGAATGGTCTTGGTCCATTCTCTTGTTTATGGAGTTGCCTTGTAATCAAGGGATCCCGGGTTCGATGCCAGGTAGAGGTATCGGATCTCATTAGAACTGTAGATTCAGTCCCGATTAGCCTTTCTGTGCATAAAGTGACTTAAGGTAAAGTGCTCCACTGTGCTTAACACCACGCCATGAAGGCGTATAGGGGTGTGGGGGTAACGCCCCACACTTTCTTGATCCGGTCGTGAGTGGGGGGTGATGTGACGCCCCTGACCGCCTTTACCCCCCCCCCCAGGGTTTCCCCAAGATACCCATGTCATTCGACGCTTCCAACGTTAGAAAAGTTCCCGGATTTGAACTGGCCGGGGATCGAACCCGGGACCTTGAGCATGGCAGTCGGACGCGTTACCGACTGAGCCACCTGTCTTAAAAAGCAAAAATCAAACTAACTCTTATTTGTGGAGGACATATTTTCAGGCCTGACTCAAGTAATCTATATCATACTGATTTCCAATAAGACTTTCTACGTTTGCAACCCAACTGTTCTTCGCAAAACCTCCTCGAATGGCATGTTGTTCTCTTTTCGAAAGAGATCCTCTACAGGACGTTTAGAATCTAGTTTTTCTATCGCACACAATGGCTCTGCATTATCATTGGTTATTGGTCCTCAGAGAAACTGGGGAGACGCTTAGTACTCATACAATTACACTTGGATTATACGCTTCACTAACCTATAAATATTATTGCATGTACGGTGTCCGTTGACACTCTTGCAGGGAATTTCAGAACCTCAGAATAAAAGTGTTAGAATATGCCTGGAGTCAAATGAATGACCTCTTTTTTCATAATACATAGGAAGCTAATAATGATCAGAAAGCCAGACTGGGGAAGGAGCATTGAGACATTTCCAGTGATATAAATCAGTCGTTGAACTTTGCTGACTTCAAGAATTGAAAGGGGATTCGTAGAGCTTATATAAGATTTATTTGACGTGTCCACTGCGGCTGCGACAAATGTAAATCATGCTTGAATTGGTAATCCTCTCTTGTACACGGGCTAATGAAGCAAAGCACGATTCATTCCATTCCAGAGCAGCTGTCGCGTCCGAAGAATGGCAATCAGAGACTCCTGGCGGGAGAATTGATCATATTTGCTATGGTGCGAGCCCCCCTGAGCAAGTCCGATGCATGGTGTTTGTTGGCAGAAAGCTGAATCATTGCCCCCGCTGGGGTACTGCACAAGATTGCTCGGCAAATTGTCCACGAGTATTTGCACTATTTTTTCTCTTGCGTTTTTAAGAAATGTTTTTTTATGTATGCTTGTGCAGAGTTTAGAAGCAACTTGTTTGGAGTTTTATTTCATTTCTTGAAGTTTTCGTTGCGTAAATCAAAGAGAATAAACATGGACAATTTGCTTGATAATATTTATGCATCCCACTGCTTATCAGTTCAGTATTTCTCTTTACACAGCATTTTTGTCCAAGGTGCACTGTACAAATGTTTTTAGTAGAATTTTCTATTACTTCATGTAATTAGTCCTGAATTTTCCTCACTGAAAGTGAAAAATTTTTGTATTTAGTTTTACGAAACGATAAAACGATGTCAATTTATAAATTGCACATTACTACTAAAATCGTTGACTTTACAGTGGGATCCATGAGTATTAAAGTGCAAATTGTCCATGACTATTTTCATTGATTTTTCTCTTACATCCCATGTGTTTTTAAGCGATGGATTTTTATGTATGCTGGTGCAGAAGTTGTCAACAACTTGTTTTGAGTTTTCTTTTAATTATTGAAGCTCCCGGGTCAAATAAAGTGCCCGAACATGGTGATGGACGATTTGCACGGTAATATTCATGCATCCCACTGTACGTTACCGAGGCGTGACGATACTTGTCTCGTGTTGAAAATAAGTGCAGCAGTTTCGATGACCGAGAGAGTTGGGACGTTGTCACCGAAGCTACCCAGTTACAGTTTTTTGTGACTTCTTGTTTTAAGTCGAGTTTATGCACGGATAAGTTAATCGGGACTGCACCTACAGTTTAAAGTGGAATCCGAACCACTACGTACCTTCATCGGGTATCAAACCGGGGACCCTTTATTACAAGGTTACCAGGGAAGCCGTTATCCACTTCGGGTGCCGGCCTGGGCATGTGCATATAACCGCCATTCATCCAAAAGTGGCAGGAAGCGACGCTAGATAAGGAAATGCTTGACTCGTTCTTGATCGAGTTACGTTTGACTATTTTGAAGCGAAAACTTTGATTTGTCTCGAAAACATACACAAGCATTCCCTCAAGTTACCACTAAAGAATTTGGAGTCAGATTCGAGTCGTGGGTGTCCCTTTATCGATTTTATCTAATCGTCTCAATCTTCATCGTCACGACCAGCCTAAAGGTGTAGTTAAGCGGCGTTATATGAAGCACAAATACCAAGAAACACCCACGCTTGTGCCAAGACCCAAGTTCAGAGCTTTGGGTAACTCTCCCTTCCAGGTAATGTTTGTGGAGACAGATTTAACTGTTTCCTGAAGCACAGACAAAGCGTCGTGGGGATATCACATATGCATGTGTGTGAAGATGCGAGGATAAAGTTCTCGCTGGAATTCGCAGGGCGTGCAGGCAAAGATCGACCTCCCTCAGATAGGCAGCGTTAACAACACGACACGCGCTGCAAATTTTTGCATACAATGTGGCCACGATAACCGATAAGAAAGCAGTTATTAGAGGCTAGCGTGCGGTTACCAAAAAAAAACCTAGTGTGTGTGTATATTCTTGCACAACTCATCCTTTTGTCGGCCTCGATAGAAACTCTTACCAGAGTCTTTTCTTTTAAGGGGGGGCCTTTGATTTGCCGGTGCTCCTCCCACTTTCTCTACGCATCTCAGACGTAAGCATGGTGTGTGGCGACGCTCGCAGCCTGTACCTCCCTTTTGTCTCCTCGACTGTTCTACTTGCGACTTTTCTTTCAGAAGAGACAGACCGTTGAGACCACCTGGGCAGTTTTGCCAACTCAAACATTTCAACACTATCTTCAACCGTCCCTGCTCCTTCCTTTAGAAGCTCAAAGATGACGCCACTGTAACATAAGCACATATAATAGATATCTCACGGGTAACTTCCAACTCAAACCTTGATATTTATTACACAAATAAGTTAAATATACATGCTCTGAAGTATTACTTTATAACAATAGACATTAAAATAGATACCTTAACCATAAACAATTTTTAAGCTCATGCCAGTATCAGGCATATGTAGTTATGTATGTAACAAACAAATACTGAAAGTTTGTTAACGCAGATAAAATTAGTTAGTCAAGTTGCTGTTAACACGTTTGGTTAAGCTTTTGATAGCCGTAACTAGGTGTAGCAAAAAACGAAACTAATTCGAATTCAGGAGAGATCAAGCTGTTTCTTTGGCAAATATGGTCTATGAATTCAACTAAGACAAAGCTACACATTTTGAAATATGATCTTAAAACATTTAAATTCAAGATTCGATTAAATGTAATTAATTCTTGCACCAGAGTGACATTTCTAAAGAAGTCTCACATTATAATACATGGCCGACTCTACCATCTAGCGGCAGATTTTGAAACTTGGCTATCAACAGCGAAAAATTATATCGCATGTTCATTATTCTGATTTTATGATACACCTCATACAGAAAACAAAATTTTCGAAAGAGGGGCAGGGGTTACGTATACTTTTTTTAGTAGTCAACCCTCATTATGGCCCTCATCACCCCCCCCCCCCCTCCCTTTGGCTCACCACTGCTCAAGTTCCACTAATATCCCAATGTTTGCCTATTTCATATTTGTACCTCAATTGCTTGCGGAAAATATTTTCAAATGAATATTATTTGTTATCTGTACTTTTATATTGTAATCTACATCATCGTATTTACGATAGCAATATGTTTAAATTCACTCGTTATTTTTAAGTTTAATGTGAGGCGTGAAGCCCATGACACTATTCAAAAATGAAAACGATGTCAGTGTAACTCCATTAGAAGCTACATTTAAGTAAAGATGAAGGCATTGAAGACGAGAAAGTTCTAAGGTTGAAGCTAGGCAAGGTGAAAATAACTGAATAAATATCGCGTAAAGGGGAGGGGGGATTAAAGATCGTTATCATTATAAATGTATCTTGTCCGGAACAGCTATCATTTCAACTTTCTACTTGAGGTTGTCGTGCCCCCCCCTTCTTTCCTTGTGAGTACAGAGAAAGTGCTTTCTTCCATTGCATGCATAGTTCTCAATCCAGTATAAGTAATTTGAGCGATAAGTTAGTATCTCGTTAGTTTAGAGGCGAGGCAAGACGACACAGTCTCGCGAATGAGACTGTACCTTGTCTCAATTTACAGAAACCTGTCTCTAGGTCCCTTTCCAGGGTAGGAAATCATTTAAGACTGTTGGGGGGGGGGGGAGAAAGATCTTAATCTACAAACCCCCTCCCCCCACAAACATACGTGAAAATTATACTATATAAATATTTATAATGTTATTAAAAGTAAAAATAAATTACTAAATTAGTAATTAAAAATTATTATTAATTACACACAAAGAAATAAATTTGTTATTTTTGGTGGGGGGGATTTTTGAGGCCAAGATTGTTGGTGGGGGGAAATCCCCCCTGTCCCCTCCAGGAATTCGCACAATGTCCCTTTCTTTCTATTGCTGGTTTTACGTTGCCTAACTAACCCTTTGGGCTGATCGCGACGGCGAACAAAATTCGAATCTGGGACCTCTGGTTCCTTCCCACTAACACCCCTCTAAAATTTCATTAACAGCACCTTAAAGGTTTTCAATGAGCTCCAATTTATGATCAATATGGCTCTAAATTTATACTTACACCCCTTTAAATACGAACGTATACCCTCCCCCCCCCCCCCCCCCCCCCCAAGAAGGGAAAAAATCTGGATAAACCCGTGCGTAGCTTGATACATTAACCACACCGACTGTCTCGTTTCTATATGTTAACTTCAGTCTTGTTCTTGTGTTGGTTTTGAAGAGATAGAATTGATCTCCAAATCGTATGCATTAAATTATAAAACAACAATGATGGTACAAACTAAAACCACGCACAACACGCAACACAATTAATCCACAAATTAAATATAATCAGACCGAAAAGCCCTTGATATATCTGATTTAGTTCCACGTTAAAGAAATGTTGCTTTAGATGAAATTTCCAAACACCTTACATACCTAATTCAGCAATTACTAGGGAATATCTCTCATTCTAAATATTCCATATGGAAAAATTGTGCGAGACGTAATGTTTGAGTGGCTCGAGAACTCTTTTATATGGAGACTTTATGAGTCGTTGAGTTGGCAACACCGGGAAAACGCATAGGCTCTCCAACTGGACGCATGGTCAGCCGCCTCATCAATCTTCAAGATGAATGATGTTCATTACGTAGCAGACGAAGCGTGACCGAAATGCGGATGGCCCTAAACAAACACCAAGCGATGATACAACGTTTCTTTTTTGTTTTAAAAAAAGAGGCAGGGAGAAGGGTTTTTATGACAAAATTCGCTGGCAAAAGTGTGGCTGAACCTTTTACTTTTCTCCGCTTTCGAATTTATCTTAAAAGTTCTAAAACATATTCTAGAGCCGAACCACGCCCTACAACAGAAAAGCAGCATAAACTATTTTTCAAATCTGCGATTAAGTTCAGCGTTGCCATCTTCTACTTCACTTCATTTGCTAATTTTCAAACCCGGCGTATAGAGGCGCTGCTGTTGTTTGCTTACGTCATAGGAAGTAGGCATCTTATTTTTTCAGGAAGCCATTTCATGAACCACTCATTATGTGATCGCATGTGTATTGTGTGTTGGTTTGTAATTATACAGTATATTGGCCCTTGTATAGTGCAATCCATCACAGGTTAGAAAGACAAGTTCAATGAAAGATGTAAAATACATCTTTATATTTAAATTATTTCTATAAATTTATTGCGAAGAAGTAAGTAGCTGTGTGTTGCGATAAAAATGTTAATGTTTTTTGGCGAAGTACTCTATGCGGCTACAACCAGATTGCTCATGCTTTTCTGGTTTTATCACTGGTATCTGATAAGCCTTTGACAAGCTGTCACAATGTACAGGATTGCACACAAAAAAATGAGGCGATGTTGTCAGATGTAAAATGTTCTCAAGCCGTTCTCACTTCTGTTGTGTTTGTGTGTGTGTGGACTTACACGTGTTTTTGCTGGAAGGGTAGCATTAGATAGGTATAGAGGATGAACCTGATTGGTGGACTAGAATGTAATGGTCTGTGTATCTCCGTATTTATACCGAAGGTCACGAGCTTCGATTGACAGAAGTGTTTGTTGTGCAGTCATTACCCTAACCTAACCTAACCTAACTTTTGAGTTTGAGTAAATTGGTATGAAAATTGGATCTTGAAAACATCAATAGTGACTTTTGAATTGATGTCTTGAGTGCACTTTATGCAAATATAGGCTAATCGGGACTAGACCTACAATTTAAAGCGTGGTCTGAACCACTATTTCCACCGGGTACCGAACAAGGAATCCCTTGATTATAAAACTACGCCATCAAGCAGGTCCCGATTTATCATAAGGCGATGTAATTAGCACCAAAGTTCACATACATTCCTTCATACAAGAACTCGAAACTTGATAACCTATGTAACAATATTAAAGTGGAACAGATAATAAAAGTAAGTTTTGATTATATTTATGTGCTTTAATATATGGACCGTTACTGGCGAACAATTTTCAAAACAATAAAAGAATTTGAAATAAGGCCCTGACCTGCAAGAAAGCCCTATCATTGCGTGCTGGTGTGACCAGTAAAGGTAATTTTGTTATCGTTGTCTTATCATAGTTTCTCACAACACAAGTAACGGTAATTTTTGTCCACTAATTCATGGTTTAGAATGGCAAGCTGCGAAGTAAGGGTTGTCGACAGAATTTCAAATGGTGCGAACTGCATGAGCTAGAAAGGTGAAACTTACTGACAATACTACTTTGTGACGTTTTTCTTAGCTCCAGTCACAGTTAATGTTTTGTTAATTCAAAATGTGTGTGGTTCGGATTCCTCATTAAACTGCAGGTCCAGTTTAAACAAACTTTGACAAACTCTTTGTGTGGTTCGGATTCCTAATTAAACTGCAGGTCCAGTTTAAACAAACTTTGACAAACTCTTTGACTTTCTGCAGGAAAGTAAGTAAGTTGGTGGCACTCAACTCATGCTATACACTGCCTAAGTCATCTCTGGAGCAGGGGAACGGAAAGAAGTCTCTGCGCAAGTAGTGACGCGAGACGGCCCTACCAATGCACACGTGAAAGGGAACGGGATTGCATGGAGGAGGGAAAGCGACTGCAGTTACCAGCCTTCGCAGCAGCATGTACTGCTTGGCTTTACCAACTCGATTCCCTCCCCCCCATTCTCTGAGGTTATGCGCGGCCTTGCCCCAGAGATAACAGGGCACTCACGAACTCATGACTGGGAATCGCAGGTTCCAGTCCCCTTCATCAATTTCTACTCATCGTTCATACTCACCGGCGTGATTAGCCTAAAGAGGCTGATAAGCTACGTAAAAAAAAATCTGGAAAAAATCATTGCCAGTACGTCATTTCTCCCTCTTCTGGCAACCCTGCTCGCAAGCCCATGAAATCGTCGTTTAGTAGCAGAGGAATCATTTAAAAAAACCAAAAGCATCCGCAGAGGGATGTACTGGAACTCCTTCCCATACATACAAATGGGGGAATTTCGACTTCTCGCCTGCCCATATATTTTAGTCCCAACACTAAATTTTTTGGGTGTCTGCTTTGCCTCCATTTGGTAGGAACAAACTTGTTAACGGCAGCATAAATACGTTTATTTATCTCCCTCTTGTTTTGTCCTTTAGGAAATTATGTGCCCAGTGCTGTTTCACAGTTGTCACGTGACCGCCATCTTGTTGTGACAGTTCCACGAGGTGTACATGTTGGTTGACAACGCCAGCCCGAATCCGAGTAAGGATTTCGTCGAATGGCGAAGCCTTGTACGTGTACACGCAGTGAATCGTGAGTGGGCGAAGGATTAGCTTAAAGAAATGATAATTCACTGTACATTGCTGTAAAGGAACTTTATGCAAAATACGTAAAACGTGTGTAAGAGGTTACAAATGTGTTGGGTCATTATAAAGGAAAAATCCATATGCATGCACATATTTGTGAATGCGTGGGTTATACAACGCATATAATCTTATTGCGCCCATGTTTCATTGAAGTGTTCGAGTGTGTATTATTTCAAATTCACACACACGCACATGCATTTAAGTTGCACATAATGCTGCATGAGATTACGAGATTTTTTTTTTGCTGTAACTTGTGGTGAAGTCTTACATCTCAGAATTCTTGGAAAATTCATCGACTGCCATACAAGTCACAGTCACACCCAGTTGTTATTAAGCAAATTATCCAACTGGCGAATACAAGAAAATAATCATGCTTAGCAGCGCCAGGGGTAGGATTCGAAGTTGGCAAAATATCATCAAAGATAATGAAAACGTGTGAAAAATAGTATTCAAATCCCTCCTTCTGCATAAAGTATTGAAAACTTAACTTATTATGACGTCAGATTTGTTTTGACACAAATCTGTAATTTAGTCGAATGGTTATTGACAAACCTGAAGGTTTCTTTCTGATTGCTAGGACAAACAACTAATTTCTTGTTTTTGGGAAGATAATAAAAACAAAAATTCCTCAAAGGGGGTGGAATCCAAAAGATAGAGATCTATTAGAACAACATTTTTCTTGACTGCTCCCTACTTACAATTATTTAATATTAGTCGTGAGGAACTGGATTTGGCTTAGAATATTAATACATATATATATAATTTGGTTCATTTGTACCTTTGTTATGCTAATAATCTACATTTATCATATATTCATTTCTATTCCATATTCTTTCTATCAATTTTAATTGTATTCATAATTCTTTGACTTTTTTAAACCTCGTGCTGCCATCTATCGTTCACTTCCGCAGATTTTATTCCTACATTGTTCCTTGGGTACGTGACAAATGTATGGTTTGGATAATGTAATTGTAGAAAAGTATTTGAGATAAATAATATTTTTTTCGAATCTGTGTTCTCTTTGTTAATGTATATTGTATGGAACTAACATCAGTGGAAGTGTATTTAGTGCTGACTGACAGGTAAGGTGGCCTCAGAGTAAGCTTGAAACGTTCAATTATTTTTCGCGAAGGACTATGATAAGTTTTTTTACTGTGATAAAAACCGGGCAACAGTGGCGGCGATTAGGGGGGGTGAGGGGGGCAGTTGCCCCTCCACTTCTATCCCCGCACTATGCTAAACCTTATCTACAAAAAGAAATATACTGTCTTTGCCCACCAGTTTTGGCATCTTGTTCCCCCGGTATTGGAACACAATCGCCGCCACTGCCGGGCAACGTAACAGTCAGCTAAAACTATCAAGCTTTTCGTTATCTTATGAAACTATTAACCTATTAATCTCTATAATCGTTATCTTCTTAGATTCACACTTTTATGTACAATAGAGTGAACTTAATTGGCGATGAGCTAAATTTACGAATGTGTGTCGTTAACTTCCATTTTTCTGTAATTTGTAAAACCCAATTTATGTACTCTATCAATACACAAATCTTTTTTTTTACTTCATAAGCACATGAATAACGTGCAAGGACATCTTGTGAATTTTATTTCAAGATATGTATCTTTCGATTTTGCCTCATAAAACTATAACAACAACACCAGTTTTCATTTCGAAAGTCAAGTACAAGTTTTTTTCAGTGCAAGAATGTTTCGCGTGTGACAATAAAATTATTATCTCTTTTAAATGAATATTAACATTTTATACATAGTTATAACATACATGAACATAATTTAATATTCGTATTCCCCTCTCTCAAAGGGGGGTTTAGCCTGACAACGTTGAAGCCCTTAACATAGTACATGAAAGGGAGAAGATAGGAGGGGGGGGGTTGATTATGACAATACTCACGGAAGCCTTGCCTAGATTTTTACAGCCTTGTTCTGAAGTTCAATTTAGAGACTCCGAACGGAAAAATGAAAAATTACGCTCACTCACACTGCCCTCGCCGGAAGGCCCAACACTTTCCAAGCAGTATTATTTTATGGTTCGCCTTTTGTGAAAATTGCAGGTGCGCTAGCTTGAGGCGAGTCAGTCCGCTCTTCCTTACCACTTATATTATTCGCTGTCAAGCTTACCTTCCTTTCCAGAGTTTCTCTTTATATACACAAGTCTCTCGTGTAAAAATGCTCGTAGTGTTCTGCCAAAAAACAGTCGTGTTGAGGGATTACGTCCCTAGCAACAATCACTGAACCAGCTGTGAAGTTTGTGCCAACCACAATACGATTACAAGTTGTACATCAGCTGTTAACAATTTCAGGAAACTTCGGTTAATTTGTCCACGTTTGAAACTCGAATTGAACAGTGTTGTCGCAAGCATGTTTTGAACGTTGTGGAATTGAAGAAGATGTGGAGGGTGGTATTCCCCAGCTGCGAAAATTTATCTAAAGCATTTGTCCAGCTATTTCGTTGCTACATGTTAAACAGTAGTGCAATCTTCAGCTAGCAACAAACCTCCAGCAATCCCACCTAACATTTATCAATTCGAGCGCTGGTATTGGTCGATTTCTTAGGTTTGTTTTACTTCCCTTTCATGCCACTTCTGGATAATCGCGAAGATGAGAATGAATGATGAATAATAATAGGACAAATTTAAAAGTTTCCCTACGATTAGAGGTTTAGCGAATTTATTATGTATAAAAGTAATGTGCAGACAATCACCAATATGTATGGAAGACACCCGCCCCCCCCCCCCCCGGCCCACAGAAAACTATACTGGTTGTAAGTCCGGACGCCAGAGCATCGTTATACATGAATGCAGTCCAGTGCTACGTACAGGTGAGGTTGACAATCAAGTGCCTCCTAAAAAAAAACAACTCCTCGCACTCCAAGCGCTGGTTTTGAACATATTGACAGCTAATATACATTTTTTTTTTTGCTTTAGGATTACAAATTTTTAAAAAATCAATTTAGTTTATTGAATTTCGTATTCATTTAATCACTTTTCAAAACGAATTTGTTGCAACTAGAACTTTTAATACATATTTTCACCCGTTATTGGTTTGATTTCATTGGCCATTATATCGTCCATACGATATATCGCAATATTGAAAAAAAAATATTGTCCAAGCGATATTAACTAGACGATATATCGTCACGATATTTGGCGATATATCGCCGATATCACGATACGGAAAAATTACCGTATCGTATCGTCTGTGAGGATAGTTTCTTGACGATATTGAAACGTACATGTACAATTTCTAAAATATGAAATGAAAGTTGAATCCGAAATTAACCAAAACATTTCAACAACACTCAACTCCACAGATGGTTATATTGGTTGTGGGTTTAGGCACCAGAGCGTCGTTAGCTTGCAAGCAACCGGTTTCCAGGATGTTCTACGTCCACTGTACGCGCAGATGGGGAGTGGTCCTACAGTTTAAAGTGAGATTGTAACCACCCTGAACCTCCACTGGGTATCGAATCCCGGATCCCTTGATTGCAAGCGACGACGTTACCACTACGCTATCAGGGAAGCACCTGGCATTCCAATGTCTCCCTTTACATCCAAAGGTCGACACAAGGCACATAAACTGATCCCCTACTGGAGAGGTCTGGTTTTTGTACTGTGGTTGTAAGGTAAGTTATTACCAATATTATATTTCAGCCATCTTTGTCCTTGATGCTTCCACACAAAAACCCTCGCAGAGCAATAATTTTAAAGAAAGAAAATTAAGACTATACGACCGAGAAAAACAACCTGAATTGTCCCCCACCCCCAGGTTTAGCTGCACAATGGTCATTCACCTTACCCATAACTTTCTCCGCTTTGCTTATAAGAGCCCCAAGTCAGATTCGATCCCTAATATTTGTTATTCTGTAATTAGTGTCACGTATCTGGTGTGGACAAGCAGTTTCTTGTCTGGAATGATATACAAACAAGTAAAAGGAAAAAGAAGTGATACTGCGGAGGTAAATTACGATATGTACTTATTGATTTATGTCCAAAGGAACAATAGCGGAATTAATTAGTGGTGCTGGAATTGCATACGGCAGAGAGTTGTACAAGGAACTCCCGTAGCGGACTCAAGCAAGTTACTGTACCAAGTTCCGTGAGAAAAGTGTGTTCGCTTGGTTTAATCACGAGCTGGTTGGTGAACCTAGAATGCTGCGCAGTGCAAATGCCGTAAACTCTTGCGCCTGCGCAGAACATCGATAACCGATTTGTGGGAGGGGCTTCGTGCGCAACGCCAAAACGCGCGACTCGCATCCTATAGTCGCGCTGAAATATGAGAGTGTGAGAAAGGTGATGCCTTTGCCATAGTCATTTTGTTAAAACAGTAAATGAATACAAACTGACAGTAACTTTGTTACTTTCCACAAATTGCTGTGCCCGACGTGGTATTTAGAATAATACTGTCAAGGCATAGACGAACTATCAGGGGCAGATCACGCGCAACCCTACCCTTTTACTTCTTCATATATATAAAGTTATAGCGTTTTTGATGCTTGCAACTCATTTAAATTGTAAAACAATAATATGTGAAATAATTACTTCAAAGTAATGGGTCGGAAGTTGAGGAAAAATCCTTTTTTTTCTAGTGTCCGAAGACGAGGCCCAACATAATATATCTTCATTTTGGGTCATTGTAGGCCAGAAAAAGGTGGGTTTTGTTTGTCCTTTTTTGCCTTTTTCGGCGTTTTTTGGCTTGTTGGTCCTTTTTTAACCTTTTTTAGGTCTTAACGGCTTTTTTTTTGCAACTTCACCTTCTCTCGACTACGTTTTTACTGCCCATTCTCAGTTCGAATCATCATCAGTTCATCACCTCTTAAACATGCTTTCTGTAGTCAAGAAATAAAAAACGAGAAATAAATATATTTGAATCATCCCTGAAACGAGAGAAAAACATTTTTGGACGACTGAAGCAGGTAACCCTAGTGTGGTGCATTTCATTCATATAGTTTTTTCGCACTGTGTTTTCCAGTGTTTTGTATTTTTTATTCATTAAATATGTAATTAAAACTGAAGTTATTAATTAATTTGGATAACATTTATACGTCCTTTTTCCGTTTTTATATCCTTTTTTTGATATTTTTAAGTCTTTTTATAGGTCTCTTTTTTAGCAATTTATAGGCCTTCAACTTCAAAGTCACAAGGGCGGGAAAGGCCCTGTCAGCGCCCTCTCCCTACTGACCCGCTAACAACAAACACTAAGAAATCTATTCCCTTTCAGCCAAAATATTCATATTTATGGTATTTTGGGGTAAATTAAATACGATTGCTTCCCCTCTCAGAAAATATTCCCACCACCCTTCTGCCTTTCTATCAGGGTGGATAATATTCATGATTTTTTTTATTTAAATTGATTTTTCTTCTTTTTGTTTTAAAAAAATACATGCTTAACATTTCTTGCATCTTTTTTGGCCCTATGTACATAGATATATGTTTATTATAGAAAAGCTTTTTCTTGTAAACATTTTTCTGTTTCTGATACTGTAACTACTATGGGAATGCTTGTTGAGTTTGTTAATGAAAATAATAATAATTTCAGTAACTTTTCTTCCAGTGAAAATAAAACATTCTGTATGTACTATACAATTGTAACTTAAAATATTAACTTAAATATTTTTATAGTCTTTGTGGCTTTTTAATGATAGTTTGAAAATTTATCAGCTGACATATTTATTTACAGTTTAATGATATTGACACTATTTATGGTTTAACATGATTACTATTTTGTATGTTTTTATACATACAATATTTGCTATTTTTGCCCATAAAATTATTGAATTTTACATCAAGAGAAATCCTGTGTTTACATTTCCTTGCGTATGAGCTTCACACCATCAGTACATATATTTTGTTTCCTTTATTTTCGTATCTTAGAGCCTAAAAATCATCATTAAATGATTACCAGAGTAGTGTACTTTCACCAAAGTGTTTCTGATATCTACATAATCCTTATGTACAGTGGGATCCATGAGTATTAACTTGCAAATTGTCCATGACTATTTTCATTAATTTTTCTCTTACATCAGATGTGTTTCTAAGCGATGGATTCTTATGTATGCTGGTGCAGAAGTTGTCAACAGCTTGTTTTGAGTTTTCTTTTAATTCTTGAAGCTCTTATTGGGACAAATAAAGTGCACGAACATGGTGATGAACAATTTGCACGGTAATACTCTTAGATCCCACTGTACATTATTGTATAAATTATTTATTTAGAGTGATTTAAACCAGTAATGCTTCAAAGTAATGGTTACCATATTAAGTCAAGTACCTCCAGTTTCATTAAAACAAAAGAACACCAGATATTACAAAGGACTTTCTTACTTAGACCTACTTAAGTGTAGATTGTATAGTACTGAAAAAGTTTATTGTATCTTATATGAACGACAACCGTTGATGAGGTGCTTTTGAAAACAACTATTTGTAATCCATCTACCTCTTATTCTAGTTACTGCAACTTAACTGTCATTACTAAAAATGATTACCCAAAAGTTAAATCTTTGCGATCTTTGTGTAGAATTAGAGACCACTCTACATAGCTATGTATAACTTCTATGATGTCGATAGTTGGGAGCATTATTACAATTACCTAGGTATAAATTATTGATACAATAAAATAAACACGATCGTTTAATAAATAAGTTCTTCTATATGGTTCTTCTTCCATGAAAACCAAATGGAAATCGGTAGCCGAAAATTTAATTTTGATATTGACAGACTTTTCTGAACCTGACTTGGGATTAACGTGCATTATTTCTGGTTAACTATGTTTTAAAACTACCATTTTCTAATATATAAAAATGGAAGCATGTATGTGTGTGTGTATGTATGTTTGTTCCTGCATAACTCTCGAACGCCTGGAGCGATTTCAACCAAACTTGGTACACACATCACTTGCAATATGGAAAGAAATACTGTGGGGGGGGGGGGTAAGACACCCCGGAGGGTGGGGTGGGGGTGGGAAGGGGTGACATGTAAAAATAATTGAAAACGACCGATATTAGTGTGGAATTCATAGTTTTCGGGGTCGCTAAGACACTCCGAATGCCGTTCAACTCCAAGTTCATTTTACACTATTGTTAGAATTCATTATTTTCCTGTCTAATAGAAGATTGGGATAAATAAATTCCTTGGCAACGCCGGGTAATCAGGTAGTAATCTATAATTTTATGTAACTAATATATGTTATTTTTTTCATTGCAGGTAAGTGAGGAATTCTGACGTGCTAGCTTTCATCGTTTCTACGCTAAAATGTGGTAAGTTATTGCTCAAATTCGTCACTGGAATAGAATATTGCAGTTGTTCCCAAACTGTGCCCCGTGGCTGGCTCATAGGGGCACCGCAAAATGTTCCAATATTTTCACTGAAATGGCACTTACTTGTTAGTCTACCCGTGGCAAATTCAACCAATGATATAATTTTTCGAAGTATTTGTTTATGCAAAATGTTTCTGAATTTTAAATATGTGTTAATTTTGTAACTTAAGCAACCTAACTGAGCGTTGCAAATGTTAGATAGGCCTAGATCTTCAAACACTAAGGGTGCCGTGAAACTAGAACGTTTGGGAACCCCTGGCTTATAGAATTTTAAACTAAGGCCACGAAGACTGCTTTTTTGGGTTTCTGATTCCATTCTGATATAGGATTTAGAAGCGCAATCTATTATAAAGCGTTACATTGATTGGATTAGAAACCTTTTCGAGCAAGGCCTCATCTCCGGAAGGTTTATGATCCAGTCAATGTAACGCTTTATAATAGATTGCGCTTCTAAATCCTATATCAAAATGGAATCAGAAACCCTAAACAAGCAGTCTTCAGAGCCTTAGCTTAAAATTCTATAAACGTTGCCCTAAAATTATCAACAAAATTTAACAATCAAGTGGCAAGATGAATTACATGAAACACTATATTAATTATGTAAGAAACTTATTTTTCTATTTTATTTGTGATCAATATATAAACAATATTATTTGTATAAAGTTACAAGACAAAGACTTTATTGGTAGACAATGTGAAGTAAATAATAGTTACATTTTATAACTTAAGACTTTAACGCCATCTTTGATGTGATATTTTCACAATTAAATGTGGGAAACGCCTTAGATTTACTGATTTTTCACAATTCCCCTTTCAGTGTTTCACAAAAGCTCCATGTATGGCGATCCCCCCCATTTCTTCACAGATTGAATATTCTGGATGCAATTCTGTATATAATTTAAGATTTTCGACTGAAAAGGCAACACGTATATTTTGTATATATATATACACATATAGATTTGATATTTTTTTTTCTGTGTGTAGAATCAGGACGAATATTTAAACTATCATTAGGAAAATAAATGCGTTTGTTTCGCAATTCCAGTGCAATGTAAGGAAATATTATTAACCATAATACTGGTAATATGATCTCATGGTCATTCAGGGACGGTAATATTTATATCTATGAACAGTGGCGGCGATTAGGAGGCGCGAGAGGGGCAGTTGCCCCCACTTTCGCACCAGCACTATGTTAGACCTTATCTTCCATGGGAAAGTAAACTGTCCTTGCCGCCCGAGTTTTGGCACTTTCCCCTCTCCGCCCCAGTTTTGGAACCCACTGTCTTTGAAATACAGACTTTCGTCCTTAATTATTTGCAAAATTTTAAAAATTTCACCAGAAAATTCTCATCTTTGAGCCAAGTGTCCAAAGACACAAGAAACAGTTGCGCACTAAAAGAATTGAAATCAGGATGGAAATAATGCATTCACTTTTTTAATTTAAAAAAATGTATACATTAACATTAGAATTAGCCTTGTGGTATGCGTTCAATTAGTAGGTATGCAGAGAACTCTAGCTGAATATGCACGCACGTTAGACAGCCTCGCCACGCATAGCGATTTGCAGCGAACGTTCACGAAATGTCAAACCAAGAGGAAGGTCCCCCTTAAAAAATGCAGATTAATTCCATCCGAAGGAAAGTATCCGATTACGCGCGTGACAGGTGAAACCGAGAAATGACATCTTAACATCCCAAGGCCGTCCTTTGGTGCTCCCCCCCCCCTTCACAAAAATAGAATCGACCTTTCTTTTTCTGTTATGGTCGACTGCCAACAGCTGTATGATAAATGCCGACATTCCTGAAGATTTTTAGTTTCCGCATTGGTTACTTCTGGAATACTCAATGGTAACCTTGTGTGACAGCACGTCCTGCAGTTTTTTTGGTGAGATTGTAGAGATATATATGTGTATGTGCCAAACGTTAGGACGTTTATCAATTCTTCGATATTCGAGATACATTTGCTAATTTTATAATCCTGTAAGGAAAAATTGAGCTCAGTTGGATATTTCAGTGAAATGTCTTCCCAACTCAGGAACTATGGAAATTCCAATGGAAGCAGTGTCATTTCAGGCACTGTTCTATATCAGTTTGTTATTTTAGTGAAATGTCTTCCCAACTCAGAAACTATGGAAATTCCAATGGAAGCAGTGCCATTTCAGGCACTGTCCTATATCAGTTGGATATTTCAGTGAAATGTTTTCCCAACTCGTTAACTATAGAAATTCCAATGAAAGTAGTGTCATTTCAGGCACTGTCCTATATCAGTTGGTTACTTCTCCCCAACTCAGGACGTCCTACTAATTGCCTCAAGGGAGGATGAATTGAAATAGTTGATATTACTAACACCTGTATAACTCCTTACCTAACCTAACCTAACCTACCAGGAAAATATCTGCAATATACTCAAAATATACTACAGGAGAGAAATAACTCCACATAAATCATTGTATGTGTTCTGCAAATGGGTATATATGTACCTAGTAACGTGTAGTAACGACAACAACTTCTAAAAATCCTGTCCTTACCTCTCCCCCTTCATTCCTGAGTTGCGAACATTCCACGTGAAAATATCGGTTCCTGATTTGGGAAGTTTCGTCATAGTTCCTGAGTTAGGAACATTCCACGTGAAAATATCGGTTCCTGATTTGGGAAGTTTCGTCATAGTTCCTGAGTTGGGAACATTCCACGTGAAAATATCGGTTCCTGAATTGGGACGCCCTGAGTTGGGACATAGCCCTTAGTGCATTATGCATAAGTAACTAGGTTATACAGGTAAGGTTGGTGCTTTTAGCATCTCTAAGCCGCTCGTGGACAACTGGCAGGAGCTTGTGAGGAAGGTAAGTCTCACGCTGGACAGTCATGCCACTGGTGATGATGTTCACGATGCAGAAACTTAGGTCTTTCCCTTGTTTTAGTACCCATTTCGCTCATTTTCGGAACTACTAATTCAACATTGGAGATCAGACCAAGAACAAGGCAGATCTGCTTATTCATGAGACGAGACGGAGCTTTGCCATCTACCCGGGTTAAAAATCAATCGAACAACGAACAGGTTGGAAACATCAACTCGGGACTGATAAGTACGGGTGGAGGTGATGATTTTTTTGAATGCGTTATGTAAGCTGAGTAAATGGGACGTCTCCTCGAGCAGAAAAGTGCAGCTTGTTTTTAAGCTTACCGAGGACTAGACCAGGTTGAAGACTTCCATCCGCGGACGGTCTGGTGGGGGGAAGAAAGATGATTGCGAGCTTAGACACGCAGGGGACCCTGCAAAAACCTTTTCAGATGCTAATTAGGTTGACGAGGTTTTTGCTTCTTTTCACAACCCCCCGTCCCCTCCCCCTCTCGCTCGCCCTCTCGACGTATCTTATATCCCTACTTCTTGCGAGGGGAGGGGGTGAGAGTAGGGTGGAAGAAGGGGAAGAGACAAACGCCTTTCGGGGGGTGTGAAAGAAGCCTGAAACAAACGAGCAACAAGACGCAGTAGGGATGAATGGTGGAGGAAAGGGAGACTGCAAAAATATAGAAGCAGGACAAGGAGAGAGGAAGGGGGGGAGGGCAAACCATGAAAGCAAGACCTCGGGGTGTTTGCAACAGTACGTCTCCCTCTTACCCTCCGCTTCACCCTCTTGGAAAATACGCCAAAAATCCTCCCTCCTCTCTCTGTACATGCATATCCATTTAAACTGAGTAGAGATTTTTCCCAGAGACCAGCGCGAGTGTACTCAAAGGAAGAGGCAAGCTTGAGGTTCCGTCGAAGAACGCTACAACAAAGGGAGATTACATGCGCGTTTTGTGTACTAGTAAGTACTGCGTACCTGAACGCATGCAGAGACCAACACATGCACGTTGCTTGAGGGAAAGAGCATTTTGAAAAGACAACGATTGTTGGAAGAGGAGGGTGGGGACGCCTGAAGTAATACTTCGAAGGTGTAGGAAAGACGGTTCCAGTAATTCTCAAACAGCCATAGGGAGAGTACCAACTCCTCGTTCATGCTCTTGCGAAGAACAACAATGGCTTACATGTCCATAAAAATATCGACTGTTTAGTTGCTTGGAGTTCCGGACACCGTAAGGATATTTGCTTAAAGCGGGTGCCCTGTATTCAACCTCTGCCTTTATAAGAGCATGTAAATCCTGCGAAGATGTCCGGTGCGATTGTGTATTAGGATCTAATTCTTAGCTTTCTGTAGCGCTCGCCTCTGGGTGTTTCATAAAAAAAAAAGTCCTCCACATCGTCCAAAAGGATACTGGACATTTGAAATCAGCGAAATGGAAGCATTTCATGTAAAACCACACATCTGACAATTTATTAAGAATGTACACTGATTCACAACCATTGCCAATAATATCTTACATATCTGACAATTTATTAAGAATGTACACTGATTCACAATCATTGCCAACAATCGCTTACACATCTGATAATTTATTAAGAATGTACACTGATTCACAACCATTGCCAACAATATCTTACACATCTGACAATTTATTAAGAATGTACACTGATTCACAACCAATGCCAACAATCTCTTACACATCTGACAATTTATTAAGAATGTACACTGATTCACAACCATTGCCAACAATCGCTTACCTATCGATCGTTGCCTAAAGGTAAAGAAAGTCTGACACACAACAGAGATTCTGCGACGTGCTTCTACCAATGACCAGATCACCTAGTCACCATGAGACTTCATTTTGTTGATTTTACCTGGGCAGATTGGAAATAAAATTGGCGCCAAATATTTTCATATCAGATTATCTCTTCAATGGCATGAGTAAAACCGCTAAAAATTGCATTATTCATTGGTGAATAACATTATTCATGGAATGTGTTTGTGAAAATCTTAGTAAAATCTCAACAAATCCCCCAAAACTAACATTTCAAGGTCATCTGACTTAACTTCAACTTAACCAGGAATTATTTCGCGAGAATCACAATGTGGTAGACAAATTTTCTTAAGATGCTCATCTGGACCTATGTAACTTTCTCGGCAAATTCTTTTCGCAAATTCCTCCCGATGATGCGATAAAGATAGAACCTTGTTTACGACATTGTTAATCAGTTAACAAATGAGTTTATATTTGAAACTTCGTTTTCAAACGAAATTACCTTCTCTTGCGTGTTTTGATATTGGAAAGAAAACAGAGAAGTGACGTCACTTACAACTGATCAGTCTTCTCATCGAACGTAGAAACTTGTAATTTTCTCTGTATTGACTTGGTGTTATATATGTACAGTACAATTCTAAAACTGTAAGGTAGGGCACAAGAAATGTGTTACATTTTGTTTCAGTGAACGTGATCTGAGAAATACTTGATTTACTTGAAATAATTTAAAAAGAAGAGTTATGAATTATTTTCATCATAATAAATAGTGTTGAAATTTGGTGCAAAGTCTGGACTTATACTTGGATTTTTACAAAGACTAATCGAATTAAAAAATTGCACTCCTCTCTTGTAATTTTAATCAAGATTTCGTTTTAAGAGCAAAAATTATTTTCCGGTCATTTTTCAATAATTTTAAGGTCGTTCAATTGGTCATTTTTCTAGTCACCAACTTTTGAGCCTTCCTCATTACTCTGGTCTCGGTCTCGTCTTTAATATCGAGACGATATTGCTACTTGTTTCGGTACCGTCTCTACTCCTAACCTTCCATTTCATACTCATCCATTTTATTCATTTTTTTCTGTCCCCCGCGCAACAGAGCAGCTGTCCATCATCGCAGGAAACCACGCACAGATATCTAAATTTCCTGAGTAACGGGTCCAACCGGGAAACCTGCCTTCCAAGAACCGGAAGTAGTGAAAGCAACCCTTTCCACGGCAGCAGGTGATTTCGAGTGGGAACCCCCAAGAGAGAGAGAGATGGCCTGTATTTTTGCTTTTGCCTCCTGCCAAAACGATCTCTTCGACATCCAAAAAGGGTTGGTCGCTCCGTCCTTCATTCTTCCGGGGAAGGTCCTTTTTACCATCGAAGCAGGTTGATCCATTCCGGTTTTTCTTCCACCTTTCTCGATATCGACGAGGACTGACTTGCTTGTCCGTCACATGCCAAGCTACAAAATATTACTTTTCTCCTCAACTGATTTATTTCGTTCATTTTTCTTCGAATTTCTGCTACTTTTGACATTTCAAATTTTTATTTTCTATTTATCTATGAGCTTCGCAGACAGCCTAGAATATTGGCTCCTAACCAGTGATGTGCCGTAGACTATAAGTTTACGTCTACATGCGTTGTCTACACGTAATATACGCGTAGATTACATTGGGTTGTAGTTTACATAGACTACGTAGACAATCTAAAGTGCATTAAAATTAATTTTCAAGGGTTTCATGAGAAGAAAGTGACATTTTCAACTATATTGGTTCCTAACGAACTGAAAAGAATCCTATTTAGAACAAATTTTTTCTTCTCTTCTATTATCAACTATGGAAGAAGATAAATAGTATGCAAAAAAATAACAGATGGCACTCATGAGGTAACATTAGTCTTTTCCCTATAAAACACTAGAATATTTCCTATATTAGTTTTTTTCCTAGGTGAAAAATTGTTCGAATTTGGAAGAAAGAGTACGAAAAGTTCTCCTCACACATCAGCAACTGATTCGCAGTATAATTTTCTTTTAATTCCAAGGCGCCCTTTGATAAGTTATCACATTTCGCCATGTTGTATACAGAGATTACGTCATCTACGTGTATAAAATTGTCTACGTGTAGAATGTAGACTATCGTTGTTTACGCGTAGACGCACATCACTGCTTCTAACACAAACACATTTTGAGTTTTGAAAACTTGTGCATTCCTTAGGTTAAGTAGCAGAATATGAAAAACATGAACCTTCGTAGCTCCATGACTTTTTTTTTCTGTAAGCCAATCAAATTTTGCAAATTCAAATACAAAATGCTGAAGGCTCATGTGTTTTACCATTGTTCCAAAAAAATATTTTACATAAGCGATTCATGTTTCTCACTGCAAAAAAACATGAAATTGCAAAAATGAATATGTTAGCCAAAGCCTATCCTTTCAATATGTCTGTATTTGTGTTTCACTAATCCTCTAAGTATGTTCTAACATATTATGAAAAATAAGTTGGTTTACGTAATAAATTTTTGCTAATTTATGAAACACGCTAATGGAGACTTAAGTTAAAACACTGTTATTGTACATTACCAAACTTCAACAGGAAGTGATTATGGTTATATTTATGACTATTACAAAAATAATCGCACATTGAGAAATATGAAGCAAATGTTTAAGAACTATATAGTAAACGATTGAATTGCAAAGTAGAAATTTCATAATTATGAAGTGAAAGTCTGGATTCATAAAGTTATTGATTCAGAGTAATGAAATTAAAAATTCGTTATTATTAAGTTAAAGGTTCATAATTATGAAATCAAATATTTTACAATTATGAAAAAAAAAAACATATTCAAAATAGATCCCAGTTATCAAGTTGGAGATTCTGAAACAGTAAAAAAATTACGATTATTAACAAAAGAATATAATTGTAACATTAAAGATTAGAGTTGTAAAACAATAGATCCAAAGAAATGGAATAGTAATTTTAAAATCTCGGGAACGTTCACTGTGAATAGAAATAGTGTTAGAACGAGACAGACAAAGGTTTCAGAAGGTCCACGTTTTATTTCGGTCAATAACACCTTAGTGGTGTTAAAATGCTGTTGATTGCTGCCATCTGTCTGTGTTATTTTAACACAACTGAAGTTAAACATTGGCCAAAATGTGGTGTGGATCTCCTGGAACCACTGTTTGTGTTGTTTTAATGTCTGTGTTTTGTTTTTCAGTGTCCGAAACTTGCGGTAGGAAACTCTAAATTAATTCACTCAGCAACTGATGGAAAAGTAGAATTTCTATGCACAAGGCTATACTTACAGGGCATCTTGTCATCTGTAGAATTGACGGCAATGTGATATTTCTTCCACAGACCGTCTTTGAGCAAACGGTCCATGGATCTTGGTTAGGAATTAAAGGCCAAGATCCGCAGCGATGCACCAAAGATAATCACACCGCTTAAGAGGCCATATCATGGGCAGCGGAAAAACAGACCTTCATTCAGAAAACTTTTACTCGAAAACTATTTGAGGCATTTGAATGAGCTTTGTGGTGAATTGATCAGAAAGGATGAATCTTAACAGTGATTATCGAAATTTTTTTATCACTTCCATATTTTAATAGATATTAGCTGTCAAATATCTCAGTTTTTGTATCGGCGTATAGAGCCCGATTCTAAGTTACTGTAAAAATTAAACCTTGCAAGGCTTTCTTGCACCCTTCCTGAGTAAACTGATTTTTTTGTTTTTCAAATTGAGAGGCCCATTGTGACAATACGCCATTGCAAACATTGATATGCATTTTCAAACACTTTTGAGAATGGCTTTATTCGAGCCGTGGCGAGGCTGGCCATCGGCTGGCGAGGTTATTTTCAAATCCTACAAGTTCAGCCGTCTGCCGATAGATGACTCTGACCAGGTTTTACTACTGTGGGCGTGCCTTGGAAAACTTCTTCTTCTACCCTTGGCATTGTCTTTTCCCTTGGGGGCAGCTTTTGACCGTGCTCCGACCATTTCGGAAAATCCAAAGTTGATTTCCTTCACCCGGCTGTTTTTTCATTGTGTTTCATTTGTCTTATTTCTATTTTCCAAAATAATAAATACATTAATACAGAGACTGTCCCAATTGAATCTTACATAAATTATAGCAAAATTAAATTTGTTTTAAGTCAATTACATGCTCAAATAGGGTAATCGGGACTGGGGCTACAGGATAAAGTGGGATCCAGACCACTGTGTAGTTCTACCGGGGATCGAACGTGAGACCCCTTGAATACAAGTCCAGATAATTACTACTAATTCCATGGAAACTCAAGGACTTATTTGGGGAGGGGTCCGGAGCCCTCCCCAAGAAAGACTTACCAAGTGAAAAAATTAAATAATGAAAATATATTTGTGTAGCATTTATTACATAATCGATGGTTATAATTTCCTATGAACTTATTGATTGATTTGTTGTTTCTAAGTCCACTTTTTGCACAGAAAGGCTAATCGGGACTGGACTTACAGCTTAAAGTGAGATTCGAACAACTACTTGCATCCACCGGGTATACAACCCGGGATTCCTTGATTACAAGGCAACGACGATACCACTGCGCCATCGAGGAGCCCCACTCTTTGAACTTATTGGAAGAAAGATTGGAATTAGGGGGCTTAGAAGGACAGTACCAATTACCAAAGATTTATGATTGCACGCTACTATTTATAACAATATACATAAAATATTAATCAGGAACTTTACTTTTCGCTAACCGGATCTAACATTCTCTTTTATTCAATAAATATTCAATTCTTCATCAATTTGAAATGAATTTCTTTGCCACGGCACTTGTTTTTATGCAAATTATGCCGATCTTAACTACAGGTAAGCTAGATAATGAATACGTGCTGTTATTCGATCTTTTTACCTATTTATGTGATAATAATATAATTTTAACTTAAACATCATATTATAATTTTTCCTGACACACTTGGTTCGGTGTATTTCTAGATACATGCCTTGGGAGGCCCTACAGAAATTACAGCGAGAGGAAGTCAGACAGTCAGTCTGGTCCTCTTTCAAACTGTAAATCTTGTTCTTGTCCCGGGTTATGTAAACGCTCTCTCGTTTTCGTCTCGATCTCTGAATATAATTTCAATTATAGTCACATTAACTTCAACGCATTTTAAAAATACAATTTGTGTCTATACAAAGAACACGCTTGGGAAATACATTCACATTTAGAGAACACCGATATATTTCATAAAGAGGTAAGACAACTATGCTGAAGGTAGATATTTAAATTTTAAAAATAATTCACTGCACATTCAATTATACTATATATAATGTTATGTTATAATAATGGAACCTACATCTTGCAATTTTTTTAATTCTAGTTTCATTAATATTTTACTTTGGATATTATGTGAATACATTAATCGTGATGGAGGGAGAAAACACACCGGAACGACAAGTGACCGGCGACACGTGTCGCTTGAGAATTTCGCCAATCGAGCGCAGGCATGTGCGGCCTGCCATGTCGCTACGGTGTGAAACGTTGCTGCTGATTGGCTCGTTCCCAAGCGACATATGTTGCGTGTGGCTTCGGTGTGAGTTCTCCCTAAGAGGGCGAGTGACAATGAATTCAATTACATCTTCATAGCTTGTTCATGACTGAAATAAGCTTCTCGTGTCGCATGTCGCTCGGACTGGGACTTTCTCTCAATATCGTGTATCATGTCGACTCTGTTTGTTGTTCGTTCATGTTTTGCTTTAAACTGAATAGGCTCTTGTTGCTTGATGTGAATGTTCCGTGTCGCTTGGGAACGAGCCAGTCAACAGCAACGTTTCTCAATGTAGCTGCAGACCGAAGTGACAAGGGACACATACGTCTAGAGAACAATCCAGTCAACAGCTACGTTTCACACAGCTGTAGAATAACATGTCACACAAGCCTTCGTTCAATTGGTGAAATCCTCAAGCGACACGGATATTTCACGCCATCTGAAGCAAAATATTCACTGTGCATGCGCGAACAACAGGCCAGGGCGACACGATGGACGGTATGGAAAAGAACTCAGTCCTAGGGACACGCAAGCAACAGACAACACAAGCTGAATGGTTGATTGCATTTATTACTGAGAGCCAGTTACCAAGAGACACGTGTCGCTTGTCGCGTGTTACTTCGATAACAAATATCCCTAAAAGTAAGCAGCTTTTGATTTTATATTTTTTTTTCTTTCTTTCTCTTTCAATATTTTAATTATTTCACATTCATTTTTTTTGTAAACATGGTCAAGTGGAAGAGAAGGCTCCACAGCCTTAACTTCGCCATGTAAAAGAAGACGAAATAAATAAATATAAATACATTGTTTGAAAAGTAATAATAATTCAAAGGAATTTTAATGGTACACCTCTATGGTATGGCTAAATGATCGGGCAAGAAATTTTATGTTAATTGCGCAGTTCTTCCACATTTATGGTAAACACCAACAAATACTGCTGTTTCACTACATCTAACACGGATGATCTTTCTTCTTCCTCGCCGTTACCTCATTTCTGCAGGTTTCATTTTTTAAATTAGTATTTCATACTCTGGGTCTCGACTACTTTAAACATACCTGAACGTTATTTATCTACTTCATTATTTACAGATTATCATAATCGAAATTACAATCATAAAGATGAATCGTAAGTGTCAACTGTGAACCTGTGCGTCGTCATTTCACATAATCAGGCGAATTCCGTTCTACGAGGTTCACGAGTTGAAACCAGCCCCATAGATCAGTCGCTGGGCAGGATTGTCGTTTGGTGCCTCCCTTTCCCCCGCACTACTAAGAACCGACATTTTATGCGTGTCTTTCGATACTTTCTTCTTATGCAATGGTTTATGATATTTACATATTACAAATTGTGAAATGATGAAACAATTAAAACTCATTAAATAAAACAACAATAATATACTAGACCTTGGTGGCGTCCCTTCATCATCATCATCGCGATTAGCCAAAGTTGGCTAAAAAATGACGCTAAATAACAGAAATTGAATAAAATATATAAATAATACTTGTTAAATTTGAAGATCAGTAAAGCTGGCGAATGGCAAAACTGTCATAAAACTAACAACAATAACAGCGGCGCAGCGTAGCGACCATTTTATTTTCGGAAATGGTTTGCGTTCCTAGAAACTCCTCTATCCCTCTCCAGTAGTCGGGGTATCAACCCATCTCATGGTAGGTGTAAAGAAAATCCACCCACTGTTTCTAAGTTAGACTGTAAATATTTATTTCCCACCAGAATACTTCCGATCGGCAGGAAATTTGAACACCAGACCTTGAATATAGTAGTTACTGTTTTTAATATACGAAGATAAAAAGATACTGGTTCGTCTAGAGAACAATCCAATCAATGTTCGTCTAATATTACTAAGGTAGCCAAGCTAGGACTTAGGGCAGTGCAAGCAATCCTCAACATTATATTCTTGGTATCCTGAGATCCAGGCCAACCCGATTAAACAAACACTTTAACTACCCCTACTTACGAGGAATTTATACTCAAGCTCTCAGCCTCGAACCCCTGTCCTTTAGTAATTTCAACATTCTGAAAATACACAGTTTCATTTCATGCAATGTACAATGAGAAAGGCATTCCTTTAAATTAACAGTTCCTGTCACGTTTCACACAGCTGTAGGATAACATGTCACACAAACCTGCGTTCAATCAAGCGACATGGATATTTCACGCCGTCTAAAGCAAAATATTCACTGTGCATGCGCGAACAACAGACAAGGGCGATAAGATGGATGGTATGAAAAAGAACTCAGTCCTAGGGACACACAAGCAACAGACAACACAAGCTGAATGGTTGATTGCGTTTATTACTGAGAGCCAGTTACCAAGAGACACGTGTCGCTTGTCGCGTGTTGCTTCGATATCAAATATCCCTAAAAGTAAGCAGCTTTTGAAGCACAGTATGAATAGTTAGTAGGTAAAAAGCAGTGACAAAACATATGATTGATTGATTGATAGATGGATAGATAGATAGAAAAAATTGCCTATAAATCCGCATCCTAATCATAACTTATTAAACATATCAAAACATATTTTTCATTCATCAATGTTTTACGCTTACAATAACCTCTAATTATTACTAAATCAATTTTTGTATTTTCCATCTAATATCTTATTATATTTAGCTCTTGCCAGTAGGCACTTTATCTTCTTATGTATATATATATATATATTTTTTTTTTGGCCTCCATCTCATCAGACTTATCATTCATTAATTTCCTCAATTATCTCATCCAACTCGTTTGTATTTCCACCCTTCTACATAGGAGTTGTAGCTTTCCTGGCGACGTCAATCGACGTTAGCTTCCATCGTATACATTGCTCTCATCTTCAGGGATGAGATGATGTTGCTATGTATGTGCTCAAAACGTTGGAAGATAACGCCGATTTAATCTGGCTGGTACACCTGTTCGAATCCTTCTACATGCTAAATTGAAACAACAATCTTTCGTAATCATTAAACAGGATGGAATAAATAGCGGGGAGGCTTTTGTAATATTAATAATTTGAATTACATCCCCATTAAAAATTGAGCATCCTCGATGGCGCAGTGGTAGCGTCGTCGCCTTGTAATCAAGGGATCCCGGGTTCCATGCCTGGCCCAGTCCCGATTAGCCTTACTGTGCATAAAGTGGACTTAAAACACCAAATCAATAAATCATTAAGAATTCATTTTAAAATTTTATAATGAATTTCGGGTTAAAGATTCAATATACTAACCTCCATTATTAATTCAATGCCGAGAATTATAAAAATTTGGGGGTGGTGGGTGGGGGTTGTGTTTATATACACGAACGCTCGGGAGCCAATATAAGTTTACAACCTACAAATCGGGTTTTCTCTACCGATTCAATATCTCCAATGTTGTTTGTGTTGCACCTGATTCAAAATCGGTCATAATTTATTTCGGAAATTATTTTTGGGAGGATAAAGACAGTCGATAGGAGAGGTTGACTGCCGTTCGATTCCCGGAGGAGAGGGTGAGGAAAGTGGATTCTCCCACTGCATGGGCTGCATCTACGTACAAGGGACTGTACTATATAACTACGTGGGAGCATAGAGACGATTTGCATCGCGTCTATAAATAAGCGAGACTGTGAATATGCAAAGAGCCACCACCACCCACCCACCAATACACCATCAAAACACATTGCATAATGCAGGTGGGTGGCTTTACCAATTTCTTTCAAATACAAGTAGTTAATTATAGTAACAAAACATCTTTTTATACATAATTGGATTTTTCAAAATTACAATAAAATAACAAAGCAACCAATTTTGTTGTAATTCTATAAAGAATAAGTTAACATAGGCCAGAATCGGTAAACTTCCCGTTCGGACAAATGTCGCAGTTGAAGTAGGGGTCTAGACAGGTAAAAAAACTGCTTACTGACACGTAATCTGACTTAAATTTGGCATAAAGCAGTCTATTTTCTAGTTTGAAGACCTTGTGACATTTGTCGAGCCGGGATAAAGTTCTTCATAACTAATGGGATAAAGAAAAAGGAAAATTTAATTCGTAACAGTACTAACGGACAAATTACGCCATTCGCAGGATGTAATTAATAAACACAATAACTCTAATTACATGATTATTAAAAAGCAAACATTTCTTTGTAAATAATAATGTAAAATGCCTGTTTTTGACCAATCTCTCCCCTGTTGTAGGTTTGTTATCCATGAAATATCAATCTGGATTTTTTTGTTTCACAGGTACCAGTCATAGAGTAATCTTTACGCTGTAAATATCAAGTTTTTTAGCTCCCCGATCGGAGACATCTGGGCTCAAAATTTTGAAAAAGAGAATCAAGAAACGATCAAAGAGCTATAACAGTAATTCAGCCGAAATACTCTGATATTACATAACTTCCCTAATAAAAGTATCCTAAACTTTGAATTTTGGTCAAAATCAATATGTTGAAAAAATACGCGAAACATACAATGTAGCTTGAAATGTACTGAAAACAATGTTTTTTACCCAAGCTATCATTTTTCTTAGATGAGTTATCATAATTACCGCAACTGTCTACAAATGCCGCAAATCATAAGTCAAACAGGGCCGCAATTTTTAAACGAAGTCATATAAAGGAAAATACTACCCTTGCATACGGGTTACAACAACAAAAATATAGGCTATATAAATAGAAAAAGTTGACCATTTTCTCAATTAATATCTTTTTGGACCACATGGTATTAAATGGCCATATTTTGCTTTATACCTAATATTAATTAAAATATGCAAGTTTGATTAAATTAACGCATATATTGCGTATCAGTGAAAGTCGGTTTTATGCAAGGATAATGTTGGAAAATTTTCCGCTTGAAATCATTCACACTGAGAATCGAAACCTGGGTTTACTACGTGGCAGTCCGATGTCATATTTTATCTGCTTTTCTCATATATCAGTATTTACTCAGTTCCATATTTTTTAACATTCACATTCAGAACATAAACATCCATGTCTTACTCGTGATTCGAACCCGGGACCCCTGCTGTCGTAGCGCGCTGTGCTAACTACCTCGCCCCGGAGGTCAAATAGTAGAATACTGGGAATCCTTATTCGTTGAAGAGAAGCTCTCACAATTATGTACGTTACAAGCCACATATTGTTGCTGCAGGACTCTATATTATCGTCTGGACTTTTGACACGAAATGGTAAGATCAGCTTTTGGCAATGAAGATGCCAATCGACCCGAACAGCAAAACCTAGGACATGTCTGAGGAAAGAATTGACAAGGGTTTTACGACCTGTCAATCACTAACTCCCCCCGTACCGGAGGAGGCGTGTTCTTGAGGGCCTCGCGAAGCGCTCCTGGACAAAACATCTGGTGGTGTAAACCCTGTGCGCGCTCTATCGGCAGAAGAAAGGCGAATTCGGAAAAGGCCTTTCCATGATATACAGTCTTAATAGGGATATTTCTCCCTCTTTATTCCTCCGAAGTCATGCACCATTCTTCTCTCCCCACCCATTTCAGAATACCTCGAGAATGACTTATGTTATGAGTCCAGGACGGGTAATGATTGCCCATGCTGTAGGTTCAGGAAAGCTACCCCCTGGAGTGACTCTCTCCCCCCCCCCTTTGATAATGCATTTAGAATCGGTACGGAGGCGAAAGGGTTATTGGGGGAAAAGTGGCGAGGAGTAATAGAGACTGTTTCGTAAGGGAAGGCGGTAAAAAGCATCTTTGAATTATGATACATGCACGTAGCTATCGTATGCATCGGATGGACCAATAGCTTTTCTCCACGAGCCCCATACATCATGCCTGTAATAGCCGTACGCTGCCCGACCAATTACACCTCAGGAGACCCCTCTCTGGTAATTACAAAATGTGCCACGGAGGGATTTTTCGAAGGTCAGCCGATTGCAGACTACTGAGGCCGAGTGTGCATTCTTATCTTCTCTTTTGGAGAAAAGATGGTTTTGATCCAGCATCACCAGACTGGAAGAAAAACGTTGTTGGGAGGAATTTTAATGTCGGATTCAATATAAATGGGCTTCTGATGTCTTTGTTGCTGTGGAAACCGAATGAAGACTTTGGCTGTAATATATTTACTGGACAGCTGCATAGGCGTAACTTGGTGGGTGCAAGAGGCGCACTAGCCCTCAAAAATTTCCAGGTGTATGAAAATTTACAAGTTAATGGTACTTTTGTTCACCTCCTTGAAGCCGAGGAACAAAGTAACGAGTAAATTTGCGATTTTGCAAAATAGTCTTGGATATAGCCTATTTATGGGCTTGAAAACTTTTTGATTCTGCTCCTCCTAAGATAAGCTCGATTCTGCCCCCCCCCCCCTCAACCACGCTTATGGTCAGTTGTTAGCCTTTTGATTTGCCTATTGATAGTAACCCTTTTTTGGTGAGAAGGAATGATGGTATGATTAAATAGATGAAGGGACAAACACAATGACTATGCCTTATCCGGGATTCGAAGCTGTTTTCACTGTAACGAGATACGTTATCCGCTCCACCACAGAAGCTCGTGGTTTGTCAGATCAATTGATGTACTGCAAGATGCTGAGTGAGTTCCTAGATCCTTTGCTTAAACGATTATTTGTTATGATAGGATTGAGCTCGGGAAATCCTCTTCTTTCACGACCTGGAACCAATACTGAATTCAATTGAATCTTCGCTGAATGGTGTACTCAATTCTTGCAATACCGTACGCAGATTTTTATTTCGGAGGGGTCTGGAATTATGAACGTGTATATCACAAAGCTGCGTTCTAAGTAGGAGCAGGATTCACTGTAAAATATTTTGAAATTACAATTTTTTCACTTTCGTTTTAAAAGATGTTCAAAGACAAAAATTGTAATCGGGGGAGCTGTTGAATTTACCACTTTTATTTTCCCAGAGTCCGAAAATTTTAATTTTCCTAACAATTTGAAGGAGCTGTTGCCCAATCAGCTCCTCCCTATGTAATCAGTATTTCTCGTCATTTTTCCTAACTTGACCTGCAAGTTTCCGTTTAACACGAATAGATAGGTCAATTATCACTTACCACCTCAAAGTTTCTGAACTAAATCAGTCTCAAGTAACTCTTTGCTGCGATGAAACGTAAAACTGCCAGTTCAGGGCGTTGGAAATGTGAAAGATCTTTGTTGTGGAAACCGCGTTACAGGAAAAGAAGCCTCCTTCCAAATCAAGGAATACATACTTGCTGGATCATAAAATCTTTAAACTAGGGGAACCGGGAAAACGCTCATGATCTGCTTACTAACAAAAGATAAGAGCTTATCTATCAGCAGATCTTCACAAGGAACTACTTCCAAGTGTTCTCAGTGGATTGATTCCCAGTTTCGTCCGAAAAAAAAGTCATCTGTGCAGAGTAGAATCGAAATCTTCAACAGCCTCATGGAATTAGTGTTGATATGGATCTTTTCAGTGTCGACACAACCGATATGGTTTCCTCACCGTTCCCACACCGGCCATCTTGTCCTGGGAAGTTTCAACCTGACGGAGCCTATTCATCTCACGAGCTTCCGATCCGTCAGTGGGACGATATCAGGACAAAGATTTTGTTGTGGAGATGTTTTAAGACGTTGAAAATTCTACTTTTCCAGCATCAGCTGCTGAGTGGATTGATTTGGAGTTTCCTACCGCAAGTTGCACACACTGAAAAAAAACATGTTAAAGCGACACACAACAGTTTTTCCAGAAGGTCCGAACCACACTTTCGCCAATGTTTAACTTCAGTTGTGTTAAAATAACACACAGATGGCTGTAATCAACACCCTTTTAACACCACTAAGGTTAAACTTTGAACGAAATGGGATGTGGATCTCCTGAAACCATTGTCTGTGTAGTTTTAACATTAACTCGTTATTCCTTAAAGCATCACTGTATCCTCGAAATTGTGCGTCGATATTTTTATATAATAGGCGTGTTGCAGACTCTGGATTCGCCGTATTCCCGACTTCCGGTAGCGCAACGCATATTCAGACGGCTTGTGTCCTTATCTGCCAATGCCAATGTACACTTCTGTTGGGTTCCTAGCCACGTGGGCATTCAGGGGAACGAAGCAGATGATGCTGCCGCCAAGTCTCCTGATGCACAGTAAGGCTAATCGGGACTGAACCTACAGTTTAAAGTGGGATCCGAACCACTATGTGCCTCCACCGGGTTTCGAAACCGCTGCCAAACTTGGCTAATCACGACAATGATTTGATTTGATTCTTGTTATTCAGCGTCGTTGCTCTACCACTTTACTAATCGCGACGATGAGGATGAGCGATGATATGAAATTGATGACGGAACACTCAGAAAGAACACTCATGTCAAGGCCGGGATTCGAACCCGGGATCCCAGGCGTCGTAATCGCACTGTGCTTACCACGGAGGAAAAAAAGTGCTTCCCTGTTCTTTGCAACACGGCATGAAGGTGTATAGGGGTGTGTGGAGTTAGGAGACTTTCTTCATCACGGCCGAAGGTGGGGGTGATGTGATCAGCACCACGCCTCTGGCAATACAAAATAATAGAAAGAAGGAAAGAAAAGACGTACCGCTCGAGAAGTGCAACGACCATTGCAAAGCCGATGAACACGTGTTGTATACGTTCCAACTGAAGCATCCCAAACGCCATGCACTCTGTAAACAAAAGGAATTTCACTGCCCCTCGACAATAGAAGAGCCGCTCCTGTTGTCCACAACTTGAGGCAACTCGAAATCCGCCCGCGTTACGAAACAAAGAGACTCAGGGGTCACTACACGGTCTAAAACATGCTCTAATATTGCGCTCTCAATTAAGCAAGATCTGGACCATCCTTCCTGGTGCATAAACGTCACCGCTTTTAATTGGGGTATCCACTTGTGGGAACCACTCGTGCAAAAGTGAAAATAACCAAGAAGCATCTTTCAGCAGATGTTCAGCTCTTTGCAGTGCAAATAAATGAATCGGTTAAAAATTCATGACGATTCCGCTTGTGGAACGTTTTCCCCGAGAGGGCTTCAAAAAATAATATACTATCTTCTTGAACGTGCCTTAGTGTGGCGGCCGTGTTACAACACTTGTCAAAATAGCATGATGCTGCTAAACATTCTCGTTCCGTCGGCCATAAACGAAACAGAAAGTCATCACAAACATTCTGAAAATTATATTTGTAGCTGATCAGTGGTAGTTGATTCTTATTGTACAGTGGGATCCATGAGTATTACCGTGCAAATTGTCCATGACTATATTCATCAATTTTTGTCTTACTTCCTATGAGTTTTTAAGCGATGGATCTTTATGTATGCTGGTGCAGAAGTTGTTAACAGCTTGTTTTGAGTTTTCTTTTAATTCTTGAAGCTCTTATTGGGTCAAATTAAGTGCACGTACGTGGTGGTGGACAATTTTCACGATAATACTCATTGATCCCACTGTACTTTTAACCAAGGTCAGTAGACCGCGGCAAACATGTCAACGATTTCTATTCTTACCTGATATTAGTTCTGTCTTCGTCCACCAGGTTGTGCATCTGTGCCTAACTGTTCATTCATTTGTTCACAGTCCCCGAAAATTATAGAAATTGTAATTGAACAATATTAGGCTTACTGAAATAAATATATTTTTATTAATTGATTTTATAGTCTATTAGGATTTGTTATTACCGTTATGAGTAATTAAAATCAATGATTAACTCCTGTAGATATTACAAATACTTGAACACAGTTCAGGGCAATATAATAGTCAAAACGTAAACTTGCACGATATGTAAGTATATTTTTCTTTCTTTGAAACGTCATAAGTACAGTGATTGATATTGCATAAATTGATATTACATCGATCTGTTGTGAAACTTATACCCAGCTAATTATCAAGAAGTACCTAAGGTCTAAATCAAAATCCCTGAGACCTTCTGTAAACAAACGGATCACCGATTCGATGTATCACTCCGCGTCAGCTGATCCATGACCGCAATCATCTGCTGTTACACTCATAGTTCGCCGCACCTATTCATTTTATATAAGAGCCTCTGAATGTGAGAACCCGTTCTCAAAACATCAGACGAATATGCAGCCGCATATATTGTTACTCTCCCGGTCATTCTCTCTTTCATAACCCTTAAAACTGCAGACACTGACACACCACTGCACTGGGATACCAACTTAACCACTTCATTTACTGGTTTCTCAGGATACAACTGACAGAACGTTACATAAATATTGAGTAGAATCTGTTTCTCACCCCTTTGCAAAGGCTGTCCTTGCTGGTGTTTTGAAAACAAGCTCGGAGAACACGGAGACTTTCCCTCACGCATAGAACTCGGCATGTTATTTTTCTAAGGCTGTCAGGCAATATTACTAAGTTGCACTACTTCCTTGCTGCTCACATGATTATTTTTAGAAAATAACCAATGTTATAAAATATCATTATGTACACAAATCTCTAAGCTCATTGAAAGTTATATTACTACAAAATGTTCACACTTATCTTGCCTTGCGATGTCACCAAGTTATTTTACGAAGTGCACTATATTTGGCGGAACAAAAATCGTTATTAGGATGCTTGTCAAAGTTTCCAACCGCAATAAATTTACGAACTTTTTGTCTTGTTTTGATCATCATCAATATATTTATTGGACTTACAGCAATGCATATGGCTGTTTATGCCCATTATATATTTTAGTTACATAAGATGCAATTTACATAAAATGTACAAACAAATTTCAAATACACTCCTATCTATATCATCCTTAGAAATATACATTACCATGTTATATCATTTTGTCTAAAAAAGGCAAGTAAAATATATTCAAAGAAAGAAGCCAAATTTATGGGAAATGATTACTGGTGCAAAGAGTTAACCATAAAGGTGAAGCAATAAGTAAAAAAAGAAAGAGCATTGGGTTTAAAGTGAGACGTCATCTGTGGCAGCGTATCCCATACTACAAATTTGCCATTGTTTTACCTTACGTAATGAATCCTGTAACAACGCTGGATTTTCGTGTGGATTATTTTACTTGTATGAGTTTGCAATGCTTTCTGCATGCAGGTGGTTTTGTTTACAGAAGGTGTCAGGGTTTGTGATTTGACATATAATAATATTTTATGCGTTTTCGTTAAAATGGAATAAAAGGTGTTAAATTAATTGAAGACTTCTCGTTTCGTCATTCTCACATTAAACCCTTTCACAATTCGTAGATGAACAGTTCTTGAAAGTCGATGCATAGGAATTTCAATATTAGTTCCATAATCCATCTAACTTGCTTGCATATGGAGATTTTTACACAATTTGTTTTTAAAATTCAATAATAACGGATGAAAAATAAAAAGTAGATTCAGTAGTGAAACAGAGTGAGAGTGTTCGGGAAAAGGATTAGTGTGACAAAATGAATGATCCTTAATGTTTTTGTCTGATCATGGTTACGTACGCTACTATGCTTCTGCTACTACTAATATTATTATTGTAATGTACATTTATGTGCTTCAAAAAGAGAAATGGCATAATTCGCACACTGAACAAATATAATGTACACATTTATAACTGATGTAACTTTTGTAGTTATATTTACAGATTGTCAGTTATTTCTAATGCTTGGTCACATTCAGTGTCTTACACTTTGTATCTCTTTTGAAAGACAGTTTTTTTTACCAGTTGAAACCTCTTTGTAGGTAGAATCACAACTCACACCCCTTAAATCCGGACCTATAGATTTATGTAAAGAAATTCTGTACTTCAACATTCTGTGGTTGAAACCTAAGAAGGTCATGAAACTTTCCAAGTAACTTAATAATTACTAATAATAGCATCACAAGATATATAACTACAGTAAAACCTCGTTAATCCGGAAAGTTAACCGGTTTAATGAACGCCCGGATTAATTGAAATAACCTAAAAGAACAGTAAAAAGTTAATTAAAACTCCGTTAATAGCAAGAAAACACGTTCATTATGTTTATATTTAAATGGCATAGGCCTATATACACTATACAGTATAGTACAAAGTCTGCAGGAAACATAATTTCATCAGTGGTTGACTGCCTTTTCTTTAGGAAGTTCTCTTGTTGACTTCTAGCCACAAACCTTGCATTCTGCTATCCCCCCCCTTTTCCCTGTCCGGATTAAGCAAAGTCCGGCTTATCGGGTCTGGATTAACGAGGTTTTACTGTATATCTTCATGTTTTGTATGCATCAACAATATAATATGTTCAGTATTGGTATTTCACTCGAACAAGGAAGCTGCGTTTATTTGTGGTAGATTTCAGAATGAGACTAAATGTTCTCTGGTTTCCTTCCAACTGCTACAAGAGAAGTTGTCCCTCGTTTGTCCTGTCAACAGGAGAATAATAATTAAAATAGAAGAACTTGCGTTGATTCAGCACCGTGACGGTGAGTCAGAAGTGAGCAGAAAAGAAAGGTCATTCCATGAGAACAAAAGTACATACGAAGCATTCTTACACTGAGTACATCTCATTGGTGCGTTCGCCCAGAGGACAGGTGGGTAAGTTATAGCCTTGTCTCTGCTTCTCTGGAATTCATTAGCTGATACAGTGGACAGGAACAACCGTGGGACGAAGAGTTATTCTTCTGTGATAGGCGTAAGTTGAGATGGGAAGACGAAGCTGAGAAACTATTTGGAGAATCTGACTTTCTATCTTGCTCTTGAGGGGGAAAAAAGCTAGTGCCGGTTATGTTTGGTCTCTTCCTGCGTTTTCTTGTTACTTTGGCTTTGCTTCGTGCAAGGAAGTGTAGGGTACAAAGTGAAGGAAGTTACGCAAGAGGGAGATTTGAAGGAAATTAAGAAAAGCATTGAAGTAGAAGGAAGAAGGCCAGTGGCGTATGCTAAGTCTAAGACCTGGGCTATTTCACCATGACACCTGGTCCTAGGTTATGGAGGAAGGGAGAAGACTAGACTCATTCTTGACGTCTTCAAGGAAGCCACGTTGCCATCCTAACGGTAGTCAGGTTGAAAACTTATAAAAATTCAGGTTCCCAACTCCTAAGAATTCAGGTTGTCAACTTCTAAGAATCCAGGTTGCCAACTCCTAAGAATTCAGGTTGCCTACTCCTAAGAATCCAGGTTGTCAACTCCTAAGAATTCAGGTTGTCAACTCTTAAGAATCAAGGTTGCCAACTCCTAAGAATTCAGGTTTCCAACTCCTAAGAATCCAGGTTGCCAACTCCTAAGAATCCAGGTTGTCAACTCCTAAGAATCCAGGTTGTCAACTCCTAAGAATCCAGGTTGTCAACTCCTAAGAATCCAGGTTGTCAACTCCTATGAATCCAGGTTGTCAACTCCTAAGAATTCAGGTTGACAACTCCTAAGAATCCAGGTTGTCAACTCCTAAGAATCCAGGTTGCCAACTCCCAAGAATCCAGGTTGTCAACTCCTAAGAATCCAGGTTGCCAAGTCCTAAGAATCCAGGTTGCCAACTCATAAGAATCCAGGTTGCCAACTCCTAAGAATTCAGGTTGCCAACTCCTAAGAATCCAGGTTGCCAACTCCTAAGAATCCAGGTTGTCAACTCCTAAGAATTCAGGTTGCCAACTCCTAAGAATTCAGGTTGCCAAGTCTTAAGAATCCATGTTGCCAACTCCTAAGAATCCAGGTTGCCAACTCTCAAGAATCCAGGTTCCCAACTCCTAAGAATCCAGGTTGCCAACTCCTAAGAATCCAGGTTGTCAACTCCTAAGAATTCATGTTGCCAACTCCTAAGAATTCAGGTTGCCAAGTCTTAAGAATCCATGTTGCCAACTCCTAAGAATCCAGGTTGCCAACTCCCAAGAATCCAGGTTCCCAACTCCTAAGAATCCAGGTTGCCAACTCCTAAGAATTCAGGTTGCCAACTCCTAAGAATCCAGGTTGCCAACTCCTAAGAATCCTGGTTGCCAACTCCTAAGAATTCAGGTTGCCAACTCCTAAGAATTCAGGTTGCCAACTCCTAAGAATTCAGGTTGCCAACTCCTAAGAATTCAGGTTGCCAACTCCAAAGAATTTAGGTTGCCAACTCCTAAGAATCCTGGTTGCCAACTCCTAAGAATTCAGGTTGTCAACTCCTAAGAATCCAGGTTGCCAACACCTATGAATTCAGGTTGCCAACTACTAAGAATTAAGGTTGCCAACTCCTAGGCTTCGCAGATAACCTAGGTAGCCTGGAATATACGCTCCTGAAGAAGGCGACATGATTCAAGGCAGCAAAAATGTAAAATCAAAGCTAGAGAAAAAGATAGGGAAATACAGCAACACAGAATGGGATAGGTATAACCAGAGAGACAGAAATGAAGATATAAACCCGGACGGAAAGAAAGAATGGAACAGAAAGAGACTAGAGAAAACATAGAAACACAATTAGACTAATAGATAAAAAGAGGGAGGGAGAGAGACAGAGATGAAGATAGTAAATTAGAGAGGAAGATAGAGAGAAACACAGAGCAGAGAGAGAAAGTGTGTGTGTCTGTGTGTGTGCGTGAGAGAGAGAGAGAGAGAGAGAGATAGGTGGGAGGGAGTAATTGTTCCAATGCTCTATTAAAATCTGATACTCTCAGTACCTTGGGGCACATAATGAAGAACATTTTAAAAGGAGAAGACAGAAGAAGTTCAAGAGAGAAAAAATGAAAACATGCAAATTATAATACTTGCTATGATTCCATGCAATTTCCTGACTGCAGACAGGAACATAAAAAAATTCAAACTATTTCAACTCCTTTAGCAACTTAGGCTTCTATTTCCAGTTTTGCACAAGAAGTTGATGGGTTAAATGTTCCCTTACCCTGTTCAAGAAATTGAAATTTACAACTGAACCTTTTCATTTGTTGCACTCACAAGGCTCCCTCTCCCTGAGACGTACTATTTCAAGTTATATCTTTGAAACCAGTAATTGTGGTTGTATTTCACACCAAAAATTAGTTAAAAAATACCACTTTTGTAGTATGCATGAGTTCTTAATATTGTATAAGGACACCAGACTCTTTCAATCCCAGTTATCCATATTAGCCACAATGCAAAAATGAATTTTTATACCAACATGGCAAATTATACATTGATTGATGTTAGTTTATTTAACTTCGCGTTTTGTGCCTCTTGGCTAATTTGCGAAGATGGGGATGAGTGATGAAATGATGAATGGACATTCACAAGTCCGAGCGGGATTCGAACCCGGGACCCTTGGCGTCGCAGCGCGATGTGCTAACCACTCGGCCACAGGACAAATTATACAGTCGGAAGCAATTGGTCGTTGCTAGGACTTATTACAAAATATGTTGAAATTCTTGCAACTTATACCCTAATCTTGCATCGTGCATGGTCTCTTTATTTGCACAATTACTTGTTTTGTCTACCATAAGAGAATAAAAACTAAAGGAATTTAAGGACGTTTTAAAATGATTCCATTTTGATCCCGGCTTCGATGTTGGTGTATCATTATGCTTGTCCCGTCTTTTTCATCAGTTCGCCTTCGTTGTCACGATTAATCTAACAGCAATGAAAAAGAACTGAAATCGAAATTTACAACAAATACAATACTTTCCTGACCGTAACAAATCGAAAACTAGTTCCGTTTAGTTCGTTGCACTTTTTAACGCTACACACAGAAAACTGAATGCATCATATCGATTGATGCACCAGAATGCATCGATTGATGCACTAAAGTGTGTTTTATGGCTTCTTCAAAGAATCAGATTCACACTTGAAGCATTTGGGTGCATTTTTGTATGTCGTGAAAGAAACACCAAAGTGCATCATTTGATTCAAGTGAGGATTTATTTCAGTCGAGATGAACTTCAATGCATCAGTTGATGTTCCTTGATGTACCTTCCTGCATCTTTTTGGATGATGCACTTAAACGTTTGGTCTGAGCGACAGAGTTTATGTAGCTCAGACGAAACGTTTAAGTGCATCATCAAAAAAAGATGCATCAAAACGCATCAACTGATGCATTGAAGTGCATCTCGACTCAAATAAATCTTCACATGAATCAAATGATGCACTTTGGTGTTTCTTTCACGACATACGAAAATGCATCCAAATGCATCAAATGTAAATCTGTTTCTTTGAAGAAGCAATAAAATACACTTTAGTGCATCAATCGATGCATTCTGGTGCATCAATCGATATGATGCATTTAGTTCTCAGAGTGTAGGTGCAGTGCGTGTGTATCCCGATGTCAGGTTGGTACACGAAATTGACGTTCCACCAAGTAGACAAATAGCGGTGTTCAAGTTCAAAAGATTCGACAAATGCCCGTCTGCTGCTTTAAACGTTCATTTGATTAGTTAGAACGCACCACGTGACCATACACCACATTCTACACCGCTCCAGAACGTAGTGCAAACTGTGCAGGCACCAAACACACTGCTTGCTACCAAATCAACGTAGTACACGAGTCTGTGTTGTACCGTGTAACCAACTAGACTTGGATAATAACATCCTTCAAGACAAATCCTGACTTTATTGAACTCGGGAGAACCCAAGCTCAATTTTTAACAGTTGATTTTTAGTCTGTGACAACTGTGTAATTAAGCAAAGACAATAAAAAATTACTTTCCAGCTCTACATATAAAAAAAATCTTCAATTGGTAAGAGATTGAAAAGTGTTGCAATTCATTTAACCCAACCTTTCCTTCAACTTGGTTCTTTTATAACCGTGTCATTGTGTTTCAGTTGAGAGACAGCGCAAAATCGCCAATTTAACGGTCGTTCAGGAACGTAATTTACCAACGTATGATACGAATTACATCATTCGTCGTATTAATTAGACCTAAACGTTTCCCCTCCAATCGCGTGGACTTTCCTTCTCAGCGAGTAGGTTCGCTTCCTAACCAAGCGCTCGAATCACCGATTGTGGCCTTGCATTGTGCTATAATCTGCGATAAACCGATATCACAAGGGGTTTCCCTTATCGCATAACAGTAGAGCAACCTTGCGTTCTGACGTCAGACGAGGAATGCCGACGCTGTTAAGGTTTGGTTCTACTAGCATAATACATTGAAATTGTATTACGTATGCTAGAACTAAACCTAGCTAGCCTAAACTAACGATTTAGGCATTTAGCCTAAAAATAAGAACATTCTCTGGTGACGTCAGAACGCAAGGTTGCTTTAGTGTTGTGCGATAAGGGAGACCCAGGTGGAAGGTCTTAGCTGACCACTGGGAAGTTCAGCTTGAAAATAAATGAAAGCACAAGACCTTTTGCTTTTTCTTTAATTAATACACATTTCCTTTATTTCTCTTCTGGAAGCTGTGCAGAGAAAGTAGTAAATGCATTGCGTTTTGATGAAGTTTCATTTTCTTCCATTTTGTTCACTGAACGAGAAGAGGAGGAAAGAAAATTCACCGATTTATACCTCAGGGCACGTACACCCATTTACTTTCGGGTTCAGCAGAGGGAGCTGCCTGTAGTACGGAGTTTCCGCCGCCGACACAGAGATGGCGGTAGTGAGCCAATCAGATTCTCCTGACCGTCGGCAGTCTGCTATCCGAAGTACAGGTGTGTGTTTGGCTGTGCTTGTTACTCAAATTTGAAAAAGGTTTATTTTTTTTCTGTGACGGGATAACAAAAGAGGCAGATTCAAACCAACTGGAATTTTTTGGTCACGGAACGGTGTTTTACTGTTGGTGTTTTCATGTACATAGAATTCATTTCCTCACGTTAAATCGTGGTTTGTTGTGCGTGAATATTGTGGTGTATGTGCAAGGATCGTCGTGTAGAATGCTTAGCCTGTCAAGGCGTGCTTCCGAGTGGATTTCTTGAAATCGAGGAGACCAAAGGTGATAAACTTCTTTTCTGGAAGTCCAGGAGAGAGCAACGGATCACAGGTACGTTCTAATTGTTAAGTTTCCAGTAGCGGCATGATCGTAGCACGTTAGAACATTCGACCAGTATCGAGTAGGTTGGTGTCGATACACCACGAAATCAATTTTCAAGTACCACTGTTGTGCTATGAAGCAAGGAAGTGTGTTTGGTGTGGTGGGGGGGGAACGTTCATAATGCAAGTTGAAAATCGTTGTTGTACAAGAGAACTTGTTCTTTGAGCATAATCACGTGACTGAAAACGTCGGGTAGGGTTTGGCGTAGTGGTGTTCTCGACGCATGTCGCCGAATCTTACGTGGACGCTCATTGCAGTGATCTGTGTTCGAATTCGATATAGGACGTGCGTTTATCTTTACCCCAAGAGCAAAGTAGCCGTTAAATTACCGACTTGGGAAAATGACGATCTAATCCCGGTTCTAAAACCTGCAATGGACACGATTACTGCGCACTAGACATATTATCGTCCCGCATTGTATGCATAAGCATCCCCTGCGATCCGTGAACATGTGCTGCTTGCACATGGCCAGATGTTCGGTCGAGAGATTTTTCTTCATGCAGAGGGGGAGAGATTTGCTTCACAGATGAACGCAAAACAGGTGGTCCCGAGGTACTTGTGGGCTCCGGCTGTGCGCGGCAAAAAGAGACCGGGGCCTCACCCTCCCTTCACCGAACCATTCCGCTCGCATCGTTCCCGTTGCTTGCTGTGAGCGGCGTGTCCGTTCGGGCCACTTTACTCTTATTAGCTGCAATGTGCCGAGAAGCCCAAAGCTGCTTTCCGCATCACCGTCCCAACGCGGGACACACAAAAGTTAATTGGCAAAATGAATGAACGTTCTTTTCGGCAATGTAAGTAAGAAAATGTCCAGTAGCTGGCAGCATTGCCTCTCTGTCAAAGCGTTACAAATAAAATTCACATCGCTTGCTGCCTCATTATCGAAAGAGCGTGACAAATAAGAAAATATTACAAACTTGCGCCTGTGAAGTCTATTCGCAAAGTACTGTGCAATCTTAACCTGTTTATAGATTAAAATTTACGTCTTTGCCAGAAGATAAAGCTTATGAAGGCACTATATAGGTACACATGAAGAGTGTGCTGGGAGCAGGGGCTAAAGGTTCGAGCAGTTCCAGTTCATTTTTTTTTTACCAACACCTGCTCTTATCAGGGGATGCTTCGTTTGAAACCCCATCCCCTCCCCCCCGTCACCCCCTTCTTCCTCAACACATACACAAATGCGCCCTTTCTCCCTCTGAAGAGAATGCTAACATCCTAATGAAAGCACAAAATTGCAAATGAGTGATTGTGAAAAACTACATAATTTTTGTGCGAGTACGATGATAATAATTTCGAAGTGCTGGTCTTGTAGAAATTTATCGTGTTCTTCGCGGCTTCTTGCTCTGTAAACAACTGTGTGCGTGTCAACGTTGATGCTTTAAGTTTCATAATTTTATATTTATAATAAATAAGGAAATAGGCTTCAGGAGAAAACGTTTGAGATTACCAGAGCGAGCAGTTGTTTTTTGTTCGTTGTATTTTCATCGAACACCGTACGGAATGATGTGTATTAATTATAGGATATTTTAAAACGATGCTCTTACCACCGTTTAATAAACCAATCACATTCAGTCCCGCAGCGTTACCTACTTTACTCACTCAAAACTTCTAGGCTTGGCTCATTCTTCGAGAAGCCATTAACTTCGGGCAGCGCCAGATCCCTGACAACCCATTTGGTGAACATGACACAAGAGAAGATTACATAAACTTACTTCCTCCTCCCTCACCCCCGGAATAGTCAAATAGATAGTTTAGCCAGATAGATAAAAACTAACATTCTCTGACTGTAGCCATACGCAGTGGCGTGCCCAAGGGGGTTGGTGGGGCCTTTGACTCAGTATTCCTAAAAAGAAGAACATCAAATGCAGCAAAATGACGGCTGACTACTAAAAAATGAATACCTAACCCCCTTCTTTCGAAAATCCTGGGCCCTCCGCTGGCCATACGTAACCAAACACAAGAGAGTTTTGATTTTAATGTTTCAACATAAATTCTGAAATCATATGTATAAAAGTTGTTCTAAACACTGAAACTTTTAGAATCCATCAGTTTCTGCCTCTTTATGTTAATCACAGCGCGGAGTGGATATGTCTGTTCCCTAATCTATTTCATAAATTCGTATGAATCAGCGCGCAAATAGCCAAATTATGATTCAAGTACGTCCTATACGGGTGTTACTCTCCCATAGTTTTGCCGTTGCGATCCTCTGTAAAAGTCCATAACAGTGAATCCTTATTCTGTCTGGCTTATTTTGTTTATATAGAAACAAAGATTAATGATAGATGAGGCTATGTATTCCACGCAATAACATTTTTTTTTACAATTGCCGTATTCTATTACACCTAAAGACAATTTAAAGCGCAAACTTGCAATTGCTGAATTCTACAGTCTAATTTACAATATGGAGTGTCCATAGTGAATGTATAGACTTTGTAATACCGTTGTTGAAATACAACAAAGCCTAATTAATGTATCGCTAGATGCCGTTAGTATCAAGTGTCATTTGTTTTTGGTTCAGGCAGGCCGCCGTGGTGGAGTGAACGTAACATGCTAGGAAGGCAAAGGTCGCAGGTTCGAACCTTGGGTTTGTCCCGTCATCTATTTCAGCACTCCTTCTCATTGTCACAATTAACATACATATAAGGGTTAGAAAATCGATCTAAAATGGATTTTCTTGGTTTTTGATTGATTAATTTAGGTTATATTACGGTACTTTTCTGCCACTTTTGGTAAACGCGGCGATGAGGATGAGTGATGAAATTGAACGGACACTCAGAATGAATACCTATGTCCAGGCCGGGATTCGATCCCGGGAACACTAACGTTATACCGCGCTGTGATGACCACTCCGTCTCTGAGATCGTGGTGATTTTTTCTCCTTTGGTTCAGGCACGAGGACAATTATAGTGTAAAGTGCTATAGAAGGAAGGCTTTTGTTCTGTTTTAATCGCTTTATAATTTATCCTCATCGTCGCGATCATGTAGAGAGGTAGGGGAAAATGCCGCTAAATATCCTAAAGAGAAGTAGACAATGTGTTTGACGTATCTTTACTGTGACATAAAGTAAAATGAGTCCACATTCTTGAGGCTTTTATTTCGCGAGGGCGTGCGTTCTTTCAAAACTCGTTGTTGATCAATGCAATGGCTACTTTTGAAGTCTAAGTGACTTTGCACAATTTGACACGAACATTCTGTGCTGAAAGCTATTAACGCATGGCCTTGAAAGTGTTCTTATTTTTTTCCCCCTACAATGATACTTGCTTAATTGACCATCAGTGTATACTTTCCATGCGGCTTGGACTGTTGCCGTAATGCGTCTTGGGTGCGTTCAGTTTTCTTCCGTATGGGAATCGCTGCCGCTACTGCGAACATGCACGAACGGTCAAGTTCTCGCTGTCGCTTGGGACCGGCAAGTTCCCGCTCACTGGTCAGGTGCTACTATCGGCCGTGTTCCCCGCAAAATATATACATTTCTTTCGTCTTCAGTTTCCGAAACGCAGTGGCGGTTTTAGCCCATTCAAAAATTTCAGATCAAATAATTTGTCTCAGTTTTATTAAGAGACGGGTACTTTCAAAGCTAAATCGCATAGCCTCTTTATAAACTTTGCATCATGAAATCAGATGTAGGCCAATGATTCAATTATAAATACAGTAAAACCTCGTTAAGGAGAACTCAAGGTTTTAAATGTGGCTAAAAGTCAACAAGAGAACTTCCCAGAGAAAAGGCAGTCAACCACTGACGAAATTCTGTTTCCCGCAGACTTTGTACTGTACTGTATTTAGGCCTATGCCCTTTATATACACGATAATAAACGTGTTTTGTTGCTATAAACGGAGTTTTAATGCACTTTCTACTGTTCTCTTAGGTTATTTCAGTTAATCCGGACTTTCGTTAAACCGGTCAACTTATTCCCCATTAGTCCGGATTAATGAGGTTTTACTGTATGCATGTATTTGTACTGCTATTTAATGCACGAGATTCAAGCGTATTCAGCAGTCGACCAGAGTAATAGTCTTTTTCCCTCTAAAATGACTTAGAAGGGATAAAGTAGTTGAAATATTGTGGTAATAAGATGAAAAATCCCAAAGTCAAGCGTAGTAGATTTTTTTAATTGTTTACAAATTTACAGATTTGGTATTTGCATAAGTGAGACTTATAGACAGTATATTATGGATTCGGAATTTATCGGAACATATTCAGAAGACGGAAATATACGAGTATTAAGGAAATTAAAACATATTATTGTCATTGAAAACTCTTTGTTCTATTATTGTAGACTTAAATGCAGAAATCGTGATTGTAAAATAGCAAACATTAATTGAAGAGCTAGGGTGTAAAACATGTTAAGTGACATTTGGATCATTTCTGAGTTCTTTAAGAAAAAAGGTTATTAGAAGCTATACTGCAGATAAATTGTTTTCGTGTTGTGTTTACCAATTTCAGAAGGCTTCACTGAGTACAATGCAAATTGTATGGCATGGCAATTTCACTTGAAAATTGAAGGATGGAACATTTTGCTTTGTAACTCAAAAAATAACAAAATGTCACTTACCATGTTTTACACTCGATCCTTTCAATTGTATTTCTATGCTTGGCAAATTAGAATCGCGTTTTTGATAGTATGCTGTACTGTAGAGTATCACAGTCACACTCAGATAATTTTTATTTAATTTGCTCAAGGATATGGACACAATTATTTTCAGGCGGGCACTGCTTCGGAAGCTCGCTGCTAAAATTCTTCCTTCGCTGCGCTTTATTTCTTTCTATCATTCGTTCTTCCCTTCTCTCTTTCACCCAATCTTTCCCTCTCTCAATATCTCTCTCTGAATGTGATTCTTCTCCTATGAATAATTCTGAAAATTTCCGATGGACAAAAGAATCACTGATTCGTTTCAATTACTCCGTAACCCATTTGGTTAAACTTTTTCTTAACTAAAACAAAAAAAATAGTAGCCTTTAATAAATTTTACAATTTTGACCAAATTTGTGAACGATTTCTAAAAAGCATTTGTTTCTGATTAACTATCATTTGTTCGTCTCCTAATTAAATATTTCGTTCCTTGGCTATTCCAAGGAAATCATTTGTAGGGTGGGCAGGCGGGTTGGCTATGAATATTTCACGGTGGACTACAGCCCACCCATTCCCACACAATGGCGACGCCCTTGATGCTATATGCTGTCGCTCACAGCGCCTAATCGTCAACCCTTTGCGAGAATTCACTTCACAACATTTTCTTCTGACGTTTCTAATTGAAGCTTTTAAATTCTTGGGTTAGACTTTTACTTATATCCGTCTCTTCCACGAAATCAGCCTGTTTCAGCAAACTTTACCAGTGTAGACTAGTCGCGGCGACGAGTATGAATTGATGAATCTTGCACCCAGGATTTTTGGTTTCCAACAGCACCGCTCGTTTTAAACAATCTATTTTAATATAGACTTACAATGCCTCAAAATCTCTTAGAAATTTCTAGACAAGAGTTAATAATAGTATACATAGGGAGTTCTTAAGTGTGAAAAGTTCTTACGTATAATTGCGAATACCAACCAGCTTATTTTTATACCCAATGTTTCTCACCAGGAATTGGACCTGGGCAAGGCGACGTTCTTTGAAACGAGATACATTTTCGTATATGTTTGATGAGATTCTCTGTGTTTGGTTAGGCATTGAATTTTGACGTATCGTAATACATATTGTTTGGAGGCCTCGCGAAGAATAAATATTATAATATTATAAATTTAATTAATTCATCCTTCGCCGCGACTTACCTACAATCAGCGCTTGAAGTGGAGAAAATGTTAGCTGGATCGAGCCTTGGGGTATGGTCTCATGGCGTAACATGGTGACAATGAGACAACTGGGTGGGGGGTATGCTTTGCAACAATTTTGTTAGCTGGGGGATACCATCCCTCTTACTTCGAGCTACAATCTCTGCTGAAACAGGCTGATTTCGTGGAAGGTAAGGCGAAAATAAGTAAAAAGGTCTAACAAGAATTTAGAGAGGGCAGCTCGTCTTAGTTGTGAAGGAGAACTCTCGCATGCACGAGTGAAGAGCAGGCAGTGTTACTGTAGCATTTTAAGAGGGGCAGAAAATATGCCTTAGGTGAAATGTGCAGGCAAGAAGCTCACGTCGACGGGGTGAACAAAAGTGCACGCACGCTACCAAACCTGCTGTAGGTCCAGTTCCACCTGGCCCATCTAATTATAAAGCGAAATTAATACTCTGCTGGATCCGACAGTTTTTGAAAATTCTTCTCCGTTTGAATACCGCTATGATGTTCAAAATTGTGAAAAATTTCATCTGCTTAGAATTCTTTCTAGAGCATTCATATACAGAGCATTCCCGGACATTCGCTACGAGACTCGGCGGCAAGCTGCCCGGCATCAGCGCTTGTCTTTCCCGGTGAACGGGTCAGCGACAGTAGCTAGAGTCGGCTATTAAAATTACAGTTTCCATATTGTGTCCTAACCTTGACTACAGAAGGTGTTGAAAATGATGTCCCTCTGCTGCAACACATTCCTGGTATCTCCGAAGGAAATTGGCATGTACACGTGCAAGTTCGTCTACTGTAATTCTCCCGATTTTTAGTACAATACTCTCTTTTAACTCACGGATGGTGAGCGGATTGTCTTTGTATACTTTATTTCCCCATTTTTCTTTCCACTTTTATTCAGAACTATCCCTGTTACTCTAAACTTTTTTGCGATGTTAAATATAAGCGAATGTCGCTGACCCGTTCACAGGGAAAGACAAGCGCTGATGCCGGGCCGCTTGCCGCCGAGTCTTGTAGCGAATGTCAGGGAATGCTCTAGATTCTCATGTGGTTCTCTTTGGCTGTTGTCTAGAAATTCACAACGTTTCAGAGACCTACGTAGCCACGAAACTATTGCCAATAACAAGGAAAGCGAACCACTTGAAGATTCATGTGTCTAGAAGCAGATACGTTTTTAGATTTCGTAACATCGTAGCGGTTTTTTTTTCAAGAGGAGAGAGGAATTTTCGAAAACAGGCCTGCTGGTGTCGGCCCAAGTTTTTACTTGTGGTTCGGTTTCAGGCTTTCAGAAACCGAAAACTGTCAATTCATAAACGGATGCTAACAGATGAAAATCCTTTCGCTTCAACGCTCCCACCTCTCCCGAATCATTTTCTTTTTTGTCCCGAGATGAGGAGTTTCTTCACACTCTTTTGCCGACCGCAATATATCGGGATGTTGTGAAACTATAAACCACTCGCGCCTCCTATTATCATTAAGGATTGTCGTTCCTGGAGACGAGGTAGCAAATTGCAAAATCTCTTGCTTATTCTTTGTTTTTGTCTCCCATCAAACCATAGAAGTTTGTTGCAGAGATGGCGATCATTAAAACGGTTAATGGCTCATTCCTCGGTGGCCATTAAAACAAATGAACAACAGAGTTAGTCATTGGCGTGTCTGGGAGTTTTTGTCCTTTTGAGGTGCATTCCACGCCTTCTTTTTAATGTTGCAAGTGCACTTCGGAGGGAGAGAAGATCTCTGTGTGCGTAATTGCGAGATGGTAATCACACGTACCATTATAACAAGTGCTTCAAGAGGCGAAGTGTAATCAAGGACAGTTCTGCCTGGCATAAGTAAGAGAGGCTCTGCTCTCGTTCTCGTCGTGGTGGGATTTAAGAGGATACACTATTTCATTGTTAATAAACATTTTGCATTAATTGTAGAATCAAAAGAGCAAGCCGGCAGAATTGAACAAAAAATTCATTGAGGCCGTCCATCTAGCCCGCATTTAAGGGCGATAGAGTCCTCTCGGATGGCGCAGTGGTAGCGTCGTCCCTGTGGAGGCACACACTGGTTCGTATCCCACTTTAAACTGTAGATCCAGTCCTGATTAGCCTTACTGTGCATAAAGTGCGCTTAAAACACCAACTCAATCAATTAAGGGGATAGAAAAGTTCACAGTATCGGAAAGTCTGAAGGCAAGAGGCAGATCTAAATGTAATGCTGAGGATATTTGCAAGAATGATAAACATTGGCGTCGGAGTGGTTAGCACAGCGTGCTACGACGCCAATGTTTCTAATCCCGGCATCGGTGTTCTTTGTGAGTGTCCCTTCATCAATTTCATCATATCATCACTCATCCTCATCATCGCAATTAACCAAAAGTGGAAGAAAAGTGAAGTAAAATAAACCAAGTCAGTCAATCAACGATATACATTGGATTGGTGTTCAGGATTGTATTACTACGGGAATAAACTTTCGGCGGTATGACTGCCAGGGTTAAATAGCTAGTAATGGCACATTTTATATATATAAGATTTGATTTTCAGTGGTAAAAATACAGGGTGCGTGTCTTTGTAACATAACATTGTTGCGTTACAAATCTGTGCCCATTATACATAGTTTATCGCTATCTGTGATATTCTTAGGAAATAATGTGGTCTGTGGTCGAAAACTGACATCCACATGTCATCATTCAAGTAGATAAATTATTCATATAACGAAACTATATTGCGTAATTTCTTTGTTTTTTTCCATTGTAGAAAATACAAAATTTATATATGAGCGCATGAAGTTATCAGTGTTAATGTATTCCCAAATCCATATATCATTTTTCGGTGTGGTTGGCGAAGTTGATACTGTATGTCGAACGTGAACCTAAGGTTTAAAAAAGTTTATATTTAGTCTATGTACCCAGAGCGCACAGGTCAATTTCTGTGTATTCTAATGATAGTTCTTTGTCAGCAGACACGTCCAACAAAATATGACATTGATTGGCTCGAATAGGTTACTTAGGACAACAACTGAACGAAAAAGAACGTCATATACTGTGTTCATATAATCTTTGGTTATCAATCGAAGCCAGTTAGCGAGTCTAGTAATGGCAGAGAGCGTATGGAACAGGTGCTTCTTTGAGCTGACGTCTCCGATTTGGCAAGAATCCGGCGAGCTGATTGGGGAATCGAGACGGTGCGACTCGCATTCAGTCTGCTAATGTATAATTGCTACAGGATTTATGGCAGATTCTTATTGACCCGTGATTGCTTTTAGTAATTCCGACTTGTGCCTTTACCATTCTTACTAAGCTCACCCAAGCAACTGGAAAAGCTGTCAAATGAAGAAATTTTGAATAGAAATTCCCGATTTTATATTATATAATAACTGCTATTCTCGGTCGAATTCAACACCACGTTTTCTTGACTTTTAACTTTGCAATTACCTGCTCAAATTTCTCCTCAATTGGCTTCTTATGCTCGGTAAGTATTGAAAATCCGAGTACATCCTGGGAATAGAACAAAGGTTCGTTCAAGCTGAAAGGATGGACTCGCAATTTATGTACAGATATACTAATGGGTATTGCACCAACAATTTAACATGAAGCCAGACCACTGCAAAATAGGGATTCAAAATGATGCTGCGGTGTCGCTAGTGAATTTTTTTCGTGGAGCGAAATATTTTCAGGTGTCAAGGTCCGCCTTTTTCTTTACCGTTTTCTTCTCTTTCCTTCTTTATCTCACTCCTTCCTTTCTTTGTTTTGCTTTCACTTCTCTGTTTATCTTTGTTTATTTCTGTATCTGGTTCTGGATATTTTTCTTTTTCTATTTCTGCTTTTTTAAAATTATTTCTCTCCTTCTCTTTCCTGTTCTGTTCTTCTGCTTGTATGTATTTCTTTCACTGTTTCTGTATATTTATTTCTGTTTCTTTCTTTTTTCCTCTGTTTGTGCATATTTCTTTCTCTTGTTTGTGCATATTTCTTTCTCTGTTTGTGCATATTTCTTTCTCTTGTTTCGGCATATTTCTTTCTCTTGTTTGTGCATATATCTTTCTCTTGTTTGTGCATATTTCTTTCTCTTGTTTGTGCATATATCTTTCTCTTGTTTGTGCATATATCTTTCTCTTGTTTGTGCATATTTCTTTCTCTTGTTTGTGCATATATCTTTCTCTTGTTTGTGCATATTTCTTTCTCTTGTTTGTGCATATTTCTTTCTCTTGTTTGTGCATATTCCTTTCTCTTGTTTATTTTGTGCATATTTCTTTCTCTTGTTTGTGCATATTTCTTTCTCTTGTTTGTGCATATATCTTTCTCTTGTTTGTGCATATTTCTTTCTCTTGTTTGTGCATATTTCTTTCTCTTGTTTGTGCATATTCCTTTCTCTTGTTTGTGCATATCTGGCTCTCTCTTTTTGTGCATATTTATATCTCTGTTTGTGCATATTTCTTTCTCTTGTTTGTGCATATATCTTTCTCTTGTTTGTGCATATTTCTTTCTCTTGTTTGTGCATATTTCTTTCTCATGCTTGTGCATATTTCTTTCTCTTGTTTGTGCATATCTGGCTCTCTCTTTTTTGTGCATATTTATATCTCTGTTTGTGCATATTTTTTCTCTTGTTTGTGCATTTTTCTCGTTTTGTGCATATTTCTTTCTCTTTCTCTGTTTGTGTATATTTCTTTCCTTATCTGCTTCTCTTTATATTTATTTTCTTTTTCTCTATTTCTGTATATTTCTTTCCTTCCAGGTTTCCTTATCTTTATTTTCGTCCTTTCTCTATTTCTGTATATTTCATTATTTACCTGCTTCTCTTTCTTTCCCTGTTTCATTATCTGTCTCTCACTGTTTCTGTATATTTTACTCTGTTTGTGTATATTTCTTTCTTGTTTCCATGCCATTTCTTCTCTTCCTCTATTTGTCTATTTTTTCTTTACCTCTCTCTGCCTTCCTTCACCCCTCTCCCTCTCCGCGTATCGCTCGGTGTATGTGTGATTCGTACTCTTCTATAAATGAGTATAATTTCTCAGGCTATTCGGGGTAGGTTAAGAGTGTAGCACATCGGACTTGGTGCACACCTGGTGTCGACCCCTCTGAAGCGATAACATGGACCACAACGCTATCACAAAGGTTTGAGAACTGGACACAGCCAAGGAGAAAAACCTTCTCTTGAAATATTCATGCGGGGGGAACGTTCATGCGCTGAGGGTGTCGCTGTGGTGCCCAGTAAATATCGTGACAAGCGAAACAAACAGCTTCCACGAGGAACTGGCAATTGGCGATCGCCAGCAATGCAGTCCCCTTGCCATAAAAGGACAAAACTTGTTCTATGAGTCAAGTGCAGGCTGTTGTGGTGTCGTGTGAGAATGACAAATAAAATACCATGCAGTGTTTCACATGTTTTCTGTTTTGAATGAAGGACTCTTGTATTTATGGGCCAACGTCCATAACTGAATTGTTCCATACTTTCCCCCGTATAAGAAAGAAAGCCAAATGTGACAATAATACATGAATTATTATCGAAGTTCTAATGAATACGGTGCCATCTTATTCGATATTCAATATACTGTGTGTGCCATAAGTCTGGAACCAAAGCTATTGTTCATATCACCCCTTTTTCTGTTAGAGGTAAACGCAACGACAAAAGAAACAGTAGGCGAATTGTCCACCACCATTTTGATTCGGTCTGAATTACACGATATGATGACAATGGATTGAAATTAAGACGTCAATAAGCAGATAACAATGTCTGCTTCAAACCAACATAGTTTCATTCCTTAAAACAACACAAGATGTAGAATGAAAAAAGTAGTGAAAATAGTGGTGGACAATTTGCCTACCATTATATTTGCCGTTGACTGTACCATGGCACTAAGGAGGAGCAAATCCAAGTTATTTTGCTGGTGGGGATCTTGATCACATTCTTGAACTGTGTTGTACAATAATAAGTTCCTAACATGACCTTGTTTTGTTGTTCTTTTATGGTTCCAGACTTATGGAACACCCGGTATATTTTCATTCGTTATCCAAAATTGGAATAAGTTTTATATGTGACTCAACATACATTTTGGTTCACTTATAGGTATATGTCTTTCAATTCAAATTTATTGGTATTTTGCACCTAACTCGGTACGTTCTACACAGCGTTTGGAATGATCAAAAAATTGATTCCTGCTAACCAAACATATGTGATAAACAATTTAATTCTCGCCAGAACTAAATTGTTATAGTATTCGTGCTGGTTTGTTTACAGTTACGAAGTAATTTGGTTAAAATTATCAAGTTTCGTAAAGGCTGCTAATTTCATTGTTTATGGCTACCAAAAATCTTAACCAAACGTGTATTGTATATTCAAACAATCGTAAAACAAATGAACATATGTATTCCTAAGAAAAATGTACGTAATTGTACAAAAGTGTTTAAACAAATAAGAATGTACAAATACCGGTATATTTATAACAATATCATTATTATCACTAATAATATCGGTAAACATTGTAATGGTGATGAACTAAAGAAATTCTGATAATTTAAATGATAAGAACTGATTGTAGAAGTAATTGACTTGGTGCTGCTCTGCTAGGCACTAACGATCAATAAACTGCTATTGTAGTTGTTACAAGGACACAAGTACATTGAAGTTGAGAGGCACAAGCACTTAAAAACCAAAGACAGGTAAAATGAATAGAAAGCACCTTCAATACACGAATTGTTTTGAACAATTACCAACATGCCTGTTTAAAATTTTTATTTCGATTTCAAAGTGAAATTATCTTTGACACAATCGCTGCATGGTGTCAAAAAACAATTTCTTGTATTTCATATTTTAACTGGCAAAGTGACGCAGTATACATGCTGCAACGGTCTAGTTTTAAATTTAACATATATTTATGCCCTGTGATGAATTCAAAGGACACACAATTATAGTAATAATAACAATTGATTTTTAATTTACTAGTTATGAAACTTCATCTATGTATTCGCGAGTTCCTCAAGATGTTATCGTGACTTACTGGTACAACTATTTCTATCTTAGTTACAAATTGAAATGCATATACTCATAATGGTGTAGTGTCATAAGAGTTATCCATGCATATTTCGGGAGTGCAAATGTCTTAACAAAGCTAGAGTTATGTCCAATTCAAGTTTCGACAATTCTAACCCGTTATTTGCATTACTTTGCTACCAGTATTTTGATAATAACCACATAAGGTTGTCTTGCAACCACATCTAAGCGAACAAGATTCACGTATGTGTGTTAGTTTGTGTGTGTATTTGACTTTTAAGTCCACTTTATGCACATATAGGGTAATCGGAACTGGGCCTACAGTTTAAAGTTCGATCACAACCACTATGCGCCTCCACCGGGTATCGAACCCAGAACCCCTTTGATTACAAGGCGACGTTATCACTACACCACCAGGATAGGAGAGGTGTGTGTGTGTGTATATAAAATAAGGAACACTAATTACACTAAACGTCTGTTACCACACCGGATCCACATTCCGATGTGTGCGACTTCTTTTATCTTCCAAATTATCTATCGGGGAGCTTTGAGTGTTGATACAAAATCCAACGGCTCCATAAATGCTATGCTGGAACCTTTCTCACTCCCTCACTGTAATTTTTCTAAACGCAACCATCAATTAGCTACCTTGGGTAAGGAAGCATATTCCCCCCACATTGTAATTAATTGCAATTAGCCACACGCAAATCAAAATTCATAATGTGCTGAATGACATGTGCCCAAGGTCGAATCCTCTTCTAATTCCACCCCCAAGACCATACGGTGGAAAATATCATAATGGGGTATCGGGTATTTTGCTATTTGAATACACACGGGTTTGTCTCAATGCCAACACACACGTGTGTGTGTGTGTGTGAAACAGAGAGAGAGAATGGAGATAATTGTGGGATTTTTATGGAAATTACACTAAGAAAACGTCGTGCTCATTTTGAAAATTGCTATTCTTTTAAAATTCTTCTGCTACCTCGGAACACATTGATGCTAAATGGCATGTTCTCGCTTCATTTTGACTTTTCAGTTTCCTATTGAACTTTTTTTTTAGCTTCACGCGTTTTGTAAATTAAGATGTCTTGAAGTCCCTTACACAAAAATCACAGTATGGAAAATATGTCACAATTTGTTTTTAATGGGAATTCCGTACTTTTGTTAATGATACTGGCACAAAAACCATGCTTATACAAGTATTAGGGGTGGGAAAACGCAGACTATGTTTTTGACATTAAAGTAACCATTCTACTGATAGTTAAGCAACATTTTACTTACAGTTTATTTGCAAATATGAAACTTAACTACCCTTAAAATACTTTCCCAGATTTTTAGCTACAAGTGAACAATTTTTTGTCACGGGTTGCGACAGACGAAACACTACCTCGTCACTTAAAAATTTATTTTAATTTCTCTGAATTGTCAAATGATGAAAAATAAATTATTTAAGACGAAGAGAGAAGGTAATTGAGCTTTGAATTTGTCTAGTGGAGTTGAGAGGGAAATGCAACAGTTAAAGATGTTAATTGTTTTTTGGTGTCGCGGGTGGGTCACAATAGAAAACAAAAATCGAAATGTTAAAACAAACGAACAACACCTTCTAACGTAATTATGTATAATCCTTGAATTTTTATGGAAATGACAAATTTAGTTTGTTCACTCACAAGATAGGATAAAGTTGCAACATTGCACTTAATTTTTAAAATTGAGGTTCAGGAAAACTTTCACATGGAATGCCCCACACTTGAACAAATTTTTATGAAGTTCACTGTGGATTCGTGTATTTTTGGGATACTGCACTGTAACTCCTCTAAAAATTTAATTGGGTATAATGTGCCCCTGGACCCCCTGTTCCTGCGCCACTGCACACACAAATAGGACCGTAGCCAGGAGTTTATTTCGGGGGGGCTCATCCCTTATTAGCACAGGCGTCGCCAAAAATATTTGTAGAAGGGGGCAGGCTACGTATAAGACTTGATTAGTAGAAATAATGTCACTGGCTGCTAATTTAATAAATAACTAATTAACTCAATTGACTCAACTGAACTGAGCTTAGCAACGCAACAACGAAGAATCTTTCGCCTCACCTGCTGGGCGAATTAAACACTACATGAAATATAATACGGTCAGGATAAGTGCCTAACAGTCGGAGTTACCAAGAACAAACCTAGGAGGATTTGATTTAAATACCTGAAATGACGTTACATAATACTACGGTGTTTCTGAATATACATATATATTAAAGCACAGATAAATAGACAGTACATCTTGCCCTCTTTCACTCGATCTCACATTCATACTCTCATTCCATGGCATATGGCGACAATATGACAAATACAAAGGTTAGATTATTTACTACTTTGACCATACTCTTGCTATGTCTTGGCTACATTGCCTTTTACAATTTATCGTTTAGGATTTCAAGTATAAAGTGAATAATTGTTCCTTGTGCGAACCCCTTCTATCTTTTCTGAAGGTATAAATATATTTCATGAATTATTGTTTGCTGTTAACATAAACTCTCATCTTTAACATTTGATTACTCCGCCGGAAAACAGATGTCTAGGGTTGCCATAGCACTGATTTAAGTTATGCAATGATTTGATTCACGCAGATTCGCGGTAGATAGTCGTCATCTTTCTCACACACGCACATGGTTGGATCTTACCTTAGCTGCATTCCCTCTGACCTGGGTTGGGCGAAAGTGGTCCTACAGTTTTGGAAGGCCTCCACGCTCCATTGTTGCACCTCGCGGTTATCCTGGTTGGTGAAAGTGGATCAGTCGGCGGTTCCATCTGCCCTCATCGGATCCTGGCTTCACTCGTTCACTGTCGACTCCAAACGACAACTTGCGCAATAATAGGTCAGTTCTTCGCGGTCACTCGTAAGTACAGATACGTGACTTGGGCGATGAGACGAACATACGCGATGAGCCATTCGCGGTTTCACATGGATATCAAATGTTATTAACTTTCACTACTTTGGACGTTGTTTCGGACGATTGACACAGGTGGACGTGTCTGGCGTTATTCTCACATAACCACACGTATGTGCACGGATGCGTTGACGGCAAGGGGAGGACGACCCCCTGGTTCTATATTCTGCTCTACTCCATGGCTCTGAAACACTCACTCGAGGAAAACAAATCCAGACCACGAGTCTGCTTGCAACTCGCAGCTCGGTCGCACGTAGCTCACACTCCGGTGGCGATTGTAGGCAAAACTGTGTCTCGCTATTCCAAATCATCCCTTTTATTCCAGATTTGAACGTAGTGACGCGCTACCCTCTATGATCAGGTGCTTGTTTATTGTTTCTGGTGCTTTGACCGTTGTCCTCCTATCCTGGTCAATGCTCACTCAGGTCCTTAACCCCTGGCAGCAGCCCCTCGCGCAGAGATTAGGCTAACTCTTCCTCTTTTGTATTCAGTCACGAAAACCAAAGACAACTCGGCAGGGTAGCTTCTCCCTTTCAATCCGGCGATGAATCTTTAATAATTCATAACTCCCGTAGTTCTGTTCTGATTAGGCTCAAATCTTGGAATCAGTACTTTCAAGATGTGGTCTTCCGCTGGTGAAAATCTCATCCAATTCGGTCCATTGGTTTAGAAGTTGCATTTTTCTTGTTATTCCCATAAGAATGCATGTAAATCCGAATTCGGGCGGAAAACTGTGGTTGAGCAAGCTAGTGCTGGCTAAGGCAGTTCGCTAGACACCTGTATTCGCGACGGATATTAATATTGCCAATTGCAATTAATTCATACTAACGGGCAATTAGATTAATTACTTGTCACTCAATATTTGACCGTTACAATAATAATGACAATAATAATTATTACCACGGTTATAATGGCTATAATTGTCATTTTATAATAATAACTAATTAGTTATTAAAAATAAACCAATTTTAATTCCGAATGTATTGTTATTATTATTATTATTATTATTATTATTATTATATAAATGGATATAATTTGCTACTCGATCCACTGTATGAGTGAATATCTAACACAATTGTTGTCCATTATTTTTCTTACATGTTGTGCAGTTAGTGTACTGAAATTCATAGTTATTGTATTTTGTTTACATTCCGTTAAGAAAAAGGCTTTAAAAGTTAGAGCCAAATTTTACTCTTAAAGTTTATATTGCGTGACGTCTCACAAAGAAAACTATACATTTTCAGAGCTGTGGATCCATTTATTTTTTGGATGAAATTGTAGAAAATTAAAATATAACTTCGCTCCTCTATTATACACTAAACGTCTTTTGATCTAATGTTTATTCCTGCTAAGGAAGTAAAATTAATTACCACTATACACTATTAAAATTAGATATTTGTAGGATTTCAGAGAGGGCTTCAGCCCCCTTAGCCCTCCCCCTGGCTACGTGCCTGCACACAAAAACACAAGAAAAACACCAGTCTAAGTAGCGAATTAAATCTCTGGAAAATCTTTGAAAATGATATCGATTCTGTTCTTTGATACATTTGTGTCTCAACATTTGAATGGTAAAACAATATACGCGAGCAACGACCCATTGGATACTTTACTTATTCATAAATGCCTCACCCAGCTTAATGTATGAAGATCTTTCATAGAGTTAATTGGGGAGTTAATCTTTGTAAGCGTGAAAGAGATCTGAACCATGATTCAGATCATATCGTTTCTTCCTGGTGCGAGAGTGATGGTGTAATTGCATCAAACTGGTTGATGAGTTTGTCGCCAGGCATAGTTTGATGACGTAGCGATTCGTAACTTGTAATGAAGGTTGGGAATGACTTCGAGTGAAGTGTGAATGAATTTAAAAGTGTAATTGAACATTTTCTCCGTGGCGATATCAGTACACTTGAACAAAAGTGAAGATTCATAATTCTCCTTTAGGATTACAACTGCTTTGGGTTGTCGTACCTTATTTAACCTACGTGAATTTCCTTCCTGCTCTTGTCTATTTTGTTGACTGATTTAGCCGACCTTCGTGGTGCAAGGGTTAACACAGTACATGGGAGTTCTTTGTGAGTGTCCGTTCATCAATTCCATCGTATCATCACTCATCATCATCTTCGCGATTAGACAAAATGGCAGAAAAGCGACGCTAAATGACAAAAATCAGTACAGTTTGTTTGTTTGATTTTGTGTTTTAAGTCCACTTTATGCACAGTAAGGCTAATTGGGACTGGACCTACAGTTTAAAGTGGATTCCCAACCACTACGTGCCTCCACCGACAAAAATCAGTAGAAATCTAAAAGAAAAACTATTGATTAAGACCGACGTAGAGTATTTTTTGGACAGACAGGACATAAAATAATGTATAGTGGGTAAAACCCAACTAACCTTATGATCCCATAGTGCGAAGTAAAGGTTTTTCTATGCTTGAGCCTATCCTATGAACGTCCTTTTCGAAAATATCTATGAGCTTTTACAGTAGAAGTCGGCGTACACTGTAAAACCTGTAACGGTTCAATGGACGAGCTCGTTAAGTTCCCGTGTGTGAGTCACGGTCCGGGCACTGGTGTGTTTGTAATTGTCCCTTCATCAATTTAATCTGATGAGTCATTTGCATCGTCGCGATTAGTCAAACGTGAAAGAAAAGCGATATTAAAATAACTGTAAAATCTCATTGTAAATCAACACCAGATGTGGAGTTACAAATACTTACACTTAGTGCAACAGAAAACTTCTTGTGGTGGCATTATGGAATCGGTATTGAATCTTTGGTGTCTTATCACACCATTGGCTGTTGAGTATAGCATTAAATCAAACAACTAACTATTTTCGTATCATCATCGATAACGAACACACTCCACAATACCGAATGTATTCAGGAGGAAATACAAACAGGTCTAATTGACAAAAAATTGATTAAATTCTTAGTTTCCAAAAGGAAATAATGTTGTTGAGTTAAGTGTAAAGCCCAATCCAGTGTTATCATGGATCTTGAATCAGTTAACGCGAACCCAAAGGACAATATAGCGGACCTATAACACTACAATAATACACGGACTCAGAATATCAAACGGGCCGCGCCTTGGGAAGTAGCCACACGATCAGCTACCGAAGCACCGTAGTTGCCTGTTTTCCGTTATTACATATGATTATACCTTCGTCAGCTCTTTTTTTTTTGCCGGCCAGAAAAATATTTTAATGCCGCCTATTTTCCGTTCAAGATATTTTTGTCCTTGGATGCCACTTAGGGTTCATATGTGGTGTAATCTGGAAAGAGGACATGGCTATTTAATTACACGTATGCCGTGACTACTTAGTCAAAATTGCTCGCTACGCAATGTCCTGTATTGCGTGGAAAGTTTCAAATTGACAGACCCACTGGTATGCGCACAGTTGTTGCTGCTGTAAATGACAAAATTGCCTGTAGCACGCATATATGTTTTACAGTTGATCATAAAATCTGGCCATTCATACGCCGCTGGTATTTTTATACTGCAAGAAGCTTTCTTACTGTAGCTTATTGCAGTTCTTGTTTATAAATGTAATGGAAACTGCAATGATCGGAGTCGTACCAGCACAATTTCCCGTTACTTTCATGTGCAATATTTTCATGTGTTAATTGTGTATGTTCTGTATGTTTAATTGTGTGTAATTGTCAGAGGCGTCTCATGAACGCATGCGGTGCATGCTGCGCATGCGTCAATTGTGGGAAAAAGGACAGCTTGCTCTGCGACGACATTCATGAGCATTTCTACATTCTAATTTCTTCATATAGAAGAAGTATTTATTTTACACGAGAGCGCTGAACTAAGCTTATATTTCTTGGATCTGAAGTGACGCATGCATCAATTGTGGGAAAAGTATTATTACTTTCTTTCACTTCAGATCCAAGAAATGTAATATAAGCTTAGTTGAGCGCTCTCGTGTAAAATAAATACTTCTCCTATATGAAGAAATTAGAATGTAGAAATGCTCATGAATGTCGTCGCAGAGCAAGGTGTCCTTTTTCCCACAATTGACGCATGCGCAGCATGCACCGCATGCGTTCACGAGACGCCTCTGGTAATGGTCTACAAGTACTAGAAAATTATGGACTATACCAAATCTGTTGTTGCACTCATGATGAAACTGGACGGCGGAGTGGTTATCATAGCGCGCTCGGGTTCAAATCCCGGCATGTGTGTGAGAGTGTCCCTTAATCTATTTTCTCAGTGATCATTATCTTCGCCATTAGCCAAACGTGAAAGAAAGGCGAAGTAAAAAAAAATGAATGAAACAATCAATATGAAACCAGATCATGAAAGTTCTTAGGAGCATAAGGTTTCCATACTTCAGACGACATAAGCCGCCTCAGTGGTCGAGCGGGTTGGGTGGCAGATTCAACATCTCGTGCTGAAGGTCCCTGTTCGATCTCCTGGCTGCTCATGGGAGTACCTTTGTGAAACTTCATCAGCATCATTCACTCTCATCGTCACGATTCGCTTCAAGAGAAAGAAAGGCGACGTAAAACAAGGAAAATATCAATTTAAACGACATGGTTACTCTTGTCTCTGAGGGACTCTTCTCCATACACTTCTTTAGATTTTCAAATATCGATAATCTGAAAACGACATGAGTAATTTGATTGTCGGTATTGAAAATACTTCAACACATCCACATATCATAGCTTAAGTATATTATAATCTAGATGAGTGTTTTGATTTTCCGACATAATGCACGGTACAGTCGTGGAAAGAAATACTTCTCCTATAAGACTACTGGTATTAAGGCTATATGGGGAAAGTACTTTTTTCCATGACTGTACATCAATAGACGACGTTTCTGTATTTAAACCCTGTTCTTGCTGGTCTCATTGTTCTAAGTGGGCTTAAAAGTTTGTGTAAACAGTGTGTGTGTCGATATCCAACAGACTATACTTGAAGAGAACATGGAAATATACGAGGGTTGAGTCACAAGTCATGGCAACTTTTATTTTCCTGAGAATGCAGAAAAAATCGAAATATAGAAATGGATCCCAGTGGAGGGACATGGTGGTTCGGATTCCACTTTAAACTGTAGGTCCAGTCCTGATTAGCCTTGCTGTGCATAAGGTGGACTTAAAAACACGAACTCAATTAATCAATCAATATACAAATGGAAGAGGACACCCTATGAACAAGGCAGGTCATGTGGTAGGGAAGTGAAAAAAACATAAAAAAAGTTTCCATTTCCTACTAATCCCTGGTACAAAGGACCTGTCTTGTTCATACAGTGTTCGATTCCATAAAGTGTCCTCTTCCATTTGTATATTTCGAATTTTAGTGCCGGTTCTGCATTCTCGCGGAAAAAAATAGTTGCCATGACTTATGCACCAACCCTCTTACTTAAGGATAAAGGGTATCTCCTTTTTTCTGGCGTTCGTCTAACTTTACCAAGGGGATTCAGCGAAATGCAAATGGTGAATATGCATCGCACACAAATCCACTGAACTTCTATTCAAGAAGTGAAGCCCGAGAAATGCTGAGTAATCGAAGGCGTGCGAGCGAGAGTGACTGCTGGCTCTTCGCCTTTTGTTTTCGATGGACCTCTTGAAGAGTCGCGTGGCCGCGTCGCTGTCACCTTGGGAGACAATGAATATTCTTTGAGGCGGTCGGGCAAACACATCAATACGGGGAAAGGTAAACGACTTCAGAAAGAAGCGAAGATCAAACTGCGTGGGTGGATGAGGGAGGAGAGCAAAGGTAGGAAGGGGGAATCCTTCGCCAGCTGCCTCCTCTACAACGAATTCAATCCGGTGGTTACCAAGCAGTTAACAGTTGGTAAAAGAAGAATTCACATCTGACTGTTTGTTCGAGCGTTTGGTGTCCTTTGATGTGATTGTCGTGGTTGTTGCTTTCAAAGTTTGAGCATGGTAACTGTTAGAGGCGAGGACTCGAAGCTTGTTAATAAAATTACCAATCATTCCTCTGGTATACTGGAGGAAGTGTAGCCTTTCTTCTGGGAATGTATATCCTAATCGAAATTTCTCTCATGTTCTGATTATTTCTAGTGAGTAAATGATATAATGTATTCTTATTGTACGTCACTTTTGTGCTGCTTCTGGTTAATCCCGATGATGATCAAATGGTAATTAACTAAGATTCCTAAGATTCGTGAAGGGACACTCACAAAGGATTATCCATGACCAGGACAAGACCCGAATTAGGTTCACTCAGTAGCAAGATCGGGAGACAACCGCACGACACACTCGGTCACCTGAAATGTCATTTTAGTAGTTGGTAAGTCTTTCGGCGGGGCGGAAGGGGGCGGGGAGGGTTTGGGCCCACCTGGACTTCACCCACTAAATACGTCCTTGATTGTTAGCTGTCAGGTTATTAACAGAAATGCAAAAAAACTCGCCAAGTAAGCTGAATTGCATGTGCGATGCACATTACTACTAAGGTAACTGGCTTCAGTTTCGAACAATAACTCTCATATTGAAATTGGCTCAGTTTACATATTAGATGAACCCAGGGTGCGAAATAATTGAAGACTGGTGGGAGGAGGGGAGCAAGATCTTAATCTACAACCCCCTTCCCCCACAAACAGACATGTAAATTAGACGATATACATATTTGTAATGTTATTAAAAGTAAAAATTAATTACTAAATTAAAAATATATTAGTATTATTATTATTAATTACACATAATTACTTTTACATATTGATTGATTTGCTTTATTCTACTTCGCTTTTTGTGCCACTTTTGGCTAATTTGCGAAGATGGGTTCATGCCGGGATTCGAACCCGGGACCCCTGGCGTCGTACCACTCCTGCACGAGGTACGGCGTTATTTTTACATAAGTTATTATAACGTAGCAAACTAATTCTCTTACTAACTGGTTAAAGGTGTTAATAAATTATTAAATACTAGTTGAAGTGGTTTTATTATGTTAAGTTCTTATTTAGTTTTTTCTTTATGTTAATACAAATCAATTAGATTTCATAGTTATTATTTTCTTGCATTGTTGTTTCACTTTTATTGTGCGTATTGATGTAGATTCGTTAATGATCTCTTGAGAGAGAAAAAGCATTGAGCACTCACAACTACACTAATTTGTGTGCGTTTTCGATATTATTCCTAGTATACTTGAAATTAAAGGTAATTACTTATCTTTGTTTGTTGGAACAAAAAACTCTCCCCCCGGAAATTTTTGGTGGGGGGGATTTTTGAGGCCAAGATTGTTGATGGGGGGAAATCCCCCCCGTCCTCCAAGGATTTCGCATCCTGGATGAACCATAAGAATGATAATATATCTTGGATTTGCTTTTCAACAGTAAATGTATTTCTATCACATGAAGGTTAACAGTTCAGCCGTAGTTAACATTTCCACAACAGAGATTTCAACACGTGGTTGTTAGCTAACTTCAAAATACGGCAACTCTTTCTTTCACACACACACACACAGATATGTATATGTAGGCTATGCGCTGTATCGATGAAGTCGCAAACTCAACATGTTGGTTAAAAGATCGTCACGTAGATCCACGAACTAATACCAGCATGACTTCTCTTGGAATATCTCCTGAAAACCAATACTTCCAGTTTGAGGACTTCAGTACGAATCAAACTGGTATTTGGTTGCATGCCGTAAATCTTGCCTTTGCTGCGTGTGGACTCATTTAAGTGTTCCTTGTAGAATTTAATGTATTGTGTACCAGTTTTAAGTTTTGCGCGCCTGTTGACTGGGAATTCAGTAAATTTTCCGGGAATTTGATGTGAATCTGAATGAAATTCTTGATCAACGTGAAGAACTCATGGTTAGGAGAGGTCATCTACAAGTAACACGCATTACATAGTGTTTCATTATGTCGTAAGTCAGCAAAATGACTTTGTATAGAAAAATTATATCTTTGAAGTATAGTCACGAACACTTCTTGGTTGTAACGAATCCATTGAGAGTAAATTGTGGCTGTATAAATGTATTTTAAGCTAGCAAATTGCATCTATCTCCAGCGTTGAACGTTTTTGTGGTACTGTCGATATTATCCGAAAATTACTTTATGTATAACAAACAGTTTAAACCCGGCACTATCATTCTAATAACTATATCTACTCATGTGTGGAATTTAATGTTCAAACTATGCTGGTGAATCAGAATTCTAAAGTGCATGAATAAGTACTGTGTTAAAATTGTAGTTACAATATTTTAGCGGATGTTTTGGTATTTTGGAGGGGAAAAAATTGTGCAACATAACACTTTTAGTCTAATTTATCAGTATTAGTGTCCACTAGTGGTCCCCTAAATACCTTCTAGCAAATACAATTACGTGTAAAGTGATATGTGTCATAATGGTACGTTACTTGAATAGTTGTTGTACAACTTTGAATCTCTCATTATCTATAATTTTGATTAATGTGGCAGTAGAATTACTTGTAATAAACTTACATTTTGTATGGGTAATCTAAATTGTGTTTCTATGTAAGTTATATTGTATAGCAACTTTTGTGATACGTTACTAGATTTTTAATAAGTTTTTTCACTTCTCTTACAGGTAAATGTCCATAACTATAGACGGTGAGGTGAGCAGTATTCTTGCAAAGAAATTGTAAGTTGTTTCTAATGAATTACAAGTTCTCTAATTTAAGAAAAGTAAAGTGCAGGAAATTGATAAAATTGCGTGAAGGCCTTACGGAATCGACTATCGAATCTCCAATGACGTAGCGCTAACGCTGTTGTCATGTTAAAATGGGGGGGGGGGGCAAGGTTCAATTCCCAAATGAAGTCACACGGCAGTGCGTTGGATTCTACTTTAAAGTGGAGGTTTAGTATTGATTAGCCTGTGTGAAGATAAAGTGGGCTTGAAACCAACTTTCACAAACTTTTACTTTTACAATTATCAAATTGCTGTCTTCAGTAATAAAATTGGACGTTTAGTGTATCCAAAAGAAATCTTCCGAATGTATCACGCGGTACAGACCCGACAGAGATATATATAAAAAAACAGAAGCTTCAAATTTGGGTTTCTCTTCTCCAGATGTGTTCTACATTCACGGTCTTCACGCCGTTGATCCTTGTACCTGCTGGCTTTCAATTTACGTTGTGGCGATTTCCATGCCTTGATTAGCTTGTGTTTACTGATCGTCGCTTGTTTATCGGACACCGGCGAGGAACACATCGGAGACGATTTGTTGGTATCTTTACACGGTCGCCTCTGATTGGTCAAGAGTAATGATGCTCTGGCAAGGAGGTTACACATGCCCGGAGCCATTGACCCACGAAAACAATTTAGGTCGAGGCAAGAATCCGGCAGATTTAAAAGCGGGGTCAGACCAGAGTTGAATTATTGTATTCTCATTGCCCAAGTCGGAGGAGACCATAAAAATGTCTTAATTGGTCATTCAATAAAGTAGGAGACCTGGTATCCTTCTTCCCACTTACCGCCTCTGCTATACAGTTTTACCGAAGTAAAATAAATGTGCTTGGGTCGGTCATAATATCCATTAGCACTTCTGGGAAGCCAATCACGAGTTTCTCCGTGATTAAGAATGCAAGGCTTTGATGTGTAATAAATGTATGTTGACTTGCTTGTCGCTCCGTTAAAGGTTTAATGAAACTTAAATAAAAAAAAAGGATGATGCATAATCAGATGTTGATGAACAGGAATGTTGCATCTACAATGATGACGTATCATGATTCTTTTCACATTATTTTGTGGAGATTCGTTTATTGTTTACGAAGTTGTTTTATTTCACTTCGCTTTTTGCCACTTTTGGCTAATCGCGAAGATGAGGATGAATGATGAAGACACACTCACAAAGAAAACCTAGACTCAAGGCCTCTTGCGTCGTATCGAGCTGAGATAACCTCTTCGCCACAGAGATCAGCTGGAGTTTGTAAGAAATCACACGTCTGCTGTGAATGATAAACGACCAATGCTGATGTCTCACTGCATAACCAAGAATTTAAAGTTTCTTAGTTGAAAATAATATATTGTGTATGTCACTTTCAGTACTTATAGTAGCTTTGTCGTCAATCAAGAAAGAGGCATTCAATTGTGTTAATGAGTGCTATTGCTATTCGTTAGAACAGCATATTTACATTCAGGCTGTTTCTACATCCAAATTCCATTTTCACCCAGTCAATCATTAACATTATTTTACAGGGTGACTACTCACCGGGAATTCCTTGAATTCCCGGAAATTATACGGGCATTCTGCATGAATTTTTCTCCGTAGACATGAAAAATTGCAACATTTTATTAATCCAAATCCCATTGAATTTACATATTTATAAAGGCCCTGGGACAAGTATTAGACAGACGGAAGACTATTACAAGATAATATATCTTGGAGTTATTAGGTAAATTTTAGTTTGAAATTCTTATACAATTAACAATTTTTCGTAGATTTCTATATCCCGTAACATTTGTGAGTTGTGTTTGTAGATGTATTCCGAGTCTGAGTGTGTGAAATGGCAAATGTAAACTCCAAACCTTATATTAAATATTTTATATATATACCGTTTAATTGAATTGAATAAGAATTTTTGGATTGGATTGGAATCGCAAGGATCATTTTTGTTAATATAGCCTGTATGTGTGTGGGTGGTAATACGCAAGGTTGAAATAGAGAAAACATCTGCTTGTAGCCTTAAATTTTTGGAAAGTTCGTCTTGAAAACGTGGAATTTTACTTGAATTTTATCAGGGTCCAAGAGTGGCCACCCTATTTTAAGAAAACATTTGTTCTTTTCCACCAACGCTAATTGCACAGAAGTATACGAGATTTGAGATTACTGCCCTATCATATATCGGTAAACCCTATGAATGTAGATCAGTATTGTTTCCTTTTCCCTTGAATTACTTGAACAATTGCATTGATACTAGAATTTTACAACTAAATGAACAGTTCTTCAACAATCAGTTTCAATGACTTCAATATCAGTTCTTTGCACGAATGTGTCAAGATCGGTTTCACCGAAGATTCATTTCTTAACTGCAGTTAAGTGAAAGACTTTCAAGTTTTCTATTATTTACAATTCTTGTAAGGAAGCCATTGAAGTAATTGACTTAGTAGCAGCCAGAGTTGTCAAGTTCGTTGATGGACTACCTGGCAAGGGGCTGGTTTCGAGTCCTAGCATACACGTGACGAAGGAACGGATTTTTATGTAAATATATATTTATGCGTGGAACGGATATCAGTTATATTTTGTATTATCTTTGGCATGTAGACTTGAAAAATTCCATTTTTATTTTCCAAATTTGGACATATTTTGGCTTATAATTTACTTATTTTGACATATTATGTACATATTTCGGAACATTTCTCAGCATGTACTCCATACTCGTGCAATAGCTGCATGTCCCCGTGTGACCCAAAGAGTTGAGTGAATTTCTTGCGAAGAACTGACAAGTCCGAAGCGACGTTAAACAAACGACCTTTTTATACCCTCCAATTTCGTTAATTACAAGTTTCCTGTCATTCGAACAATATACTTTTCCCCACCCCCCAACTGTTTGCTTTTGTAAAACACTTGACATTCCTGTTTGTTTACAATTGCTGTCAACCATAGAGAATGAGGGTTCAAGCATCAGCTCCTGGTTGTTGCAAACGTTATTTTGGCAACATTGAAAGAGAGTTTCAAGTCGAGGAGCCCATTGATAACCCCACCTTGCTATTCGCTTCTGGTTTCTCTTCAAGACAGTCACGGTAATAGTTGCAATGCCGTGTCTTATATTGTTAGAAAGGTAATTTTTCACAATTTTAAGTCCATATTTTGTTGAAAATAACTAAATATTTGTTTAGATATTTAGAACATGTTTACTACATGTAAATCCGTTGACCTTTCATCATCAACAGCCTCATCTTATGAGTATTCATCATCGTTGTCGCGATTCGATAACATTGATGGACATGCAAAATTCAAATAACTCTGGGAAAAGCACTACAATGACATTAGTATTATGCGAATATCCTTCACAACCTGTATGTCTCTTTCGTGAAGTATGGCCTCCCCGATGGCGCAGTGGGTAGCGTCGTTGCCTTGTAATCAAGGGTTACCGGATTCGATACCCGGTGGAGGCACATAACTTTAAACTGTAGGCCCAGTCCCGATTAGCTTTGCTGTGCATAAAGTGGACTTAAAACACCAAATCAATCTTTCATGAAGTACGTAGATGTAGATAAAGCGAAAACAAGACACAGTTTCATGTTTATCGGACTCTTGCAGGCAACACACAACCATCTAAACTCATAGCAGATCTCTGTTGGTAGGAATCGCACTCGTTTGTCAAGTTTGTGTTGGAAGATCCAAGATTTCATGTGGCTCAAAACGCTTCACAACCTGACCATTTTCACCAGAAGCGCTGCTTTCTTTATTGGGGCATATCTCAAGATTTCGTCGTCTACGTTTTCACTCAATGCAGACACTTGCCTTTTTTATTGTCAACCTTAATAGCATTAACTCCTAAGAACACAACTATTCAATTACATACATGGAAACCACAAGTCTTGATTTCACGACCGTTATGCTCCTGGTTGCTTTTTCTTTCTCTTCCAACTGTCGGGCGTAGAAGAGTCTCCAAGCTACCAAAGCTCAGACACGCAATGCCAACGTTGGTCTTTCACCGCCAAGGGCCACAACGTCAGAGTATAACCATATTTTCTGCATGGATAATGCGAGACCGTTCCTAATTTAAGCAGAGAAAGCGATTTAGCTACTGACATGAGAACACCTACACACGCTTCCTCCACGCCCTTGTATGATTTGTTTGGACTGTCAATGCACGTTACGATACGTCCTCTCGCGATCGGTGATTCTTACGGGCGTGGGCAGTCCAGCACACTCTTCGAGTACTTTTCTTTGACACAATTAGATAGTGGAGCTGCGACCCAACTCTCGAAGCCATGTGCTTGCTCTTCGAAGGCATTTCCTACAAGTGTTTGTCCATGCGATAGAACTAATCCACTACAGTTGTCATTGATGCAGAAGTATTGTAAACTGTTGGAATTTTGTCAGGTGTGCCTTGTCCATCGACACAGCAAACACTCCAGAAATCACTTATATGCGAATATGCATAAGCGGACACTCACTGGAACTCTTGCTGCAGCGTTCATACATAATTAATTATCATATTCTTTCAGAACAAAAATATTCATGATTTTTACACACTAACTACTTGTTTTGAGAAAGTCGTTGTAGTGGTTTGTCAGAAATCATAATTTTAGTTCTAAATTGCTTTAAAAACTTTCTCACCTTTACTTGTGGGAACTTTATTCGGTCATTATTTACTCTTTATAGATGCAGCGTTTTTTATATATATATATATATATATTAGCCATTGCCTATCTCAGTGGCGGTGTGGTTAGCAAAGCGCGCCACGACATCAGGGGACCCGTGTTTGAATTCCTGCCTGGTCATGACTGTTCTTTGTGAATATCTCCTCATCAATTTTATATCATCACTCATCTTTGTATTCGCCATTAGCCAAAAGTGGCAGAAAAGCGAAGTAAATAAAACCAAATCAATCTATCTGGAGGCACATAGTGGTTCGGTTACCACTTTAAACTGTAGGTCCAGTCCCGATTAGCCTTCCTGTGCGTAAAGTGGACTTAAGACACCAAATCAATCACCGAGAGTTTTACTCGGTTATTGGTTGGGGTGGATATAACTTTTCTTAATGGATCTATGGTTCTGTTTACGTTGTGGATCCATTACACAGTAGTCCGGTCCCTAGTTTAGAGTAAAGGCCAATACTAATTTAACATATTTGAGCATAAAAGAAGACTTATACATCGTACATATCGCAATTTCCATTCTAGTTTCTTCTACAGTGGAGTTCACAGTGTACTGTTCGCGCTTTTGTCATATTGCCTTTTCAAAAATTCCTGAACCCACAAATCAAAATGAATGACACAGTTTCGATACACACATCTCTGAACTTGACTGTACAGTGGGATCCATAAGTATTACCAAGCAAATTGTTCATCACCACGTTTATACCCTTCGTTTCATGCAATGAGAGTTTCAAGAACTGGCACAAAACGCCAAACAATCTGCTTACAACCTCTGAACCAGTATACGTAAAAATACAGTCGTTCAGGAGCGTATATTCCAGGCTAGCTAAGCTATCTGCGAAGCCTGAAGCCTAGAACACTGAAGAGAAATCTCTTAGTTCGCAATCCTGAATTCTTAGGAGTTGGCAACCCTGAATTCTTAGGAGTTGGCAACCCTGGATTCTTAGGAGTTGGCAACCCTGAATTCTTAGGAGTTGGCAACGCTCAATTCTTAGGAGTTGGCAACGCTCAATTTTTAGGAGTTGGCAACGCTCAATTCTTAGGAGTTGGCAACGCTGAATTCCTAGGAGTTGGCAACGCTGAATTCCTAGGAGTTGGCAACGCTGAATTCCTAGGAGTTGGCAACCCGGATTTCTTAGGAGTTGGCAACCCGGATTTCTTAGGAGTTGGCAACCTGGATTCTTAGGAGTTGGCAACCTGACTATCGTTGGGATGGCAATGTGGCTAGGACCAGGTGTCATAGTGAGATAGGCCAGGTCCTAGACTCAGCATACGCCAGTGGCCTTAAATAAAACGTAGCATGAAGTAATAAACAAGGAAAATAGTCATGGACAATTTGCTGAGCAATACTTGTGGATTCCACTGTATCATACTTTCAGATCTGTCTTCATTTGAGAATTAAAGCAAAGCAGAATTCGCATTTTTCTTTACGTAACAAATAACGAAGGCAATCTATCGTCGGCGTAAGTGAACGCAATTCAAGCATTACGTAACCGAGCTTTCAGACATGCAGTGAAGTAATTGCGAGAACACTTAAACTGTACGTGTGCTGCCAAGGAGTGGGAGAGGAGCATACAGTTTCTCTGCGTTGTATTTTCTCCTTCGTTGCCTCAATTCATTACCGTAATTAACCTTGTATTTTATTGCCCATTTTATCCCCCACCACCACCACCTTCTTCTGTTCGTGGAACATTTTTGTTTCTTTCTCCTCGCACGTTGATTTTCCTTGTGGGGTTTCGGATAACACTAGCTTGATTGTGTATCTTCTGATTTGAAGATTTCCCAATAAGATTTTGCCAAAGAATCTAGCAATGATCTTTGCGTTTGGTACATTTTTGGAACTTTGAAATTTGTTCTGTAATATTTATGTCAACATTTCTGTCTTTGAGGGTTTTTTAAAGTCAACTTTATGCACAGGAAGGCTAATTGGGACTGGGCCTACAGTTCGAGCCACTTGTGCCTCCACCGGATATCGAACGATTTAATACATGCCATTATGTAGTAACAATTGTTTTAATAATCTCCACCGCAGACGGAAATTGTCAAGCTTACATTTTTAGTAAGCCATCATAAATAGTTCAATACATATTTTAGTAAAATACACTGATTGCAAGTACTGTTTTTTTTTTGTGACTAAAATTCCTTTTCTCCATCTGACCAAGGTCCTTTCCGATTGCGTAGTCGTAACGTCGTCACCTTGTAATCAAGGGGTCCTGGGTTCGATACCCGGTGGAGGCACATAGTGGTTCGGATCCCACTTTAAACTGAAGGTCCAGTCCCGATTAGCCTTTCTGTGCATAAAAATTTACTTAAAACCCAAACAAACTCTCACCTTCTGACCGATACTGGTGATGGGTTTTAACTGTAAGCTCTTCTGCAAACAGTAGTGAGATATATGAACCTGCTATGTGGAAAATATGGTGTATAGAACCAAGCATGAATAATTTACTGTCTGTGTGAGTTTGAAAAATATCTTGTGTATCTTGAACTTGTAGTCTTGGAAAGTCCTATACTCTAGAAAGGGAACAGAGTTCATAATATGGCACTCATCTCAAAGAGAAAGTTGAGTTATTGTTCTTCACGTTGCCTTAGAAACAGATGAAGGGTTACGAACGTCATTGCTTGTTTTGTCCGCTGCTATATGTTGGTAAGTTTTGAATCTGACAATCTTTGAAGATACCTGCAGTGGCACTGCCACACACAGCAGTTTATACAAGCAAATCTGTTTGCAGCAACAGAAGATGGTTATTTCCAACCACAGTGAGAGATGGTCGTTGGAAACTTCTGACATGAAATACATGGTTAACACACACGCACGCCAAATTTATATACAATATTCATGTGTGTGTGTGTTTATAAGGCATTAAATACGTCTGAAGGTTATGAGTCAGTCAGCGTGACATTCTGGATTCATGCATGCTCGAGAGGCATTCTGGGAAACGATGATGTGATTAACTCGCTCTCTCCCATGCAAAACTCGAAGAATATCCAACAAGCATCTTACTAATTACAAACAAAGGCGGTTGCAACTTCTTCCTTCAGTGACAGCAGATCAAATCACTCAAGAAGTTCTATGAAAAATTATTTTGATCAGATCAGGATTTGTGGGATTTCTGTCCAAGAATCAGATCGTGTTGTTTTGTGATAGAATCTATGTCAATGTCTATCACAAAACAACACGATCTGATTCTTGGACAGAAATCCCACAAATCCTGATCTGATCAAAATAATTTTTCATAGAACTTCTTGAGTGATTTGATCTGCTGTCACTGAAGGAAGAAGTTGCAACCGCCATTTCCGGTGCCTTTGTAAGCAGAAAATGTTTACTTAATTCATTTGCATTGAAGATATTTGTACCTCTAATTCAAAGATGTTCCCAGCAGTTGTGTTGATCGGAGGTTATAACCCTCTCACTCCTTTGCCCCTATTTTACCTAAACAAAATGTCAAATACAGAAAAATATGATAAAAGTGTAGCACTCACTGTTAGTGCATTCCATCCTTTCGGGGCAGATATCGATAACTATGAGCTGTGTAGTGTAGCCGAAGGGTGGTGAATGTCTAATAGGCTTCTTAAGTACTCTTTTGGTGAGACGATTGTCCAATTCTCTGTATTGGTACTGCAGTTACTGACGAATGCACTAATTCATTTTCCAAAAATACTTCAATACGAGAACACGCCTTTAACATGAGTCAAAGGTCATCACAGAGTGTTGAATTTCTTTTAAATTCCACTTTAAAAAGTAAAATTCCGATTATGCCCCCAAAATCAAAGATCATTTTAACATAAACTTCTGCAAGCAGGCAGAATTCATTCGTCTTATGAGAGCATAACGCTCCTGAAAGAAGGGGTCCTGATTTTGAATTCTGTTTGAGGCGTTGCTGTTCCTCTGTACTTGTTTCTTCAATTCCTTCATTCATCTCCATCGTTGCGATTCATCTAAATGGGCAGGTATTTTTGCAAACGTGACTTTACCTTTCTTCATGAACAGTCAGGTGCAGGACTTATTGAAAAACTTTCTGTAATTATTAAAACTTGCACCTTAACCGGAGAAAAAACACCTTGCATCGTGAATTGTCTCATGATATTTACCGCTGTCTCGATTGTCAAGAAAGAATACACGTTATTGAAATGTTAAGACATTAAAACACAATATTCTTTTGTCTCTGCTAGGGGTTTATCCAGAATTGTTCATTTTGGGGGTGTAAGTTTATGTTTAGGGGGTGTAAGGGTATATTTAGAGCCAAAATGACCATAAATTGAGCATTTGTAAGAATTTGAGGGTGTTGAGGAAATTCTGTGGGTGTGTTGGGGTGTGTAGATTAAGGACTGTGTGGTAACTATTGTAATCCCTATAAACATACCAGGTGCCGTGTTTAAAATAATTCTTTATCCATTATAGATGCGGTTGCAGTAACCTTTTGTGCTAATCCATGTGCTTTACATAATCTAAGGCCATGATCATCATAATTTTGTCTGAAGGACATTGCCATAGATTTGGGTGTCATCAATCGATTCAACACCTACACCAAATCAACTTCATAATGGACACTTTGTACATGATACAAGTGGTTATGTCGCGCAGTCGACACATGAAAACGGTCGTTGGCACTTTGTGGAACTGTTGGGGCTGTGAACAAACTCTCGGGGGCCGCTGAAAGAAATCAGAGTTGCCAACCTCCAGATAAGAAAAAGTTCTGTGAAATTATGCTAAATGCTGGTAAATTGTGCTAGGATCTATAATTATAATAATGAATTCTTACTCTTATTGATAATTAGTAATAATAATTTATTATTATAATTCTTTTCGGCCGAGATGACTTCAACATTGAACTATTTTATAGGAAAAGTTTGAGATGATTCGTCGATTACAAAGCGGAACATTTGTTTTATTTGCGCCCCACAACTTTCTACCGATTTCATGCCATGAAATGAGAATAATGAAAAGATGAAGAGAAGAGGGTGTGGTTGGACCGGATATAAGATCTGGATATAGTTTTATTTTCAATTCCTCAAATTATCGCCTTTTGAATTGAATTTCTCCCTTCAAGAGAAGCAAGTTTGCAAATTATGCTAGATTTCCCCATTATGCAAACCAGGGTGCTACCTACGGTCCAATGAAACTCAAATTGTGCTAGGTTTAGCATCATCATGCTACGGTTGGCATCGCTGATAGAAATCCACCCCACGAGGACACCTCCTACCGCGTTGCCATATGGTACCGTCACTTGCCGTGGTACAGTTTTTACACCTCTTTCATTTCCTTGACCCGCCGAGGCACCATTCTTCCCGGAGTCTAATTGGAAGATGTGCACCGCAGGACAACCATATGCCAATGGCGGCTATGATATTGGCAGTTATCGAAGGAAAAAGCGAGAAAACACGACAACATTGCCGAGTTTCCTTCTGAATGCGCTGCCAACTTCACAATGTCATCAGAGCTCCCCCTTCTTCAACTCAGCCGCCGTTGTGTTCTGCAAATATTTGAAGAAAAAGAGGGAAGGAAGAGTGGAAGGGGGGCGGAGGGTCCCTTCTGCTTTCACCTTGTGTATCTCGGTTCCCTTCCAAATATACCTGTGCCAGGATTGCCAGTGCCTTTGTGGGTTTGCCAAACTGGTGTTCAGTCGTTGTCGGCGAGATTTGTCATCTGTTGTGGGCAACTCTACCATTTTATGAACTCTCTGAAGAGATTGCAAATCCTGTTGTTCTTTCCTTTCATGCTGCCCTTTTTTTATGGAGTTTTCTACCTCGTGTCTTAATCACGACACTATTGATTACATGAATGATACTATTCAGAGTTCTGACCTAGAACTCGTTGATTTATCCACACATCTCCAACATCACCCTAACACCTCCGCGTAAAAATGTCCACAGCCATAGCAGTTTGGATACAGTCACAGCACCAAACCTGACATGCCTAACCTACTCACGTAAGCATGTGACAAGGTTAGAGAGGTTAAGTTTTGTTGAACTTGGCTATTAGATGCACACATGAGTAGGTTAAGCCCCGTGATAGGTTAGGTTTGCATCACCTTGTCGCATTCATAGACCCGTGGGTGTATATATAGTTCACGCAAGGGTGGGTTCAACTTTTGGTATGATTAGGGTTGCTTTATTTCATAAGTGAAAATCCAGGACACTGCTGACCGGAAGCTTGTTGGGGAGCGGGAGTGCTGGACCCGACAATGTTGTGTGTATGTAGTCAAGAAGTCACGCTACGTAGTATTGATACTTTTCTGTTCATCTTGTGTCAAACAACTTGAGAATGTTACGATGTTTACCTGGTTTTCTTGCACTCCGTTCTTAAAAACAAAATTTATTTAAGAAGACTCGAGGGGAAAAACATGATAACTGATTTTACAGTCCCAATGTAGTTTCTTATCGCAGAAATCCCGAAACTTTAAGGAAATTGCAGACATCTGGTGTGTGCAATTACGTAATTTCCTTCCCATCCGTCCTATACGTCTCGAATTTAAAAGAAATAATGTTGTTTCGTTGCAATACTGTCGATTTTCTCACTGTCTATGAAATGAACAGCTCGGTGGTTGAGGCAAGACTCTGGCACGGGAGTTGCTGAGTGTCGTTCTGCTGCTGCAGACAGGTCAGCTTTCGTACTGTCACCATGTAGCTCATAGTTGCTAAATCTGTCGCTAGTCGCTGTTCACTTTATCATCATTTTGGCTCTATTTACCTTATGTTTCCATAAGTAACGAACTTGCTCCCCCCAAATGGAAAATCCTGGATAAAATCTTGATGCTAACCACTCCACCTCATATACCTGCTGTAATTTGCACATACATATGTATTCCAATGAGTATCTCTGTGATTATTATTATCTATTTCGTTCATGACTTGAAGAGCTGGAATATTAGTAGTACGAGCAGATCGATGACGAACAACAGGTGGGTCCATGCTTATTGTCAGATGTCTACAATCTGTTCATGTAAGACGGCCAGAAATGTAGTAAGGTGATGTTCTGTCTGTTTATTAGAAAACCAGGTCCAATTCTGGGAATGTAGCCCCTACCAGCTCCGCTGTTTACACTTTTTAACAAAAGTCGGATTATCCAAAATGATGCAGAAAAGCGACAAGAAATATAAAAATAGATTCCCCAGGAAGTATAGATTGGACTAGGGATGTGACGAAGCTGAAAATTCACCGATGCCGATGTACTCGCCGATAATTTTTGGAACCGATGCCGATATTTAACCGATTCCGATACATAAGATTATTAAACAGAAATGGGATGTTATTTTCAGTATGGCAAAAATATATTTGCTATGTACGTTTGTATTGCATATCATATGTATATACATATATATTCTCAAGAGATGCGAATGTACATTTGCATCTACAAAAGGTAGTTATGTGAACCTTTAAGAAGAACATGGATTCTCAAGAGATTTTACATTAGTACACAAGCAGTTCTTTGAAATGCAAAATGAATTCCTGTTCTGCCAGATTCAACTTCAGAAACACGAGATTTGGAAGCACTTCAGGAAGTAACCGACTTCTTCTCTTATCGCAAATCTGTTCAGCAATACTGAACACTCAATCACTGAATACTGGTGCAGCAGGTATGCCCAAGTATTTTCTCAGCACTTGCTTCAGGTTTAAATACTCACTTTTGAATTTTCAATACAACAGCAGATCCTGGTTCAGCAATGTACTGTTTCATTTCCGATTTTCAGTTAGGTTGATCCTCTGAATGAGAGTTTGCAATAATTTTATTACAAAAACTCTACAATAATGATGGATCATAACCTAATTTTCAATAAATCTTACAAAACTAGAATATAAAACTTATTAGAAGGTGAAAAACTAGTATTATCTGTACTGGTTTGAATATCGGATTTTTGCCGATTCCGATTTTTATACATCTGTAATCGGCTTCGGCACATCCCATTGGACAAAATGCTGTGCAAGACTAAGATCTTGAAACCAAATCATGAACCAACTGAGATTGTTCTTTATAGCAGTCGTTTTGAAGTCATACAAACGTTTTCCAAGAAGTGTAGCCATCTCTGCGTGAATTTTTCTCCGTAGACGTGAAAAATTGCAATATTTATTAATCCCATTGAATTTACATGTGCAAAATTTATTTAAAAAATGTATCTATTTATAAATGTCCTAAAGTTTTTCACAATTTCTTTTTATTTTTATAGAGGAAGGAAAAAAGTGGCGTGGAAAATGATACAGTGTCCTTTGCAGAACAAAAGGACATACTAAAGATTATTGCAACATAAGATATCTTGGAGTTGATTAGTTAAATTTCAGTTTGAAATTCTTAGTATACATAGTAACATTTGTGACTTGTGTTTGTAGATATATTTCGAGTCTGAGTATGTGAAATGGCAAATATTTAAATATATAAACCGTAATTGAGTTGAATTTGTATTCTGATATACGTTGGAATTACACAGACCCTATATAGTGTTAATGTATGTGTGTGGGTGGTGAGATGGGGGTAATACGTAAGGTTGAAAAAGAGAAAGCATCTGCTTGTACCCTTGAATTTTTGGAAAGTTCGCCTTGAAAACCGGGAATTATGCTTGAGTTTTATCATAGTTCCAAAGTAGCCATCCAGTAGAATTAAGTTTCTATAACTAGAAACGTGTCCTAAAAAGACTGGGTGCACAAAAGAAACTTCCATATTAAAACACTGACCGTAGGCTTCGCTGTCTCTTCAATGCAAATTGCGTTGTTCTCTGTATGGAGAGGGTCCAAGAGGTTATTGGCCACTCGAAGGATTGTCAGGTGGGCTGTCGGAGATCTTGCTGCGTGTTCGATGTGGTCACCCACCACATCTTCCAAACAGGAAGAAACTTGATCTGCAGGGGCGTCGGAAGCGAATGTCCACTTCGAATTTTCGCTTTCTCCCCGCGCGTGTAGGCAATCTATTAAAAAGTCCCCGCTTGGATAGGCTTGCCCATAAATTCCGGAAGAGAGTGGACGGATGTTTAACGGACTTCGTTGAAGAAAAAGAAGGATGAAAATCGCATGAAAGTTAAAGTTGTTGTTGTTCCTTGTAAATAATAAGACAACTATACCCTGTCCCAGCTAGCTGTAGAGCAGGGCCGCGCATATCGGTAGAGGAGGAGGAGGACAATCGAGTGGTGAAAGCGCAGTGTTGCCAACCGTACGGTCCAGACCTTAGTCCGTACGCTAAATGCACGGCTTGTCAAAATTTGCTCTTGCAGTTTTATCCCTAATATTTCCCTAAGAAATTCTTAAACCAATCGTACGGACCTGGTGACAAGAATACGGTCCGTTTGCCATGTGCGTCCGGGATTATCCCTTCCAAAAGTTTGCAACCCTGCATAGCGGAGTAGGAAATCGGGTAACTCCGGTCGCCCATTACGCAATCCCGTTTCTCTCACTGTTCATTGGTGGAGCCGTCTCGCGTCACTACTTGCTCAGAGACTTGTTCTCGTTCGCCTGGTCTACAGTTAGCTGGTACGGAGTTTAGCAAGGAGGGAAAATGTTGCGTTCGTTCATTTTTCAGGCATTCATTTGTGTCGCGGTGAACATCCTCATTGTTTAAGGTAGGGCTTCCACGAACTGGTAATGTCGTCGCCTTGTAACCAAGGAGTCCTGGGTTCGATACCCAGGTTCGGATCCCACTTTAAACTGTAGGCCCAGTCCCGATTAGCCTTGCTGTGAATAAGCTGGACTTGAAACTCAAAACTCATTGTTTAATATTTTACTTACTCCTAAACTCCCCGGTTCGAGTTCCTGCAGGAAAGTGACGTAAATAACAAAATGATGCGTGTACCGAGTACGTTATCCATCTGGGGGGAACATTAAATTTCAATCCAAAATGATTATAAGTGAGACATTTTAGAGGGTATCGAGGAAATTTGGGAGGAGGTGTAGGGGATCTGTGGATAAATTACTGGTCCCGACTGCGACATGAGTGTTCCTTTGTGAATGTTCCATCACCAATTTCATGCATTCAGATGTTTTTCGTTGCAACGCGAAATAATAAAACACGCTCACATTTTATGGCGTCTGCAGTACTTTTCATAAACACTGATCATTAGGGCTTGGAAGTTGAAGACCTATAAATTTCCAAAAAAAGGCCTATAAAAAGACCTAAAAATATCAAAAAAGGGACCTAAAAACGGAAAAAAGGACGTATAAATGTCATCCAAATTAATTAATAACTTCAGTTTTAATTACATATTTAATTAATAAAGAAAAGACAAAATTCTGGTGGTATGGAAAACACAGTGCGAAAAAACTATATGAATGAAATGCATCTTCTTTCTGACATTATATATTTTTTATATTAACATAATTTGAAAAATCATGTTTGGCCTAACCACACTAGGGTTACAGAAGAAGGTGAAGTTGCAAAAAAAAGCTGTTAAGACCTAAAAACAGGCTAAATAAGGACCAATAAGACAAAAACGCCGAAAAAGGCAAAAAAGGACAAATAAAACCCACTTTTTTCTGGCCAACAATGATCCAAAATGAACATATATTATGTTGGGCCTCATCTTCGGACACTAGGGAGAAAAAGGATTTTTCCTCAACTTTCCAGCCCTACTGATCAGTAACGTGCCTATGGGTTTCAGTTTAGAATCAACGCAGGAATTACTTTGTGAAAATTTAAGGAGAGAGAGAATATGATGTTGTTTGTGACAACGTGGCTCTCCATTACAACGATTCTTAATTCATTCTTGAAAGTTCGAATTTAATCAGTGACACGATAAATACTCACGTGGTTCCCTCGAAGTGGGCGATCGACTCTACAAAATTAAAAGAGAATGTTTTCCAAACACTCTAAGTCCATGGACGTAACTTGGAACTTAACTTTGGGGGGTGGGCAGAATCGACAAGTTATCCATCTCATAAAAATAGCGTCCAGAACTTCTTTGCTAAATAAGTTACATTTGTGCGATCATAAAAAATACCCTTCAATGCTTTACTCCCCAGGTCCCAGAAGGTTAACAAAATTATCCTTCACTTTAAAATTTGATAGCCTCAAAATTTTGGTAACGCCTATGCGGACGTCTGACAACAAGTAGCCTTCTTGAGGCTGCACTGTCCTAGGACAGTAAAATGTCCAGGGGTCACCTCCGCGCCACACACCCTCCCACCGAAAAATGAACGTAATGTGTAGGTAGCCATGGTGAAACTTAGAACTGACTAGGAGTCAAAGAAGACAACACAACCACCCCGTTTGGAAACTCCTAGAACTCCAATTTGGTAGGATCTCTTTTTAAGAGGGTATATCATGGAAAGGTCTTTTGCGAATTCGCCTTCCTCCTGCCGGTAGGGAGCGCACAGCGTCTACAATACCAGATGTTTTGTCCAGACCCGCTTTGTTGAAGCTCCTCAAGAACACGCCTCCTCCGGTACCCGGGCAATTAGTGATTGACAGGTCGTAAAACCCTTGTCTCCAGCACTGGAATTTCTTTCCTGAGACATATCCTAGGTTTTGCTGTGCGGGCGATTGGCGATCTTCATTGCCAAAAGCTGATCTTACCATTTCGTGTCAAAATCCCAGAAGATAATATAGAGTTCTGCAACAACAATATGTGGCTTATAACTGTCGCAAGTTGAATTCTGGTTAATTTACTTAGAAACGTCAATGAATGCTGTTTTTTAATAGAATGAAAGCTTGGTTAAACAAGAGATTCTCCCCCATTCAGCGTAGCAGCTGAAATCGCTATATAATTTTAATACTCCAACAACAATAATATATTTCATCAACAATGTGACAACAAAACCACAGGACAAAGAGTTATACAAAATGTTCTGGTGATGTTATTCTTCTGCCAATGCATTTCAGCCACCATGCGAGTTAAAGCATAAGATATATAACAATGGAAGGAATTTCCTTAGCTAGTTGGAGAGTGTTTAACGCCTCATTTCCGTATGCAAATTGCCGAGTGTGGGACGTAAAGAAAGGTGAGGATAAAGGGACAACTTTCCACTAACCGTAGGATGCGCACTCCTGTGTGACATATCAGCGTCACAGCACGTAATGTATTGTCCACTCACTGCGATATTTCTTTGTTTTATCCACAGGCTGTAGACACCACTTTCATCATCAGCATTCATGGTGTCATTGCTGGGATATGGTATGCTTTTAAGTGGTGTCATCTGCCATAATTAGGCATAAATGTCTATCAGCAATCACGAGCTTTGATTCATTCCAGTGACTCACTAAAACATGGAAGTGGTGAATGCCATAAGAAAATACTGATAGCCTGCTGAAATCAATTTTATGGGCTCCCACATAGCCGTCTTGTCTTTTCAATGTTGACGCAGCATTGTGAAAACAATTTCTGAAGAATGAAAATAAAATGTCGTGGGTTCTGATCTGTAATGGCCGACGACAGTGGTGATGGGACTCGATGCGCTGACCACACGTCAAAGGCCTGTTGTGCCACGAATTTTAACTTTTGTTTAATTTAATCTTCCTTAACCAGCTTAGATTTAACTGAACAGACACCACAAATGCTGATAAGGGCACTAAAAACATATGGCATTATATGTAAAGGCGAAATTAGAACATGATTAAACGTACTGTGAAGAAGATGTTGTTGTTGGAGGCTTACTGAAAAAAAACAAAAAAAAACATGAAATTTTTACAGCTTGCACCCTATCCTGAACACCGACCTTGTATCCTGTACTGCCTACTGGTTTTTTACCATTATCCGGCTTGTGTATATATAAATTAGACGTTTCAATCAAGAAGACTTAGGTGGGCAGGCCATGTGGCACGAATGGGAGAGGAAAGAAGAGTTTACAGGATTCTTGTTTGGAAACCTGATGGTAAGAGACCTGTAGGAAGGCCAAGACGAAGATGGTGGGATAATGTTGAGATTGACCTGAAGGAAGTCTGTAAGGATGGAAAAGATTGAATTGATCTTGCCCAGATAGGGACAGATGGAAGGCTTGTGTTGCTGCAGCTAAAATCCTTCGGGTTTAAGAAGGTTAGAGATTTAGCTATATGTATTTCATTGATTCATAGCAGATTCGGCTGAATAAATAGAGAAAATGCTTTACCAACTAAGGTAGAAAGGAAAAGAAAAACCTTTTCTAACAATCAATATTTTTCACAGAATACATATATAAGAGGCAAGAGAATGCCGAACCATATTACATTTTGCTGAACCAACTCGGAAAATTGTGATGCTTCAGTTCAACATATTAAGCAGTTCGAGGTTTCTGACTCACATGCAGTAGGAATTATTCACTTCACGATAACTTCCTTCTGAAAAAATCTGTCCTGGCAACGCTGCAACAGTGACTAAGAACTCGACGACAAAGACAACAGCTGGACACTTTGAGTGCAAACCCAACATATCCTTATCCTTGCACTCGCTTGCGTAAGGTCTTCTACCATACTCGCGGTCAAAATGCGTCACAGTTCAAATATCAACACCCAAGACCAAAATAAAAAAGGTAGTAATTATATTTGACACTTTCGTTTTCGAATTGCAGACGAGAAGGGGAGGCATTCGTTTGCTCAGGGTTCAACAATCTACTGGTATGTGTACTCCAGCAGCCAACACCCATGCTTGCGAAATATAAGCTTCTTACCCCGAGACTTTTAAAGTGCCTCTTCATATTGAGATGAGAATGAATGAACTGGCTGGCAATCGAATGGATTTGCTACACTGACTGAACACCAGACTCACGATTTCGCCATGTTGGTCCCAGATTCGAGTCCTGGTCTTGGGCATTTCTTTCTATATGTGTTCCTTATCAATTGCATGTATCATTATTCATCTTCATAGTCGCGAATAGCTAAAAGTGACAGGAAAGATACTCAGAATAAGATAAATGCAAACATGTTTGCATGGTTTAGGACAAACAAGTATCCGTAAAAATTTGTACTCCTGGGAATACTATGCTTCGTTGGGTTATAAGGATAAATTTAGGCCATAAATTTGGTTTTGTGAAAAGTTTAGGGGTTGTGTGATGAAATTTGGAGTGTGTATGTTGACAAATCATTGTCTACAACTCTTTCAGGACTCTTAAGATTATATTCCATCCTAGCCAGACATGTAGAATTATATTTCTGGGGTGGAGCTTCTCGCAGGATTTACCAATTACATCATGTAATACATGAAAAAACAAAACGATAGCTAAAAGAAATAGCAATATAACAGTATGCTTTCCTGCATGTATCTTATTTCTACTTAAGACTACTGAATTTTTTTTTTTTTTAATTGGCTGCTCCTCTGTGAGTGGCTGTTCATAAATTTCACTTCATCATCATTCATCCTCATCGTTGCGATTAATTTAAATGTAAAATAAATAATAAAGGTACATAAGAGTGAGGCTGAAATTAAAGTACATGCCAATACAAACTGATTGTTCCCAATCTAGTCCTCATTTTCATGCAAATACATAAGCTAAACTTCTACAGTATGAACCAAACTACATACTAGCATTTTGCTTCTTTTATACACTTAACAAATCTTTCAAAGGGGGCCAGACCCCAAAGAACCCTCCATATACGTTCATGGTACTATTTCGCTTGTAGGTACTTGTCAAGGGTACTCGACAATCAAGTGCAAGAATGTTCACTAAAAGCATGGACACATATTTTTTTCCAGCAACTTTGTGAGGGGAAAGTAGATGATTTTTAGCTGTCTGTCTACACCAAGATTCACCGTATATCTATGTAAAATATACATACATGTGTAGTGAGGTTAGTGGGGGATTTGAGCATTGGGATTTTTGAAGTGCACTATGGTAAACATTCTAATTTAGGGACGTTCTCCCTCTAAACGCCATTTTCCAAGATGGTGGACATGGTTCATGGCCATCTTGATGTCGAAATTTGTCTTTGAATTTGATGAATTCAAATGTGATATTGTGTCAGGGATGACAGATTTTGCTGTAGACGCGACATATTGTCCGAAGGCTTTGGTCGATGAATTAAATATGTTATTGGCTTTTCGTAGAAATAACATGTTTAAATATAAATGAAGACCCTGATTATAGATTTGGATTTAATTTGCACGCTTATCATCAACACATTACCATTTCAATCCCTTGCCAATGTCTTGCGTCAGTCATCAGGTTATGGCAACACTTTCAAACGACATTGGGGGAGATTTCACTTGGTTTTGCATAAAATGAAAACCGTCTTCCGCAATTTGGCTGCTGAGGACTGCTTTTACGATGTGCAGGGATGGGATAAGCTTCGTGGTTTCATGTCAAGGAGTTTCATATATGGCGGTATTAGCATGTAGCTTTTGATATCCCAGTTATGATATACGTGTCTCATAAATATTCCCGAGATGGTCATAAAAAAAGTCTCAGCACTTGAGAGATATTACAAAATCGTGAATGCAGGTGATGCATATGTACTGAGCTAAAAAGAAAAGGTGCACTATTTAATTTTTCTACAACATAAAAGTCATTTTACATCGACGTATTGCGTGTTGCCAATGTTCCTAAGAATGACTACTTCATAGTTCTATTCCATTATCGTTTCGTATGGTCTTACGCGGATAAAATGTTTTTTTATGCTTTTTCTGAAGTGATGAATGACACGTTCGGAACTTTTAATAGAACATGCAACCGTACAAGATACACACGCAATCTTTTGTTGGTTCAAGTCCCCGATACTATATATAAAGTGTTACGGAGCATGTTGATTTAATAAAATGGCCGTCACACATGCGGATTTGCCCTTCGTGATGGAAAAGTTTGGTACAAAATCCTCAACACTTTTTTATAGTAATGCACATTGCACCCGAGCGCTTTGGTATGCTCTTTTGAGCATTCCGGTTGCATGGCGAGGCGCAGTTTGCCTTTTATCTTTTTTTATTGCATCACACCGATGGTGATACTGTATCGCACTCGTGGATGGGTTAAACGAAGCGTGGAATGCTTGGTGCTGATACTTAACGTTTCTGTCCGGAATGACTTGAGTTTCTTCACGTGTAATTTCTACTGAAAGCTATCAATAAGATGGTACTGCTGAATGATGAACTAAATGCAGCAACGATGCAGGACGTACCCATTCACGTTTCACTCTACGTAACTCTTCATTGTTGATCCATGGTAAAGTCTGTGATGGCGCTAAGAACTAAATGCAGATTTTACCCTACGTAACTCTTCACTGTTGATCCATGGTAAAGTCTATGATCACACTAACGAAATGCAGGTTTCATTCTACGTAACTCTTCACTGTTGATCCATGGTAAAGTCTGTGATGACGCTGAAAGATGCAGGCACCAGACACCCCTGCAAAACAATTTTGCTAATTTCTTCTGGAAAAACTTCCTAAAAGTTGAGTGCTTTTAAATAGACCACACTAGAGCCTCCCTTCCGAGTTCAATTCTACCTAACCCCTTACAGATATTCCAATTCGCTATTCAAGCTATCTGATATGACATCTATCAGGAAATTTTGGAACTACTCTTTCTGGAGATGTTTGCTTCCGCATGTGGACACAAATGTGAAAACGCAGGCGAAGTACATTGACTATTGAGCGAGTATTTTTGCCTCTAGAGCTTGAAACCAACGACAGCCACCCAAACAAAGCCGCCTCTATCACATTTTGATATCATTCATGTGTTGTCCTCGTAGGATGATCGAAAAAATTCACATCAAAATATGGCTACGCTTCTCAATAAACGTTTAGATTTCAATCCACTAAGGTGATCTGTTTAGATTGCAATGTTTCAAGTACAGCAAATGTAAAAACTCCACAGAATGCATCCTTGTCAAGTCGAGAATTGTTTCTAAAACAGTTTCACAGAATATAGTTCACAGGCTTACAATATGGTATCCGTCACCAGTAGCGGAAAACTTTTCTCACCAGTTACCTATTACATAAATTAGATCGGCAACGATATGTTTTATGTTTCATTGCTATGTTTACGTAAATGTGTTTAATACGTATGCCATCTCGAATATTTGCAGCTACAACATGAGGTACGAAGAGAAACATTATCTTACAGTGCAAACGCATGTGCACTTATTGTGACTGAATTTTCTATACTTCTGCTCACACTCGTAAGTAAACTGTGCACCAATTACGCTTGTAACTTCTTTAAACCTTCCTGAGTCATATTGGATTCACGACACATGAACACATTCCGAAAATTTAAAGTTTCCTCTGTTTTGAACAAAACCCTTTACGACGCATCATTTTGTACAGAAGAATGTAAATAAACAAACACTGTACACCAGTTCCAGCGCCCCTACTGGCCACTCACGACACCAGCGCCATAGTGTTATCTATAATTTGAATAGCGAATAGAGCTGATAGTACTTCGAGATAGGTCATTGTTGACATCCACGCCAGAACATTCTCCCTCTTTGTTGGAGTTCGGACCACCCGTAAGTATTGTGGAAATTACAAGTGTCGGTAGAAATAGGATCGGCAATTTTCGGCAGGCTACGTCCATTTTCAGCTCACCACCTCGGAAGATTGTGTGCAAAGGGTTGACGGATATTTCTTTCACCCTCGAGCCCTTCCTCTCTTAAGGGGCGAATTCAAAAGGGATCATATCCTGATCCACGAATCGTTGGAGGGTGCTGAGAAGAAAGTTAGCCAAGCAAGAAAACTCACACACGCACAAAAAAAAAGAGCACAGCTTCTGAAGGCACGGCAGACAAAACTTGAAGCAGTGTTTCCAACCAAAGACGACTCCATCACTTGACGGATTCGCGCCAAAATATATATTTAGAATCAGCCCAAGGGGGAATTCTCGCTGCTGTTGGACTAAATATTAACTGATTATAGATTGTTGGGTATTGTAGGGTCTTGAGAAGTCTATGAACAGATGCTACGATATGTATGAGTAAGGTGGTAACTGTGCACGATTGTTAGGTTGGTAATTCTGATTGCAGGTATGTTACCTACTCAAAATGATAATCCTCAACCCCTTTACTCCTATACACTGAGCCAGACCCGTTCTAGTGGAAGATATGACGGCATAATAGAAAAAATAGAAACCTTTGATACAAGGAATCAGACATATTATGTTGAAGGCACAAAAAAATGAACATCTAGATTATCTTGCCAGGGAACTATATGGTACAGAGGAAGCCTTGTGCGGAGAGGTAGGCAAAAGTTAATATTAAAATCGCTTCATTCTTCTGTATGCCCCTTCTGGTAGCGAGAGCACAAAGGAAGAATAACTTGAATCGTATTTTGCGCCGCAGTCAATAAGGGGTAATGTGTATACCCGAATACTGATATAAATATTGGCGCGGCGCCTTGCTGACTTGTTGCGTAACACTATGGTCATAAATAAGGCCTTCGTGATTGGGCTGTTGGCATATTGATTTCGCATTCACTCATTGGTAGAGTTATGGTTCTTTCTTGAGCGAGATAGGAGACGGATTCGTGACGCATTTCGTTTCTATGTTGCCCTTGCTATTGCTGAAGTTATGAAACTTTGTGCATTACCTTATGGTCTATAAACACTTGTTCTGGATATATTTTTTACTGCTTTGAGCCCTTCTCAGCCTTCCATAGATATAAATCCACTAATATGTCCGTAGCTTTAACCTTGAAACAGTGGCGCTAGTGTCGGTGATAGCTCAAATGCTTTAAGGTAGGCAAAGTCCTGCTAGAACACGTTGGGGGGTTTCCCTTGTGCTACCAAATCTGCAAATGGAGGTCTGGTAGCGTTTATGAGAAAGATAAAGATTTGTCTGGGTCAGAGGCTAAATACGGGTATACTACACCACCATTTGTCGCGATTAAGACCATACGTAACTGTGTTGACAGGACCATTTGATAGTGACAGCACCAGCGTAAACATCAGGGTTGGTTGAAAGAGGATTCATTTGATTTTCATATGTTGTGGGGATGCAGGTCTCATAGTCCGTGCTCGAGCCGGACCCTGGGGCTGAGAGGTTGGCTTCGCGCTGCGACGCCAAGGGTCCCGGGTTCGAATCCCGCTCGGCCATGGTTGTTTGTGAGTGTGCATTCATCAATTTCATCCCCATCTTTGCAAATTAGCCAAGAGGCACAAAACGCGAAGTAAAATAAAGTAAATAAATCAATCAATCGTAGTCGGTGCTACAAGTGAGGGGTATGCGGGGGGATTGTATCCGCCAGCTAGCAAAATTTTCGCATACCCCCAGCTGTCGCATTGTCACGAGAATCCCCCCCCCCTCAAGTAACCGGAAAGGCCCGACCCCCTCCCCCCATCTCCTCGGCTAACATTTTTCACTTCAAGCGCCGACCTTAGTGGTCAGAATCATTTTTGTGATAGAGATGGCCTATACCGTGACTCTGTGAGGGCCTTGCGCAGTTGTGGAACCGAGATGTTAGTCCACACATACTATACCCTTGTTCTTGGAGATTATATTATTATCATCTCAGAATCGCTGAAAATTTGGTATTTTTATTCTGAATTCCGTTCGGACTAGACTTTCCAGAAAGTAGTAAAGTAGCTTCGGCCTGGTCCACACGCTTTATATTGTGGAAGAGCGCTCTTGTAGGCACGTGTGATCTGCAGAGCGAGGCAGGAGACCTAATCGGTCGAGTTTGTGCGGTGTGCGGGAAGCTCGCTGGCCTATACTAAGTGCAAATAAACAATATGAAGCCAGTCGTAAACCATCTCAACCTAAAACAATACTAATAATATCAGGATAAATAATTTATAACAAATTGCTCAAACTCGATGTAAATATTAAATAATTCTACAAAGGAAGTCATGGTTTTAGTACGATTTTTTTAAAAATGAAACTTTCCCCATCTATGATATGTACGTTAAGTAAAAAGATAGGGGGCAATCTTGTTTTAAGAATAGAACGTCCTGTATAGGAAATTCAGACTTTACCAACAGCAATTCTCCCATGACTGTACAAGTCGGCAATAAAATTTGCATTTGTTTCTGCATAAATTGGGGCCCCCGTGTAGCCAAGTGGTTAGTGCTCTCGCCTCTGATGCCGGCGGTCCCGGGTTCGATTCCCGAAGGGTGCCCCCCACCAAAAATAAATCCGCCGTCGATCCAGCGTCGTGAGGACAATTGGGAAGCTGTTGAAAAGATGAAGAAGCGGCTCAGGTCTTGAAAGCCAGAAAACAGCGGCGATGGGATCCGATGCGCTGACCACGCGTCACCCAATCAAAAGCCGCTCTGGCAGGCTCTGGCTCTTTGAGGGCTGTTTCGCCATTTTGTGTACAGAAAGGCTAATCGGGACTGGGCCTACAGTTTAATATGGGATCCATAAAGCATGAGATGCACTAAATCAGTTCTGGCCGTTTGCTTACTTTTGTGATGAGCATCAAGACCTATCGGGTTGATAGGTGTCTGGGCTTTAGCGCTGACATCTTCCCAAGAATAATGGAAGCAGACGCACTTCTTAGGAAACCATCAAGGAATACAATTCACTGTCCGTATAGATATAAAGTGCCTTAGTTTCCTGTAAACAAAAAGTGAATTATACATTCCGTCTTTAGTTTCCCTGCAATTAATATAAATCATACAAATTAACCTTCCCTGTATCAAATTACAAATGCATTAATTTCATTGCCAGTCTCCTGCGTGATTTACTGCTTATGTCGTGGAGATATAAAATTGAATTAGCATTTTTGCATATTCAAGAGTTCGGAGTATTTTACGCAACAAGGAGTATGTAAAAAGTGTTTATAAAAGTGTAATAATACCTCCTGCGGGGAAATTGAGTTTAAAAAGTATATCCATTTTTAACACTTGTTACTTAATAGTCGTAGGACACGAAATGTCTCGTTTTTATTCTTCATGGCTGTTGATGGCAAGCACTTCACTGCAGGTATAGCATTGACATTGGAGTTCGTTTATTCAATACAGTGATATCTAACTTCATGCTTCCACTTCTTGTGTACGATCGGTTTGTTTTCTTGTGTATTGTAAAAAAGATTTTCTCTACTGCGATGGGTTTCAGGATATAAATGGTGTTGAAGAAAACCTTACGTTTTGGAAGTCAGTTGTTCTCTGTGCTTCCATTGCCATACAAAAATTAATATCATGAAGATACCGCATAGAATGGTGGTACTTTGTACTGTTACCTTTAGGCTAATCGCGACGATGATGATCAATGATGATTACCAGCAAACCAGGACTCTTTGGAAGTCCGAAAAATGTCGACAATCTGGAAGCCGTCACAAATGGTGTTGCACAGTATCTTGATAATTGCTGTTGGGCAAGCTCCCGATATTTTGAAATAAGAAATCCTACACTTCGCCTTTCAGCCTCCCCGAAAGCGTAGTGGTAGCGTCGTTGCCTTGTAATCAAGGGGTCCCGGGTTTGATACCCGGTGGTTCGGATGCCACTTTGATCTGTAGGTCCAGTCCCGATTAGCCTTACTGTGCATAAAGTGGACTCAAAACATCAACTCAATCAGAGCTTCGTCTTTTACAGCATAATTCTTACTTTGTGTGGATTTTTGAATTGTCCATGACTATTATAGTCCTTCTGTTTGTTCACAGAGGATGAAATTATTTATTCCTACTCTTGCACACAGTGTACATATGAGGGACAGACAACTGAAAACCTTAATTTTAGTTTTTTATCTAGTAGGTTTTTGCATGGAGAGTTGCACAAGTTTGGTGCATTTTAGCACAGACTCATTGCTGATCCACATATATTTTCAAGTATTGAATTATTGCCTGTATTTCTCAGGAAGAATGGTCTTTGGGATGCATGCGCAGTCACTTATGGCCCATTGCGATGATCTTTCCTCCCATCAGCCTGCGAACTGAAGCAATTGTTGTACTTCTCCCTCCATTCGTAAACATGCTGGCGTGGTAATCATGGATAGAGATAATGAATTTTCATTTCCCAGAGAATTTTTAAAAGTTTTTAGGCTTCCAGAGGGCAAGAAATCACTGTTCTTCACTGGTGCAAGTGTGTGAAGAAGGCGCTTATCACCACTTATTCACATTCTCGTGATTAGCGAATTGAGGCAGAAAAGCGACGTAAAGTAAGCAAGCGTGTTGAGGGGTCGACTCACGATTTCACGACCTAAAGTTCCAGATTCGAGTCCCGACACTCGTCGATCGGTGTGAGTGTACCTTTCGTCATTTTGGTCTAATCGTCACGATTAGTCTAAAGAGCCTGAAAAGTGGTGCCAAAAGAGGTGCATGTAGCTGTTGTTGCCAACCACACTTTAGCAAAGAATTCCAAATGCCTTTTGGATCGTTGCGCTGTGGAGGAAAAGATGAGGACATCAATAAATGATTGAAACAGAGAAAACGAGCTAATCCAAAGTATGGCCTCTTCACTGGATGATTGGTATTTCATTACTGTCCTTGGTAAAGAGGAAAATCTTCAAAAGGCACAAGAACAAGTCTTGGTGAACAGTTTCTAAAATGAATTTATACATAGCGTCATTGTTTCTGCGTAGAAGCTTTGCTAGAAAACATTATTCTATGTACTTGTTGAGGGCCACAAAAAATATGTTCTAAAATGAAAAAACTCAGTTCTGGCACAAACAATTCCTTATCGTCTCCTGCATCCTCTTTCCTAGCGGCATCTGCCGAGAGAAAACCACATCCGGCTTATGTTAATGACAATTATGTTCCTAACAGAATGCCTCATGTTACAGTTGCTCCAGAAGAGTGCCATCAGCATTACATCATCCATATAAGGCCCGTGCAAATCCTCAATTCTGACTTCTTTCAAGTGACCCAAAAAATATTGAGCCGTCGCTTGCAAGAGGTAGGTACAAAAAGATACTAAAAGACAGAATCCTGCCTACGGCTGCAGCTGTTTATTGCAACTAGAGCTGACCATTCCGTGAGATGTAAATCACACGGAAGCCAGAGTGTCGCGAGGATGGAATTCGAAGCCCTAGGATGGACAGTTCTCGCTTGTAGGCCGCAGAAATAGAACCGCACGAGACGGTATGTGGAGGCTTCGTTTGCATTCATTCATTACGTGTCTAGATTTAACGGTAAAAATCTTTCGGTGCAGTTAATGTACTTCAAGTCCGACGCTGAAGAATTTGTTTCCGTATTAGACTGCATGCCACTGAAACATGTAAATCTTCGTGGCACCATCATTGCTGAAAGAGTGCGAATATATTGCTGAAATTAAACTTAGTTGGAGCCAGTCTGATCCGATCATTCTTGTTAGTACGTGTTCAGCATGTGGTGTAATAATTCATTCTGTCTTCAGTATGTTTATTGGTGTCAAAGACGCCTGTTCAGTGAGGATGCGCAAAGTGTATGAATGCTTAAACTGGATTTCAGACATTCCTTGGCTACCATTCTTGAGAAAAGGGAACATCAAATGCAGGGAGGGATCAAAGTATAGGGATGATTACTAATACAGCACCAGAGGTGTAAGAAATGACCTTTCTCAAGACACCCAAACGCCAGCCTCCTGTCCAAATAGTATACTCTGGACTGAATTTAGCAGACTAGTGATGATCTGGCCTCTGGACTCACAGCCAGTAAAATCTTCTGTCGGGCTCGTGTTGCGTCATCCATATACGTTTGTGATTGTCCCTTTACCCATCCCATTTCATCCTCACCGTTGCGATTCGACAAAAGTGGTGGAAGAACGAAGTAAAATACAGCACCGATGAAAATGGAATGCAGTACAATGGATTGTTTAAGCTCCTTAAACTGCACAACTTTTTATTCTACCCTGAAAAAAATATATATGTAGTGTAGAAATGCTATGTAAAATAGTGGAAAAAAATCCTAAATACCCTTTTTTTTTTTGCCCGTCAAGGGGTTTGGGTCTCAGTGGGGAACACTGTACACTTTGATCAGAATGAATATTTTTAACACAATATATCAATGAACTCTATATTTTCAAAAATAAACAGTACGCAATGAGAATAATGAAAGCAATACCATGAAATGTTACACAAGATGCACAATGGGATTCTTGAAATAAAACAAAGTGCGATGTTCTCAGGTTCAACAAAGCTATTTCACCAATTTTATTCAACTACATCACATAAAATACTGTGAAAAATCAGTTTGTAATAGTTAAAATGTTAAAGAAATCTGCGATATTTTTTATTCAACATTCATTTTCCAATAACATAATATTTTTTTATTAGAAATTCTGCTGTTATGAGAAAATAGTTGTTACCCAGAAACAGAGCTATTATTAGTTTATTTTCAAACAGTAGTGACCTCTAGTGAGAATTTTGTAAATGGACACAATTGCAAGTTTTGTGTTGATATGAAATCCCATTAATTGGAATTCAAATATGCAGTTCTAAGGAATGTAAAGTTACAAAATATGGTATGTCCTTTCTGAGACCCACTGTACAGTGTAGGGTTAAGAACTTCTACTCTGATATTTTGGGAAATTTTGATGCAGCCAACTTCTGTAGTTAGACTCCACAAGAGCTTTCGAAAATATTTCTAGGGTTTTACTAGTTCACGCGTCTAAGCAATCGAGTCAAGACTATAAGTTGGATCGAGAAATCCTTTTGTTGACGAAGTTATGACGTGGCAAGATGAATAATTGTTGGAGGCCACAATCTTCCTACTGGCCTGCAAAGAATTAATTGTATAAGTAGAACGACGAAACTGCAATTGCTAGTATTAATATCATGATTAACTTCTAACTTCAACAAAAATAGGGTTAACATCTTCAATACTTCTTGAACCCATAAGTTGGTTGTCCCAAACAGTTTGAGCCGGACCCTGTGGCCGAGTGGTTAGCACATCGCGTTGCGACGCCAAGGGTCCCGGGTTCGAATCCCGCTCGGACTTTGTTGTTTGTGAATGTCCATTCATCATTTCACCACTCATCCCCATCTTCGCAAATTAGCCAAGAGGCAAAAAACTCGAAGTAAAATAAACTAAATCAATCAATACAGTTTGAGTTATTGATACGCTGACATCAAATCTAGACCCACAATCTAATGGATCACTTTGTACGAAATGTTGGCAGTAACGTGGAAATCATTTTCCTCAACCCTTACCTGTCAATTCCGTCCTAAGAGTAAAGACATTTATCGTGTTTAACCAGACTAATATGCTTTAACGACAACCAAAAGAGACCACAGTCTTGAGCTATGATTTACCACGTATCGAGGAGGTGTTGGGTAATATAAGACGCATTTCTAAATAGGTGGAACTTCTAATACCCGCGCGTAAGGTTTTATGGGAGTAGGCCGAACTCTGAGCACGAATAAATTAATCCTTGTTTCGCCATGTAACGGGACTCTGCCACGAAGTAATGCCGCTTGCTGTTTCCGACTCCTGACACTAATGAAATCGTTTCGAAGGCGTGTGGATTGATTACGACCTGTTAAGAGAAAACTGGCTGGCTCCTGCAATCTATCCAATTTTACGATGCAGTTACGACCTGCGGAGAAACGCCGCAAGTTCAACAACCATCAATGGCGGAGGTGGTTGTGGAGAGCCGCTAAGGTGGAGGATTTTAAAAATGCAATTACCCTGATTTAATATCGGGTTTCCACCTTCGTTCTCTCTCTCTGAGCACCGTACTGCTGAGGGCCTTCTCTGATGCGTGGTCATATGGTGTACGGCCTGTGGCGCATCGTCAGAATTGCGTTCTTCCCGAATGGTGCTTGCAGTCACAATGTACTCTATAAGAAAAAGCTATTGAATTGCCACAAAAAGTGGTGTAACGCAACACCTAATCGAGTGTAAAGGCCTCTACACCTGGTGCAAGCGTGGGAGTAAAACTAAATATCACGGACGAGATGATTTAGTCATCATTATTTCTAACTGAATATGGTTAATAAGCGAATTGTATAATTGTCTAATTACTCCTGGTGCACCCAGGATAATTTGCTTCATAGTCCACCCAGTAGCCGATTTGTCAGGGAATATACTGTACTACTATATTATCGAAATATCTGAAGTTTTACTCTCAAATCACCTTTGATTACAAAATCATTGCATAAAGTTACATTATTTAGACATGTTCAGTGAACGTTACAAATTTTAAAAGTTGATACATTATACATTTATTTCATTTAGCTTATTTTATGGAAATTTAATTTTCAATATGTGCCATAAGTGAATCACATTCAGGTTAGTTACTTCATTACAGTTGAGCGTTGATTCGTGGAACACATGGACATTTCCACATTAGAAATACGTAATATATCAACATCGTAGAACTTTTCAATGTTATGCATGTTACAGAGTCGTACATACTTGTGCATTTTATCTAGTTACAATTGAATTCTTTGCGTGTTAGTCTGTGAATGGAAGAAGCTAATCGCAGTAATAGTGACCCACCACAAGAGAAACTTTTAGACACTGGAAAATATCTCTGTACTTATCTCACCGTTACCTCTGCAAACACCACCTACCAGTAAATATCTTTATGCTGCTTTCCCTGGGTTATGGGATAACCTTTCGCGGCCTAACCTAACGTGCATTGAAAATTCCAGGCAGAACTACCCATTAATGAATACACTTTGCTTTACCGCGGTGAGCACTTTGTCATCAAGTCCTTGCCGACACACCCTTGAGGCATCAAGCGCCAAAAAGATTTTCCTGGGTACCAAATGAGACGGTGCGTTGTTAATGCGAAAGAAACCCTAGTTGGTACAGCACCGTATGCGTCATATCTTGCAAGCAATTTCGCTTTATTGTACTGCCGACCCAGAACTTCGTAGCGGCCAGCAGCTTGCTTCCAGGAGATGCTGTGTTGATACACGCGGGAGTCTGCAAAAACCAGTCACGTTCGGTGATGTGGGTGCTGCGTGGCCCGCGGTAGAACACGATTGAATTGCCTTTACTCCGTTCCTCGCGCTGGTGGACGTATTGAAAGTAAACGGACAATGCCGTAAGAGATAAAGAGGCAATTAGACCGGACAATTAGCGTGCGCATTGCGCGATGTGTACAGACCTCTTGACTGCATTTGTTCTTCCTCTGTCGACCGGTTTTGTGCCGAAACCGGCATCGATTTCTTTGGGAATGAATGAACTGCGCCCCCCCCCCCTATTCTTTTGTTGTTGCAGCTCCATTGGCTTGCTGTTGTGTGAAATCTGGAGTGTGTTAAAGTACATGCTATTTGCACCTTTTATTTCGGCATGCACTCTCGTTGAACAGAATGGTTGCCTTTACACACAGAAAACTAAATGCATCATATCGATTGATGCACTAAAGTGTGTTTTATGGCACAAAAGAACTTGGGAAAAACAACAGTGTTAAAGCAACCCCCCTTCAAATGGCCCTGATTGCTTGAACATCGACAATAATGAAATATTTTATTGTGTATTCCGTACCCACTAGCACACAGTCCCCTCCGAAAAGTAAATCCAGTGTATGCTAATGTCTTCCTGGTCACTCCAAATCCTAACCATACAAAATAAGAGACGTTAAACAAATCTATTATTACTATTATCTCAATAGGGTTACAATGAAGCCATACAACATTTCATTTAGAACAATATGACAAATAATGGTTTTATGCCCTCTCAAGCGAGTTCAAGGTTCGATTCGAGTTTGAGGTAATTTCAGTGGTTGATTACAACACTACAGAGTGAACCATCAAAGCTACTGGCAGTGGCGGCGATTAGGGGGGCGAGGGGGGCAGTTGCCCCCACTTTCGCCACTTTTGCCCCCGTACTATGCCAGACCTTATCTACAAAGGGAAATATTTGCCCCCACTAGATTTTGTACATTGCCCCCCTCAGTTTTGGAACCCAATCGCCGCCACTGGCTATACTGGTTATGAAATCTCATAGACCATGTACAAAGTATGCACATATACTGAAAGCAAAGGTTGGTAACTTTGTGGATCTAGACGAGATGTTGAATGAAACGAATGACCCTGCGAAGAGGTGTTCGTTCATTGTGTGTGGCAGTAGATTTGCTTTACAGCTTCGAAAGTGTCTGACACGAAGATGCTAAAATTTGTATGTTACAACTGTGCGAACAGTCAACCAATAATACTTCTCTTTAGCTCCGGAAAGCATAAATGCAACAAAGGAGCTCTTTGATGCAGGGCCAAGCAAGCCAACAATGAATCCCTTCTTAAGGTTCCTCTAGAAGTTCTTGGACCTCTCTCAGAGACGACTTGCATTTAGGGAACTTCTCAGGTTTCCAAATCCTATGGTCTTTTTCTACAATGAGATGTGCTTAGAATTCATCCAAAGGCTGTCAGTTACAGCCAGTATGATCTTAAATTGGGCCATTGTGAAAATTTCTAGGCGTGTGTTGAGAAAATTTGGGAGTGTGTTGATAAATCACTCGGTATAAACTCCATGCCTATACCTTTTAAGGGTTGTAGGGGTCTCAAGACACCCAAATGTCAACCTCACTTCCACCTAGTACCCCTGGACTGCATTTTGCAGGCTAGCGAGGCTCTGGTGTCTGAACCTATGGCCAGTATAATCCTCCTTGGCAGTGGCGATTGTGTGCGTCGTCGCGATTAGCCAAAAGTGGAAGAAAAGCGAAGTAAAATAAACCAATTCAATAAATCATTCCTTTCTCTATTCTACATATTTATTTAACAATATATTTATACACACACACACACATATACATACACACCAGGAGCATATATTCAGGGCTAGCTAGGCTATCTGCGAAGCCTGACGTCCAGAGAATAAAATACAGGAGAAGAATCGATCAGAAATTGTAAATAAAAATTATTCATATCGGTGAGATGATGATGGTGATTCTGGAGTTGGCAACCTGATTTCCTATGAGTTGGCAACCTGATTTCCTATGAGTTGGCAACCTGATTTTCTATGAGTTGGAAACCTGATTTCCTATGAGTTGGCAACCTGATTTTCTATGAGTTGGAAACCTGATTTCCTATGAGTTGGTAAATTTATTTTTATCCATAGCCTAGGACCACGTGACATAGTGAGATAGCCCAGATCTTGGCTCAGTATACACCACTGATACACACACATATTATATATATATATATATATATATATATAATATAAACCTCCCCGATGGCGCAGTAGTAGCGTCGTTGCCTTGTAATCAAGGGGGCCTGGGTTCGATATCCGGTGGAGGCACATAGTGGTTCGGGTCCCACTTTAAACTGTAGGTCCAGTCCCGATTAGCCTTACTGTGCATAAAGTGAAATTAAAACACCAAATCAATAAATAAACAAATAAATAACAATATATATATATATATATATATCACTCATCCATGTTATTGTCGATAATTTGCCTATTTTACTTTCTTTTGAGCCACTTTTGGCTAATCGCGACGATGAGAATTGATGAAAGGTCAATCACAAACACATATGGACACACAACACAAGACCCACAGGGGATTATATTAACCCTGAATCCAGACGCCAGAGACTCGTTAGTATGCAAAATGCAGTTCAGGGAAGTAAGGTTGACACTTGGACATCTTCTGAAAAGGCCAGTCCTTGCATCCCTTGAAGATTACTAACAGAAAAATAACAAAGTTGATTTACAAATTATTGCGTAACATCCGTCTAAAATATGTTTTGATTCTCATAAATGTCAGTTTGTTTTCATAGATCATTGTATTTGACTACGTAGTCTGTGGAGCTGAGAAGGCTGGGCTTCCGGTAGGCGTAATGAGTGCTATGTCAAATGGTACTCGCAACTGAACTTTCTGAAGTAGGTGCTCATGTATGCTGATCTGTAAATTTCTCTCCCTCGTCGGAAGTTTGGATGTTGAATATTTCCATAAGGTTGGCTTTTAATTTTAGGGGAAGTAAAATATTTGATAACTGATGTTAGGACAGTGAGACTAATTTTAGTAAAACGACATGACAAGGTCAGTGAGAGTAATTCTTGTAAAACGACATTACAAGGACAGTGAGGCTAATTTTTGTAAAACGACATGACAAGGACAGTGAGACTAATTTTTGTAAAACGACATGACAAGGACAGTGAGACTAATTTTTGTAAAACGACATGACAAGGACAGTGAGAGTAATTTTTGTAAAACGACATGACAAGGACAGTGAGAGTAATTTTTGTAAAACGACATGACAAGGACAGTGAGAGTAATTTTTGTAAAACGACATTACAAGGACAGTGAGAGTAATTTTTGTAAAACGACATGACAAGGACAGTGAAACTAATTTTTGTAAAACGACATGACAAGGACAGTGAGACTAATTTTTGTTAAACGACGTGACGAGGACAGTGAGACTAATTTTTGTAAAACATGACAAACGCATCATAAAGATGGAACCCTTAGTGACTGTAGCAATGTTTTGTTAAACATAACGCCCAGATCTTTTTTGGGCGGCAACTTCTCGAATACAATTACTTCCTATGAAATATTTTGTGTCTGTGCGCTTTTCTTTAGAGGAATAGTGAACATAGTAGCCATTTTCGAGGGTTTTGCCTCAAGTTTTATAATTTACACCACTTTGCTCCATCTATGTGCTTTCGTAGAAGCGTCTTATCACTGAAAGTTGTAATTTTACTCTTTTTGTTGCAAAGGTAATTACATTGGTACGGTTCTACAGAATGTCTCACTGGAGGAATTCTCAGTCTACTGTTGCTTCCTCTAGGTCTGTGGCCTTCAAAAGGCTTGCGACAGGATGTTTACACTTTCTCCCGGGAGTCTATGCAGCAAGCAATTGAAAGCAAGTCTCTGCGCAAGTAGAGACTCGAGAAGGGTCCACCAATGAACGCGTGAGAGGGGAAGTGAGTGCCTGGAGGAGAACGCGGCTGCAGGTACCACTACGCTATCCGTCTACTTGGTTGAACGTCATTTCCTTGCACCAGCCTATCACCGGGATACTGATCTGCACTACACCTAGTGTCAAAAGTGCAGCTAACTACACGGGACTATAGTTTCGGATGGAGGTCTCTGATAGTGATGTGGGTAAAGCTTTGACCTTAAATTAAAAGATTTCCGAGACTGTATATCATGAAAGCCCATTCGCCTTTCTTGTGCTTCAATATTTTGCCGGTAGGATGCTCGTCTTAGCTTATTTTCCTATTTCTTGTACAGTCACAGACATTTCTGGGTTGTAACAATCCCATTAACTTTGACATGTCCTTTCCCCTAGTACCAATATTTATTGTTATTTATTTTGTGATTCTTGTCGTATGTGATATTTAAACCTATCACTGATAATGTCAGGATAGTGACTGACCTTTATGTTCATATCTTGTAAGAGCTGTTGCAATGGAAATTACGATTGTCTTTTGTCTTGGCTTGTAGTTCGGGCTTTGAGTTTTAAAGAGTGGTCAAGTTGAATTGTAAGAAGCTGTTATTTCTTTGAATGAAATTGATTTTATGCATATAAGTATTTCTTTTGCAAAGAAGTAAAATATACTTCTTTTCTCTTAGTGAAAACTTGACTTTTATTCTTATTTGACGAACGAACAGAGGTATTATTAACCAATACCCTGAGAGGCATCACGTGAATGATCATTTTTATTGTGTATTAGTTAAATAATCATGTTCTTTTGACTGAAGGAACGTGTCAACTTGCAATGGAATCATTACAACCCAGAACTGTATAGGTGTTGCCTTGGGTTCGATACGCGATGGCGGTCCTGAGCATGTAGGTTAGTCTATCTGTGCACAAAGTAGACTTAAATCTCAAAAACTGAGTGTGTAGTTTGTTTTAGAATATGACCGTGCTCTTTTCGAAACAAAGCCGATACTGAGCCGGCCACACAGAGCGGGCAGACCTTGCTGAAAGGTAAACGAAGTTAATATACGCGCATGCGCATCGAACAACGGGTAATGGTTATACACAGGATGCAAAACATTAGTGGCGACAACCAGAGGTACTAAGCGTAATGAACCGTATTGGATTGCCGCTACAAAAAAGCTCTTAAAAGCCCAACAAACAGGAGCATCTTTTACATCCCTCACCTTTTTTTTCCCTTTGGAAGCCCATACCACTGCTAGCCTGAAGCAGATACCATTCTCCGCTGGGTCAACAAACCTCGCCTTGGCAATCAGGATTTCTTTGGCGCCCGAGTTAGCGTTGATTCTCGAGCCGGGGCTAATTGTGGTCGGTGGACAGTTGCTCCCCCGCGGGGGGAAAGGCACAAAGGGATGCAGCTTCCGCCTTTTTTTGGGGCTTCCTCCCATTCATTTCTGCCCCCGCGTCGCCTGGCCTCCGAAAATGTAATTCATGCATTGGAAGACGTTTATGCGATCTTCACTCACTTCCTGCGAATGAGTTGCGACGGCCTGTGAGGTGTTACATCGCGGGCCTCTTGAAGACTGGCTTGAAACTATTCACACACGTGTCTCGCATTTCTGCAGCTATGTGTGGTACGGATGGGCAAGAATTGTAGGGGATTGGATCCGGGTGTGAAATTATTAAAGACTGGTGGGGGGAGGAGGTATCAAGGGGTTACGGTTTCGATACCCGGTGGCACATAGTGGCTACTTTAAACTGTAGGTCCAGTCCCAATTAGCCTTTCTGTGCATAAAGTGGACTTAAAACACCAACTCAATCAATCAATCAATGGTGGGGGAGGAAGAGCTTCCTTTAAACACACACACACACTTAAGAGTATTTGAAAATAAAATCCTTAAAAAAAATATTTGGACCTAACAGGGAGGAGGAGACAGGTGAGTGGAGAAGGTTACATAATTTAGAACTGCACAATTTGTATTCCTGTCCAGATATTAATAGAATAATTAAATCAAGAAAACTTAGGTGGGCAGGCCATGTGGCACGAATGGGATAGGAAAGACGAGTCTACAATACTCTTGTTGGGAAACCTGGTGGTAAGAGACCTGTAGGAAGGCCAAGACGAGGATGGGGAGAGAACGTTGAGATAGACCTAAAGGAAATCGGTAGGGATGGAAAAGAGTATATAGATCTTGCTCAGGATAGGGACAGATGGAAGGCCTGTGTTGCTGCAGCCATAAACGTTCGGGTTTACGAAGGCTAGAGAGTTATTTAGTTAGTTCATATAAACCATATTCATTGGTATTTGCATGGTTTAGTACAGTTCAGACAAAAAATGTAATTACAAAATTATAATTGCTAGCCTCCGTGGCGTAGTGGTTAGCACAGCGCGCTACGACGCCGGGGGTTCCTGGTTGAATCCCTGCCTGTGCATGGGTGTTCTTTTTTAGTGTTCCTTCATCAATTTCACCATTACTCATCCTCATGTCCGCGATTAGCCAAGTGGCAGAAAAGCGAAGTAAAATCAATCAATCAATATAATCTGTGGTGCAACAACCCGTGAGGGCTAGAACCTACCAATAGGCTACCGGTATCATTTCCACCTGCCGAGGTGGCAGACCATTCAACCATTTACGGGGTTACATGTGGTCAGCACGACGAATCCCAGTCGTTATTGCAGGTTTCCTTGATCGTGTAACGCTATTCATTCATAACTTCCAAATTTCCACGATGGTGGGTAGTCACCGGTCTCATACACAGACCGAAATCTCAGGAGAAAAATTTGCTGCACTTCCCCCCGGAGACTCGAACCTCACGCTTCCCGTAGCCGGAGACCAAAGCGTGACCGCACCTCCATCAATCAATACAAAATTATAATTATGGAAGTTATCGAATGTGTCACTGAACAGGAGTGTATATCGGCCAAGATTAACTTTCTGATATGTGAACCAACCGCACATAATATTTATTCAGTCAAAAATAATTTAATTATGTTGTTAAATCTTTACTACTGCGTTCTGTAGCTGTTACAAAACAGTTTTATTTGTTACAAAACAGTTATCAGTGTTGCCACAATCTGAAGGCCAAATTTCCCTTTCCCAGAGATAAAATTTCCCTTTCTCGCCCAATTTTTCCCTTCATCTAAAGAAATCGTGTAATAATAATAATAACAATAATAAAAGTTATGATAATAATTAGTAGCAGTAATAGTTGTAGTATTTTTCCCATTGACCTCTGCTTGTGTGTGTCAAAACTTTAAATTTGTTACATCAACCATTTCTTAAGCTCATTATTCATCCTTATCGTTGCTATTCAATAGAAGAGCGACGTAAAATAACACAAACTAGAAATGCAAATAGTCATAATAGGCTTATATTCAAAGGAGAAGAAATAAGAAGTGAACGGAAAAAATGTGAATACGAATCTGAGACCTAACGAAGAAAGGGTCAACGGATGAATAAAGATTATGATTATGCATTAATATTGAGCCCGGTGTCTTCAAATTCCCTAATTTTTAAAACATTTTTATCGAATTTACCTCTTCCCTTTTGGCTTAAAATTCGGTCAAATTTTCCCTTCAAAAAGGGAAATTTCCCTTCATATGGCAACACTGTATTGAACACATTGCGCAGTTGCTTTGACCAGAATACAGACATATGAGTAGAAACGTGCGTCGCAGCTGACTGCGCATGCGCGAAAGTGCCGTGTGGGAGGAGCGTTCTTCGTTACGTCAACCGAAACAGCGCGAATCCTGAACGCGAGGTATTAGCAGGGATGTTACGAAAATAACCTAACTATACTTATGAGCGCTTTCTCACACCGACGTCAGCTTTACTTGCATGAACTTTAGAATCGAAGAACGAATGGGAGATTCCGAAACTACCTCTAAGATCGCCGTCGCGATAAGCGAGAAAACTACCTGGTCTTCTCTGGAAGCTACTGGTTCTCCAGCAAGAAATTATTGTCCTTCTCTAGAATCCCAAAGGCGCGGCGGCCAGAGCCCTTTCACAATGATGACACCCATAATAGTAATCTCACAGTTATGCATACGTCATTCACATGTTTGCTGCCTGATACATATGTATGACGGCGGCTCGCATGCTTTCAGGCGGGGTCGCAGAAAGGCAATCAAATAAAACCGCATGTCGATTCCGTTATTCTATTTTGCGTCGCTTAAGCTTGCAATGAAAATTTTATTTCCTAATTTACAGCAGGCAGCGCCGTTCCTTCCGTTTTAGACTGCTAATTCCTACCGTCATAGCATGTGAAATATTACGGAATGGAATATTTATATTCTTTTAATGAGCAACGACAACTGTAGATGTTCCATTTTCTCGAATATGAGAATAGGAAGAACACCTCAAGCCTCTACAATAGTCATCCACTTACATATTAGAAAGAGAGTTGAAGCTAGTGCAAATATAAATAAGTTGGTGATAGCATAGCCACTTATGAGAAAGAGCCAAGCGGAAATAGTCATTTGTAACGGTTCTAGAAGAAAAGGAAGAAATTAGATGCTTTGAAATGTGCTAGAAAAGGAAATAGATATCTTGAAATGTGCTGGAAAGGGAAATAGGTGTTTTGAAATGTGCTGGAAAGGGAAATAAGTGTTTTGAAATGTGCTAGAAAAGGAAATATATATTTTGAAATGTGCTGGAAAGTGAAATGGGTGTTTTGAAATGTGCTAGAAAAGGAAATAAGTGCTTTGAAATGTGCTAGAAAAGGAAATATATATTTTTAAATGTGCTGGAAAGGGAAATAGGTGTTTTGAAATGTGGTAGAAAAGGAAATAAGTGCTTTGAAATGTGCTAGAAAAGGAAATAAGTGCTTTGAAATGTGCTAGAAAAGGAAATATATATTTTGAAATGTGCTGGAAAGTGAAATAGGTGTTTTGAAATGTGCTAGAAAAGGAAATAGATATCTTGAAATGTGCTGCAAAGAGAAATAGGTGTTTTGAAATGTGCTGGAAAAGGAAATAAGTGTTTTGAAATGTGCTAGAAAAGGAAATATATATTTTGAAATGTGCTGGAAAGGGAAATGGGTGTTTTGAAATGTGCTGGAAAGGGAAATGGGTGTTTTGAAATGTGCTAGAAAAGGAAATATATATATTTTGAAATGTGCTAGAAAAGGAAATATATATATTTTGAAATGTGCTAGAAAAGGAAATAAGTGCTTTGAAATGTGCTGCAAAATAAAACAGGGTGCGAAATCATTTAAGACTGGTGGGGGGGAGAAAGATCTTAATCTACAAACCCCTCTCCCCACAAACATACATATAAATATACATATTTATAATGTTATTTAAAGTAAAAATAAATTACTAAATTAAATTAGTAATTAAAAATAGTATTATTATTATTTACACATTTAGATATTTAGATATTATAAAGTGGAAAACTACGTGCTTTACTAACTGGTTAAAGATGTTAATAAATTTTGAAATAGTTGAAGTGGTTTTATTTAGTTTTTGCTTTATGTTAATATAAATCAATTAGATTTCATAGTTATTATTGTTTTACATTCTTGTTTTACATTTATTGTGCGTATTGATGTAGATCTGAAAATGATCTCTTGAGAGAGAAAGCATTCAATACTCACAACTACACTAATTTGTGTGTTTTTTCGTTATTATTCTTAGTAAAGTGTACTTGAAATTAAAACTAATTGCTTATCTTTTCTTTGTTGGAACAAAAAAAACTCTCCCCCAGGATTTCGCACCCTGCTTTGAAACGTGTTGAAAAAGGAAATAGGTGTTTTGAAATGTACTGGTTGGAAGTGAGTGTAGGTTTTTTATATGTGCCAGGAATGAGGATACCCATTTTTAAAGATGTTCTAGAAATGGCTTTGAAAGAGCGATAAATGGAAGCATCTGCATTTGAGAGTGCAGTGGAATAGCAAAGTAACAACTTAAAATGTGGGAACAAGAATTGTTCCCGGGTTCGATACCCAGTGTAGGCACAGTGGTTCGGATCCCAATTTAAACTGTATGCCCAGTCCCGATTAGCCTTTCTGTGCATAAAGTAGACTTGAAACAACAACCAATCAGCTGAAAGGATTGAAATAGCACTCTGAGTGGTAAAGGCCAATCAGAACGGCGCTACTATAAGCAATTTTAAAAATTCTCGCATTGCAAGAAATGGAAAAGTTGAAACATTCAAGGGGAGGACTCCAGTAATAATGGCAATAGGGATTTGAAGATGCAAAGATTTTCAACGAAATTGTTATTGATAGATTGCATTTACGAAGAGCAAAGAGGAAAGACTACATGAAAAGAATATAGAAAAATAAAAGTTTTCTTGGGAGAAGCGTGTGTATGTTGCCTGTATACCAAAATAAACGTTCAATAACTGAAAGGTTGGTTGCAGACAGGCACGTAAATAGAAATATGTTTCGGGGGGGGCGAACAGTATGTCCCAGGAATAATAATAATAATGTTTAATTTAAAATAATTGCATTAAATCAAATCAATACTAATTACAATACATAAATTAATATTATATTATTATTTACACGAATAGGTAAAAAGACTGTATAAGAATAGAGATATAACAGCGCATATTCATTACGTAGCTTACCTGTAGTTAAGATGGGAATAACTTACATAAAAGCAAGTGGCCTGGCAATGAAATTAATGTCAAATAGATGAATAATTGAATATTTATGGAATAACAAAAATGATGATACATGTAGTTGGAGAAAAGTAAGTCTCGGATTAATATTTTATGCATATTATTTTTAGTAGTAGTGTACATAAATCTTTGTAATGTCCTTCAAAGCCGTATGATCCCAATATAATCCTAGCCTTCTAAAAAGTTCAAAGGAAATTAATAACCACCGATTATGCAACAAATGCTAATGGTTTCATTACTTAATTTTAGTATTTCGCAAGTCTTTGGAGCGGGGGGTCCGGATCCCTGGACCCCTCCCCCCCCGAAATACGTCCTTCCTGTCCTTCAAAGCCGTATGATCCCAATATAAGCCTTGTCTTCCAATAAGTCGAAGGCTAAACGAATATTTTTTTCATTATTTAGTTTTAGTACTTGATAAGTCTTTCGGGGGGGGGGGGTCCGGACCCGCTGGACGCCCCCCTAAAAACGTCCTTGGTTGCAGGTTACACCAAAGTGTAAGTTGTCCACCCCGAAATGTTAAAATTTGCCTGATTTTTCGTCAAATTTCGCACCAGCTGACATCAAAATTGCAGGATACGTTTCTTTCTCTTGTTCTCAACCGAATCTTAGGATCCCTTTCATACCTGCCGTCCCCCATAACGAGATGATGACAATCACATACCCAGGGCGGCATGAGCTTTTCCTGTTTTCTTGTACGGCCCCCAACACCCTGTCCCTTCCATAAAAATTCCACTTCGCTTTTGTCAGCGACCACCATCCCTTATTTGTAACGGGACAGCCCATCACTTCAGAGATTCATGGCAAACGTTTTTCGAGGCATTTCAAATAAAGATTTTTGGGCATGCCAGCAATTAGGGGGCTACACTCCCTCGAGTAGGGAAACTCCGTTTTCCTCCCAGGGGGTGGGTGGTTGGGTGTTATTGAAAGGGACGCGAAAGAGGCGCAGGAAAAATGGTTTCCAAGGGTTCTTTTGTCTACACTGTAAGGTCCCCACCGCCCCCAAATGCGACGTTGCCACATTTTCTTTTCGGGAAGCAGGTGCTTTTGAGTGGTAGGTAGGTAGCTGTACAGATTTTTTCCCCCCAAACGAAAGCATTTCCTTTAACATTTTTGCTAGCATAAATGCTACGTAATCTATGCTGAGTGGGCGGTGTGTATAATAGAAACAGCTAAAATATTCTTCCATACGTGCACAGTGAATGTTGTAAAGTATATATTTATGGAACGCCATTGTTTTTTACCTAATATTGTTTTATATGAAACGTTTATTCCTCTCGGTTGAATATTTATCGCCTTTTAAAAATGTGAAGTGATACATTGTTTAGCTCGCGCGGCCGCCATTACAGCTGCACTCGTGACCTAGAGGTCGCTTCTGATTGGTTACGCTACGAAAAATGATTCGGACCGAGCCTATCCTTGAGAAATGTCATGAAATATGCCATGGCATCTGAAATGCCATAAGATTTCTCACTTTACACGGTAGCCTTTTTTGGTCATGGCGTAAATGTTAAGAAAAATGCTTTAGCTATAGAGGCATCCCAGCGTTACGTGTGTGACATTTTACACACAAAAATTTAGGTTCTAGACATGAGATCGGATTAAAATATACACAATGAACGCATGGAATTAGGAAGTACTTTGTGGTGTGTGCTAACAAATGAAAGAAACTTGAGTGTGGTGGCAGGGGCTGAGTGCATGAAAAGCATTAACAAAGTTGCGTTACGTGTGTAACGCTTTAAATTTTGACTTCATTTCTCCGTGAACCATATAGGCTGCAGATGCTAGTAACGTTTATTGATAAAATGTTCAAATTTTATGCATTCACTAACATCTAAACCTTAATACAATTAGAAACAATAATTCCCATATTAGTGGCGGCGATTGGGGGGGTGAGGGGGCACTTCCCCCTACTTTTGCCCCCGCACTATGCTAAACTTTTTCTACAAAGGGAAATATACTGTCTTTGCCCCCCACCGGTTTTAGAAACCCAATCGCCGCCACTGTTCCATATTCATTCATTTTGTTATTTAAATTGTATAGGACCACTTTTCCTGGAATGCCCCATTAAAAAAAGACGCATTATATTTACTGTCAATTCAGTACAAGCGATTTCAGTGAGAGCTGAAGACAAGCTTTCATAAAAGTTTGCATTCTTTATCTTTGGCGATTTTCCTAAAACCGATCTCCGTGGCAAAGTGGTTAGCACGAGTGGCGTAGTCTCCCATGTTATCTCGCTTACCCCTGGTGAACCAACTTTTTTCATACATGTAAAAATGCCGGAAAATTTGAAGTTGTCGGACTTCTGTTTTTTTTGCTATTTAATTAATACATAAAAAATATAGTATACAATGAATCGGAATTATTGCGCTAAACAAGGTCAACTTTTCAGAATACGCCACTGCACCACACACACTATAAACAGTTCAATCAGCTACAATAACTTTAAACACAACAAACAGAATGAACATCAACTTACATTTTATTGCATCCAATGTGGTGTCAAGAAACAACGAACATTCCAGATGATTGTACAGTAAAACCTCGATTATCCGGACCCCGAGGATCCGGACGGAGCAAAAAAAAGTGCAGAATGCGAGGTTTTAAATGTGTCTAGAAGTCAACAAGAGAACATCCCAAAGAAAAGGCAGTCAACCACTGATGAAATTCTGTTTCCCGCAGACTTTATACTGTACTAGTCCCTTTAAATACAACACAATGAACGTGTTTTGCTGCTATAAACGAGGTTTTAATGCACTTTCTACTGTTCTCTTAGGTTATTTCAGTTAATCCAGACTTTCGTTAAACCGGTAAACTTATTTCCCCCATTAGTCCGGATTAATGAGGTTTTACGGTATTTATTTCTTATTTTCTCTTTAAGAGGTCAACATAGAGGTTAGTCGCCAAACACAAGCTCTCAAAAATGCGTCATACAGTAGGAATGCTCGTGACCACTAACACGCTCGTTACAAAGAGGATGTGAAAGTTGTAAACCAATGTGGTACAAAATGAACTTATCCCTGGCTAGTTACGAGCCTATTACGGCGCATTTTCATCATATTTTTGACATATGTCTCGTTAATGTTTAGAAATAAGTAAACTGAAGACTATGCTGCGTAACTTAACCTACCAGACAATATCTTCGCTCTTACAAACATCATTTTGTACTCTCATTTTAAACTGCGCAGTAATATGGGTCGAGGAGTATTAGGCACGTGACTAACATACAGTATAGCCCTGTCTAGTTCGTGCACTTATTGACCCTTTTTGCACTGAAGCGTCTTAACTGGTAGCATGGTGGAACACCCACTCGTCTAAACTTCTTTTCCGGAATGTCTGGAGTAAGAGAACGCGAACTTGTCCTGGGCGCACGTTGCGGGTGTGCGCCTCGTCCAGTAGTACTGTAGTAAACATGACAGCTCGCAAACACTAGGGGAATTCTGCATTCCCCATCTAGTCAGGCCCCGCCCACAAGCTTTCGCCTCAGCGCGTCGCTATTCCAGACATTCCGGAAAAGAAGTATAGTTCGTTGATTTGGTGTCAGCACCGTTTGCACTACGTTCTGGAGTGGTGTAGTGTGTGGTGCATGATCACGTGGTGCGTGCTAACTAATCAAATGACCGTTTAAAGCAGCAGACAGGCATTTGTTCAATCTTCTGAACTTGAACACCGCTACTTGGTTGAATCGAATGTCATTTCCTTGCGCCAACCTGACACAGAAATGCACCTGCACTACATCTAGTGTCAAAAAGTGCAGCGAATTAGACGGTGCTATTGGTTGATGTAGAACTCCCGCCAAAATTTTAAGTGCGCTGGCTCGTGACTCGATCAACAAGTAGGTCTTCCCGATGGCGCAGTGGTAGTGTCCCCGCCTTGTAATCAACGGGTCCCAGGTTCGATACCCGGTGGAGGCACATAGTGGTTCGGATCCCACTTTAAACTGTAGGTCCAGTCCCGAATAGCCTTACTGTATATAAAGTGGACTTAAAAACACCAACTCAATCATCAATCAATCTTAGTTGTTCTCTGACTGGCTCCTTCCACAAGATCTTGTGGGATGGGTATTGTAACTGTTGTATTGCATGCTTTTATGAAAATACAGGTTTATCCACTTGGGTATGGATAAGATAAAACATTAACAGAAACATAAATGTGATAGTAGGAACAATTTCGTGCGTGAAACATGGGAGTCTTGCTTTAGTGTGGTGGCAACAATGAAGTTTGAACTGATTCGTGATTTTCTTGACCAACATTTCAATCGTCGTTGGTGTGGCCGTGGGAGACCAATTGCTTGGCCTCCCAACTCCCCAGATTTAAACCCCTCCAGACACTGTCTATTCACAGAAACCCGCAGACATTGATGATTTGAAACTCAAAAATCACACAGGCTTTCGACAGAATCGCCCCAGAGATGTTACACCAGACGTGGAATGAATTGAATCAATGTTATGAGTTGTGCAGAGTTCGCAATGGAGGCCACGTAGAAAATTGAAAACTGTACCAAGCCGTTAGTAGTCTATAAAAATGAAAACTCCCACCTTTCAGTCTTTTGTATACAATATTTCAGGTAAGTACATTTGACCAAAAAAAATTCATCCATTTTATTTTATCCATACCCAAATGGATCACCCTGTATGATGACTTTAATAGAAGCTGGTGTTATGTTTTTTGAAGTCGCCCCTAAATATTGCTCTTTTCCTGTGTTTCGGCCAAAAGGGTTACTACCCACAACCCCCTCCTCCTCGCACACGCCACTGGAGGACACACCGCAATTTCCATAGCACAGGACCGAAGACAAAAAGAAATCAAGATATCGTTTGAAAAATTAGACGAGCAGGTCAATGTGGTCCTCGAACTCATGGCACATCCTATACAGGTTTATATATGAGGGTAATGAAGCTAAATAAATAAGCCTTCCTTGCAGTCAGAGGGTTGCTTGATCGATTCCCGGACGACCGCCAGTCTCACAATGACAAAATTAATGCCCATCTTTGTCTGCAGCCTCCTTTCATCTTCAGTAAGGAGCAAGACTGTTGTGACTGCAAAGATCTCCTGTCGGCATTGAATCCTAAAGCGCACTGTCACAGCCCATGAAAAGGAACGTTACGTGGCTCCACAAAGCAAAACAAACACTCCGAACAGTCCACAAAGGGCCAGAGCGACATTCGACAGATTGCTGCTCGTCCCTCATTGACGACGCTACCAAAAGAGGTCCCATTTTGATCCACTGTATGAATGTGTAACGCTTAAATGTCTCCTCAGCCCAGTCTCCTGTCCCCTCGCATGCAAATCAATTTCGAGAGCTCTGCTTCCCCGCAACCAACTGTTGCGCTGTGATTAAGCGTTTCTGTCTCGCTGTGTAAACGGACGCAATCCTCCCCGACTAGTCCCATTATCTTTCACGGAGCGCGACTGGGAAGGGTGCAAGGGGTTGCAAGTTGTTTGCATTCAGTGTTGCCAGCTGGTTGTTCGCTTTTTATCCGGCAGAAAATGTAGAATCGTGCTGGAACCTTTAGGATAAATGGTCAAGCTGTCTTCTTCCTTCTCTCTACTATTACAACTGTCTTCTTCCCTCTCTCTACTATTCAAACTGTCTTCTTCCCTCTCTCTACTATTCCAACTGTCTTCTTCCTTCTCTCTACTATTCCAACTGTCTTCTTCCTTCTCTCTATTTTTCCAACTGTCTTCTTCCCTGTCTCTACTTTTCCAACTGTTTTCTTCCTTCTCTCTATTTTTCCAACTGTCTTCTTCCCTGTCTCTACTTTTCCAACTGTCTTCTTCCCTCTCTCTACTTTTCCAACTGTCTTCTTCCCTCTCTCTACTTTTCCAACTGTCTTCTTCCCTCTCTCTACTTTTCCAACTGTCTTCTTCCCTCTTTCTACTTTTCCAACTGTCTTCTTCCCTCTCTCTACTTTTTCAACTGTCTTCTTCCCTCTCTCTACTTTTCCAACTGTCTTCTTCCCTCTCTCTACTTTTCCAACTGTCTTCTTCCCTCTCTCTACTTTTCCAACTGTCTTCTTCCCTCTCTCTACTTTTCCAACTGTCTTCTTCCCTCTCTCTACTTTTCCAACTGTCTTCTTCCCTCTCTCTACTTTTCCAACTGTCTTCTTCCTTCTCTCTACTATTCCAACTGTCTTCTTCCTTTTCTCTACTTTTCCAACTGTCTTCTTCCCTCTCTCTACTTTTCCAACTGTCTTCTTCCCTCTCTCTACTTTTTCCAACTGTCTTCTTCCCTCTCTCTACTTTTCCAACTGTCTTCTTCCCTCTCTCTACTTTTCCAACTGTCTTCTTCCCTCTCTCTACTTTTCCAACTGTCTTCTTCCTTTTCTCTACTTTCCAACTGTCTTCTTCCTTCTCTCTACTATTCCAACTGTCTTCTTCCTTTTCTCTACTTTTCCAACTGTCTTCTTCCCTCTCTCTACTTTTCCAACTGTCTTCTTCCCTCTCTCTACTTTTCCAACTTTCTTCTTCCCTCTGATGACATTTCCAACTTTCTTCTTCCCTCTGTCGACTTTCCACATTTCATCTTCCCTCTCCCGAAACATACACGAAAATAAGCCGCGGTGGTCCAGTGGGTAGAGTGCTTGACTGTCACGCGGGAAACCCGGAGTGATTAACGGTTGAAAGTGAAGAGTGACAGTCTCGCACCAGGCACGCATTTATTTCAATATCGTCGGAATGACCAATGCTACTAAAAAAAGCAAAACATAGGACAAAAGGGTAAGAATTTCTATCTCTGTGCTGCAAGTTGAAGCGGTTTTCTACGTCGATTAAGCTGCATACGATCTGTAAATTATATGATGAATAATTATTTGTAGACTCCCATGTATTCCTTATGGACAAACAACTTCAACTTGAAGTTACGGCTAATCAAATCTGGGATTTACTCAGCCTAAAATATATGGTTTATCTGTTGCAACTTTGAAGAGAACCTCCAAAATGGCTGAGATCGAGAATGTATGGGGCCTTACCTCCACATCCACGTATGTGCTTTCATGGCATAGCACCTTGTGTATGGATTTAAGTCCACTTTATGCACAGTAAGGCTAATCGGGACTGGACCTACAGTTTAAAGTGGGATCCGAACCACCGGGAATCGAACCCGGGGCCCCTTGATTACAAGGCGACGACACTACCACAGCGCCATCGGGGAGGCCTCACCTTGTGTATGCGGAAATAAATTACATTAAAAAGTCGTCAAAAAGTAACACAATGAAAATATGAGATTCACTTTCAACATCGGAATGTTCTGAGTGGGTTCATATTGGAAATTCAATAGAGGGAAGAAATTGGAAAACAGGAGAAAGAAGAGATTGGAAAGCTCGACTGGGTGAAGTAATTAGAAAAACTAGAGAGAGTGAAGAAAAATCTTAGAATACTCGACAAAGGGAAGAAGGAAGTTGGAGAAGTCGGGAGGAGGAAGAAAAATTTGAAATAGTCGAGAGAGGGAAGAAGAAAGTTGGAAAAGTCGACAAAGGGAAGAAGAAAGAAGGAGAAGTCGACAAAGGGAAGAAGAAAGAAGAAGTCGACAAAAGGAAGAAGAAAGATGGAGAAGTCGACAAAAGGAAGAAGAAAGATGGAGAAGTCGACAAGAGGAAGAAGAAAGATGGAGAAGTCGACAAAAGGAAGAAGAAAGATGGAGAAGTCGACAAAAGGAAGAAGAAAGATGGAGAAGTCGACAAAAGGAAGAAGAAAGATGGAGAAGTCGACAAAAGGAAGAAGAAAGATGGAGAAGTCGACAAAAGGAAGAAGAAAGATGTAGAAGTCGACAAAAGGAAGAAGAAAGATGTAGAAGTCGACAAAAGGAAGAAGAAAGATGTAGAAGTCGATAAAAGGAAGAAGAAAGATGGAGAAGTCGACAAAAGGAAGAAGAAAGATGGAGAAGTCGACAAAAGGAAGAAGAAAGATGTAGAAGTCGACAAAAGGAAGAAGAAAGATGGAGAAGTCGACAAAAGGAAGATGAAAGATGGAGAAGTCGACAAAAGGAAGATGAAAGATGGAGAAGTCGACAAAAGGAAGAAGAAAGATGGAGAAGTCGACAAAAGGAAGAAGAAAGATGGAGAAGTCGACAAAAGGAAGAAGAAAGATGTAGAAGTCGACAAAAGGAAAATGAAAGATGGAGAAGTCGACAAAAGGAAGAAGAAAGATGGAGAAGTCGACAAAAGGAAGATGAAAGATGGAGAAGTCGACAAAAGGAAGAGGAAAGATGGAGAAGTCGACAAAAGGAAGAAGAAAGATGGAGAAGTCGACAAAAGGAAGAAGAAACATGGAGAAGTCGACAAAAGGAAGAAGAAAGATGGAGAAGTCGACCAAAGGAAGAAGAAAGATGGAGAAGTCGACCAAAGGAAGAAGAAAGATGGAGAAGTCAACAAAAGGAAGCAGAAAGATGGAGAAGTCGACAAAAGGAAGCAGAAAGATGTAAAAATCGACAAAAGGAAGCAGAAAGATGTAAAAATCGACAGAAGGAAGTAGGAAATCGAAAAATGTTGACAGAGGGAAGAAAGAAATTTGGAAATGTCGACACAGGAAGGAAGAAAATTGGAGGAGTCAGCGGAGGAGGAAGAGAGATGGAAAAGTCGTCGACAGAGGGAAGAAGGGTGTTGGAAAAGTCGAAAGAGGGAAGATGAAAAGTGGAAAGTCGACAGAGGGAAGAAGAAAGTTGGAAATGTCGTCAGAGGGAAGAAGAAAGTTGAGAAAGTAGAGAGAGTGAAGACAGTTGGAAAACTAGAGAGAGGGAAGAAGAAAGTTTGAAAAAGTCGAGAGTGGGAAGGATAAATTTGAAAACTCGAGATAGGAAAGATATTCGTGAATTCTAAAGGTGAAGTAATCTGGTACCAATCGCACACAAGAAGTACATAACATTTTTTTTCCGCATTAAAGAAAAAAATTCATGCACGTTTTCCTCCCATAATCACTCGAAGAAGCTCATTGCTTGCTTCATCCTCTTCAACTTAGTATTCTTCGTATACTTCTGCGGAAATGGCTGTGCATTGTCTGTGAATCTTGATGAAGGAAGATATTCCCCTGGTTCGAATTGTCACAGAAGTTATGACACCCGCCGCGTTGTTGAACAATTGTGCGTGACACACGTGCATTGCGTGAAAAATTCAGAACCGACAAAGGTTCCCTCAGATGCTTCTGCCTTGGTTGTCAATAGCGTCTCTAAATCAACGCTTGTCGACGGCTGTCACCGTTTGACGGTAATGATGCGATGCGGGTGGAATGAATAGAGAGTGGCCAAATGATGCATAGCCATGCACTGTAGCCTGGGATCATATGGCAAAGGTTCATACAAGTGATTGCCTAAGAATTGTGACGTAGTTCCGGTATATGAAGTTTGGTTCGCTGCGCTTTCCAATCGTTTTTCTAAATAATTGCAACCAAAGACATAATACACAACAAAATAATGATCAATACTTTTACCATAATAATCTTAAATGCTATAATAACGCTGTGTGTACATAATGAAAACTAGGCTCGGAACGGGGGATTACTGGGGGGAAGGAACGGAAGGATATTCTGGAAGGAGAGAACGGGGAGAATTTCTACAGGAAAAGAGGATTGGGGAGAATTTCTGGAGGGAAAGAGGGTTGGGGAGAATTTCTGCAGGGAAGAAACGAGAAGAATTTCTGCAGGGAAGAAACTAGGAGAATTTCTGCGGGGAAGAAACTAGGAGAATTTCTGGAGGGAAGAAACGAGGAGAATTTCTGGAGGAAAGGAACTGAGGAATTTCTGGAGGGAAGGAACGCCGGAATTTCGATAGGGAAGGAACGGGGGGAATTTCTGGAGGGAAGGAACGAGGAGAATTTCTGGAGGGAAGGAACGAGGAGAATTTCTGGAGGGAAGGAACGAGGAGAATTTCTGGAGGAAAGGAACAAGGAGAATTTCTGGAGGGAAGAAAAGAGGAGAATTTCTGGAGGGAAGAAACGAGGAGAATTTCTGGAGGGAAGGAACTGAGGAATTTCTGGAGGGAAGGAACGGGGGAATTTCTGGAGGGAAGGAACGGGGGAATTTCTGGAGGGAAGAAACGGGGGAATTTCGAGAGGGAAGGAACGGTGAGAATTTCTGCAGGGAAGGAACGGTGAGAATTTCTGCAGGGACGGAACGGGGAGAATTTCTGGAGGGAAGGAACGGAGAGAATTTCTGCAGGGAAGGAACGGGGAGAATTATTCCAGGGAAGTAACTGGGGAAATTTCTGGAGGGAAGGAACTGAGAGAATTTCTGCAGGGAAGGAACGGGAAGGAGAATTCCGGTAGGTGGAAGGATTGAGGAAACTCTGCTAGGAAGGAAAATATAGCTTCTTTAAAATATGTGTTAAATAAATCGGTCTTTTCCCTGCCGACAGCACACACACAGTGTAGGTAAGAATTTTTTCCACGCCTTCGTCAATTTGCACCGCGGCGGTGATTCACATAATCACATGCCACAACGAGTAAAGTACAGTGACGCAACCGCGCGTACATTTCTCAGACATCTAATTTCATAATCTCAAAGAGGGGGAAATTCAGTTCAGTTCTGGCACAATAAAAATAAATAGCGTGGTGTAAAAATATTATAAAAGGCAGCTTTGTGCTAAACACTTTTGAAGGTGAAGGTGACCCAGCGTTTTCACATGGCTTTCTTGCCTCCCACAAAGAATGATGGGGGAGGGATGATGATTGTTCCCACACGGGCGTTTACATGTGTAATGGTCTTGCTAAAGGTGCAACCCTGGGTGGAAAAGACAAATAAATTAACATCTTGGCGGGTGGACATGACATTCGACATGCATATGCAAGGACCTCCTCATCTCGTAAGATCGTGCCGATGACCCGTATGCATGTGACCCGGGTGTCCACTTCCGCTGGCAAAAAAGAATCTTGAGTGACCACACCCAGAAAACCAATTTTTCTTTCTCGTTTGTCTTGGGGATGGAATTGGGAACTCATGGATCACTTCTTGCCCGCATCTGAGCCCCGATCTGTACCAGTGACTGACTGGTCTATCCTAGAATCTTACTTGAAGCCTGCGCGGAACCAGACCTTATTGTTTTGTTGCCCGTAACCTGAGAGCACAACAATTAACACCAGGGTGACCAGTTGCTGATAGTATCGGCTTTTGGTGTTGGTAATTAAAGTTTCATGGGCCGGGCGTGTCAACACCTTTTGGTGGATGCACCTGTACCGTTATGAGAACAGCGTCCCTCATTGCAGTTTACAATTGCACTGGTGCGTCAACAATGAAACCACTTGCAACCTAAGCCTTAAATAAACATTTGCAACCACTCACAGAACTAAATGCAAGTTCCCATTAATTAAAATAAACTTCAGTTTGTCTAATGATAGTGATAAATAGGCTTCGGTTAGTTATGCATTAAAAATCTTTAAATATGCATGCAAATATGCTCTTTAAATGATCAAAATATGCATTTCAAATTTTTAAAATTTACATCAAACTCAAAAAATTTAGCCATAGCATGTAACTATTTATTAATTCCACTGTTTACATAAGTAAAAAATAATATGGTTTGGCTTACCTTATTGGCAATTGATCATTTTTTAGTGTATATGTATCTTTATCATAAGTCCACTAATTGTTTCTGACTTCACTGAACGTCACGATTAGCAGAAGGTGGGATTTCACCAGCTGTCTCTCATTCTACTCAACATGAAAGGTTACTATTGCACTTAACAACTACGTATTGTTTCAGATGTTCAAAAGTAAACTTATGCTTGTTATCCACGAGAATACTTTTATATTCTGAAAACACTCTCTCCAGATCATAAAAAAACAATAGGCGCATGTTGTAATTTCAACAAATCGGAAACTTGCAGTTCACTTGGAATACCGTCCACATTTTGTTTCCCTTCATGAATAGAGCAAATGTCCCTTAGGACCTTGTAGCCAGAATTCTTCGCGAACACATACTGAATCATGTTTCTGAATTGCTCCAAAGGAAAGGAAACTACAAAGTTTCAGACAGAAACAGCAGAATATGGATTTGTAAGAAAAAATCGATAAAATATGCAATATATCCTGAAGACACTGAAAAATGTGCATTTGCATATGATGAGTTTTAAATATATTGAGTTCCGAGGTTCATAATATCCGTTGAAAAATGGGTTGACTATTAGATTGACATTGTTACATCTTGTAGAGGCATTATGAAACAGAACCAAAAACTTAAGGAATTTAAATATTTTTTTCGGAGCGAATTTACAATACCGGACCCCTCCCCGATTATTGTAATATTTCGCATACTCACTAATTGAGGCCTCCTAATCACGAATTTTAGTTTAAATTTGGGGGTCACGTGCAGAAATTGCAAAATAAGCGAAATTGAGTAGTCCGCGATCGAAACAGAAACCCTGGATTTCTCCACGAAAACAATAGTTATTTCAATATTTTACGTTTTAGAACGAACTTCTAACTGTTTGCCTAACCTAACCTAACCTAATCTTACGGTGAATGGTTTGTGGGGCTATGCGTGAATGGTTTGTGGGGCACATGTTAACCTCAGATACTTCATCGGGTCTACGTATTTCGTGAGTAGCTATAAGAAGTAGGATATAAATTACGGAAGGGTCCGGTATTGTAAATTCTTACCTTTTTTTCTGTCCGCTTGACACGAAATTAAGTATTAATGCAATTCAAGCTAGTAAGGCTACAGGGTGGCCCAAAAAAAGGTAACCGAAATGTAATACAACGGTTGTACATTTCGGTTACCTTTTTCTGGGCCAGCCTGTATTAAAATGCACTATTTTTGTGTAGTAACAATGTGGATATTTATACGTGTACTTGTGTAGGATGTGTGGTCCACTTCTATGTATGTTTAGTCTTATTGTTTACTTCTGAGAACAAGAGACGCATTTTTACGTTAAATTTAGGAACGCAAACTCGTGGTGTTGAAAGAAATCTGATTCAATCTGACGCACAGAAATCAAGATCAAAGTTCATACACATTTGATGCATAAATTGGCACTGTTAAGCGTGCAATTTTGGTTATGTCTGGTGGCAAATGCATTTCTCTGATTATTTCCATGCACTGAAACTGCACTTTAATGTGTAACTAGAGTAAAAAATACACATATTTGTGTCAGTTGACATATTTTGGGTTCTGAATGCAGGCTGTATGACCAATACAGATTAAGACTTGATTGTAGACAAGAAATTGAAGAGTTGAGTTTATGACGTAGCACGATTGCATTATCTTAGTCTCGTGAATAACTAAAAGCTCATTGACTGCCCATTAATTCCGTCGTCTTTGGAATGCAGGATTTCCTCATTTCGAGTTCCTGTTGATCATTCAATGATAATTTTAATTTCCCTTTCAAACTATCACCAAGTGCTAAGGATCACCAAATGTACTCGATCATGTCAGGACAATCCGAATTTCGAATCTCAACTTTGAACCAAAATCTGTGGTAGGTTAAGACGCTTTTTAAAAAGTCTCTCTTCTAGAAGTGTTTTTTACTTTTCGTAAACTTAATCATTTAAATCCGAATGAAACAACGTTGATAAATAATGAAAAATAGCAAACTTGAACCGTTTCGCAGTACCTCATGTTAGACACTACATTCACGACGGTCGCGACATCTGTTTTTAATTATAACTGCAAGTTTCAATCTCTCGAAACCAACACTGAAAATAAACATTTGTATGGAAATCAAATCCACGTATACTGGCAAATGTCTTTGCCTTTAGTAGTAACCATTAGTTACTAATATGGAACTTTAGGTTTAAAAATGCAGATACATCCCTAAAATTTAGTAACTTTTACTATTAGATTTCGGCCAGTTGGTTCGAGCTTCCACAAAGTCTGAGGTGACGCCAGTGGCGTAGCAAGGGGTGAGCGAAGTGGGCGACTGCCCAGAGCCCGCGTCCCATAAGGTTGATACGAAAAATGTAATAAATAAAAGTGAGAACAAAAAAATATGGAAAGGGCTAATTTTTGTGGCCATTAAAATTACAACATTCTGTTTTTGTCTGGCTTTAAATTCTAGTTAAACGTTATGTACGTCAAATCAGGGGCGTAACATACAGGCAGGGGTTCCGAAAAAAAGTAATAATTATTGTCGTATTTCTGATGTGACACATTTAAGCGAAAATTCACAATAACTTGCTTGGACGTTTTTACCCATTTACTCTATTGTTGAACAAAATCTAGTGTGAGACATTTAAATGCTTGCGTTATTTTCAACCCTAGGAAGACATGGATAATATCCTTCCTAAAGCTTCAGATTTCAACTTCCGGAAAACAGATATATATATATACTTTGAAGGCGAAAGAAATTATCATTTTCGTCAGCGAAATGTTATTATTTATTTAAACTTCATAATTTGCTTACGTATCCCTGAAGATTTTGTATCAATTCACATTGAGATTTCAAATTTAAGGGGGAGAGGGACAATTTCCCCCAGGTTCTTCTCTCTGAGGCATCTGGGAGCACTGTTGCCAACTTAGGTCTTTTGAGGCCAGATCTGGCTCTTTCGTGCACTCGTTTGGCTGTGAACTGTGGCACCCGCACCCTCTGCCCCACTATGATGCCATCACTAGTCCCGGTCCACATAGACCAACTTTTGCCATGCGTATACATTCCGCACGTGACGTGATATTATCATTTTGGCTGTGTCGTCCCACCCCCTCTTACATCCCCAGCTACTTTTATATAGCGCTTTGGTTGAGGTGAAGATGACAATATTGTTATCTGTCAATCCCTCATTTTCGATTTCATACAACCATCGGTGGAATATTGAAATGGGTGATGCCGTCAGATCTAGACGGTGAAAACTAACAATAGATTGTCATTCACTTTAAAGTTACCGGTAATAGCAGCGTCCCGCACCCCCTTGACAATTAAAATTACCTTGGGAGGCACTTTATCGAGCCTTCCTAAATCTAGCTCCTTGGAAGTCAACTTTAGCTCAATTTAAGGTGAAATTTAGTTCTTTTATGCGTATCAGATTTGGCAACACTGCCAGGATAGCGTAGGAGGCAAGGAGAAATGCATTACGCTTATGGGAGAATTATTTTATACGTTTTCTTGGGGATATCAAACTTCCGATGGCGGAAAAAACATATGATCGGGTAGATGATCCATTGAAGATGATATTTGCGCTAGAAAGAGTCGAAACTTCCATTTGTTTAGCCGTAACTTGAATTTGAAGTTCTCTCCATAAGGAATGCATGGGATTCTGTAAATACTTATTGATCATATTTTTCAAAACACTGTATCTAGCTTAATGATCAACTTTGAAAACCGCTTCCAGTTGCAACTTGGGGAGAAATTCATACTCTGAAATTATGCGTGGATTTTCTTTAGTAGCAGTGCTCATTCCGACGATATTTAAATAAATGCATGCCTGGTGCGGAATTGTCACACCTCACCTTAAAGAACGGATGGGCGACCTCGCATTCTAATCTCACCCAGGGCCTCGCGATATGTTGCTACGCTACTGTATGACGTCATAGAAAATCTGAGTGATTGTAGACAGAAACTGTCAATTACTAGCTCTGTGAAGAACGATAAAAAGTTTTCCTTTTTTTTCTTTTGCAATAAGAAATAACGCAGTCTCAAATCATGTTTATGCACCCTCTGAACCCTCAAACTCACAATAGGTTGCCGTTATGTTTAGCTTAAATGCTAATTTCCCTACTAGATGTCTCTGGTAATCGTCACGTGAAATATCACTGCAGCAATTAGCCATTTCTGGTTCGAAGCAACCTTCGCGGGTATTTAAAGAAAGAGTTATTCGTTCTAGATTTCGTGGAGGAATTTCAAGGAGATAATTGTTCTGTAGATATCTCGGCGGTCACGAAAATGCAATATCGTCATGGCTAAATGTAACTCGCTCATGCTAAAGTCCGCATTTGCGTGGGAACATCACCATTTGGGGGGTAATAAACGTTTAGCTGTTCACTGGAGTGGATTCCAGTGTATTTATATGATTGTTATTGTCCTCTTGAAGAGACTACTTTGTACTATTATGCTATAATCCAGTCGCATGCTTCCGGTGTACTGTTCCCAATAAAACATTAAACAAATAATAGTTCAATTTCTGTACATGCGGAAGCAAAAGGATTTTAACATACAAGACAAAATAAGAAACTTTCTTGCTTCTTGTATGTATTTGTGTGGAAGAAATGCTTGTAATAACCTCCAAAAATTGAGTTTGTGACTAAAATTCGTTTACTAGACCAGCAACAGCTGAACCTCGCCCAGCAATAAAGTCAATTCAATTCAATTCAATTCAATTCAAGAACTGTTCAGCACCATCAATTTTTAAAATAATTATAAATTACTAAATTTAGCCCATTTGTACCAAATGATATATCAAAATTACCTAATTTAGTACGGTTTGGTTACTGTGTACAGCTTAACAAAATGTCATTTTTAGTTTATGAGGTAAGAGATGAAATAACTTTTTCCCGTGATTGTACTAGAACCATAACTTAAATTTGCACATCCAATGTCTATCTGTTCCAAAAATTTTCGACCGGTAGAATCAAGCAGTCTACTGACTTTTTAAGAGTAACAATAACATTATTACCTTTTATTAATTGAAGCAGCGCCTTGCCATTGCACTAAATACAATATTCTTTGGAAGATAGCACCAGTCCTTACATGGAAATCGCAACCTGTTACCAAGCAACAACGAAACAATTACAACTCTCATAAGATTATCAAAAAGACTTGAGCGCCATGAAACGATTGTTGTGCGAAAGACGCGAAAGATGGCAGCTCTGAATAAAATGTCTCCAACGGGGTAACTCAAATAGTTGCTCTGCTCATACTAATCTTTCAAAATTTGAAATTTTTGTCCCATATTCCGGTAGATGTCCCTCCTCTTCATCGTTAAGGTTCAGATATCAAATTTCCTTACAGAATCATTAATAATCAAATTTTCACTAATGAACTCTTGCAACTTTTACAGTATCAACTGCCATTCAAGTATCGAAAAGTATGACCGTTTTTATAGTAGATAAAAAAAAGTCTGTTAGTTACCTTAATTATTTAAATGATTCAGTTTTGAAAAATATATTTATTGTGCAAGCAATTGTAATTCATAATATGGATGATAGAATATTCAGTAAAATGCTATTACGTCCGGTAATATTGCGATTTTTAAGGTAACTTGTAAGTGTGTGAACCACACACAAAATCCAACGAACTATCTGTGCAAATGTCAACTCGAAGTACACCAAGGCCTCCCCGATGGTGCAGTGGTAGCGTCGTCGCCTTGTAATCAAAGGGTCCCGAGTTCGATACCCGGTGGGGGCATATAATGGCTCGGATCCCACTTTAAACTGTAGGTCCAGTCTCAATTAGCCTTAGTGTGCATAAAGTGGACTTAAAACACCAAATCAATCAATCGTAGTACGCCTCGGACTGCACTCCTCCAGATTGACGAGGCTCTGGTGTGTAGACTTGTAGATTTGTGTCCTGTCCATGTGCCTTTGTGATTGACCTTTCACAATTTCATTTTATCACGTTTCATCCCTAGCTTTGCCTTTAGGCAAAAGTGGCATTATAAGCAAAGTAAAGCAATACAAAACCAAGCAAAACAAATGAACTCTCGTTAGAACAAAAGTAATATCTCAACAGGCGAACTTTGTACAATTCATTAAGAGATCCTTACTGCATCCATATCACCAGAAACTTTCACGGCGGCGTGCATCAGCCAACTGAAGACATCATGAGACCAACTTTATTGTTACAATTATTATGTATTACATCTTATGTTATTTTCCATTGTTCATATATTTGACACAAGATGGATTCATTCTGTGGTGTGGAGTTTTAGATTGGAATTTCTCGATGTCCTCACAAGAAAGTCTGTCGCAGAGCTGTGCTGCTTGTAGCTACAGAATCGAGGCCACGGGAACACGGACATAGAGTTGACCTATGACTCAAAATTGACCCTCATCCCACATCGACTCTCGTCAAGGATCTCGGCGGTGCCAGGAATAAAGATTGTCCACTTGTGTAACTTGACACTTCTCTGGTGTGTGTTTCTTTAACTCGATTCCCGCAACAAATAAGGTTTCATCCTGAAGTTAGAAATGGCGTTCTCGATGAGGAAGCAAATTTGAGTTGCACGATTCTGTCCACCCGCGAGTTTTGGATTGTCTACGCTACACAAGTCTGTTTTATCGTTAAAGAGGGTGCTCCGTCTATCGACTGTCTCGGACAACCAACAGCAAATGCCGTCCCTAAAATACACGCTCCCCCCTCACCTCCTCCCCAAAGCCTAGCTTTCCTGATGATTGTTTAAATATTGCTTCTCAGGTTCGAGACGGATATTCTGGGTGCTCTCGGGAATCAAACTCAGAACAACTCGCACTGTAGGCATGAGCGCCAGACATTTGACCTGTGTCATCCAAGATTGTTTCTATAAAATTTCTGACCTTTTGAAGAGACCACCACGATATTTCAAATTAGAAAGAAGATAAGTTTGATCAGAATTAATTATATAGAAATCAAGTTTATCTTCGTGTGGCTTACTTCCGCTCTTGTCTAGTTAGCTTGGAGGCAGTGGCGTGCCCTATAGGGGGGGTCATAATCCCCTTTTGACCAGTATTCCTAAAAAGGAACTCCAAAGGCAGGAAAAGTGGCCAAATGAGCAGTGACTACGAAAATCCTGAACACGCCACTGCTGGGAGAGATCTCCACACACTATGACATATTCTTACTAGACAACAATGATAGCACACTACATCAGGATTAACTAGAATGCTATAGATGGTATTATAAACAGATGTAATTTTTTAACAGGTGTTGTGCAGGTAAAGTGGGCTTATTTCCGTAACAGCTCTGGCTGTTATGCATTTAAAGGTTCGGAGCGAGTCATAACTCCAGAAGCGACCAATGAACAAGCGAGCCGATGATGTCATCTCAACGCAGCACTCATCCCTCACGCTCTTGCTCAAGCTGTGCACCGTTGGTAGGCTCAGTAACTGGGCTCGTCCAGTCAGCTGGGGATATTACGAAAATAATCAGACTCTACAGTTCGATACCTTAAACTGCCGAGGATCCAAAACATGAAAGTGCCACGTTCAGTCCAAGGTCATTTCAGATGGCTTTATGGTTGATTATCCTCTTGTAATGAAAGGTTTCCAGACCTTCCTGTTTCGAATACACACGTACTCCGACGATGCGTCCAATATAGGGATGGCCAGATGTGGATAAAATCTTATCTGGATATCAAACATTCGGATATTCTGATATCTGGATTATTCGGATATCTTAATTATCCTGATATTCGGATTATCGTAAAAGTCTGGATATCCGAATGTGTGCATTATCCTGACAGTTTCATCGTTTATCCGTTTTGCGGGCTATCCACATATTTTTAATTCATTTTTATCACTACGGATATTCTACAAATCCTTAATCAAATGTGTAATGTCGGATATCCCAATTATACGGATATCCGTATTATTAGGATATCCTAATTATCCATATAAGGCCTCCCCGATGGCGCAGTGGTAGCGTTGTGGCCTTGTAATCAAGGGGTCCCGGGTTCAATACCCGGTGGAGGCACATAGTGGTTCGGATCCCACTTTAAACTGTAGGTCCAGTCCCGAATAGCCTTACTGTGCACAAAGTGGACTGAAAGCACCAACTCAATCCGTTTCTTCGGATTATCCGTTGCATCCAAAACGGATATCGGATAATTTGAAATCCTTCATCAAATGCGTACTACCGGGTATCTGAATTGGCCGGATATCCGTACTATTAGGATATACTAACTATCCGTATATTCCAAGGACGTATTTAAGGGGGGTTCAGGTGGTCCGGACCCCCAGGAAAGACTTACTAAATACAAAAATTAAATAATGAAAATATATTTGTTCTGTAAGTTTATTACCGCAAAAAAATATTGGAAAGCAGGGATTATATTGTGATTATACTACCCTGAATAAGAGTACCAAAGTAGATCTATGCAAGGTTTATTACTACTGATAAGGTGACATTCATAAAATATCACCAGAAACTTTACTTTTCGTCAACGGATCTAACAACCTTAATATAATTATTTTGGTTTATTATCCGTTGTATTCGAAACGGATATCGGATAATTTGAAACCGTTTTCCGGTTTTTGTGACCATCCCTAGATTCTAATACCAAGCGTCTTAGGTTAACCAACTTGACTTACCCACCGTTGACTCAATGGTCGTTGGGTTGAAGACGTCCAGCAAGAGGACAGCAACAAAAAATAATAATTTCCTAAGCGCCTCGAACATGCCGACATAACTATCCACTTAACCCGCCGTCATACCAGCAGCAACATCCGTGACACCTGATTTCAGGGTTCGAGTCCCCGACAAATTACTCAGCTGCTGTCCGAAGACATTGACATAACGCCAGACTCGCCGTCTTCCGCGAGTACGACAATCGTGTCTCGAGCGTTTGGTTGAGGGACACGCGAGGCAGCGCTTCGAAACCGCCCCCTTCGCATGCAAGGCTCGGGGGGACAGACGGGGAGTGGAATATCCTGGCAGGAGATTCACAGAGGTTCGAGCACTGACCGATAAGCGTAACCGCCCGCAGCCAATGGCTTTATTTGTTTGCGACGTGTTTCAAACGTCTTCCGCCAGTTACTTCTTGGAAAGTTATTTGATTCTATATTACATAGTGACTGGATTCGAATTCGTGTATTTTCTTGCATTATGTCGCTTTTCTGCCTTGAAGATGAATGGCGATTGGATATACAAATGAAGCAGATCTCAGTGGAGGAATAGTTAGCACAGCGCGCTACAATGCAAGGGGTCCTGGATTCGAATCCCTGCCTGTGTTCTTTGTGAGTGTCCCTTCATCGAGCATCATCTTCATTCATCTCGCAATCATACGCTAGACGGAAATGATTGATTGATGTGGTTTATTTTACTTCGCCCTTCTGCCACTTTTGGCTAACCGCGAAGATGAGTGACGATATGATGCAATTGATGAAGGCACAATCACAGGGAACATCCATGACCAGGCCGGGATTCGATGCCGGGACCTCTTGCGTCGTAGCACGCTGTGATAACCTCTCTACCACAAAGATCGATTTTCGAAAATTTTTAAAAAAAGGGAAGTGTATTTCTACTCTTTAAGTCCATTTTTAAAGTTCATATAGCGAGGTTTTAAATGCATATACAGTAAAAAGTAAAGTTCTCCCCTGTGGAGTTCGCCGCAACCGAATTGCGCACACTTTAGAGCCACGATTGCACACAAATCTCGCTGACCTGTTTTGCGCACAGATTTTGATCGAACGTTGCCACTTTGATAGCTTTAAAGTTTGTGCGCAAAACTGTTTTTTCTTTAGTCAAGAGGAGGGAGAGAAATTAGAAATAAAATAGTAAATCTCTTAAGGATTAAATAAATAAAAAATAGAATTTGACTAGTAAATGTAGCAAGTCAAGATAGGTTAGGTTAATGACTGCACAACAAACACTTCTGTCAATCGAAGCTCGTGACCTTCGGTATAAATACGGAGATACACTGACCATTACATTCTAGTCCACCAATCAGGTTCATCCTCTATGCCTATCTAATGCTACCCTTCCAGCAAAAACACTTACAAACAAACCCAACAGAAGTGAGAACGGCTTCAGAACATTTTACATCTGACAACATTGCCTCATTTTTTGTGTGCGCAATCCTGTACATTGTGGCAGCTTGTCAACGGCTTATCAGATACCACTGATAAGACCGGAAAAGTATGCGCAATCCGGCTGTAGCCGTGGAGTTAGGGTCCACACTTTATTGATGTCTGCCGTAGTTTGGTGTGATCAGCACCACGCCCCTGGCCTCTTTTACCCCCCAGAGTTTCCTCCAGGTGCCCATTTTATACAGTGTGCGCCGGAGTCGCTTCAACAGGTGGAAAAAATCCAGGTTCTCCCCCGCCGGGGATCGAACCTGGGTTTCTTGCACGGTAGGTAGTCAGACACCCTAACGACTGAGTTACCTTGGTGGAATCAATAATGTCGATATTCTGAACATATATTTTGGTTTTGTTTTCCTTGTTAACGGCAAACTCGTATGTATATGTTGTGGAAAGAAACTTAGGTCCTCGTAAATATAGAAAAATTGGCAAAACGCCTAATGATAAATGAGGATGTGGTTGATTAAGAAATAACGGCTTCAGGTTAAATATGTGAGGGAAAAGTTATAGACTCCAAAAGCTATTAACGTTGTTTTAACGATGACGTAATGGTTATCCTGATGAAGACCATTAGCCTAAACCGAGATTAGAGAAATGTAACTGTTCAAAGGCTCAAACCAACATCATATTGATTGACCGCCATAGTTCAGAAAGGTAAGCAGCACTTGAGCAACGATGTTTGTTATTGTCTGTTACGAAACGCCGTTATATTTGTAAGTTTACGACCGAGCTTTGGGAGAGCTCTTTCCCGCTTGGGCAATGTTTGTTGATTACATTTTCACTTTTCTGTTTTCAGGAAGAGGAAGGATTTGGGGGAGGAGTTCCTAGTGCCCCCTAGGTCCACTACCCCCGGCCGTATGTCAGACATGCCGGAGAGTGAGGAGGGCGTCCGGCCGTATTATGAGCACCCTTTGACTGCAGCCACAACAGCAATGCTCAATCTAGGATCCGAGGACCAGGCCTCCACCATTGGCTTCATCTACGACTATTATAACAAGATCCCAACGCTCGTCGACAAGGAGAAGGCGCTTGGAGAACTGTGGCAGTAAGTACATTGCCCATACTTGCTAGTTCTAGGTGTAAAGTACGTGAATTGATTCATAGATGGCAGTGCGATCGTGTTTGATAAAAGTGACAGTGAAATTGTTGTTTGTGGTGCTTGTGGATGACGTTTTTGCACTTGTAAATATTGCTGTTAATGTAAGACAACCAAGAACATCATTACTGTGCTACAAATTCTCATGTATTTGTCCAAATGTTCCAACTTTCTTATATTAACAAGGATACTTTGATATTTAAGTCATTCAAGATTGATGAGAAGCCATTAGTTCACACACTTTATTCGTGGTCGTTAAACATGTAACAATGTGCAAAGATAGTTTCAATGTAACGTTACCATATGTTCAGTGATACAAATTCTTACACAATTATTACATTATTAGGATAGGGTTGCTTAGTGGCATTCAAGTCATTTAATATTAACTGGAATCTATATTGTTTGTGTCAACTCCCAGTTTATGTGGTCAATTATGCAAAACTATGCAAAGATAGTATTCATGTATTCAACGTCACATATTTGTTATTTTCTATCAAGCACAAGAAAACAATTGAATTGTCAACTTTGATCAGTGTGTCGTTACACAACATTCAGTTTAATTATTAAACTATTCTATATGTTCTTAGTGCGATATCAAGGTCAGTGATAGTGTAATAGCACTCTCACATTGTAATCAGTGTCCCCGGTTAGACCCTAGGTGGAGCTTCATTTCATAGTTGTTCGGATTCACTTTAAACTATAGATTCAGCCTCGATATTTTCCCAAAAAAGGAAGGGAAAGGGAATTGTTTCACTATATAAAGCAAACGTGAAATTTGAGCAAACCTGAAATTGTATACCTTATTTTTTTTAATAGATCCGATATCTCCAGTTGTGAAAATTACGTGTTTTTAATTAATTTCTTTCAGAACGTATACAGGAAATGTGTGATGCTTTCCCTGTTTAATTTTTTGTGATAGTTTTGTACATCTTAAACATATATCTAAATTTTTTAGAACTTTTCAAAGATCACTGTTGTTCTGCGAAATGAGACACAGATTTCTCTGTTCATGTATAGAATGAAAGAAAAGAGAGCGCTACACACATTAGATTTAATGACAGATGGATGCACCTGTAGTAATTCGGCTTTCCTTGAGGATTTTGGTGAGGGAGGAACGAAAGTATCTCTTTTCATCTCCCTGTGCAATTAACATTGCATTTTAAACCCTTTCCCAAATCTTACTGTCAATCAAGTTATAATAAAGGCCTTGCAGTGATTCTCGATGCAGACCCAGTCCTGATTAATAAAACTGGGTAAATAAAAGGACGACTCAAGTTTTTTATCATTTTATTTCGATATGAATGCATGATTATAATTCACAATATATAAATAACGCTTTAAGAGATGTGTTTATTATTTTTATAATTAAGAATGTTTTCATACAGCTTTAGCATTCGTTAACTTCGGTATTTTTTTCGTTAACTTTGCGTGTTGTATATCATTTTAGCAATCGTTTGGTGGAACTGATAAATGCTGAATGTTTATACGGTGTTTGAACCTTGTACGATATGTATGCAGCTTTAGCGAAACTGTAATTTGCAACATGCTATTATTTCGCAGCCCCAAAAGAAACAGTGTGATATCCTTTGATTGCATTTTTTTCTAGTTCTAATCGCCGCCACTGCCCGGGATTAAATAATTAGCATGCAGAGGTGGCGGTGAGGAATTTCTCCTTCCCCTTGAAATACCACCCTGAGAAGAATAATGAAAACAGTTAGGTTGTCACTTAGAAATATAAAGTTATGGATCTTCCAATTCTTGTCTCAACTTCCAACTTCCTGTCCCTTTCTCTGTCTCCGGCGAGTCAGCTTGTGTCTCGCTACGATTCTCAAGAAATTGATATAAAATGGGATATTCGTCACTAGGATAAGCATATGATTCACACATTGACTGTGGTGTGGCCAAAGAATTTTGCTTGTGTGGGCTCAAGTGCAGTGATGTGCGTCTACGCGTAAACAACAATAGTCTACATTCTACACGTAGACTATTTTATACACGTAGGTGACGTTATCCATGTAAACAACATGGCGAAAGGTGATAACTTAGCAAAGGGCGCCGTGGAAGTAAAAAAAAAGTTATACTGCGTATCAGTTGCTGATGTGTGAAGAGAACTTTTCATACTCTTTCTTCCAAATTCGAACAATTTCTCACCTAGGAAGAAACCTAATATAAGAAATATTCTAGTGTTATATGGAAAAAATACCACTCCTGGCTCACGACTGCCATCTGTTTTTTTTTTTTTTTTTGCATACTATTTATCTTCTTCCATAGTTGTTGTTGTAAATGGGATTCTTTTCAGTTCGTTAGGAACCAATATAGTTGAAAATGTCACTTTTGTGTAGACAACGCATGTAGACGTAAACTTATAGTCTACGGCACATCACTGCTCAAGTGTGAACAAAAAAATTTAAGTTAGACTCTGCTTCCTTTCCCCTGTCTTTTTCTCTTTCTTTCTGTCTTCTCTTTCTCTTCCCCTTATACTGTATTCTCTTTCTTTTCACCCCATACTGTCATCTTTTTCTTTTCCCCTCATACTGTCTTCTCTTTCTTTTCCCCTCATACTGACTTCTCTTTCTCTTCCCCACATACTGTCTTCTCTTTCTTTTCCCCTCATACTGTCTTCTCTTTCTTTTCCCCTCATACTGACTTCTCTTTCTTTTCCCCTCATACTGACTTCTCTTTCTCTTCCCCACATACTGTCTTCTCTTTCTTTTCCCCTCATACTGTCTTCTCTTTCATTTCTCCTTATACTGACTTCTCTTTCTCTTCCCCACATACTGTCTTCTCTTTCTTTTCCACTCATACTGTCTTCTCTTTCATTTCCCTTCATACTGTCTTCTCTTTCTTTTCCCCTCATACTGTCTTCTCTTTCTTTTCCCCTCATACTGACTTCTCTTTCTCTTCCCCACATACTGTCTTCTCTTTCTTTTCCCCTCATACTGTCTTCTCTTTCTCTTCCCCACATACTGTCTTCTCTTTCTTTTCCCCTCATACTGTCTTCTCTTTCTTTTCCCCACATACTGTCTTCTCTTTCTTTTCCCCTCATACTGTCTTCTCTTTCATTTCCCTTCATACTGTCTTCTCTTTCTTTTCTCCTTATACTGACTTCTCTTTCTCTTCCCCACATACTGTCTTCTCTTTCTTTTCCCCTCATACTGACTTCTCTTTCTCTTCCCTTCATACTGACTTCTCTTTCTTTTCTCCTTATACTGACTTCTCTTTCTCTTCCCCACATACTGTCTTCTCTTTCTTTTCTCCCCTCATACTGACTTCTCTTTCTCTTCCCCACATACTGTCTTCTCTTTCTTTTCCCCTCATACTGTCTTCTCTTTCATTTCCCTTCATACTGTCTTCTCTTTCTTTTCTCCTTATACTGACTTCTCTTTCTCTTCCCCACATACTGTCTTCTCTTTCTTTTCCCCTCATACTGACTTCTCTTTCTCTTCCCCACATACTGTCTTCTCTTTCTTTTCTCCTTATACTGACTTCTCTTTCTCTTCCCCACATACTGTCTTCTCTTTCTTTTCTCCTCATACTGACTTCTCTTTCTCTTCCCTTCATACTGACTTCTCTTTCTCTTCCCCCATAATGTCTTCTCTTTCTTTTCCGCTCATACTGTCTTCTCTTTCTCTTCCCCCTCCTACTGTCTTCTCTTTCTCTTCTCCCTCACACTGTCTTCTCTTTCCTTTCTCCTCATACTGTCTCCTTTTCTTCTCGATTTTTCTTTTATTTTATCTTCGCATTGTTTTCTTTCCAAGTTTCTCTTTTCTGATTCTCTTGCTATTACTTTTGAACTCCTTTGTGTATCTAGCTTCTCTGAAAATTTCTAATGTAGATTATTTGGTTATGTAGGCGTGTGGGGTAAGGCTATCTACCGTGGGCCAGAACCTACACTGGCAACCCTGTGGCTACGCCACTGCTCAGGGAGAAAAATCATTTCGGTATAGTTGATTTGGGAACTCTATAACTAACCAAAGTGTCGATAGGGATGATAGACTTCTCAGTCTCTTCTCAAAATAAAGGCAGCTTAAAAAAGGTCTAGAAGATTTCCAGGAGACAAAGAGATAACCTCTTGATATCGGTAATATAAGTACTGGTGAACATACTCTATCACTATCATCATTTGCACCTTCACCAGAACTCTACTGGTCATTAACCAGAGAACAACATTATTCAACGAGGTAGGCTAACAAACATTGATTTTCTCATCAAAGTTAGCCGTTTTGCTAAGATGTTTAGTGCTGTTTTAGGGGTCATGTAAACCTTTATCAAACCAAAGAAAATTTCTCTGAACTAAGCTGTGTTGAATTCATATAAAGTTGTCCTATGAATATGCATCAACTTTGCCATCTAGCGTCTCTCTCATGAAATATCTCTTCTCTCGCAATTTATGAGTAAAAAACATGATTCCATACTCTTGGTTGAAGCAAAATTGAATAAACAGTCTTGTATCGATGCAGTAAAAAGCTCGTTCATGTAGAAATAAGAGAATGAAGTGTATCTTCAAGACACGGTCAAGTTTTGAATGACCTTGGCAGCTAGGTTTGGCGTTTGCAGTTCAAAACTTAATTGTTGAATCAGAGAGGGCGCTGGAATCGTTAATAATTATTTTCGGCGAGATACGAGAGGTCCTTGCATGAAATATTTTAATTGGGTACCTGTGTTAGTGAACGGTAATCATTCTTGAATTAATCGGCTCTATTTATTGTATGTTGTAAAGCAATGTTCACACAATGTCTTGTCTAAAGTTACTTTCCGCTAATGGCACTCTAAAGGATACATGTATACACGTTGTTGCAACACGAAGGTTTCACATGAACTACTTTAAGGATATACATTGACGTTTTTTCATACATTTCTTCCATTTATAAGTCGTATTAAGTGCTGAACTTTGATGTAGTATTTTAACGTCACAATAATCTATTTTTCCATCAGGCTTACTTAATGGTTCAATTTCCCCTCTTTAGTGTTTTCTTCTCTCTGTTGTCTTCTATTCCCTAGTCATATCTTTTCTTCGCAAGTCACGTGATTTAGTTTACATTTACTACATTTTTTCAGTAGACAGAGAATAGATTTATCTAAACAATTGTAGCAGGTAACTCCACATTTCATACTGAGAACGAGTAGTTTCATGAGCCTCCCATTAATTTCTTTCCGTGTCTTTCAGTGATAATTTTTTCGTGTTGCCTCATTGACCGAATACTCTTACGGTCATAGTATAGTTCTTTGATTTGCGTGTTGTTTCATTAATTCACCCCCCTTCTCGTTATTAACGTAAATAAGCGCAGAAGATCTAATTGAAACGGCCAAAAATACTTGTATAATGGCGTCGATTAGAAAAATCGAAAAAGTCATTTAAAAAAAATCGGTAGTAACTTTTTATACGGTTTCCAAAGTGACCACTCCAGGATAAATTGATACTTCACGGACTTGCATCATCATTTTCGGAAAATATTGAAAACTCCCACCCCCATATACTTATGACGGCATGTTGGAACGTACAGTAATAGCTTTGCCATTACCTCGTACAATTGCCGTATATGGTTCATAGGTTGTTTTTTTTCTGTATGAGGTAACTTGACGTCGTACTTCAACCATGAACTTTTACCGATTTCTGAAACGACGTTGGGAATTTATTGTCTGTGCATTGAGACTGCATCATTTAGGTGTTGTCGAAGTCAATGCCTATTGTTGGAAATGTATATTTTGACTATAAAGGAGCAAGCAAGACTTTTTTTTGTTAGGAAATCTAAAGTCATCGTGTTTACATCCACAGCTGTCAAAGGCGTCCCGGGATTTCCCTCGGGCAGCTAATAAACAGGAAGGGAATCACTTTTATTTTCGTGGAGAAAGTTTCTGACTGCAAGGTGTTGTGTTCAATGGTGTTATTTTTGTCGGCAATATGCAACTGACGGTCAACACGTAGCAGCGGCGACTGTAGGTGTCAGACTCATTGGCCAATACCGTCTACAGTTGACTTTTGGCGCAGTTGGGGAAGTTACTCAAAAACAAGTAGAATTTCAAATGTATATTTTACACCCTAATACTCGCACGCCTGTGTAAGGTCACATCACTGCTGAGAAGTTTGGAAAAGCAAAAGCACCATGTTTCACTTCTTAAAAATGAGGTTTTGTTCTAGCGAATAAAATGTCCAGCTTTGAATTTAGAAACTCTTTACTTCTGGATGGCAGTGGCGGCGATCAAGGGGGCGTGAAGGGCAGTTGCCCCCTACTTATTGCCACTTTTGCCCCGGCACTATACTAAACCTTATCTACCAAGGGAAAGTAAAATGTCCTTGCCCCCCCCCCCCCCCTTTGGAACCCAATCGCCGTCACTGCTGGGTTGTGATCAGTGCTTAGCACTTAGATTCCTAACGAGCTTTCTCTCTAGTTTCCTTAAACCCGAAGGTTTATGGCTGCAGCAACAGAAGCCTTCCATCTGTCCCTATCCTGGGTAAGATCAATCCAATCTTTTCCATGCTTACCGATTTCTTTTACTTTTTGTGGTAATAAAAGTGGGCAAGTTTCCATGCACAAGTAGTTTTCCAAATTTCCCTCACGATATTGGATGAACCCTGTATATTGAAACCAGTGGCGGCATGAAAACAAAAATGAGTGGAGAGGCATAGGAGAGCAGTCATATTTCAAATACTTCCAAATACAATACCATTTGGGCTCAACTACAACCAAAATCCGTAGCGCAAACAGCCCTTGTAGCCCAAATACCTTCCCAGCGGCTTTTCATCCCGTGTGCATAGAGTCCCATTGCCGCTGTTTTGTGACTTTCGAGACTTGATTCTTTTCAAGTAGCTCCCCAATTGTCTTGACGACGCTGGGTCAACAGAAATCTTATGGGCTTCCACCGGGAATCGAACCCGGGACCGCTTGCACCAGAGGCGAGAGCGCTAGCCATTTTGGCTACGCGGGAACTCCAAACTTGGGATTCGAACCCGGTACCCCTGGCTTGGATGTTTGAGAGTGTCCGTTCATCATTTTCATCATATCATCACTCATCCCCGTCTTCGCAAATTAGCCAAAGGTGGCACAAAAGGCGAAGTACAATAAAGCAAAGGAATCTTCAAACTTGGGCTAAAAGAACAGTTATTCGTTAATGCTGACGTCATTACTGAAACTTCTTTCGTGTGATCGGAGCGATATCTACTTGAACAGGGGCAAAGGAACTTATTTTCCTAAGTAAGAATTAATCTGTTGCGTAAATGATAGCAAGCAAAGACATGTTCATGACAAACTGTACGGCACAAGATTGTTACAGTCAACTCTACACTCAGAGAACTAAATGCATCATATCCATTGATGCACCAGAATGCATCGTTTGATGCACTAAAGTGGTGTTTTGTAGCTTCAAAGAATCAGATTCACATTTGATGCATTTTGGTGAATTTTTCTATGTCGTGAAAGAAACACCAAAGTGCATCATTTGATTCAAGTGAGTATTTATTTCAGTGGAGATGCATTTTAATGCATCAGCTTATGCGTTTTGATGCACCAGCATGCATATTTTTGTTGATGCACTTAAACGTTTCGTCTGAGCTACATAAAGCCTGTAGCTCAGACCAAACGTTTAAGTGCATCATCCAAAAAGATGCTGGAAGGTGCATCAACTGATGCATTGAAGTGCATCTCGACTGAAAGAAATCCTCATTTGACTCATACAAAAATGCACCCAAATGTGAATCTGATTATTTGAAGAAGCCATAAAACACACTTTAGTGCATCAATCGGTGCATTCTGGTTCATCAATCGAAATGATGCATTTAGCTTACTGTGTGTAAACAGGCCTGTGCTCATATTACAGTGGGCGTTGCGAGTCTTGTGTAGGCAAAGATTTGCATCCGTTACAGGTAGTTAATCTTTCCTCGCGTCTTCAACAGAAAAGAGTTGGCCACGATCTTAATTGTCGCACGCCCTGAAGATGACAACTTTTCCTAATTAGAAAACGAAGAAAGTTTGCACCTGAGGGCGGTAGGAGGAGGGTTGTCTTTACCAAATTAAGATTTTCGTATCGGATGCACTCAATATAAAAACGTCTCAATACGAGAGATCTGTAGCGAGAAGGTGTGACAGACGAGATCAATGTATTCTGTCGTCTTTTTGTACTGTAGGTGGAAGCTTTGCTTTCAATGCTGCTAATGCCCAGTTTTGGTCACTTGTGTAGTGTCACGGCCTGTGATATTTCCTTTTTCTTATTTGTTCTTCGTAAATTGCTGTTCACTAATCTGCAAATTCTTTGAAACCCGACATTCCCTAAACTGCGAATTCTTTAAAACCCAACATTCACTAAACTACGAATTCTTTAAAACCCGACATTCACTAAACTGCCAATTCTTTAAAACTCGACATTCACTAAACTGCCAATTCTTTAAAACTCGACATTCACTAAACTGCCAATTCTTTAAAACTCGACATTCACTAAACTGCCAATTCTTTAAAACTCGACATTCACTAAACTGCCAATTCTTTAAAACCCGACATTCACTAAACTGCCAATTCTTTAAAACTCGACATTCACTAAACTGCCAATTCTTTAAAACTCGACATTCACTAAACTGCGAATTCTTTAAAACCCGACATTCACTAAACTGCCAATTCTTTAAAACTCGACATTCACTAAACTGCTAATTCTTTAAAACTCGACATTCACTAAACTGCCAATTCTTTAAAACTCGACATTCACTAAACTACCAATTCTTTAAAACTCGACATTCACTAAACTGCCAATTCTTTAAAACCCGACATTCACTAAACTGCCAATTCTTTAAAACCCGACATTCACTAAACTGCCAATTCTTTAAAACCCGACATTCACTAAACTGCCAATTCTTTAAAACTCGACATTCACTAAACTGCCAATTCTTTAAAACTCGACATTCACTAAACTGCCAATTCTTTAAAACTCGACATTCACTAAACTGCCAATTCTTTAAAACCCGACATTCACTAAACTGCTAATTCTTTAAAACCCGGGCGGCCGGAATAGTAACACAGACATTTGTGATGTAAATCAAAAGTGCGGTTGGTTCAGATGTAACGAACGCTACGTGGCGGATATTTCCTTGCAAACGACAAATAAAATTGACCGCAAACATGGCGGCGGTGCGCATCGTGACATCACATGAAACTCACCTGTACTAATACTTGCAGATATGTAAACGTGAAGCTGTAGCAGGTATCCACAGTAACAACAATTGATTGCTTGAAGTCGTGCAAACTCAACTAAAAATCCTCCACTGCGAGAGATGGAAACACTGTCAGGTCTTGAGGTTTCTTTAATTTACAGGAAGGGGGAGGAGTCGCCTCCCCATCAGCTGTCTCATTTGAGCTCATTTCTATGGATAAAGGGGAGGGGTTGCTTAGCAGAAGAAATAAGTTCGTAATAAATCTTCTGGACCCTCGACACTCGGCGATTTCAACAGGGGGTTAGGAAGGAAGCGTCCCCAAAATTACAAATCCATTAACAAGGTAGAAATTTTAACCTGTAATTAGCAGTGTTTTTAGAAACATGGTGGCTTTTTTTTATCTCTTTGGGGAAACCCACAAGAATTTGAGTTATGTTTCTTGGAAGAAATATATATAATGTGCTCCGAATGGAGTTGATGTATATAGGTAGCTGCAGACCTTCTTGTTCTGTTTATTGTTTTGCGTCTCGTATTTCTATTTCATGGTTAACCGTAACGATAACAATCAGCTGTAAATAATACCGCTTTCACACGCATAAGCAAAATACATTTTAGAATGCACATAAACCAATGTTTTTGTTTGAAACAATAAACGACAAACAAATTATTGTTCTCGAACATGTCTCGGTAGCAATTCAGTCTCATTGATGTAGTCACCAAATAATGTAGTAAAAATTTGAGAAAATTATATGTTCAGTAATGTGTAAGCAACAATAATAAATGTGGAACATATGTAAAGTTATAGGAATGTACGGACAACGAAGTTAGTAACAAGGTATGATTTATACAGCGTATATTGATACACTTGCAGCTTTAATTGTATCATCTGCAAATATGCTGTATAAAGATACATACTGCGGCAATACCAGGTGAGGTGAGTGTACAAATTTTTATACCAATGCACATTGCAACGTACCATGAAGGCATATGAGGGCACTCACAGTCTCGGCAAATTTGTGGAGATGCCGTGATCAGCACCACGCTCCTGCCGCCTTTAGTTCCCCAGACACGCACGTATTAGAGACTGGGTGAACCTTGGAGCAGCTTCATGCAGGAATGTTTGAAAATTTCTCACCCCAGGAATCGAAAATGGGTCTCGCACGTGGCAGTCCGGCACGCTACCGGCTAGAGCACCGCTGGTCCTAGAGGAATATATAGGACAGATGAACATGTCCTATATGTCTTCTTTTTCAAAGCCTCCCCGATGGCGTAGTGGTAACGTCGTCGCCTTGTAATCAAGAGTTCCCGGGTTCGAGGAAGTCCTAGTACATGGCTGTGTTGCAGAACCAACTGATCAATGAAATTGAGACCTTGTGGGGAGCATATTTCACTAACAAGATTTCAGTTTAAATCAATGGTCATTCATACAAGAAATGTGTTAAATTTAAACAGTAAGACTGCATGGTTTTATACAGTTAATATGCCTAGTAAGTTTTTAACTTTAATACTAAGGTTGAGATCAGGTCACATCAGATTAAATAACTATTTATAGGACATTAATATAGTTAATTCACCTATGTGCAGGTGAAAACTAGACCAGGAAGATGCTCATCATGTTATATTTCAATGTCCACTTTACACCAATCAAAGGGAAATCTTATCAAGAATCTAGTAAAAGAAGGAATGTGTCTTTCTCTAGTTTGGTGCTGCCAAAATCTTCTGGTGCTGCCTCAGAAGAGAAAAACTTAAAGAACCAGATCTTCCGTTACTTTTGTCCGAGTCATTTCTCTCAGTAAAGTGACGGTAAGACAATAAGAGAAATATAATTTCGTACCCAATCAAGAACTTCAACTCTTTCTGCACCTCCCCCCTCTTTTCCCTCCAGAGGGAACCTAGGGATACCATAATTGCTATATCACGAACTGTAATCATTGTCCCCGTCTTCCGCTTCAAAAAGGGTGAATGGAATGTCATTGAAGGGACCGGTTTCAAGGGCGTAAACAAAACATCATCTAGGAAATTTGGTGATGGAAGGAAGGAAGGAAAGGGGAGGGGGGAGAAACTGGACCGGTTCTGGTTCGAAGAGGGCACGCAGTCATCAATGGAGGAGGACTCTTCTGTGTGGGAAATTTTTCTCGGAATGATGTAGCAAGATCTTCACGCAAGCCCGAGAGACAAACTTGTTCTTGCTCTGCCAGACAATCTGGAGACACATTTTCCTCTCCACAGCCTCTTCGGTGCAGTCTGCCAGTGTAGCCAACTGGAAATATCATCTTTCACAACGACACTCCTCTGCACGGACAACAAGGATAGTTGCAAGATGTCGAAGACATGTCTCACTACCTGGGAATTTGCATCCATGCTTTTTCTGAAATTAATCTCTAGCTCTTCTAACTACAATCTTTGCTTGCTTTCAAATATAATTTTTATCCAGATCTTGATCTGTTTACTGGCCCACGCCGCTTTTACGGCAGTCTTCGGCCAAAGTTGCTGCTGTCAATGGGGGTAGGGATTGCTGCCACAACGGTTTTAAGCAATCCGATTGGTTGACGTGACGTCATTAGTGTGAGGTTAGGTTAATTTAGATAGAGGAAGAAGAAGAAAAGGTGTTGTGGTACTAATTCCAACCGTAATTGGCATGTTTCTTCTTGTCACGAAATTCCATGGTTCAGAGGTGAACGCTATTGAGGAATTTATCGATGCACTACTTCCAGACAAACATACTCTTGTCTTTGTTGTCTTGCAAATGCATCATTGTTAAATGATCAACTATTACGTCACAACATAAGGAAGTTATTGTTAAGGAAGTTGGAAGAGTTCCAATTGGGCTACGTGACAGTTCTTGTGTCGGTCAGGTACTGGAGGATTTAAACTAAATATGGACGAATTGTTCCATGCTATGGTCTTGGTGGTAAGGAAGGTGTCTTTCTGCTCTCTCATAACAATTGAATGGTTAGCTGGAAGCAGGACGTAACTAGAAAACAGAGCTTGGAGAAAATCAACGAATGTGTGGAACTTACGCGAATGGAGATAGACCAGACATTCGACTACTGTTCACAGTATATTGCATGAGTAAAAGTTAACCAACTGCCTCAGGAGACTGTCCTGTGGCATATTCGCACACATAAACTACGCTTCTTTGATATCCGTGTTCTACACCTTTACCTTCTCGTAATAGGGAGATATATACATTATTCTCTTCTCTTCCTATATGCTGATGACATTGTCTTTTATTCGTGCATTTATAACTTACGATTGTTGCTTCGAATTAATGTGCTTTTTTATTATCGCTATGGACGCCCAAGCAGCATAAAAGATTTATTCCAGTGGGACATTTCGCATGTTTTCAATGTTAACATGATGCAGATGAAAACGTGTAGTTTGGTGGTAGCTGAACCCAAACCTTGGCTTATGAGATGACAGCCACCAGACTGCTACGAATGCATTTCCCAAGTCTAAGGCTGACCCCCTCGACACAAAGTTGGCCACACTGGACACATCCTGACCCCCAAAGTCTCCATTTTTCGCATGGCGAAAGTGGAGGGAGTGGGTACGCTTTTTGCCTCCATAACGAGAATGAGCTGCGAGCGAGGGAGCGAGCCCCCCCTCCCAATCGGCCTTTTTATGCAGCTACTGTCCAACCGCCTTCCTCCAGCCAGTATACCATTCATAGGGATGGCCACCGAAAGGGACCGGTTCCGAAAGACGTTTCTTGTGGTGTTTGGTTTTTGCGGTAATCAAAGGATGACGCAAGAACGGGCACTTTCAGGCACACACACACACACATGTGCAGAGAAAACAGCATGTGTGTGCACACACATCTGCTGCCAATACCGGTCACTGCCGGCAAGTTCCAAAACGTCATCACTGAACGTTTGTTTCATTTGGTACTGTACTCCAAAGAATCGTGTACAGTTAAGTCAATGCAAGTAAGATAGAGAATGATGAATTTAGTGGTAACTCTTTGATAAAGATATCAGAACACGCTGTGTTGTCTTTTCAGTTGCCGTACAAGTTACAGGCGTAAAGCAAAGCTCTTGCATTTGTACCCACAGATCGCTACTTACCCAGGAACGTTTGACACTAACGTTAAATATTCGTTTAACATAGTAAAATATTGTTCATTTATTAATTCAGCGTTAATGAGAATGAGCAATAGGATTAAGTACAAGGGAGAGTCAAATAAGAAACCTTCATTTGTTTTTGTTTCATATCTAATAGATTTCTGCATGTAGGGTTTCACAAGTTTGCTGCATTTTAGCACAGACCTATTGCTGATCTACATGTATTTTCAAGTCTAAGTTAGTGCCTGTTTACCTTAAGAAGAATAAGTCTTTGGGGTCCACGTTTAGTCACTTATGAGTCACTGCGAAGGCCTTTCCGCCCATCTGACTGCGAACTGAGACATTGTTGAACTTTCTCCTCCATTCGTAAACTTGCTGATGGGGTAAGCATGCACAGAGATATTGAATTTTTATTTGACGAGAAATTTCTGTACGTTTTTGGCTGACAGAAGGCAAGAAGCCACTCCTCTTCACTAGTGCAAGTGAGTATAGGAGGCGCCACCTTTAAAATGACAAGAATAGCGTTTTGAAGCTCACTTCCATCAGTGTTGCAGCCTTGAGGTCGTTTTGTAAGTTACAGTCGATACCTCATGTAAATTTAAGCTGTATACAGTCTGCCCTACAATTTTTATTGGGCTTCTAGGGTTTTCATTTGAGGCTCATTCCATACTAAAGCATCCAATGGTTTTGTTACTATATTTTCTGAGGCTTTTTTAATCCAACTTTAAAAAAGAATAAGAAAAACCCTCATTATTCTAAGGATGGGATGTAGCTTATAGCTTAACCTTACTTTGCAACGTCAGAAATTAGGTCACATACGTTACCTCATATTGATCAAAACGAGTTGAATCTAAAAGTTGAGATTTTTACTATGAGTTAGGTCCATGCAGGGCTTCCTTTGTGCCAAATTTCAGAATTTTCGAAAGTCATCTAAGATATTTTACTTCGAAAACTGTCAATATTCAATGAATGACCATGTTTCAGCCCATGCTGTAAAAAAAAAAGTTTGCATTTCTAAGCACTGATATTTTATTTACAGACACCCTGCAGGTAGGTCTACACATGAAAAAAAAATTCAAGCCTTAGACTAACTCCCTTCATTAAAAAAAAATCGGGCTTAAAATTCCAAATTTTTTAACTATTGTTTCCCAAACTTCCACCATAATTTTCGTTCTTAGGGTGCACTTTTTAGAAAAACATATTTGAATATCATAGAAAGTATACTTCATTAGCTAGAAAATGAATTTTGTTTCAGGTCTCTAACTCTAATGGTTTTTGAGATATTAGGGTTTCTGTAAACTGCTACATGAGCAAGAAAAGCCATGCGCCATGTTGGAAAAATGGCTGCCCCGGAAGAACTAAAGGCATTTTTTTTTTGAACATTGGTTTTGATATCTAGAAGTACCAAAAATGATGTTTTTCTAAAATGGTCATGCAACCAATTATTTTAAAATTGGTTGATTTGATATGGAATGACCCTTGACTCTTGTAATTGTTTCTTGCCCGGAGTTAGAGTTGACACCTTCCAGTTGGATGGTGCAGTTACTCCTGTATATATTTAGCACGTTGTGGTTCCAATACAGTGTGTTGTAATGTCTAACTTGGATGATGGGACTGCCGTTTATCCTTCAACCAGTCATCAAAAATCCATCCTCGTCAATCACAGGTCTGGACGTCCCCGATGGCGTCGTGGTAACGTCCTCGCCTTGTAATCAAGGGATCCTGGGTTCCATACCCGGTGGAGGCACATAGTGATTCGGATCCGTTTTAAACTGTAGGTCCAGTCCCTATTAACCTATCTATGGGTAAATTGAACTTAAAACAAAAACTCAAACAATCAAACTCCCCACCATCAGCAAAAATAAATCTGTTCTCTCGAAGTCTTGCGTTGAAATGGGCAAAACTATAAGAGTAGACAGTGAATAATGTCCAATTAACTTTGCGTACTAGATCCAAAAAAATGACCAAGAACAAGCAAATGAACCACGTATTTCAAATAGCTAGCAAAAGGTAGGATGTGAAATGCTTTGTTGTTTAGTATATCTGAAGGGTTCGCCTACGTCATAGCAGAGCATATTTTAAGATTTCATAATTACAAGAAAAGGCTGTAGGATGCGTAAGCCTATAAACTATGCCGCAGGTGTATATATTCCTTGCTCCCAGAGAGCCAAAACCAAATAATCCAATTACAGGTCGTAAGATCGGAAGAAATATAGCATGAGAAGGATTTAAGACCCTAGAAATCCCGGTTCTGCAACCGGAATAGACGCAACGTGGGCGTCAGGAGAACTCAAATTATCTGGATCCTACCCTGTCCCCGTCACGCGAACAAAACCAGTTCCTTCTGTTACAAACATTCCCGTTCTTCATGTTCACGATTCTTAATTTATCATTCACTCTCCTCACACAGTTGAATAAACTTGTAGCAAGGTTCATATATCCGACTGTGTTACACGTCAATGTAATCAAATCGGCAGCTCCAGTCCATAACGACATACACCTACGGGGTTTCGGAATAAGTATCCGAGGCCTATGGGAATCAGTTGTGATGCCTTCACACATTTGCAACTGTGCTTATCGCAGCGTCCATGATTTTTCACTCTTTCTGTTGAAGCCACTCCCAACGTCTTACCTTACCAGATGGTATTAAGAGATGGGGTAGATTGATTGCATCAGGGTAGAGGTTATGTTTGTGGAATCCCCTTCCACTCACAGCAGAGGGAGAGGGAATTTGTCATGGCTGCAGACTGCCAATGTGGTTGCCCGTTTTCAAGGCTTCAGGAGGATGGAGCAGTCTGTCCAGTAGGGCATGATAGAGATGACGTAGAGATGGTGAATTAATTGGTTCGACAATGCCTGATTCCGCGTCACTGTTTTCGGAGTAGCCAAGACTCTTTGAAGTCATGTAAAATGTACGAGGTCCATGCAGAGGTTGAAGGTCCCTGATGACGAAAGCTCAAGAGGGAAAGTTCTTGGGATTTGTGATACGTGACACAAGCACACGCATTTGTTGAATGGACTCGTAAAGTTCTAGATTTGGTTGATGATCCTTCGTTTATCTCCATCGCTTCAAAGTTTTGGCAAATGGGGCTATTTCTATTATCCATACCAGCTAAGTGTAGACCAGACGAACGAGAACAAGTGTCTGCGCAAGTAGTGACGCGAGACGGCTCCACCAATGAACAGTGAGAGAAACGGGATTGTGTAATGGGCGACGGGAGTTACCCGATTTCTTCCTTCGCTATGCAGCGTTGCAAACTTATGAAAATGATAATACCGAACGCACATGGCAAATGGACTGTATTTTTGTCTCCAGGTCCGTACGATTGGTTTAAGAATTTTTTAGGGAAATATTAGGGATAAAACTGCAAGAGCAAATTTTGACAAGCCGTGCATTTAGCGTACGGACTAAGGTCTGGACCGTACGGTTATCAACACTGCGCTTTCACCACTCGATTTTCCTCCTCTGCCGATATGCGCGGCCCTGCTCTACAGTTGGCTGGAACAGGGTATAATAGACTAACGTCACTTACTTGATGACGTTGCTTCCTCGATGTGTATTCTGGAAACTGCTTAGTTCAGGCTAACGAATCTTTGGCGGTTGAATACACCATCAGGCATTTCTTGCTATTTTTATGTGCGTCCCTTAATGATCTAAGCGTTTACCATAAAACAACTTAAATTCGGTGGCTCAACAATCCTTTGAGAGCCAAGTGCTTCCATATGAAAAGGTTTGTTCCCGTCGGAGGCGTTTTTATATGGGCATTGGAGCAAGCCAAGTGCAAAGCACGGGCAGTAATAAGCAAATGCAGCATTTCAGACCTGCATGAGGTAGAGTTTGCTACTTTTGATGTATAAGTTCCGTGTTGAATTTCTGCAAAACCATGACTGGTTTGTCTTTCCCGTCCATCATGCAATACAAGCTCAATATTGATTGAATACTTTTATTTCGCTATTCTACCACTTTTGGCTAATCGCAAAGATGAGGATGAGTGATGATTATAATGAAATTGATGAAGAGACACTCACGAAGAACACCAATGCCCAGGCCGGGATTCGAACCCGGGCCCGCTGTCGTCGTGGTGCGCTGTGGCCCCCCACGGAGGCTGGCTACAAGCTCAAGAAACTTGGACATTTCTTTTACTCATATCAGATGAAACAGTATAAGACTTAGACTTAGACAGTGTCAAATATTGACAAACGTAAGATAGTAGCTCCCTCAAATTTCTGTGTCGGGCACACATCGAAGAATGTCAAAAATGCAATTTTGACATCCAAAACTTAAGCACAACAGTTAGTTACAACATGTCAGTTGAGCATGAAGAATATTCTGCTTGGATGAGCACATACGGATGTCCAAGTAATATCACATGCTCTGTTTTCATTAGAGGTGGAGCGATATATATCGCGATATTGAAAAAAATATCGTCATGGCGATATCAACTAGACGATATGTCGTCACGATATTTTGGAAATATATATCGTGTCAGCGATCACTGTTGCCAACTTCGCTCTTTTGAAGCCAGATCTAGCTCTTTCGTGCACCCGTCCTCTGCCCCACCATGATGCCACCACTGGCTCCGGTCCATAAAGACCAACCTTTGCCACGAGCGTGCATTTTGCACGTGACATCCATATATAGGCTGCATCACCCACCCCCTCTTTCCTCCCCAGGTATTTTTATACGTAGCGCTGTGGCTAAGGTTAAGAGACAATATTATTATCCGGGAATCCTTTATTTTCGATTCCATATGAGCATCAGTGGATTTTTGAGATGGGTGATGGCGCCAGATCTAGGCGCGGAAAACAAAGAATGAATTGCCATCACTTTAAAGCTAACGGTAATAGCAGTGCCCACACCCCTCTGGCACCTGAAATTAACCTAGGAGGCACTTTATGCAGTTTTTGTTAATCTAGTTCCTCGAAAGTCATCTTTAGCTCTATTAATGGTGAAATGTAGCTCTTTTGTGCACATCAGGTTTGGCAACACTGCCAGGATGGTCGTATGAGGCAAGGAGAAATGCATTAGGTTTATAGGACCATTATTTTATTCGTTCTCTCGGGAATAGCAAACATCCAATGACGTAGAAAAGTATATGGACTGAAAAAGGACACGTTGAACTGTCATAGTAGTAGGAAGAGTCGAAACTCCCATTTGATTAGCCGTAACTTGAAGTTGAAGTCAATTCCCCATAAGGAATACATGGGATTCTGTAAATACTTATTAATCATACTTTTCAAACATCGTGTTTAGCTTACAAATCAACTTGAAAAACAGTTCCACTTGCAACATGGAGAGAAATGCATACGCTCTTGCATACTAAACCCATTTTTAGATAGCAGTGCCCAATCCGACGATATTGAAATGAATGCACAACTAGTGCGTAATTGTCCCTCCTCGCCTTAAATACGGTCCAGGAACCTTTTTTCAATGAAACAATACCCAACTTGGACCGAATTTAAATTGTGCGAGAAAAAAGGTTCCGGTCCTGCAACGGAACCCAATAGAACCCATTAGAATTAAGGGTTCCTGGACCTGTAACAACCCTGGGTTGAAGTGCTCAGATAGAATGGTGACAGGGGGATCTGAACTAAGCACTTGAAGCCATAACGCTGGTAATAGCCTCGTTTTTCCATCTCCAGCAAGACGTGTACACTGAGAGGGATTCTCTCGAAAAGATAGACAAGGGGAGGGGGAAGCGGCTGAACCAAACAGAAGACTTTATGCTCATCCTGTAGGTTAGTTCCAGTCTTGTAACAGCTTCCGTCTCGCAGGAAGCCAAAGCTCAGATTGCAAAAAACCGATCTGGGGTCCATCCAATATTGAAATATTTGTCAACAAGTCTATTAATCTTCGTCTCCCTGATCGGTAGGGGTTCCATCAAGACTGCCTGGGTTCTCAGGCCATTCATTTTTCTCCTCCTCAATCAGCCTTTCGCCGAGAGGAACTTGTTCTTCAACTTCTGCATTAGCCCCCCTGCCCCCAGGTATAAAAGGCCTTAAAAACACATTTGGAAGTGTCAAAAGGGCAGTCTCCAGGTAATGTGACGTTTCGATGACGAATTGAATACCAATTCCTCTCAGGTTACCAGAGGAAGGCCCTTGAGAAACAAAAGGGGTAAGGTCTTCATATGAAGTCATGAATGCAGATGAGGAGGACATGGGAAATATATCCTGCAAGAAAAGGAAAACATGCACCTGGTATCGGGATTGGCAAAATTTGCGTTTCTTTCGAAAGAACAAAACCGCTTTTTTTGTTTTAAATGTTTTAACAGCGTTTTTATTAAGAACAAAACAAGACATGTTTCACACAAATAAAACGTTAAAACATAATGTCATACTTATTTTCTAAGAATAATGATTAATAAGTAATCTGTTGATTATCCAAGGAAAGACTGTGTTCCTAGTTATAACTTCTAAAAACACCTAATTTTGTTAATCTTAAATCTCGCATGTTGGCTGCTCAAGAAGCTTCAACCAATCCACAGTTGCCAGGCCCCAGTGGTAGCTACTCTGTTTTCCAAATACGACATTTTACCGTGAATGCAACTACATATTGACATTGACAACTATGTGCAGTATATTAAGTGAGGAACAAAACTGTTTCATCCAAAAAAAATGTTTTAAACACTTGTAAAGAAACATAGCCAGCGTTTTAAAAGTGGCCCAAGGGTATTCATCACGATGTTTCTTTGATAATTGAATATACATTTTCAGCCATTGAACAGATTTCTGTGTACAGGATGAATGAAAAGGCAAAGTTACAAAACACGCAAATAACCGCAGACTATCAAACATGTGTTTTAAACAAGTCTTAAAAGAACATGTTTAAAACACTGTGTTTTAAATATTTGTAAAAAGAAAAAAGCCATGTGTTTTAAACATGCCAGCACAGGCTGGTGCACAGAAGACTCTTTGCGAATTTGCCCTTCACTTCGTAGATAACTAAAATGTACGTTCAGTGTGTAGGATAGTCATGGAATGGATATGAACCCATAGTCTTCAGTTCTATCAGCAATTTCTGTGGATAATCTACATGATGAATGCGCTAGAAGACGCACACGTGCATGTCAAAACCTAGCGATTTTAACGAGCGTACATGCAGTAGCGTTGGTACTCATATTCGATAGCGTGTCTAATCAGTATAATAAGCTCTTTCACAGAACGCCATGATAGCGTAATTATGAGGAAATTAACTGATATGTAATCCGCAATTTACGAAAGCCATTAACGACCATTTACTGCGCTGCTGTTGAAAAGGCTAGGAAAGAACTGTGCTGAAATATTTATGGAAGTTTATTATTATGCTCTTACTGCCATCTGTTGTGGGTAATAGAAATAAGAGGACAATCAATGTTTGTCCACGGTGGTTTTACACCATAAGCGCTGGAATTATAATAATGTTTTAAATTTGCAGCAGATACTGAGAATCAGTTATAGTATTTCGGATGGTATCTATGTATTTGAACCGTATCTTCTGGGTTTTGTTGTCAAATATTTGTGCCGCAACGGCGGATGGAAAGTAACGTTGAGGGATTTTGCTGATGGTAACCCATGGAAAACATCTAGATGGTCTATCAGAAGGGTTGAGCCAGCCACTTCTTGAATAACCAACCCTACCTGTCTTTTGCAAACGTCCGTGGCGGATTGGTTATCACAGCGCGCTGCAACATCGAAGGTCCCTGGTTTGAATCGCAGCTGGGGCAATGGTGTTCTTTGTGAGTGTCCCTTCATCAATTTCATCATCACTCATTTTTATCTTCGCGATTAGCCAAAAGTGACAGAAAAGCGACGATAAATAACAAAGATCAAACCCAACCTTCCTGTCTTGTGGTTATTCAGTTAGACAGACATGTTTGAACGCTGTGAATTTGAGCTGATAGGGGACATTGCCTTTAGTATATATAGATGGAAAGCTAAGGCACAGTTGAAAGTGCTAAACTATAGTGGAACCCCAAGCAAAGAAACCTGCGCAGACCCGCGACTCCTGTGCACCGTACTCGCGCGAGGAGGGGAGAGGAGGGAGAGAGTGAACCATGCTTCCTTATGGCCCGAGCTGAACGGAGGAAGGGAAAGCTGCGCGGGGACATTTCGTCCCAAGCTTTTTTTATTTGTGGTCGATCTATAATATTTACATTTTGTTCTCTGCAAATATATGCTTTCATCGACTACACGGGTCCAGGGTTCGAGTCCTTGACTTTGCGAGTGCCCCTTTATAACTTTCAACATAACACCACTCATTCCCATCTTGCGTGGCAGAAAAGCGAACTAAAATATCCAAATCAAACAATCAATGTAAAATATGCTTCAAGGAAGGCCTTTGATCTTCCAAATCAAAAGCCACGACAGGGTGTTCACGTGCAACATCTAATCCATACTAAAGCCCCGTTTCCATTATCACAAATTTGCCGCGCAACATGACGCGGCATGGGCCAAGCATTTGTTGAAATGGTAACTGTCTGCAACATGCCGCGGCGCTGGTGCCGGGGACAAAATTGCCCCAAACGATTTTGACGCACAACATGAGCCGCGTCATGCGCCGCAGACAATGGAAACAGCCTGCAGCAAGTTCCTGGGGCACGGGCATGCGCACTAGAGTAGAATCAGAGGACTCAACGACAACCACGTGCTCGCTGTTCGGACTGAAGGGGCGTCACGACACCACGTCCTGTTATTTTAGTGTAGTTGGTTGTGTAGTTGTACGTGAGCGTTTGTTTTGTGGATGATATGGAGTGGTCGAATGATAAAGTAGTAAACTTATAGAGCAATATGAACAGGAGTCAGTGTTTGTGGAATATCACCAGTACGCGCCTGCCATAACCACAAAATTCGCCATAGCTATATTGTCCATCTTTACACAAGTTAAATCACCATCAAATTCTTACAATACAAGTGAAGAAACACTGAACTACGTACGCTACACTGCGGTCCTGCACTCCAGTGTTGTTGCGGGCGTATTTTGCAGAAGTAGTTTTAAATTGGAAACAGTGCACTAAGCGCCGGCGCATGTTGCGCGTCATGAGTCTGGAACTTGTCTGAATAGAAACTAGGCTTTAGTATCACTTATTCCAAGCTAAATAAAAAGAAAACAAACATAAACTTGACCAAAAAATAATTTGATTCAGTGTTTGGAAGCGCCATCTCTTCTAGAGCCTTTCGGTCTTGCAACAGTAAAACTTGAGCATCGTTATGTTTTGGGAGGTCTTCTGTCACGTGCCACAAAAGCATGAGGCGTCACAATCCTTTTCACCTGTCTACGCCCGTGTAGCGTACAGGGCTGGGCCTCGCCAAATTCCGACCTCCCGAGACCCCCGAAGTCACGATTACGTGGCGACGCCCTCCGCAATGTTCTTTTCCACAGCGTAGAGAAGTTTTTTTTCCTGAATACACACTGTCAAGTGATAGGATCGACAGTTGAAGTCGAGAAAGGTTCGTGGTCGTTGATGCTGGTATGATCTTGTGTCGTGTGTCGCAAGAGCTGAGTAAGGTTACGTGTTCGTAGGAAATGTCATTGTATGATCAGTTCAGGAACCATTGTTGTTCACAATTTTGGTGCGGGGTGCACTGAGGATGGTGCAGTTTCCTTGTTCACGTGGTCACTCAGCTCGCTGAACGCAACAGACAATTTCCTTCCGATCTTTTTTCGTGACTAAACATCAAAGCAGCGCCACTATCGGTAGCTCAGAAAACTATAATAACTATACCTGTAGTATCCCTTTACTTTGTACCGGAATATATCTTATAGAAACTGATGAATGTACCTTTAACTCTTGGGGTAACAGCTCATAAGTTATAATGGCAATACATATGTATGCAAGTGTACAATACTTTGATCAGTTCTTGTAACGTTCGCCATTGACGAAGGCAGTGATAACTCCAGCCCGAGGTGGGAATCGACTTAGAACGCATGCCAGAAATAAGTAACTAACAAAGTTCAATAAGATATTGGGACGTTTCGATGGGTTTCTGTAAAGATTTAGTGCTGACTTTTCTTCTTGTATCTCTCTACTGAGTGAACACGTAACAGTAATAGTCTACCTTTGTCAAGCATCCTTGTACGAAATGCTTCTCTGCTGAATTTAGCGGTGATAGAGGGAAGGGCTGTCAGCAATGGTCTACCTTTGTCAACTATCCTTGTGTGGACACGTGTGGGAGCAGGAAAAGGTTTATTATCCATTTTGCCTTGACTCATCTCACTCAACAGGTTGCTAGGTGCCGTGGCTTTCCGCGAGTTGATAGCTTCCTGGAGATGAGGCCTTGCTCGAGAAAAGGTTTATTATCCAATATCAGAGTAAAATCCACTAGCCTTACCACTACAAGGATATTTCAGGAAAACCTGTTCACATTTTTTAGTTAATCCTGTCCTTAGTTGTGTAAAAATTACGTCATTGATACTTGTAGTTTATAACCGGAAAAAATACACAATTAATGAATAAAGCGTGGGGCAAATTATAAGTTGCCCGACTAGTCTGATGGTCATTTCCATTTCCCATTTTATCTTGGTCTTTTTCCTCCTTTAATTTATATCTGCTTTCCTGTTGTATCGGCATGTATGCCTTTTCTTATATTCTCTTCTTGCTTTATTTTGGAATATTTCCTTCATAATTTTTTTGTGGATTTATTCATACTTTTCCCTCTTCTTGCGGCAGATTCCGATACTTCTTTCCCCTCCAAAAAACTGAAAAAAATATTATTCAAGGGACGTGAAGCGTGGTTCATGTTCTACAAAACCTTCTCGTGTAATGCGAAGTAGTGTGTAGTTTTTTATAACTACCAGAGAGAGGGGGGGTTGAATCTGAGAAGATTTTTCGTGTCCGATGTGATGAACAGCTGTAAAACACTCGCACTTACACAGCACATCCAAGAGCCATTTGCAATTATCGCAGACGAAACGAGCGGTGTGAGAGGAGGGCGGTGGGGGGAAAAATGAAACAAAAGTTCGACACGAAGCGTCATTATGAAAACAGCTAAGGCTACGAAATGAACGCACGCTACACTCTGGATTTACAACACCGGATGCGCATATAACTTTTTCTACGTGTGCTTTTCATACACATGTATCTGTACATACAAACACACACACACATTCCGTTTGCTTCGGAAACACGACATATACATATCTGGAAAATGGAATGGGGGAAAGAGAGAAAAGGTTTAGTGGATAATTAGTTATCTCCCGTGATATTTTTATTTACGTGTCTCGGTTTTTCCTTGCGAGATTGCTTGCTTTTAAATAATGGAGGAAAAGAAACTAGGATTTTTCGATGAGCAAGTCGAGGATTTCTCTTCACAGTAAGAAAAAAGCTGAACGTGATCACATGTGAAGTGGCTTTATTTCTGTCTCTGTTCCTTTGTCCTCTTTAGGAAGGAATTACCATTAGGGCTTCCTCTCTTGATGGTTTTTTCAGCCTCCTTTCAAGAAAGAGAAATGGCCAATAAAGTTTCTGGAAATTATGGAAAGACGCTCCGAAAATGAGGCAATGGAAAATTGCTGCTACAGGAAGAGATATGTTGGGTTTCGCTCCTCCCAATCTTTCCAAAGAGGCTATTTCTGTAATGATGAACCGGAGACTGAGACTTATGGCATTCCTATGTCTGCAAGATCCTCCGTGTTGAAGCCATGGCAATGGTGTTCAGTGTTTCTCACGGTTGCTTGAGTCATTGTGCGAGAATGAAGCCCATGTGCCATTATTGTCTTCCTATGAGCGGGATTCTATTTCCGGTAATATCACATATCAGTTCTCTAGCCTGCAAGAAGCTTTTCTTATGCTTTTGCAAGTGAACACTTCAGGAGAACTAGTGCCATAGCTAGAGAAGGGGGCATGTACCCTGGGAACCGAAAGGTGAAGCCGCAGTTAAGGATGTGTGACTGTCGGCCATACTAATAGTAAGTAACAAGACAATTGTTTAAAAGTAAAAATAAGCTGAATTGGCAATCAGGATTTTTGAATTTGAATCTTCCCTTTTCTTATTTTTGATACAAATCCAAAAGTTTTGAAAATGCTGAGTTGATTATTTTCATCGTTCCAAACATCTTACTTCCCCTAATACGACGACAAGAATAAGTGGAAGCAGCCAGATCTGGTCATAGATTCGAATGAGGAACATGGTAATGCAGGATAATATTAGTAGAACAAGATAAAAACAAGACAGTGAATAAACAACATATTTAATTAAAAACTGGCCGAAACATTCATGTACAATGAAGCACGATGCAGAAATGATATACACAGAATATATCTGTTTACGGTTTCTCTTCTTCTAACCGTGAAGGCCAAACATAGTTGCCATATACTAATACCTGGACCGTATCAACTGTTGTGAAAGAAAGACCAACATTTGATCATGCCACTGTTGAATAAAAGTGGAGGCTATTCTGAAAAATGGGGGATGTTAGTTGAGCGGTTTCTCGGTGAGTGAAATGCTAATGACTCCCAAGAACTGTACACCCATTGTCATCTAGTTTACCTCTCTTGCGTATAGATGGCACTTGCTTTTCTTTCAGCTGTTGTATTAAACTAGTATGGGATCTACGCAAATAATTTCAGCTTTTGAAGATGAAATAACGAGAAGAAATTTCACAGAAGCGTGTTGTGATACAGAACTAGGGAAACATAATCATTTAATCTGCCATTTATCTCTCATTGATATCCCCCTTCAACCAAATCATAGCTATTATGGTTGGAATGAACGTGACAGTTCCATATGGCAAGAAATGCTTCTATTTTAATTTAGTGCACTGAAAATGGCACTATCGTAAGGTTTAAGTGAGTATGTATTTCGCTTAGTGTCATCGCTTTTATGCCACATCGCGGTACGACGCCAGGGGTCCCGAGTTCGAATCCCGGCCTGGGCATGGATGTTTGTGAGTGTCCGTCCATTCATAATATAATCTCTTTCTCACAATAATTGTTTGCTTTTCTCAAATTAGGCCAATGGTGTTCTAATTTTTTCTACCTCCACTCCATTCTTACCATTTCAAAGGAGTGTAACTTATAAATCTGCAACATTGTAATATTTTGAAAAGAGAGCCTATTTTAGCTTAATTCAAAACTTTTAAGACTACTTTCTTGGCAACATTGTAGGCGTTTAGCTGGCAACTCTGCGTGATCTTGGAACAGGGCAACCCTTCCCAAGTGGGCTCGACTTTGTTAATCTAAAAGCTTTACCGTGTTTTCATATCAGTTTTTAGCTACATCCCCGCTTGTTTCTTTATTGCCCTTAGGGGAAACAGATGTTTACCTAAAGCACAAGTGATTAGTACTTCAAGATCCAACCAGAGTGCAGCACTAGAAAAAGTAAGAAATCAGCATGCAGTTTTTTGACGTGTGATTCGTGATCTACCAGCTGTGGTTTCGAAAGGTATAGCGTGTCCAGGAAGGCGAAACTACACAGTGTTGGGGCTCAAAGCAGCACACGATGATATTTCAATTTGATTTGTGCGATCACTTGAGGACAGTGTAGCGATATGCACGCAAATCATTAATGTATGGTCGTGGATTAATGTGAAATGCAATTTGGACGTTTCAAAGTAACGAATCACGTAGGTGATCCGAATAAATGTTGCACAGTCTTGTGTATTATGCAAAAATGTGATGTTTGTTGTGATGTAAAGCTTCGAGACGTGTGTCATTATGAGCACTCCCCCAGTTGCCCTCAACAGTACTTGTTCAGGTAGCCTGTCCTCTGTCCCAACGTGCTTCCTATTTCCTTCCAAATTGTATTTTAACGTCCCTTCTCTAATCTTATTTCATGTTCAGGGGTGTAATCAGAACGTTTTTCGTGTGAGGCCCAACTTTTCACAAACATAAGCGTGTTTGAAAATTACCATAACTTTCATGTGATCATCGACAATGATAACGAGATAGGTAATAAGACATTTAGATACTTCACTGCTTAAGCCATGTAGGGAAGGGAGTGTTTAAGTATGTAGATGTCTTACTTTTTATTGCGGATGACTGTACGTGACTATTGTATATTAAATAAATCTATATATAAAATAGATTTTCTGTTTTTGAACTGAATACTTTATGGAATCCCTTGCGAGGTTATACTTCTCTACTTTGTAGCAAACACATTTCACGCCACCTATTGTTGTATCTGTAAGTCCCCACACGCAATCGCTTCTTGCACACGTCATCAAGCGACAAGAATGAAGAACAATCTCTCCACTGTAGCGGTGGTGGCACAAAGGGCTGAAAAAAATTACAAGTAGCTCGTTAGCATTTTTTTAAAAAAAATACTTTTTGCCTGAAAAAAGTGGCTCCATCACACTGGTTAGTCATACTCCATGACTCGATGTGTTTCAAAATGATATTTCATTCTTAATAATAATAAAAGGATGATTTCGAGGATCAGAACTGTGTTTGTGTCGCAAAGTCTTTTGAAAACATTCCCATTGCATTAATCAACGTTTTTGGATAATTGGTAACATTTTGGAGGAGTAAACTCATGCCTGAACACATCAGTGTGTGTATTCGATTCACCCATACTCCCCCCACCTTGCGGCTGATTCAAGGACGTATTTAGGGGGGTCCAGGGGTCCCGGACCCCCCCCCCACCCGAAAGACTTATTAAGTACTAAAATTAAATAATGAAAACATACTACTTTTGTATTTGTTGTATAATTTCCTCTAAACTTATTGGAAGACAAGGATTATATTGGTATCATACGGCTTTGAAGGACATTACAAAGAAGATTTATGTACACTAAGTACTCAAAATAATATGTATAAAATATTAACCAGAAACTTACTTTTCTCCAACTACATGAAACATCATATTTGTTATTCGATAAATATTCAATTATTCATCTATTTGACATTAATTTCATTGCCAGGGCACTTGCTTTTATGTAAATTATTCCTATCTTAACTACAGATAAACTACGTAATGAATATGCGCTGTTATATCTATATTCTTATACAGTCTTTTTACCTATTAGTGTAATAATAATATAATATTAATTTATGTATTTTAATTAGTATTAATTTGATTTAATATAATTATTTTAAATTAACATTATTATTATTACTATTACTATTATTATCTGTATAAAATTTCCGTTATAACCTTTAGATTCAGGTAATATAACTGTTGGTTGCATTTTCTATAGTTTTGCCACAACTCAAATATCTTATTTTTTCTATTTTGTGGCTCTATACAAAGCATTTTTTTTTTCAAATGGTGATCTGGGGGTCCCCCCCTCTAAATCCGGGCCTGACACCAACCTAACGTATACAGGGCTGAGTTTATGACGAAAACTGTTCATTCTACCAGCAAAGATCTCTATTGATTGCACAGTAAGGCTAATCGGGACTGGACCTACAGTTTAAAGTGGGATCCGAACCACTATGTGCCTCCACCGGCCATCGAACCCGGAACCCCTTGATTACAAGGCGACGACGCTACCACTGCGCCATCGGGGAGGCCCTAGAATATCTCTAGAAATACCTGCTTGAAACAGAAGTCAAGTCCACCTGGTTTCAACCCCCTCCTCCACGTGTTCGCATACGTGCCTTTCCATCTTGAATGACGTTGCTTGGCAACAACCTGACTTCTCATTTACATCACCACCAACCGCGGTCTGACAGTATTACTTAGGAGGGATTATAGCGTAATGATTTATGCATAAGCTGGTCATCTCTGCCAAAGATTTATGCTGGTTGAGGGATAGTTTCGATGCACTCTTGTTAAGCTTCGGCTGTAGATCAGGCCAGTGACAGGAACAATAACATCCCTGGCAGAAGACGAATTGTTCTTTGGTCTGATTGCACTTGATTGGGTTTTGTCCGAGTGTTGTTCCTCCGTGTGTACGTAACAGTGGTCTTGCCTTGTTCCTCCTCGCCATACACTCAGAGAACTAAATGCATCATATCGATTGATGCACTAAAGTGTGTTTTGTAGCTTCTTCAAAGAATCAGATTCACATTTGATGCATTTTGGTGCATTTTTGTATTTCATGAAAGAAACACCAAAGTGTATCACTTGATTCAAGTGAGGATTTCTTTCAGTCGAGATGCACTTTAATGCATCAGCTGATGCGTTTTGATGTACCAGAATGCATCATCCAAAAAATGCATCAAGGTGCATCAACTGATGCATTAAAGTGCATCTCGACTGAAAATATCCTCACTTGAATCAAATGATGCACTTTGGTGTTTCTTTCACGACATACAAAAATGCACCCAAATGCATCAAATTTGAATCTGATTCTTTGAAGAAGCTGCAAAACACACTTTAGTGCATCAATCGATGCATAAATCGATATGATGCATTTAGTTTACTGTGTGTAGGTTGGTGGTTCCTATGGGTTTATGACTGACTTTGTCCAACACCAAGCGATATTTTTGAGTATTATGGAGTTCTGATTAAAACCCCACAAATAATTCCCGGAAAAGCCATCGTCTGTGGTGAATCCCTGGCGCACGGGTTCTTCGGCTTGGTGAAGCCGACCTACATGGAAGAGTGGTTAGTAGGGATGGACGATATCGGAAATTTGATATCGCGATATATCGTCAAGAAAATACACAGACGATACGATATTTGTTCCGTATCGTGATATTGGCGATATATCGTCTCCAAGATATATATCTCCAAAAGTATCGTGACGATATATCGTCTAGTTGATATCTCCTGGACGATATTTTTTCGATATCGCGATATACTGTTTTTAATTTATAGACTTTCAAAGAGAGCAATCGTTTGTAAAACTCCAAAAAACCGGCCCTTTTTTGTTCTCAAGGCGATAAAAACAAGGCAAACTCGAAAAAAATTTGTTTAATATAGATTAACGCAGAATTGAATAAGCTATTGGTTATTTTTTTAATTGCAGTCCAAACTTGAGTATCTATAATTTCTAATCCGATAGTAGAGGGCAGCAGCTGAGGTAGTGAGTGTCTCTGACCGAATTTCTGAGAAATCTAAATAAACCACAGAAGTAATACAGGAATAATGCAAGTCACCGAGAACTACAAAAAATATGATTAAATATTTTAATATACTTACATATTTTTTTATATTTCAATGATTTATTCAGCATACTTATGTACTGTACGCATGTTTTTTTTTCCATATACTTAATGATAAGGGTAGATTTTCTATATGAAGTGAATTGAGTTTACTACGTGTACAATACGATTGATTACACTTAAAGATGTAATTTTAACACTATATAAGCATAAAGTAACACCAATGCCAGAATTATAATCAGTCATTTGAAACTTCAATTGCACTAAAGGCGATTCTCAGCAGTGTTCAGCGATCTCAATTTTCTCTACAAGAAAGAAGTTAATGTAGACAAAACCACATGATTTGTAAGAAGTAGTTCCTTTCCTGTGTGTTAGTTCCGTTATTTTGCGCATGAATACATTAGTCGTAGCTTAATATAAGATCTCGCAACTTCAGTGGTATTGATTTATTACATGCACTATTTTCCTACGCGCGAGATTACTGCGCAGCTGCCATTCGAACAGCCAATAGGATTTCTCGGATGCCATTTGTACTTGTTTACATTGATTTCGTTCTTAAAGCGACAGACAGTACTCCAAGCAAACCTTTTTTATGTCTGTCAATTATATCTAATTTGATATATTTTTTATGTCCATGTGTATAATTTTAATTTGTACCATTTTTCTGGGTTCTTTTAACTTATATTATATGTATTGTATTTATTTTATCATATATGTGTCTGCATAATTTTATTTCATATAAAATACATTTCTTATTTTAATTCGGCGGCTCAAACTTGCTTGTTAAGAAGTCCCCCCCACCCCACCCACACTATGTAAGATATTAAACTTGAAAACAGTAGTTATTTCCATGAGATCCAGTGTCTACTCATATTTTATCAAAGGGATTGGATATTCGTCACCATTCAGTTCTTAATATCTTCTCTATACATAGGTAGTATGAAAAGCTTAGGAATTATTTTACCTTCATATGTGTTATTTTACGTCGCAATTTTTCTACTTTGGGCTAATCGCGACAATGGGGACGGGTGGTGATTAGATGTGATTAATGCAGGGACACAAAACGTGTGTCCTCGAACCTGGTAACTTTGCTGACGAGATAAATTTGACCACTTATTGCGCACGACCACAGAGTCGGTGAATTGTGTTACAGAGAATGTTTCCTATACGGTGTATTTCACAAGTCAGTTCACCGAAAGAAACCGAAAGACAAGTTTTTATCATTGTAAATTTAACCACGTTTCAAATATCTAATTTCCTTAATTTTGTGGCACTTTCCAAAGCATATTTCACCAATGGAGACTCGGGGCTGCAGCCCCACCGATCCCCCTTAAATCCGGGTGTAGCTCCATCATTAAAAAATTTCAAAGAATTATATTCATTCTGTAATAAACACAAAGTACCAGTTTCAAGCCCACATTTTCCTTAAATTGAGAATTACAATTATTGCACCTTTTATTTATTCCGATTTATGATAAACCATCTTCATGTTATTAATAAATACATTAATGTGTCCTGTCCTTGTTTCTATTATCTAGAGTTTTGTAATCTTGCTCTGTAGGAAACAAAATGTACAATTTATCCTCCCCACCGTCATTGTGAGAACTGTCCTTTGCACTCTGGTTGCTTCAAATTTGCACATTCTGTATAGCAGAGCCATCTCTTGACAAGAAATACAAACTTGCTGGTTCCATCTTGCTTTCGCTCTGCATGCTATATTCAGGATAGGGCATTGCATTTGTGTGGATATCTTTAAATAGGCATCGATAGGTCTTGATACTGTAATAAGAACAACAGATAGAAAAGTTCCTTTACCTTGAGATAATGCATTAAGTGGGTAGACATTGTGATCGGGACACGGTAGCTTTAGGTCCCGTAATGGAAGCTTGTGGAAACCATTCTTTCGGACCCTCCGGGCATTCTACGTGTGTTCCATTCACACGGTCGCTGATTGTAACCTCCCTTTACCCTTTTGCCTTGTGCAACTCCCCCCTCCTCCTGTTTTAGACGCACCGTTTCTTATCTGTTTTTCTTGTCTCGTTTTTGCAGGACCTCCACTGCGAGCGGCGGAGGCGTTCCCCTGATTGCGTCACAGGTGAAGGCAGCCAATGGAATCGCCGGTGGGTTGGGCCTCTCGGACCTGCCACCTCCCCCTTCATCCGTGTCACCGCAAGACATAGGAATTTTCGTCCACCACAACAGCCACCAGGGAGTAACCATCAAACGTGAACCTGAGGATCTTAGCCAGAGCCGAAAAGGTGATCGGAATCTCAATTCAGTGAAGATCGGTGGTAGTGGTGTGAGTGTGGTAGTTGGCCCCACGGCCAAAGTGTCTTTGACGAATGGAGGCCTTGCTAACGGCGATGTTGGCGTGTTGGACGCTGCCACCGGTCACGTCCTCGTGAAGGAGGAACGTTCGAGTCCCCACCGCGGCACGCCGTCGTCATCAACGTCATCATCATCTTTGGGATCGACGGTGCTCGCCGTGACAGGAGCCCCCGTGGAAGGGGAGCTCATAGTACCGACAACAGAGACTCTCAAGATTGGCGGTGGGACAATGTCCTCCTCAGTCCACGCGTACACGTCGCAGATTTTCGGCAACATCGCTGGCACCGGGGTTAACACGAGTTCTGCAAACCAGGGTTCGTTCTCAGATCATGTTACGCAATATAGCGTCCTGCCGTCGACGACGCAGAACAGCTACGCCAGCACCACAGCAGGCAACCTGCGATCCACAGGTTCGGCGTACACCTTGGCCACGGCGGCCGCTAGCGATCCTTACTACCGAGAGTACTTCACGGTGAGCGGCGATCAGTACCAAACCGTCCGCCAGCAGTTGCCGTACGAGAGCACCGATGGGTCCTCCTTCGTGGAGCGGTACGTCCGACAAAGCAGCATTTACAAACCGGGGAGTGCCGGTCTCACTGTAGACTTGCCGTCGCCGGACAGTGGTATTGGAACCGACGCCATCACCCCCAGGGACCAGACAGCCATACAGCAGGTAAGATGCATGCTTCTTTTTTTACTATCAAACACCCACACATACACACCTCTGCAAATACACCCAAAGCTGATGGATTTTCAAGAGTCCCTGCTTGGAAATCCATCGTGACAGCCTACACCTATTTATGGAGCATATTTTTCACACCGTACAGTACAGTCGAGACACAGATTTGAGGGTGGGTAGGGTCTAAAGCCCCGGGGCCTTCTTTCCACCAAGAGGCCTTCCAAATTTACCAAAAGAGATACTTGAAATGCAAATCTATAACTAACCATTAGACATTACGTAAAGTTATAATTAAAATTGTATTTAGGCAGCCTGGCTCCAAACGCCATGGCATTTTAATCCACATTTCCCAAAGTTGGTTTTCCCATGAATACTCACTACAGTGATTCGGACCCTACCATACATTGTAGCACCAGTCCGTTCTATCTTCATAAACTAGGTTAATCCCGGGTTCGATACCCAGTGGATGCACACCACACAGTGGTTCGGATCCCACTTTCAACTGTAGGTCCAATCCCGATTAGTGTATCTGTGAATAAAGAGGACTTAAAAAAATAGACTCTGATAAGAACTGCAGCATCGGCAACGAAATGGTCAATGAACTCAAACTTGGGCTGTCCCATTCTCAAATCCCTCCTCAGCCAATTTGCCATTGTGCGGTAGTAGAATCATGTAGGCAAATTATAACCTTCAGTATGAACTAGAATGTGAGAGGCCCTACCTCCGCGCCATCTATTACGCCTTCACGGGATGGTGCAACCAACACCTCTACCAAGAGTAGAGCGACAGGCAGTGAGCATGTACTGAATTTTGTTAATATCTGAACTTGTTTAATTTTGTTGTCAAACCTTACAATTACGCGATGTAGACCAAATTTGCTATATGCAGACGACATGAGCAAAGTTGCTATATGCAGACGACATGAGCTGCAAATTGAAAGGAACCTTGTGTGTATTAAAAAAAAAACGAAATATCCGTTGAAAAGGCTAAAGAGACTCTAAGAAGTTGTTGTGCCAATAGAAGCAGCAATTGTTTCCAACATTAGTACTTGATTCTATTAATTAAAGGAATACGACCATGTGTGTTAAAAATTCCATTGTCGCTGCTGCACTCGCATACTTTAGCTATTGAATGAGGACACAGTAAACTTAATAAAGAGGAATTCGCACGTTATGAAGCTATTTCATGAGCATTGTGGTTTATAGGTTTATAATGTCTAACCATAATTGTGGATATTGACTGCACGAAACTTGTGTTTCCGTCATCAACATGGATAGAAAAAGTTGAAACCGTGCACCGTTTGAAGACTGCGTCTGTCTTCCCTCACTGGTGTAGGACATCTTTTACACCTTTCGGGAGCATGCTAGAGGACGATTTTCAGTTTGAAATTAGAGTACGAAATCTTTGAGTAAGACAGATCTGACCATATCGAATAGTTTTTTTTTTTCTTCCCAATGTCGTTGCTGTCACCGTAATAGTAGAATTATGTGGCAAAAGAATAAAGGCTACAAAGTAATAAAGTGTGGCCTTACTTTGGTCTGTAATCTCGGAGTTCTGCGTTCTAATCCCGTCATCGCCTTGTAATCAAGGGGCCTCAGGTTCGATACCCGGTGGAGGCACATAGTGGTTCGGATCCCACTTTAAACTGTAGGTCCAGTCCCGATTAGCCTTACTGTGCATAAAGTGGACTTCAAACAACAAATCAACCAATGAATCATCGAGCCCATGACAGTTGTCTATTAGTTTGACCATGACGGTTTACATAACATTTCTCACGGTGCCACGGGGTTCATTTTCCGCTCAACGCACATATTTTGCGGTTCGAATATAACTAAACTGTAGTTACAGTCCCGATTGGTCTATCTGAACATAAAGTGGACCTAAACATTGCTAAACAAGAAAAACGCAGTTGAAAAATCAAACTATTATTATTCCTAGCTTTTGCGTATTTAGAAATATCTATGTAAATAAATATTTATTCTGATGACGCATGTGCCATAGAGCTGGTACACGCGTGTCTTAAGATTGTAACCTGTAGTATCCCTTTACTTTGTACAGGAATATATCTTATAAAAACTGATGAATGTACCTTTAACTCTTGGGGTAACAGCTCATACGTTATAATGGCAATACATATGTATGCAAGTGTACAATACTTTGATCAGTTCTTGTAATGGTTCGCCATTGACGAAGGCAGTGATAACTCCAGCCCGAGGTGGGAATCGAACCTTCGAGTCCGTTCCTTGCAGTGGCTGTCGTTCAGCCCACGACCAATTCGGCCTCTCCTGGAGGCCCGGGTTCGACTCCTGGTGCTGAAACGAGGCCCTATGTTTGTGCCAAGTGAAGTGTTACGGCTCTTCTTTGTCAAGCCCTTCCCTTTTATCACCGCTAAATTCAGTAGAGAGGAACGGGAAGAAAATTCAGCACTAAAACTAAACAGAAACCCATCGAAACGTCCCAATATCTTATTGAACTTTGTTAGTTACTTATTTCTGGCATGCGTGAACAAGAGTACAAACTCTGGCAGCTCGAGGAACGAGAAGTATTTCGTTGGGACAACTCAGGGGTGATTTGAAGGTCGCTTAGCAAATTCTCTCCTGAGGTAGCTTGGTAGACCCGCGATCTGTGAGTATGGTGGGTATCTGTTTGTAGATCTTATAGATCTTGAAATAATTCTGGAAGCTTTCCTGACGGGAAATGACGAAGAGGATAGGCTTCCGTGCTTTGGAGAGCTAACGCCAATCTCATTTTCGGTTTACCCTGGTTGATATTTCAAGAAAACCTCTTCATTCTCACAGACTTTTGCGCTACCACCCTAGATTAGAGCATGTAAATAGCAGAATTTGACTCTTGCACCCTTTACCAGCACTAGCACATCGGTATCGGGTGTAGAAACCCGTGTTTCCTCTCTATTGGCTTTTAGGCTTGTTGCCAATTCAACGTTTCAACCACAAACCTTTGCAGATTGGCCAAACAAGACCTGTACCGTCCCTCCCTCTTATTCCTGGACGAAAATACATTTCGAATACAACTGATTCAAAATATTCATGTTTTCAGTTATCCGGTTATAAATTCAATTCTTTCACAATGCGAGCTGAGGCTGGCCAGATTGTTAATTTTGTGATTCAGTAGGAACATTTTTAGTGCAGAATAAAGTTAAGTATGTGGATGGTCTCTCTAGTTTAAATAGGAATACATTATTTTAGAGCTAACCTGGTAATTTCAAAATTTCATTCACAAACTACTTTGGAAAGATAAAATTTCGCACTTGTTTCATCAAAGGAATAATTCTGAATACTACTGACAATGGCTCTGCAATATTAATTGAATCGGTGAGACCAAGAAGGGAAAGAATCCACTCGATCTTACTTTCGGGAAATCAAAAAAAAGAAAACACCTCATAGCAACCAAAACTAAAATCCGGATGAAGAAACTTACAATAACAAACTTATTCATCATAACCATAGTAACAATATTCCATAAGTGGTTTGTTTTTAATACCTTTATTTTAGCTCTGATATGCATTCAAAGTATTCAACCCATTTTGTTAAAAAAGTGGAATCTTTCCCTTTTTGGTCTCACCGGTTCAATTGTATGAGTATAGTATCAATTGTCTGCTTTCACTCATTCAAACGCCAAATTTAGTAAAGAATACCCCCTTTTTTTGTTTGTTTATGGTCTTCAAGAAAGCTCATCAAATGTGTTCTATTAATTAATTATTATGATCTGACGATACCTTCCGTCCACCATGATGTAGTGGTTAGCGTAATGTGCCTCAAGGTCGGCCTCCCGGGTTCGAGTCCCTTTTATACACTTCTGTACGGTTTACCTTAGGGTTTCATTAGACCCTTCTCATCGACACGATTAACATAATTTGGTATAAAAGCGACGTTAACACAAAGTGCAGACAATACAAGTGGGTTCAACTACAAGATGTTAACTATAATCGTGCGAGAGCAGAGGGTTTATAAAGAAGGAACAAAGATATAACGTGGACGTTGGCAAAACGCAAAAGAGTGAAACATAACACTACGATTTATTTATTTACCCGTGTAAAAAAAAAATTAGACGATAATTTTTCCACGGACGCCGACAAGGTCGTAACTACGCCGTGAACATGCGCTTGTTAGGGGAAGAAATGGAAACGAACATGCAAGTTTTGGACGGTTCGATGATCATGAAAAATGTGAGGAGTCTATGAGAGCCCTGTTCGTTTCCTCTTTCAGGCACGTGAAAAGTTTTCGAGCCCTGGAACAAAGCAATTTCAAATAGTAAGAGTAATATATGTTCATTTCAAGCATGTCTAAGTGAAAATAGAACCACATATATATATTCTGAAATTTGTATATTATTTCTTGTTGGAGGATGTAAGAAATCCCAAGCACATGTTAGACGGAAAAGTGATTTATTTCACTCAACAAAACACTCTTAGTTAAAACGTCTTGCTGACCACAAACAAATAATTTTGTAGCCATTACTAAATTTGGTAATTTAGAACAGTTTTTTTGTTATTTTAAACAAATATACACACGGTTTCTAAAAAAAATTGGTTCTGATGAAAAGTCGCTTGTTTGTCACCCATTGAAACTAAAAAATGTGCTCGATTTTGTCCTGACGAACACTTGTTTGTTTCTCGTCCATTGAAACTTCTAAGCAGTTGCGCAGGATTACTAAAATAAATTTGTTCGTGATAAATTATTTGTTTGTCGCATATTTAAATACTTTTTCTTGGTGCTTTTTGTGTACAGACCTCTGGGACTTGAATATGGAGCCTGGACACAAAATATAAAAATTTACACAAATAAGCCTAATATGCATTATATTATATATATATATATATATATATATATATATATATATATATATATATATATATATATATATATATGTGTGTGTGTGTGTGTGTGTGTGTATATATAATATTACATGTACGTATACACACACATATTCTATTAAAATGCATAGGTTACAAACGATGCACTTTTCGTGCATCGAAATACACGTAGAAAAGCATCAACCTTGCTTGGATGCATTTGGAATTCTTTGTGTGTGGTGTTGAAATAGTGAATCGACAAGACATCGCATTAGGCGGCTTATTACAATTTTAGAGTATATTTACAATCATAGAGAGCCGCGGTACCTATCGTTAGGGCGTCTGACTACCATGCGAGAGACCCGGATTCGATCCCCGGCGAGGGCGGACTGGGATTTTTTCCACATGTTCAAGCAGCTCCGGCGCCCACCCAGCGTCGTATAAAGTGGGTACCTGGAGGAAACTCAGGGCGGTAAAGGCGGCCAGAGGCGTGGTGCTGATCACATCACCCCCACCTTCTTCCGTGATCAGGAACGTGTGGGCCGGCCCCTGTGGCGGAGTGGTAAGCACATCGCGCTACGACGCCAGGGGTCCCGGGTTCGAACGTGTGGAGGTCCTAACTCCACACACCCCCTATACGCCATCATGGTGGCGCAAAGCCCAGGGGAGCACTTTACTTACCATCATAGATTTAGTGTCTCCCAGATGGCGTAGTGGTAACAGTCGCCTTGTAATCAAAGGATCACGGGTTCGATACCTAGGCACGTAATGGATCCGACCCAACTATAAAACAGTAGGCCCAGTCCTTATTAGCCAGAAAGTGGACCCAAATACAAAAAAAATGTTTGTACGATTCCGGAAAAACAATGTCTTTAGTTCCAGAATCGAAAAGTAAGAAAACCATCTCTAATGCTCAAAAACCCCAAACTGCTATATTTGCATTGCTGTAAGCACACTGGGCATTTAAATCGCACGTCGATTCCTCTACCATGTCTGTACTTTACTGCTCGCAAGAAAAGAACAACCTTGAAATAATCCTTTGTGTATTTACAAGTATTCACACCAATGGGAAAATTCCGTGAGCTCTGCAGACATGCTGCTCACACAAGACATCAAACTTGGAATAAGGAAGTTTTGTAGCGGTGGGTGAAGCAAATTTTCAGTCAAGATATTCGTAAATATTTTTGCAGTTTTTTTATGAGTTTCTATTTTTGGGGGGGTGGATCTTGTTTCCTTTTGTTGCTTTTCTGCCTCTCTAGGCTACTTGCGACGAAGAATGATGATTATGCAATTGATGACAGGATCCACGACAGAACTCAAACCGAGATCGTATTATCACTGAATGAGTGAATACATTTAACACAAATGTGATACATTGTATAACTTAACCTCTTAACTGTACAGAACATATATGTCCGTTCACGCAATTGTCCTGTACAGTGAATAACACGTGTATGTTCATGTTTTCACAGCTAATAGTGGGTTTGCAAAATATATTGAGAGGTAATATAGTTCCATCATATTAACTAACATGTTCTCTACTAGCTAGCATTGGAACATATGGTTTGTTAGAACACTATCTCCATCTGTCGTTCGTTTTGTTAAACATTCGCGAACTTCAACGTGAAGGATAGGTGGGGAGAATTAATTGTGGTAAATAAAAGTTGAATTATCATACATAAGAGAACATGGAAAATAGTTTCGGCAACCGAGTTATGAGACACCTCACAGTGATGTCCAGACTTCGAAAAGCCACACTTTCATGCATGTCACACGGATAGAAAACTGTTGTGAATTAGTGTCTGTTGAATGTTGGTTAATATACTCAATTCATAATTGAAAGATTGAACAATTTCTCAGAATCTAATTTTTCTATATTGAAATGCCAAGATGCCGATGGGAACAGCAGAGTGAAAGACACGGTGTAACAGTTACCCTTATAATGTTATTTACAGCACTATTACACATTGTCTTCCCCTGACCCAAGAAAAGCATGCTTCTGATTCCCCCGTACTCCAGCTCCAAATGTTCATGATGGTACTACAATAAATAACCAGTTTCATAACGTACTTATTTTTTAAAAAATAATCGTAGAAGACCATACTAGCTGGGAGTAAACAATGTCAAATTATTGTTTATGTTGAACAATAGTATATAATAATTACTTCTATCATTTTGTAGACAGGATGCGTCTCAAGACAGCTATTGCTACGTTTGTTCACCTTAAGATTCATAGTTAGTTGTTTTAATCCATATCTCTACAAAAGTAATATGCTGTGATATAATGAAAATAACTAACATTGAAAGAGAAGTCATTTTCTCTCGGTGTAACTAGGCTGTGTGAATTTCTAGTTGAATTCAGTAATATTTATGTAATGAACATTCTAATCATAGCAGTAAAGAATCGTCTGCTTTTTAAAATCCGCTGTATTCGTTCAAGGCTGCTTCATCTATGAGCCTCTACAGAAGTAAAATGTGCAGTCGACACTCGTGCCGAAATTCATTTGATGTAAGTCCCTTTTGTTTTACCTGTGAGTTGTGTCGTGTTTTCTGCTCGTTCTAAGAACAAAGTTAATGTAAGCAAACACGTGACAAATCGTATTGGTTATTCTGTATTACTTATGATGTGCCCCAAATATTTAACTACGATATGTCCTGAGAACTATGGATGGCCTCAATACCTAACTTCAAGACTGACTGAAGAAGTTCTGCACCCTTCATTCTTACAGTGATGGAGAATAGGCAAACCATCAGTGATGGATTCCCGATCTCGCCAGCACAGGTTTCAGGTTCGAATCCTGTCCTTAACGTTCCATTCCGAGTGTTCCTTCATGGATTTGATCTGATTATTCATCTTCATCGTCGCGATTAGCCAAAATTGTCAGAAACGCGATACTAAATGCTGTGTTAATCTACACAAAAGCTCTTCTCAGTATTCTGGGACGGAGTATTTTTTTGTCAATATTCAAAATCGGAAAACTGTCTTGAGAGAGGAGACAGGAAATAATAAATAGAAAAACGCCAGTTCCCCAAAACTTTGAGCAACAACGCCTCCCCCTCCCCTCTCCTCCAGGACCAAATAAACGGATCGGCGTGACTACCGGTAGTCGGGCCCGTGTCAGATCACGAACTGCAGGTTGTATTGTGTACACAAAGACCAGAAAGAGGAGAGGCGTTGCAGGCAGTCCGAAATCTTAGCTTCTCGTGGTTCATTGAAAGGGTTACGGTCGGTTTGTTGTGCTAACTGCACCATTCCTTTTTTTTTTTTTTTTTTTTTTCAATTGATCCGATAGGGGGCCATGGCCGTCCCCCTTTCTCCTTCGGCAGGGAGAACAACTTATCCAATATGTAGCAACAATGGATCCGAACAGTTCATTAAGTGTGATTATGTTCAGGATACCTGAACGAGGTTTCAAAGCTGTTATTTTATACCCCCCTATCCTTTCAGAGAGAGGAAAGTACTGTAAAGATTCAAAGGCCTTCGTTGATCGTGCACGAGTTCAGTCGGTATTTGGACAATCGTTTGCAATTGGTTTCCTCGTTCCGTCCTTCATTTGTCTTTTTTTGTGCACGTCGCCTGTTTCTAGCAATAGATTAGCCGAGAAGGTTTGACGAGCAGAGGGACTGGTGAGCGTCCATCTGTAAGCGGACTGTGTACGGCAGGAGTTCCCAAACCTTTTTTGTTTCAAGATTTTTCCACGGCACCCAAGTCAAAATGTAGGCCTAGCTAACACTTGCAACACTTAGTTGTGTAATTAGATTGCGTGACTTTAAGTTAAAAAATAAACACACATTCCAAATTCAGAAACATTTTATGTGTAGAAAGTACTAAATACATATTTTGAAAAATCATATCATTGATTGAATATATTGAAACCTTTCGCGGCGCCCCTGTAAGCCAGGCACAGCGCCCCACACTTTGGGAACCACTGGCAATTTCAATTAAAATTCTCTTGGGCGTGGGTCTTCTTCGTCAATTTCATCAAATTATCACCCATCTTCGCAATTAGCCAAAAGTGGCAGAAAAGCGACATTAAATAAAACAAATCAAATCAATTTAAATATTTTATTTTAGAAAACTGAATTACATTAATCACAATTAATTATGTAATAGTTGTTAATACTGTAAAAACGGCCACAATCATTATTTTAGCACTAGTTGGATATAGAAGTTCCTCAGGAATATAATAGTTTATTTAGTTTTGACATGTCCTTCCCGGACGTATGAACAGACTGTTGAAGTACACCATCCCACCTGGTAGATATGAATCTTGGAGCTGGAAGTTACGAGATTAATGGAAGTGCATGAGAGAAAAATTGTGCTGTTACTGTGATTTTTTTTGTGAGTTTCGTTATGATGTACAACTTTGGTTCTTTTTTAAATTGCATAATCAAGATAAATAGATTCTGAATTCATATGTTAAAACGTAAGTTCTGTGTTTTTGTTTCTATTTACTGCCCTGGGAAGTATCACGCGTATACCAATATACAGTCTCATGTTGCTCATTCTCAATTTGCATTGAGATAAATATATTCTAATGGCTATTACTAATATCCTATGGTTGAACCTGGCACGACCGTGTCAATACTGTAAATCGGCCATAATCATTATTTTAGCACTAGTTGGATATACACATCTTACATAATTAATAGAAGTTCCTCAGGAATATAATAGTTCATTTAGTTTTCACCCCGTAACTGGTTTGACGATCCGCCCACCTCTGCTGAGGCATGTGGGAGGGAGGCCAGCAGTCGGTATTTACGTCTTGGCCTACATGAGCTGTTGGGGCCACGAGTTATTATTATTATTAGTTTGCAATAATTATTACTTTACTATATTATTTCTACTATTCAAGTTTGTCAACTGCCTGACCCGCACAATTTTTTTTTTCAACGACCAAGTCCCTCACCACACATGACCTCCACATAATCGTGTCAATCATACGCCAAGCTAATAATACTGCCTGATTGGTAGGAATGCCGTGGTAATGTAACAGCTACGTGCGATTGGGTTCCAAAACTGGTGGTGGGGTAAGGTGCCAAAACGGGGGAGGGCAAGGACAGTTTGCTTTTCGTTGGTAGATAAGGTTTAGCAGGAGAGTATATTCTGGGCTAGCTAGGATATCTGCGAAGCCTGAAGTCTAGAGAATAAAATACAGGAGAAAAATAGATATGTAAATAATATTATTCATATCAGTGAGATGATCCAGCCGATTCTGGAGTTGGCAACCTGATTTCTTAGGAGTTGGCAACCTGATTTCTTAGGAGTTGGCAACCTGATTTCATATGAGTTGGCAACCTGATTTCCAATGAGTTGGCAACCTGATTTCCAATGAGTTGGCAACCTGATTTTTTATGAGTTGGCAAATTGATTTCTATTCATAGCCTAGGACCACGTGACATAGTCCGATAGCCCACATCTTGGACTCAGTATACGCCACTGAGATTTAGTATAGTGCGGTAGCAAAAGAGGGAGGGGGCAAGTGCCCCTCTCCACCCTCTAATCGCCGCCGCTGGCTACGTGTAAAGAAATTGATGTAGAATTTCCTTGCACACTGTCGGCCTCGGAACTCAAAGAATCATTTGTTTGATAAGGCCAGCAAGTTCGTTCTCGAATATATGGGATATCTATAGCGTCACGCAAGCCTTGCCTACCCCGCACCGCAGCCGTTATGGCAAAACTAGCTGAAAGTAATTATGGGTAAAAGATAAGACGACGCGGAAGACAACGAGTCATCGAGTGCCAGTACCCGGGCGTTGCATGTCCAAAATTGCCACAAATATAAGATCTGTTTATTTCTCCTTGCTTGCTAAACGTTGTTTGTCCTTCTGTTAAAATCACTCAAAGGTAATTTGAATATTCTTTAATCTTTGTTTTTGTTATGCTTACACAGGGAAGAAAGTTTGCTTGGAAAGCAAAGAAACAAGTTTCTGGTGTTTGTATATGTCTGGTATATAGGCGCCAAACAAATAGTTCTTCAGCAGCACCAATCGTGCACATTTGTTTAGTTAGCAACTTCTTTTAGTAATCCTGGATGTTTATTTAAGAGTTGCCAAAGAATTTGGTCAAAATTACCAAATTTTTGTTAAGGTTACTAAAAATCTTAATCAAACGTGTTTTCTTAATTCAAACAAATCAATTTCTTTTTTTGTGTGTGTAGGGTCAAGTGAGGTTGACGATCTTTTATTTTCTTAATTAATGGTTTTTAATTAATTTCACCTGTTTTGCGAAATGAATGGTGTCAGTCATAAACCAAAGTACCTTGTAACTATATTTAGATTTTTTCCAAACTGAGCTTATAAACTTGTAACGATGAGGTAATCTTATCCACAATGATAAGTCTATAAAAAGATCGAATGTAATTTTCGGGAGGAAAAAGCTACTTCTTGCAAGCATTATATTCTAAAGGATCTCTTATGCTACATGTTTTAAGTATAGGCTCACCAATTTCTTTAACCTACTCTTAACATTGGAGCCATCAACACTAGGCAAGCCCAGGCGCATGACGATCCGTTTGGTGAGAATGCTGCCCCAAAAGAGTCGCATCGCTAGGCTATGATCCAATGATGGCACTAAAGCTCGAGTGACTATGTGGCTCTTGGTGATTTGAAGTGCCGTTGCCTTGCCTTCTACTGGTTGTGAATGTTGATTGATGTTAGTACTATGAGGAGTATCAACACTCATAGTACCAGCAGCAGGCCAATCAACATTCCCAACCAAAAGAAGTCAAGGCAACGGCACTTCAAATCACCAACTGTCACTCGAGCTTTAGCTTAGCTATGCGCCAGCTCGAGACACTTATTTAGCTCAACATAAGTTAAGTACCACATTTTTTATGCGCTCTTCTAGCCTTTTCAGCAGCCATATTTATACTGCATGTAATTTGGGTATTGCAATGTGCATCTGAAATATGCTGACGCCAATTCCAATTTTGCAAGTTGAGGAAATTACAAACACTGATCACTGGTGCTGTTTGTAAAGCCTGAAGAGATGATCTTGCAGTTCGCTCCACCTTGTGAGCCATTCCTCAATCTCTTTCGCCTTCGTCCCGTATTGAAGGCTGAATGAAGCCAAGGCAGCAAGCCGCCCTTTGTATTGGAAATGGTGATGGATCACCCAAAGCGATATCGCGGTCGTCGTCCCTCATGAATAACGCATGCGTGCTTGCTCCGACGGGTGGAAGGCATGGACTGAGATGACAAAAGAAGATCGCGTACGAGGATGGCTACACTTGGGGATCTTCACTGCCGTTTTCAAGGTTTGAAAACGAAATAATTACCAGAAAGGCTAATGATTATGTGGCATTGTCATCTCCAAGATGGCCCAAGCTTTCCTGAACTATTTCCCAGCTTCTGCGCTGTACTGGTGAGCTTGACGAGTTGCAAAGTCCGGCAAAGACATTGATGGATGTTTGTAATCCTTCTTTCCCAGCGTCACATAAGTTAATTTTGCCAACCTAGTTAAACGAAACCAACCCGAAATACTATGTTATTACTGGAAAGTATTTACTACAATATTCTGACCAAGTAACTAATACCATATTTTAAAGCATGGATTCTCAAATGATACTATTTAACATGTAATTGCGGATACAAGTTGTAGATGACGCTGCATGCCAATTCACCAGTTGCTTATTGAACGCTTGAATAGATCACTTTGAGATCATTCTGCGACAGAGACATTTAAAATTATTTTGATGCAGGTTAGAAAAAGAACTCCTGATTTCATGCATGTGAATAATGAGCTAGCAAATCAGTACACCACACATGAACACACATGAATATATTAGGTTGTTGCTGATTTATAAGATTTACCTTTGCCGTTTATTGTGTAGGATAAAGATAGTTCAAAAATGTTCTGTAGGCAGTCGGGGGTTTATTGAGAATTTTCCATCGGGCAAGGGGGTAAGGGTAAATTTAGTGTGAAAATGACAAACATTTAGTGGGGGGGGGGGGGGGGGGTTGATGGTATGTTCGAAGTATGTGGATAAATCTCTGGCAGGCAGCACATTGGTTACTCAGTCGAACTTTCCAAGGTTCAGTGATTGCAATCGAGGACACGAATCATATACAATTCTTAGTGTGTTCAAACAAAATAATTATATTAAATGATTTAAAATATTCAAATTAATTATTATATTTTTATTACATGAATAGGTAAAAGGACTGTTTAAGAATAGTGATATAACAGCACGTATTCATTATCTAGCTTATGTAGTTAAGGTCGGAAAAATTTGTACAAAAAAAAGTCCTGTCAAGGAAATTAATGTCAAATAGATAGAGAATTGAATAGTTATTGCATATCAAAAAGGATGTTAGATCTAGTTGACGAGATGTAAAGTTCCTGGTGATATTTTATGAATGTTACGTTAAAATAAATCGACTTTTCTACTGTCATTCGAAGTAGTATGATTACAATATAATCCTTGCCTTCCAATAAGTTTGTGGAAATAAATAAACATCGATTAAAGAACAAGTATATTTTCATTATTTAATTTTAGTTATTTTATTATTATTTTTTGTAATTAGTAAGTATTTCGTGTGGGGCGAACCCCCTGGACCACTAAATACGTTCTTGGTTCCAATGTAGCGTTTTGGAAATGTTTGCTCACAATGGATGAAGCACAATGTTGTTATAGCTAGGAAAACTGCGTAACGGCTTTCACAATTTATTGACAAAGTGTTTACAAATTGAAACTGTGGTGCGTAGGAAGGTCATGCTTTCGTAACTCGAGCCGAATTTGAGGTATTTTGAAATACCCCTTCACGCCTTCCATATCCTCCTAATGAGTATGGGAAAAAGGTTTGGACATCGCCCGCCAGGGGCGTCAATGTCTGAATTCGATCGTAGTTACGCAAACGTGGTTGCCCATTGCCGCTACCGTTTCGTGGACGATAAGCTTAAACTTCAACCTGACCTACATTTTCGCCAACAGCAGACCATCACAACATCAGGGGTGACCTTATGTTAAAGCATTGCATATACCGACTCAATCAACCAGATGCTGTCGCCCCGTGCATTGCTGCTGGTCAGTGACGACGAAATGAACCACAAAACTGGTTTATACTCCCCACTTGGTGGAAGAACGAGTTTCTGAGGTTGATGGTTCGGTTGCAGGAGGTGGGGAGGAGGGTCAACCTTGCTTGAGGCCAGTTTGGCTGGTCTTTCATATGTTTGGGTCCTGCCCCCTTAAACCATCACGACCCGTTCAGGTCTTCCAATAATAACGGTTTCGCCGTTTGACCAGGCGTCTGCATTCCACAAGCAGAAGAACCGTTTTCTTCTGCGAGAAGAAAAAGTCAGAGGTAAAGGGCGAGGGAAAAAGCTACAGGGATCAAAGGGTTACAAGACAGGGTTCTCCTCACCCTTCGAGCATGACCCTTGGTCTCCAAACCAACGGCGCTGCGTTCACATATCCATACAACAGACTCGTGTTTTTTTCTCTTTTTTGCTGACCAGGACATTGATGTGGAAAAAATGAATGTCTTACGTGATACAGGTTGCGTCCATTTTATCTGTCAAGTAAAAAAAAATGTCGTTGTAAAGATACACATGCGTGAGAACGTATGGCTTGCAGCTAGCAGTTCTCAAGGTTGAAGGGGAAGGGGGGTTATAAGTAACTGAAATTCTACTCGGGCATATTTAAACGATAATTTTTATGCTCTCTGCTTGCGTTGGTATTGAAGTCATTTATGCATAGAATAGTGAATGGTTTTACTGCCCTTTTTTCTCGCTGTTATCGAACCCGTATCCCCTCAAAGTACTTTCTATTTGTACCGTCATTTCTCCGACGAGAGAGCCATGTGCATAAAGAGGATATTAAGCAAACTTTGCAGAAGTTCCTATTTTAGCTTCATTCTTCCGCACAACCAATATAAACTGTCAAAGGTTCATATGCAAACTTACCTTTAAATATGTAGACTTATTTAAATATCATTTAACGTTAAACCATTCGAAGATTTACTGTAATACTATTTTAGTGGGTTTATGTACACTTTCAATGCCTTTAATATCCAATTCAATAAATATTTGAAGTGTACATTATGGCCTTCCCGATAGAATAGTGGTTAAAGTTGACGGTTTGGAAACATTAATCCCCAGTTCGGTTTCCGGTGTGGCCACAGTTCAGTGGTTCGCGTTCCATTTGAAACTCGAGTCTTGTTGGCAAGATTTCTGTGTCCTCATGGGCGTCCGGAAGGGGGGGCTGCCCCCCTGGAAAATGAAAGTCAACCAAAAATTATGTATTTCACACATATAATTTCATTTTAGCCATAATAATATGTGTTGATTATTGCATTAACACCATAAATTCAAATTTAAGCAATGTTTTTTTTAGGGAACTACACTCTTTTGGGGGAAAATGACTTGTTTGCCCCCCGCTCCCTGAAAAAAATTACCTTCCTTGCCCCTCCCTGGGAAGAATCCTGCGTGTCCTCGGAAAATATACGCCCTTTTTCTTTCACCCTCAGTGTTCACCCCTGCTCTGGTAGGGTAATGGCCTTGCCACCCCCGTGACTCGTGGAGCATTCATACAGAATCGACAAGCTACAAACTACGCAAAAGGTTCACACCGAAGTAACAAGCGACGTAGTCGTTGTGGAAGATGTGGTGTGTGCTTCTTGAGGATTGGTAGGCAGATGCTATTGTTGTTTACGTCCACTCACTGTCTGGTAGGCTAATCGGAACGGAGCCTACAGTTTAAAGTGGGATCCGAACCACTGTGACTGCACCTCCAACGAGAATCGAACCCGGAACCCCTCGATTACACTATGCCATTGGGGAGGAGGCTCTGCAAACAGGACGACAATAATTAGGTGATAAATAAACAGGCCTGTCTCTCTCTCTGGGTTTTGAATCGAGTCCAAGAAATGCTTGAGGTGAAGTTACGGGCCACTTCTGAGCTCGGCCCTTGTGGTCATAAATTATAATCCCCTGCGCTTAAGTATGCATGGAGTTTCCAGGAGTAACCATCGATTTATGAGATTTATTTTAATGGTTATCTCCCGTGTTGCAGGTCGACCGGAAGTATCTTCTTTCAATGACTGTTATTTGAGTACTTTTTTGTACACTTTATGCTATGTTCACTTTAGGTATGTAATTTTGTAGACTTGGTCTAATACAGGTCACGAAAACACTTTAAAACTAAATATTCTCCTAGTTTCCCCCTTGCTGTAACGTCACAACGAAAAATTGAGTTTGGAGAATTGTCTTGCAAGTTAGGTAGTTCGAATGGGACAGATTGGTTAATTCGTGTCGCAATCGTTACTTCATTCTCATAATTTTCGGTTAAATTTGCGATAGGACTGATCGAAATGACGAGTTCGATATATCGAATGACTCCCATTCTGATTTTCGATAGCTGAAAAATATCGAGTATCGTTTCGAGAAGACTTTCCTTTTTTTATTTTTTATAGAGGGGATACGTGGTTCAAAATTCCTGAAAAATACTGATTAGGTAAAATCACTAAAGAAGAAAATTTCAGAAGAACCGTAAGAAATTTTAAAAGCTATCTCGTATAACAATCAAATGTTAGTTTTCTAGACTAATTTTCATTTTCAAAAATATCCACAATTTATTGTAATACTGTACTTGTGTTGTTAGCAAAAAAATCTTTTTGATATGAAGAATGAATTACGTATGTATAATTTGCTGTACATACATAACAATGTTTTTCGTGTTATCCACAGTCAAACTCCGCATTTTGTCTGTGAGGATCATTTTATGTGCTGAAAATGGTATTTCAACAGAAACATAGTCAACGTTGCACATTTGAATGCTGAAACGTTAAATGCCACAAAGCACCGGACTGACGCGAAAGTGAGCAAGACCATAGGGATTAGATGTTGCACTTTGGACTGTGCAGGCAACAGTGGCGCCAGTCATTTTGCGTTCTTTAGAGCATTGAAAAAAACACCATGCACTTGGAGGGAGGGAAGGAAATCGACAGAGAGTATGTTTCAAACACGTTAGTTATTGATTTTTTCGTCAAGGAACAAAGCAAATAGCTCTGTGTGATATAAGAATCCTGTGAAACCAAAAAAAAATATAAAAACACGCACAAAAAATGTTTGGTTTAGGCTTGAGCGTAACTTCTAACTTAACTTTGGTGGGCAGGTACGAACTTGAGGTTTAACTTTTTTTTGGGGGGGGGGCATAGTGTAGAAGTTATTCATCCCATAACAATAGTGTCCAGGATTATTTGCTAAATCACAAATATTATTATTTATTACTTAGCTCCTCAGGTATTAACAAAAGTATCCTTAATTAGTACATTTTAACAAACCTGTAAATTTTGGGATGGGCACCCACCTCTTGCTTCTGCCAAGTTACACCTATGGAGTTAGGTGCAAAATCCTATAATAGGTTCTACAAGCAAAATATGTTATTTTAGGCACTACAAAATCTCATCAGTTCTTGCATTTTTTAAATGAAACTTGACGTAAGTTGTTATGTCTTATGTAACTAAAGGAAAAAAATTGGTTACTGATTACTGAAATGATGTCCTGTCTCATGTACGAAATTCCTGAACATGCTGCCGAAATTAGATGGACATTTCAAGGGACTCGTTGTTGTACGCTCTTGCTGAAGAGTGGTCGTTATTTAATGCCAGCAACCAACGTCTTCATCAGAGACGCTGGCTCTTTTCCTCATCCCTTGAGCGCGGCTACCGTACCGCGATCCTCGACGTCCTACCGGTGACCAAATAATGGAACAGAAACAGAAAACCAAATGACCACCATTAGTGGCGGAACGTTTTAATTTTCAGCGGGTAAATGGCTACGAACGGAAGCCGAATGGGGGGTTACAGAACGACGCTCGCTTGTTCTTTTCCACCCGACCTGTAAGGTCTTCGGACACCGGACTCCCCGGGTCTTCAAAAGGATGGACGTGACTTGCTCTCGGGACCCTTTTAATCGCATCCACTTGAAGGAGCGAAGCCTTTATTAACGTTCCAAATAGTGGGTTCTGTTCGTGCTTGAGAAGGTAATAAAAAAAACCACAGCCCGGTCTCTTCTTTACGAGACGCTCAGGTGACATTGGTTGGGGAAGAAAATAGCAGCCCACGATGGACATTCCAGCCTTTTGCGAAACTCACGACACCCATAGGCATTCAAGATGAAAGTGGGGGAATGCTGTGACGGAAATTCTTTCGAAAACCTTTGTTGGTACCCTTATGAAAATATGATGACATATATGAATAAAAATATGACTGCACAGTATACCAAACTGGACGTGCGAGTTCAATTATTATGCATAAGTTAATAAGCCAATTTCGGCTTGATCTACAGCTGAAATTTGTGTGCGAATTATTGAAATGTGATCCTTACGCCATCACTATCGAACCCGGGACATCATGACTGCAAGGCCTCAATTTTGCACTGTAGTAAGTACCGTGCTGCCATGTTAATTCACCACTGTTTTACAAGGTACACACACACAACTCAAAGAGCATTGTATCAAGGTTGATGCACTCTTAATTGTGGTTTCTTTGAAATGGCCGTTTCTGATCTGTTCAATTGATGCGTTTCTGCATGTATTTCGATGCAGCAAAAGTGCACCATTATAGCTGTTTATGCACTTGAATGTTACTGGAGTCAAAATATTATTCACACATTTTGGGATTCGTGGCAGGCACGTATCTAGAAATACATTTCAGGGGGGTCCGACCAAGTGTCTCAATAATAATAATATAATAACAATAAATGTTCAATCGAATTAAAATAGCATTAATTATATATGTAAATTAATTAATATTGTATTAATATTACATGAATAAATATAAAGACTGTATGAATAAATATATAACAGCACATAATCATTATGTAGCTTACGTGTAGTTAAAACCGCCAAAATTTGTATAAAAGCAACTGTCCTATCAAGGAAATTAATGTGATATATACAGAATTGAATATTTATTGAATAACAAAAAGGACTTGAACCAATTTGACGAAACGTAAAGTTCATGATTAATATTTTATGCATATCATTAGTATTAACATAACCCACAGCGCTACAGCACCTTGAAGGGCCTTGGCTTACCTACCGACTGCTGGTCTCCCTCCCACACTGTTCCTCCGTCACCTGTTGTAGCGTGGAGGTCTTAGACCAGTATTGGGGTGACGGGTGATCAGCCCGACGAACCCATCCGTTGTTGTAGGTCTTCTCGACCGGGTTACGCTCACTCACTCGGAGCTTCCCAATTTCCTCACGATGGTGGGTTGCCACCGGCCCTATACGTAGGCAGAATAAATTCCGACCAGAGCCGGATTCGGACCTACGCCGTCCCGCAGCGAACGATCTCAAGACGAGTGAACGATATCATAAGTATTGGTGTACATAAATCTTTGGAACTCTCCTTAACGACGTATGATCTAAATGTCTGTGCTTCCATTAAGTTCGGTGGAAATGAATAACCATCCATTATACTGTATAAGAAATGCAAAACCAAGTATATTTTAATTATTTATTTTAGTACATGGTAAGTTTTTCGGGGGGTCCGGCCCCTGGAACCTCCAATAGTCCTTGTTTCGTTGGTAATAACAACATATATTCTTCGATTAAAGTAGCTACCATGTTGCTTGTAAATTCATAACTTCGGAAGTTTTAAAGTTTTGATTATATGGTTGTTGAACTGAAGAAATAGGCAATACTGGAACAACCATCCTTTGTCCGAAATATAAACTCTGACTTCATGGCTTTTCAAGCACACAAGTACACCTAACCAACAAGATATTCCGCATCGAAGACAGAAAGTCTCCTGGCGGTGTTTTCTAAAGGGTCAACATGTCGGAAGACATGGTGATTCCGTTTACTCCAGACAGACATGATGTAAACAACTTATCAATCTGCAAACTTGACGTTCTTTTCTTCTCCTCAGACATGCACGAAATCCTTGTCAGGTGATTTTTCATTCGACTTCCTTGCTCGATTTTTACTTATCAAGTTGCTACTCTGCAAAGCAACTCAAGGCGTGTATATCTGTAGGCGTAAAGCAGGTCGCTCGCAAAATGACAAGACAGTATGGTGCGTACAGTACGGCGGCCACAATTGCATTTTATCAGTTCATCATTTGTCAGAAGTGATGGACTGCCTGCCATTGGTTTCCGAAAGATGACGTCACTGCGATAGGTGGGATTTTACAACCATCCATTTCGATTTTAGTAAAATTCAATACAAGTGGTTCTTAATTCTGCTCAAAAAGTAGTTTTACTTTCACTTCTAGTTTTTAACAACTCAGATTTTATGGAAGGAAGTGTCATTTCTAGTTTTTAATAACTTAGAGTTTATGGAAGTTGAAATGTATAATATTTACACATTTTTCTGTTCAGTTTAGCTCTTCTTCATTACATATTGAGACATTTAACATTTTGGAGCAAAAATTTCGGTTGCTGCATTCCCAAGAACAAAGACAAATAAATAAAGAGATATTTAATTGTCGTGGAACATGCCGTGCAACATGGCTCTTAAGTCAATATCTTCACACCATCCGCTTGGCGGCGCTAGTGTCTTGTAGCCATAGAACGAATTACGTTGTAAATTACTTCTGCTTTTTTTACTAACATTTTTACATGAGGTTTCAATGTTAATTTATTATCAAATATAACGCCTAAATATTTTACTGTATTTTCTAATTAAATGTGTAACTTTTTTGTGTATTGATTCACATTTTTCGGAGGTTCTTTTTTACTAAATATAATCAGCTTTGATTTTTGTGACGATATATTCATAGACATATTCTCAAGAAATTTCTTTATCTCTATTATTTTCTCTTCCATGTTGGTGACTCCTTTATCTATTTGCTTGACATTCTCATATATACATAAATCATCTGCATATTGTATAAATCCAAAGGCTCAGGACATAATCTTTGATCATCCATTAAATATATATTAAAAAGTAAAGGGCTTAAAGGGCTTCATTGTGGAAGTCCCCTTGTTATCCATCTAGGACCATCAACTTTATTGTGAAAGTAAAAATATAAACAACGATTTTTTAATAGATTCCAAATTATTTTTAGATGCACATAAGGTATTTTCAGATTTTGTAGAATGTTTAATAATTTATTTATATTTACATTATCATATGCCCCTTTAATATCTAGGAAAGCAGCAATAAGACTACTTTTCCTTTTCATTGTATCATAAATTTTTGATAACATTTCCAACGCATCTGTACACCCCATACCCTTCCTAAATCCAACTTGAAGCCTTGAAAATAATCCCTGTCCCTCTATATGCCAACTTATTCTCTTTAGAATTATTTTTTCAAAAAAATTCCCCAGTACTGAAGACAAAGCTATCGGTCTATAAGATTCTCCTTTATGTGGGTTTTGCCAGGTTTCAATATTGGTAAAATCATTTGAGTGTACAGCGATTGCGGTACATTTCCTGAATTCATTATATAGTATGATATTCCATCTTTTCCTGGAGTTGTGTCCTTGGCTCTAATTATTATGTCTCTTATTTCATCGATCATGATATTGATGTATAATCCTTGTGAATGTCTATCTTTAGGACTGAAAGAGAAAATTTCATCAGGGGCATCTGCAGGTTCGTGTTTATTATTACATGTTACCTTCATAATAAATTCATCTTCCCAAGTTTCTTTGAGTGGTATTAATCGAGGAGTATGTGGTTTGCGGATTGATTTAAATTGAGCCCACACGGTACTGATACACTCTTTGTTATTTACGTCTTCACAATACTTTGCCCACGATTGTCTTTTAGCACTGATATAAGTTTTCTTAGCCTGCGCTATTGCTTTCTTATATTTAATCCAAGTTTCCTGATTTGGTATTGTTTCATAAACTTTTGTGGCTTCGATTCTCTGTATTTTAAAATTTTGGCAATCTTTATTCCACCAGTGTACTATTGGATACTTTTTTACAAAATCCTCTTTTGCCCTTGTACATGATCTGCCCATAACAATACTAACAATCTACAAAATAATCATATGTACTATTATTATTATGTAATATTATTTAAATCTGTATTTTTAAATAAGATTGTAAGGAATTTAGAATATTTATTCCAAACAGCTTCGTTAACTTTCCATTTTCTGAGCGGAATAGTGAAAGATCTCACTGAATTAGTATCAGCATAAAAGAAACATGGATAATGGACACTGGTTCTTTGATCACTGTCTGTTTCCCCACACATTGCAATAGTGTTGGCTGTAACCTGTGGCAGCCTGTTCTATAGTTCTGTTTGCGGTATTAAAAAGACACTCACAATAATATACGCCAACGGGCTAGAAAATGACGTAGCAACATTGTGTGGCATGTTAAGCATTCTGACCACACGGGAAGGACTTTTCCATGCGCCAGAATTATCTCACTTCGTGGGAAAATGCGTGGCTGATTTCCCCGGCCGATACCATTGTCGTTATGGAAAAGATGAGCTGAGGATAGGTCTGTGTTTTTTAATGAATTCGTCATAGGCAATGTTCCAATAATGAACGTTGCATTGTTTAGCATTCCCCCCCCTCTCTCCCCTCTTGATGTTGGTCGTTACTCTCAACTGAACCACCACCCCCTTTTCCATCCCAAATGCAGCGCAAGCCAAAACAAACACACGAAGCACCTTGATATAAAAAGAGGTTTTCTTCTTCTTTTTCGTCGTGAGAGCCATTGCAGTGTTGCCAACTATCATAGTAAAATAAACCTGATCACACAGCGTTCAATACAATCTGCACCAAGCGCCAGAACTTCGTTAGCTTTCAAGATTAAGTTTCCTAAGTGCACTAGGTGGAACACGAGCCTGCAGACAAAGTTCATTGTTCCTCTTTTCTTTTTTCTTTTTTGGTGATTTTCCTTCTTGCAAATTGTCCATGACTATTTTCATTAATTTTTCTCTTATATCCTATGTATTTTTAAGCGATGGATTTTTATGTATGCTGGTGCAGAAGTTGTCAATAGCTAGTTTTGAGTTATATTTTAATTCTTGAAGCTCTTATTGGGTCAAATATAGTGCACGAACATGGTGATGGACAATTTGCACGGTAATACTCATGGATCCCACTGTACAGGTAGACTACCTTTCATAGTTGAGTCATATTGTAAAGGGTCGATTTTCAATTCCAGGTTTAATATGGAAGGATTTTCCGTTATTATTTGCGTATGCAAACAACTCTTATGTTGACTCTTACTATATACGTTTCAACTTTTCAAGACTAACCAGTTCTTACATAATTATTAAGAATCTACCTCTTAAGGCAAAGTGCATTGTAAATTGAAACGAATTCCGTTCAAATTCCAATACATCAAAGTATAACTGTATGCAGCGCCATCTTTTGATCCGGTCAGGTATTAGATTGAAATTCTAGACGAGCGGTTAGCAATAGCTTTAGCAACTTGTGAGATATATTGCCAGCAGTGACTGTTCTGACGTCACGTCTAGCAGCACTAACTTAATGAACCTAACCTATTCACGTACTTATTCCGACTGTTAGATGCACACTTGAGTAGGTTAGGCAGGTCAGGATTTGTGCTGTTAGTTGCTGTAGCTAGCCCCTAGAGGCTTTTTGTACGCCATTTATTTCCTTATCAAGGATGTAATCAGTAACACAAGGTTGCGATGGTTTTTGGATCAAAAGCAGCAATTTTACTGCAGCGGTTCGGCAACCTAACCTCGTGTTTCACGCTGTAGAATATAATACAAACGTAGTGTAAACTTACATGGGATGCAGTCATTGCATTATAGCACCTCGTGCTCGCCTTGACTTTTACATATTCCCCCTCTCTCCTTTTTTTTCTGCCAGCTGATTTTCCGCCAGACAAAACACACTAGCTTCTGTTTTACGGCACTCATGCGTTAAATCTAAGGGAAGAGGTCCCCCCCCCCGCCGTAATGTAGTCTGATGGCAGTCGATTGTCGACGGAAACCGTGGACTAACTCAAGGACAAAGGCAACGAGCGTTAGAGAACATTGCTTTCCGTGGTGTTCTTGTTTTGAAGCGTGGTGTTTCCAGATCCAAGACTATCTTGCAATTTGACACTGACTAAGAAACATTGGATCCAACTTGTCACACACCATACGCTTTCGAAAATCGAGTTTGAGAATAACGCTGAATTAGAAATGTTTACAATAGTTTTAATTACAAATTTCAACCCTTTAATTGATTACTGTTAGTGATTTATCAGAACTGCTTTAACACAGGGCTTTTTTTTTTTTAAAAAAAAAGAAAAACTATAAGCAAGTACTACATGTAAAATGTGAAAGGGAATTAACACCACTTCTACAATTGGGAAGAGACTTACCAAATGGTTCTAGCCTGTGTTGTTCCTATGATGATAACTTTACACTGGCATTATTTTAATCAGAATAGTTTACAATATGTGCTTTTTTGATGTATTTGCTGCTATAATATTCATATCTAGCTCATTGATTTGTATTTGTACTGTTCTCTCCTTCCCTGTGATTGTTCTTTCTGCTCCATTACTTCTCATCCTGTTTCATTCTTGTCTTTGATTATTTTATTTGTATAATTTTATTTTTTCCATCTCTGATTTCTACACTTCTTGTGATTTATTTAATTCTTTTGCTTATATTTTATTACATTTTCTTATGTGTGGTTTTCTTTGATTTCTTGTCTTCTCTTGTTTATCTTCTACTCTTACCTTCTATTATCTCTAGTCTTCTGTGATTTATCTTATCTTGTTTATCTTCTTTTCTCAATTTCTCTTGTCTCTAGTCTTCTCTGTTTATCTCCTTTCTTATGTTCTCTTATATCTAGTCTTCTCATGTTTATCTTCTTTTCTTACCTTCTCTGATCTCTAGTCTTCTCTTCTTTATGTTATTTTCTTACCTTCTCTTATATCTAGTCTTCTCTTGTTTCTTCTTTTCTTCTCTCTAGTCTTCCCTTGTTCATCTTCTTTCCTTACCTTCTCTGATCTGTAGTTTTCTTTTGTTTATCTTGTTTTTCTTACTTTCTCTTATGGCTAGTCTTCTCATGTTTATCATTTTTTCTTACCTTCTCTTATCTCTTAGTATTCTTATATTGTTTTCTTACCTTCTCTTATATCTAGCCTTCTCATGTTTATCTTCATTTCTTACCTTCTCTGATCTCTAGTCTTTTCTTGTTTATGTTCTTTTCTTACCTTATGTTTTATCTAGTCTTCTCTTGTTTCTTCTTTTCTTATCTCTAGTATTCCCTTCTTTATCTTCTTTTCTTACCTTCTCTGATCTCTAGTCTTCTCTTGTTTATCTTCTTTTCTTACCTTTTCCGATCTCTCGTCTTCTTTTGTTTATCTTCTTTTCTTACCTTCTCTTATATCTAGTCTTCTTTTGTATATCTTCTATTCTTACCTTCTCTTATAGTCTTATCTTGTTTGTTCTTTTCTTACCTTCTCTGATCTCTAGTCTTTTCTTGTTTCTTCTTTTCTTCTCTCTAGACTTTCCTTGTTTATCTTCTTTTCTTACCTTCTCTCATTTGTAGTCTTCTCTGATCTCTAATCTTCTTTTGTTTATCTTCTTTTTTCTTACCTTCTGTTATATTTAGTCTTCTCTTGTTCATCTTCTTTCCTTACCTTTTCTTATCTCTAGTCTTCTTTAGTTTATCTTCATTTCTTACCTTTTCTTATTTGTAGTCTTCTCTAATCTCTTGTCCTGTTTCTTTCCTTCTCTTATCTTTCATTTGCTTCTCTTCTCTCTCTTTCATTTCTTCTGCACTCTTTTTTTCCTCTCCTTGCTTCCCTATTTCTCCCTTATTCCCCTCTCCCACGTGTATATCTCTTTTTGTTTGCAACCCCTGCTCGATATTGTCCCACAACCCGCTATCTCTTTTTTGCTCTTTCCTTGTAGTGTATTTATTCAATTGTAACACCTGTCCATAATATTTGATTGGTTCGCTAACATGCATTTCTGTTTCCGTTTCAGTCTTTCGACTACGCAGAGCTTTGCCAGGCGCAACCCCTGGGCGACCCCAACGCTCTGGGCGTGCAAAGGCCAGGGTCCAATTCCGGAGCGTCGGGCAGGTCAAGACCGTGGCACGACTTCGGACGGCAGAACGACGCGGACAAAGTGCAAATACCCAAGGTGTAAGTGTCTTTGCATGTCTGCGATTAACCATGAGCTTTTGCAGTAGTGGGCATGGGTGTGCTAAAAGCGTTTCTTTTCTTCTAGCCGCAGTGTCCATCTTGCAGAAAGTCACTCAAGGATGAGCGGCGGTCAAGAACGCGACCTCTTGCATAAGTGGGTGCCAGTTGGTACTTCTTTGAATGTATCGAAGTGCATTTCAATGGTCCCAGTCTCTTGCTTCACTGAGTACGCGCGATGCCTTCTTGTAACAAGGCCGGTGGAAACTCTCTTGTTTACATGCAACGTCATTACTTGTAGGTCCTGATTCTCAGCACGATATGTTTGGAACAAATTGTCCATCATCACGTTTATTTTATTTGTTTCATGCAATGGAAGCTTCTGAAGAAACTGTTGGCAACTTCTACAAAAGCATACGCAAAACTCTATTCCTTAAGAAACACATAGGATATAACAGAAAATTAATGAATATAGTCATGGACGATTTGCCGGATAATATTTGTGCATCTCACTATACCACGGTTGCAAATGGATGCTAATAGTCGTAAAATCGACTAGTAGTATCCATATAGTCTGTAGATAAAGCGTGATAATTTAAATGTGTAATATTGTGTTGAAATCCATGGCCTCTCAGTGATGATGTTGCTCGTAAATAAATTCTGCTTGGGCCTTTGTTAGAAGAAGGCGTTGGTGCACGTGCAAAGAAATGGATAATAAATTAATGATCGGTTGGAGCACAGGTTATCAACAGCCTTCTGGAACTAAAAGCGTAATAATTTGTAACAATTATTTTTGTATTTATTTCATTACCTGACCAATACTAAAGTTGAGGGTTGGAGTGTCAAGTTAAACTTCTATCCATGTATGAATTTACACACACAGCTTTGGTTGTAAGATTCTGACGTGTTGTTTCGGACATTATTTCAGCATGCTTCCGTCTCGGTGCCGAACGCGTTGATTGGTCGACTATCATGGCCTCTCCACTTAAGGTTCCGCGTTCGTGCCCTGTCTCTTCTTTAGTATCATACAGTTATCCTAGTCGTCTAGATTAACCAGAAGTTGCAGGAAAGAACGCGATATAACAATACTGCATGCTGCTAACATTCAGTACTTTCACTTTTAACTGCTTATGTTCATAATTTCCAGTTGCCATTTTTACGAGTTTCTTTGAATTGAAGTTTTCTAATCAAGAGGGTAAGATGTGTAATCTAATCAGGAGCGTATATTCTAGGCTAACTAGGCTATCTGCGAAGCCTTAAGCTTAGAAAATAAAATACAGGACAAAAATCGATCAACAATTGTTCATATCATTGAGATGATGATGGTGATTCTGGAGTTGGTAATCTGATTTCCTATGAGTTGGCAACCTGATTTCTTAGGAGTTGGCAACCTGATTTCTTAGGAGTTGGCAACCTGATTTCTTAGGAGTTGGTATCCATATTTCCTATGAGTTGGTAATCTGATTTCCTATGAGTTGACAACCTGATTTCTTATGAGTTGGCAACCTGATTTTCTATGAGTTGGCAACCTGTTTTCTTATGAGTTGGCAACCTGTTTTCTTATGAGTTGGCAACCTGATTTTTTATGAGTTGGCAACCTGATTTCTTATGAGTTGGCAACCTGATTTCTTAGGAGTTGGTTTCCATATTTCCTATGAGTTGGTAATCTGATTTCCTATGAGTTGGTAATCTGATTTCCTATGAGTTGGCAACCTGATTTCTTATGAGTTGGCAACCTGATTTCTTATGAGTTGGCAACCTGATTTCTTATGAGTTGGCAACCTGATTTCTTAGGAGTTGGTATCCATATTTCCTATGAGTTGGTAACCTGATTTCTTAGGAGTTGGTAAACTTATTTCCATTCATAGCCTAGGACCACGTGACACAGTGAGACAGCCCAGATCTTGAACTAAGTGTACGCCACTGAATCTAAGTGTGCTCAGTTGTCCTTACCGTTATTTATTATTTCTGTGCTCATTTTTTACAAGTTCTAAATGTGAAATAAACTGAAGTGCTCCAGAAGTCGGTTGATGCTAACAGTAATTCACCATTTCATTGACTAGCATAGTATCCACTTGACTCAAGTAGTAGTGCTATTGAAAAGCACTTGTAGAGAGCATTTAGCATGATTTAAGTTGTATTAACGAACGTTGTATCAATGAACAGAATGTTTTCTACGGCTTAACTTATTTGTGTAACGTTTTTCATACAACTTCACAAAGTATTCGCAAGTTGAATAAAATGTTTGAGCACACTGTGCCGGAAGCGGATCTTCATCGTTCTTGGATCGCAGTGTTTCGTACAGTCACCAATAAATCCGGCCCAGTGGCGGAGTGGTTAGTACATCGCGCTACGACGCAAGTGGCAGTGTTGCCACACGAAGGGAAATTTCCATTTTGCTGGGAAATTTGCACCAAATTTTTAGCCTAAAGGGAAAAGGGAATTTCAATGAAAAATACCACAATTTCAGGGAAATTTGAAGACATCTAACTTCACATTATTACAGTTCATGTTAATTTTCAATTTCATATCCACACTTTATTTATTTTATATTTTTTCTGTTTCTTCTTATCTCCGCTCCTTTGAATAAGTCCACACATCTATTTTTATTTGTGTTATGTTTATTGTACGTCGCTTTTATGCATCTTCGGATAATAGCAACGGTGAGGATTAACGATTAAGTGGATTCCTGACCAAGATTCAAATCTAAGACATCTGGCCAGGAATGTGTTTTTTTTACACTAACATGGACCAATGGAAATACTATTACTACTACTACTACTACCACCACAACTAATAATATTTACAGCTACTTGTGCTACTACTACTTATTGTTATTACATGATTTGTTTAGGTGAAGGGAAAAAATGGTGGAAAAAGGGAAATTTTGTCCCTTGGAAAGGGAAATTGTGCCCTCATATTGTGGCAACACTGGCCAGTGGTCTCGGCCTGAGCATGGATGTTTGTGAGAGTCCATTCATCAATTTCATCATCTCATCCCCATCTTCGCAAATTAGCCAAAAGTGTGCACAAAAAGCGAAGTAAAATAAAGCAAATCAACAACAAGTAGTGTTGCCCACGAGACGAGACTTTGGCCTGTCTCGTCTCGTGGAGCCTCGTGGAAATGCTGTCTCGTCTCGAAAATATTCGTTTGTCTTATGACACATGGTCAATCTCGTCTCGTCTCGAATTTTTAAAAGCCTGTCCCGTCTCGTCCCGTGGGCAACACTAACAACAAGTTACCAGCAAAATCGACACGAAAAGCATCACATGTGTACCAAGAGCAGTCCTACGAATATTGCAGAAAATGTTGGAAGTGATGATCCTGTTTATATAAATATTGCATTTTTTGTCAACTTCCCATATTCACATTTGCTTAATGTCACGGATTTTTCGTCACTTAAATTTATTTTTTTGTTTTATATAATGGGGATTCATAACCAGTATTCATTTCCGTTCCAACTATTCGGGATATTCGTTGCTAATGAGGAGATTGTAACAATCAGAGGCGTCTCGTGAACGCATGCGGTGCTTGCTGCGCATGCGTCAATTGTGGGAAAAAGGACAGCTTGCTCTGTGACGACATTCATGAGCATTTCTACATTCTAATTTCGTCATATAGGAGAAGTATTTATTTTACACGAGAGCGCTGAACTAAGCTTATATTACATTTCTTGGATCTGAAGTGAAAGAAAGTAATAATTATTTTCCCACAATTGATGCATGCGTCACTTCAGATCCAAGAAATGTAATATAAGCTTAGTTCAGCGCTCTCGTGTAAAATAAATACTTGTCCTATATGAAGAAATTTGAATGTAGAAATGCTCATGAATGTCGTCGCAGAGCAAGCTGTCCTTTTCCCCCACAATTGACGCATGCGCAGCATGCGTTCACGAGACGCCTCTCGTAACAAACTGCCGCCATATTTGCCCAACAATATCCGTTACTGGTGCAATTCTTATCTGTGAAGTTCACAGAGTCCGTCGCAGTATCTTACCATGCTTTGATAAGAGTATGAAGGGAATGAAGAAGATTGCTAAAAGACTGTTAAAATATAATGCTTCAGTGTAAATTACGACGAAAGCAAGTCTGATGAAGCTTTGGGTACTTCAGTTTTTGTTGAAAATAATTGAATCATTGGCTATGATGTGTGCATGTAGAATTATAATATGCAGCTTGTAAATAATTGCTGTATGGACCTTAACCTAGGTCCGATTTCCGAGGGAGGAACGTGGCACAATTGTTCTTTTTCCACCTTAAAGTATAGCGTCAGTTCTGATTAGCCAACATCTGAATATAAAAATGATCTAATACTGATGAGGTCCAAATTCACTTTTTCATTAGTTTACATTGAAAACGTGCACTAATTCTGACGTGAGGTGAATACATCGGTGAATAGAGTTATTGTGAACCTCAGGGTTGTCTATTCAAGGATTATCTGCATTATTTGGTGAGATATTCGCCACTATTTTAAGTAATGTATGGTTAAAACAGACTTTGTCGGCGAATTCTTGTTCATTGTGCCCCAGATTTCCGCAGAAGACATAAAGGGCAAGGAGACAAAACTAAGAAAGTACACCTATGAAAGTGACTCCAACGTTCTAACTACTACTCGTAGTGCAGCAGCCCTTTAAGGGCGAAAACTTGACGAAAATATCTCCACTACAGTGGCGTATACTGAATCCAAGGTCTGGGCTATTTCACTATGTCACGTGGTCCTAGGCTATGAATAGAAATAAGTTTACCAACTCCTAAGAAATCAGGTTGCCAACTCATAAGAAATCAGGTTGCCAACTCATAGGAAATCAGGTTGCCAACTCATAGGAAATCAGGTTGCCAACTCATAGGAAATCAGGTTGCCAACTCATAGGAAATCAGGTTGCCGACTCATAGGAAATCAGGTTGCCGACTCATAGGAAATCAGGTTGCCGACTCATAGGAAATCAGGTTGCCAACTCATAGGAAATCAGGTTGCCAACTCATAGGAAATCAGGTTGCCGACTCATAGGAAATCAGGTTGCCGACTCATAGGAAATCAGGTTGCCGACTCATAGGAGATCAGGTTGCCGACTCATAGGAAATCAGGTTGCCAACTCACAAGAAATAAAGTTGCCAACTCCAGAATCACCATCATCTCACTGATATGAATAATTTTATTTACAATTTCTGATCGATTTTTCTGCTGTATTTTATTCTCTAGACTTCAGGCTTCACAGATAGGCTAGCTAGCCTAGGATATATGCTCCTGCTCCACTAGTATTGCTCACCCCAATCGACCACCCGATACTGTGCCAACGCTGAAATTTTGGAGCTAACATTTCGGCTACGCGTGAGCTCGAGACTATTCTTTTAGGATATAGTAAGATGTTCTTGGATGAAACGGTGAATTGAACCCTATTCTAAACCTTGAATGCAGTCTATGCTTAAATTTGACTGAGTAATGTCTTGAATGTCAAGTCTCGAACATTCATGCGTCCATGGCCTGCGAGGACTCCAGATCTGAATCTTCGAGCTTGAAGTGTAGCAATGCACCTCAAACTGGAGCGCGGTGTTTGGTGGTGTTTTTTTTTACGTTACTCTATAGGGCGTGGGCAACACACGACCAAGGTAACGCCATCGCAGTGATTGCGGCGATGTCACGGCATGACTTGAAGTGACGTAACGCGAACTGTCGCTATACATGTGCACTGCTCGAACTCGGACCTCCCGCCAAGATGGGTTCTGTTAAAGGATGCAAGTCACGTTCGAGAGGAGAACTTGTGGACTCGTAACAGATAAGAAAAAAAAGCCAAAAAGCCATTCGGTTCCACAATTAACAATGTGAAAGGATTCTTCTATTTTAGAGCAGGCATTATCGCGATTGTCTTTCCGCCATTTCTTTACCGAAGGAAGGAAAAAAAAACTAAAGAGATTGCACAACTGTATGACGCAACGCAGTTGACACTGGAGCGTTCTCTCAATATCGTGACTCTTGCGGGGGGGAGGGGGGATCGGTTAACGACGTGGGGGCAGCTAGTGTCGCCGCGTGTCGGCCGCTTGAACAATCATTCGCTGAATGAGCCAATTTCTTCGAATCCCCGCTCTTCCATACGCCGGTCTCTTGTCTTTTCACCTACAGTCACGAGCCGCTGCAGTGTTGCCAATTGAGGGCAAATAGAGCCAAACCTGGAGACAAAATGACCCCAGGGAATAAACTATTTTTTCTTTAGTAATTTCTGAATCATCCCGCTCACAGTTCTCTCCCACATTATATATAATTCCGAAAAGAAAGCAATGCTTTAAGTTCGTTTTGTATGAACTAATCACTTTTTAATGGAACATTGGGTTGTTACGATATTGCATTAATCGCAAAAATAGATGGAAGACGCGGGAGAAGAAGTTGAAGGAAAGCGTTCATGACCTTCGATAAAGGTACCATACCAGCATTGGCCTGGAGACGAACGCGGGATATGGACATGACACATCCAGAATACAAGTATGCAACTTTGACCACTTACCTCAAAATATTCGGTTTAATGAAGAGTAAAATATGTGAATTGGCAATTCTATTTCGTTACCAGATTTTTCCAAAACAGAGAGAAACAAGACTCTTTTCCATGGAGGTACGGGAATATATACTTCGAAACTGTGGTTGTGTTTTGAATTAATTGAAAAAGAAACATTTATTTTACTTTCCACGTAAAAAGCACATTAAACCAAATGATTTATCGCCGCTCGTTTTCTATGGTGGGAAGGCAAGTGCCCCCTTTCCCTCCGCTAGATACGCCCATGTGTTTTTAAGGTACTGTAACAGAGTTCTCATGTACTGACTGAAACAGTGGAAATAACGTCTAAGGAGATGGCAACCCTGTCACCAGCAAATTCGCACGATACCTGTTGATCATCAGTTCACGGTCTGCCAGGCCTTTTGGTTTTGCAAGTTCATATCACTCTGTAGGGCAAACATCGCCAAACCCTTCTGCGTGAAGACCTTTGCTCCTAGGTCGTGATTCAAATGATGCAAGTTGCCTCATTCCGGCTTCAGCAAGCAGAAAGGTCGCAACTTTCTTCACAAGGACTCGATCATGTTTGCGTACAAAATAATTACACAGTATCTTACTGTAGTAGTGGTACGAATTAATACGGCATTCTTATGTAATCTTCAGGAAGAGCTGAAGTCACCGAATTCAAAGCAACTACTTTTGTGCCATACAAAAAGTTCATAAGTAAACATACATTTAACATCAAATTTTATCAATTAAGAAGCAGAAGTTCCTTTTACTTCACATGATGCATAAATAGACTATCTGTTATAAGTCTTATATCTAAACTGGCGCCATCTATTTTCTAGAATTGAAACTTCTTAATTGCAAGTTCATTGATCAAGTTTTCTACTATTCTGTACGAAAGTGGAGTGTTACATGTATGAGTAGCTGCGATTGGGAGCCAAAAAGTGCGGAGGGGGGGTGGGGGGTTGGTCAAGACACTTTATTTTTTCTTGGTAGAAACGGCTTAGCATTGAGACGCCATAATACGGGGGCAAGAAGTGTCAATTGCCGCCACTGATTGTAATTGAGTACCATCTGACGAATGCATGGATACCCAAAATTATCCACGTGTGGGTGGAAAGTCGTTTTTAGTGACATATGAGGGTAAATTTAGCGCCAAAAGGGTCATAAATTATTGGGCTTTGTTGAAGGAGGTACTGGGGAAATTTAGTGATGTTGGCCGCTGGCGTACTCAGGATATTTTTCGAGGGGCTGGAATTGGAAAGCTAATTGCGTTCAAGGGCCGGGGGGGGGGGGGGGTAAAGCATAAAATTTCATAATTACCATCATTATTGTTTGTTTTAAAAGTTGTTCAAAGACAAAAATGGTAAACGTGGATCATTTAGTTATTCCCGAGTTGTGACGCTTTCATTTTAAAATTCTTGGAAGGGCTGTATCCCCATCAGCTCCCTTTGCGTACATCACAAACTATCTGTATGTTTCTTATGATTTATATAATAATGAACATGTTTCGTGGGGAAGTGTGGAAGGGTGATATTGCTAACCTGGCACAATCGTTCCAACAATTGCAATTCCAAAAACGTACAGTGCAACTGGCAGACGGAAGTACACACATGATTAATGTGGTGTCATTCCTCTTTGCATGTACCTGCGGAAAATTGCAAGGGCGGGTCCGATGGAAACAATCCTAAATAACAGTACCAGATGCGATCGGCTGCAGCGCACGTCGACTTCTCGGCATGTTTCCACCCACGGAATGAGCTACCCGAATCTTACATGGCCCCCGGGACCTATAATTGTGCGCGAGTCTCACGTGGAGATCTGATTGGACGGTAGTGTAATTACGGTGCTCGGTTGAGGGGACCTATATTCCGCAAAGTTATGCCCCACGGACATCGTTGTGTGCACAAGCCGGGTGATATCTTGGCGAACTGTGACGAATCGGTTTAAGTTGTAACGTTATAGTTGGTCGTTCAGATGGAGTTACGCACCTATGTGGGCTTTTTTCCCCCTCGGGAAGACAGCTGCTTTGAAACAAGCGATTTATTCTTCATTCTCTCTTTCTCCCTCCCCCCACCCTTTCCCGCCTTCCATTCGCTCTTTGTCTTTGGAGGGTGCTGCAAATCTCTATAGTAATCTGTCTCGGGAATGTGTGGAGCAATGCCACGCATAACGGTAAAGAAGGGGAGAAATCGAGTGGGCGGAGCAAAACGGTGTTGCGAAAGGCTGGTCCTCCATGCGCCCAGTTCCCCTCTCGTGCGTTCATTGGTCGAGCCGTCTCGTGTCACTACTTGCACAGAGATCATCTTTTCGTTCCCTCGCCCCATAGATTCCCGGGACAGTGTAGTGAACATTATTTTACATTTACAAAAAACAAAACTCTCACCCAAATACAATTTGTTCATTCTTTGAATGTTTCCCCTGGAAAGAAGGAATATAGAAGTCGGCGTTATTATGTGAGTGAAATAGTGTTGTATCCATTCTGGAGTTATTTGTAACACTGTTATCCAACCCAAAACCGCGTTTAGAGGGCCTCCATGATGGCGTAGTGGTAACGTCGTCGCCTTGTAATCAAGGGGTCTCGGGTTCGATACCTGGTGGAGGCACTTTGCACAGTGATTCGGTTCCCACTTGGAAACTGGAGGCCCAGTCCCGATTAGTCTATCTGCGAGTTGACTTGAGACATCAATTCATAGAAGCATGACCGCGTTTCAGAATGAGTGCCTGCATGTTGCATAAAGGCACAGTCTGGTCTACTCGCAACTGTCGAGCAGGCAACATTAATTTTCAAAATACATTTTCTTCATTACCTGGAAGAAGAAAAAAAATATCACCAAATTCTAACAGGATGTCGAAGACATATTATGGAAGCTGAAAATAAACACAAACAAACATACATTAAACACATCGAACTCTTAGTCAAAAAGTGTTCGAAATACTCATCACTGACTCTCTCTCTCGTCAAAATAAGACCCGGTATCATGTCTCTATCTCGATTCATTCCCGAGATATACGAATTCGAATGTATCGTTTTTCGTAAATGAGCGATTTTATTTGAAACGCCAAAAGTGTGACAAATTTTATTTTTACCACAAAACCCTTGTAGTAAGGGGTTGCAGAAAACGAAGATCCACATACGATCACCAAAGAAATGGTCCAAGTCAAAGAGGTCATGTGTCTGTACTTGCCCGATTTGACGCAAAATCGCCCAACTGAAATTGCTATCCCCAGGCCTGTTTGTGGCCTGGGAAGAATGCAAAGATAGTACGTATTAGTAGTAAGGGAAACTATGAATCCCGTTAGCTATAACCGACGTGCCTAACCTATCGATACGGATTCAAAAAGCCCTTCAAGTTATGTTCTGTTCTTATGGTCCTATATCATGAAACGCATCAAAAGCTCAAACCCACATCGTAATATAATGCTTATAGTTGTGGTCAGCACTCCCAACGTCTAAGCACCATCAACCAGGAGACGTTGCGGCTTTGCACATGATTTTATTTAACCTTTGGCCGTCGGTGATGACTTTGTATCGTTAGCCATCACCACACGCATCTTTAGAACGCCATGTTCAAATGACAATTACTAGCTGCTTAACACTCTTCGTGCGTGAAGCCTCTTATCGCTGGCTTCTCTTTCTGTAATGTAATTTTGATTGTTGTATCCAGGTGCTGACTTTCCCGTGTCTTTTGGTCCAAACGCTGCAAGAAATAAACTTCTGTGAGTCAATGTACTGCGATTCGCGGCACAGAATTTGGGATGTGTTTCTTGACCCCCTGGTGGCATAAGAAAGAATAATTCTATTTGGAGCTTTCCCCCCACCTTTTCTATTGTTCCTTTCTTGCATCATATTTCCAGATTTTCACCTTCCTTTGTTAGTTTTGGAATTTATTCCATGCGCATGCTCAGGGCTTCCCCTTGCCTCCTCCACACTCCTGGCTTTCCAGGGTTTGCCACACTTCTTCAAAGTTGCTTAGTCGACACTTCGCCATGCGGTTGATTTCGTCGGTTGAAATTGTTGATCATTGGCAACACTGTAGGTGGGTGGCGTGACCTTGATTGGACTGTTTTCGTGGTGAGAGCTCTATTATTTTCTGTCTTCCTTACTGATTCTATCTCTCACTATCGCTTGCGCGTTAATTCTTGTCCTCTCTGTCATTCCTCACTCACTCTATCTCTATCGCTTTTTGCCTATTATTTCACTCACTGTCACTCTATTCCTTATTTCATTTCTTTTTATCTCTCACTAACCCAATTCTTTATCGGCAGGTTTCCGGGTTCGAATCCCGTCCTGGGTATAGGTGTTCTTTGTGAGTGTCCCTTCATTAGTGTAATCCTGTTATCACTCATCCTCATCTTCACCATTAGCCAAAAAGTGACAGAAAAGCGAAGTAAAAATAAATCAATCAATTCTTTATATTTCTTTTTCTTTCTCTTCTTCTTTATCTTAAATTTTATCTTTACGATGACCAGTAAACATCACGCGGTTTAAAGTACATATTCCACTTCGTTACTCAACATTTTTATTTTCACCTCCCATTTAAAACAAAAATTCGGATGTGGTCACGTTCTATTTTTAAACAAAAGAACCCTATTTTTATATAATACAAGAATATCCTAGCATGAGAATCAAACAGCACTCACTAGATGCCACTAAAGATTTGCGAAATCATTTTTCGTTCATTGTTAAATGAAATCAAATCCAAATTCTAACAAACTTAAATAGTAAATTTCTCTTATTGGCATGCAAAATACTTTTATGTATAATTCCGACTGTTTGCGCTAAATTATAACTTTTCACGATTCAATTTAACAAGTTTTTGCAACAATAAAATAATATTCATACTTTTTCACTCGACCAAAGCCAAGAGAAAAATATAATTTTTGAGTCTCACATATTTCTCAAGATGTACACACACAGGCAAGTCATTATTCTCTGACGCCATTAGAAATAGGCCAAAATATTGAAAAAACCAATCAAATTCCAAGTTATATTGTTAATAAATAACAAGTATTTGTCTAACGGTTGATTGATTGATTTGGTGATTTAAGTCCACTTTATGCACAGTAAGGCTAATCGGGACTGGATCTACAGTTTAAAGTGGGTTCCGAACCACTATGTGCCTCCACCGGGTATCGAACCCTTTGATTAGAGGGCGACGACGCTACCACTGCGCCATCGGGAAGGCCTATTTGGCGTCTCACTGAGGCCCATACAGCTATAGAAGCGCAGAAAAAAGTATTAAATCTTGTGTACACTTTGAGGTTTGATACATAGCTTTAAGGTTTGAAGAGAAGTAGATGCAAAAGTGAATGTCAGTGCCATGTTAATTTAATTATATTTTTTTCTTCTGCAGGTACTCCCAGTACGGGTTCAAGTACTACTTGGAAACACCGATCTCAACGAGTCAGAGGCGAGAGGACGATAGGATTACGTACATAAATAAGGGTCAATTCTACGGCATCACCCTCGAATATATTCCGGATCCAGACAAGCCGCTAAAAAGCTCAACAGTCAAGGTAAGTGCGAAATCTAACAGTTGTAGTTGTGCTTGTACGTAATAGTTCGTGCACAGAGGCTGAACGAGAATAGAGCTATTGTTTCGGTGTGATCCATCACTGGACATTTTAGTCACTATACGCATGGTCATGAAATTAGACGGATGTCAGAAGTTCGCGCTGTTGCCACGTTGGAGCACAACCCCGTGTGCTCGGGGGTTTAAGAGAATGAAAGATCTCGTTGTAGAGTTGGTCTTTGTAATGCACGTGATACAAATTCACAGTGTTTGCTGGAAAGGTCAGGGGTGACACAAAAGTGTTCCCGGAGAGAGGTCGGTCTGACGCTTGAACTAGGCAACGCAGCCCGGTTGACGTTGCCACACAGTGCGCGGGAACCAGCGACTTTTGTCCCGCTCTCGCTTTGCTCTTCCCACATGTGGCACCAGCGCAAATTCTGCCCAGCCGTCTGTTTTCATGGCCGTGCGTTTAGAAGTACGGCCGGCGTTATTTTCGGCAACCAATAGCATAAGAGCGCGGGCAGATTTCAAGAACATGCTTGTCTGATTGGCTGTTTCGAGCGTCTACTGTGACGTGTACGAAAGGCCACGTGATCAATCGCGTCGCCTGCTTCCTCCAATGACGCAACATCCTAGGTGACAGGAAAGAATTCTGATATATACAACCACCCAGAGATGTTTAGTTACTCTTAGTTCCCCTGTAGGTAAATTATCATATTCGTTACTTATTAATCTGCAAGATGGCGCTCGATCCTCATGCAAGCTCTTTGTATTTAATTCAGCCTCGAATACCCTTTCTGTGTAACATGTGGTTGAGAGGAAATACCATTTTATCTTTTCTCGTACCAAGTAAATTGAAACGAAAAGAAAAGGTTTGTTCTTTTAGTATGTGGCCAGCATTAAATCTATGACGATGAGCATAATTTTAGTTTGCAATATAAGAATAGAAACACTGAAAAAATGGACTATAGTAACTTTCTTAACCTGGATAATTTTTGATAATAATTTCAAAGTACATCTAATCCTTTATCCTTTAGATTTTCAAGTCTTCTTTTGGAAAGTTCATTCTTAAAAAAATAACACATCTTTCTCTCTGTTTGTGATGTTATTTAAACATAATGCCGAATTAGTTATCCATTCCGACACTAGTTGGCAGGATAGGCTCGTTCAAATCCTGCCTCCCACTTGAGCGGCTTAAGGCTTAAAGAACATGTTTATTGTATGTATGTGCTCATTTAATACCTACATGATGATATCAAAATAACATTAATTTCTTTGCTAAAATTGCTACATGATTTTGTAATATACTTTGTTACGCATCAGTAACTTCAATTAAGTCTTGTCTACACAAATCCAACTCCTGTAAAACAAATACCAACGCTTATGTAAGCAGAGATAAGGTTTTGGTGCTACTCAAGTGGTTTGGCGCCCCCGGCCCTTAAGCCGCCCCTGCTAACTACCACTTTCAAAGGTTCTGTGGTCTGTTTTATAAACTTGTATATATATATATATATTTCTGTTGAAACGTTTTGAAACAATTTGTTGAAAGGAACACGTGAAAATGGCTGCACCAAAATCACAATCACATGCAACCATTCAGTACACAGCAGGTGCAAAACGCATTTTATTTCCCTCAATAAAGTGTAATTGTTTCGTGTCTCTCGTCCATAATCATAATTCCTGAGAAGCTACCACGGTTCCTTCTCCCTGGGGTGGAGATTACTAATCTTTCTTCATAACACCAGCAAACAAAGCAGGGCCAATTTAACCCGACAATGCCTTCAAAGAACAACCGCCGATCCTGACACTGATTAAGAGAGCAATAAACGCAAATGAAACCTACAAAATACATATTTGTTGACTGCATAATTTAAGTTCATATTATTCATAACAACGACATTCACTGAACTCGTTACTTCCAAGCATAGAAGACGCGCTGCCACAAAGCTTCCTCTTTGTCCCGGCGTTGTTACGCGCACTACAATTAAAAGGATATTAACGTATTTTTACTTTCAAATTTCATCTGCACGTGGACAATTTTCAGGTGTAATTCTCCCCTATTTTTTTAAATTAACCGCGTGTATTTTTACATAGCGACATGCGCTAACAACAAAGAACAAATTGAGCTGATGAAATTTCTTTTGTGAGTCACGAAATTGACAATAGAAATTAATTTTAAGTTGAAAAGGAAAACGGTGTGCTCGTTTTTACAACTTTCATTTCCTCGATAAGGAAATAAAATCTAAATGAAGCATTATGGACATTTACTCCCGATAGATGGCGCTAATGGTACAGTAGATTGAAACTAGTTCTCTTGAAAGTCCTTGATCTTAAACTGAGCTGTTATTTGTAGTAGTTTGATAGGAATTTAATTGGATGTGCCGTATAGTCCATTCCAAAGCGACTTGTTAGTGTTCTAGTGATTAGGAGGGGCTCAAATTACTGATACCCCTTTGTGGTTGCTTGATCCAGTAGCATATCTAACGGGCGTGGGAAGGACATTCAGATTAAAGGAATTTAAATGCAATTTGTCTCAGAGGTCCTCCCGATGCCCGAAAAAAATAATAATTTTACCAACGTGTTTCACTAAATTGCTATGCATTTTGAGTGACTGCTTTTACTTGCTTGTGGTACATTTATGAAAAGTGAATTTTGTAAATGTAGTGTTACAGATAACATCAAATATCTACAAAATAAATATTTAACATAAATACATAGCTACAAAGTAGAGAAAAGTAGAGAATAAAAAACGAACTTCAAATAATATGGCGGTGGCTTCAAGAAATTAAAGACAGGAAGGGAATGTGGACCTTTAATCGGCACAGTTATGATCAAAAGTGATAAACTGCATTGGAAACACTGAAGCACTATTCTTCATCCATTGAAAGAATGGAGTGAATGTAAACAAATGCACGTGACTTGTGAGAAATAGCTGCATGCCAATAGGTTAATTCCTAACTCAGTTCTCCCATAGATATTGACCGTATGTCCATAATGCATACATTTGGCGCATAACCAAGATGATGATGTTCCTGGCAAACTCGCGAACTAAAGTGCACAGTCATTTGTTTTCTCCTCTCGCTCCCCCCCCCCCCCCCCTTTACGTGCCTTTTGATAGTACTGTACAATTTGTCACAGGAACACTGGGGCAATGCAAGCAGCTGTTTTCATCGCCCAAGCTCTCTCCGCTTGCTTACGGGTGAAAATTCGACTACAGCGCCACAGGTGGATTTCATGTTGGTCAAGCTGTAAGTTACAAGACTTAGTTTAGTTGAGCGGTATAGGTGTGTTATATTCGTGCACGCAATATATGTTGTCATGACTAACCAATAGGATTTGGCACAAGCCACGTCCATTTGTTTACATTGACTCTGTTCTCATAGCGGACAGACAGTATGTTTTCGCCGAGAATCGAACCCGTATTACTTTATTACAGTTTACCTTGTTTTATTTAATTTTTATTATTAATTTGGTTAAAAACATGGGGGAAGGCAGGCACCCCTCGTCTCCCCTCTTCTGACATCGCCAGTGCTCAAAGCCCCAGCAAAAAAGGATGAATCTATCGTCTTTTGTTTCACGAAAGATCTTTTTCATCCCCTCCCCCTCCCCTCTTTTGATATACAAGCAAAAAAAAAAAGTATCTTGAATGCCAGTGTTTGATCCAAGGTCCCTTTATTAAAAGTCTTCAGATACCACTTCAGTTTCGAAATAAATCTCTCTGAAAAAAAAAACGAGAAAGAAGGGGGAAGGAGAAGAGGCGAGGTGGAGAAAATAAAAGAACATCATCATCCGTTCCTTTGGGCGGTTTGTGTTTTAAAATGGTTGTCACGTAGCAGCGATCTACATGTAGCCTTCTGGCTATGTAGAGATTAGCCGCTGAAGCAAGTCAGCCCTGCATATAAATTCGCTAATTGGCTCCTTACAAAATAAAAAGAAAATGGCGGTAAAAAAGAGCAAAACAGAAACGCAGCGGAAATGCTACTTACTCGTATAAAGAAAAAAAAGAGAAGAGGATAGATTGAGAAATGAAAAAAAAAAGAGTAAATTCGAGCCACATACGTTACATTTGTTCTCCGCTAGATGGTGATGGCCCGCGTTTATTTATTTCCTTCTTTTCTGCCTCACATAGTTTATAGCTTGCAGAGAGTGCATGCCCTTATTTGGTACATTTGATTATGTTCGCAAGTGTCTCCGCCAAGCGGCAAAATCCGGCGTTATTGCGTCCGGTGACAGAAGCGGTTGACTTGTGAGCCTACGTGACTCCGGCTTCTAATGAGGAAAGAGTTTCGATTCGAAGAGGAGGCTTAACAAGCGAAAATGCTTGGAAAAATGTCTCATTATACTTTCTAGGCTTATAAACGCTCCGACAAAACTGAGAAGACGACGACAGGAGAAGTTTCTCTCCCGTAGAAAGTTTTACCTCCGAAAGAAAGCTGCCCGATACGAAATTTTGCCGAGATATGTTGGACAGAACAAAAGGGCATGGGGTATATGAATCAACGGTCATTGTGTTGTCCGCCATCTTTATTTTCGAAAGTCTTGCTCATCGTTTCTTTCCAGCCGATTTCGTATTACACCAAAAACCAATCTACCGAGTTGCTTTAAGACAAATATTTCTACTAAAAGATAAATTGAAGCTTTTTCGCCCTGGAATGAGGCCATATAGATCCACCTATATAATGTAATAGCTTATTAGTTCATAAGAAATTGGTTCCTCTTTATAGCATCGGACTGGGGTGTGCCAGCGACGCCCTACACCAGTTTCGTGCGGGACTTATAAGTATCCGAAGAGATTATAAGTACATTTTAAATAGATTGATTCAGCCTCGAGGCTGAACAAATGAATTTGTACGTCCACAGTTCAGATTTGCCTGTCAGAGGCTGAAGTTGACGTACAGTTTGGTTTGTGCCTGAAAAGATGGAACTTCGCGTGTGACTATCTGTAATGAAAATAAATATGATCATTTAATTAATAATTATTGTATTAATTACTCACGTGAGCCAATGGTCCATTGCTTTAAGTATAGCATGCTTCAACACTGGAACGTTTATTGCGCGAAACTGCCTGTGTGCAATTCTTCTTTGGCATTTCAACGAACTGAAGTAGTCAAATAAAGTTTCCACGGTAACCGAAGCAACAGTGATGCATTGTTTTTCTTAAATAATAAATTGTTGGTTAGAAAAGCACGGTGAGGCTGGTGGATATATCAGAAAACAATAATTTTCGCTCATGTTCTTATCAGGGCGGGGTCAATCGGAAAGTTTCCATTTCCACCCCTCTTATATTGCTAGTTTGAACATTTAATGAATATTTTCCAGTCAGTAACGACATTTTAATGTATTTTTCTGATTTTTAAGTTTTGGGCCTCCCTGATGGTGTGGAATCAAGGATTCCATTCCCAGTAGAAGCACATTACAAACTTTAAACTGTAGGTCCAGTTCCGATTAGCCTATCAGTGTAAAAAGTGGATAAAGACAAACTTTAACAAGCAAATCACACTTTTTGCTCTTGTATAAACTACACCATCAAGTCCTCCCCAATAATATGGTGACTAACACTATTGCCTTTTGATCAAGGGGTTGCTGGTTCGGTTTCCAGCACAGTGGTTCATATCCCACTTTAAATTATAGACCCAGTGCCGATTATTTAATTCTGAGCATAAAGTGGTCTTAATCAAGCCATCAGTTTTGCTCCCAATGTGTGGTTGCCCTTGAAAGTTATAAAAGACAAACTGTCCATCAGTTCCTTGAGTTTTGTATTATGTCCACTCTTATGCTAGATAGGCTAATTGGGACTGGGCCTACAGTTTAAAGCGAGATACGAATGCAATGTGCTTCCACCAAATGTCGAACCCGGGAAAGGTTACAAAATATATTTTCTTTGTAAGTATTTTCCTTATAGTCATCTGTGCACGTGACGTCCAGCTAACCAAAACGAATCTGTGTTCCCAAACGCGCAGTTCTTGGCAAAAAAAAACAACACACTGGAGCTCTATGCACCGGATGTGCAAACGCCAGCAGAACATGACAGTCGCATTAAATGGCATTCCAGGGCAGTTAGACATCGACGCGGAGGAGTACCAAAGAAAATAGACAATTATTTCTGAGAGTCCATCCACTTCGCTGGACATGCCATGTTTGCGTAACACCGATAATGAACCGTGGGCCAAGCCCATGAATTTCAGATGCTGGAAAGATGTAAATTTACAACATCCTGTAGAATTCTCCCCTCCTACGCACGCTGTGCAGAAAAACAAGGTTCAGAAGACCAAAATGAGATGGTAAAGTCGAAGTGGCTTCCGCGAGCGTAGTGCAATTTAATAAGTTCACCTGGCATTTTATACGACATTAAAACATGGTCTCTTTTGCATGTAAAGTTGCTGCAAAGTACTTTGGATGCATTAGACGTGGGGGGAATTCCCCTTCAGGGCGTGATCTTCCAGTGAAGAACCGTTCCAGCAACCAGATTGCCATTTCCCGACCATCGTACCTATCCAATGACTGTTATCAACGTGTCTTGCTGTTTCGAACACGAGGATGAGTAGCATCCTAAGTTTGGCATTAGGGGGGGGGGGGGCAAAAACTGTGTACGGTAGGAGAGAGACAGAGATGAAGATAAGTGCCAAATGGGAGACCGAGGCACTGTAACGTCTTTAGCTGCCTGTACACAATGGAAACTGGATCATTTGGTAGCGAGAATGGCGCTTATTTCATTGGATCTTTTGCCCTAATAAGCGATAATTAATCACGAAGTAGAGCGGATTTGTTTAAATGATAACGTTCAGTTACTGGCTGCTGATAACGCACTAATTCCAGTGTTGCCGCATGTTGCACGCTCCATCTACTGCTCAGGAGGAACGCGCGCCACCTTCTGCTTCTTCGCAAATACCCCCGTGCCGTGCACAAGGTGGATGGGTTGTTGGGTTGTCTTAAGGCGATCTCCTACCCCGGCGAAGGTTTGAGCAATTTTCCATGTAAGCTTATGGGCGTAATTTAGTCACGATTATCTCGAGAACCAGTAGACAGATAATTTTCAAATTTTAACTGAACGCTGAGAAAGGATGTTTCTAGAGAACCACTGATCGATATTTTCATTTTCTGCATCAACGTCCCCATAATTAATTAATTCATTTTATTTGTGAAATATCAGACTTTTTCCCCCTTTGGTGGTGATCCCCCCCTTTCGATAATCCTGGGCACGTCCCCACCTTCCACGTGAGCACATGTACAGTTGTATTGAAAATAAATTAACACATCGTGAAAATATCACAGAGGCCTCTCCATTGGCGAACTGCTAACGTCGTCAAGTTGTAATCAAGAGGTCCCGGGTTCGATACCAGGTGGAGACACATAGTGGTTCAGTCGATTGATTGATTTGGTTTGGTTTATTTTACTTCGCTTTTCTGCCACTTTTGGCTAATCGCGATCATAGTGGTTCAGATCCCACTTTAAACTGTAGCTCCAGTCCTTATTAGCCTGTTAGTGCATAAAATAAACTTCAACTCGAAACGGCATATCTGAAAACATGTCTGAAAGACATACAAAGGAAAAAAGTCACAATATATGAGATGGTAGAAACTGGTTTCTTTATCAAAATATTTATAAATTTGCCAATAGATGTCTCTCAACTGTAGGTTAGTAGATATTCACGAGAGAACTATTGTGTGAACATGGTAACAACCATTTTTGCATAATTATTACTGTTCAAATATTACAAAATATTAAATAGTACAATTCCCCCCCCCCCCAAGTTTTTAGCGTTTTTATATTTTTAATTTTCGTATTCCTCGTGTAGATTTTCATGAAGAGGTTGAAGTTAACTTTTAACTCTTATATCATTAGCGTATCGGAGTGTCGTATCGTATAGGTTGACAATATCATATATTCCTAATCATTTCGCGTAAACAAAGTTACATGTCATAAATCCTTCTAAAAATTACATCAGAAGACAACACTTGGCTGATATACATAGCAACATGCACCCTTTTTTATGGATATCTGTGACATTGAGAGATATATACATTCCCCAGAAAATTTCCCCATGGAGTTGACGTATTCATTAGACGGATCATTCAGACATGTTTAGAATATTAGTCTGTGCTTTTGTGGATCCAGAAAGGCAATTCTATAATCGGCACTCGAAACTTGTCCCTGATATTCGGAAACGAAAAAAACAAGAAAGAAAATCACGCTGTTATGGAAATCTTCCATGAAAAAAACGGTCGCAATTAAGAAAGAATTCGTAGCTCTGTAAGGTGTGTCGCTGCGATAAGAGTTGCGCAAAAATGTACGACGTGGAGTGAAAGAGTTTACCCAGAAGCCCTTGCGGGAAGGAGGAGGAAAAAAAAAGGTCAGTCGTTCCCTTGAGTTAATCGCAAAGATGAATGGTCGTTCGTTAGAAAATATACCCATAAACAAGCTGTGACTATAAGTTCGTTATTTACTGCCTATGTTCTGTCGGGTGCATGTAGATTGGGCAACGAGAGAGTACGCACGCGGAATAATCTGTCCAAAAGTAGTCACAGGAAGCAATGGCGGAAGGTGGTTGCAAAAAGAAGAGGACGATAATTATAATAGGATGAGTATGCTGTGGTGTGACAAGGATAATGTCCCTAAAAGGTTACCTTAGGGATTGAAAATGTGCAGCAAATAAAGCTTGTTTCAAGCGTACATTGAGCAGATATTGCTGTTGGAAATGTTGACATTTTAAAACCTTGCTTTCAAACTAAAATGAACATAACGAACAAATCAGTGTTGCCAGTGGGCACAATATTGTGACACTTTAACCAGGGAAGACTTTGAACCAGGATGCCTTGAAATAAGATGCAGGGAGTTTATCTCCACTTGTGAGGTTTACGAAGTAAAATTGACCAGCAACACCAAAGTCGCGGGTTCGAATCCTTGCCTAGGGCCTCCCTGATCGCGCAGTGGTAGCGTCGTCGCCTTGTAATCAAGGTGTCGCGGGTTAGACACCCGGTGGAAGCACATATTGATTCGCCTCCCACTTTAACCTGTAGGTCCAGTCCCAATTAGCCTTACTGTGCACAAAATGGACTTAAAACACCAACTCAATCAATAGTACTCTTGCCTGGGTGTTGGCGCTTCTCTGTAAGCGTTTCCTCATTAATTTAATCTTATTCGTCTAATCTTCCGTTATAAGCTCTGCAACCCTGTGGCTCACAGAGACACGTCTCTCACGTGACAGCAGTGTTGCCACTTGTTTTTATCCACCCCTTGTTATAATTCATCCTCATCGGGACGGTGCACAAAAAATGGCAGAAAAGTGTCGCATGGTGGCGAAAATATAAATATATTGGAATTAACATATCTCGGTAGGAGTAGTACCGAGACCGAGAATGGGACAGACTCGTTGTGGACAGAGAGTAATTGCTTCGTTCGAAGTTCATTAATTATGGATATTTTTGTTTATTGCAATTTCAAAGTTAGTGATACTTTGTTCAGGTTAAAATGCAGCTTCCCAGCATTCATAGCGCCGAAACTAAGCATCAAACATAGAAAAATGTTTCCTGTATGCACCGTGAACATTTATGCGATATATCGATACTCGAAACGTTTATGCATCGAGACGAGAGTAAGGTAGACCTACTAACACGAGAGACGAGACAAGTGTATAAAACAATGTGTCCCTGTGAAGCTTCTCACTGTACTGTAAACTGTACACGTCACGTTATCTTATAAATAGTACACTTCTTTCACGTCCGTGCTGCGCAGACGTACTGGGATTCGCTGTAACTTCCTGCGCATGCGCCGTAAGGTCGAGTAGGAGGAGTTTGCTGAGGAAAGTTATGCACTGTCCTGGGAATATCTAGAGCCAGGGAACGAAAACAGATTCTCTGCGCAAGTAGTGTCATTAGAGAAGGGTTGTTAAATTCTAATGGGTTCTATTCGGTTCCGCTGCATGACCGGAACCTTTTTTCTTTTCTCGCACAATTTAAATTCGGTACAAGTTGATTATTTTATTGGAAAAAGGTTTCGAAAAAAAAAAGGTTCCTGGACCGAATTGAAATACTTTACAGATAAAAAAGGTTCCTTACGGTCCAGAACCCATTTACGCTTGCTGATTTTCTCTCCTGGACCGGAATTGAATTTATTTAAAATTCCTGGACTTCTAACAACCCTGCTCGAGAGGATTCGGCCAAAGAGCGCGTGAGAGGGGGAAAACGCTGCTGCAGCTACCAGCCGTTTGCAGCAACGGACACTGCTTCGCTTCGCCAGCTCGCTTTCTCCCCTTATCTACCGTTATGCGCGACCTTGCTCCACAGATTCCCGAAACAGAGCGTAGAACATAAAGTTGCTCCGTGGCTGAACATAAAATACGCCATAAATGTTCGAAAGCGTCCCCACTGCGCAGTATTTTCACCCGACCACGTACCCTAAGGCCTTGAAATTTATGAAAACAATCTCACTCTGGCTCACGTGACCTTGACATTACCTTAATCCTCGTCTTCCTTCTTCACGTCTGTTCCTCCATGCGTGCTTGACCTGTCTGTGCCCATGGCTACGCAAGACACGCAGATTACGACCGTGCTTGTTCGCGTTGTCATAAAACAGACAGCGACCGCGAGGCAAGAGAGCAAAGAGATTAAAAAAAAGCTAAAAGGAGTGGAAAAAATACACGCAACGGAGCTGGGACTTAACACTGCACGTACAATGGCCTGGAGAAGTAGGAATACGTGTTTATTGAGACGAAAGAAGGCAGGAGAAAGACAGGACATTACTTGCATATCTTAACAGTCGCTAAAATGTGGTGCTTTCCCCAATAGGTTCGAATCGGTAGTGCCTATTGCACATCTTCTGCAAGAATAAAGCCAGTGTAAATAGAAACACATGACTTGCGAGAGCCACCTGTACGTTTCGTCATTTCTACGTCATATCCGCAGACTGGATGGCTTCATCTCCAGCACTTCTATTTTCAAAAGCAAAGTTACTATGTAACCAATAGAATTTCTCACAGGAGACGTACATTTGTTTGTATTCTCTTTGATCTTCTTGTAGACGGAGAATAGTTACGTACAGGAAAAAAAGTGTTCTTAATTTTGGTTTGTGCTGGCTCAAAGATGGCGGCGATAAGCATCCCGAATCAGTTGAAACCATAGATGGTAATTTTTTTAACAATGTGAAACGTTAGAGTCCGGTCTGTTACTAGATATCTGTGTCCTAGATGCTCTAGTTTTGACTGTTCTGAATAAACTATTTCTTTCTTAGGTGCAATGTTGCAAATACATGAAATTCATTGAGCTAAAATTCCGAGTAAAATTTACCAGAAAGTGATATTAAAATGAAATACAGAATAAGAAAAGTATTCTTTTTATAGATGCAAGAAAGAATATTTCCATCACTTTGAAGTTTCTACATGAAGATGGCGCCTCACAATATTTGTAAATAAGTGTCATGCTCTAAAGAAATAATGCATATTGTAAGAGCTGCCATTGGCAGAAATTATTGAAAAAAGAACAACAGGTTATTTCCAATCACGGAACCTAGTATTTATCTGCACCCAACGTTGAATTTAAAACAATACTAATTATGAATACATTAAAAAAATGTTTTGAAATTTAGAAGTTGAAGAATTTGGATTGATTAAAGAAGTGGAAGAGAATCAAATTCATTGTCTTTATTGTTACGTTAGGTCGTTTTCCAGCCTAACAGCTTGGCTACGAGAGGGGTTTAAACGTGAGAAGGGGGAATAATTAATGCTCCTTTGTCCTTCACCTATTTATTATGCACAGGCCGAACAGATAGGGGGGTGAACACGCTTGAACCGGGTTTGAACTACTAAACACATGGTAAGTCTCAAAATGTCACTATGTGCCCTTGCTAAAAGTTTGGAAAAATAAATGTGGACATATTGGATTTCTGAACTTGTTCATTACAAATGTTGTTACTGCGTGCAAATGTGTCCTAATTCGGACTATTTCTACAGGTGGTATTATAATACTGACGGAGTAACGAAGTTGCGTAGAGTCACACTTTTTAGCTGCAAAGATTTAGTGAGTCACCAGCAAAAAAGAAAAGTGTGGTAGTTTGTTTTTTGTCATATTTATTATACCCTTAAATATCACATACAAAAGATCCACATTCGGGGTACAAGTTCTTGTTTAATTAGCAAGTTTGTGTTGCCTCGCCCACTGCGAAATAAGGAGTTACCGTGGCCGAAATGTCTGGGGAAATTCTTGCAAAGCTTGTTCTACTTTTCGTTCCGATGGGGAAGATATGGCAAAAATTCTCAGTACATGCTCTCAAAATTAGCAGGATACATAACGGGTATTTGCAGCCACACACCAACAAATGGGCAGTGATATAGGATATTAATGTTCCTCGTGATCAGGCTGCGAGGCTATCAAAAAAGGAAGAAAAAATATCCCGGAGACCACAAAATCCGAAAGGTCAGTTGCGGATGGACAAACTTGAACCTTCTTCAGCTCTTAATGAACCTCGTTCCTAACGACCTCTTCCCGTTTTAAAAGAAGGCAGGCTTCTATTAAGCAAGGATGTTTTGTGTGGACGATGTGACCAAACGGTTTCCAGCAATGCACGTATATCCATTTTGCACTTTGCCACCCCGAAAGCTTAATTAACCTGTTGTAGGAACTCATTAAAAGAACGCGCACTTTTAATTAATTAATCCATTAATTACCTTCGCATTTAATTGCTACCGTTGCGCACCTGTACGATTTTTGGACCTACCAACAGTTGTTCTTTGCAAATTACGACTCTTGATATAAGCCATTACGATAACCTCCCCTTCCTTCTCCTTGTGAGTCGAGTCTTCTGTTCTGTGGCCCACACAGCCTATAATGTAGTTTCTAGCCAACGTTGCTGTTATTATGATACTCTTATTTCGTTTCACTGTAAGTATTCCTTTCGTGATTTTTAAATTATTGTCGCTTCGCAACAATAAGATTACTTTGTGCGAGGTTTTTGTACTGGAGAACGTAATAAAGACAGTAATATTGTTGATCTTTTGTTGCACACAACTATATTCCTCTTGTAAGGTATATGTAACAGGGTATGTTCTCTTCTTCTTCCTCTTCCACCACGCCCTCTTGAGTGGCAAAGATGAAATGATAATTTAGAAGAGGCCAGATGGTCACATGGAAGAATTTGGTGGACCAGTTGCTGATGTAGGGTGTGCAAAACTAACGGGAAATCCGAATGTTTTTTAGTCCTGATTTGGGGCTTCTACTGGAGCCTTGAAGCTGGGTAGGAAAGAGCAAGAGACGGCTGTGTCTTTGCGTTAAAAATGCGAGGGGATGGTAAAGTAAAGAGTGCCCCAAAAGAATCGCAAGATTTAACGTAAGAATTTTTTTTATATATATATTAGTTGGCAAAGTCATTACGTTATTTGAAAGTGTAAACATTGCGATTATATCTGACAAATGTCCTGCACAACGCATTGACACTCGAATTCTATTGACAAAATTCTGAATCACTTTCGGCTCAATACCGTCGACAACTCTTGAATTTCTGCTTTCAATTCAGGAATCGTTCTTACTTTCGCAGCAAAATCTTTGGACTTAATGAATCCCCAGAGGAAAAATATCGCATGGTGTGATGTGAGGTCGCACAGTTGTTTTATTTGGAGCACCTCTGCTCCCGAAAATGTCAGGTATGGCCCACAGTCTCCGTACTTGAAATGAATTTTGACGATCGTCACTCGCTCCTCCGTAGTGTGGCGTACTGTAGTTGTGTGTAGCGACTCATATTGACTAACCACAACGTCTTTACTACAACACGTGACCTCACAGAACGCTACCAACCTTGCGGGGAATAAATGGCGCCAAATCCTGCGATAATTTGGGGATACTGTTTAGTTGCTTGAATTAGTTGCCACATTAACTTAATTTACAGAGAACACATTGGAAGTTATGAAGATGATCTTCAATGAGCTCTACCATACTTTAAAGATAGTTAGATTTCGTGCCGATACTGGAAAACTGGTCAATTATATAGGCTTGCTTCAAGTTATGCACTTGAGGTTAATAAACATGAGACAGTTGCAGTGTTGCATATGATGAGATATAGACCTACATGTAAGTCTTCGCATAACATGTTCCTCCTTCCTGGCGAGTTGTTCAGTAATCAGCATGTTAGGGACAATTGTGACATGCTGAGTTGCCTGGTCTATATATATTTTGGTGTTATAGACCGTGCTCAAAGTGAAAGGGGATGCGGGGGGATAGTTTCTCCCAACTAGCAAAATTTTCGCAAAGCATCCCCAAGCTGTCACCATGTTAAACCCTCCCGCCATCCCTCAAGCAACCCTAGTGTTCGGTCAAACATTCCCCCAAACGCTGGTCATAGATGTACTTTGACGTCTCGTGTTATGTATGACGCAAGATGAAAATATTTCTGGCCTAAATGTCATGTGGTAGTACCTACCTTCAGTTTCAGGATGTTGGAAGTAGATCATAAGCCAAGGTTCAAATACCTTGACCGCAAGAGGTAGTCTTTGATTACACACACAGGTGTTGGACATTAAAGTAACCTTTCGAGTAGAACTAGGTTACGAAAACAATACACTGTCATTAGGTTCGATTCCTGATAAAACACAAACCTTTGTCCTTGTCCTAGCCGACTCTCGTGACGGGCGTAAATGACCCAAAGGAGAGACTCTCATCCGAGCGACGGTGATCATAATAATTACAGCAACTGTTAATCTCGAAACGTAATAACCTGTGAACATAAAAAGCACTGTGTTTAATGCTCTTCCAAGGGGGGGAATTGCTCTCTGGCAACGGCGGGAGATCGTGCCCTCTTAATGACGTCATTCTGGGAGGTGCTGGAATGCTCCCGGGGGGCTCCGTCGGCCGACCTTCATCATCTTAAGGTTTTCCGAGTGTGGCGGATCGGATCTTTGGCAAAACGATTCTCGCCAACCCATCCCGAGGAGGTCACACTGTGTTTAAGGATTTGCTACGCACGCATGAGGAGACAATGGCTCATGCGGGTGTCTTCCTCACGCCGAAGTTGGCACGAGATTTTGAGGAGAAAACTTGGCGAAAAAATATCAAATGCCTTCGTAAGATCATCATTACTTACAAAGTTTTCCTAGTTTCATTTGGAGTGAAAAACTTAGTACGATCGTACACCATTACTCACAGTATTTCCCTTGTGTCCATTTCCGGCTTCCCCGATGGCGCAGTGGTAGCGTCGTCGTCTTGTAATCAAGGGGTCCAGGGTTTGATACCCGGTGGAGGCACATAGTGGTTCGGATTCCACTTTAAACTGTAGATTCAGTCCCGATTTAAAGTGGACTTAAAAACACCAAATCAACATACTAATCCTTGTGTGCATTTGACTTGAAAACTAGGCGAATAATATCCAATGACTTTCTAAGATAAAATTTATGCTATTACCTTCAAAATTTTCCTTGTTTCAATTTGAAAGGAAATCTTAAGATCAACTACGCACTATTTCCTTGTTTCAATTTTTGGAAAAAAAAAATTGACGAACAATATCAAATGCTTTTGCAAGATCAGTTGAGCCTAATTGCTTTCATAACACAGAATCATGCTTCCAGAAGAAAATATCGTTTTTTTATGGATTGTTATCCAAGAGAGAGAGGAATGTAAGGCGTGGGTACCAAATGTCAACCTCACTTTTACGTAATACACCCTGGCAACTGCTTCTTGCAGGAAAGCGAGGCTCTGGCGTCTCGAGCAACGGCCTATATAATCCTCTGTAGAGCTGTGTTGTCCTGTGTTTTGTCATTATTTGTGTTGAGCGACTCTTTAAAGCCTGAGCTTCTCATTAGCTAAGGAACTTTTAGTTCTCAGAGACAGGAAGTGATTTTACGGTAAGGGGGCTGGGCCCCGTATAATTTGACGGGTGCAAGAAACCAGTAACACGGCCTGGTGTTACCTGCAGTTGTTACAGTTTCCAGCATACTTGTCAGATGCTCTCTTATGTAGGGGTAAAAACCTTCACCGCTTAACACTGTCTAGAGGCATCCAACCTAAATTTTATTAACATGTTCCATAGACATCTCCTCCAGTCCAGAAAGAAAGTTACCAGTTGCGTTGGGAGTCGGCGCGCTGACTCAAGTTTTGGCTGCAGAAGCAACGAGTGCGAAATTGAGAGGGGACAGGGGGAATCCCCCCACCTTCGATCTTGTCCTGAAATCCCCACAAAAACTTTTCCGGGGGTAGAGTTTTTGTTCTAACAACGAACATAAACAATTAGTTTTGAAGTCTAATATAATTTACTGGAATAATATCGAAAACATGCAAAATGAACGGACATCAAAGAGCCTCATCTCGAAGGACACTGTACCCAGGAATCCCCAGAACAAAGAAATTAGACCGACTTGTTATTTCTTCTCCATTTCTCATCGCCTTTCGTCAGCTACAGCAAAGTACATACATTTGTAATAAGACACGTAATAACATTAAGATGTGAATTTTATGTGGGAAACTATTATCTTCTTAATGGCTCTTGATTCTTCCCTCTGCTTCCTTAGTTAGGCCAATCATTGTTCATAGCATTAGTAGTACATTGAAATCTTCAATTTGCAATCGAATTTTGAATGAAGGACAGTCGATATAACTTACACATTTCTGGAAACTAATAGTGGAGGTCGTTGTCTGTTTATTTGGGGTTAGTTTCAGTTCCGATTGGCCCATCTAGGCACCTAGATAGATGAAACGATTTGATGGATATTGATGGATCGATCATTGTAAACGTGCTAGTCATTCAGTAATTAAACCTCTTACCGAAAACACAGATCCAACTATCCAGCTGTTCTTGGAGTACGGTCCCTCACAAAAATTGATTAATAAGATTGATTGCTCGAAAATCAATTGTTCCCAGCCGAACCCGAGGGGCAGGTTCTTCCTCCAGATACGAAATCTTACTCCTGGAGACGAGGAAAAACAAACAGCAATTACTGGCGAAACGCACCACGATGGTTTTAATCTTTGGCAATGAAGATTTCAATCATCACGCCGTGTCCATCCTTTTCCCCCACCGGTAAGAATTAATAACCATCGACTTCCTGCTGGTTGCGATTCAGCCGAATTGCATTGGCGCTTTTATCGTGCTCGTTTATCGGGAACAAATTTACCTCCAGGCACCGTTGTTTTCTTTGAAGGCCCTTTTCCAGCAATGATCCTTGACTCCAATCACTCTTCCTGTGTCCAAGAAGAAGAAAGGAGGCAAAGGATTAATCGCCATGGAGAACTTTTCCACAGTTTCGCTTTTCTGTGTCTTGCGAATCCGGATTCCAAGTTGAAAGTGAGATTCTGGTGAGAGAAAGCAAAGGAAATGGGAAATTCATCCTCCATTTCCTTAATTTGGTATCATGTTTTCTCCAATAACAGTCGCACATAGGTTTTGTAATACTCTAAAGCTAGCATGCAGCCAAATGGTTAGTGCTCCCGGCGGGCAGTCCTGGGTTTGATCCCCAAAATAATTGCGATTGGGACTCGACGCGCTGAACCACACCACACAATCGAAAGCTGCTTAGGAGGACCTGCCCTGATAAGGGCTCTGCTGCTCTCACGGAGAGTTTAGTGCCACAGGATCTTTCCAATTTGATATTGGTTTCATCATAATACGGACGACACTGACTAAACTATTACTAAAGCAGATGTAAACTTTCGGAATTCGAAAAGTCGCCAGGAAACTCAAAACGTTTTTAACACATTCACGATCAAGTTAAGCATATGAAACAGTGGCGGTGATTAGGCGGCAGTTGCCCTCCCGCCACACTTTTTGCTTCTTTGACCCCCCGCACTCTGGCTTCCTTGTCTACAAAGAGAAAGTAAACAGTACTTGTTCCCCCAGTTTTTACACCCAATCGCCGCCACCGATCCTTCCATTCTTTTCGACCCTTATTGTCTGGTTTTAGGGAGGTACTTGTAGTACAGGGTGAGTCAAAAGTCAGGAACCATAGTGTTATTCACTTGTCTATAATATATGCTCAATATGTTGACCCTCTTCAGCAAGGCACATGTGCAGACGACGGTCACAGTTCTTCAGGACTCGGAGAATTGTGGCAGGCGGTGTTTGCATGACACATTCCGTTATCCTCCCTTGCAGATGGTGTAGGTCGTGAATCTGGGTGGAATATACCATTGTCTTCAGGTGACCCCATAGGTAGTAATCCATTGGTGTGAAGAAAGGGAACCTCACCGACCTATCCACCTCCCCTGAAACTGGTCATCCAGCCACTGACATAGTCATACATTAGTCCTATGGTTCCTGACTTTTGACTCATCCTGTATATTAAGAAATATAAGCGCCCTCACCGTGTGTGTGTTGGCACTGGAAGACCGGAATCAAAAACAAAAAAACACAGATGAATTTGGCTCTCCCTTCGCAATGATACAAAAGTTATAGCTATCCTCTTGTAATAAACGGACTCCACTATTGGTGTGAGGACATTGCAGTTCAGGCATTCCAATTATAAATCCAGTAAACTTCTACTCTATCTGAGCATGAGGTGACGTTATAGCAATCCTCAAATTCTTACCCAACCTTTAGCCTATGAAGGAACTGATTTGTCACAAGATCCATGAGCGTACCCAATGGGGTTATGGGGTGTTACCCTGAAGAAAACAAGCCAACATAATTAGTTTGTTCCTTTTAGTATCCAACGTACCATACAGCTCATCAATTGCCACCTTAAGAAAGTTAACGGGTACACCATACCCTTGTACCTTTCCTCAAGTAAGCACAAGTGAGAACCAGTGAAGCAAAACTGCCAGTGAACACTTAAAATTGATTTCCCAGTTACTGTCTGAAGTTTTCATCTTGTTTCTTCCTCAAAAACTGAGTCATTTTTTATCACTACCGTATCTTTTTCCATGGAAAGGGAAAAACCAGTTCTGTTCTTACTGACAACCTGCTAGAAGCATAGGATAAAATATTTTGAAGAAAATATTCTTACGTGTATGTCCTAAGATGCAAACCTCCCTTATTGTCGTTTCATTCATATCATTCTGCCTCAAGGGATGGAAGAAACCCTGTTAATTACTTATTTCGATCATCTTCTACGAAAAGGTGTCGAGGTTTTGCAGAAAGCTCTCCATTGGTTACGATCCATTGGTAGCTTCCTTGCTTGATTCCATTTAATGCCTCTTCTGGTCAGGATCTGCTAAATGTTCTTGTTCCATGTTTGCCGAGGTCTTCCTTGGGCCCACTTCTTACCCATTCCTCTTTCCTCTCATACTTCCTTCGGTATTATTCCATCCTTAATTCTAAACTATCTCAGTTGTGCCATTTGACATTTTTTCCACTGGTTTGGAGTTTAGTGATTCCTAATGTTATCTTCTCTCTATCTGTATCTGCGGTATCTGTCTATTTGTTAGTACCCGTGATTCACTATTGCCATTTTTCTTTTCTGGTTGATTTCTTTCTTTCCTAGAAATCCTTGATTTAGCGCGTAGTATAGTTTGTCCCTGTTTATTCTCCATCTATCCTTCCATCCATGTTGATGGTAATTCCGAGGTATTTAAAACTCTTTAACTTGTTCCAGTTCTTTGTTTTCAAAGACTATTATGCATAGTTTCTTTTCTTTGGCTATTCTCATAATTTTTGTCTTTTCTTTCTTTCTTTATTTTGATATATTTATTTACTAGGGTATTGTGTTCAAGTTTCTTTCCAAGTTTCCTTGTTAGTTAGCGAAGAGAACTATATCATCTGCATTCAGCAGCCCTGTTAATTTACACATTTCGAATTCCTTGCAACCGCAGCTGTAGCTGCGAATAGAAATTTCTTGCTTTGTGGATTCCTTCCTCCATTTTGACACGAAGAACAGTGGCGACGTCATTGGCAACCGCTGGCTTTGCTGAGCGTAATCATTGGGCACGGGAATTTCTGAACGGAATATGGCCGATAAACGCTGACTGCGTGCTTGTTTAAGCAGGTCATAAAGGCTTATCATTCTTTGGAAAAGAAATGAGCTTATCTCGAGAACGGAAACGCAGGCTACTAAATGGACACGTGCAATTCTTTTGTGTACTTTTTCGTGCGTTTGGTAATCGCGTGGAAAGCGTATTCGCGTGAATTACATGGAGTATACAGTTATGTGTGTGTGCGTGTGTGCTAAAGGTAAAACTAACCCCTAAACATTGTTTTTGTTGCTGTCTTACGCCCACTTTATGATAGGCTAATCTGGAGTGGACCTACAGTTCAAAGTAGGAACCTGTATGTGCTTCCATAGGGTATCGAACCCAGGACCACTTGATCACAAGACGACGACGTTACCACTACGCCATCGGGGAAGCCCTCCCTACACATGGCATCATTCTGTCAAATCATAGGGTGTATGTATAGGTGGGACCTAAATTTGTTTTTCCTAACAGCCCCTCCCCCCAGAAAAAGAAACAAATTGCATAAACACTCACCGCATGGTCATTTTTGGTTTAAATTTATCTTTACACCATCAAAAAACGAACTTAGACCCTCCCAGGTGGAGAATTCTGAATAAGCTCCTACCATATTGTACGAGAAAGGTCGGACAAGGTGTTCCTGTGACGGTGGTTGCTCTCGGTAAAACTTCCTCTGCTTTGCCATTGTTCGACTGTGCTCACATTCCAAATCCCAGTAGTATCTCAACATTTTGTCTTACGAATATGCATTGCTACTGTTAAGATACAAACAAGTAGCTATGCTTTCCCGATGGCGCATTAGTAACGTCGTCGCCTTGTTATCAAGGGGTCCCTGGTTCGATTCCCGGTGGAGGCACATAGTGGTTCGGATCCCACTTTAAACTGTAGGTCCAGTCCCGATTAGCCTTACCGTGCATAAAGTGGGCTTAAGACACCAAATCGTGGGGACACTAGAATTGTGTGGGGATGCTGTGAAGCTTCCAGAAGGTAATGTCCTATCCTTGGGCACATCCTCTCCTGAACAAAAGAAGGTCCACCGTCTCCAATGTGTTGACCCGGGTGGTGAAGATCCGGTACCGACGATCATGAGTCCAAAGGCGACATACCGGCCACTGTATAATCACGGGTCAACGGTTCAGGGTTCATTTGTGGTGTCCGTTACGCTACGCATTCTTCCGCGCCAGTCGGACCACTAAAAACAATCGGGTGCGTGAGGTAGCTGAGAAAGCATTCCAGTGGTAAGGGCAACGTCAAACAAAACAAACACGATTTTAGTTTGGAACGTTTGGGAAGGGGAAGATGAAGAGAAATGTCTGATAGAGCGTGGATAAAAGATGTATTGAATAAGTGGAGGAAGACGACACTGGTATCCATCAGGAAGAGGGCCCGAAGAATGGAAGCTACAATGACCTTTGTTGTGGATCGTCTTTCAGGTTGCACCAAAGGTGTTTTCCGGTTTCCACTCATGCGGACATACCTCCGTGGTGAAGTCCAAGGCCTGGATCATGTTTTATGCATTGTCCTTGAGGTCTGGAGCACGAATACATCGAATTAGTTTTTTGTCCATTTTTTGACATTTTCAAAACACTTATTTAGAATGCATTTCTGATTTCTGAGGCTTGAAGAACACAACTTGCAGCTGTGTTACGCTAATGCCCGTGTTACAATTTGTCCAGAAACGCTTCTAAATATAATGCATGGCTTAAAGAAGAATCTGGAAGAGGGCTCAAAGGAATGAAGCCACTAATTTTGTGACTACGTAAGGTTCTAGCTTTTGAATTGAAGTTGTTGGAACTGCTAGATAAAGGTCCTGGTGTCTCATGTAACATAAATTAGTGAACGTTCAACCCGGCTACAGATGGACTGAATACGCATTTTTTAATTTTATGTATACATTACTTCGAGCTCAGAGACCATAGTATGCCAAGTCTCGTCTTACCTTCATGATATCGCTCCTACAGCATTTCGTGAATAATTAACGCCCATACAGTAATTTATCCACACACACACACTAACACCCCCCCAAAATATCTTCAACATCCTCTATTTTTTAGAAAGGCTCAGTATATGGTCGTTTTGGCTCTAAATGTACCCTCACACCGCCTAAATACGAACTTACACCCCCAGATGGAAACTGATTGTTTGATTTTGTGTTTTAAACAGGGTTCGAAATCCTGGGGGGATTCCCCCTACCAACAATCTTGACCTCAACCCCCCTCACCAAAAGTTTTCCGGGGGGGGGAGAGTTTTTGTTACAACAAACAAAAGATAAGCAATTACTTTTAATTTCAAATATACTTTACTAAGAATAATATCGAAAACGCACACACATAGTGTGGTTGTGAGTGCTCAATGCTTTCTCTCTCAAGGGATCATTAACAAATCTACATCATTACGCACAATAAAAGTAAAACAAGAATGCAAAACAATAATAACTATGAAATCTAATTGATTTATATTAACATAAAGCACAAACAAAACAAAAACTTACACATAATAAAACCACTTCAACTATTTCATAATTTATTAACATCGTTACCAGTTAGTAAAGGAATTAGATAGCTGCTTTGCAATATCTGATATGTATAAAAGTAACAAATTAATTTCCTTTATGTAATTAATATATATATATATATATATATATATATATATATATATATATATTAATTGAGTAATTTGTTTTGACTTTTAATAACATTACAATATGTATCGTATAATTTACATATATGTTTGTGGGGGAAAGGGTTTGCAGATGAAGATCTTTCTCACCCCCCTCCCATCAGTTTTCAATGATTTCGCACCCTGGTTTTAAATCCAATTTATGCACAGTAAGGCTAATCGGGACTGGACCTACAGTTTAAAGTGGGATCCAAACCACTATGTACCTCCACTGGATATAGAACCCGGGACTCCTTGAGAACTTACACCCCCAGATGGAAAGGATTAACCATGCACCCTGCAACTTCTTGGTTCGAAACCTTGTGGGAATGCATGGATGTCCATTTGTGCTGATTCTCTCAAGTTTGATTCATCTAGAGAGACAGGAAAGGCAAGGTAAACCAGAAGAGTAAGAAACAGTTAATTGAACACATTACAAGGTTTGGAACAGAAAATCTTAGCTGGTATTTGTAATACAAACATACTAAAAGCAAAAGTAATGAATGGTCGTTCAAGTCCACAGGTACCAGTCTTGTGCAACTCTCCCTAGAAGCCCTCAATGAAGCAGAAATTATATTTTACAGTATCGTTAAGTCAACTACCCCCTCCTGGAAAAAAGAAGTCTGTCCTACTGTTCAAGACAAATGTTCGATACGGTCGAAGAAGATAGTCCAAAGGGACCAAGAAGCAGGAAATGTTGAACTATTGTTAATCCTTATGACCACTCACCACGTCGTCGTTAGCGGCGAGAATGAACAGACCTCGCACGCATTATCACATTATCTGTCTGTACACAACAGTTGAATCCAAGGTATAGGAATGTCCGCTTTGAATACACGGTACAACAACATTGAATACCTCCAAATAAGTGAGTGCATACTTCACCCCGCTTATATATTTTGTGTGTCGTAGCTGAACCAAGCACCCTCTTAATGTTGGATGCAACAGTGGTCATCACAGGCCTCATTCTGATAAGGAACAATTTCTTCTTCGGAACTTTCCAAACGGTATTTTTATTCTCTGCAGTCACGAAAATTCTCCCTCTCCTTCGTTTAACCCTCCGTATAAGATAAAGACAGAGGAGGAAAAGGTTTAAAAAAAACGATAAACATGACCCGTTAAATTCAACTTGAGATTGTGGGAAGAAAAATTATAAAGTCTCTGGTTATTTGAGTCAGCCTGACCCTGTAGTTCGTGGAGGCACGTGAAGAGGTCGTTGTGTGCGTCCTCCTTTGCGTCGGACGTCATGGCTTTTTTGGTTTCTTTCCGTAGACGGGCAGGTCAACGACTTGTTTTTAACAGGTCAATTTTTCTTGCCTCCTCGCGGCGGCATGCCTGCCATAAAGAGAAAAGAGGCCGATATATTTCGATAAACATGCCTAGACGAGAGAGAGTTAGTCTGTGATGAGCCTTCACGGGACGACAGGGTGGACGTTACTTCAGTCGACGCTCTCTCGTGAGTGAGATTCATTTCGTACCATCTCCTGCTCTTATGCATTTCCAGCTTGGGAGCGAGCCACGACTCGCGAAGCATCCAATCAGCAAGCGAGACGATGACGTCATCTCAACCATGCACCTATCGCTAACCCTCTTGAACACGCTCTAGGCGGTTGCTAGGCTCGCTAACTAGACTCGCCTGAAAATAGTCTCAGGTTAATTTTCGACGCGTTTATGGTGTTGTTCCGGTACCCAAAATTCCCTGGTAATTCGTTTAGATTCATTGGTCGGATTCTATGGAAGTTAGGACACTTGCGCGCGAATTGGGACATTTATACTTCGTCCACTGTAAGAATTAAGTCAGTGTACAAAAGAAACAACTGAGAAATCCTATTGGCAGCTTTTCCTCAAGAATCTTGCGCTAATCAATGAACTTACAGCTCATGTGCTTTTTACATTCACTTCATTCTTACTGTGAACGGACAATAGTTCCAATAGCCCAAAGGCATGCGGTTTAGGAGCACCGCTTATGTGGGGGGAGGGGGAGATGAGATACGTTTTCCTTATTAATAATGTAACATATCCTCAATGTTCAACATCGTCGCCGACCTGCGTGATGAAATGGTTAGCACAGCGCACTACGGCGCCAGACGTCCTGGGTTCGAATCCCTGTCAAAGTATGCCCAATAGGTGTTCTTTGTGTGCGTCCCTTCATATTATCACTCATCCTTATCGTCGCGATTCAGAAGAGCGGCGCTAAATATTAAAAAAAAATAGAAAAATCTTTAACATCGTCGTAGAAAATATTGTGGATGTTCCATTTGGCGGAATACATAGTATGCTACATCAGAACTAATATACTTAGGTACATATAATTGAACTTTTTATACCTGGAATCTGTATTTCTTCTCCACTACTCCATCTTGGCCAAAAAAAAAAAAAAAAACTTTTACCAACTTAGCACCGTCATCGCCCCCTCCCCCAACCTCATACCACAAAGCCACGAGAGGAAGCTATGTCACATTCGCCACCTACCTCAATCACTCAAGCCAGTAATTGGATCGTATGTAACCCCCCCCCTTTCCTTCTTCTCTTCCTTCATTTATACGCTTTTTCCCTGTCTACCGAGTTCCGTTTACATGAAGAATTTATCTTGGAAAACATCTAGCGTTCAATTAACTGTCTCAGGTAAAAGGTTTATGCTGCCATCAAAAACATAGCTGATAAAAAAAAGAGAGAGACACCCGAAAAAAAGTATAAAACTCCAGGAAGTGCAGGATAGCACCAGCTGTTGGAAAAGGTCGACGATTTCTTTCTGGCGGTGTGATTTGTATCTGTCGTTTTTATTAAATTCAATTAGAAAGAAACTGTGAGTGAGCAAAGTAGGCCTAAGCTTCGATCCCCTCTTCGTGAACCCCATTGACGCCATCTTGTTATTCCCAGTCGCCGCCGTCCAATAGGAACAGGTTTTGATTGAAACTTGCCCCGTTAACGGGTGGCTGGTGTAAAAAAATGTGAATTCGATTCTCTGAAATTAATTCCTTCAATCAGACGATCAAGAAAAAATGGAAGCTAGGTTTAAATAAATATGTATGACGAGAGGGAATTAATTGATGACCAAGACGAAATTTGATTTATGCTTAAGGCGTACGGGAAATTAGATATTGGTAGCCTGAGCAACAGCTATTCGTTTTTTTTTCCCCTGCTACATCCGAACCTCGTATTTAATAGTCGACGCAAGCGCCACTGGTGTCATATTTCGTAACTCTTGTTTCCTGTATTATCAGTTTATGCGTAAAAAGAAACGGATGGTCTCAAAATCCGCACAGGTCTAGGTAAGAGTGTTCATGTCTCCCACAATCAAGTGGCATGCAGTACTAGATTTTTGTTATGGACAATGCAGAAATGTAAATTGTACACTGGCGTTAGGACCGCAATTTCCTCTAGTGCAAGATGTGACAAGATAGGTAATTGTCTGCTGCAAATATTAAGAATAAAATGGTTTCATACATAGGTACAGTGCAATCCATGAGTATTACCATGCAAATTGTCCATCACCATGTTCGTGCACTTTATTTGACCCAATAAGAACTTCAAGAATTAAAAGAAATCTCAAAACAAGCTGTTGAGAACTTCTGCACAAGCATACATAAAAGTCTATAGCTTAAAAACACATAGGATGTAAGAGGAAAATTAATGAAAATAGTCATGGACAATTTACCGAGCAATATTAGTGGATCCCACTGTACATGAATATAGAGAACTGGTGAAAATTGTTGCGAAAGGTATTGTGAGCTTTTAAAGATGGTATTCGCACATCGTGTATTTAGAAATTTGGGATATTTTTAGTATGTTTCATAACCTGAACATACTAAGAAAAATTACACATAAATGTACAAAATAACCCACATACGTACGTCATGTACCAACTTTCTTATCTTAACACCATACACCCAGTGCGTATGTGAGAATTAATGTGTACGAACTTCCATTTATTTGTAGTCTAAACATTACAAAGCTTATTCTAGAGCTTAATATGACTGTATTCATACTTACAAACATTGACTTTATATTTCATGTTTTTAACTTTTCAGTAACTTATAAATAACATTATCTTGTCCTACCATCTATTAACAGAACGTTAAGCTTCAGATAATTAATTTGCTTCAATAAATACTTCGTAGGTTTTCACTCATTCATATTTCCTACAAATGTGTATTCAAATTCACTATGTCTTTTACATTCTAATTAATATTTCTATTATAGAAGGTCTATAATTTTCATTACTTTGTATATATTTTTCTGTAAGGGTAATATGTTCCTGAATTGAAAATCATGTTTTGAAGAACTAATTTAATTAAGGCGCTACGTAATATATACACATGTGTGATCTTTTTTTCTTACGCCAAAGAACATATTTTAACCATTTCGGTCATGTTGAGCATATATTTTTTAAAGAAGTTATTTCCAAATTGGATTAAACTTGGTCCTCTAGCGTCAGTCCCAGGAGAAAGAAGTTCTTCTAAGTTCGAGGCTTTGTTGACTGGAAATAGGCTGTCGTTTACATTTGAAAATTTGCACGAAGTTATCATTGCATGATATAATGCAACTCATGGGTGAAATCACAGGAATAGTGTGAAAATATACCAGTAGATGGCAGTGACAATTTTAAATAATCCTTTATGATTTCAAAATTTATAGTTTGTATTTGTTTCTCTTCATATTTTAAAAATCTTATGTGAATAAATCATCCCATTAAGAAAACATTATTCATTATTTAAATAGTTTATTGGCGTTCTGGGAATATTTAGGATATTTTTGTACATGTACGTGATTTTTTCGGTCAACACTAACATTTATCTTGTTTGCTACTAATCTCCATCTAAATTGGCCGAAAGTGGAATAAAACGAAAAAAAAGCATGCGATTGGGGGTGGGGGATATAGTAATACACCACTATGTATCATATATAATAATTTGTAGATTATTGACCATCTCTCACAATTTTCTTGCATCCAGTTCGTCATTTATCCTCATGTCGGGGCCAGCCTAAGGAGATAGCAAGTGTTGTAACGTACCTGAAATACAATGCTCTCTTTGACCAGGTTTTGTGTATTAGCAAGCACGCATTCTTGTATTCTGCAAGTCTGACATGTTGAACGAACCCCCTGGTTACACCAACAACCTCTAACATAGACCTGTGTCTCCCTCTGTCTTGTTAATTAATGTTCCGTGTTCTTCTGTACGTAAGTTTTCGTAAACCATAAATATATTCAGACACGCAACTTTTTTTCGAGTTATACGTCTTCCCTTACGTGTATATCATCCAGGTGTTGTTCGTTTGGACACAAGGTTGCTTCATTAAATCTCTACACAGCCAGCACTTCCCCTTCTCCCTTCCGTATGTTTTAATCCTTCGCCATGTTTCAAGACTGTGCACAACTACGCAAATTCGGATTGAAAGAAAGCAAGTGTTGCCAGATGTATCTTTGTTGTTGGTTCGTGAGACCACCTAGGTAGAGCACTGTTTTCAGGTTCATTGCTGATGGTAAGCCAGTACTGGAAATGTAGTGATATATATATAATCCTTCAGATCAGTGGCGGCTATTAGGGGGGCGAGGGAGCAGTTCCCCCCAGTTTTTGCCACTTTTGCCCCGCACTATGCTAAACCTTATCTACGAGGGAAAGTAAACTGTCTTGGCTTCAGATATGAGGTTCAGAATTGGCGTAATTCTACTTTGAAATCAGCCATAGCAATCAGTGTAGCTACTATATTGAAATTGTGGGACTTTGTGTATGTTATAAGCCGTACGGCGACGAACAGTATCAGTACTAACACTTAAGAAAGGAACTATTTTTCATAACTCACGTGGTTTTGTTTACATCAAATTAGTTCTTCCAGTGGATGGGTACTAGTTTAGCACATTCTATGTTTTAGTGCCCTGTCCATCATGTTTCTGTTAAGAGGCTTGTCCTGAACGTAACCATTGCGTTGCCGCCTTCTATATGTGCTAGTGATCTAGGTTTGATTCCTTGCCTTTGGACCGACCTCCGCGGCGGAGTGGTTAGAACAGCGCGCGGGAATAGGGGTACTGGGAAAGGATGTTCTTTGCGAGCGTCCTTTCATCAATTTCATCATATCACTCATCATCTTCGCGATTAGCCAAAAGTAGCAGAAAAGCGAAGTAAATGAAACCAAATCGATCAATCAAGCCATGCTTTTCTGGCGTTTCCTTGGGTGTCATTTTGGAATCTTGGTGGTAATTTGGAGAAAGGGGTGCTCACCACATGATTGTTCAATATTATATGGGTTACTCTGTCGAGGTTAAGAGTTTTTACAAAGGATAGTTGGTTTACGAGTGCTATTTGGTTAGCATATTGGCTACTGCTTTCTACATCAATGTCCTATAGGCTAATCCACACGGTCCTTGTGGCACTTATGCTTCAGAAGGTTACTAAAGGTGCTGTTCAAATAGTGATTACTAAGATAACCATTCATCCAATCCCAAACAACTGTTTACGTAACGGTAGAGATAACACCTAAAAATAACCTAAAGAATGAGAACGACATTCTCATCCCTAACTTGAAGACAGAGAACACGAAATCCTGTACACACTTCCTGGCGCCACTGAAGAAGTTGGCTCAGAATTCTTCGCAAACAAGTTTTGAATTTATTTGTTGCAGCACGTCCCATTAACGTCTCGGTGTTCCGGGGACGAAAGCCACCTACTTTGACAAATTCATCAGAAATGTCCAAACCATCCAATTATACGAGTTTCGTATAAATCACAACTTACTTATTCGGAAGAAATGCTCGGGCGTGAGTTCTTTTCGCTGCGTCGCCCCAAGCAGTGTGTGCCAGGTGCCTGAGAGGCGGTCTGCAAGCGGAATCAGTAGTACCAGGCAATGTTAATTGAACTTTATCTATTGTCCTCTTGTTTTGTGGTTTTAACATTACGTTTACAGAGAGCTACTCTTCAGGCGAATACTTTTACTTTTTTACATTTTGCTTGTACTAAGTGACGGTGTCAGAAAAAGTAAGGGGGGCAGAGGGGGAGGGGATCGTTTTCTGGGGGGAGTCGCATTTAGTATACACCTAGTACGATACATTTGCGCCAGCCTCCTTGCCAAAATGAGCAGCTAAATGCGACACGTAGCCAGAGGTAGCAGGTTTAAACCTTGGTTAATGCATCCATTTCATTAGTTCATCATTCACCATCATTGCCCCGATCAATCCGTGAGGTAGAAAGCGACGTAAAATAACGGAAGTACATAGAAAAAAATATTTATTATATTTTACTTCGCTTTTCTGCAACGTTGGGCTAACCGCGAGGATGAGGATGAACGGTGATAACATTAAATCGATGAGAGAATATCACAAACACACATGGATAGGACGCAAGTCTCATAAAGAATTTTACTGGCTGTGAGTCCAAACTCCAGAGCTTCGTTAGTCTGCAAAATGCAGTTCAAGGTGTTCTACGTGGAATACATAGAGAGAAAATGCATAAAATGGGCTAAAACTGCATTTGCTTGTTTCATTGTTGTCGGACTAGTCGATTTGGAATGGTTCACTCCCCCCCCCCCCCCGCCGCCTTCCCCACTGTGGATGACGTTACGACAAGAGTGATATTTGTATAAGGGAACACTCATATTGTAATTAACCCTGTATTATCCTTGTTTAGCAGCAGTGCCTTGGTACACCACAGGACTGTTAAACAACACCATCTTTGGTGTCTTGGGACACCACTGCCTGCCAAACACCACCAAGTATGGATGCTTTTAATACTAGATTGTGTGTCATATTACACCAATACCTCTGGTATCTTGTTACACCACTGGTTATCAAACATCAAGTTTAGAGGTCTTTGACACTAGGTGTCATGTTACACCAACACTGTCTTTAGTGTTTTGCTACACTACTGGCAGTCAAAAACTGCACCAATCATAGAGCCTTTTAATAGTTGTTTGGTGTTGGGTTACACTAATTTTGGCAACATATTTTGTGAAGTAGGGGTTATAATACTGGATTAGCAAGTTAAAAAGTCGAAGGTTCGAATCCTTACCACCAGGAGAAGAAAAAGACTGGAGAAGTGCTTCACGTCTCCGTGCATATTTAAGGTGAAAAACAGAAATTGTAATGGTGATTTTGCGTTGAGGAAGGCCTTCAAAATCGGGGGTTATTGTCTAATTTACTCATGAGATAGAAGAAATATCTTCCTGAGAATCCTCACAAGTCATTGATGTATGGAATTCCACTTCGCTGCGCTTGAACTCATTCGTGGACGTTCGGTATAATAAGACATTGCCGTCTTTTGTTGTAAACGTGTGATACTGCCTTTTGCGACACAAAGAATTAAGAAAACAACTTCAGGGTGAAACGAAACAATAATTCCGCCGCTTTGATACACGACCCATCTCTTCCAAATCGCTGTTTCTGGCATCACTGAATTAAAAACTAAAAGTCACCGGAAGTGGAGACGGTGACTAAACAGGAAGCAAACTTTGTCAGAATTCTGCCTCATCACCTGAGGTGCTGGATGAGAACTACTTGGACTTATGTGTAGTAGAAACATGCCTGTATATCATATCCATCTACATGGTCACTGAAGCATAGGGGAGGAACAGTAATGTAGTATTGAAATCAAAAGTACTCTCATGATCTTCCTTATGTTTTATTAATGGCGTTTTTACGGATTTTTAATTCTGTGACTGCTATTTGAATGTCTTCTACCAACGCCACCTTGCGGAGAATACTCAACTGTAAGAAGAACCTGCTTAGCATGCTGGTTAATGTATATGCAAATTATGTCTTGTACAGTCTGCAGAAAAAGTGGTTACATTTCGGCAAAAGGAAAAGTAACTCAAAATTACTTTTTACTGCAGGTTTGAGTGTGACCTTCTGGTGAAAGAAACCACTTTTAAAGAAGTGGTTAGCATCTTTGGTGCTAGCGGACAAAAATTTCGGTGCAACAGTTTGATTTACACCACTATTAACTCTGGTCATACTCTCACGTGCAAAGATGAGTTAGAGGTAAACCAAGACAGTCAAGTGAACTGTTCCACCTGTACATGCAAGCAAACAACAATGCACAACTTAATGGCTTATTGTATAATTTGTAATAATTTAAGTATTTATTTCGTGTTGCAGTTTAACATTTCTTTTGGAAAACAATATCACCAGAGAGAGAGGTGTCACGGAGAACAAACTCAAGACAATATATTGTTACATAATAGTATAAATATGGACGATTTAAGATATGAAGATACAAAAAATGAAGGAGAAGTGTGTTGAATGAATGAGGACTCATAAAGATCTGTAGTATCTTACTGGAATAGTTCTTCAAAGCCCTTTCTCAACGCAGTGAAGAGTATGAAATGAGCCAGTTCACCCTTACACTTAAGAGGCCATATCATGGGCAGCGGAAAAACAGACCTTCATTCAGTACACTTTTACTCGAAAACTATTTGAGACAATTGAAACATAACTAATATTAAAATCTCATCAAGTTATTTCTAATTAAGATTTCTAAAGTTACTGAACTAAGTAATATAAAAATGAAGAAAATATGGTAGCAATATCCATCCCAGTAACACAAACTTTTCCATTCTCAACGCAGAATACTAGGATTAATATTCAACATCTAACGGACCATAAGATTCAGCCCTATAATCAACACTTAGTTCAGCAACACAATCTTCTAATTAAATAAAATATTATTTTTTAGAAACTGCAAAATACTTTCTTTCAATCTCCACAGTTACACATCAATCTAATATTACACATATAGAATTTCATTTGTTAATTCTTCTTCTTTTTCTGACCCTATCAACTGGCAGTCGATTTTAGTCATCTTCCTGAGTTTTTTTTTTTTTTTATGTATTTAGTTCGCTATTCACTTATATTTCACAAGAATGAAAAAAACACATCTATTGATAGTTATTTATACTGTTTGTTAGATCGTCAAATTACATCTTCTTGCATATCCATAAAGAAGCCATATGGTAGGAGGAGTAGGGTCCGTGAGCAGGGCAGTAAGAGATGTAGGGAATGGAATTCTATTTCGACGTAAACCACTATATAATTTATCTCGTTCTCTGTCAAAATTGGGACATTGTAAAAAGAGATGTGTAGCATCTTGATTATCTTCTCCACATGCGCAGGCTTGTTTTGTTGTAATATGTATTCGTGATAAATGATCATTAGTGCGAACATGACCTGTACGTAGACGTATTATAAAAGTAATAACTGATCTTGGAAAATTATATGGGTAGTACCAAGGTTTGTTTTGTGAATGTTCTGCAAACCATTTGTTAAATCAACAAAAATTATAAAGGGATAAAAGAAGAAGAAAATTTACATACTGTTTAATTAGCAGTTTCAAACCATAATTGTGTTTCTTATTACAACAGTCTTTCAATTGAAAAACAAGATACATATAAAAATATAAACTCAAATGTTAAATTATTTGATAGAATTGGGCTCGTCTCACAATGCACACAGCGATACATACAATTCTGACGTTGTGCTAATAATTTGCATGTTTAATATTATGCCATGTGCCTATAATGCTAATTTTTTCTTTCTTTCTTTGCAGAGTGTCGTTATGCTCATGTTTAGAGAGGAAAAGAGTCCAGAAGACGAAATAAAAGCCTGGCAATTCTGGCATGGGAGACAGCACAGTGTAAAGCAGAGAATTCTAGACGCTGGTAAGTTGAGTAAGTCGATTTTTCATACTATCGTAGTCTAGAAGTATAAGTAGATTACTACGCGAGTCTTGAGGTGGCAGAACTTACAGCATGTTGCGGTTCAAAAGATAAGAGGGTAGCTTGTGGTAAATGAGTCTTATTGTCCTGAGAACAGCAACACAGGTCACAAAGCTAGAAGTGAGAGTAGATAAAACTTTAGCAAAAGCCTGAGTGATTGTGGTCATGCATTCGTTACAGTAACTGTAAGATGTATGAATGTTTATAACATGGGTAAATAACATAATTAGTTTTATTTGTGTGATTGGTTATTTGTGTAACTTATCTTTCAGTCAATTTATACTGAGATAAAGAAAGTCGTATTTAACTACAAGAAACATTGAATCAACGAGAAATGTGCGTATTAGATTGCATATCTCAAGGTCACGTTTGTTAGACTCTTACACTGTGACGAGAACAATCGTTGTAATGTTAATATGACTTTCCAATATGAATTTGAACTTGTATAAAAGCAATTTACAATCCAAAAAGTATACAGGAATTAAAAAGTTATGTACTGGAGATGTATGAATACGAGCAACGATTACAATTATGTTAATATCGACTTTTAAATCGAAGTTTAATTCAGGTTTCTAAACAACATTTGAAATAGTTTTTTCTAATGCTCTGATTTCAATGAAGATCTATTCTCTAGTGCCGAGACTAAAATATGTGAGTTTTGTAAGGAAATTTTAGAGGTATTTATAAGTACCATAGATAATCGTAATGCCTGGGAAACAAGATAATTGTAGGGGAAATTAGACGAAGATGTATGATCAGTGTTAGGTCAACCTCTCATCAGTTACCAGTATGAATGGTGAAGTGAATAGAGAGCGATACAGGCCAAGGGTCGTGGGTTCAAATCGTAAGCATCTGTTTCTTGAATTATTCTCCATCATCGTCGCGATAATCTAGGTATAGAAACATGATGAAGAAAAAGAAATAAATAAATACAATTTAGCATAACCTAAGTATTGACATATTTCAAATTTTAGAGGCTACCAAAATTAGCTATCAACTACGTTTATCTAAATTTCGCTTTGAAGTGGATGGAAACACTGGAATGGATTTATCTGCCAAAACTTGGTACAAACTTAAATTTTCACCTGCAGATGTCATTATCCATGATGACGTGATGGGACTGGTAAGTTTGTTCACAGAGCAGCAATCGGGAGACCAAAGATTTTGTGCTTTATCAAATTGTTCAGAGTTGGCTACCCTGAGCGAACAAGGGTATGGAAAGACGTATGGTGGCAGCGGCTTTCCAAGTATCACAAAGAAAGAACAATCTAGAAGAAAACAAACGGGAAGGAAAGAGTGTAACCACCTCATGATGAAGCTTGGTGGAGTAAGAGTGAGGAAGGAATTGGTGACGGAATGTATGAAAGAGGAATAAAAAACAAATGAATTACGGTTCGCCCTCCGCTTAAACATAAATTACACCGTCATTTAGAGCTCTCACATATCTGTAAATGCTTCTTATGAAACCACACTTGGAACGATGGGAATTTCGTTGCCTTCCCTTCACTTGGATGCTTATTTTTTCTCTCTCCGTCCCTTGAAGCTACATCTTTCAGCCTGGAAGCATGTTTCCGTACACCGACATATCTTCTGCATATTTTGAATATGCTTATATGGTGAGCCGTGGGAATCTAATGAACCTAGTTGTGTTTCCATAGAGCATTTGTTGGGAGAAATGAAATTGTAGAGAAGGTTCTGGAAAGAACTGTAAAAGTTACTTAAGAAAATTAAGGCCTCATGGTTACTTGGAAAAACTTGCGTAAGTAGAATTTACTTTACTTTGCGCGGATATTTGCATGCTTATTTGTAGATAAGCTATAGTGATTACGAACTCAATCCACTGGTGGCAATTGTGAGTGTATACGCTCAGGATAAAAATAAATGAAATACGAACATATTTGCTGATAATTTAATACGTCACTGCTTTCCCTTTCTCCTCAACTCGGATGTTTTTTGTAACTTTTTCATACGAATATACGTAGAAGGATGATGGCATTAGTATGGGCTGTTCGGCGAGAGATTAGTTATGGTTCAAAACTTTTTTGTACAAACATTTTGTGGTTTCTTAATCACGTAAAAACAAAATTAATGTTGAAACACCACTGTAAGATGTGAATGACGAAATGTGACTCAACTAGTAGCTTGAATATTTATGAAATCAGTTATAAGAAACTTTTCTGTCATTAATAAACTATGTTATTGTCTACCTCTTTGGTATATGAATGAACAATAAATTTATGTAAAGATATAAGTTTGGACAGGTTATTCTTGCAAACTGACTGAATTAGTGTTGTACAAAGTGTTTGTAGACATTCCATTCCAAACTGCACGCAGATAAAATAAACGAATCTACATAGATAAGCAACAGAAATCTTGAATGTATTTGATGCCTTTAATACAGTAAAACCTTGTTAATCCGGAGTTCGCTTAAAAAAAAAAAGCAGAATGCAAGGTTTTAAATGTGGCTAGAAGTCAACAAGAGAACTTCCCAAATAAAAGGCAGTCAACCACTGATGAAATTCTGTTTCCCGCAAACTTTGTACTGTACTGTATAGTGTATTTAGCCCTGTGCACTTTAAATACACCATACTAAACGTGTTTTGTTGCTATAAACGGAGCTTTAATGCACTTTCTACTGTTCTTTTAGGTTATTTCAGTTAATCCGGACTTTCGTTAAACCGGTCAACTTATCGCCCCATTAGCCCGGATTAACGAAGTTTTACTGTATATCGAAATAGTATTGCATTTTTTGTTATTTACATGATTATGTCACACCTTCAGAAAGGTTTCATGTCTCACCAAGTTGTGTGTTCTTACAGGATTAATAGAGATTGCAAACCATCAAATATAACCTTTGTGTAGTCTCGAACAGGACATTCGTCACGATTAGCCAATAAAGGTACCTGTGCGATCTCCACCGAACACCTGTCACTCGTTTATTTCGTGATTCTAACATTCGTACTTACCTTTTCTGCATTGCGAAAGATTCTGCATTTTGCTTTTTTCACGAAAATAATTTCCATTTTTCACATTAACAGTAATTATTGTTCTTCCTTTTTTGGCTCCCGTAACACGCAATATGGCGGGCACAGCTTGAGTCACGTCGTGTATCATGTGGGTATGCAGTGTTTCCAACCTTCGTAACCGAAAAATACCTGAATAGTCCCACAAACCATTGACGGATAGCCCCACGAACCATTTCCGGCAAGGTTAGGTTAGGCAAGCATAGTTAAAATTTTGTTCGTAAAACAATGCGATACATCTTTAAAAAAAAAATCACCTTCACTTGCAAAACAACGGCTTGGTTGGAAACACTGACAGGGGGTTACGTCATGAAACGTACGGAACATCCGGTTGACGTAGAGGAAGCAAATACAGGCAACGGTCATTGTGCTTCGGAGAGATATTTTTCTTCAAAAATACATGAATTCCCGGTCGAATAGATTCCACGATGGAAGAAAATGCCTCCACGAACTTTCAGAATGCTACAGAAACTCATTTCCGTAAGTACTTTCTTCTGTAAAAATGAAGAAATCCGTTCGGCGGATATCGCACTGTTACCGCCAAAAAGTGCAGAAAAGCGACGTAAAATCAACCAGACGGGACTTGGAGACAGTAAATCTTGGTCTCGATTTTACAGACTTCTGTCTCAATGGAAGTCAGGGGTCCTGTGTTCGAATCCTGGGCTGGGCATGTGTGTTCTCTGTGAGTGTCATCACTCATCCTCATCAGCGCGATTAGCCAAAAGAGGCAGAAAAACGAAGTACGAAACAAATCAACAACTGATATCGTCTCGGTACCACTCTTTCTGCTGGGCGCTGTTCTGGGAATTTGACAATGTTTTCATTCGAATTTGTTCTCTAGGTGCCCATGCACAAATTGTCTGAAGACCGACCCGACCTCCAGTTGTGCCTGTACCTAAAAGTACTGAGCCAACAAACAACTTTGAACGACTCTTCATAAATTTTTATTGTCTCAACAAAACGGTCGAAAGTGACGTCAGGACGACGAATCTAAGAAGCGAGAGAGAGATAATGGCCACGTGTGTCCTTTGTTCGAGTGCAGTAACACGCCAATATGAGAATTTATGCAAGAACTCTGCCGTAAGTTTGGTTAAAGGGTCTCTTCCATATTATCTGTGGGAACCTTTTGTCCCGAAGGTCAAGAAACTGCCAAACGCCTGCACTTCTCATCTCGAGTTGAAATCTCCGAACACAGGACAGTATTGTACCCTGGAGCATTGTTGCCATTGCAACAATACATGGCGTTTTTCCTTTCACACGAAAAAGAATTTTGAAATGTGCATATAAAATGTTTCCGGCTATTGAATATGAAAGAATAATTATGGTATACTGATTTGGTGCGATAAGGCCATGTTATTTGCATTTTGGTTTATAGTACACTGTCATGCAAGGATGACAGGACGATCTTCTTGAGGGTTTTCAGACGCTGTCAACCTTTTTGGCCTAGAAGGAGTGTTACGGTTAAATTCCTTGAGATGTGACAATTTTGCGCCAGCCATGAATTTATTTAAATATGATCGGAATGGACACTGCTACTAAAGAAAATCCACGCGTAATTTGAGAGTGTGAATTTCTCCCCATGTTGCAAGTTAAAGCGGTTTCTAAAGTTGATTATTAAGCTAGATACAGTGTTTGAAAAATATGATCAATAAGCATTAACAGAATCCCATGTATTCCTTATGGAGAGACAACTTCAAATTCAAGTTACGGCTAAACAAAAAGGAGTTTCGACTTTTTCTAGCGCAAATATCATCTTCAATGGATCCTCTACCCGATCATATGTTTTTTCCGCCATCGGAAGTTTGATATCCCCAAGAAAACGAATAAAATAATGATCCCATAAGCGTAATGCATTTCTCCTTGCCTCCTACGCCCATAATGGCAGTGTTGCCAAACCTGATGAAAAGAGCTAAATTTCTTTCTCTTTCAAGGAGCTAGTTTACGAAGGTTGGATAAAATGCCTCCCATGGTAATTTTAGATGTCAATGGGGTGTGGGGGGCGCTGCTATTACCGGTAACTTTAGTTTTCACCATCTAGATCTGACGGCATCACCCATCTCAACAATCCACCGATGGTTGTATGAAATCGAAAATAAGGGATTACCGGGTAACAATATTGTCATCTTCACCTCAGCCAAGGCGCTATATACAAGTAGCTGGGGACGTAAGAGGGGGAGGGGCGACGCAGCCAACATGATAATATTACGTCACGTGCAGAATGTATACGCATGGCAAAGTTGGTCTATGTGGGCCGGGGCTAGTGATGGCATCATAGTGGGGCAGGGGGCGGGTGCCACAGTTCACAGCCAAACGAGTGCACGAGAGAGCCAGATCTGAACCACAGTGTTCTTGTAAGATGTATTTCAGTTTCAGATATATTGCCTGGAAGTGGAGGAAGTGAAGAGATCGTACTCGCCATTTCCTCTTAGGCTATTGAACTATTTATTTTTAATTTAAGGAAGATTTCACACCGAAGCGACACTTGAGAACGAACAAATCAACAGCAATGATTCACACCGCAGCGGCATGACAAAACACACAAGTCTGCTTTTGATTGGTGAAATTCTAAAGCGTTGCGTGTCGCTTCATTATGAAATCTCCCTATGAAGTTTCTAGTAAGCTCTTTGATCGAGTGGCTAGCGCGTTGGGTATCTTGGGTAAATATTGTGTTTGTTCTCTGATCAAATCACAATCATTCATCCTCACAGTCGTTACTTACCTAGCTGTAAAATGACCAAAACTACAAGTTCAGACGTCTTTGGAGGGGGTTAACGCGATCATATAAAACCACAAATGTTTGGTTTCACGACGCGTTACGAGGCCGTAACCGCAACTCCAACTGGTCCCTTGTGTTACTCGCTGGAAAGGGAACGAAGGGGTGAGTTCAACTTTTTTAATGTTCTTAATTCACGTAAGGTAAAGCTCGGCAATGACCCCCATTGCTTACAAATGAGCATATTTTCCGGAACTGTATCGCTCTTCGTTTCAGACAAAAACTGTTCCGTCTCTACTGTTGGAGGACGGCGAAGAAATAATTTACACGTAGCATCTTTAAGCTCGTCCGTCGAACCTTTTTGTGTCGGCTTTACTAAGTTATTTACTGCCTCACAATAACAGGCCCTTTTTTTTACTCATGAGAAGTCATAACGTTGCCCTCCTTTTAAAAGTTTTGGTCGCATGAAAATAAGGGCCAATTAATACTACGGTGCTGGAATGGTTTCGGGGCTGAGTATCCGTTCTATTCTTCAGTCCTTTGAATTGCCCATTTTTGAAATTTATAATCTCTCTCATTCTCTCTCTCTCTGGGAGGAGAAAGGGTAGGGTCCATTTGCGGCTTTCAAATGAACGTCATTCTGGAACGAGATTTTTATATATATATAAAAAAGAGATAGCTTGTAGTTGGTGTTCTTTCAACTTTGTTACCTTTTCTTTTCTTCTTTGTTAATGGAACCCAATGCTCATTGAAGTCAACGCAATGAAAAGAAAGCTGAAGACGTGATCGTGGACAAGTTGGTGCTGCACTGGCGGTACGAGGTGCACCTTCATGTACATTGGGATCCATGAGTATTACCATGCAAAGTGTCCATGACTATTTTCATTAATTTTTCTCTTACATCCTGTGTGTTTTTAAGCGATGGATTTTTATGTATGCTGGTGTAGTTGTCAACAGCTTGTTTTGAGTTTTCTTTTAATTCTTGAAGCTCTTATTGGGTCAAATGAAGTGTATGAACATGGTGATTGAGAATTTGCACGGTAATACTCATGGATCCCACTGTACTCTATTGCCGTGAGTTTGAGATGGTAACCATTTTAAAGGTTACCTGAAACTGATCTATTAGCAGCCGGCATAAGATAAAATGGAGATAAGCATACTTGTACAGAAAGCACAAATAATGCCAACAGAGGGTAATTGTAGGCATATTAGCACCGACGTCTGCATGACGCAAGAACGTTTATATCCACTAATTACGTGTCAAAGGGTACTCAACAATAACACATTCGCATCACGACCTTCCCAAACCCATGCAAGTTCAACCTAGTTTCTTCATGATTAGATAGCAAGTTCCTTCTACGTAATACCACCAATAGGCGACCAGCCTTGTTCAAAATTACCTTGTGGAAGTCTCTGCTTTTTCTTTTTAACCAAGAACTCTTGCAATACCAATCATTAAACCATTTCGAAGAGTTTGACTCCACAACCTTTGAGTCTCGGTGCTCATCACACCAAGAGTACTGAAGATTGGGTGGAGTGGTTCTTGAACTCATGGATGAGATGCTAAGGTAACGCAGAAATGAAGCTCCACCCTTTTGCTGCATGGTTATAATTGCGGTGTTAATTTGTGGACTCGTGTCTTGCACCTCCCCCTTTCTCCCATTGATGTCGGAAGAAGGGGGAGGGGACTGCAAAAGACAAACGATCTGCACTGACACCATTTATTTCACGAGAAGCGAGAAATGTACGTGGAGTTTCTCCACATAATTTCCTAACTCTTTGGACTGCGGTGCCATTAATTCAGGAAAAGCTACAGATCAGGTGGAATTCCTATTGGTGCAATTCTGAATTATGATCGATGAACAAATAAGCGACTTGAAATCTGGAGAGAGGACAATCTAGCACCATTCAGCAAGATATGCCACCCAAGAAATGTGGATGATTGTCCTTGCAAGTCTGTGAAATTGTTGGCTCTCTGAATCTTTAGGGAATATTTAATTTATTCTCGACCTTTGCTAGATAGAGTAAGAGACAATAATCAGTCCTCACAAAGTTGCACAAAGCAGTTCTGGATGTCCTTTTTTCTCTAATGAAAGTTTTCTGTGGATAACTCAACTTACGTCCAACTAAATTGAACATTTTACTCCACGTAACTATTAAAGAATAGAAACTTCACACTATACTGTATTAACATTTTTTTCTGGCTGAAGGAATCAACAAGTTTATCCTTAATGTGGGCAACTGCTCTTCAAAGTGCCTTTCTGCTACTATATTTACGAGAAAATCATTATTCTTTAATCCTTCAAGATGTTCCACTTGCTTCATTCGCGCCGATATAATTTTCGCACGACGACCCCGACATCTGGCGTTGAGCTCGAAGCAATGTTCTTCGATCCAGTCAATGCTCTTCAATGTCATGGAAAGGTAGTCTTTCTCCCTAGGTAGTAACTCAATTCCAGGTCCCAAGGTCCTGTTTCGGAATCCCCCCTCCCCCATACCTGCTGACAACCATAATCCAAAGGTGAAACATAACACCTCGGCAGTGTCATCTTACTTGAGGAGAGGGCTTTCACATCTAAGTATTCGTTTTCCTGTCGTCTTTCTTTTCGTCGCGCCTTCCCACAATTCTCGGGTGGATAGAAAGTTACTACAAGTTAGGGAAGCGTAAAAGGGTATACTTCCGGTATATACACCACGAGGCACTAAGTATTAATTTGAAGTGCTACACGACAAGGCTCAAAGGAGTATCAAAGTTAATGCATCTAAAATGTCTACTATGGGATCTGTCTTTTCTAGTTGTAATTGCCACAGAGTTTTGATTTTCAATCGAATGGTAGCCAATGGGAAAGAAGGCACGACATGCAATGATGTCGATATTTGTTGAAGATACTATCCAAACGTTAGCTTGCAATGGTAGAGGAAATACCATGGCATTTGTTTTAAGTTCACTTTATGCACAAATAGGTTAATCGGGCATGGATCTACAACTTATAGTATGATTTGAACTGAAAACTGCCCAGCAGGGAATCGAACACAAACCACAACGTACGTGTCCGGTATCAGGATCCCCTTACAGGTTTGTCTTCCATGGAAAGGGCATTCAAGTACTATTAATATTATGTACTCTCATTCTGCTATTAGAACCTATGAAAATATTGTACAAAACCTCATCACCTAGGGATCGAAAATTGGATATGACTCGCCTAAGCGTCCTTCCACTTTATATATCTACGTGGAGATATACAAGGGTCAGAAATACCATTGAAATACTGTCTCTCTTCTTTTTTCTCCCACAAGCCGATGTCTAGGGTCAAATTTCAACGTTGGAATCAACCCCGACCTCCTTCCCAAGTGTATCTAACGTGTACATGTTGGTCGGGGTCAATATCCTCATTAACGAACTAACCATCCCGTGGCCATCCACGTTAACATTAAGGTGACGAAAAGGTCTATTCTACACAGGACCGGGCGATGTAATGTCCTCACATGAAGTGTAGCCAACTTCTCATATGAAATTCCTCAAGATTAAGAACGCACCTTGTTTGAAAATAGTTGATTTGATTCATTTTTCTTCACTGTTGATTACTCGTAGTGTGCACACAAGCAGATCTTTGTTAAAGGAAGATGTAGTTGTTAGTTCGTTACTCACAGATCTATCTGATAGAAGATTAGTGGCTGTGAGACTGGACGGAAAGCGAGGAAAGTGAATATACTGGTTCCAAATATAGCGAAACTTGAGCCAGCTTTCGGAACACCACACATTTATGCACGAATTTTACAGTAACTCACTTGAATATACATCGTGTGGATTGGAACAAAATCTCACCGAAGAGAACTGCACTGTTGAACCATTTAACAAATTAACTGGTTAAATTGTCCTGTACTATTGTTCAAATTGAATAGACTTCTCACAGAAATGTAGCGAGTTTCATCACATTTCAGAAGTGAAAATTTCGTGTAGAGGCGTTTTATCCCATTGAAATATGAAGGGGTGTTAATATAAGTAGCTCTACGTTAAAGTTTGGAGCAAAATCGGGTTATCAGTTGATTTTACATCACCAGATTATGCTAATAATAGCAACATCCAGTTAAATCCTCGAAATATGATGACAATACCACCTCAACTGCAAGGAAAAGAGCTCAACTCATTTCAGCTAATATAACCGTGAACATTCCTTTTAAGTTGGCAACCCTATCCATCCGAAAGCTTCCTCCAGTTTCAGTCCAGGTGTGCCTTGCTAGAAATGCCACCTGGTGGGCATTTGCTCGTAAAACAGTTGACAGTATGCTGTGTCCTATATTGTAGGTCTAATGGCCATCATCAGTGGAAGCTTTTCCTTACGAGGATATCAAAGGCGTGCCACACTGTAGCGCGTGGTTTTGTAACATGTATGCCGGTGGCGATGCACAAGGAGTGCCCTTAATTCTTTCCGGAATCGTACGCCTGTGATGGACACGTCATCGCTATCGCTTCGTGTTGTCAATTTGTCAGAAGTCGTCGATACTCATCCGCAACTTATGTCTGGTTGCCTTGTGGAAATTTCCTGTGTGTTATCAGATATTATTGTTGTGTTTCATGTTGCGGAGTTGAATAAGAATTAATATGTAGCTCGGTAAAGCCTCGACCTATTTTCCGAACGGAGAGATGCACTGCAAGTTACGATGACATGGGAATTAGTTTATTTCAATTTGACAGAAATGAGATGCACAATTGCTGCACTTTTCTGAGATGTTAAACAGGCGGAAAGAGTGAACATATCAAGTGATATTTGCAGATATAAACTAGTATTTTTTATGCATCAAGTTCCATCTTTCTTGTCTTGCTTCTGAGACATCAATACCGCACATTGTTACCGTTAAGAAGAAGGAAAGCTTAACACTATCGCGAATGTAAACAAGGCTTCATTCATTTTTTTTTATCATAGCCGTTGATAATGCTGACTCAGTTGTTACTTGACCCTTCATCAAGTACTCCTCGCTGAGAAGCCTAGGTGAATCTTAACTGGTCTTGAAGTAGAGGAAAGTCACCAAAACCGTACCATTTTGTTCTTTACTCTTAACTCTGAGTAGAGGTGTAATTTTCCGTAGTGGAATACATCGATATACATATCAATTCTATGCCCAAGTATAAGCTGTCTAACAATGTCTATTACAATAGTGTTTTCACAACAGGTTCAATTATGCCATCTGAGGAAATGGGTTCCTAAACCGACTTACATGTTTAAGGGAGGAATTAAATTACAAAGCAACACAAACAAATATATGTAATAATTTTAATGGTGTCTATTAGAGAATAAAGCGATTTCTCTAATCATCATGAAACAAATGTAATTCCTTTGGACTATTTAGCCCTCAATGGCGAGTCATTTACAAAAAAAACGCAGACGTATGGATCATGTTGTGCACCTGCACGTCGAACATGAGCCCAAAGATAGCACATGATACGCATTATCTATCCATTCTTCACCACTAGCATCTTCAGAATAATGTCCTTCACCAAAATACATTTAGCATCTAGGATATCTTCATCTCGCGTAACGGTTTAGGGATTGGCGTTTGCCATCAATACCAATAACCTCAAAAATTTACAAATGCCACATCTTCACAACTAAAAGAAATACATGTTGTTCTATCTACAGTGACCTGATAAAACTGTAAAACTTGACTAATCCTTCCAGTATGAATAATATAGTGTTATGAGCAGACAAATTAAAGTATTAAAATCACCCCAAAATAAAAATATCTCCCTACGCAAACAAAACCGTCACCAGAGCTCGTTTCACTAGTCACACAGTATCTTGGGGGCCTAAGGAATAGAGTTACTCGGTTACCGCGAAGTGCCACTATCCTACTTCTCGGGTGTGAAATAGTGGAGTGTCGGTTTAGGAGCCCTATGTCAGTTTGGGTGACTTTCCTCTACATGACTAGGAGGTGAGCGAAAATATACCCTTCTTCATGTCTAATCTTGGTAGCCGGCTGGTATTGTCGCCTTATCGACTGAACTATTACGGTAAATGCAGTCCTACAGGAACAAAAAGGTGGCTATGACCCCCTCTAAAGTACGCCACTGTTCAGAGTCCATAGTATATATGGTACAGTAGGATGCACAAGTAGTACTTGGCAAATTATCCATGTCTATTTTCATTAAGTTTTCCTTGCACCCTACGTGTTTCTAAGGAATATATTTTTTTAGTATTCTGGTGCAGATATTATCAATAGCTTCTTTGGTGTTTGTGACAGGTCTTGAAGCTCTCATTCTTTAAAACAAGTAGAGTAAACGTGGGCATGGACAATTTGCTTCGCAATATTTATGGCTAGTCTGAATGTAGAAGACCATATCGTTAACCATCTCTGCAGTACAAAGAAACATATAAAGCTCTGTAGCACACTCGTATCAAGTCCACTACTACTGCTGCTACCAGATACATAAAATATTTTACATAATCTCAACCATTTACCAGTTATTTCCCTGAACTGTGCTAATCCCATCGAGGCTTGTTAACGCGTTGGAAAAAAAATGTATAATATTACATTGCACGCTATGGGAAGGCGGTAATCAGCATTCATTTATTTGCCACTGAGACTCCCAATTAAAGTCACGTACCCGAAACCTTTGCATTTTAAGAGACGCCTAATTGGAGCCGTCTGTGGATTTTCCCTAGCGGTTCGTTCTGCTTCTGGAAAAGCTCTTCCAGCCGACTCAGTTCATCGTTGCATTGTTCTGTAATGTTCTGTCTGCGAACCGAAGTACATAATTGCATATAACTTGCTGTGAAGATTGGGCCTCTTTCCATCATAATGTGTTAAAAGCACGGATCGTTTTCCTTCCCATTACTTTAATAAAGAGCAGATTGCGTAATCTCAACATCTCCGGCAGTTTTACCCATGCGTAATACTCTATTTTGAACCTCGGTGGTCTTGTGCATGAAACTTTAGCTGGCAGTATTGACTTTCCACTAATTTATCGATATTTTTTAAATCACAGCCATCAAATGACTATCGTTTCATAACCGCAGCTTTTCCCGCCAGAAATGATCCAATAATAATAGAGCATTTAAAAGCTCGTATCGGATCGGCGCTCATTGGCCCTTAAATCACGTGCGACCCTCTACGTTACATCTTTTTGGCGGGAAATGAGCACAATATGTCACAGAGAATGTTGTATATGCTATTGATTATTTTCCATCAGTACACATGTATTGTATTCTATATCCCCAGGATACCCTTGACAAGGTAAACACATTTGATAGAATTAAACAACTTGAAACTTTATCAGAAAACTAGTGTACCCAAGTCGAGGAGCGAACACTCCCTTCGAAAGATTGATACCGATAGCTACAAGACATCCGCCCGCCCCTTCATACTTCACATGTATGTATGCACGTGTAACTATAAATATGATACTTATCTTGCATTTGACCCTATGTTCACAAAAAATGTTCAGTACTAGCTAATCACTCAACCCTCTACACTGGGGTAGCGCGCGTTATTCCTATAAATAGAGTTCGCCACTGCCTGCCATTCGGAAGAAACTTGTTCTAATGTCGTTGAAAAAGACAGTGAATTGTTGCAAAATATCCTGTCAGGTAAGCAACCCAACTTACTTCTTGGCAAACAACAGGAGAAAATTAATCTTTCTAACAGCATTTGATCAACGTTCAGTTTTGTAGAAATGTAGAATCGATCAAATTATCGTCATTTTCACCGATACATCGAAAAGGCTATACCGATCAATTACTTCGTTGAATCTACAACGGAAGAACGATGGTTCGACGTAGCTGTACGCTGAAAAATCATATGCAAAGAGCCTGAGAGACTCTCTCACACGATTGCATGCTGCTTGAGCTAGTTAGCAACACTTTTATTGCGCTGCGCCAGACACTCCACTCACCCCTCCCCCTTCACTCCTCCCCACTAGTAAGAAGGAATTCTCTCTCTCGTGGCAGCGATTACGGAGCTCGGCTGAGGCAAAAATGAAGGAAGTTTACAGGAGGAGCGATGCTATCTCATCCGAAGAAACCTTGGAAGGGTCTAAAAATGACGTTTCAATGCTCCCAAGCAAGACGGCGATTCTGGATATGCAAATCTGATACACGTTCCAGATAACCAGAAGAAACAATTTAGATGGCTATTTGGCCAGGTCCCACAATTGGCCGTGAATGTTGTCCTTATCTCACAACTCTTTTTCTTCTTCTTCTTTCTTCTTCACTTTTCCCGTGTGCTCGCCATCTCACCTTCTTTTGTTTTTATTCAATAAAGCGAGATAAGTATGTTACGTTACATTAATGTAACTCCTACATTTCTTTTTATCGCCACGTCTTAATTTTCAGTGGTGAAATGGATTAATTTGGCGAGACTAATTTCAGTTTTAAGTCTTTGTAAGGACGGGAATCATCTTACCGCTTGATTTCCGCAAATGAAACCTTCAATTTTAACATCTGCAGTTTATAAATTGGGAGACACTGCCATCTTGTGAGTTAATCAAAGGTGAAAACGAAAATAAACAAGTGAGCATCTCCAATGTAATTCTGCGCATGTATTGCTTACATTTGTTTAAGAGAAACGAGAAAAGATTTGACAAAACAACATTGTTACAACTAACCTAGGCAGCTATCGTCGTCTGTGTTGGCAGGGGCGTATTAACGATGTTATTACGGGGTAGAGGACTAAAGCTATATTACACACGAGGGTGAGTAAAGTGAATATCGTAAGGCAGTTTTGAAACCGAATGACACGCAACTAGGGGACAAGAAACACAGGGGTTCACACAGAAATAACAAGCGGCAACAAGGGCCTGAACCAGACTACAAAAGCATACACTGCGCATGCGCTTCCAACAGACCGAGGCGACACATACAGCTTGTCGCTTCGGTCTGGATAGCTCCCTTACTATATTTCTTCCATTTTCCATGCATGTTTCTGCGTCAGTTTTTTCAACATCTATATTTGTTGTCCTAAGTATATTTTAAAGTATAATAGTAGGATAATTGTTGAACGAGGAGGAGATTGCTAAATTATATTCTCGTCCCAGGCGCAGAAACTTCTAGCTACGTCTCTTCTTAGAGGTGCCAATTATGATTAAGTATAACATTGCAGCGTTATGCTAGGAAGGTAAAAGAAACTAAAGAAGGACTAAAATTAAATGGTGTGACTCAGTTGTTAGCATATGCAGATGATGTAGACTTACTGGGGGATGATGTGAATACAATTAAGAATAATGTTACAATATGTTTAAATGCAGCTAAAGAGATATGTTTGTAAGTTAGCAAAGAGAAAACTAAAAATATGTTTACAGGCTGAAACCAAGTGTTAGTTAATAATCAAAATCTAATTATTGATAACAACTCGTTTGAACCAGTTTCCAAATTCAAATACTTAGGAGTAATATTAACAAATGAAAATTATATTAAAGAGGAAATAAAAAGTAGGCTTAATTCAGGAAATGCATGTTACTTCTCTCTTCATAAACTTTTGTCTTCTCGTTTAATATCTAAGAAACTAAAAGTTAAAATATACAAAACAGTAATTTTGCCTGTAGTATTATATGGATGTGAAATTTGTCCCTTACATTGAAAGAGGAACATAAATTGAGAGTATTTGAAAATAAGATCCTTAGAAAAATCTTTGGACCTAAAAGGGATGAGGAGACAGGTGAGTGGAGAAGGTTACATAATTTAGAAGTACATAATTTGTATTCATGTCCAGATATTATTAGAATAATTAAATCAAGAAGACTTAGGTGGGCAGGCCATGTGGCACGAATGGGAGAGGAAAGAGGAGTTTACAGGATTCTTGTTGGGAAACCTGATGGTAAGAGACCTGTAGGAAGGCCAAGACGAAGATGGAGGGACAACGTTGAGATGGACCTAAGGGAAATTGGTAGGGATGGAAAAGAGTATGGAGAACTTGCTCAAGATAGGGAAAGATGGAAGGCCTGTGTTGCTGCAGCCATGAACCTTCGGGTCTAAGAAGGCTAGGGAGTTAGTTAGTTAATTGCAGCGTTATGTTAATATACAGTATTTGGTGTAGTAAAACAAAGAATGTAGGCTAATGATAAACTCCATTCGACCTATTTATGGCATAATGTATGTACTTCAATGCATCTTACAAATGAAACAATCAATTGTGTTGGAGCAGTGTTCTCATTTGAGTCCCGATTAGCGTATGTGCACAAAGAGGCTATAAGATATTTTTCTTTTGCAAATAATTTTTATATAAACTTTTGTTTGCCCCATGTAATTTATGTATAGAATTTAGGAATCAGGGTGGGAATATGCTGATTTGATTTATTTTACTTCTCTTGCCGGCACGCGCGGCGGAGTGGTTATAACATCGCGCTACGACCTCAGGGATCCCGGATTCGAATCCCTGCCTGGACATGGATATTTGTGAGTGTCCATTCATCAATTTCGTCATATCATCATTCATCCCCATCTTCGCAAATTAGCCAAAAGTGGCACAAAAAGCGAAGTAAAATAAAGCAAATAAATTAATTTTACTTCTCTTTTCTGCCACCTTTGGCTAATCGCGACGGTGATGATAAGATTAGGTGGGTGAAGTGACGTCAGAGCTTTGTTAGTCTGCAAAATGCTGTCCAGGGTGTACTGGCATTTGGGCGTCTTAGGAAAGAGTGGAAGGATTGCATCATAGGCTTTGGGCACCCATTCTGTCACTGAATATCCTATCTTCACATATCTTCATTGGCAGGCTTGCAAGCTGCTCAGTCACGTACTGAAGTGCCAAAAAGATCCAGGCTGCCTTTGATCTTCAAGGAGGTACAAACGATTGCACAGAACTTCACACATGTGAGTCTTGAAGAACTGTTTATATCTCTCACCAGAACCGTTCCTGTGAATCTATTACGGGGTCGAGGCGGCGAACCATTTGCGATGCCAAGCTCGTAACAAATAAAAACCCGGTGCTCGATCGTGCCGATGCATCAATGGGGTATGCAGTCGACCTCAGTCACGCGACGTTCGTGACCCGAAACACGTAATGAAATATGTCTTCCTACGCCAAGGAAGGTAATCGCAGGATTACCGGGATCAATAGAGCTGTAGATCTTTGCCGACGGCGACGTGCCTATCATTCACGCTGTGTTTCCTCTTGAAGATGTCTTCCTTCTCTTTAAGTGCATGTGCATTTAGCTCAATCATACGTGAGATTCTTTTTTGGCACACAACGGTGCACACTGGAAAGGTTTGTTATGTTATAGCCAGGGAAAGAATTTTAAGAATACCCCTACTATGGCCGGGATTCGAACACTGCAACATTGTTGTGAGCCAAGCACTCTACAAGATTTCTTTTCGGTTACAATAGATTTGAGCTATAAATACCAACTTGCACATGTGCATTTTGAGGCCTAACGCCCTTTGTATTCTGTTCTGGCAAATGTCACACTATTTGCGTGACGGAACTGGTTATTTTCATAAGCCAGAAACTTCCGTCATCGAGGAGATATGCCTCCAAACATCCCTATCACGGAAACAGCAAAATGTCCAGTCTTTATATAAAAGCTCAGTTCTCGCCCAGCCTAAGGATTTGCCATTCATGCTATCCTCTCTCGCACCCCATCCCCTTTCCCATCGCTCCAGGAGGTGTGCGAGATTTTAAGATTTCAAAAAGAAATAAAGAAAAAAAAGAACGCAGACTTGCGTGCGTCCAACAAAGAAGGATGGACGCCCAAGGAATCACGTGTCTCATGCAAGCTAGCCGAAAAGGAGGCTGGGTCCCTGCTTCATACCACAAGCGTATTCACATCTAGCAGAAACTAATCCACATTTCTCCCCCCCCCCTCCCCCCGAGGGCGTCGTAGTGTGCATTTCCTCCCATCGTCAATGCACGCAGTGATGGACAAAGATTTCCGGGCATTATGGTCCGAATTGATTCCTTCCACGGGACGTTTCGTGAAATGCCAATTTATATTTTCTGCCATTCTTTGTTACTGTCCTGTGGTGCGTGACAAATACGTCTTCCCTTTCCCGCCAAAACTTTGCGCCTATCTCGCGCGCCAACAGGAGAACCAATCAGATAGCTTCTAAGAAATGGGTAGCTGAAGCTGATTGGTTGTTTGACTCAAGTGCTCCCAGTTAAAGCAAAAGCTTTATCGGGAAAGGGAACTATGGCATAACTAAATGTAATATAGGTGTGATAAGTTTTGGAGCATGCCCCCTTTGAGAATTTTTATGCTGAAATATTGAGAATGGTTCTTTCTTCTTCATTCTAAAGCAATTCTAAATGTTACATTGTTCATTCATCAAAAACAATTTAAAATTCTTGATTATTTTTTTAATTTAAATGCAATCACAGTTTTGCTTTCATTCATTTAAAGAGAATAAAAGTTTTTCGATCTTTTATTCAATAATAAGTATCAAATTTGAATTATAAAACTTTTGTCTTTTTCTCAAGAAATATCAAATAAACATTTTGCCAGACGCTGCACTTTGATGTGCTTGGGGAGGTTCCCGACATTTTATCGGCTTGAAGTGTACATCAATTTGACCTGAAAAAATTCTTGCCTAAAACCATGAATTTCGACATTATATATATTATTTTAGTTCGTGACCGTCTGCTTGAGGAAAACACACAAAAACCAAAACAAGCAAACAAAAAAATGAGAACAGAATTGATTGTAAGATGCAAAAAAAAAAACTTAATGTTTGGCTCACGGGCGCGCTTGTGTGATGGAAACCATTCAGTTCGTGATTTTTTCCATTCATGAATGCGACTTTGTATGCATGAAACTTGCAGGAATGTGGAAGAGCAAAGCCATAATTGTCAGGCGAGCTTTTTTTATTGTTAGTTGCTTGACATCACTCAACAAAAGACGTGCGATTCACTCTCCTACCGTTTGGTTACATTCTCGTGTCAATAGCGTCTTTCTGCACGTTACAGTCCACGCAACGTTGCCAGTACATACAAAATATCGTTGTATATTTTCAATTATTTTCATCCAAATATTCATACTAAAGTCACAGCCTATTTCTTTGCAAATTGACAACACATTTAATAGGGAGCCAAACAATGTTTACTCTCTCTCTCTAATTTGCTCGATTGGCGCCAATGGGATTTGCCCTCCCCCCCCCCCCCCTTTAGCTACGACTCTTACTCTTTTATCTCTTCCCTACAGATGAAAGTACATTTTCATGCGTACCTTCTTTAGATGCAAAAACTTCAAACCAATACAATGCGTCGTATGTTAGTTGATGAGATTAGCTATTAAAAACAGCACAAAAAAAATCAGATTACGACCAACATCTGGCACACCTTTATTGTATATGATAATATGATGTATTATTTTGATGTTGATATTAATGAAGCAGCCTAAAGATTTTTCTCGAAGATTGGATATTTTATCTCTTTCTCTTCCATGTTTACTTTCGATGCACTGGAGAAGTTTTTATTTCACTGTAAATTTGCTTTTCTCTAAACTGCCTTGTGTGTGTAGAGATGTAAATTTTATTGTACTATTTCTTAACGCCATCTACTGTATATTTCACACAACACAGAAATAAAAAAAATAGCACCACAGGCAAATATTTTGTTATTTCTGATTAACATTATGCAATTGAGCATATTTTGTGGTTATTTGTTACCTCCTGAAAGCAGCCTAGAAACTGCAAACTCGATGTGTAACCATCTGAACTGCTAAGATTCTGGATTCGAGTCTCGGACATTGACGTTTCTTATGTGCATTCCCTCACGGTCTCACCGTGTTTCAGTGCCAGCCAACACATAAATGTTTCTTTCCGAGTGTCCACAAATTCCATCCAGTTATTACGCATCCACATCGTCGCGATTAGGCAGAAGAGACTGAAAATGATAGAAACATAAGCTTGAGTTTTTTAAGTTTTGATTTTAAGACCACTTTGTGAACAGATAGGCTAATCGGGACTGTACCTACAGTTTAGTGGGATCTGAAACGCTGTGTAATGTACCTCCGTCCCCCACCGAGTATAGACCCCGAAACCCCTTCATTACAAGACGACAACTTTACCACTACGCCATCGGGGAGGCCCTATAGAAATATAAGCAAATTACAATAAGTTATTTTGTCGAATTCATCCGCTTCGTCGCGATTAACCAGTGGTGGTAGAAAACCGACGCTAGATAATTGAAATTGCAAACAAATGACAAAAATGCCAGGCATCTCAGAAGTGAAATAATCAGTATTACCAGATCACCCAGTGTCCCTTCCTACCTCTTTTTTGCCGGAAGTTGTAAGGAATTGCCTGGCAACACAGTTTGGTGGGTGATTTGTGTGAATGGGAGAAGCCACGCCCCGAATTTGCGTGCGACCTTTCCAGACACGCCCTCGACACGGCAGCTCATTTAACTGCACCGACAAATCTTCCGTGTCCTGTTGTTGCACTCCCAGCAACCTGCGTGCAATGCCGTCCCTTTTTTGGTCCATTACAGTCACGTGACGTAGAGTTCTGTGTGTGTTTGTGTCACATTATCTCCTCCGTTGGTTTGCTGGTTTTTATTTTTTTTTACCCTCTATCAAACACGACTGTGTGATTACCCTTTTTTTTCCCCCTCACTGCGTGATGTTCCCGAGTTTGTCACCACGTTGCCTATCATTATGTGGCAGTTGTTGCTTTATCACAGTTTCTCGGATTCCGTTAGACCTTCTTGATGGATGCCAAAGGTTAATTTAAAGAGCAAGTAGACAACAGTAACAAAACCGGAAGTAACGTGTAGTGAAAATTACCAAAGCTTCATACTTTGTCACACAAGAAAATCGGCATTCCTTGCAGCAGTGAAGGCCTGACATTACGGTATTAATGAAAATCAGAACTGAATATGTAGTAAATACATTATTTCTCACGCAAATATATATACTTCCTTACTTTTAACATGTAATATAAAGTACCAAAAGAGTTAGGAAGGTACGTTTGAAGAGATTTTTTCTCCTCAAAACGTAGAAGAAAATGAAGTACATAAACTTCCAAAGTCCTGTTTTGTAGCTAGTGGTAAACCGAGAACTCAAGAAATTTTATTTCTGATAAAGTCATTAATGTATAGCTTTGTTGAAACGAGCAGTTCGCGTGTCATAAATTTGGCCACTCCTTTTCTCATCGTCTGGAATACTGAACCCCGTTAATATAAACCTGTTAATCTTCATGGTAGCATTGTAGTCTGTGGGTTGCATTCGCTATGAATATCCATAATTTGCACACAGTATATTGTACTTCAACTGTAGGTCCAACTCCGAGTATTCTGTGTATTTGGATTTCGAATGTCTCTAATGCTCAATTATTGATTCCAACTGTTGGAATTCGGATCACATGAGTGAAAAAACTCATTGTAATCTGTGGAAACTTCTGCTGCAAACAGTTAACTTTACTCGCAAGTTCTCGCAACAGTTCTAGACCAAAAGCTGATGTTCACAGATGCTTGGACAAAGTCAAGATATCGACAAGCAACAAAATGATCTTGATGTTAAAGTAACCCTCATTACTTGCAAGTATTAAAGAGTAGTATTGTCTGTAAAATTTAATAATTACATTAGATCATACATATCTAACTAAATGTAGCAAACCACTCGCAAATCCAGAAAACATGTGAAGGAATTTCGTGCAAGGCTGCAAAACTATTTTTTTTGTTTGTTTTCGACCCTGACTGTAGTAGATATTTAGCACAGATATGTATCAGATTACATAGTACGCATAAATCTTATTTTACTTATGACATTATATTAAATGACATTTTATTTATTAATCGACCGGATCAAGAAAGTGTGGGGCGTTACCCTCACACCCCCTATACGCCTTCATGGCGTGGTGCTATGCACAGGGGAACACTTTACCTTTTTTTTACCTTTTTTTATATGAGATAAAAATAGTTGTGTGTTCCTATTGAGAAAGGCTTGAATATTTCTAAAAATAACCACAAAATGTCTGATTTCCTGTTAAATCATTTCATATTTGTACTCGTGCACTTGTGTCTGTGTGTTTGTTATTTAATATATAACGATATGGTATCTTGTTGCTGTGTAATAATTATGGGAAATTAATGTTACTCATCTTTTTCTCATGCACGCATAATTAAGGATGAACCAGATAGGTGAGTATTTATTCCTCTTAGTTGTATCCAAATTGTACATCTAATATTTTTCGGAATGGAATTAATTTAGTTTTAATATACCTTTTAGTGTATGCACATTTATCTTGATCTAGTTAAATGTAGTATTTAAAAAATTGTATGAGAATAATACGTTTCTTACAGGCTTCATTAATATAAGCCTATATGCATAAGTTTACAATAATCTTTCTGTAATTGCAGATACGAAAAACAGCGTTGGACTCGTCGGTTGCATCGAAGAAGTTGCGCACAACGCCATAGCAGTGTACTGGAATCCACTGGAGAGTTCAGCTAAGGTAAGATAACATTAGAAGTTGTACAATTTTATCTTTCTTACTTCTCATAAGCACGAGAACGAATAATCAAGTAGGTACATAACAAACCGGACAATTAAAATTAAAATAATTGCCACAATATTGCACCTCCCATATTAATCCATGTCAAATCTATTTTTGTGGTTAGAACCGCAGGCATCTAGTGATAAACTGATTAAGATAATCATAATTCAAGAATGAGGAAGATTTGTATTACTAGTGAAAAAAAATAGTTAAAAACACAGTGATTCATTATTACAAACAAACTTCACAGAATAGTCAGCTTGAAGATTCAATTATTTTCTTGTAGTTTACGGTTATTACAAGCATAAGAAAACAGTTTTTCTTTGTGACGTTTCAGGAGAACACACGCTCCTTTCATCAGACATTTATTTTCATTTTGACTAAAGATACAGAAGATTCAAGTTGGCCGAGTAGACTTTCTAGTCTCGTACTAGATTTATCTGGTTAAACATTTCTGTTCAGGATTTAATTGAAATCGAAGCTCAAGTTGTTTGAAACGAGATATCAGATCTCGTGAATATGACCTTCATTTGCTTTTTTATTGTCAAAGAAACGCAGTGCTTCGTAAGCTTTTTCTGAGTTCGGTACTGTTTTCTATCATTTACGTCATCTTGGGTTTCTTTTCGCCCGATGTTCATTTTTTTCTAGTGGCTGTCAGGTTCTTGATCTCCAGTCGCGCGTTGAAATCACTAAATCCTCTTTGCAGAATATTAGCAGCAAGGATGAGTGACGCACATTTTTTCAGCGTCGATATGCATGAGTGCCACTTGTCATTTTTAAGCTCGAAAGAGGTTAACACGAAGGAATCGCTATCTATTTGACGTCAAATGTAAAAGACGTGCACATCACAATCTTTTCAGGCACAACCTTGAAGAGTGCAAGAACAATGGACGAAGCTTGAAATCAATTAAATATCAACAGCTATTGACGTAATAAGATGGTGAAATCGGAGCACTAACACGTAAGAATTCAAATAAAAAAAATGCTTGCTCTGAACTTTGATCTGGAAAGGGAGATAATCACTGGATGTTCATAACCTTGAGCTATGCAGAAGAGCATCTACCGGTTACAGAATACTGCTCATGGTAGTCTTGTGCTCATACATCGCAGTCTATGCTGTAAAAAAGGAGTTTAAAGGCCTGCAAAACAGCTTTTCGGACCCTCCTGCTCCTAATTACAAGCTACAGTAACATAAGTATGTCATTAATCCACCAAAATGGCCACATAATGTGTGTCGTACGTACACTTCTGCGATCTTTTCCTGCCTATTTTTTATCCCCTAAGTATCCAGTTCGCTCTGCGTGGTAGTAAATCATATATTCTCCTTGGTTCCCCCCCCACACAACTGATCACTTTTTACCTTCGGAACCGTCTTCCTTCGTTAGTATTCCTCAACACCCTTTCGCCAAACAGAATTAATTAACACCCGGAAATCCAGCACTCGGTTTCATCCTTTTCTTTTTTCACCCACAGAATGTGGTGTTATGTGCGTGCTCTCTTCTTATCGCCAACTGACATTTATTTATGCAAGTGTTTCAGATGATGTTTCAGACGCCTCGGGCGTCGTTTATGAATTCCGTGCGATTATATCATACCGTTTCTTAGAATGATTTCTTGTATGTAAGAAAAAAAGTGATCGTTGTTGCAAATTGAACAGCAGTAGTCTAAGTGGCACATTGAGGGCGGCATAATATGTAATTAGTACCAGTCAGAATTTGGAATTTGATTGAAATATGTAGACCAAGTATGTATGTATTCAACACGTTAATTTTGACCAATGGTAGAGCGCCGTAAAAAGGTATATGTAGATCTCAGCACCGAAGGTTCCAGGTTTGAATCCAACCATGATCATGATTGTTTGGTACTGTCCCATTGTCTCAATTAAAGAGAAAGAGAAAATTACGTTCAGCATAATATTGAATTCGATTTTTAATCACGTGTGTTCGCTGTAACACTATTACCACAATAAAATCTTAATACGTCTTAGAGTTCGAGCTTTCTGTTCAACACATTAGTCGGGAAATTAATCTGTAGTATTCCAATACATTTCTTCCCAACCAAGAAAAAAATATATTATCTTAAAAAAAATCATTATATAGTGATATTGAATTAATAATCAATCAGTCTACCGATGTAGTAACATTAGAAAAGAACAAAAATTATGACATTATGACAAATTTGCAGATAGAAGAGGAAAATAAACAGTTATAATTATGGGAACAAAATGAAGTAACAATCATAGGAATTTGCCTCCACGTGTAAACCGTAAAGTAGTTACAGCCTCCCCTCCCCCAACCCCCTCTCTGATTAAAATCATTATACACCATTGGAAGCAGCCCATCCATTTGCTTTCAAGTTAAGGTATGCTATCCAGTGAAAAAAAGCATGGCCGCGTAGAAAAACCGTGTAAGCTGGAAGGCTAAAGATGTTATCTGGGAAGTACAATGGAAACAAGATAGCAAGGCAACAAGGAATACTATATAACGTGTACAGATCAAGTGGAGGGAATGAAGTTTACTAAAAACAAAAGGTGGAGAAATGTGCTGATGTCATGCTCATGACAAGTTAATTTACCTTTCGTCTAATCTCCCCTGCTCTGTCCCTCTCTCTTCCTATCCCTACGTTTGATACGTACAAACATGCTTTACACGGATTGTATTCCCCATGGGATTTTATCCTCGGGTTCAACATGCGTGGTTGGTTGACTGGTGCCATGAAGATGCATGGGTCACGCACATAAAATCACTTGGTTCGTTTTTAAAAGGGAATTTAAGTATTTTCACATAAGGGCATGGATGGACATTATTAACTATTCACGCAACTAACTAGGTTTATATTGTTTTGCGTTTCTTTCCACTTGATCCTAAACAAATTATTATGAAGGGAATATTGTGATGGGAATATAGAATTTTTAACTTTCGAACAAATGGTTACATTTGCCTTGTGGGTATTATACCCGGGTGGGGTTTGCTTTCTCTTTGGCAGTCAGTCATATTTTGCCCTTTTACGTTTTCTTATAGAAAAATAAGCCAAGAGGAGTTATGACCTCATGCTCCCTTGGGAACATCACTGGCTGAATGTCCATAGAATGTCCAAAACATGTTCAAAAATGATCCACAGAATCTCCAAAACATGTTCAAAAATGATCCACAGAATGTCCACAACACATCCTTCCTGGATATCCTATGGATGTCCCCTAGACGGACGTATGGATATATCCAGGGGACGTCCTATGGATGTCTACTGGACATTCCGGGACATTCAATGGATATCCAGAATTTCGGCACGAATATCCAGAAGACGTCCATTAGACGTCTCCTGGATATTTGTGTGCTGTATGGGACTTCTCATCAAACAATTAATCTTCACAAATTTCATTCAATTCTGAAAAAAAAAATCAGTTATAAATTAATATTGTCCTTCCCAGCTGAGGAGAGACCGAATGGTAGACCATCATATACAACAATTTCTATAAATCGCTGAAACAAAGAGTTCTTGGGGCACTTTAAGTGAAATTTTACACACACACACACACATTTAATGCACAAAGCTTCATGAACTCAAACTGTGGTCTTTTATTCATTTGTTTTTCGCAACGTGAGGTTCAGGAATTGAATAATGACTGCCAACGAACGCTCTGTAACGTTCACACAAAGCAAATAAAAGTGAATGAAGTTAGTGATGGACAGCTGACTGAATCAGCTCCGAAAAGTGATTTATAATCAATGGTAACTTTCCAGCCGCAAAACATATGGCAAAATCAAGTAAACATGGACACCAAATACACTGAGTTGTTAAATTACCTTCTAGTAAACCTGCGAGTTCCATCAATATTTTGAATCGATTCACAATGAACATCATCACTACTTGCGTGCATATGTAAGCATCATCTGTGTGAATACATATTTGCTAGTCTGGTTCTAGATGTCTGTGTAGGAAGCCAATGCTTAGATCGTTGGAAGGATAAATTGAAACGTTCTCAAGCTTTGGTCATCGTGTGACAGCTACACCTCCGACTCATGTTCTGCTGTTAGCTCGCAGGCGATAAATTTAAAGGTGGTTGAACACCAGCTAAGCTGCAACAATAATTGTCCTGACTCAGCAGATATTTGGGCCGAATTGAATTTCAACCGCTGACAGGTCGCCTACCGAGTTCTCTTTTGGCCAAATTTGTCTGATACGTGATAAGTTCTCAGAACGAAATCTACCTATATAGTCTGTGCTTTAATGAAGGAGAGCTCCGTATGCTGTTGCAGAAAGTTCATACTAGCCTTGAAGGTTAACGGCTTAAAGATTAAAGTTTTCAAACATTTCCCTCCCCTAACCGTGTTTCGATATAAATGTGTGTGATTTGTGCGTTCGGCTGATAAATGAAGTATTTCTTGGTAAACGTACCTATTTATATGTCCATGGAATAAAGTTAATTGTCCATAATTATTCTATTTTTAATGCAATGTGAGTTTTAAGAGTTGAAACGAAACACCAAACAGAAAATTAATGAAAGCCATGGACATTTTGCCGAGTAACACTTGTGCATCGAAGTGTACTTTTAATTTGGCTTGGATTATATGTACATTCGAAAATACTTTAGAAGTAGCCAAAATAAGCATACCATTTGCACCCAAATTAGAAGCAAAATATAAAGTTTGTTACACCCTACATGCTGAAATTACAATTGCTGGAAAAAGAAAGTTGAAGTACGTGCATAAATAACAGTAGCTTATTATTAATAGTTGTACTCTAGAACTTGTGTATAAACGTTAATGTTTCAATGTTTAATGTGTCTCTTGAATCAAGTACAACGTAGTACCTATGCTTGGTTACTACGGTATACAGCAGCGGTGGCCCACCTTTTTTGGTTTGAGGGCTAATTTACATTTCAAGAATCACTGGCAGTCTACTTGTCTTATTAGACCTAACAACGAGAGCCTAAAAGGAAGCAAAGGGCCAATACTATAAAATTGACATTGATTATTTTATGTACGTATTTATTTATTTACTTATTTATTGACTGTTACAACAAAGCTCTTTTCCTTATACAACAGTTGAAAATACAGAGAGGTAGCCTAAGTAATAAAATGTTTTGTACATGTTGGCTGAACTCGTGGTTCTTCTAAAAGCATACGTGGTATATAATTAAGTGTGCAATATTAGACTTCCCTAATTAATTTGTACTATCTGCCCTCAATAACACCGAAGATTATAACAATAATACTCGTACTTTGAGTACTTTTTCACTGCATATAAACATGCAATTAGTTCTTTTTTTGTTACCTTTTAATGACCTGTAATGTGGCTTAAATTGTCCCTCAGTTACGCAAGAAAGTCGCAGTTGCAACAATAAAAAAGGTTAAAGAAAACTAGAAACAAAATTGTCGTAAACCAAACAAGTGGTAATTATTGTCAAATATACAAGCAGGTTTAAGAAAACAATACTTACACTCTTGCTAAACACTGTATTATTGTCGAGCAAAGTAAGCATTTCCTGCTGGGAGATTCACGACAAACGCATTTGTCATATATTCCTGGCTGCTATCTTGAAGGTACGAGTCATTTTCTTTTTCCCCACGTGCAAGATTGAACGGTAGCCGAATTAACTAATGCGACAGACTCCCTCCAAAGGTTAGGTAAGTGGTGGATGCGTCATGCAGGCACGTCTGCTGACAAGATTAATGCCCATTTCTGACCCATTCGACCTTCAGGTCCATCAACTGCCAAATATCAAAGGAAACTAACGAACGGCGCTTCCCCTTGTGCCTCACAGTCACATTATGTATCAATTTTTGCTGGACTATCTTCATGGTTTTCATTGAAGAACGTCGTAGGGAGTTCCGAAAACAGACTTGTTCTGACCACACAACTTCATTCAATTCTGCCTCAACTCTACAATCAGTAGCAGCCACCATTAATGGAGACGACGTAATTGTTGCCAAAGAGGGTCGATATAATTTTGCAGAAGAAAAAACAAATTAGCAACCAGTCGAAATATCTTCGCTGTTGAACTAAAAGATATGGTTATACCAAAAGAACCAAGATTACCATTGGTCAATTAAAAATGCGAAATTGACTAGCAATAAGCGTTCACTGGTAGTAGTCATTATTAATTGGACGAATTTTAACTGCCAATTATCCTTGGTTTCAAACCTGTACGGGATATTTTTTTGATGCGTTTTGCAATAATTGTTCATGATGTAACTGTGGATATTAGCCAAGTGCAACCAGTTTTTCTAATAGCTGCTATTTTTAGTTGATGCTCGTGACTGACACGCCCCTTTAAAAACTGAAGTTATATTTTATTGAAATCCGGTATCATTTTCGAATTTGTAAAAGGTAGGTGTTAATTTAACTGTTGCTTGAACACTAATATTTTCATGAACCAGCATAAAAATATTTTCCGTGATTTGGATGTGATCTGTCCACATCTTAAAATTCAAATTATCTTAGGAATTTCGCTGAAGAATTCACAATACAATCACTTCATATTTTACGGCACAGCACAACATTTTTTTAAAAAAATGTTGATTTCCGTGCAGCCTTTTTCATGAAATGTCAAACTTGGTAGCACAATTTTATCCACTACACTTTAAAGTAATCTATTCACATTTATTAAGGTGATTCAGCTGATTAAGTGCAGTTGAAAACAACCGTTAGGGCTAAAATAAATACTTTCGCAGTTTTAAATTGTAAATTTATCTTTAAAAAGAAAAGGAAACAAGATATAATACCAACTTGATTTCTGCCCTACTTGCCGCTAGCCACACCTTAACTGCCATTGAACACTGCTGTCAGTTCTCTACACTGCATTGACAAAGTAATGTTTTTTTTCCCCTTGCAGTCTGCTGGAAGTCCAGTTGCAAGGTATCCTAATAGTAGTAATAAAAGCCAGCTCCCAGTCGTCTGAAGACAGGTTTCATGCGGCCATTGTGGGCTGCAGCAGAAATTGATTGTCATGCCGCTTGCTGTAATTCCATCTTTGTTGTTGTCCAATGATCTCCGGTCAAATTAGCCAAGGGCTAAAATATCAAGATTAAGGAGGAAAACGAAGTCAATATGTGGTAGCGATAAAAGAAATAGACCAATTAGAAGCTGACAGGAAGGCAGACACAACAATGGTGCTGTGGTTTGATGTATGGTTGTGAGGCACCATGTTTAATTTCTCTCTCCACCCCTTGAAGGCGTGGTCGAACCACTTCCGCAGTCGTGATTCCAGAAAACATCTGCACATCCTTTCTTCTTTTTTGTCGCATAGCTAGCGAATTCTTAATACACCCATTAGTTTTCGTGTATTCAGGTTTGTGCACATCCCAAGTTTATTTGTAAATGGTTGAATTCCATTGTATAACGCTTCTTGGGTCAACTACCAAGTTCTTCCCTTTGAACTCTATCACGTAATATAGAAGAAAACAAGAAACTCTATTTTGATCGTTATAATTCCTGCCACTGCAGATGTTAACTTTTTTTGTTGTACACAAATGCTGCCGTAATATTCACATACAGTGGAGATTATACAAGAGTTGCAATGTCCAACTGCAAAATGCATCTCTGCAGACTAATTGTGTTCTATTGATTGTAAAGACAGGTTAGCAACTGTCGTGCTTGCTCCATTCTTTTTGTATCCTGGTCTGTTCTGTATGGCTTCAAGGGTTCATTCCTCTGCTGTGGCTACATATTGCCAAAGTGCTTGCTTACCCAGAAGAATCAAAGAGCGCTGTGGAACCGACAGAAATCTAAAGTTTGGCAACTGAAACACTATCCAGGAGAATTATTCTGGACCCTGCATTCATTTGCATTCTCTTTTCATTATATTCTTCATTACTTTTTCCTTTCATCCCACAATGTCATTACGCATGCATGGAAAGCTTTTATCATGAATAATGATGTTATTTTTTTCCCACGCACCCCATCAGCAGATTCTCATTAGGAGTTTATACTGTAATTCAATTGATGGAAAATAAGTTGCAGAGAACAGGAACAATTTTTTTGAAATGACTATAACAAAAAGACATGAAACTGACTTAGCTAAAGTATACCTGAAAATATTGAAGTTGTTACGTTACCAGGCTTTGTCGCAGTAAAATCTTCACTCCTTTCGCGGAGTACAACAAGACTTCAGACTTAGGATAATGTTTTAGACAGTGGATGAAATATTATAAGCATCCACACTATCTTATAGATTTCCTGTCGGTCAACACTAATAACCCCTTCCATTGAAATCAGTTCGATGTACTTTACACTTAAAAACAAAAACAGTGAAGTAGGTATTAAGAATATTAATCTCGAATAACCTTACTTCAATTACCACTTGTCAAAATTCCACAAAACATCATACATACGCCATAATATCTAAGCAACAACCATCTCTTTACAGGTTAGTCAATAACCATTTGTAATATTATACAAGAGAATTGACGTCATAGCATAAGTATTCTGTTTTAAATTCCACACTTTACATATTACTCTAGTTAGGCGGAAGAGTAACAAACTAGCTAACTTTTCTATTAACAAGACAGTGTGATTTCGAAGACTGGTGATACATTATCATTATTGTCTTTTTTTAGTATGTAAATAAATTTAAACCGTGTAACGGACTTTTCTACTTACTACATTGCAGACTCTGTAGAGTTATCTGCAATGCCTAGCTTACCTTTTTGAACCACACAGCGCAAATCGTTTTTCTGGTAAAGGAGTGTGGGAAGTAATAGATTACTAGGCGTTGTCCACTTAGGCAAGATCACTAGATCCTATGGATGGCCAATGACGTTATCCCACAGCTGACCTCCCTGCAGCAATGCCTCTTCCGTATGTATCTGGGTCTGTCGAAACTACATGATTAGAAGTCCCGCTATTTTCCTACGTGATTGTCCATGTTAAAAGCGTATTACTACAACTCTTCCTTAGATTTTTTGCAAAATGAACTAATACTTACACAATTTTAAAACTTTCACTTGTGGCTTGTCTTATATTTGAACGTAGTTCATCAGTGTTGTGTTATCTTTTAATTGTGGGTGTAGACAATATTACGTCACATTTACTTGGATTTATATAGTCCGGGACAAACATCATCGTCAGCTTTCCTTCGCCTCCTCCCCGATTGTACAATTTCAGCTACAACTTTTAGAACAAATTGTCAGACGGTTAGTTATATTTCTAATATTTTCCCCACATTTCAAATATACCCTTTCCACCCATTTTGTGGACCTTCTCAAAGCAATTATTCCCAGTGGATAGATACCCTTTGCAGATGAGGGCCCGGGACTGTATCCCCCCTCCCCTTCCTCACATCCGGGAATTCATACTTATATGATTATTATGGCTGCGAACGAATGAACAACTAACATCTTTATTGTGAAAGAAGATTTAAAACTCATTTCTGAAGTTAGCTATCCAAACGTTTAGATCATACCATTTTACATAATTATTACCAAATTAACACAGATTAACATTACTATGTTTGTGTTTTGAGGCAATAGTGTATATTTATATTCCTCGCGTTTAACTTAAGTAGGAGAATAGAGACGTGATATCTCGAAATAGAAATGTGCTTTTAAAAAAAAATATCTCAAGTTTTTGCCTCACTAAACTGTAGAGTAATTAGCTTCAAGAATGTGACTGATATGAATTTTCTTTCTTTCAGATAAACGTAGCGGTTCAGTGCCTTAGTACGGATTTCAGCAGTCAAAAAGGAGTTAAGGTAAGTTCCTTTTTATACATCGTCTTTTCTCATGCACATATACTGACAACTGACGAATGTCTTAGCCTAGCTTTGGTCTAAAATACCAAGGTTACATTAAGACCACACACACTGATGTGAATATTGAAGTAAAAAGCGATAAAAAAAGTGCTAAATCTGTCACGTAGCCAACTCTCTTGCGGCGTAATTCTTAGAATATTAGTTAATAATATAGTGAAACACTTCGAATGTTAGATGTGCTAAGATTACATAACACAAGCACTTACTTTGTGAAAAATAATAACTGCAAGGTATTATAAATATGTGAGCAGTAGTGAATTAATATAATCTTAGTTTGTTTGCACGAAATACCACACCTGGCCTCTGCTGTGCAAACCGCTGTCGATTTGTTTCTTGTAAAAGTGCATGCGAGCAGTAGGTTTTTCAGTCTTCTCGAGTTGCATTCGACAACAAAATGCTATTGTACAATTTAGCAGAATAACATGGCAATAAAACGAAATTAACCCTCGAGTTCAACGGTAAAAGAAATCAATTCTCTAGCATCCAGCTACTGCATGTTGTTTGATGGTGGTGCGTATCACGAGAGCCCCTATTCTTTGCCTGCAGGACTACCAACCCTTGAAACAGATTCGCACAGTGCTGCCAACTATAATTGCGAATTGTTTCAGCGTCAGCAGCATTTTGTACTTCTGATTTCTTATGTTTCCAATTATTAATTACACATGCAAGTGTTTTGGTTCAACTGGGTGAATATTGTGCCAGCTCTGTCTGTAGCATTTTTCACCCCACCATTTTTGTGAACTCTAAACAACGTAACATCGTGGTCCAAGCTCTGTTGCACAAAAGTGTTGATCCTAATATCCTTGTGGTTTCTTCTAGTGACGCACCATAAAATAAGCAAAGTCTACAAATACGACCGATACCTCGTAAATCATCAACGGATAGATATGCGCGATTAAATTTTGAGCAAGTTTATTGTGTCCATTTACGAAATGGACAATTTCTTCACTCCTGTAACAAATAAAATGTCTTAGCTTGGACGGCATTTGCCAAGTATGAAGATAACTTCAGCCAACAAATGTGCTGTGACAAGGTAACCCTTTTTTGTACACTATGACCATACTTCATTGTCGTCCTTATTCACCCTTGCAGCAATGTGCTGTTCCAATGTTTATCTCCTAACTTCCCATGGGGTATGAGGTATTTTGAAACCGAACAATGTATACCCGAAAGAGTATTGGGTACAAGAGAGAACATGAGCGGGAAATGTGGACCAATGAACTCAAGATCAGTGAACATGCAGAAAGATATAGGAAATTATTTAGAATCGGATGATCTATAGTCATTTTTAGCTAACAGAAGTCCAAAACCATTTTACGTATTGATTCCGTCCTGACTATAGCATATCTAGGGAATGGATATTTTGATTTGTTTGTTCATTGGGTTCTTTATTTATGTGACTCTCTTATGTCTTGCATCTGAAGATTAGAATGAGAATATGGAACATTTCTACAGCATATTTCCTTCTCACCGTTATTCAACTGATATCAAGTATGTGCATTATTCATTTTTGAAGGAGAGCCTCCCCGATGGCGCATTGGTAGCGTCATTGCCTTGTAACACCGGGTTCTGGGTTCGATACCCGGTGGAGGCACATGGCACAGTGGTTCGGATCCCGATTAGCCTTACTGTACATAAAGTGGACTTAAAACACCAAATCAATCAATCATTATTGAAGGAATTGTGTCCAGCACAACTAACTTCCAATTGCAACTTTTTGTGCAAAGCTTTCTTCAAGGCTGTTATGATTTAGGGTCGATATTTCAAACTGTGAATTGTTGCAAATTTTTCAACAAGAATGTCCAAATCTCTCATAGATTCATTCATGTTTATTAGAAGGTTTACTATTCATTAAAGGAATCTGAACGTTTATAATACCGTAAAGATTAAAAATACACCAGAAAAAAGCACATTTCTTTTTCAGACTGTGCTTAAGCCTTAGAATTCCTATTTCAGTAACTCACTACTACAACCACTATGTCGTTCCCATGACCAAAAAGATATTCCTTGAAGGCTTCCGCAGTGTGCATTCAGAATTGGCATGTCAATCTGCTTATCTATTTAACTTACACAAGTTCCTAATCATGGACAAGCTGGCAAAGGAGTCCTGTTCCACAGGGAACCCAACTTGGAAAGTCCAGTGCCTTATTTTTACTTAATCGCGGTTGGCACGCTGCGAAGAGTTTCAAGACAAAGGCAACTGCTTTGGAAACGCTGTTCTTCGGTTGCATTATAATTCGTTGGTCGGTCACGAGGCCTATGAGCCTTGTATCATCGCAGCCGGGGGTCAGCCTCGAAAAATTTCCACCTGCAACGATTCAATGTTGGCTATTAATTCATACAGCGCGATTTTCGGGTGGTTTCTATTACTCCAAGGACATGCACGCTAAGCGGTGTCGTCACGTCACCACTGAAGGGTACAAGAGGGGGGAGGCATAATTATGCATGTGTTGAAACGAAATAATTAAATATTGCCTTACTGCTTAATGGCCCTACCATGTGTGTCACGCAGAGTTACAAATGTGCGGCGGAAAAGAAATCTTGCGTGCAATATATTGCCTGGGTTTATGACACGATACTACTCGCAGCTGCAAACCAATATTTTGATAATATTGGAGAATTTATTGCCGTGCTGATGTTTTATTGAAATAGATACACATTGATGACGTAATTTGTTCTAGAATTGCTATCGACTCTCCAGTTCGACTGCAGTGGCTCTCATTCCACTTTAAACTGTAAGTCCAGTCCCGATTAGCCTAACTGCACAGGAAGTGGACTTAGCACTGATGATTCTCAAGGAATTTTGTACGAGATGAATGATGTGCATGATGGAATATGGTAATAAATATTTGAGTTTAATTCCATACATATCTACTCTGTAGTTACCATGACACTATCAAGTTGGTTCGAATCCGTAACAGTGTGAGAAAAGGTGATTCAAACGTTGCACAGTCCCAATTTAATCTTAGTAACATGAAAATCGTATGGAACATTTATTTATTTATTTTTTATATAAAACCTCATCCATTTTAGATATATGATGTTCCCAAGCAAAGAAACATATAAGAACATTTAGAGATAATTAATGACATGGGTGAATTTTTCCCCCTAAATGCACAAACCTACCAAAACTAACATCCGGAAATGTTTACAGTGGGGGTCATTCGGAGTTTGATGGTGAGCGCCATGTGTACTGTGCTTACAGCAAAACAGTGAAACACCTGGGGGTGTGTGTGGAGGGGATTCAGATTACGTAAAAAAAAAACTATTGGAAATCTATTCCTGCAACAAATCGTGACTCTTTTTGGTAGCCGAGTGTACATAGTAGTTCGGAACGCAGGAGTTCTAAGGATAAAAGTGCGAATTGCATTGACGCCAATTTTGGATCGTTTTCCTCTGAAGCTTATACAGCAGTTCTGAAGAAATTTTGTAATTCTCACCAGTAGTTCCAGCAAAACTTATAACATTCCTTCTGTCTGAAAGGTAATGTTATACAGTTTGTGAAACTATTGGAATAATTATGATGAAGTCAGAAGATTCTGATTACTTCAACAGGTTTCTGCTCACAAAGAGAAAAGAATAACGCCTTACAAGCTTTAGCCTATATTTGAGAAGACACTTCCGTAATGGCGTCTCAAGATCTCAACTGTAGAATCCGCCTAGACGTCTTCAGGTTTTTTTACTGTTCTTTTAAGAGAGAGAGAGAGAGTCCTCCATCTGCGGATTAATCACACATGAACGGGATTGACATGTACGCTTTCTGAAGCAAAGTTCCGTCAAGTTTTTGCTCGGAGGGCCAGTTCTTACTCCTTTTGCAATGTGTCAACTTGGCCGTTTCTGCCTCGTTGAGGCTGTCAGATTACCTGACTGTACATGCGTTAAAATCTTCGAATTGATCTGCCACATCTGCGCAGAAGCTAAGCCGGATCAATGTACTTCACAGAACTCAAGGGACAAAGAGCTTCATGCAGGGGAAAAAAACTGCAGCTTTCCCAAGACGAGACGTGGGCGTATTTTGTTTCATCAAAATGGCGGAGTTGATTGAATTGGCGCAAAAGGTTGCTGAATCGCGTTGTTGGTGTTCGGCTGTTTCCAGGCTATGTGAGATTGTAAGGTACAGGGAGGAATCATTACCTTGCTAAAAGCACTTATTGGTTGTCGTGCTCAGAAAACTTTATATCTCTTAAGGATAGTGGTATTTCCTTGCTTTGTGTCGTTTTCCTGCCTCTTTAGGCTAATCGCTACGATGAGGATGATTATTTGTTCAGGTCTGGACTCGAACCCTGAACCGTCAGGAGGTACATCGTGAGTCGACTACTCAATGTATGCTGCCAACGTGGCGGCTGCTCTTTAAGAAAATGGGCCGACCTCCGTGGCGGAATGGTTAGCACAACACGCTGCGACGGCAGGGCTCCCGGGTCAGGCTGGGCATGGGTGAGTGGCCCTTCATCAATTTCATCATATCATCGCACATCCGAATCTTCGCGATTTGCCAAAAATGGAAGAAAAACGAATTGACCAAATCAATCAATTCAAGAAAACTATACCGAAACCTTAAAGGGGTAATTTTACTGTTTTATACGATTATTCTGATCGTGGCTCCATCTGCCAGGGCCTCGTTAGCCTACAGCTCTGCTTGCTTCATCAGGGCGCTAGGAATATTATAATCTACGTGTACAATTTCTGGCTAAGTGATTGTTAATTTTTTTTCTCGCTTTAAACCTTTCCGAACTTGCATTCGTTCAAATTTGGAAACGATGGACTTCCATCAATATACCCTTGACCTTCTTCAGTAACGATAATTTTGTATACTTTCTCACTTTGAAAAACAAAGTTGACGTTAAAACGTAAATTGTATACGTAACGGCAAAACAGAGCTTTTCGCACATCACTGTCGCAGGCAGCTGAAACTTTTGCGGCCATATCACTGGGAGAGGTGTTGCCAGTTTACCTTAATTCTGCCGTTTGACCTCCTAGCCATTCTTCACCAGTCCGTTCGCAAAGACAGCTCCCAAGGTTTCTTCCATAATCTGGAAAAAATCGCATAGAATGGGCGCAGATGGAAGACAGCTTGCTTCTTCAGAACGATGCATCGCCCTGCCCTTTCTGTCCCCCATACCTGAGGAGGAGGGAACATTTCTTTTTTCAACAGAAAAAAAAATGTGTTTTCGCTATTCTCCCACGGTACTTTCCATCATTCTCAAAAAGTTCCTTCTACCTTTTTTGCCCATTAAAATGAGGAACTGCCGAAATCTTGGCATCGCAGGATGTTCTTGTTATGGTAAGCAGCTTCGTGAACAATAAAGGCACCCCAATGAAGAACGGTGAAAGATTTTTTTGGCAAAAAGTGCCACTTTTTTCGCCAAAGCAGCGGGAGAAAAAAAAATAGTCGAAGTATAATACAATTATGAACTCTCCCCATGTCGGCATGAACTTGAGATTCGCAGTGGTCGAAGGGAACTGGGTATTCACTGAAAAAAATGGGTTCCAGTTCACACCAAATTGACATTCGGTTTGATCTTGGGAAACGTAAGTTATCATGGGTCACAGATTTACCACGAAACTGACGGTGCCGCGGTATAAAAATAAGCAGCTTAAGTGTTTAGATGCTAATCTCTTTTTTACAAAGCCATATGGGACTTACAATCTTTTCAGCCCTGGTCCCCAGATGCCCATTTGTTATTATCTATATTTTCTGTAAAAGATTAGAACTGCCTAGAGAAGAGGTATTCTTGAATCAGAAGTACCATTGTAAGGAATTTTAATAAACATCTTTCTACTATGAATTACCAGATCAAATTAGATTCACACACGTTTGTTACACCTATGTGCACAATAGATTTGAAACGCATATTCACGCAATAGTAATTTGTTAATATAAACAATCACACACCTCTGTATCCAGCAAGAAAAAGAATACATGAGGGAGTGAATGTACATGTCTTCAGTTATTCTCAAAGTTCGTGCAAACTGCAATGTGATAATTGTAAAGGTCCGTGTGTTAACTTATTAATTTAGAGCTTGAAATCGCCTCGGTGATCGGAAATCTACATAACGCAATAAGAAATGGCACTTTACCAGTTTTTGTTATGGAGGAAGTCCAAAAGTTGACTGTGTAATTATATATGAACGCTATCGTGCACTGGTTATCATCCATTTTTTTAATTCGTTTGCATGCACACAAAAACTAATATCCTAGTGCCAATTCAGCACATGCTCTTAGGAAGACTTTTCCGATTAAATTATTGTGTGACGTAATAGGTATGTACGGGCAAGTCAAATCCCTTTCCAGAATGAAGTTGAATGTCACTGGTGTCTAGAACTGTACCAATTGTTGGTTGCTCACGCACACCCAACACACCCACCTCTAGTATGCTGCCAACGAACCAGAAATAACTTCGAAACCAACAGCGGTTCAAGCCGATCGTAAACCCATTCTGCCAACAACTTTTTAGGTTGTATGCCAAATATATCTGCAACCGGGGTCTAATTTGTATAAACCTAATTTGTTCTTTCAACTGTCTTCCAAGAGCTCGATATTAATATAAATTCAGGCCAACAGTCCATGTGCTACATAAGCGTCGCTGGCTTTAGAAGCAGGGGAATCCATACCCCAAGGCATGCCTCAAACCCCAGGATGTCTTAATTTTCAGAGCACCGCTGTGCTATCTGACAGGCTATTTCTGCCACACCCTGCGCTACATGATTTTCCACTTATAAGTATCTTCAATCGGAACTTAACAGCTTCGTAAGGATTTGCTTGGAACAACCAAGGAGGAGGAAGATGTAAACGTATTCAGAGCTAGCGAAACTTCTTTCGTTTGGATTCTTCGTACAGTACCACCTATGGTGATATATCAACGCCGTTGCTGTCTTGGGTGAATCTTTGGTCAATGAGAGTCAGTGTTGTTTGCGGAACCTTGTAGAACAATACAATCCTTAATAATTCCTATTTTTGAATGTGTTTTTAGGCAGCTTCTTTATATAAAGCCCAAATACCTTAGATAAATGAGGTACGGTCTGCTAAGATGTGAAGAGAGTTTGTCCATCATCATGTTGATGTTCACTGGGGTGTAATAGTAATGCATCGTGTTCAAAGGATCCCTGGTTAGATCTTCGGTTGAGGCACATTACACAGTGGGTCCCTTACCGATTAATCCATCTGAGCCTAAAGTGGGCATGAAACAAACAATTTCTTGAACATCATTGTAGAGTGATGCGTTTCCAAAGGAGAAACTTGTATTAGTGCTGGTGCAACCCTTGGAAAGGGTAACAGTCATGGCCGTAGGCAGGAAAAATTTTCGGGGGGGGTTCATTCATGATTGTTCCCAGTGCGTCGCCAGAAATTTGAATAATAGAAATAATAATAATAATTAAAATTTCATAATAATAAAACAATTTTATTCCATAATAATAATAATAATTATTATTATTATTATATTATTGTTATATCCTTGAGGGGGCTTAATCAATCCAGCAGATGAGTGAATAACCAGCATAAGATTCTTTTTTTTTTTTTTTTTTACGTTTCATACAGTGTGTACTGTAATGCACAATTATTTTACTTCGTCATTAAACTTTAGATACCTTCAAGAAAAGACTTTAAAAGTTAGATGGAAATTTTAGTCATAAAGTTTTTGTTGTTTAACTTTAAAATTACATTTTTGGAATTTTGAAAAGTATGGAACCAGTTATTCTCTTTAAAAGCTTAGCCTGGTGCATGGATTGTAACCTCAATCGCCAACGTAATGCGCTACGAAACTGGAGGTACTAGGTTTGAACTCCTATCAAGGGGGATTTCTTTTCGACTTTATCGGACGGGGAATTTATAAGCTGGAAAGGGAATTTTGGGACAATCATAAGGGAATCTTCAGTCTATATTCCTTGTGACGCAGGAACAACACTGGAAAGATGACAGCAGAAGTGATAATGGAGGGGCCGCGGGCGGGCTGCGATTCCGAGAATAAATCCTGTTTCACTCAACTTTCAGAATTCCAAATGTATGAAAATTCTAGCTCGATCGTTTCAACATTGTCTCCTTGTACTTTTGTGATGCTTCGAAAAAAAAATTGAAAATTTGTTACAGATTTTGGTTTCTGAACATCCATTAATCCAACATGTCAGAAGTTTCGGGGGGGGGGGTTGAACCCTAGAAACCCCCCCTCTAAATACGGCCATGGTAACAGTAAGCAAATTGTTTATCGTTATTTTCATACGTGCTTGTGCACAGGTTTCGTTAGTATTTATTGCTTCAGTTCTTAAACCTTGCATTTTACAAGAGAGAATTGTGAACATTTTGCCTAGTTTGTTTTAAGTTCACTTTATGCTCATGCTAATCGGGACTGGACCTACAGAAGTGATCCAAACCACCATGCCTCCGTTGGAGGAACTTGCTATCCCTCGATTACAATGCCACAGTGTTATCTTTACGCAATCAGGGAAGCCGTATTTTTATCTTGGCACACCACTGTACACAAATGATTCAGTTTCCTGTGTCTTTCCTTCAGGTCCGCGCATTCGAATAGATGCTCACGTCCCTCTCTCTCGCCTTCGTATGTTGTACAGTTCAAAGTGAATATACATATTAGTAGGGAAGGGATTTTAAGGTGCAAAGTTATGGCCGGGAAAGGAAGAAAAAAGTTCTGAAGATGTTTGAAAAAAGGTGCTGATAAAATGTCTTTATTCAATGCTATCTTTTTCTACGCCTTCTGTATATAATGCGCGCGGACCGCGTAGAGAGCTGTGGTTCTGCCGAATAGGTTTTGTTGAAGTTTGTGTTTTATCTCACGGGTTTTGCTAGATTATCTTGCGAACTATTGGGGCTGCAATGATTATAGCATACCATTTTATAACGCTCGTTATGCCATATAAAATGAGACTGAGTTTCAAGTACGGTGCTGGATGTATAACACTGTTCCGTCCATGCACAAAGGAATAATGTGAGCCCAAAAGTCAATGCCTTGGAAGATATAAAGACATAAATTCCCTTAATTGATCCCGTGTACATTAACGTACCACAGAACTTGTTTCCAAAGTTGATGGGAACGAATTTTCGGTTTAATGCCGCGCATCAACTCTCTTATGGCAAAATTTCAAGGCAAAGGTGTTGATAGCGCATCATTCTAAAATCAAGGCTTAAATGTATTTTCGTGTCTTGTTGCTTGTATCCTGATACAGAGCTTGAGGATATTCGGTATTCATCAATGCATGGTGCCTGAAGCTATGGACTGACTGTGGGGATAAATTACTGACCTTATCTTCAACACTGACGGAAGTACTCAGCTCTAGCACTCCAATAAAGACATTGCCTGTTGTCTGAAAGAGTGCTCGCATATTCCGAAGGGCATGATCGAATGAATCATGTAGTCTGCCACTGAAAAATCTGGCTCACATGAAAGATATCATGAATTTTTTTGTAAGGATGCCCTCCAGGCCTCCATTGGAAAATATCTTAATTATCTTGTTTCTCATAACGCAGCTCTATTTTTTCCCCTCTGCGAATGTTCGTTGAACAGGATTTTACCCAAGAACCTAGAGATTTAAGCGCAACGTGAAAACAGCGGTCATCATAAGCAACCACCGCTGGAAATTGGCATTGTTCATTTCAAATGAAAAAAGCAGAAAAAGATAACCAATAACAGAAGTAAAGTTCAGTTAATGGTATTCCAATTTTTTTTTAAAAAAAAGGGTGAAAAATGTAAGAACCAGATCAGACCGTTATCTTTTCATATTGTATGAGTTTCAAAAATGAGATTTTTATGTGAAATGTAACACAATTTAAACTGTAGGACTTTACAATTTCCTCCTTAACTTTCAAAAGTTATTCTTGAACGAGGTGTGTAAATGTTCGCTGCAAAAGAGAATATTGCAACGATTGTTATTTGATTAGTATTATTGCTACTATTCAATTTTATGGAAACAGCAACCCCCTCCCCCCCACAACTTTCTAGCGACTTCCCTGACTTTCATGTAACACAGTATTTTTGAATTTCGAAAATACATCCAAAAATCTGGAAGACATCTTTTCTTGAACCAGCTTCCCAATGGAGGATACTTTGTGCAAGAATGTTTTTAATTTGAACAATGTTGAATAAACTTTATTTACTGCAACATAAAACTCTGTTACTAGCATGTTAGAGCAATTCTGGAATGACCTGGATTTTTTTAAATATAATTACCTGGAAAAACTGGAAAATTCAGGGATTTGTTTGACCACAATGAATGGTTACTCTATGTTAGTACCGAATGCATGCTACCACAGAGGAAACCCAGGACTTCAGTATGTTAGTCATGAGCTTATTCGTGACTGCAACTGCTTTTTAAATGTGATCACAAAATCTCCAACTATTGCAGAAAGACAAGATGTTAACAGGTTTATAAGTAATTACCCCTGTCTTCTAAGAACTTTGTAAAGTTTCGATAGCATTGGCATCCATATCCCTTCATACTTCCTTTTCTTCCTATCTCAAACTTTGCTTCAACTATGTACTTCAGTTTCTGTTCTTGCTAATAACAATTACATTGGAATTTCCCTTGTAAAGTTGTTGCAATATGGAGACTTATTCTATTTAATCTGTGCTCGTCTTACCTATTTCTTGAAGTAAAGTACAATAACAACAAATGTCTGGCATCTTACCTTACTCATGCAAGGTTTTTTCATGTTCATAACAGCAACAGATGTACAGGCCACGTTCGGCACATTTTGATAATGACTAAACAAGAAAAAAATATTTCAAATTATCATATATGTGTCAACTCAACTTCTAATCTATTTTCAGTAATCGAATTCTCGTGACAGCTGCAGTATAACCAATTTATCATGTTTACTGACTTCTTACTACAACTGTCGGTACTGTTCGCCCTACAATCATTGTGAACACTAGTTTGATAACAGCAGGTTTCTCGGCACGAGTCATAAACCTTTTGGTCTGATTCGACCTTAAATATATGGGGCACAATATTTGAAGTAAGAAGGTTACTGTGGAACTGTATGTATCACTTCACTGAAAACCTATAAAAGAGGGAGAATGTTCAGCTTGTCCTTGGTTGCACCCAGTACCCTTGCACCCCATTATGTTTCAATGTAATATCAATCATACACAAAAGTGATCTTTCTTGACAGACAGGTATATAAAAGTACAAACCATTCTCTCTGGCGCTGTGTGTATATTATATACCATTGAACATTATTTTGATGTTCATTATTTTTAGAACTGATAAAGCTCTACTTCGAAACTCAATTAAGATATTGGCAGAGTAATGTACAAGGGCAATCATATTTTAAAAATTATATTGAGTAAGCAACAAGGTGAAATAAGTTCAATAACAATGATACTGCCACAACAATATTTACATTGTTCTCCATTTCTAAATCATGCCTTTGTATATGCCTGTTCATATAAAATAGCATATTTTATGAGGTTGGATTGTTGAAATATGTGCTACTTTATCTGAATAGGAATGTTCAAATAAAAGTATATTGTTCTGGGATTGTTCAGTGTCGATTGAGGATTGTGCACTCCTGTTCACATAAAGTAACATATTTTATGACGTTGGATTGTTGAAATATGCCACTTTATTTGAATAGGAATGTTCAAATAAAATTATATTGTTCTGGACTTGCTCAGTGTCGATTGAGAATGAGCTTGCTGGTAGACAGACTTACGCCCATCAACAAATTAGTTCGAAGATTAACCTTTGGATGAACTTTTGTGCAAACACTGCAGTAGTGGGCCATAAAGAAGAATCCAGATCTGCCAAGAGCTGTGTTTGACAGGTAAATCCATCATTTTTTGCAGTGAAAACGGATCCGTTCACTTCTCGGTTGCTATCATTACACCATAATTAACGATCTGCAGCGCTGTTTACGGTTGGAATTCTGACAATGACTGACGACTTCTCTCGCCATGCTACACGTAAACATATATGTGTGCCTAAATTACAGCTGCTTTTGTTGCCTTTGCAATAGGATGTTTTGCTAATGTTTTAACATATGTACATGCGAGTACATACGCGTGCGTGCAGTGCAATCAGCTCGCATCGCTTCTGGTAAAAGCCGTTCATGAAAGATGGTCATTATAATACACAGTGTGACCAGACACAATGCACTGTTCAGGAAACCTTAATGTGATTTTAAACTGTAATTATAGGTAGAAAAAAGCGTAATTAGGAGACTACATATATTCTTTTTCTTTCACTACCAAGAAGTGCACCTGAGGTATGTTGGAACCGGCAGCTTCTCCATCTTCTGATCTCTATCTTGGCTCTTCATGTTATTCTCAAGTCATCACATCCATTAGTGGCAATGTTTTACAGTACAGTGCAATGAAAAGTTTTAAAAAAGCTACATAGATGTAAGAGCATCAAGAAGAATTAGCCGGTGCGTACCATAGCCGAAAGAAAATATAACTAATCCACCATGTACAGTGGGATTCACAAGTATTACCAAGCAAATTGTCCATCACCATGTTTATTCTGTTTGTTTTACGCATTAAGATATTCAAGCAAAGAGCCAAACAAAGTGCTTACAACTTCTGTACCAGCATGAGTAAAAATACAATCCTAAAGAACACGTTGGATGCATGAGAAAAATTAATGAATATAATCATGGACAATTTGCCGTGCAGTACTTGTGCATCCCACTGTACAGTTGGAAGCATAAATAATGCGAGGCAAATTGTTGATCACCATTGTTTGTTCACTTTGTTCTACGCAATTAGAAGTTCAAGAAGTGAAACAAAACACCAACAAGAATCCATCAGCATCAGCTCAATATCATTTCCTAAAGTCATGTACAATGCAAAAGAAGAGCCAGTGAAATTAGTGGTGGACAATATGGGGAGAGAGAGATAGTATATAAAGATCGCCACATGGGCATGGCCATTACGCTATTTGAGTAATATTCTCACATGCTAATTTGATGAAAAGTGTACTCCCAACTTTTACTGGGTGATGAATCTGTTAAAATAACTGATTATTACAATTTGTCTGAAGTAAAGCAATGATCTCCAACAAAATACGAGTTTGGTATTATCAACTATCATTTGTGTTTGACAAAAAAATGTAGATGTTGACACAAAGAAAACTGGAAAATGAATTAAAAAAGCAAACCGTATTTATTCAAATGCTTTCCTACACCTTCACGTACTTATTCTCATAAATTTTCCTTTCACCGGAAAGGTTCACCTATAAGAATTCACCAAGAATTCAACTCTATAGAGACGATGCTTTTGCAGGTGCAACGTATTCTTCGAGGCCACAAATCGACACCCCCTAACTTTGTTACACTTCATTAGGCCTGCAAAAAAGGCCGATTCAGCTTGCGGGCCGGAAGAATGTCAACCACCCTCCCAACCTTCAACGTCTTTGCCGTCCCTTGTAGAAGCATTTCTTAAAGAACTTTTCAGAGTTGTCAACTCCTGCGAACAGGACCAAGGAAGGCTTTTATATCATTCGAGAATGAAGCCAAAATGTCCCTCTTCTTAGATCAGTGGACTTATTTATATCTTGTTGTCTGAATCAAAAGTTTGATTCTTAACTTTTACTTTTGTAAACACGCAGAGAAGCAAATAGCATATGATCAAGAGTGTGAAGTAATTGAGTGAAGATCATGTTCTGCAAAACATTAATCATGTCTGATGACATTCGATTGGAACTGATTTATTCTGGTGCAGAACACCCCATTCATCAGGTTGTATCAATTTCTCAATTCTTAAAATGGATACAGATATTTGAAGGTCATTTTGACGCATTCATGCTAGAAATCATCCTTCATCGAGAGTCAACGTGTTTGTCGAAGGTATTTCTTATTATTATTGCAAATCAGTGTAATCAAGCTTGGAAGTCACGTGGTGTAACTTACTAGCAAACAGTTCTGATTTTCACATGAAGGCACTACTTGAACCAGAGCTCATTAGTATTTTAATTTTCAGGCTATGACGCCAGATGGTAGGTGCTTTCGTAACCAAGAAGCGAGGACTGGATTTTTGTTGAGATTCTTCAGAGTGAGATTAGAGTTGGCAACGATGGCGTCTCAAAAAATAAGTTCGCCACACTTGCACCCCAAACGGCAGGTGTAGATAGGATGATCGTACATCAACACTATACAATGCGCCCCTCCAGTATTGTTCATGCCCCGAAACACTTCTTTTCAAGGTGTATTCGGCAGGAAAAGATCAGAATAATGTATATTCTGAAAAGAACCAAGACAGTTGCGTAGGTGTACAGGAATTTGACAGTTCAGCTGCCACATATTGTTAAGAAGTTTCTTCAGTGAATACACTGTGTTAAGATGAAATCACAGAAGAAAAGAGAACAAGGCATAAAAGTAGTTGCTACACAATAGAACGGTAGCTTGTGGAATGTGAAATTAATGGTGAGCGTAAAATCAATTAAAAATCTTCCTCAGAAGGAAAAAGGACAGGAAACATTGTAGGACAACGAAAGCAATTGTTCTCACTCCGTGTCAGGGAACTACAATTGTATGAAATAGTCAACGTCTGTCAATACATAAGAAGGTGAACCAAGCAGCATACAAGTACGTTACGTGCAAAAGCTGCTGGAATTACTTCGAAAAGGAAACATCTAAAGGAATTGGTGAGGTTAACATTGCCTCCCAAGATACCAACTTCGGAAAAAATACAAGAATATCTTAGCCTAGACATGCATTAAAAAGAAACAAATGTACCATTTCAAGATGTAAAATCCTTGCTGTACACTTTTTGCCTGTAGATCGCAACTTGCAAAGACTGTGTTCGTTTGTTAAACAATAGTTCAATCGTTGGTGATTTATAATTACATTAAATAGTTATATTTGTGTTTTTTTATTTTGTACAGTTTCTCATTTTCATAATTCATACACACTGACATGCAAAATTCAGAAACGAAATGCAGAATATTATGTTCCTTGCAAAGAAGTTTTTTTCATAGGTATTTCGTAACGAATACATAATATTCATGTTCTAACTTTTCATTACAGGGTCTACCTCTCCATCTACAAATCGACACATACGAGGATCCTCGGGAAGGATCTGTTTACCACAGAGGATACTGCCAAATTAAAGTCTTCTGCGATAAGGTGAGTGATACATACCTTTTGACTTCATTGGTGAAAATAAATTTCTAACGGGCTGTTTTGCAACATTGTATTTTTCGATAAATGTTTGTTTTCTGAGTTGGAAAATGATTCCGTGCTATTCTGAACACCAGTGTTTACTATTGTACAGTTTCTTGAGTGCTGTATTAGACTTAACTCTTTGAATGTAACGTCATTCGTTCATTATTCGTCACATTGTACTTGAAGGGAAAGATAATTATCGTTAAATTATTTTGGTCCGAAGAATGAACTAGCAGCAATTGCGTCAATAAAAATTAAGGGTGAACACTCAGTTTTTCCATAGTTATTGGAGGACTTTGAAATTTAATACCACATGTCGTCCCGAATATAAAGCAGTTCATTGTACTTTTTCATCCGAATTCATATTCTTTATGTGTACGCATATTTGTCACTTTTCAACGGGCTACTTTTTTTCTGCCCCCACCTCGCTCCTCATACGTCACTCAACCGAGTGAGGTCAAAAAGGTCTCTTTTGGGCAAAACCATATGCAAGCAACTAGGACAATGGATCTCACTTCAATGAGCAGATTTGACACACCTGCGTCTCAGTTGCGTAGAATGGAACGAAAGCAAGCTGTCTCTGACCTTTCAGGCAGTACTTGATATGGTCACCGACAAAAGACTACCCGCAAGCTCCTGATTGTTTCGATGATACTGGCCATTCCGTCCGACAGCCACTAGCAAGTCGAGTTATGTGGGGCAAATGCAACATGGCTGAAAGGCGTGAAACTTTAGCCAAGGTGTGTTCTTATTTGAGTCTCGGCAACGGTCATCTGGCCAGTATTGCCAACTCCTGAGTATGTTCTAAAATACTGACTGCATTATAGTGGCAAATGAAGATTAAAATCATGTTTTACCTTCGACACAACAGCACTTCTTTTGAGAGTTCAGCATTTACTTTGGTTCCGTAGCTTGTTTTATTGGTATTAGATTCTGCAAGCTGAGCATATATGTGCCTTTAAAGGGACATAGTTCATTAGATTTGATAGAATTCTAAACTCTGGCTTCAGAACACTATATAGTAATAACACTTCATAATGGTATTCTATCCAGGGAACAAGTTCTTTGTATGTTATGTATCTGCGTGTTCGAACATTTTGTGTTGCAATGCTGACACCGAGTTTGTTCCTTAAACTACGTTTGTTATATTGCTATTTACACAGAGAAAAAAGTTGGGACTAACCAAAATATAGATTTTCGTAATCAAAAAATAGTTTTTCGTAATCGAATATTTGTTTAAGTAGGCTACAAAATCAAATTATTTTAGTAAATCGTACCAAACATTTAGACAAAATTATCAAATTTAGTAAAGGATGCCATTTTTTTCTGGTTTAAAGCTCCCAGCAAATCCGTTCTTTCTGTGTGTGATTGCGAGAAATTTACAAGTACTACCAGTACATTACTTCTACTTGTATTCATAACCAACCAATCATTTCTGACATTTACATTTAATTTTGCAACATACATGCGTTGTTCATTGAACACCGAAGAGAAAAATTAAATATCTTTAATTCACAAAAAATTGCAGTGACGAGAGAGACTTAAACACATTTAATAACCAATACCTGAAACCAGTCACGTATCGATTATAATAAGATGAATTAAGCAATTATGATACGTGAAACAAAATTGTAGCAGGGGGAGATTCTTACTCAAATTACCCAAAGTAATTTCCTTGGCAGGAAACTGTAAGAAATTTCCATAACAACTTAGCAACACTGAGCCACTCCTCTTTGCCATCTTTGGTCAACGTAGGTTAACCGAGTTACGTTCCAAGGTGCCACACATTGTTAAGCTAGCCACCTATCGGGTCATCCACCTTCAAAACCTGATTCCGTAATCATTTCGTACTATCTTCTTCCTCTATGGTTGCGTGCATACGGGTGAGCATTAAACAACATCGTTCTATTATCGCAAACCGATTGGTGGACACAGAAATTTACCTCCGCAGATTCGAAAACAAAGAAAGGGGGTCGCGAAGTAGATTCCCACACGCAAACACTATCTCAGCTAATTAAGCAATTGTGTGTTTACCGCCTTACGACAAATACCATTTCAAAATTATAGCTTTGACGTTTCATGTGAAGGAAGCACACATATCGAATGAGAAGGGAGATAACCCAATAATCCGGAGAGATACTTTAAAATATTTATTGTACATTTTATGCCAGAAGTTTTGAGAAAACTACAATGCCGATATTCTCGTTTTTCATTGAATATATTTTCCCATTGATGTTTGTTCAAACACTATTTCTTCTGTGTTGGTCTTGTGGTTTGAGATTCACATTAAAATACTTTTGCCCCTTAAAACATTTTCGGATTTAAAAACAAGAGTGACAAAATACCGTAACTCATTAAATTGGTATTTTATTAAAATTGTATACATAAATTATTTAAGAAATATCGCACTGATTCTGACACGAGAATTTAAGAAATTTCTCACAAAAGTTACCACAAGTTTACATTTTAAATACTTGTATATGGAGGGAAAAAGTAGTGCCCTGTACGATATTCTTGCTGGAACATTTAGAAAATGTTAATGAAAGTGAGGCAGACTTTTCTTGAACACGCTAGTATATAATATTGTTACCGTGCAAGGAAAGTGAGACACTTTCATAAACACTTTCTAAATATTCGAGCAAGAATATCATACAGAATATTTTTCTCTCCATAAATGATTATTTAAAACATAATTCTTTTGTACTGCAAAACTCAGATGAAATATCTGGATCTAATATATTTGTAGGTATGTATACAATCTATTACTAGGTTCATTTCAACGGGCAAGAAACTTTTCAATCTTGAATGGAACTCGACGTTCGTAACTTTTGTGACCGATTTATTAAAATCTTGTCCGAATCAGTGCGATATTTCTTAAATAATTTATCACACACAAAAATATACAAATTGGCAACCACAACCTGCAAAAAGTTCTAACCCGATCTTTCATAAGGAGTTACATTTTCGCTACTTGTTTTTTCCCCTCAAGCTCTGTAAAGTTATATTTTTCTCTATGACGCTTCTGCCCCAGTGGGTGGGCGCCCACTTAATCAGCTTAATTAAGGATTCTTGGATTCGTTCCTGATCAGGATACACATTTTCTAGTCTCGACCTTGAAAGATTGGTTGGTAGATTTGATATGTATCATATCGCCACAGCGGCCGAGCGCGTTGATTGGTGGATCCACAAATTTCGTCACCAAAAATGCTGGGTCGAGTTCCACCTTAGCATTGACGTTCCATGAATTTCTTCTCGTCCCTAATCATTAACCCAATGTAGAAAAGCAACGAAAATTAGCAAAACTCAAAAGAAAATGACTTGTTTGTTTATAGTCCTTACATTTACTTTTCATTTCCTATATTTTACAAATAAATACTGCAAAAATCGTACGTGGTAATAGTAGTATGTAAGCACAGGAACTGTATGAAGTCAGGATTCGGTACGATAAATATTGTATTAGCCGCTAAAAGTTCGTGGTGACGTGATGAAATGTAATTATTTCTGTTCTGCGCAGTATTTTTTCCTTGTTAGTTGGTATTCCCACGCCATACTCTTTGCTTTGTATAAACACTGATGTACCCATTAGCACGCAGGTAATAGCGCAAGCTTTCCTCTTACAGAACGTCAGATTCTTTTGTGAGTTTTATCACGGTTTTGACTGCCATTTGTGACTTTTGAGGACTGGCGTTGGTTGTAACTCTCCACGCAGTCATCGTCAAGAAGAATAAACAACAACATGCATCGTAATTAAACGAATTTCTCACATCTTAACGAAGTGTAAAGAAGAGAAAGACAGCTAAGCAGTGTTTCCAAGTCTGCCGGTGATTTCCTCCTGTTCGGTTAGGCGAGTAACTGAAATAAACATGGTTGAATTCAACTTGAGTTTCCTGAGGGTCATGTGCAAGGGCACAATTTAACGAAACGTTATATTTGTATTTAACTAGTCGCGTTACAGAGCAAACAGTTAACTTTGTTTGTTAAATGCAGTATCGCTTTCATGTTTTCAAGAAACTTTCTTTAAATCGTTGACTGACGAATCACTAAGCACATAGTGGCGTGCCGAAGAGGATGGAGAGCTTACGTTATTTGTTTTTATAAATTAGTCCTTTATTTTTTTGTCTTCCTTACGCATTCAATATTACTTTTTCCAAGTAAAATTGGACCAAAGGAGGGACCTCGCTGCCTACGTTACTAGAATGTAAATGGTTTGTAGTTTTCAGATATTTAATTTTTTCCTTCATCCACACAGTACTGATGCGCGGATTTTGTATGATGAATACGAAACCAATATTTCGAAAAATGTTCGAAAACTTCTCTAATATGCGTCGCAAGCAAACACAGCTCACAGTATCAACTCAACCTGCTATTTTCCAATCTTGATTATCTGTGCATAAAATGTAAGTCATATTCGCTAGGTAAAAAAATTCCATGAAAGATACATGGAGTTTATGTAATATTGCTGGCATCCTCGTAACTCCAAATAAGGATAAACACGCAAACTTAATACATTTGTACCAATTTCCACTGATTTCTTTTTCTAATTTTTTTATGGTCATGTAGATATCTACACCATTAAGAATGCTGAAGGAATGCTAGTTTTGCTACTTTGCAGCACATTTGTAGCCAGAAGCAGAAAAAAAAGAAGATAACATGTTCTGAACATTGTAGATCGGGTGACCTTGAAGTTTACATGCAATTGGTATCTGGTGAACTTGATGACAACTGTCTTATATAAAACTGACATGAAAGAAACGTTAAGATAGAGCTGTATAGGGGAAGGCGGAGGGACAAAGTTGCAACCCTAGCCCCCTCCCCTCTCTTCACCTCCCTCCTATCCTTAACTTACAACCAACACCAGAGCGTCGTCTTTCCTGAATTTATATTGCGACATTATCAGCGAGACTTCGCCGTGTACGTCGGTTAAAGTGCTTAATAAGAAACCGGCATTGCGTGCATGTATGGCGTTCGTATATGGAAAGTGTTGCCAACTCGTGTAACCAAATTATTCCCAACAATGTAACGTTTTATTTAGCATTTCTTTTTACGTGATTGTATCCGTATAACTCCTCGGTATATTGCTGCACAATTTAAACTTGTTTGTTTCGTGGTTCCCTGTGGGAAAACAATTATCTTAATTTAATCACTCTTTTCATGGAAGCGAGGCAGTCAATGGTAGAGAACGGTTATTGGTAAAGATAAATGACGTCAAGTGAAATATAACCAGAGACCTCTTTTCACGTAAATTTCTGTACAGAGACGTTTTTGTGAGAAACTTAGAAAGTGCACCAATAATGAAATATGTTTGTACAAAATTTATTGTAAAGGACTTTACGATCTTCTTATTTTACTACTACTAAGCTAAGAGAGAAGGAAATAAAAAATAAAAGCAGTTTATTCAAACATGAAATCGGACTAATCAGTTATGTGTTAATAAATAAGAAGTCAGCTTAGTATTCGATACAATTGAAGTATTTACGACACATAGCAATTACATGACTTTAATTATTTTTATCGTTGTTCATTACTACTTCAATTATACAGTACACGGACCTCCTACGTATGACGCAGTGATAACGCATTCACCGTGTAATCAAGAGGTCGTGGGTTTGATTCCCGATGGAAGCACATTGATTTGGATCCCACTTTCAGTCTCGATTAGCCTAAATAAGAGTGAGTGGACGTTAAACAAACTTTTGACAATTAAACCTTTCAAGTCGTAATGAAAACAACACTACTTAGGGGTCGTACTGATTGTCATCGCCAAACACGAAGATTGTCGAAAGTTCCCGAAGTGTCCGACGGACCTGCTCTCCACTGATCATACTCTCGAAAAAGCAGCAAGGTGGATTTTTTACAGGTGAATCTGTCCAAAAAAGGATATTCAACCAATGTGAATAACATGACGTCACGTTCAGGCTTTTTACTTACTTATGTTAATAGTTTCTCACATTTGAGTGAACTTAGGTTGATTTATCATTGGAAAGCCTTAACCGAGGGCGGAGAAGGAACTTCATAAATTTCATCGTGTACAAATTTGTGAGGCTTTGCAACCAACCTCAATCACACGAAAATTTCCGAACGGAATTCCGATGCTCAGAAAAGTAATTTGATTTAATTTTTTTCGTTTCTACGGATATCTGAGCAAGAGATTGTGTGCCAGTTGTGTTTGCCTGTCGATACACTCTTAAGGCGTATATCGGTATGCTGGCAGCTACAAAAAAGCTAGCACACGATAAGAAAAGTGCGTACAGTGACACGCATTTGCACCACTTTACATAGTCACCGACCTAATTGTAAATCAATAAATCAAAAGTGGTGTGAACTGAATACGCTAACTGCACTGGCGATGAAGTAGGACAATTAAAATCCTTGTACGCTAAAGTCAAAAACTATATTTAATTGTGTTTCAAGGAACATAAAGTGAACATTCGTTAAGAAAATGTATCGACATTATTTCTTTCTAGTGTACAGAACTTTCTTCGTCGGATTATCTGGAAAGTTTTGTTAATTTATTCTATATTTCACATCATATGAAAGTTGTTAAATGTATTACGAGATTTGCTTAAATATTATTATAAATATTTGTAATATGTAGTAGAAGATACAGAGATTAGGTTCTGTATTCGTATTATATTTATATAAAATACAGTTTTGTTGATAAATGTTATTCAAGTATATAGTAAGGGAAGATTCGTGAGTTTAATATTTTCTTTTTTTTTTTCCTTTTGCATACAATTTGACCGTTGACTCAGTTTAAGCTTTGGAGCCAAAACAGTGTCCATTTTGTAAAGTGCGTAACGTCAGCACAACACGAAACGATTTCTGGTTTATTTGAAGCCAACTTGTTTTGTTCACAACATTTGTTGAATAATTTGTGGGCTTTGTAGTGAAATTGTAACGTGTCTGGCAACACTGAACGAAGCGTGGAGGGATGCAGCACTGATTTACTGGTACCGAACTTCGCCGGGATCGTGTGGGTTGGAAAATAACAGTTTGTACCTCAAGAACGGGGGAGAAAAAATAGTCGCTTCATCTTAAGAAATCTTTGGAAAGAGTGTTGTAAATCAGAACCTGTGGGGCGCCGAGAATTGGTCAGGGGTTTTGGGGGGCGAGAGGAGGGCGTAATTCATTTGCATGTGTATTGAGAAAAGACTGGACGGTTCTGCATAATAAAAGGTTGGATTACACCGTGTCGCACCTTCTTCTTCTATCACCTGGCTTCGTCCCTATGGGAACGTTTGGTTTGGATTGCAACCGCACATTGTACCCGACGTGTGAAACTCTGATGATACGTGCTGTTAAAAGATGTTCACGAAGAGGGCAGTATCGCAGTGGAATAATTATCTTGTCGGGAAAAAAGAAAAGTTTGCACAGGTTTTGACAGAAATTGTTGTTTTCGTTAATTTTTACTCTCGTGGAACCTCAGTTGTTCCATGTTTTAAGAATAATGTGTCTATCAGATAAGAAGACGATTTTTAAACAAATTTCAAAGTTTCATGTTTCTACCGATCCAGAACGGCAGCGGTTAAGGAAAGCTTGTGCATTTTCACTTTGTACTTGTTCAAACTGTAGTAAGTTTAATTATGTTTTAGGGTTTTAATAATCTTATCGATCTCATCTCGTTCTTATAACTTTTGTAATTTCTAGGAAGATGATTTGGTAGCAAAATATTTATTGTATTGTTATTAAGAGCAGAAATGTTTTTCACAATTCGCGCAAGATTGTTCTAAATTGTAGTGTGGTTCTACCACAGACATCTACTGGCAGATTGGCAGAAGATGCTTTTTGTATTGCTGAACTTGGAGTAGAAACTTTTACATTTCTAGCATTCGCAGCTTGGTACGAGACCTCTGACACCAAGTGCTGCGTAAAAGTGCTACTTGGCTAGTCCCCACTCGCGAAATCTGACAATGAAATGAACAAACATCCAGCACGATGGTGTTATGCATCAAATTTCTTCTATCCATTCGGAAAAAGTTAGTGCACAGCACAGAACCAAAGCTGTGAAGGAAGGTTGGAATTAGTACCCAAACACTTTTCTTCCTCTTCTTCTTCTATCTAACCTAACCTAACACTAATGACGTCATGTCACGTCAGCCAATCGGATTGCTTAAAACTGTTGTGGCAGCAATCACTACAGTGTAAGAAATATAAATTTTGAAATGTAAGTTTTGCCCTTATACACGTCTTACATGCATGAAGTGAAAAGAACAGATGATATTCAGCAGTCTCATCGCTGCTGATGCTTTTCCTGTAAATTGAGTTGTCAGTCACAAGAATGGTACTGCGCCACATTTATCTTTATGAGAAGGGGGAGAGAAATAATTCTCTTAACGTCATATAAACATCATTCAAGCACCAGTTAGGTTGCCAATTTTTCCCCTCTGCCATGTATTCAGCCCCCGAGCACAACGTGACGTGCACTTCAGCCACCCTGGCTCCAGGTAGTCAGTTTGTACTTCCTCTGCAGTGGCTGCATTTTTGACCGATGATAGATGATAGAGCAGTCGCCCCGCCAGATTCCGCCATTATGAGTAGCCTGTCTTGAGCAAAGAGAGAGGTGATTGATTATACAGATCACTATCTCAAGAGGAAAGGGGGGGGGGATAATTTGAGCCAAAGAAACAACGCATGCGTGTAAAACGGTCTTCCTCCCTATTCTTTTGCAGTTCTTTTCCGAAGGTAGGCCCAGCTGAAACACGCACAGTGTTGCAAGTTCATTCCATTTTGCACCAATTTAATCTCTGGTGTGAAGAAAGTTAATCCTCGTTGGAATTGAATTTGGTGGGAGGCAAATCTCCAGATATAAGTAGACTATACAAGTTTTCTTCCTTTTTTGACATTATGTACAGTAGGATCAATAAGTATTACCAAGCGAATTGTCCACGTTTACTCCCTTTGCATTATGCACAAAACACCAAACTATCTGCTTACAACCTCTGAACCAGTATACGTAAAAATACAGTTCTTAAAAATATGTAGGATGAAGATAAAAACCAACGAAAATAGTCATGGACAATTTGCTGAGCAATACTTATGGATCGCTATGGGTTTACCCACATATTGCAATCTGGGGAATGCAGCAGCATATTTTCAAGGGGCTGAAAAGGCAAAATGACCATATGCTAGGCGTTTCTGTAAAATTTAGAGGGTGGACTATACTTGCGGGGGAGGGTTGGTGGTGATATGCCCCCAAATTAGATGTTATCGCCGCCAATGCTAATATTAAAAGTGACTTCGGGCTCAATTCTAGATTGTCAATGCCTCTAAATTGCCGCTGACTGACACAAATGCGTCAGGTATGATCTCGTTGGTCTCGGAAAACAAAAGACTAGTTTACTGTTGATTTCAACGCCATCTGATGTTCGAGATTAATCGTGTACATTAGTCTTGCACCAAGTGTGTGATTCCTACAATAAGATCCGAGATAAATCTACGAAGCATGGAATGCAGTTGTGTAAAATTGTGTATGCAATATATTGTAATTTTTTTTCAAGATTCTTACTTGCAGCGTTTTAAGTTTCACTTCCGAAGTCTTTTTACTCTTTCACACAGTTCACAATCAGAGGAGAAAAGGAACGCATAAAAGAAAATCCTTGTTTTTATTACTTTCGTAACGCATGAAAACACACGTGACGGAAATTGAAGATGAGCACATGTAGGAGTAGGTGGATTATATACTGCCTGTCAAATGCACCTGCTACCACAAAGCACAGTTGTTAGTCGAGCCCACTACTCCAGGTAAATCCTGTTGTTGGTGATTTCTCGAACTTTCATACACCTATACTCTCTACTTTTTTATGCCAGTTGCAGCAGTATGCACAAAAAAGAAGGCTGATAAAAATGCTGTCAAGAAAAATAGACCACCAACTCTGTTCACCCATTGCCTTTTTTTTCACCTTTCCTGTGCCACTGTCAGTTCAATAACTTCCATATCATCATCCACAGTTTCTTTTCTTTCTCTTTTGTGTTCCATGCTCTTTTTCTGAGCCTTGCAAGAGTCAGTTTTTTTGTGTGTTTCTATCGCTACACGAACGTTGAATCTAATTAATGTAGCTCATTAATATGCAAACGCCATTAAACTTCTGTAGAAAAAGATGACAGTTCTTTTTTGTGTGCGTGATCGGTGTATGACGTAACTTTTCTTACCGGAGATGCCCTCGGTGTTCGTGAATGAAAATTGATAGTTATCAGTACGAATCAATAATGCCTGTGGTATAACTGAACTGATGTTTATGTGCAAAGGGAAATTATATCTCTGTTCGGGGCTCCAGAATTAGATCCAGGCTGCTGTTTACGTTATGAACTAATTTAACAGGCTGAATTGCAAAACAATTGAGGATTGGCGCAATCACTGAAGTCATTGTAGGTAATGACTTAGAGCTTTGTAGGAAGAGTAATTGTACTTGTTACACTTACTGTTCAGTTTGGCCATTCAAGGCAAATAAGACTGTAAATGTTCAAATAAACAGAAAATAACTTGAATACATTTTGTCATTGAGTCGGTCTTTCAGTGGTTGAATTGTGTTTCAACAACAATTAAGTATTCGTTTTTATGTTCAAAAGAAATTAGATAAGTTTCAGTTTTTGAAATTTCTGTGCATTTATGCAAAATATATTAATGATGGCCTGCTGATTTGGATGATTGAATTATAATTAGTCATCCATTATAATCGGGGATGAAGATGAATCGCGTTAAATATTTCAGTTATCAACATAAAGTATAATCATGAACCGAAGTTAATTGTTATCTAATTATGTTTTATTTTACGTCCCATTTCTACCTCCCTAGACTAATCGCAGCGATGAAAATGAATGATGCCCCGAAGAAGTAGATGACGGACAAGCACCCATGCCTCATCCAGAATTCGATCCTAGACTAGAACACCTGCCTCCGTAACGTGCTACACTAACCACTCCGCCACAGAGATAGGCAAAGGTGGATTGTTTATACGCAGGCCCGGGTTTATCATCATCATGGGCCTCCGCTGTCCCTATATACAATTTCAATTATAACTTTTAGGCTAAATGACGTCAGATGGTTAGTTATATTTATACAGCATTTGATCCTTTGTCCTTTTGGCCCTTTTCAAAGTGGTATTTTACCAGTGGAAGACCCTTTGAAGATTAAGGCCCGGGTCTGTAGGCTTCTCCAACCCTAAATTTGGACCTGCCTATACGTCTGGACTCAGCTCATTTGTAATGTACAATGTAAAGATTAACTTTGGGGGAAAGAAATATAGAAACTGCTATTAATCTTACTTTATAATAAACCAAGTGTTGCAGCTTCAATTAGTGTAGGCTATATAGAGCACTTTGACACATTTCGAACATTTTGGTGTATTTTCGAACACAGTTTGTTCGAAATCAGTTTTCGAATTTAAGGGAAGGAAGCCACAGAATAACATTATATTTTTTTATGTACCAAACCTACACATTTAAACGGTCTCCATGGCGGAGTGGTCAGAAGTGCCGGGTTCGAATCCTGGCCTGGTCATAGGTGTTTGTGAGTGTTCCTTCATCAATTTCATCATATCATCACTCACCCCCATCTTCGCGGCTAGCCAAAAGTGGCGTAAATGCGAAGTAAAATAAACTAAATCTATCCGTCAATCTATACATTTAAAAGTGTACTAATCTTATTCCCAAAATGGGAAATTGGCCCCCTTCTCTGTCATCACACAGCACACTTCAAATAAAATTGGGGTGGAGGCAAGATGGGCGTAACAATACTCTTCCTTGAGGACTATAGGGGTAGTGCTCCCCCGGAAAATCAGTGATTATGCCCACTCTGAGAATAGTTTCATTGTTATATTTTTATTTTATTCATCAACATTCTGCATTATTGGATCGCAATTGGAAAGCAAAGTACTATTTAATTTCGTGGCATGTCAATTTTTGTTGAAACTACAACTAGGAGCTAGTATTTTTTATTTAAAGAATAAACTCTGTTCACCCAGTCGGTACGCCACTGCATAAATATACACTTGGTGTACATTAGCGTTGCCTTAATTATTTTATATTCGTCTGCACAGATGTACAACAGACGAGACACATCTTTACTTGTTGGCCTGCCTGGGAAAACAAGATGGCTCACCACAATGAATTTCTTTACTACACGCAAAGAGACTTTTAGAATTTTAAATTACCACAAATCATTCAACCAAGTGCTGTAAATGTACAGTTGTATGCAATATGCGTGTGAAAGACACAACATCTACAAACAGGATGTTTAGGAACCTTTTTCCACTACCTCAACGCAACACTTTAAAAAAATAAAAAATAAAGAGCTTTAATAAGAGGCGTGGTTTAACTACTCACGCCAGAGCTATAAAACAGCAACTTTGTTATGAATAAAACATTGAAACCATTACGGATATCAGCATTCAATCGGTAGTTTATATGTTTGTTGTAGGATAGGGAACAATGCATTTTCACACTTCGTTCCGACGCTTTCATCACCTCGGTGCTTATAATCATGTCCAATGTTCTTCCTGAACGATCTATTACTTAAGTGGTTGCTTTAAGATTTTTTCGTTTTAACCACCAACCAAAACTTAGCCGACCAATTATAAGACCATAACTTCATGAGAAAGAAGTATGGTAATAGCTTGTTATAAAAAATATTCCGTTGTCAGAACTTAACGTTTAATGGGATTTTCAATAGCAGAGTATTTAGCTATGTCTCGCTATGGATGTACAAAACCCTTGGACTTTTCATATTCTGGTGTCTTTGTTTTAATTATTTTCTTGTAAACAGAAAACGAGATTGTAGCTTGTGTTACTTCCTTTCTGCTATTGTTCACGAAGCCGCACATACAATAAAGAGAGATGAAGATGGCGCTGTAGTGCATACATAGAATCGAAAGGAAATAAACGTAACGAATAGACTTACACCGGTCGCCATGTTACCATTATTCTACCGCATAACAGTGACTCAATCGTCTGATGTCAGTCAAGTTTGCCAATAGCCAGAAAATATGTATTTTGGCCCTATCCGTTCGAACAAATGTGATCTGTCTTTTAGTATAATATTGCTAGTTTAGCAAAACTTTCAGGATCTAGCACCTGGTATTTAACGGTGTAACAAGATCGGTTACGGATGAACACTAGAACTCGAAGGAATCTTCTTTATGGATAGCATGGCAACACTGTTTTTGACGGTTATTGTAGCAATTATCTGTGCTCCGCTCAAGAAATGTCCGGCCCCTAAGGTAAATCGTGCAACTGGGAAAAACAGCTTGGTCAAAAAGAGGATAAAAACATGCCCTCGGGGTAATATATAGCGTATATATATCTACACACACACACACACACGTATGCATTCATGGTGCCTCTTCCATTCAGGGAGAAAAAAGCTAAAAGAAAGAGATCACTTGGTATGCACGAAGTAGCAGGTGCCATTACAGAACACGCAATCTTGGAACTCAGGCCATTTACCCCGAATGTGTAGACACTTCTCTATATTTTCAGGACGCATCGCTGAAATTACGTTACAAAAATAATGCAGACATTTGACCTTCTTTCATTATCGGCTCTCAATCACTTGGGAAAATATTTAGGTAGGATAGCGCTTTTGAACTTCTACCAGGACAACGATGAATCCATTCTTCAAGTTTGAAAAATGAAGTAACGAGCAGCAGCAAGCTTCTTACTTATCTCACGAAGAAGAGCCTACAGTTTAAAGTTGGATCCAAACCCCTGTGCCTCCATCGGGTTTATCGAACTCGAGACCCCTTGATTACAAGGCAACAACGCTACCATTATTGCGCCATCGGGGAGCCCACAACTGGTACAATCAAAATATAACTTACGTTGTAATCAACTAAAGGAAAATTAACTGTATTGTTCACATTGGCCAGATAAGTTGCATCGTCACAAATATTGGTAATGTTATTAGGCGTGTCCAAATTTAGTAACAGTTGCAAGAAAGGCTTCGTAAACTCAATTTTGCTTGTACACCCAAAGGCGAAAGAAACAGTAGGCGAATTGTCCACCACCATTTTCATTCGGTCTGTATTACACAATGTGATGACAATGAATTGAAATAATGACGTCAATAAGCAGAGAACAATGCCTGCTTCTAAGCAACATAGTTTCATTCCTTAAAACAACACAGGATGTACGTAGAATAAAATAGGAATTAAAATAGCGGTGGACAATTTGCCTACCATTATCTTTGCCGTTGAGTACTGTACACATCGCACAACGTGTTTGTTTGTGGACTTCCTGTTGTCAATGGTGTAGTGCCGTCCGAAAAACGAAGGAAGGAAGAGGGTGGGGGCATTGTTTATATTTTACAGAAATAGTTCAGTGAGCTAATTTTTTTCAGCAAACAAGTTCAGAGAAAGATAGAAGGCTTAGAAACGGATAAATATCTTTAACAAATATTCCGACACGGACGTGTTGCACAGAGATAAATCATTGCTACTGCCAGTGGCGGCTATTAGGGGGGCATAGGGGCAGTTGCGCCCCCTGCTTTAAAATAGCTATACATTACACATTTATGAAGTTTGTTCTGATTTTTATTATTTTGTGTGTGTATTTAAATGGCATGATGATAATGGAAATAAAAACCTCTTAACAAAGCAACATTCTAAAACAGAGCCTTATTTCGTGCATTTAGGGAGCAGAGAGGAAGACACGGGACGAAGAGAGAAGAGCAGCAAAGAGAAAAATGACAGCAACTGGAAGGAAGAAGATGGATGAACTTTACCATCCAACATGTGAAAGATCAGAGTTCTATGGAATGAGTGACCTAGCAAAACCACCTGTGTTGTTCACCCCTGCAGAAGACATTGACAAAGTAAGTATACAAGGAATTTATCTTCACTTTAGTGACATGGAGTGTTCTTGTAGCACAATAAAAGCTGTGTCAATTTCTCAGGAAAATGATTGAACGGCCGAGTTTCACTGTTGACAGGGAAAATATTCAAGGAATGATGGTTGTGTGCTTTACACTATGAAAGTGCTCTGTAAATATCGGTATGCACATCGTATGATATCCAGTGACAATAAAAATAGTTTTCTCCGGATAGTGGGTTTCGGGGAATTTTTTGGGCTGCCTGACTGGTAGAAAGTTTTTGATATGTTGAAGGTGCGTATCTGCAATAGGGCACAATCGCATTCTGGCTGTATGTGAAGAAATGGTAAACAAACATTACAATCCTATGTTTATTATCTTATTGCATGTTCCTAAGTTTACAATCTTCATGTTTAATTACAAAACTTAAAATGTGAAACACGTATGTTAAGAAATATGGAAAACACTTTAATTTTCAGTATTTTTTACAGAGTTATTGAAAAGAATTAAGAGCAAAAGTAGTTTGTAAACAAACTGACAAGCACAATTTTGGAGTTTTGTTGTAAATCCTAGTGAGAAGGATGTGCCTGCATAGTCTGACACAGTTTCTTGATTTCTGGTTGTGCACTTGAAACTTTCAAGCGGAGATTCATCTCGAAATTTAATATATTTCCATACTGTTACCAGTTGTTCTCGTGACATTTTTACACCTTAACGAATGTTTGTGGGTTCTTGAGTTGAATAATGAATTGGGTAGATTTCCAATGAGTATTTTATTTCAAAGCAAATGAGACGAAGTGTCAATGACAAAAATCAGTCTAAGTCTGCCCTGCAAACGTGCAGCAAAATGTTGTCATGTGGGTATTCTCGACATTTCTCTTCCAAGCTAATTGCGTACCCCCTTCGTCATTCATGTACCTGGGGTACGCGTACTACAGTTTGAGAAGCACTGTGCTAGCCTCAAGACCCCACCATCTGTGACAGAGTAGTTAGTAGAGTGTGCTACAACACCAAGGGTCATGAGTTTGAATCCTAGCCAGGGCATAGATGTTCTTGGTGAACGCCCTTTCATCAATTTCATCATATCATATCATCACTCATCCTCACCTCCACAATTAACCAAAAAAGTGGCAGAAAATCGAAGTAAAATAAGCCAAATTAATCAATCAAAACCCCACCAGCAAAGGTCCCAGGTTAAAGTCATTTTATAGGCATGTGTATTCCTTTCTAATTGGCGCTTCATCAATTTCAACTAATCATTCTAAGCATCACAATTTTAGCGTAAAGTTGCAGAAAATTAATGCTAAATAATAAATATACATGTCGAATTACTAAATTCTCAGAAATGCTACCACACAATATATTTTCATTATTTGCTATCGGGACCATTTTTCCTTTTGTGATCTAGCTGAGTTAAAGACATCAACCTAATAAATGACATGAAAAACCACGTTTTGGAAACTTTCTTGAAATTGCTAACTTATCTAGTGTCTGTAATATTGCACACCTTCTTCATATAACTTAAATAGAATTTTAACCAATGTAGATAGATTAATTTTGTTAAATATCTGCTAACCAATGAAAATATTCATTTGTTTTACTAATGCAACACCCTTCTGTGCTCAAGGAAAATTGAGCAAATGCAGTGAGAGAATATGGTAGTCAGAAAGTTTCCACGTTCATGGAAAAATAGTTCAAATGTGAATGTGGTGTGGGATCGCACACATGCAATCTAGTCAGCAGATCATTATAAAAAAGCAATGTCTGCAGATATTTAGCTCAGTCATTTCATTATATATGAAATACCACAACTGAGGAACCAACTTTTGGTGATTTTCAAAAAAATAATATTTTCAAGTCATCTCTAAAAAGGGTGATGCCATTAACTGTTTAGCAGATTTCTGATTTCTTATAATGTGGAAGATATTGTGTACCAAAGATATTTGAAGTATATGAATCATAATTATAAGATTGCTGATGTCATTTGTAGATTTTACAGTAAATATAATCGACTATAGGGTCAACGTCTTTGTGTTATGAATGACACATGTTTAATTTGCTATTTTATAAATAATAATTTTTTGAACTTTTAAAGATAAAGATATTTGGATGTTTAATTCAACTCTAATATGCCAGAGACCTATTACTCTGCTTACAGTATTCATTAATGAATGAGCAAATGTATATAGTTATTACTGAATTATTGTCTGAATGATATTGTCACAGTATATTGCAATGAGCTTGTAGGTGGCAAAATAAAAACTGATTTCTAGATAGTTTTTTGTCTGTTCGTCTGGGGAAATATACTTAAAGAAAAATAATATTGCAAATATTGATGCAGGTGGTGTTATTTATTATTTTGTTGATGACTGGAATTAACAAGCATTTGTTTTATTCCAGTTAACGTCCATGGAACTACAAGGTTTCTATAACCATGAGACAGATAGCTCAAGGTTAGTAATTCAGCATTATTTTTTGTCTTAACTTATTCTCAAGTAAGCATCTCTTACTGTATTTATCACTTTTTTCTACTTGTCTGTTTTAATTTTGAAACTAGTCTTATTGAAATGGCAATCAATAAGACTTTTACTAAGACTAACTTTAGAGTTGTAATGACTTGTTATATTTTTTCTACTGGCTTCTACATTATAATAAGACTATTTTTATATTCAAAATAAATGGGAAACTCTAGTGGGAATGTATTTCATATCAAGAAACAGTTATACCACTTTAGCTACAGACCAAAATAATTTTATTTCATCAGTATAGAAAGTCTTAAAAATCTAACAGTAGTAAATTTCAGTATTGTTACTATCGTGACAAATTGATATTTGTGAAAAAAGAAAAACATTGCATGGAATGCACACGTTTACTGGATTTACTGCATGACTCAATACTGGAGTATAAAAAGAATGTCTGATGGCAAGCAAGTGCCATTGTTTAGTCTGGTATTAATGTATTTTGTAGGTGTATCAAAGGTATTTTTACCTCAAAAACTCTTCTCTGCATACAGTTGATCATACAGGTTTAGATTTATCTTTTGGAATAGGTTCATTTGAAATTATGATGTATCAGTGCAAATCTTTAAAGTCAAGATTCTGAATATATTTAATGCATATAGCTGATATGCCTCTAGTTTCTGAAAAGTCTTATTGATACTTGAATGAAGAAATTCTACTAATGGTTCCTTTCATTTTTAGTTTGTCCAATGGCGAAGCAGGGTCAACAGCACAACCATCTCCACTTGGGAAACAGAGCACGACTTTCCTTCTTCATTCAAATAAACAATCTGGTACAACGCTCAAGTTTCATAATCATTTTCCACCAGATAACACAGGGTAAGAAATGTTACATGCATATATTATTTAGATTATGGCTCTCTTGGAGTTCAGCAAAGGAAGACATTGAATGCAAAAATTGAAAAGTATTAATCAATGTGCTGCTGAAGATTTTTTTGGTTGTCTTTTAGGACACACTATTTAAAATTTGATAGTTCAGACACAATGAAAAATTGTAACTTTAATTATGCTGGACCTATATCGAAAAACCAGAAAAAAAACAATCTGGATTACTCAGGGTTTGCAAATGCTGCAGGATATTTTTAGTCCTAAATATCCTGGAAATTATGCAATTTTGCACCAATGGAGAAAAGGTTATTTCAAGAAAATAAACGACCGCTGTTTTAATATACTACAGGATGATTCTTATAGAACTGGTCCAAAAAATTGAGCTGTAATATAAAATATACCATATAGATATTAACATAATTCATACATGACATACCTTGGATAGTGTGCTGTTGATTGTGATCAGAACATGTGTTGAAAGTGTCTGCCGTTTTCAAGAAGGCAAATCTTCACCAGCGTTTGCATATTCGCCATGACTGCAGTGTTTCTCTGGTGATGTTCCTGATTTCAGCCGAAATGTTGTCCTTTCAAGCTTCTGACTTTTGCTGTTTGTTTTCATACGCTCTGTCCTTCAGTAAACCCCGCGAACATGTTAAAATAAAACTTTGGTATACTGATGTGGCATGATTGCAGTGGAATACTTATATATAATATTATAAATGTTCATATACATAAGTACATAGTAATATTTATGATTATTCCTCCAAACCTCAAATTGTTAGTGTTCTACTATTGGTATTAGTGTACTATAAATTTGTAAGAGTACTATCAATTCTACATTAACTCTATTTTTAAAGTCAAATGTAATAATAGTTCATTGCATTGATGCAAACTGTAATAATTCTGCACTTAACACTAATATATAATTTACATTATTATCAAATCCTGCAATCTGTTTCTTACTGACTATCTAATGTTGTTATGATTGCCTCTAGAAATATGAAAATTCTATATTGAAAATCAGAATTAAGAAGTTAAAAACAGTAAATACTACACAGCTATTTTATGCAAGATGGTGAATAAAGTAGTGTGCATTTCTGTGTTAATACAATTCATTAAAATTTAAACTTCTGTTTTGCAGTGACAAGAAGGATGTTGTGGATGCTAACAATTTGGCAACAGACTCAGTCTTCACAAGTCCAGCAATCAAAAGGCCAAAATTAACACCACCTCTCAACGAAAGGGTAATGCTTTATGTTAGGCAGGAGTCTGATGACATTTACACGCCCCTCCATGTCGTGCCACCAACCACCATGGGGTTAATGAATGCTGTAAGTATTTTCAGTGCATATTAAGCTATTCAAAGATTGCTAATGGTGAATCTGTATTGCACAAATGCAAAAATTCTCCAAAAAATTGACTCATATGGAGATGTCACAAATGATTTAAGTTCCTAGAAAACGACAAAACCTTTCTTTTCATACAATACATGTTCTCACCAATGTCTTTACTTTGGTTATTTAACATTATTTTCATCTCTGTATATTATTCATAATGATGAGGATGAATGATGAAGCTATGAAATACATGGCTTGCAAAGGATGCAGATCTAAAATTGCTTTGCATCAAATTGATATGCTAATAATATTTAGTGTTTTGTGTTGTAATGCCATTATGTACAACCTTTGCTTTGATTTGCTGAAAAATTATTTCCCATACAGTGGTGTTTGTCACAATGTTAATCTTTTCTACAATTAAATCAGTAAGATAGACATTAACATTCTAATGAACCCTGGGCCTATCGCAAAATTAGCTTGTTCATAAATATAGCTTGTTTTGAAGAACCATGGTGACATCTTAATTACCGAAATATAAAATGTGTTTATAAATCCTCTTGCAGATTTTGGAAACTTTCTATACATTGAACGTGTTATAATTTCAATATTTTTAAAGGCAATAGACTTACAGTGTCTCTGTTGCAAATTCCTAGGCACCTGTTAAGGCTTGACTGGACCTTTGGCAGCCGTCAGAGTGATTTTTTTTTCAAATTTTCCTCTCCACCTGTATATTCCCAATAGTTTTGCTATTATATAAGTCTATTAAACTATTGAGAATATCTAGATAACAGTGAAAAAAAAACACGAAAATTCTCGTCAATGCTCTAGAAGAAATTCTAAGCTGACATAATTTTTCAATTTTGCGGTTCTTTGGAGAGGAAAATTTGAAAAAAGAAAAAAATCACCTTGATGGCTGCCAGAGGTCCAGTCGAGCCTTACGATGAGTGCTTTAAAATGTTCACATATAACAAATTTTATGCCACAAAAATTATGAGTTTTGTGTTCTCTTGCTTCATAATTATATTCAAGGTTCATGTATCCATAGAATTCCATCATTCTTTTGTATTACATGTATTGTACAGTCATGGACACTTCTGGGTTGTGCCATTCCTATTGAGAAGCAATGGAACCCAGAAGTGTCCATGACTGTACTATAAAACAATGTATGTATTTTGTAAATATGCATGTTCCAAATTCAAAGTGTAGATGGTAATGCAAATCAAGTTGGCTTTCTAAGCAACAGATGTCATGTTAAACCACTTTCATTTTGCCCTCAATTTGTTGTCTGGATTTTATCTCTAGGAAAACTAGAAAAACTAAGAACTAGTGTTCTAATTATACATTTGGGTTGCTAAGCAATTCTTACAAAAAAAAAAACCCTCTGCTTTGTGGTTTGTTTATTTCTACTTATGTACCTGTTTTACAAACAGTTTTACATGGTATCATTATCATTTGTAGTTTAAAAATGTTAGTGATCTTCATATCAAGACATGTAATTTTTGAGTTTCCAAACTGCGATGAAAATTGTAAATATTCCCTGACTGGTAACAATTACAACTTGGTAGCAAGAAACAAATTGTTAATACTCGTTCTTGGACTTAATTAACTGTAAGATTTAAGACCAAAGAGTATTATTTATTTGTTAAATAAAAAACCATCAAAGTAAAATTGTTGAAGGAAGACATTAAATCTGGGAGACATTCATTTTATGATAGATTCACATATTTGATTGTTGATGTAGCAAGTGCGAGAAGTAAAACAAAAAAACCTATAAACTTACCAATTTCTCTATTTCTCCAGTGTCTTTGTATTAGAAAAATAACTGTATGACAGTAAGTTTAAGGATTTAATCATCAACTGAGGCAGTCAGAAGTTAGTTCTTTGGTCTGCAACACTGCTGTTATGCTAAGTTTTTCACGAACAAGTTTTCCATGTCATTCAATTTCTAAAGTTTGTTACAGCATATCTTATTGTTGAAAATCTAGTGTTAAGATGGAGATCAATTTCAGTCATTTTATAAGTTGGATAAAAATGTATTTTTTCTTGTCAACATTATAGTCAAGGAACCACTGCTGGAAATTTCTTCGAGGAGCTTCTGCTTCATATATTAAAATCAAATTTCTCCAGAAAACAAGTGCAATTATTACCTTGCAAATACTGTAACACTTCATCTAACAACTGTAAATACCTTGGTAATTTCTTTTAATAAATTCAACACACACTTTTAAGTAAAATTTTACACACTACAGAATGAGGACAACTTCACAAATCATTATTATTATTAACATGCCAAAAAAAAAAATGCGAATTCTTCCTTGTGGTTGAAGTCATATCTGTGATCCAAAATAATCATGAATTATCTTCTGATCATTTTTCCAGATTCTTCAAGCTGTGAGTACAAATAATGACATCTGTTGCTTTACTGCAGTAATGTGAAATAAGATTGCATGTCTTACTATAAATTGGAACTTACTGCTCCTTGGAAGTAACAATAATGTATAACCTAACTAACCACTGCATGGCATCATTTTATTTATATTATTGAACACTAAAAGACTTGAACAAATGCTTTTAGCTTTTGCTATAAAATATACTACTATTTTAATGTTACGCTTCAAGATACATCTAAACTTGCCCTAATATCTCATTAAATGCATTTTAAACACACGTAACAATAGCTAAAAGCATTGTTTTTAAACCACACCTAATATTTATTTAAGGAAAAAAAAACTCAATCTGGATCACAGTTTTGACAGCAGTGGTTAGCTTTCTTTAAAATTAGAACAGAAAATGATTGCTATTTTACTAGCTCCTTGTGCCTGTAAAATAGTTAGTATTAATCTGTTTTCCCTTGTTTTCCAGATTGAGAATAAGTACAAAATTTCTACTTCAAGCATAACTAACTTGTATCGAAAAAACAAAAAAGGGTAAGTTGTATTTCAAAATACATTTGTAGCTAATCAGTGTATTTCACTATTTATATATAACTTTGAGAAAAAGAAAAATTCGAATTAGATATTTACCAAACTTCTTATTCCTTTTCTACTTCTTAAGACTCTTTTTGGAGAAAAAACGGATTTACAGAAAATTTATACTTAAAGTAGAAATTTTGAACGCTTTAGACAAACTTAACTTTTACTAACTTCATATGGCTTAACTATTAACAGCAAAGTGATTACTCAGAATTTTTCTTTAAAACCAAAGAACATCATTATCATATATTGATGCTTGCTTTAAGATATTTACATTGAACATTCAGTAAACACCTTCAAAAAAATGATGTGTACCAATGGTGGGCATTGTTTTACAAAAGAAGATTATGAGACTCAAAAAGATTCGCTGTATAATTATGTATGCATACACACACACACATAAAAACACTATGTTTACTTAATGTACATTCAACAATGGTTCATAACGACAAATATTTTGTGATTAGCACATTTACCATGAAATTCAGTGATGTGTTTCTTTTATTGTCCACTTACACTTTTGTGTACAATTAATGGTATTGTCTCTTTGCTTTTCAGAATTATAGCCAAAATTGATGACGACATGCTCAAATACTATTGCAATGAGGATTTATTTCTTCTGGAAATCAAACAGGTGGATGGGGAAGAGGCTTTTGAAGTGACACTTGTAGAAGCAGTAGATCAGTAGCAGTGGGAGAACCCATTTCGAAACTCTTCTGCCTCTAAAGCACGAGAGTTTTGTAAGGGTTTCTCACAAGTCAAAAGTGTTATTGTAACAAAATGTGTGTCTTTCATGTGAATGCCACGTGGCCAAAGGGTTAGGGGACCAAATGATAATGCAAAGAATAACTGTTGTTGTTATTGCAAATAGATATATAGGTAAAATATTTTTTCAATCTTTAATTATTGTTTCATTATTTGAGAAAAAAACTGTGCGTGTTGATTCAGGCGAAGAGCTGGTTTGTTGATAGTGAAGACAGATTTTTTTTAAGGAAAAAGAAACTTCATGTTATAACGGACGCAAATGTGTTGTGTTTATAGTGCAAGATCAGTGAGTTTGTGCAAGAAACTGTGAGTGAGCAAGTTAAATATTGTTTTTGGAATCGAAGTCTATAGCTGTTAACTTCTCAGTGAGTGTCATAGATGGAACAGCAAGTCTGACAAGTATACAGAAGGATATCTTGATACTCAAGCCATATAATGTGAATGTACAAAATAAAAAAAAATAAAATAGAACGGAAGTGCTGTAATGGAAAAAAATATGTATTTGTTTACTTTTAGGAACTAACAAATCTTATTTTAAAAGATGAATTGTGTATTGTTGTAGAATATATTTCATATTGTTATTTTAACACAATCCCTCCATCTATCTTTGTAAGGAAAGCACCAAATATTTTTTATATTGTTATGAATGTGTGTTTTCCTCTTTTTTTTTTTAAACGAAAAAAGTCCAACCTGTTGCAAGGTTTGTTGATCTCAAATGAGCCCAGAATACACAAGTCAACCGAGACAAGAGTGTAGAATAACAAATAGACATTGGTCTGTTACTGCCAGATCATACTCTAAACAATGTGTGCATCAATACACCATTTGCAGACCTGTTTACAAGGATGCAGAATTGAGGTTATCAGTGTGTGTGTGTGCGTGTGTGTATTCTCGCAATGATTCAGTAAATTTTAAGCATCAATCTTTTTACAGTTTGCATATTAGTAAATCGTAAGGCCCCTACCCATCCTCCTGTTGCCATAAATATAATGTTCAAATGTGTTGTGTTTTTGTTTTTTAGCAAGTTATGCATTTGTATTGTTCATACGCCATATTATTACTACAGTGAAAGAAAAATATCTTCTATTCTTACTCCCTTTAATTTTGTCTGCCCAGTTTTTTTAGCCAGCATATTTAGCTACCAGTAATGATTTTTGTTTACGCACATCATCCAGTTAGCAATGTTACCGACACTATTGAACAACATTAATCTCTCTTTCTACTGAACGGACAAGGTTCTACTCCTTATTGTGATACAGGAAAAAGACACTTCTTAGTCAATCTTCTTTAGTAACGTGTACAAATAATTGGCGTTGATTCAGTGTGTCATTGTTAATGTACTTTGTTGTGTTCTAAAGTAGTCATGCATATGTGCTGAAGAATGAATAAAGACAGTCTGTACTATGTATAGCAACATTGCTTAGTCATTTCTCTAAGCTCAATCATAGGTAAATATTGAATCAGCTATTTTTAGGTAGATTGTAAGAAGGCTACTAGAGTCTACGGTACTATAATCAAACTCAACACAAAGAGCAGATTTTTAGATCTCCAAAAAATTCTCAATGAAAGAAATTTTTTTCTACATTACATTTTGAAGCGAAAAAAAATTATCATGAACTTTATGAAGCTTGCTGAATAAGCAACAACGTACCTGATATTCCGAATGGAGCTTTTTAAATTCAGCACATATTTGGTTTTTCAGCATTCGCTGATAGTTTAAGTCTTTAACTACACATTCCGTACGAAGGTAATCGTAACATGCATTCTTTTTTTATATATATAAATATATATATACAAAACTATATTAAGAGTCTTGATATTTATATATTGTGGTGTTGGTACCAACTCCTCTGCAACTGTCACGCACACTACTTTCATATCTGCTCTTTAGCATGATGGTAATACTAGCATTCTAATATGGAATATTAATCATACGTAGTTAAGTGATGTGTGCATTGTATAGTATGTGCCTAATTTATTGAGAGTTCCTCTGAATGCTCGTCTTTGTTATGTATTGATACCCATCAAATACAAACGTCTTGTCCAAATTTTATTTTGTGGTCATGCAACAATTCTGTTAGCTATAACACAATGTATCTCTCAAATATCAATTAGGAAAGTTGTTGTTAACATGAAAACGTCTCTTGTTGACTGTATTTGTTGTTGGATAATGTCGTTTTTATTAGCTATAAAGTTAATATTTCCTAAATTCTTGTTGCAATCTGATGTCCTAAATTTTCCTGAACAGCTGAAATATCTCGACAAAAATTAATTTGTTCTGTTTTGCGTCTCAAATTCCAGTCTTGTCCCTAATTTATTTCGTTACAAAACATACTGGCTCAGTAATAAAAATATGGTAGAAAATATCCTTGTACTTTTCGGTTAGTATAATACAATGAAACCTATCGAGAGACATTGAATAGAAATTTCTCTACGAGTACAAATGTCGATTTTGCACTGAGGGAAATGGTAAACAGCCATGAAATAAATATGTGCCATACAATATAAAGCTCAATATTACATTATGAACAGCTATGATGAGACTAGATAAATTTTGCTATCTTATGCACTTCACAGTTCTTACAAATTCCAACAAAATACTTTTTATATTACCCCATCCCTTGAATGTATATTGCTTTGAGAGATATATTGCTGTTAATCTGTCAGGTTTTTTTCTCATGTACAGTTTATTTTTCTCCCTTTCTGTTACATATTTAATATTTCAAATAGCCACTGTAGACAGAAATGTAGAATTAGAAGTGTAGAAGTTTTTATACCTGTATACTGATTGTTCATAACATTCGCATATGAATCTCAGTTGTTGTCTTTTTTTTATTGTTAAATACTGACAGCCATGGGAGTAAGGTTAACTATGCACTTTGTAAATAGTTAAGATTTTTCTTGTATACCCAGCAGTCATAAATTCCATTGGTATTTGGGTAGTGCAATAGCGGAATGTATGGTCATGTATATGCACAAATGTGTTAAATGTGGCCAGGTGGCTGCCTAGCAGTACATTCTGCCATTGTTTACTCCCTTATTTAAAAAAAAATAACGCATAAATACTGTTAGTATTTATGCATAGCTTCAATTGTTAAATAACTTTTGTTGAAACCGTTTTCCAAACGAAGTTAATATGAAATTCAAAAAGAGCAGCAGCGTGGACAAATTTTCACAAAATTATTTATTTTTAGCTGCCTTGGTATAGAAAAAATATTTTATATAGTTATTGAGAAAAAAATCATTTGATGTAAAAACTATAGAAGTTGCCAGATTTTTTTTCAAGAAAAGAAACTTGTGATAAATATGACAATGTGAATTTTCTTTGTGCTGTGAATTTTAAATTTGTATTCTCTACATTATTGTCTCAAGTGTCTTTTTTTGTTTTAAGATGTCTTTTAATTGACGTTTGTCACTTTCGCTATATATAAATATATATATCTAGATTTTAAGATTTGTATTTGGGCCTCCTCACTGAATACAAAGAAACAAAAATCAAACAATCTGGCCCAGTTTCTATAATAAGAAGAACAATTCTTTATGTATAGCAAATTGTAATTATATATTATGGTACTGTGGAAACCTTTGGTTGCTTTTCATTACTCCAGTTACTTGTTGTACCATACTTAGGTGCAAAATAAAAAAATATACATTAAATATAATTTATCTTTTATTTCTTAACCCTGCGTTGGTCACGCGCAGTCTCTCGTTCCGGGTGTGTGATTTTAACGTTGTTATTTATCAATAATTGTTTTGTCAACATCCTCCCTCTGTCTATACCCTGTCTCAGCTAACTGACTGCGCAAAGCGGCAGAGGGAAATCGAGTGGTGAAAGCCCGACGTTGCCAAGCAAACGGTCCGGACCATATTTGTACGGAAATTTTATGGCATGTGCGGAGTACGGTCCAGACCTTAGACTGTATGCTACATACACGGCTTATTAAAATTTGCACTTGCAGATTTATCCCTAATAAGAAATTCTTAAACCAATCGTACGGACCTGGAGGCAAAAATACGGTCTGTTTGCCATGTGCGTATGGTATTATCCTTTTCAAAAGTTTGCAACACTTACAGAGTGAAGCAGGAAATTGGGTAACTCCCGTCGCCCATTATGCAGTCCCGTTTCTCTCACTTCATTGGTGGAGCCGTGTCGCATCACTACTTGCGCAGAGACTTGTTCTTGTTCACCTGGTCTACAGTTAGCTGGTATGGGTTTTGTAACCTTCCTCTTTTACCGCACGATTTTGTTTTCAGTGTTAGTCAGTTCTTCGAACTGCTAGGGAGGGTACGTTGAAGCCACTTGCTGTCCGAGTCCACGCGTGGCTGTAGGTGTACCTAGTATTCACTGAGAATCCCACATGCCGTTCCATGCTCAATTAACGAAGAGTACATTTTTATAATTTTATAGAATTTCAATTTTTATAGTTTTATAGAATCTCAATTGTTGAAAGAAAAGATCTAATCATTTTAGACCATTAATTTGGCATAATTTAAAAACCTGGTCTCACGCACGACCATTGACGTACCACGAAGGGTTAACTGAAAGAAATGAATCTAAGTATGCTGACTGAAAATGTTGAGTATAGTAATGAGGAGGAGTAGAATTATAAACTGTAATATAGAATCAATGAAGCATGTACAACTTTAGATCAATCATACACATATTATGTATGGCATAAAGTAAATTGCGTTTGCGTTCCTAGTCAAGTACTAACTAGTGATATTTGTCAAAAGAGAAAAAACTCTTATTTCCACTAAATATTCATAAACAGTATATTCATTATTTTATTTAAGTTAACGTTTCACAAACAAACAGACAGATCTTGACGATCTGAAGTTCAAGATATGTGATGTGATGTACTCGCAACATTCCGGACGAACATCTTCAAAATGCAATTCTTGGATTCAAACGAAGGTTGCAAGAGTATTTTGATATGAGTGGTGCCTAGCTGGAGATTGGCGATGAATCGGACCACATCAAACATTAATTTTAAGGTTCTCTCTGTGCAATAAACAATATTTTGTTGTAATAAACTAATAATGTATTCTCATTAATTTTATAAATAATAATGTATTTTCCAGGACAAGGTGTAAGACAGTTTCTTGTGTCAAAATAGAAACAATTTGCAGAGACAAATCGCTAGCAGGGGTGCAAAACTTGAAGTTTATGTATGCTCATTTTAAACAACAATGCCAAACATCGTAAGATTTGAAATGCAATAAACTTGTACTTTCTCGCAAGCCCATTGTTCTGAATCTATTTGTACCACACTTAATGAAATGTCAAAACACTTTACTCTGAACAAGAAATATAAAAAATTTTCCCAAATAGTTGCTGCTGTCAATGTGAGTAGGTTTGATGACTAGTGTGAACCTCAAAATTTCAGTAATGTCGCAGAATCAGAAAAAAAAAAGTACTGGATTCAATCTAGAAAACTACTCATGTAGCAGCTGTGATGGTACTTCACATACCGACTTAAATGCTGCTAATTAGGCCTTTGCTGTTGAACCATTCAGTTAATATAGGTCCAGTCCTGATTAGCCTTACTGTGCATAAAGTGGACTTAAAACACCAAATCAATCAATCAATCTATGATCTCTTACTAAAAGTAGTGTGTTTTCGGTAGACATTTTGTCTAATTTTCTCAACTTTTGGGCTAAATAAGGGAGGATAAGTTCTATATGTAAGGCAGGAAATGAATGTAGTTACCTATACATAAGCATTTTGGAACATGAACCCAGGCCTCTGGTTTACCATGTCATAGCTGTGGCCATTTCTGAAACTAACCCTCAGGTATGTTTGGAGCATGTAACACTTGACAGTTTGCATTTGAAATACTATATGAGATTTGGCACATTAAAGTAGATGGATGTGAAGATGTTTCCATAAAGGTTACTTCTCACATCGGTGGTTCCTGGTGATTTGAGGTTTGGTATATGTTGTTTGCAAATATTTTATTTTTTCTTCGTCGCGTGTGAGGTGTTGAAGGAAGAGCTACATCACGATTTGCCCAGTGCATAGGAACTCTGAACTGGAAACTAGATGATTAGGCGATTTGAATGGCCTGAAATCTTCATACAGTCTGCGTAAAAGCAGTGCATATGCCTTGCGATACCATATGTATGGTTGGACGGCCTCAGCAATGTACACAATATTAACTTTGTCAGCCTTATATCACACACATATGGCTCAACAGGGCCTCCTCTACGACTACCCTGTGTTACCTCAGGACTCCTCGACCACCAGAAGCATTGCTTCCCAGCCTGGAACGATAGTTTCCAAATGAAACGTTTTGCGAAATATATTTATGTTGAAGCAAATATATATATTTCACCTATGAGCCTTCCGACACAGTCGTGATGACATTGTTACCTTGTAGCCTATCTGTAGGGTAATCAGGTTTTCTTAAATGAGAAGCAGGACACCCATGGATGCATACAGAGGGGGAGGGGGTGTTCACTTATAACTAAGAGAGTGCTGCTTATATGTATCCTGAAATATTACAAAATTCTCTTTAAATTGTTTTCTTCTTGATTTTTGTTACTTAACGTTACTTTTGGCTGATTGCAACAATGAATATGAGTGATATGATTAAATTCAGTAATGCACATTCACAAAAAACATCCATGCCCAGGCTGGGATTTTCACTTTTCAGTGCCCATGTATGTACTTTTAGTCATCACTGCACCTTCTGCATGCAATATCTTCTTCTAAGCAATACATATAAGCTTCATAGTAAGAGTCTGTGGTTGCACATAATGTATTACTGCCAGTGATGGTTATTTTGAAATTCTATCTTTAATGTATGCGACACAAAACAAAAGTTTGTGCTTGCTGTTGTTAGTGTTCCTGTTATTGGCGTTCAAAGAGTGTAAACACTATTTTGAGACACTTTCATTGACTTGAAGTGAAGTTTGAAGTGATGAGGTTTACACAAGGTACCCACTGACATAGTGTCATTACTAGGGAAAGGATTTTAAGGTGTAAAACCAGTTGCATTAACATTAAACATTCTTTATTCAATACTGTAGCAAATAACACAATTAGTAATAATTGCATAAAATAACCAGTATTTTGGAAGTAAACGTGATATTTACTGGGATTCAAACAACTTGTTACACTGGATTACGCTCAACATTTCTGTTTTTGAATGTAAGTCGGTGACGCTTTTGAGCTCAGGAGATCCTTCTGTGTGGAGAAACTTTACTTTCTTGGGAACTATTGGAGCTGCAATGATTATACGTGGGTGACACTAAAAGTTTTTAGATGCGGCAACACTGATTGCAGCAATACATTGTCTCTAGGATATGTTGAAGTTAGTAGTCTGTGAAGTGCTGCAGAATTTATAGTTGTTATTTGTTGTGTGCCAGAAATTAGTCAATTATTGTCGTGTGTGTACAGTAAAATGGATTTAACACGGGAGCACTTCAGAGCAATGATTTTTTACGATTTTCGAGCAGGTTTAACACAGCAGGAATGTTATGAAAGGCTCCGAAATGCATTTCAGGAGGAAGCCCCATGCCATGCGACTGTGTTTAATTGGTTTTTAGAATTTCGACGTGGACGTCAGAAACTCAGTGATGAATTACGTGATGGTCGTCATGTGACAGCAACTTCTCAAGAAAACGTCGACAGAGTGCGTCGCATGATAGAGGAGGATAACCGGGTGACATATGCAGTTATTAGTGCAACACTGGGTGTTGGTATGAGTCAGGTTCAAACGATCCTGCATGACCGCTTTGGTGTCAGGAAGCTCTGTGCCAGATGGATCCCACACCATCTTACTCAGGAGCAAAAGCAGGCACGGGTCACATGGTGCACGAAAATGCTGGACAAATTTAACCAAGGACAATCAAATGCAGTGTATGACATCGTAACATGTGACGAAACTTGGTTGTACTGTTATGAACCCGAGAGCAAACGACAGTCGACGCAGTGGATCTTCCCGGATGAAGACCCACCAACAAAAGTCAGGAAGGGACGAAGTGTTGGCAAACAAATGGTTGCCACTTTCTTCAGTCGGACGGGCCATATTGCAACAGTGCCGCTACAGGGACGTCGGACCGTTAATGCTGAATGGTACACTACGGTTTGTTTACCGGAGATCGTACGGAAAGTTCGTGAAAAAAAATTCCACGAAGTCGCATTATTGTGCATCAAGACAATGCACGCAGTCATACAGCAGTACGAACAATTGAATTCTTCAAAGCCTCCAACATCGAAGAAATGTCTCATCCTCCTTACAGTCCCGACCTCGGCCCTTGTGATTTCTTCCTGTTCCCTAAAATCAAGGACACATTACGAGGTTCTTCATTTCCTACTCCCGAGGAGGCAGTCACCACCTTCGTTCAGTGCATTCAAGAGGTACCTGCAGATGTGTGGTCCCAGTGCTTTCACACTTGGTTTGAGCGGATGAACAAGTGTATCAACTGTCATGGAGAATACTTTGAAAAATTATAGCATTCATACTTTTGGTCTCCAGTGTCTAAAAACTTTTAGTGTGACCTATCGTATTATACCATTTTATAGCTCTCGTTCTGCTCTACAAAACGAGACTATAGGATTTTATGTACAAATAGCTCAAGAAGAGTGAAAATCATTTATTTTTGTCCATTTTTTTAACAAACCATGAAAGAAAAGGAAAGAAAAATGTGCTGAAGCAGCAAAGAGGGGGCATAAAGGGGATATGTGTGCTAATGTCACGAAAAGGTGTACAAAAAAAAATACATATCTCAAAACACTGCCCATGACCTATTCTGGAAAATCAGGGAAACTTAAGTGTGTGCATTTTTTGGTTGCTAGTGGAAGAAATTGTAAAATATATGTTCAACATAGTTAATAAATGCGATTCATTTAGTGTGCAAACTTGACTTATTAACCTGTGTGGTGCAATAGCGGTCGAGGGCCTCAGCAGTGGTGGGTGATCATCCAATTTAATTACATAGAAGCAAGGATGGCTGCTGTTACATCCCCCTAATGGATGAAGACAGTATATTTTCCTTTGTAGATAAGGTTTAGTGTAGTGGAGGGGCATTTCCCCCTTTAGCTGCCACCACTGTTACTTATTGTTACTGTTTTAGCTTTAAATGCATGTACTTTATAACTGATTTTCTTCAATTCAAAACTCTAACCTTGTTCAATTTCCTTACCAGATGAGATAATTTGTGTAGTCATTGTTTAACCCTACAGCTTTGGTGCACCTCGATACTTTGTTAGGATCATCCACATGTAAAAAATATTGCTTCCTTCAAATCCCAAAAATAATTTTCATTCAGAGGAGATTTGTTGTCATAAGAACTGTTTCTTCTGTTCGCTCATGGTCAAATTTAACTGCAGTTTGTGCTCAGATAGGCTAATAGACAATGCAAAACACCCAAGTAATACTCAGCGTTCACAGTGCGACCCTCAGGAGTGAATTCCTTGTGGATGACGCCTTTGGAATTGAAGAAAACGGTGAGCAGAGTTTTGATTCGGCTCTTCAGCATGCACACTTTCTTCGCTTTTGGAGAGCCTGGACCCTTCCATTCAGAGCTTTGATGCTTTGTGAGTGGTTCGTACTGAAAGCACAGTGTTTCATCACCTGTTACAACGCTTGATATGAATCCTGGATCCACATTGGCTGCTTGTTTCATATCTTTGCAGTGTTCCACTCTGCAATCTTTCTGTTTGTCACTGAGTGTGTGTATGGCACAGACCTTAAATTTGCTCAATTAGAATGACATGGACTGTGCACTTCGGAATTCCGGCGAGATCCTCGATGAGCCTTGCATACAATCTGCGCCACTTCTTGGATCATCTGAAATTCCTTAACTTTTGTTCTTTTTACATTAAGAATATATTTTTGATTTTTTTTTTTTTTTAAATATAGTTATTGACTGCGGGAGCGGTCAAATTGACCGCTGTGCATTACCCTCCACTTTTTATGCAAAGGTAAACAGAAAAATGCAAACCTCCTTTCGGGAGATGTACAGGGTGGCTCAAAAAGTCACTTAACACCCTCTGTACAAGGACACTGCAGCGCACAATGTGGAAATGGTGATGACCAATCGTTGCCAGGCGAAGGGGAAACCACATTGATGCCAAGGGGCATGGAAAGGGGGTGATATTAAATCAGGCTACAATTTCATGAGAAATGCAATGGTGAAGGTTTTTTTATGTATCTTTAACCAGTAAAAAGTTATGACTCAATTCTTGTACCAATTTGCTCCTTTTCGAGGTGTTGGAAAAATGCCTTCAAATTTGTTTAGTGCATCGAGATCAAAGTGATGTCTAGGGAGAGAAGTTCGCATGCCTTTTAATCAAGGGGTCCTGGGTTCGATACCAGGTGGAGGCACATAGTGGTTCAGATCTCACTTTAAACTGTAGGTCGTCCCGTTTAGCCTTAATGTGCACAAAGTGAACTTAAAACAGCAAATCAATCGATCAAAAGTTTCATTCTTAAATGCATCTGTTCACTTTTAATGTTAACATGGAATCTCACATATTATTATTGTCACTGTAAGAAAATTTCTTTTTTATGTAGATTGGTTACATATAAATCAACTGTATTTCATGAACCCTTAGACGGTGATGCTGATTTTCCAGGAAAAAGGTGAAAGTAACTATTTTTTTTACACAAAATTTGAAATTCATTGGACCCCTCATGCACGCTACGCCAGGACATGAATCTCCAAAAGGTATCTGAAATGTTGCTATTGATGTGGAAAAATTTACTCACTTATTGCTAATACTTTAGAAAAAAAAAAAAACAATTTTCAATGCTGAGCATGTTATATTGAAGAATGAAGTCGCAGCACTTACAAATGGGGTCATTTCATGTCAAGTGAACCAAATTTTGGTCAATTTTGAACATTCCCATCTCTGATTTTATTCATACTTAGTTGTTATGAAGTACCACCTAAGGTAGGAAAAATTGCAGATTTGCATCTGTTGTAGTTCTCCAGTTAGAATGCTCTGAAATATGGAAAAAAAAAAAAAAAAAAAAAAAAAAAAAAAAAAAAAAAAAAAAAAAAGCACAATTTTCGGCACACATGCAATCACAAAAAAAGTCATAAATCAAGCTAGAATTGAGATAGACTGTTGGGATAAGAACCAAATTGTTGCTTTTGCTATGACCTTTAATCACATATACACTATAAAGCCTCATCCATTGAGATATTTTCCAATGCTTAACATTATCACTTTATTCCATATGAGAAATTGATAACTGGCACAAGGCAGTGTTAACATTTTTCAACAAATGCACTTTTGAGTGGAAAAGATTAGAAATTATCGAAGGGTCATAATCAGATGACTGATGCAATGTCAATCTGTAATTTGTTACCAATATTGATCATGTGCAGTATTTGATGGATTTATGATTGGTGATTTTATGCGTTGAGAGAACTGTAGGCTGCTCTTGGCTACCCTGAATTTCGTGCAAAATTATCATTTTTTCGTTCAAGTGTAGGGTCAATATGTAAGCATGTGTTGACAAAATTTCAACCTGCTAGTGTTAACAGCTAAGGGAGATGTCCCAAAAATGACACTTTTTGACTTTGCCATTTATTAATTTCTCATTTTCTGTATGGAGTAGTGATATTGTTAAGGATTGAAAAGTCTCTCAATGGATGAGGCTTTATAGTGTAGAAACTCCAGTGTAGGCAGTCTGTTGTAATAATATTCGATTTTAAAAGAATGTACTTATAATCTGATATTACTTTTTGCCAGGCGCGGAGCGTCCATGTAAGCCGTGTAAGCCGGGCTTACACTTTATTAGTTCTAGTAAAATGTATGAAATTATATGGCAAAATTAGTAAAAACTTCAAAGTTCAACTCGGTCCGATACCAGTCTTCGAGATCCTGTTTGTTAGATTGCAACACTTCAGCACCAGGCGGCACATGGGATCTCCCGCCTTCTGCTTGTGGAAAGCTGTAAGCCCTCTGAACGTTGCCTTACAAATTTCTGACCGCGAAGGAGCGGTGCCTACCGTATCTGGATGAAGAGGAGTAAAGGAATATAGGGAGAAGAGCGGGCCAAACCCTACGTTTGTAAACCTACGGCCACAGGCTTACAGCAGCGTTGCAAACCTCATGTTTAGAAAAAGTGTTGTTCATGGACGTCCGCAGTATTTCCACCAGGGAGGATTAAGCAGTTTTTTTTTTTTTTTTAGGGGTTGGGGTAAACTAGGTATATTAAAATATACTAATTCAATTTGAAGTTAACATTTTTCTGCAACGCCCTTACAATAATTAACAATTTGATGTGACTGAAATGAAATTGTATGTGTGAAAATGGTTGACATTCATTTTTCAGGAAGTCTCCTTGCCTTGTCCCTTCTGGACATCGATGGTGTCTTTTAAACTCCGAAATTGTGCTACATACTACTAAATTGTTCTGTGATTTTCATATTATTAATATTAATTTATAACAAAAACATAAATACAAATTCGAATGGTTCAAGCAACGGCATGGGTTCGACCAGGTTCGGCGTTCTATGTGAAAAGTTTGAGAAAATTCAACCAGAACGAAAATTGGCCCTCTTGTTTTATTTATATCCCAAACTTACAAACGACTTTTTAAACTTGTGCGAGATTTAGCACCATTATGCTTAGGTTGGCTTCACTGAATACGCGTCAGCGAGAGACAGGTCCTGCAAGAGGAGGGGCTCCAGCGTTGTCGGGTATGAATGGTTGACGGCAAAGGAAATTTGAGCCGGTGGTGCTTCAAGGAGGTTTTTTTCCAGGAACAGGGAATTCTGAAGCAAAAATCTAACAGGAAGGGAAAAAAGGAGAAACCTAAAAATGAGCGGGATACGGGAAAACTAGATACACATTGATGTCCTAATTCTTGTTTCTGTTTTTAGCTTGTAGGAGAGCATACACATCAGAAGTATTAAGATCTCTGTTTTCCGTTTATGTATGAACTCAGCTGGTAATAATTGAGCTAAAAAGTGCAAAAATTAATAAATAAATAAATAAATGTTAATGAAAGCTGAAGATTGAACCAATTTTACAAATCTCATGTCAAATGTGAATCAAATATTATTAATTACGTAGTCCGTGCTTCAAACACTCTTCGAACAGCGTTCGAAAAGCCTGTTTATGTTCTTTTAGGTGCTAGATTTGCTTTTACATTATCCTAAGAAAGCACTTACATGTCCTTTGATAGAAATTTCTGAATATGTCCCTACAATTAGTGAGCATTTCTTTTACAATTAATATTGTTTTTTTTTGTTTTTTTTACTAAATATAGGGAATTTTAAGGCAAGGGAGGGAATTTATTTATATCCGAAAGGGATATTCCCCTCACAGTCCGAAAGATCACTGCTTTGAGCAATGACCAATTTTGGATCTGGTTTCTTTTTGTTTCCGCGTTCTTGTTGTCGAGGTATTGCTTTTGCGAATTCCATCTATTCAAAGTGGACTGTCGGTCCTGTGCTGTTGTGTGTTAGTGAAGTGCATTATGGATTAAAACGAGTGTGATTGTGCGGTGGGGTGGAGAACTTGGTGCAGACGCCGTTATCCAGCAAGGATTTTGCTGCCAAGAAGAAACTTGTGGATGTAGGTAGGCCCACCCCTTCCTTCTCTAGCAGGCATAGTAACAGAAACGAAAAATAAAGTGCGCCGATTTTGTGATTCAGGGTACGAAGCTGATACTTGGTTATGCGGTTGTAAAAAGTATTCTGCACTTTTCTGTTTCCGTTTCTTTATTATTATTATTATTATTATTATTATTATTATTATTCATTTTATCTAACTTTGCATATTTTTTATCGTTACGTTACTCATTGTGATAGGAAAAAGACTGACTTATTTATCAGTTGAAATGTAGGAGATACACAGCCTAGCAAAGAAAACACCAATCCCAGAGATTTATCCAGAATTTTTAATTTGGTGAAAAATTCTAGGGAAGTGTTCTGAAAAAATGGGGGGTGGGGGGTCGATGTGTGTGGATAAATCATTAACCATGTCAGTCCAAAAATAAGCACAACGGGAAATAACCTTCATCATGATAGGCTTACACTGTTGGAAAGGTCACGCTCCGCCACTGCTTTTTGCTGCCCTTCATGGTAGAATGGTTAGCACCGTGCAGTATGATACCAGGAGTCCTAGGTTCAAATCTCAGCCTGGTCATCAGTATAGTTTATGTACTGCTGGATATCATTTGTTCACAGAACTGTCCTCACATTTGCTGCAGGACTGCCATACCTTGGATCATTTCACACTTCTAGGAACCTGCATGATCAACTCCATTCACAGCTACAACCAAGAAGAACAGAAAATGAAATGGTCCTTTCTCCAGTTGCAAGGTGAGATTTAATCAGCTTTCTATTATTCAACATAATTGCAAGTGCTATCATGGCTATTCTTTTATCATGCAAGGCCCACTATGAAAAGTGGTGAATGGGATCTTTTGTACTTTTGTTTTTTAGAGGCGGAGAACTTTAAGTTAAAATAAAACACAGAAAAATTATTTCAATATCCATGTAATTGGTTGTACTTTACAGATCATGTTATGGCATTAATGTTTGAATATGATTTCAGGCATGTGGCCACCGCGACTGGCGCGTACATGACGTAATCTGGAGGTCCAATTTTCACACTCTCTTCGCAGTACATCAGGCTGTATGTCGGCAATAATGCGTCGAATATTGGCTTCCAAGTGCTCAATTGTTTCTGGTTTATCGGCGTAGACGTGCGACTTGACATATCCCCAGAGAAAATAATCCAACGGCGTCAAATCGCACGAACGCGGTGGCCAGTTAACAGGGCCATTGCGTGAAATTACTCGGTCGTCGAACGTTTCTTGCAGTAAATGAATTGTGGCATGCGCTGAAACCACATGTCTGCCACATTCATGTCTTGCAATTGAGGCACAAAAAAGTTAGTAATCATGTCCCTGTACCGCGCACCGTTGACGGTCACTTTCTGACCAAAATCATTTTTGAAGACATACGGACCAATTATTCCACGGGCCCATAGAGCGCACCACACAGTCACCTTTTCTGGATGTAATGGTGTTTCGACAATGGCTTGTGGATTACCATAACTCCAAATGCGGCAATTTTGTTTATTGACATAACCATTATGAGCACCGTAAATTGCACGTAATGCTCGATGAGTTTGTCAAACGGAACCATGATTTTCAAAATAAAGTTGCACAATTTGCAACCGTTGCTCCGGCGTGAGTCTATTCATGATGACTTGCCAAACCAAACTAACCTCGAAACAAGTGGGAACTGCCTTCTATGCTGTCACAGAAAACAGTGTTGCCAGTTTAAAGTTCTCCGCCTCTAAAAAAAACACCCTTTACATACTATTAATAATACAGTTCAGTCGAGGGGTATGGCCATTCAAACACACACAATTTTTCATTCATATATTATTCCTTATCTCTTGACACATTTCATCCACCAAATCTTTCTGCTTTGCCTTCTTCTTGTTCTTCCATTGCTTCTAATGCATCTCTCAATTGTATTTACCACTTTCAAAGCACTCTGATCTCCTCCTCACTAACCTGCAATAAAAATTTATATAGGCTTAAAATTGCTACTTTTTCCTTTTCATCCCACAAAAACAATCTGCTCCTTCAAACACCACTTATTAATACCAACTCTACTTTTTGACTACATGATAAGGCTGTCACTAAATTCACACATCATGAAGATAATTCATATCCCCCCTAAAACCCAAATGAAATTAAACCTTCCAGATCATTTATCACGTACCTCAAGACTAATACTGAACCTGTAGCAAGAGTAACAGAAATTTTGACCCAAATCAGGGAGATTTGCACAGCAAAATATTGATTCAAATTATTGTTGTATCAAACCCTCAGTAAATGTAATAGAAAATCATTAATATGGAATCCATAATTGTTCCTATTTAAAAAAGGTGATCAAATAAACTGCAATAATTACCATGGATTTCCTCTACTCTCACCAACATATAAAATATTATCTAACAAGATTAACCCCATATGCTAATGAAATTATAGATCAATGTGGATTTAAACATGACAGACACTTGAAAACAACTGGGAATACAATCAAAATCTCCATCACCTATTCATTGATGTTAGAGTTCCGAATACCTAAGAAGCTTCTTAGTATGATAAAAGTGTGCAACAGAAAGTAAAATTCATGATGGGTTAAAATAAGGAGATCCATTGCTCTTTCATTTTGCCTTAGAATATGCTGTTAGGAAGGTAAAACAAACTAACGATGTCACTCAGTTGTTAGGGGATCATGTAAATACAATTAAGAATAATGCTAAAGAGATATATTTGGAATTTACCAAACAGAAAACTAAATATATCCTTACAGGCCAAAACCAACTGTTAGGAAATAATCAAGATTAATTTTTCATAACTCACTTCAACCACTTTCCAAATTCAAGTACTTACGAGTAATACTAACAAATAAAATATACAAAACAGTAAGTTTACCTGTAGTATTATATGGGTGTGAAACTTGGTCCCTTACATTGAAAGAGGAGGAGAAAGGCGAGTCGAGAAAGTTACATAATTTGTATTCACCTCCAGATATTATTAGAATCATTAAGACTTAGCTGCGCAGGCCATGAAGCACGAATGACAGAGGAAAACTGAGTTTACAGGATTCTTGTTGGGAAACCTGTGGGAGGGACAACGTTGAGATGGACGTAAAGGAAATCGGTAGGGATGATGCAACCTTTGGGTTGAAGAAGGCTAGAGAGAGACTTAGTACATTGATCAATAGAAGAAGAACCTTCTTAGACAAATACAAGAAGTATTCCATCACGTGACCAAGAAACAAAGAGACAGCTTTAAATACAATCCTGAATATACGGTGCATTCTACGTAAAATAAGTTATCAATCAGTTTTAAATACGGAGAAACTAGTACTCACTTTTATCCGCGAAGCTGTTTTTTCTTCTTTTTCGATTAATTTCAGTGGCCACTGCCACCATCCTCGTTGGAACTTGCTGCGCTGTTGCTTGGCGTGCGTCTTTTGTTCGTAGTTCTCTGGCTGCCGTTAGGTGCGCTGTTCGTCTTGGTACGTCGTCTGCTATTTCCGGGCGATAACTGCTGCAGTAGTGGAATCCAAGTATGGTGCGCTTGCCCGCTATCGATGTTTAGTTCGTGCGGGAAGTGCATTATGGCGTGCGTTTCCTTGATTTTGGTGTCTATGAGCGTGTGGGCAGTGTGTCTGACTCGAACCTTTTGAATTTTATGGCTATTGTATTTGATATGTCTAGCAAGAAAAAACAGCTTCGCGGATAAAAGTGAGTACTAGTTTCTCCGTATTTATATACTACCGCGTCTCTCTTTTCCCAATCATGAAAATCAGTTTTAGTTACCCTGGCAAGACAGCTTTGCCACATTTCAGAATTCCGGCCTTAATAAAACTGACCATGTTTAGGTTAAATATGCTACGCATAACAAGTACTACCCTGTGTCATAAGAGTTGTTGAAAGTGGTGGCCAACTGCTTTCACACATTCCCGGCATCTTATGATGACATATTTCTTCTGTTTGCAAGTTGTTTTCTTGCCATTATCCACCAAATCCCACCCCTACCACCAAACGCAAGCTTCGAAGTTTTCTAGGACTTGTCAATTTCATTCGACGATTTGTGCAAGGTTTTGCAGGACCAACAGAATGTTTATTTAAGCTTCTTAAAAAGAATGTTAAGTTTCAATGGACTGATGAACACCAGAAAAGCTTCGAAACACTGAAAGAAATGATCACGTCCGCCCCTATCCTCCGCCCTTATGACCCTAAACGCCCCTCATATGTATACATTGATGCGAGCGGAATTGGCATCGGAGGATCGCTGTTACAGCCTGATGACGAAGGAAATTTACATCCATGTGCCTATTGTTCACGAGCCTTAACAGACACAGAGAAAAGAGCTGACACATTTTCACTCGAAATTGCAGGTGCATATTATGTATTGAAAACTTTCAAATTTTTTCTTATGAATCAACATTTTGTGGTTCTCACAGACAACAAAGCCTTATCCTATCTTCGTTCAACTAAACACCATAGTTCTATTTTAGGAAGAAGAGCCCTTTATTTTCAGAATTTTGATTTCGAAATAAGGCATGTCAGCGCTAGTAAAAATGAACTTGCGGATGCACTCTCCCGTGCAAGTTTACCGCTTGACAAGACTAATCATGACAAGAAAGATGATGATGATGATGATGACTTATTTTTTCATCAAGTATTTCATGCACAAGCAGCAGATTTTGATATTAGTTCAGAACAACGTAATGACCCCTATTTCAGAGACATTATTGATGTATTAGAAAACAAAGATAAAGCTAGTGACCCTAAACTAGAAAAGCTTTCGTATTCTTATGTACTCAAAAATGGAGTCTTATACAGGACTAATAAAATCAAAACTGGTAATAGGGATAGACTTTGTATTCCTCATGCATTAAGAAATCAAGTTTTCGACCTTATTCATGCACACAAAATGAATGGAAGTCATCAAGGTGCACAAAAGACATATAATTTAATGCTTATGCGCTACTTTCTCCCCAATATGAAGAAATTTGTGTACGATAAGGTTAGACATTGCATCCCTTGTCAGATTTCAAAGAAACCACAAGGTTCTAAACCGCATACGCTGCAAACATTTCAACCAGCCCAGATTCCTTTCCAACGAATCCATATTGACGTATGTGGTCCTTTAGTCTCTTCAAAAACGCACAAATACAAATATTTCCTATCAGTAGTTGATAGTTGTACAAGGTATGTAATTACAGCTCCTTTGGCTAATCACGATGCACAAAACATAGCAACAGCTTTAGTTGAGAAAGTCTTTTTAGTCCATGGCATCCCAGAGACGATCTATTTAGATCGTTCAACGCCCAATTCAAGTTTACTCTTACGAGAGTTAGCCAATATTACAGGTGTACAACTAAAATATGTAGATACTTGTGCCCATTTCACGAATGGATTAGTTGAAAGTTCATTTAGTTACTTAAAGAAGGTTATGAGAGTCTTTGTGTTAGAAAAGAAAGCTTCATGGTGTGATTATCTAGCTAGCGCAGCGTTTAGCCACAACGTTACAATCCATTCTGGATCCCTCCAGAGCCCGTATTTTACTTTGTTTGGCTACAACCCAAGGATCTTAGCTGACGCAGTCCTTCCTTCGAACCCCGACAATGTTTCCCAGACGAACGCACAGAGACTTGAACTCCTGACCTCCATACGAAAGACAGCACATGACAACTTGAACAAGCGTTACGAACAGCAGAAAAGGTACGTAGACAGCACTTCTAGGAAAATACAATACTCACCAGGACAACATGTATGGATTCTAGATGCCACTCCAACTCCAGGCGTGTCAAAAGCCTTTGCGTCCTCTTATAAGTATAAAGGAACTATTCTTCGCAAAGTTAATGAGAATTCCTACGAAGTTACTTACATCGACGGGAGAAGTAAACAAAAGACTGACAATATTACTATTTCTAGACTTAAAGCCCGCTACGACTAGTGCCATGATAACCCCACTAACATTCATTAACACGCCACTCCGTTGTCACTCGCTTTAGCCTCCTCGCTCCTCGTTGTGTACATTGCACATGCATGATCCAGCATTTTCTCACGCTCATCCACCTTCCCCCCCTCCTTCCACTCCTCGTGCACGCACTGCACTTCTGCGTTAGAACGAACTCATTTTTATTTTTAATACAACATGGTTATTTTTATTTTTAACAAGATTAGGATTACAGAATGTTATCTCAATCGTCGGAACATTTATAATACATTTCTTGCCTAATCATTTATTTTCCTACAGATATTTTAATGTTATTTTATAATTGCGTTTAAACGCATAGTAATAGTTAGAACATATCACTTAGCTGATTTGACTAATAAGTACTTAGTGTGTTTATGATCCGAACTAGCAAATATTTTTTTTTCCCCATTTGCTGGTACATATACGCTCAAATGAAGAAAAAAGTACAAAGAAAGAAATAAAGAAAGAACGAATGAACTAAGATAGAACAAGATCAATGATTTAAAGAACAAATGAACTGCGTAGAACTTGCTTGAACAATTGGCTTTTTGGCCATAGCAATTTTTTTTTATTTACGCTCAGGTGTAACGCGAACTGCTTCTTTGAAAGCTGCAATGCACTAAATATGTTAATAAAGCATATAATACATATAGGCAAATGTTCCCACTCTCTCCTTTAATTTTTTAGTTCAAATATTGATAGCATACAACATGGTATAGCCCATATCCCATGAAATTACAACCTACTCTATTTTTCAATGAACTATTACACAAATATATTACTTACTCTTTTTCACTTCTTTTACAATTTTCTTTATTAGCAGCGAATCGAAGGCGCTTAAACCTTTGTCCACAAGACACGTAAAATTCTTGCAATTGCTTTTATAAACGACATTTACACATATTACAGAAGGAAATGTCTCGTAATCACTTAGTTCGTTCTATTATCGCTGAATTCTCCCTTTCTTTTCTCATTTCAGACCACACCCAAACAACGGTTAGAGAAATCTTCCATTAGTGCCCCAATTGCTTTACAATCACTTTCGCATGCCCCGGAGACAACAGTCATTCCCACGCCACCCCCTCTTCCCCCGGCCCTTTTCACCTCTGGTACCAAACAGATAAATACTTCCACTCAATGTACCACCTTTCTTTCGAAAGGACGCCGACTTCCGGCACCTCAGGTGAAGCCACCGTCGCCCCCGGCCCCTATTCCGGCTAGGCCGATTATTCCACCTATTCCCCCCCCATTCCCCCCCGGCGAACTTTCCTTACAACATGGAATTATTCCACCTACTTCCCCCCCTGTTGCCCCGGCGAACTTGTCTTCAGGTAAACCTGTTAATCATAAACAGGCCCCCTTCGAAACTCTACATCATATAAGTAATAACGCCCCTTCGCCATCATTCAAATCAGATATTACCTCCCCTCCCCCCCAAACTAATTCACCAGTTTTAACTGAAAGTCCCTTTTCAATCGATTTTATAACCCGTCATCACTTATTGTAAAATCTGCTCCACTACCTTTTGCTTTTTCCTAATTTTTCCTTTTACGCTTGTTTCATTATCTCATCGCCACGGATGTTGCTGGACCCATGACACCACCGGCTTGTACCATCGAGCGACAGACCTAGGCTCATCGCAGAGACCAACAACGTTCTTGTGGAGTTCCAGCACCAACAAGGACCCGTTCCGTCTGGACCCATGGCTGATTTTTCCATCTCCCACGCCGCGACCCAGACGTGGAGCGCTTTACCCAGGACGTCTCTTGACCCAAAGCGCCATCGCAAATTTGACTTCCAGACTCAACTTCGCTGACGTCACGGCGATCTTCATCGACAGGCCCCGCCCACTCCGTGCGTACTGCCCGTGTTTACTGACGACACATGATACTTATTGTTATCTTTCATCGGCTCAAAGTGTTCCGGTGCTCAGCTATTTCAAGTACCGTAAGGCACACGCAATTAATACAAACATATGTCATTTACAGTGCCAAAGTTTGTGCCCATGGGTGCTACCCATATTGGATTAGAGATACGTCTCTTTCTTTTGTGTTTTTTTTTATTATCGTCAGCTGCACAGCACGTCCAGCCTATGGCGGCATGCAGTTTACAGAGTTGCCATAGGTAACATACCTCAAGGCTCCGCCCAGCATTGTGTATGTTCCGCCGAGTGTACTTTGAACTCAGCAAACAGTGAATACCACCGCGTGTGGTTCCCGGCGTTTCCTCACACTGTGCTGACATGTGTTTTTTTTATTGTGCTGTCATCACTCAATCAAAACTAGTTCAGTGTTACACTTAAGCAATTATTTTATCCATGCCTCAAGACTTAGTTGTTGTGCTCGTACTTTTTGAGTTTATACGAGGCTATGACCTACAGTTTTCATTTTTTTTTCTCTACGTGTTTTTATATTTTTTTTCTCAACGGTGTTTGGTGCCACGATATGATATGACTCTTCTGGTGATTTCAATTTTTTTTTTTACGGTGATGTGATTCTTCTACTGATTGGTTTCCTGTATTGGTCTTCTACACGTTTGATTTGTTAATAAATCCTAATTTTTAAATATAATCTACTCCAGCCGAAGTAGTCGACCATCACAGAGTGGTTCGAGTATTTCAACAAGGGGAATGTAGAGATATGGAGACCATTAGACCGAGAAAACCTCGTCATGTTAATATTCACACTTGTTCATTTCCTGAACTTGTCCGACCAGCGAGTGATCCCAAGAATGCGCTAGCTTGTAACTTCCGTAAAACCAGGAACTGGAAAGGCAAACGCGTGGATCTAAACAGGATCTACCGCGTTTGAAAGGTTTAACAACCTTTCGACGCCTAGAATGATAAAAGCAAGCTCCTACCCGGAGCTCGCTCTCTTTTGATTCTGACACTCATCGACGCTACATGGATAACTAGTCCGATACAACACGTTACACTGCTAGCTACGACGATGGAACACGGAGTTACCGCTGCTTAGCATGCTACAAGGTGCAAGGGATCGCTTGGCTTGGTGAACTGAGGATCGCTGGATAGAACCTTGGAACTTTCACGATTCGGTCTGCGAGAAGCATTAGGACAAGACATCACACACATCTACCAGGTATGAACAAGCGTGAATAACCTTCTACACCAACTTTCCATATCTCTACCCTCCTACGGAGCAGGTTCAGCCATCAAACATTATTAAGCTCTACCTAAATGTTTAAATGAAACTTCCCTGTACCTCAGAGCCCAGGTAAAACGGGCTTACAACATGGTACGTAACGTACTCTGAGTACGTGGGATCGAACCAAGAACCTTCACCATTGAGGGGGGTGATGTAGCTCGCTTAATCATTCATCCTCCTCATTTGAGCACTCGCCCTTCAAGGTAAGTCTAATGGTAATGGGCGAGAGGTACTAACTACACACTTGGAAATGGCAAAACACAAGCTTTCGGATTTATACCTTCAAGTCTAGATCAACATGGTTGGAAGTAACAATACCTGTCTGTCTTTGATGATACAATTCCCCGCTGATAGCTGTTCATATCGAAACGTGTTTGATGGCTCAATCTCCTCAGTTCCTTCTTGTTCGGCGATTCCAGGCAAAAGACCCCACACCACACATTGCTCTCTGTTTTGTTCTCTTTCCTCCTTCCCTGGTCGTTGCCCTGAAATACCTGCTGATCAGCACCTTAACTCCAATAGACCAGGAAGGATTTGTAAATTACTGATGTGACATTCTTTGAATGCCTGAGAGAGCAACGGCTGGCGACAGGGGTTATGAATTCAGGCTAGCTATAAATCTCAATTTAGAAGAGATTGATACGATTACCCCCTCTGGAAAAAATTTCCAGAATTGAAATTTATATTTAAGGTATCCATGTTGATCTATCCTTATAAATCGAAGTTTTTATTAAAAACATAGAAAAAATAAAAATGAAATAAAACCATAGTTTCCGCCAAAACCGAAAAGAAAAAAAATAATGATAACAGAATAGTAATTGAGTAAATACTTGGCGATACTTCAGACGCGAGAACTGGCCATAGGCATAAATGTACTGTCTGGTGTAACTGGCCGTAAGAAAAACAAATAACAAGCTCGCATCTTTGCTTAGTAAAAAAAAATAGCACAGTGCTTAACTTGCACTTTGATACTCGCTCACATAATCATGCATGGAATGAGCGTACCGTCAATTTTGTAATAGATGCGGAAGATTGACATGTGATGATCACTGACATAACTGACGTAACATGTTAAAGGTGTGGCCAAGCAACAATGATGACTGCTTATGACCTGAGGTCGCCAAAAGGGGGCGTGAACACACGTGTGCGTTAGTAGTCAACACAAGTGAACTCACACGACACATATTTTCACTTGAGTTAAAAGGTACCATAAATTAGCGGATACACTACGTAGTGTTTGTATGTGTGTATAATAAATATATTTCCACTTGGGTTCTTCTTGTTTTATATTGCGATGCACACGCATTCACTGGAAGTGTTTGGAGTTGTGTCACGATAGTTCAGTGGATTGTTATGACTCTCGGCACTACTGGAATTACGGATGTAAGTATGAATTAATATTTGGAATCCATGAAGCACACATGTACACTTGGGGGTAAACATGCCGTCGAGTTACTGTGAGACTTCCCTTTGGAGGATGATGCACTTAGCAATTTTGCTTCGATGTTTTCTTTAAAGCTGGTAAGAAAACGATCGACAAGGGCATGTGTTAAAAGCACTGTTGATCAGTATTGTTCGGTGTACTTAATGATGAATAAACGACTTTTAAATATTTTCACATGGTACACTCCCGTGCAAAAGTTGCACAACTGGTTGCACACAGATTTTCATTTCAACGTTTCTTTCAAGGAACTAAGTGAGAAACGGTCGACAAAATTGTAGACACTGGCGAAACACGATTTTGTTATGCAGCATATTCACTTAAACCATGTAAAATTGCACCGTTGATAAGCATAGTTTGTGCATTTATGGAAAAGTGAATGAGACATGGGACGTTGAAACTCACTGAGTACACTCCTGTGCATGACGTTAAAAGACAGGTTGCACACACTGGAAGGTTCTTCTTTGTGGGTGTAAAACTGCTTTACATGAAAGTTGTAGAGTTGAATGTGACGCATTACATGTCACATAAAAATGCACTTTCGTAAACACTGCGGAATGACTTTTTAGGAGGGGTCATGTACATTCTGTAATGCAAGTGTACAGAGGTGAGAAGTGTAAACACTAGGATACGTCCTTGATGAATTTCTGCTTCTTCATTGGGTGAAATTTATAAAGACTGGCAGATTTTGGGGAACGTTTACACACAGTGATGACTTGGATTATGTAAGCTGCACTTTTGATTGAAGTACCGTGATATTTGTGGAAAGCGATGCACTTTCGGAACAGGAGCATATTGTGTGTAGTTTGTGGGGACAAAACTACGGTGTTCATTCTTCTCTCTGGTATTCTGCTCTCTTCCCTGCTCCCTCTTCATGTCTTCTGTTCTTCTTTTCTGCATCTCTTCTGTTCTTCTTTTGTGGGAGCATTGATGGGGAAAGGGACTGAAGAATTTTGTCCGGTTTGGGAGTTTCTTCTTATAAGGGTGGAAAGTGTTTGTTCCATGTACTAAAATACTGGCAGGCTGGCTGGCTCGCATGGCTGTTGCATGCTGTTGTCCTGGGAAGCTAAACCGTCGGGATGCGTGAAGATTCGGGTTCGAATCCCGTTCTCCTCGCTGGTGATTGGCCAAACTGCTGCATGTTGATTCCCAATAGATACGCTGGGAAAATCCTTCTCCTGTTGATAGCTCTTGACTGGTGTGATGAATAGACAGACTTAGGTAAAGGATAAAGTATAATTTCGTAAACGGGAAATGAGGAAAGGGGTGTTGATCTAGACTTATTAACACAAATACAGAAATTCAACTGCTTTGCCATTCCTCGTATGAACATTTATAAGTTACCACGATAATACAATATAAAGAAAGCTAATAACCATAAAATAATAAGGTATGTAATTAGATTGATACTGAATAAGGTTAGTTATATTTATGTGAGAATTCATAACGAAACCAATGAAATATTTGTTAAAATTATCGAAATTATTTCTTTAATTTCCCTTGTGCTATGAGAAATGTCCTGTTTCCGTTTGATTCAACTTAAATTACTACTACTCTTTTGAATGGAAAATTGCTTGCTATAAACATTGAAAACTCTACTTTGCCTATTATTATACTATTGTTAACGAACATTCTAGACAGTCGACCAAGTCCTGTTATCGTTAAAAATTGAACGTGTACTGGCTCATTGTGGTGAGAGAGGTTTAAAATATACATACTTTTACTGGGAAATAAAACGTTAAGATATATAATCGCTTAAATTTATTCTAATAGTTTGCTTCGCTTGAAGCAAATTCTGTTCGTAAAAGCGTTTCTGGGAATTATAACGCCGGAGTGGCAACATTGTATCAAACAAAGAATTTGCTATCATTGAAGTTTTCCTTCCCGTGGTTGTCCTGTTAAAGGAATACATGTCTTTCGCGGCCGAAGTGGCTGCTTCTTGCTGCGTAACTCGATACAAGAGGGAAAGGGGGGTGATTTTCTTACGTTGCAAATTCTTCATTCCGACGGCTTCAAGACTGGAGACTAAATTCAACGTTTGGAAAAAAAAAAAAAAAAATGTGTCGTGACAAGCCGACTGGGTCCAAAGATGACCGACGGAGGATTGCGGGATGGCAAGGGGTTTGAGGAGTGAGAGGGGTTTGCTTCTCCGCTGCCGAGCTGGACTTTGGTCGCTCCCATACAAAAATGCACGTGTTTAAAACTGTACTGTTTACTCTCTGTAATGTTTATAACGTCGGGCTGGACTCGCGGTGATTGGTTGCTTGGTTATCGCGGAGGCTTCGCCCGCAGCGGTGTTAACACTTTTGGCGCTGCTCCCGTTTTTCAGCTTGTGAGGTTTAAACTTTGATTCCAGCGACGTTGCTGCTGCCGATCGCGCTGACGCGACTCGAACCATGTCCCAATATTATTTCAAATTACCAGGCAAGCAGTTTAGTACAATCGAGGGTGTTTTAATAAGAAAATTCTTATTCTGAAGAACATGACTAATAAATTACTTTGGTTTCTTGTTAAGATGACACGATTTATGTAATGCTTCTGCTCTTGACTGTACAAGTTCCTGTGCATATTTAGTCTTAACCGCAGTTACTCTTTTTTACAACTAACGTTATTTCCTACCTGAAGTTTTACTTTTCTTGATGGGGGCTTTTCTGGTATAAATTTGTTCAAACTTTACTATTTAAAAGATAATTATTATTTTAGTCTCGTTAGTTTACTTTTCGTCTGCTAACAATCGTTTATTTTGAAATCGACCATAAAAAATAAGATAAAGTACTCTCTAAATATGCGATAATTAACTTTATATTATGCTAACATCACTAAAAATGAAGAATCTATAATTCCCTCTACTCATTCTAAAATATGCTTAGCATATTATTGTGGCAAAGTTAGAAACTAAAACCGTTGTGGTTTACTCATTATCATTCTGCGATGGCAGAATGGATTTCCAGGATTTTGGTCATGATCCAATATCCGAAGGAAAATACTTGTTATTGGAGCGCAAAAAAAATCTTGACATCGACGTCTACATATTCATATAATATAAATATTCTCATAATTGGCGCTTAAAATAAACTTTGCTAATATAATCATATACCTTCTTCTGAAGAGTAACTATAAAATTCTAGTGATGTATTCGCTAAGCTAGTAGTATTACTTACTGCAAAAAAACTTTTGTGCCTAAAGCACATTATTAAAATAATAAGTCTGCTTTTAATCTTTAATATTATTAGTGCCATTTTTTTATAAATTATTATTATGTCACGCGAGTGGATTTAATATATTAGACCTGTTTCACTTTAATAAATGCCGTAACTTGGAGCAAACTTGCAATATTTATATTTAAGATTTTAAAACAATCTGCATTTTAAAGTTTTTAACATTCGAAGCTACAACGTGCTAAGGATAAATATTCAACTGTCAAACGAAACAATGTTTCGGACAGGAAAAAAATATATAAATATATACTAACAAAAAAATCTCGTTAATATGTGAGAAACGTCCACGCCGTGTGATGCTCTCCTAATTCTCTTCTAGTTATTCAAAATAAGTTGGCTGTGCCTAACTTTGCTTAAAGCATATAAGTATATGTATATATGTGTACGGATTCATTCTCGTCACTACTGCTTACCTATGTACGGATATCTCTCGTCACTGCAGCCTATTTATACATCTATTACTTCTCAACTAGAACTTTTAATTAATCGGGCGGTTTATACCCTAAATCACGGTACGCCACTCTAACTATATACGCCTGGCGTAATAGCGGACATAATTGTACAGCGTGTCGAGGAATATAATTAGCGTTTCGTTTCTTTACATATTAACATGAATTAAAATTTTCAGGCAATGTATGCGTAAGTTAAGGTAACGTAAGGCAAGTGACTATCTCGTATAAACTTGACTATCTCCTTAATCTAAGCTCCCTTCATGAGGTGCTAGGAGACTTCAGTCATTAAGAATATAAATGAGTGGTCCTCGGGGCCTTATTCGTTCCCAAAACTATATATGTATAAAATGTAATATCCTCGTTGCAAAAGTCTTAGCAGTCATAGTTCAAGCATTCTAAATCCTTTACAAGTTACGGTCAGTTTTAAACCAAATTTAAATTAAACTTTTAAGGAATCTCAAATAATAATAATAACAAAATATTGACTCAAACAAGCATACTCTGTGCTATGACTCGTTAAAATGCACCATAGTGCTGATTGACTCTGACTCGGTGGCACTAATTTATTTTCCTCATTCATAAATAACTTTAAAATCCACTTTTAATCCACGTTGTTAATTAATTAAAATGTTAAGGGTAAAAAATCATTTACTGCTGGCTATAGCTTACTGCATCCTCATAACCAACGTTGTCATAATTTTTGTATCCAAGATCATATAAAAAAATTCTAAAATCACTGTCAATGCAAGAAATCTTCAAATCTAAATGCCTTTCCCTTATTTCTTATTTAAAATTCTGGATGGTAAAAATTTCCCAGGTGGGAATTTGTCGTAGCCAGGGTACAGGATTCGCGAACGAACCACAGCGCTACCAGGAGCGGATTGATAGGGAAACGTCCACGAACGTCCCTGGGCCGACCGCATTTTTGGCAAAATGTGGCTGCCTAAAACCCGACATCGAACCTTCCGCCACGTGGAATGCCGGACGCTCCTGATACCAAATCGCCAGCCCGACGCGGGTAACCGCGCCGGAGCTAGGGCGCAGGTTCCTCCGCATTTTTACATTTTGCTGATGACCGACGCTGACTTGAGGTCGATAAGTTTCATTTGATTCATTCTCGAGTTAGAACTCGACATCTATCATTGTTTACTGCACTATTTTTCCCCGCTGGTACTTAATACTTAATATAAATCCGCGCGCAACTTTCCAGATTCCGTGTTTCAAAATGCATACTTTTGATGGTAAAAGAAAACTGATAAAACCTTGATTCTGATAATTCTTAGGTGTGGTTTCACTTTTCATGCCCTAAAATTGAAATTTTCATAAGTGAAATCCTGCGTCTATCACCACGTAATCACCAATTTTCATCTCATTTCCGCAAAAATGGATGAAAGCCCTAAGCACCTCCATCCACGTCTCATGCTATTTTCTCATCGCATTTCCGAAAAAATGCGTGAAAAGCCCCAGCAAATCCACCACGTCTCATGCTATTTTCTCATCGCATTTCCGAAAAAATGCATGAAAAGCCCCAGCAAATCCACCAAATGCAAGCTGGGTAAAAAATACCCAGAAGAAAATGGCTTCTTTAGTCTTCTAATGGAAAACATGTTTAACACAAAATCGAATAAACGTGTAACATCATTCACTACCTGTTTTCACTTGAAGTTTATAATTGCTGCATGCTTTTCTTTATTTTACATGATTAACAAAATCTTCAATTTCGTTTATTGCATAGAATAAGTCATCACTAACGTTTGTGTGCTACGCTTTGACATTGTGAACAACGTATCCTGATTAATCAGAACTGACAACGAGGAGCAGATAAAACGACTTTCACCAATCATTGGCTAGTAGGGAATCAAGGATGAACACCTGTACACGAAAGGGGTGGGGAATCGCATGTTATTGAAGAGAGGATGGAAGCTACATGTCAGGAAACAAACTTTCTCTTCAGCTGTCTTCGAGTCTTAGAATTATCCAAATAAAAGGTACGCAAATTCAAATTATACTTGAATTTTTAACATTGGTTAGGAATTTCAAGGATAATAATAATAAACTGTTTGAATTCTAAAAAAAATCCACTGTATTAAAAAAACTGTTTGAAAATGTTGATATTCCACCCTAACATTATTATGGGACAGAGTTTACAAATGGGTATTACTCCTCAACCAGTGCATTTTGATTATATATTTCACCTTCATATGTAATAATGAAGAACAAAAGACCTTGTTCACAACGAGCGACAATTAGTGGTAAAATTTACACAAAAATTAGCTCTCTCAAATTTAGCATTTTTTTTTTCCAAAACTGGGGGGAAAGGCATTACATGTCCCCAAAGAGTGGTCTCGTGCATCCACAGAGCCAATGCAAAAAGTGGTTTTATTAATTATTTTCCATAACGTGGCAACACTACTTTTTCTTATGAGTTACTTAAAAGCATCAGCACATTTTCAAAACCAACTTTGCATGGTTGTAGGAACGTACCACACAGAATACTAAACTCTGCTTCGAATTTCCATTTTCTTCTTCTTCTTCCTTCAACTTTCATTATTGAGAGGTACTGCATAAAATTCACCTCCGCTAAAACCCCAGTCATAAAAAAAAACAAGCTTTACGGCAATCAGTTCTCAAGTTACAATTCCATTTCTCTTTGCACTTACAATTCCTTTTGTACTTCACGTTAAGCCTGAAAAGTACATGTCTTGAAAGTTCCCATCCACTAAAGATTAAATTATTATTGTTTGATATTTTCACTAATAAAGTAGTTATACATTGGGATTAATCCACGATCTCTGATGAAGTGTGAAAATTTAGAAATGGCAATGAATGCAACGGAGAGCAAGGATTCAAAATTTTCATTTGTTTGAAAACAGCATTTTCTATTTGGCCCTCCATTATCTTGAAATTCAGTGCCCAAAAGGAGCATATTTTCTTTTACCTACAAACACTTCTCCTTGAATGCACATGGAACAATAGAATGTTAAAAAGAATTATGTACTCACATTGGGCTCAGCTGACTACTTCAAGTTGCCTGTCTTCATCTGCGCACCCATTTCTCAAAGTCTGCCAATACCAACATCTTTGTTGATGAGAAGTTGACTGCAGATTCCAACTGAAAATAAGAAATGTATTTCAATTTAAGGACTAATTCAATTTCCCATATTGAATATACATAGATTTCATTTGATTTATTTTACTTCGCTTCTTATGCCACTTTTGGCTAATTTGCAAAGATGGGGACGAATGATGATATGATGAACTTTATGAATAGACATCACAAACGCCCAAGCCAGGATTCGAACCCAGGACCCCTGGCATCGCAGCACGATGTGCTAACAACTTGGCTACGGGGGCGGGTGAATATACATAGACAAATTCACCATGAATAATGGGGTGTTTCACTTATAGGACAGTACCGTTCGACATTTCAAAATAGAACGCCTGTAGATTGGTATGAAATATACCTACTTATGTACTAATCTTTTAGTTTTTGGCTGTATGTTGAGTAAACTCAATATCGGAAGTGGAAGACATTGGTTTATGTAACTATAAGTATGTTAAATAATTGTGAGTGTTCTTTAATGATATAATAACAATAAACTTTAGTAAAGGTAAGAAAATTATATTTTAATTCTTCCACTATCATGTCCTGAGAGGGCTTGTTGTAGCCGCAACATAAAGGAGTCTCAGGACCCTACCAGGATGTGGTAATCCTGTGGCTCGGACCAAAAGGAACTCGCAACTGGTATCAGTGGAAATTTGTAAGAACACAGGAAGTAGTATCAGTTCATCTTATATTAAGCCAATTAAAATGCATATAAAACATTTAACTTCAGTAATTTTTATGGAAGGCTATTAAATTATGGATACTATATAAGTACTGTGGTGACCAGGGCTTCATTTATTTATTTATCATGTTCAGTCACTTCCATCTGACAAATTACGTCGCCACTTAGTTTGTTTTCTTTTTTCTCCATTACTCCCAAGCTTGCAGAGTAGCGGTGGTCCAGTCGGTAGGGCATATGACTGCTACACAGGAGGCCCAGGTTCGATACCCAGGGTGGGCGTTCTAAGTTGTCCCCGGATAAAGCAGCTCTGGAGTTCACCCAGCTTCAAAACAATGGGTGCCTGGGGAATAGAGAGCATGGTGCTGAACACATCACCTTCAAAATGATCGAAAATATGTTGGGGCCCTATCCACACATCCCCTAAATCTGTCTTCATGGAATGGTTCTATATGCACGGGGAACTTTACCTGAGCTTGCTGGGAGGCACACTACTGTTACCTGGCGATGTCCTTGATGAAGGGTGTCATCAAGGTTTTGCGATTAGCAAATCATTAACAGGGACAACGTCTACAGTGGAGGAAACTATATGAACTGTAATGCGCTGACGTACAGCCCACCCGAGAAGTGGGTGAGGTGATAGATAGCTCCACAAATGCCTGGGATTCAAGTGCGAGCGAGAAAACTTATCTTGTTTTTAAGTGGCAAAATCAAATTTAGTTTTTATTCATGACATTGCACTTTCTAGTCATTCATACTATGTGCATACATGGTGCAGCAAAGCTGAAATCCAAGTCAGACAAGCTGCGCCATCAACACAACCTGCTCCACCATCGTAACCAGATACCAGTAACAAAACCAAGTGGTTTGCCTTTCCCTACTATCCTACCACCTTACCAAAACCCTCCGCCCCTACAACATCCAAATAGCACACAAACCAACCTCGAAAATAGCTGACCAACTAAACAAACATAAACGGTACTTCCTCTCCCCCTCAACAATCCAGGCATCTATGATGCTGAATGTGAGTGCAAGGCTCACTATATCAGCAGATCCATCATGCTCATCAGTGAGAGAATTCAGCAGCAGCTATCAAATGCAAAAACTGCCCAATCCACCACCGGACTTGCCAAGCATATCAAATTCCACAACCATAAAATTGAGAAAGTACATGTCAAATACAAAGCACACACTCTGATACACACAAAAATTAAAGAAACACACGCCATCATGCACTACAAACATTAACTGAACATAGATAGTGGTCAGGTTCACCACGCCTTGATTCCGTTACTGCAGCAATTAACACTGGTGAACAGCAGACAACATATACACAGACATACAGGCGACAGCAGCACACCTAGCGGCAATTTAGGATCAACAACAGAAATGTGCCAAGCAACAACACAACGAATTCCAATGAGGATGGTGGCAGTGGCTACCGAAATTAATAGAAAATAATGTAAAACAGCTTCGCAGAAAACGGGAGTACCTTAATTTTCTAGTCATATTAATTAAATTGCCATTCATCATATTAATTAACGCCATACATTTCACAACACAGATTGCCGAGGATGATTTTGAACTGCCTGATGATATTTGGGATTTATAATTTAGAAAATGTGATAAAGATGTTTCATCTAGAATAATAATAAAACAGACTGCTTGTTTCACAGTTAAGTTGTTATATTACAACTATGTAACATTGACAAAATCCATTGCATAACAGATTCTATTTTGTAAAATTTTTTAACCATTGTTATAACTGTATCTTTAATGAAACTAAAAATAAATGTCTGATGAAGGGAGTGTGTGTGTGTTCTCCTGAAACGTCACAATAAAAAACTGTATTTTTTAAAATTTGTAACAACCATACACTACAAGAGAAATAAGTCAAATCTTGTTAAAACTAATGTGCTAAAATACATGTTTAAGGTAAAACTGATTGGAATAGCCACTCGGTACCAATTTAAGGGAAAGAATTATATCAAAGTCTGGATGGACTGATGTGAAATTTTGATCAATACCGATAAAGTACAGATATAAAAATTAACTATTTTTCTACCGATCCAATAAAAAAATTCGAAATAGTCCTTGAAGATCATAAATAGTATATTGACCTCTTTAAAAAAATTATGTTAATAGATGACTTCAATTCTAAAGAAGTCGCATATTTAGACATTTACTTAAAAAAAGGTAGGGAATGGAGATAAAAAAACATACCAAAATGACAGAATATTGCACTAAATTATAATATGTACATATCAGATCAGTAATTTTATAGTCGATACCAATGGAGTACCATCCCTACAGCAAAGTCAACAAGCAAAACACATGGAGTATAGTAAACCTTGATGTGCACGTGGATTTTTTCCAAACAAATTCATGCAACCCTAATGATTATTAGAGAAATAACTTGAAATACAAATTATAAATATTTAAATGTATCTAATTATCAGAAGAAGTGTCACATTAAGAAATTCTCACAGGTTAGCAGGAGTTGCCAGTGATCCAGTGTTTTAATCCCAGCCTAAGCATGGGGGTTCTTTGCGAGTACTCCATCATCAATTTCATATCACCACTCATCTTCATTGCCGTGATTAACCAATAGTGGCAGAAAGGTGATGCTAAATAACAAAAATTAAATAAAATCAAGAAATTTTCAAAGAATTTACATAATACAGGGTATCTATAAAAGAACTCCTGGGTTTTCAAGCTAAATATTTTATTAAAAACAAACCCAGGAAAAAGTAAATACATATTTTTGAAGGTAATGTTATCAAGTTTGGTTTACAATTTAGTAAATTCCAATGTGTGCCCCGTTTAACGTTAATCGACTTCTTGCCACGTCCTGGGGTGACGGTTGCGATAAACCATGTTCTTCACATGTCCCCATAGGAAAAAATTTAAGGGAGTAAGGTCCGACTTCTTGGAGGCCATGGAATAGGTCATTTCCTTCCAATCCACACTTCCAGTTTCTTTCAACGCCTTAAGCCATTGACGAATGGTTTTGTCCAAAGGCTAAACACCACCATACTCGCGTCAAAAGTTCCGCTGTACAGTAATAACACATCCAGTTTCTACAAGCCATATCACACACTGAGCCTTCTGTTGTGGCGTTGCCGTTGCACTGAACTGCACTGACTGTGTTCGGCCCGGCTCAGCCACTTCAAGGTCAACGCTGCGCAGCATTGCGAACCTTTGTTGGAATAAACTCCAAACAGCATGGATAAAACTTGATGAGCTACTGATTTCAAATTAATTAAATAACCTGAGTTATCTAATACCGTTTACGCATTATTATGATTTTGTTTAAACCCCAGGAGTACTTTTATAGATACCCTGTATTAGAATGTCCATGCTACTCAATACCTTTAACAGCTGCAATACTGGAGTGCTGCTCCATCTTCAGTAGGCACTGAGCTTCAATCAAGATATCATCGCTCCTCCCTCGTTGTGGTCCATATCTGAGAATATCACTGTAGATTGCTGAAAAAAAAAATATATAATGTAGCTATGATTCAGATAGTGAATTATTGAAACCAGCTTGACATTGAGGTCCACAGAGAAATGTCAGTGGATGAAACCACAGAATAACAGATAAAATTGCTAAATATGTATGTGATTATAATACAAGATGCATTCAATAAATAACCGGAAAAGTTGTATAAAAATTCTAAAATACAACTGTGATTGTTGTGTTTGTTATTTTGTGAAGGCATCTGTAAGATATTCATAGCTGGGAAACAGTTGTACAAGGTGGCGGCACCCTTGCAGGAGTGCTCTAAGCTGGAGCATTGAAGTGTCGTGAGGTTTTTGTTGAGGGTAGGAGTGAAACCGATAGATATTCATCGCCGCATGACAGTTCAGTAGGGTGACAACTGTATGAATCGATCACAAGTGTACGAGTGGGCCGAGAAGTTCAAACAGGGCATGAAGGTTCACCGCGGCCAGGTCACCCTGTCACTGTAGTCACAGAAAGCAACATTGCTCAAGTGGAGGACTTGATACGGAGATGATTTGCCTCTCTTTCCCCGCTGTGACTTAATACGTACAATGCCCAGAAGTCGTAATGTAAACGGTACCACCTACTCAAACCTTTTTGTGGGAAAACTGAAACCAGCCATTCTGCAGAAACGACATGGTCTGGTGTCCACTGGTGTGCTTTCACTCCATGACAATTCGAGACCACACACTGCCAGTGTCACATTGTCTACCATCGAGGACCTAAAGTTTAAGTGCTTACCCCACCCTTCATATTCACCTGATCTTGCACCTTCCGATTTCCACACCTTTGGCCCACTGAAAGATGCACTAAGTGGATCGAAGTTCCAGAATGACAAAGTCCAGTCAGCAGTGAACGAGTGGTTAAGCACGCATCCAAAAGATTCTTCTTTCCTGTGGAATCAGTGCCCTTATCAAGCGCTAGTGTAGTTGCATTGAACTAGGGGGAGGGGGAGAGTATGTTGAAACATAGTACTATAGTTTATTTTGGTGTTTGTAATAAATATTTGTTACAGCATATTTCTGGTTATATATTGAATGAGCCTTGTACAATGAATCTTATTTCAAAAGTGACTATTGTGCTTGTAGATATATTTACTTTTGATTCTGCAGAACTTTCGCACGGTAACAATACCAACCAGAGGTAGACAAACTAAAAATTCAGGCACTCCCCCCCCCCCCACGTATGGCCTAAGAAAGCCATGAACCCAACTAAGATAAAGTAACACAAGATTTGATTAAAAATAATTAATTCTTGCAGCAGTGGCCTTCTTAAATAAAGTCTCCTCCAGTAAACAGCAAAAAGTGAGGTGGGAAACTAACTGCCCCTTACTGCCACCACTGCCTCTGATGATTCTGTTGACCACGAGAAGAGTAAATGTTACTCGGCTGTAGATAATTTAGCATTTGATTACCTGGCAAAATTGCCCAAAACAAGAGATATTAATCTACAATATCAATATTATTGTAACTTGCAAAATATTTTGTAAAAACTTTCTCCCTTGTTCTGCTGATAAGTGAACAAGGATAACAACATTTGCATCGACCAAAAAAGAAGTAAATTTGATTATTGCTTCCAGAAAATCAATTGTAATCTATCTAGAAGCTTTTCATTTATAATGATCGACTGACCGAACCAGCAAAATCAAGTGAAACAAAGAGCATAATACGAGGGTGATTCAAAAATTAATGTAACAAGAACTCTCGTGGGTATCATATCATATCATATCTTCCTGTTCTTCGAATTTCCCACAAGGCTTCTAGAAGGGCAGCACAGCTTTATTACACCGCCGTTTGATGGCACACATGTTGCGTCAGATGCTCGCAATATCAGTTGGAAGATGGAAACATAGTCAAGTGTGGAAGCACGTAGGACATCTCACCAGCAGAAATTCATTGTTAACTGGTGCTAATGTATTGTTATGGAAACAGGTGTGGGCTTGGTGCACCGAGTTGAGCAACGATCCAGTCGGCCAAACACATGCACCAAAGATGACAATTTGTGCCATATTGAAGGTCTGATTCAGGATGATCGTCGCATTTAACCCATTAATGCATGGTGTCCGATTAATCGGACACTAACATATTTGCATTTTCTGTAACACTGTTTCACTTTAATTGGTTATATTTATCAAATCTAGTTCCTTGGTACCTCTGTGATGCATATGTCACCCCACGGGTTTGGCAACATTGTAAATTTCCCACCAAATTGTAAGGGAGTGAAACATATAGAGTGAGCTGTACTACGTTTCTGCGTAACGGGAAAGCTAATTTCAATTCATATGTAGTAGTTGACATTTATCCGAGATGTGTTTTGACAAATATGAATAAGAGACATTAGTAATCAAACATGTAACACTAATTTCTGCATTAGTTTTATCCCTGAGCTGCTATTGCGAGAGAAAATATAGTGTCCGATATATCGGACACTGTGCTCATTGAGCACTTTATGCAGATTTTCCATTTCCTGTAAAATTTTCGATACCTTTGATGTTTAGACATTGTCAATGTATATATATGTGTATGTATGTGTGTGTGTGTTTGTGCATTAGTGTGTGCATGTTTATGTGTGTGTGTGTGCGCATTAGTGTGTGTATGTATATATGCATGTATGTGTGCGTGTTTTTATGCACTGGTGTGTGAATGTGTGCGTGTTTATGCATTAGTTTGTGAATGTGTGCATGTTTGTGAATATGTGCGTGATTGTGCATTAGTGTGCGTGTTTGTGCTTGAGTGTGTGTGTGTGTGTGTGTGATCAAATTTTGACTACTATGGAGAATGAAGATATGGAGGAGGAGGAGGAACAACTCATTTATGTTACACCCCCATGCGGCCAAACTAAACAATTTTTGGCAAAATACGCTAATGAGTGTTTGTGAGGTGCAAACTAAGATATGAAGTTGTGTTGATTGTGAAGGTTCATCCAGTAATGTAGCGTCTACATCTACCACTACACATAACACTGGTGCTTCAAAAAAAAAAAAAAAAATAATAATAATACGTCTTCAGACAAAATCAAGACCCTTGTGGAAGAAAAGTCTACCTTCAATCTAATTACAAACTGAGTGCTGCCCTATTGAACCATCTGAAGAAGCACGAAACTGTGAATCACCATTAGACTTTTATAATTTATTTTTTTGATGAGGACATGCTAAATCTTATAACAAATCAATCCAAATTGTATGCTTCGCAAAAAAATATTGATCTTGATTTGACGAAAGAAGAACTTCTTGTTGTTCTTGGTGGTCTCTTGTTGTCAGGTTATGCAAAATATTCAAACAGACGTATGTTTGGTCAAAAGAAAAATATACTCCTTCGATACTTTCTGAAATCATTCCTTGTGATCGGTTTGAGACTATTCTGCATAATATTAATTTGAATGACAATTCACAAATAGATGAGTCCGATCGTCTGTACAAGATACGGCCATATTTCGAGAAACTTTTCTTCCTCATCTTTCGAACAGCATGGGGGTGTGGACGAAATACTTTCCATCGACGAGAGTATGATTCCTTACTACGGGAGACACTACGCAAAACAGTTCATTAGAGGAAAGTTGATCCATTTTGGGTTCAAGAACTGGGCAAAAAAGCTCTAGTAGTGGTTACATGATAGATTTCCAGTTGTGCACAGATACAATCAGATATCGGACTACTGTGTTCTATACTGTAATAATAATAATTTTGTGTATATTTGTTGATTTCTATTGCGAATGTTTCCATTTGTATTGTTTCTTCGAAATATGTGTATGTATTTATGCAAACATACACATGACGATTAGGGGGGCAGTTGCCCCCCCCCCCCCATTTTTCGTAACTTTTGCACCTGCACTATGATAAACCTAATCTGCAAAGGGAAATATACTGTCTTTGCCCCCCTACATTTGGCACCTTGCCTCCCCCTCCCTGCCGCCCGGTTTTAGAACCCAATATCCGCCACTGCATATGACTGATCTTAAGTGTTTTATTTTCTTTTGGTTACATATTTTGTACAGCAATACGTTTTCCTTGGGACAGCTATTTATAGACAAAACATGAAAGTGATCATTGTGCACAGTGTCCGATTTATTGGACACACGGAAGTGATCGTAGTGCACAGTGTCCGATTTATCGGACGCACTGTATCTCTTACATACAGTGTAAAAATAAAAATGTATCGTATATTGTGTCTTATTTGAATTGTACTGATACCAAAACCATGAAAAAAATTTCATGAAAGGGATTTGTAAACTTTATGCAGTAATGGGTTAACTTAGTGATTGATATTGCTCAGGAACTCGACATCTCAGTGGGCAGTGTGCACAAGATCGTTCATGAGAACCTGGGCTACCGAAAGACATGTTCACGCTGGCTGCCAAGGCAACTCACAAAAGCACTAGGATGTGATTGTCTCTCATGATCTTGATGTAGTATCTCGAGGAAGGAGTGTCTGTCGTTCCTGCACAATATCGTTATAGGGGATGGAACGTGGGTGCATCATGTGACACCCACTGATTTCAATCTCTTCGCACCATTGAAGAACCACCTGGTTGGTAGGTTATTCACAAGCGATACGATAAGTTCAGCAAGCCGTCATGACATGGCTTCAGGGACTTCACGCAGATTTCTTCTGTGCCGGCATTGATGCCTTGGTGTACCGTTGGAACAAATGTTTGGACAAACATGGTGCCTATGTTAAAAAGTAATGTGTATAAGAACCATACTAGTGTATCAGTATATCTGCCTACAGAATAAAGTTGTCCATGATATATCTTGTTACCTTACTTTTTGAATCACCCTTGTAAATATGTAAAAAAAAAAAATCACAGTTTCTCTTTCCTTTAACTTCCCTTCCTTGCATAGTTGTCAAAAAAATTCAACAAAGTTAAATATTAAGCCTGTGCTTTTGCTGTGTACAGTTTTCCCTTTCATGAAGAAATCATACACTTAGTGCTGAAGGAACAACAAGTTTTTGACAGATCCAGAACTATTTTCTCGAAGGGAGACAGAATATGTGTACGCCCAGAGCAAGTATATCATAAGGTGTGCATACTGTACAGAGAGTTGTTTGAGAAAAAAAGAAAAAAGTTTGGCGAAGTTAGTTTTAGGCCAACAGTGCCACTTGCCTCCACTGGGAATTGAACCTGGAACCTCTTGAGTACAAGGCAACAGTGTTAGCAGTTTTTGTGAAGCAGCAGTGGTTCTACAGGACGCTACTTGAATTAGCACCGATTTAAAAAGAATGAAAGTGGAAAATTCACTTTCTAGGGCAAAACTGTCACAAACATCAGAAAAATATTTCTTTATCTCCATGAGCATAATTTTGCATATAATATGTTTCTGTTCATACTTTATCCTTTGAATGTTTCCCCAATGGTCAGAATGTGCTAACCACTCTGCCACAGAAGCAGCATAAGTTTTGCGGATTAGCTCCACGTCAATGCGTCTTATTTGAATTGCAATAAATAAAAAAAATTCCCAACACTAACACAAGATTCAATTTTGTAATAACCATTCATTTGAAAATTGTCAATATATATATTTTTTGAGTGTGAAATACAATGCCAGACTATATCCCCCTTGACACTACTACTATTTTTATGAAATTTTTGATGATAATTCCCCATAGCTGTAGCTTAATTTTGACAATGACATGTTGAATCTCCATGCTCAGCTCAGGAATGGTTTGTAACTACCTTCTTTTGGCATGTCTACGCCATTTAATATTACTTACCAGGGATGATGTGATTTTCACTGACCTCCATATTGCTACAAAACACAAGGCCAAGGTTTGACCCTGGGTAAGTTATGTGTATCATTATGTTTGTCTATCATCTACTTCACCATCCATCCTGATTGTCCTGACTAGCTCAAGTGATAGAGAAGAACATAAAATAATATACGAGGGCACGCTGAAAAGTAATGCATCCTATTTTTTTATGGTGTAAATGGATTTTCAGTAACCATTCATTGTACTAATCAGACTTTCCCACTTCTCCACTGCAAGTTACAAATTTCTATCGCCAGGGGGTGCTGAACTACAGCGAGTAAAATGGGAACATTTAACCATACTATGTCGATGTGATTATACAAGAGGACGGTGATCGAGTTTCTTATTACACAAAATGTGGCCCCATTTGGCATTCATTGGAGAATGAAGGCTTTTTATGGGGATGAATGTGTAGACGTCAGTACTCCATGATGTTGGGCTGTTCGTGCTTGTAATGGAAACCAGCCGAGGAACTTTGAACGTGTATGACAGAGAACGGTGTGGAAGGGTGTATACTGCAATTGACGAAGGTCTCTAATTGTGTCGAACTTATTAGAGAGTACCGTCGCATAACCCAGGCAGAGCTTGCATTCAATTGTGGCATCGAGTGCAGAAGATAATCACAGACCTTGGGTACCGAAACCTTTGCGCACGGTGGGTGGCTCGAAAGCTCACTCCTGACATGAAACAGAAGATACTGGACATTAGACAACAGTTGTTGCTTAAGTGCTATGAAGATGAAGGTGGCGTGATTCAAACCTTATGGAACACTCGAGAGGAGTTCAGTCTGATTCTGATGATGCAGTGCAAACAGAAGTGAGGTTGTGGCTCCATCCTCAAGATCAACAATTCTACGGTGAGGGCATTAAGAAACTGGTCTCTCATTGGCAATAATTGTGTAGATATGGACAATAAAGTTCTAGAAACTAACCAGCATTTCGTTTATCCAAATAAATTCAACATTTTTCCAATAAAAAAAAGGAGGCATTACTTTTCAGCACACCCTCGTAAATAGCAACAAGGAATGAATACAGACAATGTGATTATTGAAAATAGGGATGGATCTATATTATTCAAGACCATCCAAACACTTAAAAAAAAAAAGTTGTGCTCCCCTGTGCAGGCATATAGGGGGGTGTGGGGGTAATGCCCCACACTTTCTTCATCTGGTCGTGAGTGGGGGTGATGTGATCAGCATTTACCCCCAGAGTTTCCCCCTTGTACCCATGTCATTCGACGTTGGGTGGGCACCGGGGCCGCTTCCAACGTTAGAAAAGTTCCCGGATTTGAACTGGCCGGGGATCGAACCCAGGACCTTTAGCATGGTAGTCAGACACATTACCGACTGACCCACCGCAGCCACCCAAACACTTTAAACTTTTGTGTGCTCCAATGGAGATATGAAGTTGCCACTCAGTCAAATGGTCAATACTAGGGATGTGACGAAGCTGAAAATTTACCGATGCCGATGTACTCACCGATAATTTTTGGAACCGATGCAGACATTTAACCGATTCCGATACATAAGATTATTAAACAGAAATGGGATGTTATTTTCAGCATGACAAAAATAAATTTGCTATGTACATTTCTATTGCATATCATATGTATATACATATATATTCTCAAGAGATGCGAATGTACATTTGCATCTACAAAATGTGGTTATGTGAACCTTTAAGAAGAACATGAATTCTCAAGAGATTAGACATTAGTACACAAGCAGTTCTTTGAAATGCAAAATGAATTCCTGTTCTGCCAGAACTTCAGAAACACGAGATTTGGAAGCACTTCAGGAAGTAACCTACTTCTTCTCTTATCTCAAATCTGTTCAGCAACACTGAACACTCAATCACTGAATACTGATGCAGCAGGTATGCCCAAGTATTTTCTCAGCACTTGCTTCAGGTTTGAATATTCATTTTTGAATTTCCAATACAACACAACAGATCCTGGTTCAGCAATGTACGGTTTTATTTCCGATTTATAGTTAGGTTGATCCTCTGAATGAGTTCGCAATAATTTTATTACAAAAACTCTACAATAATGATGAATCATAACCAAATTTCAATAAAATATAAAACTTATTAGAAGGTAAAAAGACTAGTATAATCTGTACCGGTTTAAATATCGGATTTTTGCCGATGCCGATGTGTCAATTTCGGCCGATTTTCATACATCTGTAATCGGCTTCGGCACATCGGTAGTCAATACTGTAATCTTTGATATAAGGATATACGTTTTTCCAGTTTCAACTTTTCTTTCTTACAAATACAATATTGGTCTTGTTTTGAAGCTCTTTGTATCGGTTTTCAAAATTAAGTAATCATTGTTATTTCACATTGCAAACTTGATTTTATACAGATTTTTATGCAATGGAGTAAACATGTCCATTGACAGTGGAAACTGTGGGCTGGCATTGGGAGTCAGTGCTTGCAGTTTTGCCATGTTCCATGCACATCTTTACTCCATTGCATAAAAATCTGTATAAAATCAGGTTTGCAATGTGAATTAACAATGATAATGGATTTGACAAATAAATGAAAAGAGCTTGAAAACAAGACCAATATTGTATTTGCAGGACTACCCAATACTAAGAAAAAGTTCTTTCGCAAAATTGAAAAGAATGTTTTTTTGACAAATTTTAAAAATCTGAAAATTAAGAATTGAGTTTAAAAACTTTCTGCTTGCACCATACTAAAATTTCATCACGATCGGACAACCAGTTTTTTATTTATAGAATTTCAAAGAAAGCAATAGTTTTCAAAAATAAAAAAATTACTTTTTTTGTTTTCACGACAATAAAATATTAGGCACATCCAGAAAGTAAGTTTCCCTGGGGTCGTGCACAAAAAGGAAACATTATTTCATTCAATGATTTATTGCCACAGATACAGCACTTGTCCAGTTACTTGTTAACATAATTCCCACCGGAATTCAGGCACTTGTCATATCGTGGGACTAACTTCTGTATACCTGCGTCGTATAAGTCCGCTGCCTGGCTGCCGAACCACTGTGTGACAGCCGTCTGAACCTCTTTGTCGCTGTGAAAATGTTGACCGGACAGGAACTTTTTCATATGCAAGAACAGGTGGTAATCACTGGGAGCGAGATCCAGGCTGTTAGATGGATCGAACACATACCAAACGAACCTGTCCAGAAGGGCTGCTGAGTTCCGTGATCGTGATGCGACGATCCTCCAATATGCGCTCGAGTCATGCACATTTTGCCGGCCTTCAGTAAATGTCCTGCACAAACGACGCACCATCTGCTTGCTCGTGATTTCTGGCCCATACACCTGGCACAGCTGATGATGAATTTCGATCGGCTGTATGCTTTATGCTTTCAAGAAAATGATCACCGAATGAATCTCGCACGCAGCGGGAGATGGAATAACAGCCGCCATGTTTCTTTGCTGCCGCGACGCTACTGAGGACTTTCGGGAAGCATCTTCTAGGACATTCACTAGCCATGGCATGTGCCGGGCAAGAGGGAAACACTTTCTGGATGCACCTAATATATAAGGCACACTCGAAAAAAAAAAAAAAATGGTTAGCATAGATTAACACACAATTGAATAAGCTAAATTTTCATGTAACTCATTTTCATGGAGGTATGCTGGTTAATTTTTAATTGGAACCCAAACTCTAGTATCTGCAATTTTTAATCCGACAGTAGATATGAATTTATTGAAAAATGATTTTTCACTTTTACGTTATTTCAGTTCTTCAAAAATTAACTGTTTTACAATACTCATACTGACTTTGTCATTGCATATTAAAAACAAGATTGGAATCCGGATTAAAGTATTTTTTGTAGTGTTCTATCAATGATTTCACCATATCAGAACCAAAGGGATGTAACTCAAATTTATCAAATTTACAGGGGAATTTACTGACTCTTCAAAAGGGTAAGTAAATGGAGATACATGACTTCATCTTACTGCTAAGGATCAGAACTGAAGATATGTTGACCTCACTCCAAATAGAGTTCATCAGAGGAGTTTATTTAAACAAAACTGAAAACCTAGTTTTTGGGACACTCCAAGATCTGTAGTTTTGTAGCGGTAAGACTTACTTATCATTAGAGACACATATTTATGGTAAATAATAGGTATGGGATCAATTAATCGGTACTCTCTCGGTATCGGCCGATGTAGGCATATCGGTGTATCGGTAAAATTAACGACTATTTTACCAATCCGATATATCATTAAATATCTGATAATTTAGTGCAAAATTCTGCCATTTTGTTGTAATTTTTATGGATAATCTCCATGCCCTACTTTCTACAAAAGTAAATGTATAAATATGCAATTTCTTTTTCACTGCAGTCACCTTGAAACACACATTTATTAAGGAGGTCAATGAACCTTCAGGTTCTTCAAGGACCATTTCTAATTTTATATCAGATCGGTAGAATATCGGTTATCGGTATCGGTAAATTTTATATCGGTACTTTATTGGATCCGGCCAAAATTCATATCGGCCCATCCCTAGTAAATAAGCAAAATTTCGGTACAAAAACTGAATCAATTTCAGGTTCAAAAGCAGAAAATAACTTTTTTTACTGTTATAGAGGTGAAAAAGCAGTATACGAGTATAAAATGAAATTTTGGTTTTAAAAATGTGAAAATAAAAGACAAATTTGATTTCAAAACAGCACTTACTACACAAAATAAACATATCCCTTCTAATAGCACATTTATGTCATTACCAGAATATTACGTTTCTTCCTGTACAAAGGGGTCCATTTTTGCTTCTCGCATATTTACTGCAGAATTAATCAATTTTCCGTGAATTGCCTAAATCACAGGATAATTCTGACTTCAGAAAGTTTTGTATCGGTAAAAAACTCTACATTTCATGTTTAAGTCTATTTCGCAAAACAGGGTAGGAAAATGCACCTCACACCTTTCAAAAACATGAAAAATTAACATTCCAACGTGATATTTCATATTTCGTCAAAAACTAAATATGCATGCTTCTACCTATCATGTACACCTTAACTAATTATAAATACGGAGAAACTAGTACTCACTTTATCCGCGAAACTGCTCTTTTTTTCTTTGTTCTATTAAGAAGATCTACGAGAAGAGATAGCCACAATCACCGAAATAGCCCTGAAACATGGCTACACAGAAGCACAACTTTCCACTTGGTGCAGTAAAACGAAAATACAGGTCAGGCAGAAACCCTACTCAGCCACAATCAACCTCCAACGGCAAATATAAGTGGTTTGCCTTCCCCTACCATCGCACCACATCCAACCCCATATCCAAAACCCTTCTCTCCTATGACATCAAAGTAGCGCACAAACCCAATGCCAAAATACCTGATAAACTAAACAAACACAAACGGTACTTCCTCTCCGCACCTTGATAACCCAAGTGTATATGACGCAGAGTGAAAGTGCAAGGCACATTACACAGGCAGGTCCCATCAGATCTGTCAATGAAAGAATCCAACAACAGCTAACAGATGCAAAAAAAAAAAAAGTGCAAACCACTACTGGTCTTGCTAAACACATCAAATACAATTGCCATAAAATACAAATGGTACAAGTCAAGCGCACCGCCCACACAATCTAGACACCAAAATAAAGGAAACGCATGCCAAAATGCACTCCCCACATGAGCTAAACATCGATAACGGACAGACACACCACACATGGACATAGCGACTACACGGACACAGACGTACAGTTAACAACAGCGCACCTAGCGGCGGCTGGAGAACTACAAATAATTGAAGCACGCCAAGCAACAGTACAAGTAGTTCCAACGAGGATGGTCCCAGTGGCCACTGAAATTAATAGAACAAAGAAAAAAACAGTTTCGCGGATAAAGTGAGTACTAGTTTATCCGTATTTAGACACTACGGCATCTCTCTTCTCCTAATTATAAACAACTAATTATGTGATGAAATACTAAGACGTCAATCCCTGTGCAAAACAGAAATACACTACTTCAAAGGAAAATAATGTGCTTCTAATAGATTGATTGTAAAATCTTTAATTTCTAATTTCTACAAACCTTATAATAAAAAGTCTTCAATTTCATTTCTCATTTGCTTCAACTTCTTACACTGATGAAGTACTTGTAAAATATCCCTGGGCAAATTTTCAATATGATCCTAGAAAGGAAGAAAAAAAAATGCTAAATTAAATGAAAAAGAATCACTTCCTATCATAAACACTCATAACAGCCTTACATCTCTTGGCAGTACATCAGTGCTGGCAAATAAATAACAAAATGATCCATGCCAGTATTATTTGCAACAGAACAGCATATAAACTTAACGAGACTGGTGAACAGTTGGCCACAATGACTTTCACCTACATCTGTAATCCTCCTTATTTTGTAAGCAGTACATGCCTCCCTTCTGTAGAAACCAACATGTTTTAAGCAGCACATTTTTACATGTAGTACAAGTTTTTATTATCTTCCTACAGATTCTTGTTTTTATACTTTTTCTACATGTAAGTATTCCTGTTTTATATCTCTGAAGACGTATTTTTAAAATATTTTGTGTTTGTTATTATTGGCTAAAAAGAATAAAACACACAAGATTTGATGAAGTGTTTTCACGAACAGAGATAAATTATTAACAGTCTACACTAACAACTTCTTAATGCAATAATGGATGAAAAAATTCAGTAGCACCACCAGTGGAACAATTAATATTTAGGGAAAATATAAGTGTAAGAGAATTAAGGATATAGGAGGATCATATTTTAAAAAAGGGATTACATGCCCATAACTTTCTACTTATATAATTGTGGAGGACAAGATTACTGAATTCCTTCATAACAGTCTCCAGCTGATGTTGCCAAATTTTTGGTAAATTTCTCTTGAATCGACATCCTCTTGTGACTTCCAAAACAAGTCAGTCGCAAGAACTCACATCCAGACTATAGGGGGGGGGCTACTTTAGCACTCCCCAATCCTACCCCTCAAGCAGTTGTTCCAATGAATTTGCAACCTGACACCTTGTGGTGCAGCATAATCAGATGTCTCACCAGAAGAGTAGGTTGTTTCCAACGAATAGCTGGACAAAAGTGATTTTACAGAAACTTACTGTAATCATCCCTGTTCATGGTAACTCAATTCTGCACTGCGTGATGAAGGAAAATTACTTCATACTCGTGGGCAGCAAGAAGCATCACTTGAACGTTGCTGGGTACTTGTTGGATATTGAAGTGGCTCATCACCGTAATCTCGTACACATTCTCTCTGACACTTCACCATTTCTTTCAATTGCAACGATGGAGCAATTTGTTCTTTTCGTGAGAATATTGTTTTAGAACGAACTACTCAAAATGGCTACAATGATGTCAGCACACATCAATCTGTGGAACTACATGTCACATGTAGAGGTGGGAATAAAGCCATTATCTGAATCCACGATTAATTGTTGCTACCAGTGATAAACAGTGGACATCTTCTTGAGTAATCACTTTATAAATTATCCTCGTATAATGAAGTTATTGCTTAAGCTAATGTTTTCCTCCAGCAATCATTAGAAATAATAATAAATATTTAAGTGCCCAAAAGGTAACAAATTTCTAGCTCCCCCTCCTCCCCCTTTGGGAACTAGCTCTGAATATACTTCACTGTATAATAAGGTGAATGTTGATAAACAACGTTAAGTTGCACATTACAGTGACAAGTGATCCTGCATGGACCACAAGCTGGTTCCCCTTGGACAATTATTTTAATTACAAAAAGGCCGAAGACCATTTTTGGACGACCACTTAAGGTACATATTTATCACTGCTTTCTTCAGGATGAATATTACGTAAATTAACAAAATAATGCCATGTTATTGATTGTGTTTAATAGGGATGCACTAATATGAATTTTAAATACGGAGAAACTAGTACTCACTTTTATCCGCGAAGCTGTTTTTTCTTCTTTTTCGATTAATTTCAGTGGCCACTGCCACCATCCTCGTTGGAACTTGCTGCGCTGTTGCTTGGCGTGCGTCTTTTGTTCGTAGTTCTCTGGCTGCCGTTAGGTGCGCTGTTCGTCTTGGTACGTCGTCTGCTATTTCCGGGCGATAACTGCTGCAGTAGTGGAATCCAAGTATGGTGCGCTTGCCCGCTATCGATGTTTAGTTCGTGCGGGAAGTGCATTATGGCGTGCGTTTCCTTGATTTTGGTGTCTATGAGCGTGTGGGCAGTGTGTCTGACTCGAACCTTTTGAATTTTATGGCTATTGTATTTGATATGTCTAGCAAGACCAGTAGTGGGTTGGGCTTTTTTCGCATCTGCTAGGTGCTGTTGGATTCTTTCATTGACAGATCTGATGGACCTGCCGATGTAATGAGCCTTGCACTCACACTCCGCATCATATACACCTGGGTTGTCAAGGGGGGAGAGGAAGTACCGTTTGTGCTTGTTCAGTTTGTCAGTTATTTTGGAGTTGGGTTTGTGCGCTACTTTGATGCCAAATGGGAGAAGGGCTTTGGCTATGCGGTTGGAAGTGGTGGGATGGTAGGGGAAGGCAAACCATTTATATTGGTCGCTGGGGGTTGGTTGTGGCTGGGTTGCTTGTGGATGGGTTGATTGTGGTAGGTTAGGGTGTCTGACCTGTATTTCCGCCTTACTGCACCAAGTGGAGAGTTGTGATTCAGTGTAGCCATGCTTCAGAAGCTATTTCTGTGATGGTGGCTATCTCCTCTCGTAGATCCTCTTCCTTGCCACAGTAGGAGAAGGCTCTTCGATAAAAGTTTAGCCAATGTGTGGCTAAACTTTTATCGAAGAGCCTTCTCCTACTGTGGCAAGGAAGAGGATCTACGAGAGGAGATAGCCACCATCACAGAAATAGCTCTGAAGCATGGCTACACTGAATCACAACTCTCCACTTGGTGCAGTAAGGCGGAAATACAGGTCAGACACCCTAACCTACCACAATCAACCCATCCACAAGCAACCCAGCCACAACCAACCCCCAGCGACCAATATAAATGGTTTGCCTTCCCCTACCATCCCACCACTTCCAACCGCATAGCCAAAGCCCTTCTCCCATTTGGCATCAAAGTAGCGCACAAACCCAACTCCAAAATAACTGACAAACTGAACAAGCACAAACGGTACTTCCTCTCCCCCCTTGACAACCCAGGTGTATATGATGCGGAGTGTGAGTGCAAGGCTCATTACATCGGCAGGTCCATCAGATCTGTCAATGAAAGAATCCAACAGCACCTAGCAGATGCGAAAAAAGCCCAACCCACTACTGGTCTTGCTAGACATATCAAATACAATAGCCATAAAATTCAAAAGGTTCGAGTCAGACACACTGCCCACACGCTCATAGACACCAAAATCAAGGAAACGCACGCCATAATGCACTTCCCGCACGAACTAAACATCGATAGCGGGCAAGCGCACCATACTTGGATTCCACTACTGCAGCAGTTATCGCCCGGAAATAGCAGACGACGTACCAAGACGAACAGCGCACCTAACGGCAGCCAGAGAACTACGAACAAAAGACGCACGCCAAGCAACAGCGCAGCAAGTTCCAACGAGGATGGTGGCAGTGGCCACTGAAATTAATCGAAAAAGAAGAAAAAACAGCTTCGCGGATAAAAGTGAGTACTAGTTTCTCCGTATTTATATACTACCGCGTCTCTCTTTTCCCAATCATGAATGAATTTTAACATTGTAAAGATCCCACATTAAAATACAAATGTTCATTGAAGAAGGTCTTTGCTTCGTTACCTCTTTAATTACTGTACGTACCTAGGGACTCCTTCGAAAAAGAAACTACACTAAAGTCCCATTTAACCGAATTTGATGGGACCGATGGTGCTTTGGTTGAATGAAAATTAGATTAAACTCGAATATATTTTTTTTTTTTCCAGTACGTACATTTTATTACATACAGTATTTTGATATGTAATACAGTACAGCACATGATTCATTAAAACAACAGATAAAAAGGCTTACCATGTCCTTCAAAAGGAGTCTGCAACTGTAGCACATGAATTCCGCTGCCTCCTCTTTCGACATATGGAATGTGCGATCAGGGCCCATACTATGAGAACAGTCGCAATCATTGCATGCAGATGTAGAGCAGCAGGTGATGAAATTTAGAGAGTCTTTTTCACAAGAACTCTCTCGATTTTCACTACAAGTTTTTCTTTGCTCAGGCTTTGATTCATTTCCTTCCTGAACAAGTGCATTGGTCTTAATTAGAGCCTCATACTTCTCAGGGCCTAGTGCAGAAACAACATGGGAAAATGCTGTTGATTGTAGGGATGAAAGCTCTCTCTTGCCAACAGTATCCACCGGGGCCTGAATTATAAGAAAAAAAATTGTAAGTGCATTTGAGTCGAAGTAACACCCATAAATTACACAGGGGAACAGTGAAATTGCGGCACAGTGTTTGAGAGCTAATTTAGGGCAATTTCATGCTGCTGAATAATGATATAATAATATATTTCCTGAATTGGCTCTAATTTATGAAATAAATGCAACTAAACCAAAATGGCGGAAACATAAGACATACATATAAATGAACTTCCAACAACAATTTAATATTTCTTTTTGTGATTACAATCATTATTATAAAAATAAATTTATATAGGCCTATGATCAAAATAATTAAGAAAATATGTACACAATGAAGTAACAAACTATGTGAAACGTTTTCTATACGATTTCCTGCTGTATTGCTTTTTAGGACAATCCCTCTGTAAGCTCCAACAGTAGTCGGCCATCACGTGGCGATCTCACCGTCTCTGGTACCTTTCTTCCATTATCCTTATATCCTGATGGAACCTTTCTCCCCGTTCTTCACTAAAATCACCAACGTTCTCAGGGAATCTGTCAATGTGGCTATGTAAAAAATGTATCATCACACTCATATTAGCTCCCAATTTCTCAAACTTTTTCAACATATTTCCAACTATATCGGGATACCTTTCTGCTCTGGGATTCCCCAAAAAGTTTTTGACGACGGACACAAAGCTCAGCCAGGCCTCAGATTCGATGTAAGACATGTAAGTTGTAAAATTGGCATCATTTATGAGTGTACGAATTTGTGGTGGTCCGTCAAAGATTCCTGCCTTCAATTTTTCAATACTTAGTCCTGGAAATGTGTGGCATATATATTTGAAACAATCACCACTTGTATCTAAGGCCTTGACAAACTGTTTTATCAACCCAAGTTTAATATGCAGTGGCGGAAGGATGATTTTGTCCCTATCTATCAGCGGTTCATGAATGATATTAGCTTTTCCCACTAATATTTTCCCTTGGGGGCCAAACTTTTATCGTCCAATGCTTCTCTCTAGCACGACTATCCCACAAACATAGGAAACAGGGATACTTTGTGTACCCACTTTGCTGTCCTAGTAAAATAATCACCATCTTCAAATCCACACACACGAGCCACTTATGTTCAGCATATTCAATTTTTTTCTAAAACCATTTTTATGTTTTGGTATTCTTCCTTAAGGTTTGTTGAGTGTCCGATATATTGCCTAGCAATGCTTCATAAGTTGCCTAGCAACAATTTACAAGTAAATAAATAAGTTTATTATGGGAATTTCAGCCCATTATCAAATTTTGATATTACCGAGAAAAGCGTAGAGTAATTTTACCTCCTATATTTTCCATGGTGTGTTTATTTTTATAACTGGAGTCAATTCAACTGAACCAATCATACAATTGGCAATCACAGCTATTTTGTGTGCTGAAACTGTTATTAAACTTTATGCCGCAAAATAAATTTTTTTTTTTGTTGCCCAGTGTTATCAAACAATGAATAGAGAACAAATTCCAGTAATGAAGATTTGGCTAAAAATTTTGAAGTATCTCCCCAATGTAGTTAATCTTGAGAAGAGAAGAAAATAAAAGAGAACAATAGAAACGAAAGGAAAAGTAAGAGACAGAGACAGCTCTCTTTAGAGTACTTCCTAGAGTATTCCGGGAAAACCCTGAGTGAATAGTTATATTTAGGGCCAAACCAATACTGAGTTATTGGCATTGGCATCAGAAAGTACGTATTAGTTTTTATTTCTTTACCTATACCAGCTGTTATTCTGATGTAATTTTTTAATATTTAAGCAAAACACTGGTAAATTGATGCTTATAATTGGAGAGAAATAGTCACCTACTAATATTAATCAATATTTTGAACATTTAATTACCGTATTTACTCATGTATAATGCACACTTTTTGCCAAAATTTTTGCCCCCAAAAACTCTGGTGCGTATTATGCACGAAATAATTCAGACAGCCAACATGAAACCGTATAGGGTTGTTCCATGATTTTGGGACACTTGCATTGATATTTACGGAACCCTATCATGTTATATATCGTTGTAAAGCTTGAATCCTACAGTTTCTGAATATGGAAACAGTATTCCATACAAGATAACGACACTAATGTGAAATTCGGTTGAAATAAGTTCATCAAAAATGAAGAAACGTTCCGATTTTTATGGTACTTTGAATGAAAAAAAACATAAGAAAAAGATAATAAAAATTAAAATGTATTACTGGACAAATAATATGACACACATGGGAGTGTGTAAATTCCTTAATGGAAGAAATCTTGTGCTGCTAACTGCTATGTGGAAGGTCCTGAACGTGCCTTGTATAAATGTTACATTAGTCACAGAAAGAAGAAGTATATATTTTGAAAAAGAAGGAATGAGCAATTGAATAGGTATGACGTCATTCACTCTTGATCAGCATAGCAACAGCTTTACGACCTACAACTAAGAAAGCCATTTCTTGAAACTGGATTGTACTGCGCATTATATACGGGATATAATCTCCTGTCACTTTTACCCATCCAAAACCAGAGTGCACATTATACACGCGTAAATATGGTATTACAATATTCAAGCATCGGTATCAGTGGGAATTTACAAGAGTATCAGTATGGTTCAGCTCTAATGGTATTGGAATGTATTGGTTAGAACTTAATCACCAACAGCCAATAGTTTTCCAGGGCATGCATGTCTCTCCAAGTCTGCAAATATGCCACGCAAGAATAAACAACCGCCTCTCCTCCACTTAACCTTTAGTTGAAATTTGGTTTAAATTTAAACCCCCCCCCCCCCAAAAATAAGTGTCTTGTCGTAATTTGGTTTATTTTTGACCCATGCAACTTTAGATAAAATTATCGAAGGTTTGCCACACTTATATTTTTATATTGGGGTGGAAACACAAGACAGTAGTTTTCTGAACAAGTTTCGCCATCATGTCATCCAAACTTTCTCCCTTCCAACATGCCCACGTGACGTGTTCGAGTCACGAGTTGACAGAGAAGCCATAAACGCTTGCTCTTTATGACGCTGTTATCCTTCCAGATAAGAATGCCGAACGTGACACACCAGTGATAAGGCACCAACTCGTCTTTGTACTTGAAGTTTGGAAGCTTGCTTGAAACAGGAGGTCTTGCTAAGGGGTGGGGTCAGATTTCCGGCACCGATATGCTATAATAGAATGCAGCTGGAAACTACGAAGAGGCATGTCGAGTGAACAAAACAAAGCCAGATTGAAGGCTGAAATTGCATGGATTGACCCCCTGCACTTCATGAACAGGTCATACCAGAATCATTCTGAGCAGTTTTAGCTTGCAAACAAAACTTATCTGAAGCAGATACAGCCAATAGTGTATGAGTTATAAACATTTCATGGGCACTATGCAATTACTATTTTTCCCCCTTTTTTATAAGAAAGCAGGGTTCCACATAGTGTGTCATATTTCACTTTGTATGGCAGCTGGAAACATGAAACAAGTTTTACTTCGTTACCAATGGTTCATGCTATACAATGAAAACAAAAGTTTGCACCTTCTTCCCAAAATAGCAGGAGAAGAGGGGGCGAACTCCAGATTTTCTTTTTTTTCCCATTGAAATTCAGGGGCCGCGTCCCCTGCCTGAAACCCCCCCTCGGTTGGGGGTTCTGAATTGTTCATGGTTGTATGCCCTGATGTTTTAGCTGCATAACAAAAGTTATCCGAAGTTGATTAGTCCCATAGCGTCAGAGTTATAACAATTTTATGAGTAATATGCAAATTGGCTATTTTTTTTAAAAAAAAACAACAGTGTTTTACATTTTGGCTCATTATTCAAATTGTATTGCACCCACAAACATGAAACAAGTTTCATTCTATTGTGAAAGGTCAATCCGTTGAAAAAAAGGCAACAGTTCGTGTGATCTGCCCAAAATAGCAAAGAAAGAGGGGGCAAACTCCACATTTTTATGTTTTTTCATTGACATTCGGGGGTTGCTGTACATATTTGAGAAGCAAACATACTACCACACAATCCCCATCCTCACATACTTGTAACATCCAATGAGGCATCTATCTTGCAACCACAACTTAAATTGTCTGCAAAGTGTATCTATGACCTTGCCCAGCACCTGTACCTTAACAGCACTCATCATTTGGCAACATTGTAAGACAAACAACTTCTCTGGCAGGAGGCGTCACTTACACTTTACCCTCATAACTTGTCATGAAATTGAGAAATCAAGTACTGAGGTGCCACAAAAGTCCATGATGGGCCGGATATGGGTTGAGGTCTGCAGTTTTTTTAATTTTGTAATACATACGTGTAGCTTTTAAATCAAATTTGTGATTTTATGTCATTGCTGCATTTAGCATACAGGTGGCGAAATCAATTATCAAAAAACTGGATGGAAAAATGAATTGTTAAGTGGATTCGAATGGTTTACCCCTCTCTGTGTAAAGTCAAATTGGTATCTTCGGACACAATTTTATATACTGCTTTTACATCAGAATTTTGATCTTTCATTCACCACAAATATGCGTGTGTATCCATGGGGTAATTCGCTGCTGTGGCATTTTGCATGTACTACAAGATAGTCATTCTTTGATGTTATAACAAGCATTTTTGTTAAAAATAAATTTATTGAAATAATTCAATCCCACGAGGTTAACAAAAAGAGATAAAATAACAGTTACCTTACACATAGCACATGTCTGCACATTTTCTTCATCTATCGCTGAACCAAGGCTCATTTTATCTCCAACTCTAAATACAGTGTGAATTGTAGATGGAAATCCATCCTGAAGTTCTGTAATGAATTTCTCGGTAAGTTTGTGAATGCTGTCATAAGGTTTGGCCTACAATTAAAAACAAAACAGAAAATTACTCCTTCCACTGCACGTAAACAACTGAAAATATACATGCCTCATCATATATTTACATTAATTTTTTCCCAATAATTTAAGACCCTAATATATGTCATGAAGTTTCAATACAGTGACACTCATTCTGGTTTTTCTTCTCTAATAATAATGCAACTATCAGTGACATAACAAAGACTTAACAATGCAGATGAGATATTTTATTTACATAAATAGCTTCTAACACCACATGTTGAACAAAATACAAGTGTCTTACCTGCATATAAGCAGGAACACAAAATGTAACATAGGTAGAAGTAACACTGTAAAAAAAAAATCCAACATTTCACTGGCATTGTCATGGTTAAAATGGGACTTAAGAACAGGTGAAAGAATTAGGAAATTGAACCTTAACTATGTCATTGGAAAGTTAACGAAACATTGGATCTGTAAGCTTTAATTACACTTGTGCTGATTAACATGAACAATTAGTAAGCCATTTTGAAGAAAGTAATAAAAATATATACCGGGGTGGTCCAAAAGTCCCGGAACGGTCACATGTCGTAAGAAATACACATCAATTCGGAAAACGAAAAAATACATGTTTAATAAGTGAAAGAAAGCTATTCAATGATATCACACTTGATTCCCCACCCCTGCCCTGGGGGTGGGGTGGGGTGGGGTGGGGGGCAACTGAAATTTTAAATGGAAACCCCCATTTTGTATTGTAGAATCTGAAAGAGGACTTCATTCCGAGTCCAACAAGGATGGGGGGTCTACCATATACTCTATTGAAAGGTCTTGACGTGCAGATTCAGAATCTCCAATCGCTTTCACTCTAGCTCAATTAGGGGCAGAGCGTCCCTTTGAATTTTCTTTGGTTCTATGAAATTCTTTTTTTTTCTTTTCTTTCTTTTTTTTCAAAAATTCAAAATCGACATTATCTCCGTTCCTAATTGAGCTAGGAGGATGGTTGATAGCTCGGACTCGGAATGAAGTCCTCTTTCCGATTCTACAATACAAAATGGGGGTTTCCATTTAAAATTTCACAGTTGCCCCATCCAACCCCCAGGGGGCAGGGGTGGGGAATCAAGTGTGATACCATTGAATAGCTTTCTTTCACTTATTAAACACGTATTTTTTCATTTTCAGATTCAATGTCTATTTCTCACGATATGTGACCGTTCCGGAACTTTTGAACCACCCGGTATGAACACTTCACATTTCAGTCACTTTTGTCAATGGGACTGGACACAAAAATAATTTTATTCAAATAACAATTTGTGTAACCTTTTCAAACAAATAAGCTTATTATACTGACCACAAAGAATGCTATATCATACTAAAAGATAAAGTAAACGTAATTTACTTTCCCACTACTCCAGTAAACACTAGTAGCATGCAGCACACATTTTAAAACCTGTTTCATATTAACTAACGTCTTCCTAAGCTTTGAAGAAATGTTTAATTTTTTTTCTAGAACAAACACACACACAAACACAAAATAATGTGATAATACATACCTTTGTGCCCAATGAAGGTATACTAATAGACTTAATACTATTGATTACATTGTAGAATGCAATCTCCTTTTTCAGGAAATCCCTCATAGGACGTAATATCATCACATTGGAATTACGTGTATCAAAAAATCCCTGAAGAAAAAATAAAATTATAAATATACCACTTTTATCATTTGACAAAATATGTAGTGCAACTGAACAATAAATCCGAAGAAGGAGTAATGATATTCAACACCCAAAGGAAATCAAAAATATAAACATTTTACTAGACATAGCCGCATAATAATTATATAAGTTTCCAAAAATACATGCCAAGGAGGGAGAAAAGACGTAACAATTTTTCTCAAGAGTATCAAAGAATAGAAGGTAACATTTTCAAACAGAGGGGAAGTTGATGGTCTCGCAGCACTGAATTCATTTTGCTCTGAAATCGTCACAGAACTCTGGAGAGGAGAAGTTGTCCAATTTATGGTCACCTTCTTTCACTGTCCTAGTCAGTATCACAACAAGTCCATGCATTACTGTATGTGTGTTTGTCACTAGTTCACTGTACTTCCCCAGATATATTCTCATGTCGTATATACCCCAAAGTATCACGAACTTGGTATAACTTGATACTAAAATGTTTGTGCTTCTGTTTGAAAATTAGTCACATTGATTTTGTCTATCACTAGGTGTTCAATCATACAGTACAATAGAAGTCATTGAACTAATCAAACAGAAGTCTAATTTTCCACAATCAGACATAGTTTGGCTCTGATGGATTGAGCGACGTAGTGCCATCTTCAAAATGAAGAAATCTGAGCAGGTGTCTGTCCCTAGGCACTGTCTCTCCCAACCATGAGACGTAGCTTGGTCCTTCCTGTGTCCAATAGTTCTTGAAGCTGGTGCATTTGCCATGTCCAAATATGCAGTAGGATGGAAAGGAAAACTAGCAACTCGGGGGCTAATCAAGGTGGTTTGGGAGAAGTGGCAGGATGCTCCTACAGGTGTTGGTCATAGTACTTGTTCGCTTCCACAACCAGAAATCAAGAACATTGTCATCTACAAAAACTCAAAAAGCACCAAAGGGTAGAATGTTTCTTTCCGAGTCAGAATGCTGCCATGGTTTCCAGTTAGACAGAGAGCAGGTGGAAGGGATTGGGATGTCTATTTGTTATCAGTAGAAGCATGCAAATTTCGTTTTTGACAAAAACACAAAATATTAAATAACATGCTGTAATGTTCATTTTTCATGTTTCTGAAAAGTTTGGGATGCATTTTTCTACCCTGTTTTGTCACGAAATAATGCGAAATAACTGAAAAAATGCGAAATTGACTCTTAAACATGAAATTTACCGTTTATATACAGATGCGACACTTTCTGAAGTCTGAAGTATCCTGAGAGTTATGCAATTCACGGAAAATTAATAAATTTTGCTGTAAATATTTGAGAAGCAAAAATGGACCCCTTTACAGAGGAATAAACTTAATACTCTGGTAACTACATAAATGTGCTATTAGAACGGATAAGTTTATTTTGTGTAATAAGAGCAGTTTTTAAATCAAATTATGGATTATATTCACAATTTTAAAACCAAAATGTCATTTTATATAGCACTTTTGTTGTCATTATTCACCGCTATAACACCGAAATTTTATTTTATTTACCACTTTTGAACCTGAAATCGACTCTGTTTTTGTACCGAAATTTTGTTTTTTTATTTACCAAAAATATGTGCCTCTAGTTATCAGAGGATGAGGAATCTGATTTTACTCATACTATGTCCAGAGATGGGTGCATCCACCACTGTTGCCTCGGTTTCGCAGTTGTCTAGTTGACATCTAATTTCTTCACTTAACGATCCTGGGAATCCGGCCACTGAAGACCATAACATGAACAGGCACAACACAACGCGATGCAGGACACCACTTTGATGCCGATTGCATTTCTTTGTTACAACAGTGGCAAAGAAACCTTCTGACCCTGACTGTCATATTTTCATGTGACAGGTCTGGACCAAGATTCCATTGTGAACAATATTTCGTGAACATTACAGATCTTTCCGGTGGAAAAATTACTTCCACACTTTTACAAACATGCCTCTGAAAAGGTCGACAATGAGTTCAGGCCCAAAGAAGTTCAAAACTGGAATGGAAGAATTTTATTGAGCTGTGCCTTTCTGTCTTTTATCCCAATATGTCAACCCTTCTGGTGTGGCACCTCAAGGAGAACTTGTTTGTTTTCAGAGATTCGCATTTTATTGCACAGTAAAGCTTTCTCAGATGCAAACACCTGCCATGATCAGTCATGGGCACTGACACCTGGCTCTGCCAACACTGCAATGATGTCATACCCCTAGTAAACATTGCTTGATGATTTTCTATTCACATAGACTACAGACTACTGTATTACATGTGCTGTGAGACACACTTACTGAATTACATTAATATTTGGCACACACAGGAGATGTACCATGTTGAAATCTTAGCAAAAAATGCAGGTTTGACCAGGACTTGAACCCAGGTCTCTGGCATACTGTGTCATTGCTATACCAACTTAGGCCAGAGCCAGCTATGGCTGTGTATTTCACGCTGAAAGAAACCATGCAATGTCAACATCTACAGTGTTTCAAAGGTAACATATATCATTGGGGTAGCATCTATTCCACATAGCTAAAATAGCAACAGCAAAAATGGGCTGGCTCGGTAGCTCAGTTGGTAGAGCAATGACACAGTATGGTCCTAGTCTGAAATTGCTACATTTACTGAAGTTTCAAGAAAAAAAAATCAAATACAACATTGTTACTGAAAATAAACAATGAGTATACTGCCACCATTCAATTTTCCCATCCCACGCAAATGCAAATCATATCAACAAAAAACAGTAGTTGCCTTAATTTCTTTGGAAAAAATGGACATTTTCAAAATGTGTTTGTATAGTAGCAAAAAATATATTGTAATTTCAGTATGTGCCGACCCCCGGGGCGGAGTGGTTAGCACATTGCGCTACAACACCAGGGGTCCCGGGTTCGAATCCTGGCCTGGGCATGGATGTTTGTGATGTCCATTCATCAGTTTCATCATATCAACACTCATCCCCATCTTCGCAAATTAGCTAAACGTGGCACAAAAGGTGTAGTAAAATAAATCAAATCATTTCAGTATGTCATAGCTTCATATGTATATAAATTAACAAAAAGAGAACTGAAATATCATCTGTAGTTTTTCAAGATCTGACACATTAATTGTTGTCACGTGGGGCTGGTTTCGCTTGCAACCTGCCATCCTGAAGCTCATAATTTGGGAGCTTTTATTTGAAACCAGCCATCCTCTGAAGGTTAAAAGTATTGCAAATGTTACTTACTATGTCTAGTGGCAAATGAGCTCCTTTCCCCACTGCAACATTTGTAAGGATCTTCACTGCCAAGTCTGTGCCAGAGTCTGCAACAAACACTTTTGGACACTGCAACTGATCAGCAATTCTTACTAATAACACGTGCCTGCAAGAAGAAAAACAAATCATGCCCCTTCATGAAGTATTTACCATTTTCTATCAAATCAGGGTTTACCCATTTCTACAGATATAACTTCAAACCCGCAACAATAGTTCCACACATATTTTACCGAGAAATTGTATTATTTTCCTGTAGTTTACGGTTATTACAAGCATAAGAAAACAGTTTTTCTTTGTGACGTTTCAGGAGAACACACACTCCTTTCATCAGACATTTATTTTCATTTTGACTAAAGATACATATTACATACTAATGTAATAACCGTAAACTACAGGAAAATAATTCTATAATGCAAGCAATGCGTACATACAAAAGAGAAATTGTATTCAAGCAAATTATATAGATTCCACATTTCATATGTAATTAAAATTAGAACATGACAAATTCCAAATATTGTGCTACTTTCTCCTTCATTCACGATCTGATTAAGATGTTCCAGTGGCAGGGGTGGAAACTAGTTGAGTGGATAGATTTAAGGGCACGAGGAACAGTTTCCACGTCCAGCCAGTCAGGAGAACACGAAACTGCTCCTCCCTCACCGACCTTTCCCCATGGGAAGCTGGGGAAAGAGGTCTGTGCCTTGGATAGTTGTATGAGGGGGAGAAAACTTAGCATTACGCTTACGGGAGTATTGTTTTACTTCTCTTGGGAATATCAAACTTCCGATGGTCTAGAAAAACAATGTAGCAGGAACAGGCCAGATTGAAGATTTTGCTTATGTTAGGAAACGTCGACACTTCCATTTGATTAGCCATAACTTTAAGCTGAAGTAGTTTGTTCATGTGGAATACATGGGAGTCTAAAAATAATTATTCATCATATTCTTTACAGATATCTAGCTTAATAATAAACTTAAAAAAATGCTTCCACTTGCAACATGGGGAGAAATTCATACTCTCTTGTCCAATGTTTTGATTTTCTCAGTAGCAGTGCCCATTCTGACGATATTGAAATAAATGCTGGTGCAAAACTGTCACTCTTCGCCTTAACTAGCCAAAATGAAAAAAATTAACCCATTCAATAAACTTCAAAAAATTAGAAATGCATGTTGTGTCACTTTCTTTCTAGGCAATCTTACCTCAGTCTGAGCAGAAGCTCTTCTTTAGACGTTAAAGTAGATACGGAAGAAAAGAGCTGTTTTAGTTTCTCCTCATGATGAGTATTTACTTCACATTCAGTATGCATTTCCACTTGGCTGTACAAATTATAATTTCCAACTTGAAAAATCTTCTCCAACCTTGTTACATATCCTGGGATTCCAGTGTCTAATATCATATTTGTTATCTCAGACATATTCTGTGTTCTATCTTCTTCTGAGATCCCTAACACTGCACTTTCTGCAAAGAAAATCATCAACAATGCCGTTAATTCAAACCAAAAGAAACCTGTGAGTTGTGGATGGTGTACAAAAATGAAGGATGAGGGGGAGGGGGGCACAAACCAAGCTAGTTCAAAATTTCATTATCATATGGTACACATGACCCGAATTTGTATGTAATTACATATTATATTCCTTTCTAGATACATGCCTTGAACAGAAAAATGTCAACGAATTATATAACCGACATGATTTTGCATAAGTTTCATGTTACATATTTATTTGCTAATTTACTTTACATAAAACAACATATTATATCAATATCATGCACATGATATTGATATGGGAGCCATATTTAGCTTTCTTATTACTTCTATAAAAGGATATTACATACATTTTTCTTTATGGCAATTAGAAATTAAACTTTGTTATCTTCCTACATGTGGTTTATCTTCTCAATTTCAAATGAAATTCTAATTTCTGTAAAAAAGATCAAGATATTAACTCATTTTCACCACAGTAAAACATTCAAAAACAAAGAAAAATGCTCTAAGTCCAGAGCCATCTATTGTTCACCATAGCAAACCATATCCCAACATACTAGCTACTTTTTTAAACCTATTTTATTTCAAATTATTCAATAAGAAGTTAAAATCAGACAATATTGTAAAAAAACTATTCAAATTTGTTAATGTAAAACTTTTTAAAAATTTATGTCAGCGTGGATTGATTCTGGAAAGAAAAAATATCAATAAAGAATGAGGTGTAAAAATTATCAGAACCACTACTAAAATAAGATGGCTGAAGACTGAAATCGAAAAATTGTAATTTCTTATTTCTTTATCCCAGGTTGCGTTTGTGTTTTAACGAAGCAATGAGACATGTAATATTCATATATTTCGCATTGAGTGCTTAAAAAACGTCTTCATATTTCGGTAATTTCATCCTATCTTGATCCTTTTCCATATGCTTTTGATCTCTGAAACATGAAGAAAATTTGTAGTTCATGTAATGTCGTATTTCCTAATCAATGAGATTCTTAGTGCTTACGGTCACCTAAAATTGACTGCCAAGTCGAAAGTCAGCCTGAAGAAAAAAAACAACTCTGGAACTGTTATTCATCGAAAGATAATAGTTACTTATTTTCATTTCGTTTTTAGAGGTAGGCAAAGCACCTAGAAACTTGGCTTCAGTGGACAAGAAAGGTAATTTCCTGTAAGCAGCGAGTTATACAATATGTTCCCTTGTTGAATTCTTGAAATTACTTGGATACTCGGTTGTTAGTAATACTACATATTCCTTGACATTACATATCCTTTTGATAATACATATTTAGGTACAAATTTTATCATTTAGTGTTACATATTTATGTACATTTTTTGTACTTTGATATTACATAAAAATCCGGGGTCTACTCATGAGTCAAAGAACGTAAGCGGGTTCAACCAGAACTGTAAGCTACATTGAGGGCCGGTTTTTCAATGTGCGATCAAAGTTTGGGTTGGGCAAATAACTATTTGGGTTTTTCCATCTGTGGTCATCTCCTCAACTGAAGGTTAAGTGGCACTGAACTTGATCCGTGCTTCATCTGGTGGTCAGTTAGATTGACTGGTAGTTTGCGAATAAACATGGCTTCCGCATCGAAAGATTGATATCCACCAGACAGTTTCTCAGGCACATTGAACGGGAAATAATTCAATAAAAAGTTACATTGGTGTAAAAATAAACTTGTTGTGCTTGGCAGAATTCAGTAACAGGTAAAACAAAGGAAATGGTCACCAGACTTTCATTTGTGTCCGCATTCTGGTGACATCTGTCCTGTCGTGAAGGAAAATCCCAAGTGGCAATTTGGTGTAGTGGGTAAGGACAGCAGCTTGGAGTGGGGTATAGTTTTATGTCGTGACTTCAAGTCCTGCTGCTGACTTCTTTTTTTTTGTTCATTTACCACGATTTTGAGATTGATTATGTATTTTATTTTCCACGATCCTAACACACTTATTAAAAATTGTTACATTTTGATATCGTCTGATAGAGATAGTGTGTAAAAGTTGAATACAAAATGTGAATGTTCAATTAAAATATTTCATTTCTCCGTGATGTTACATTCTCCATAGAAAAATAAAAGTGTACAAAACAGTTACATACTGATGAAAACACATTAATTCCTAATTAGCTAGATAGAGTTGTTTATATTTGATGTCCTCTCTTTTGTACTGTAGAAAAGGATATTTATTTGTACTACCTATTACCATTTTGTGAAGTCGATCTGTTTTAGGAAAAAAGCCAAATCTGTAGTAATTGTTTTCCCCTTGTATGTATTTCTTTGTAGGAACGGAATATGCACACATTAAGTTCTGCTGTATTTACAATGTAAACAATGAATTTTAACAACCGCATGTGCCTTATTGCAGTTCTACCTTTTCATACCAGGTGAAATTTAATTTGAATTTACACACCTAGATGTCAGTGTCATCGAATTTCTCGCTCAGCATTGCGAACTCACAATTGTTACGCATCGAACTTACGGTCAACGAACCTTTGGTTATTTTTGCATTGAAAAACCTGGTGTTGGTTAAGACTGGAGGTGAACTCCAACTGGTGGTTGGCTGACCTTAAAGTTGACCCAGACATTGAAAAACCAACCCTGACTGATTCACTGATTTGGTTTATTTATTTTACTTTGCTTTTCTGCCACTTTCTACTAATCATGAAGATGGGGATGAGATGATATGATGAGACTGATAAAGGGCCTCGCAAAGAACATTAATGCCCAGGCCAGGGACCCCTGGCATCGCAGCATGCTGCGCTAACCACTCTGCCACGGTGGCTGGCTGTAACCTATATTGCTGGAATCTCATTGCATTGCTCTACCACTGGCTTCATTTTATTCATTCATTTTTGCTAATTTACATGCCTGTAATTGATTTACTAGGTATTAGGGATATAACTTTTTGCTGAAACAGACAAAATTTACAAATACTTATCCAACAAGAAATTATAAACATCTCATCATGAACCTAAGCAAATAACACAATGATTTTGTTTTAGGAAAAAATAAACTGCATTTACACATTTACTTCACAAAGCCAAGGTCCACAACCATTTGCAAAGATTTGATTACTGACTGCTGGTCACTATTATTATTATTCGAGAGTTCGATTGTATAGAAAATGGATCATGTACGAAGTATTTACTATATGTTATTATTGTGCCTAAATGATCATTAATCTGTTCTGTATATATATTGCATTCTTCCATGTTGTATAGGTTACATATTTACTTTTACATTTTATTTTACACTAAAAATTTTCTTCGCTTATTATTGTGCTCGCCTTAAATATTGTATGTAATTTCACTCCTATAGTGTATTCTTCCTTTATTTGGATTTCCTTCATGTAGAAGTTCTTCAAATCATTACTGTAATCCTTATCTAAAATTGTATTAATATTTTATTACTGTATGACGATTTCCATACCTATGGACATGGGTCAATGGAAATAAAGAATATGAATATTACCCAGCACACACAGAAAGAGCATTCACAATAATAAAGTTTGAATTAATTTAGCATTGGCATGTACTTTTTCCATATTTCCCCCCTAGCCCCTTTGTAAAACAGACACAAACAGTTAAAAATCATATTTGGTCCCAAGTATTGTCCTTTCATGCAAGCAAGGCTTCATATATACCTGTATCATTAGTAAACCTGAAAAAAAAAGCAGTTTGCCAAACAGCATGCAGCAAATGGAAATTGAGATGGAGGGTCATATATTATCATGTTGTAGTTTAAACCTGATATGTTTTATGTAGAAATTTCAGCAAAAATGCAAGCTAGACAAGGACTCGAACAAAGATCTCTGGCATACCGTGCCATTGCCATACCAACTGAGATACCGAGCTGGCGAAGTCACTATGTTATTTTTACAGTATGCCAGAGATGCAGGTTCGAGCCCTGGTCAAGCTTGCATTTCTCGCTGAAATTTCTACGTAGCACATCCCCTGTGTGTGCCAAATCTTAATCTGATATGTTTTGTGTCATACTAAACGAGTTAAACATTTGCAAATTGTCCATGTTGTAATATTTACATAAAAGCGTTAACAATAAAAGTCTACTTGTAGCAGCTACATTCTGAATTATTTAAGAACTAGAAACAGAATTTTTAATTAGTGTAATTCGTTTTTTAAAAAAGCTCATTCACGTATAGCTTATTCACAGGGTGTAGCCAGGAATAAGGTTAAAATAGCACTGAAATAACAGCTCACCTGACAGAACATTATTGAACATTCATAACAGAAAATGTATTATTTTCAAGACGTTTTCACAGCATATATGCAAAATATGATGCGAGTTAGAAGAAAAAAAAATCTAAATGCTACATTTGCAAGCTTTTCTTTTGTTTATAAGCAATTTCATACATGGTTACTACATCCGGGATTTGTATGTAATTACATATTCTATTCCTTTCTAGATACATACCTTGAACAGGAAAATGTCTTATGAATTATGTAATTGACATGATTTTGCATAAGTTTTAGGTTACATACTTGCCGGAGTATTACATATTTACCCCCACACCCCCTATATGCCTTCATGGCGTGGTGCTATGCACAGGGGAGCACTTTACCTTTTTTTATTACATATTTGCTAATTTACTTTACAAAAAACAACATATTTCTGTATTTTCCCCCTATCTTGATCCTCTTTCATATATTTTTGATTTCTGAAACATGTAGAAAATTTGTCGCTCACGTGAAGTCATTCTCTAATCAATGAGATGCTTAGTGCTTACGGTCACCTAAAATGGACTGCCAAGACAGGATGAAGACAAGAAAAAATACAGGAACTGTTATTTATCGAAAGATGCTGGAGTTCTCCATGCCCACCCTCTGATTTCTGGTTACATATTTTAGTTTTGCTTTTAGGTTTAGTGGTATTAGTGGACAGAAAGCTACTTTCCTTTCGTAGCAAACTGCACAATGTGTTCCCTTGTACAAAAAGTACAAAAGTAGGTATGTATTTTCATTTGATTGCTCTTTCAGTAGAAGAGTTTTTTTAAGAAAAAAAAATGTTTCGAAAGTTACAAAGAGCTCTCCTTGCCAGCTTTTTAGTTTATAAATTTAATACGAATTTTAATTTTAACAACTTATGTCCTTAAAATGATGTTGAATATGTTCAAATAAAATAAATATCTAGCAGAATTCTTGACATCACTTGGATGCTCGATTGTTATTAATATTGCATATTCTTTGATACTGCATATTTAGGTACATATTTTGTACTTTGATTACATAAAAATTCGGGATCTAATGATTACCATACTTCAGGGTTATTGCAATAGCAAAAAAAAAAAAGGTTTGCATATACAGGGTGTATGATATGACATTTCCACGTGCTTTATATTTTATTTCCTTGGATATGCATGGATATGATATTACTTAATTACATACAAGTCTTTAATGGAAACTCTATGATTACTGCTCACAAGGTCAGTGCCAAACATGAGAAGGATAACACATTACTCTAAAACAGGAAAGATACTACCATCAATTACAGTAAAAATCAAAAGCACAAGGTATGATATAAGAGAAGGAAGTAGTATGCAACAACATACCATCGATATAGAGCACAGAAGGAACGAAGAGAAGCCTCTTGTGCGTTGATTCGCTCAGTCCTTGCTTGATGAGATGAAGAAGTGCAGCAGATGCCTGACTTCCAGAAAACCCTACCAGCACTCTGTCTCCAGGCTTCATGATCTTCGTCTTCCCCAATGCTGCCCTGAATTTGTGTGTAGCTCCGGCAAGAAAACAATTGCTGAAAGGAGTTTTCAATTCATTTATGTTATTACATGTGCTACAATGAGTATAAAGTATGAACATACATAAACATAAATGGACTAACATATGTAGAGTACCAAGACTTATTCTGGTAGCCAAAAGAAGTCTTGTTTACAAGGTCTGTCTATTACATATTTTGCAATTCTTAAATCGGCATGTTAGGATTTTTAGAGTACATTGTATCTACGTTAATATTTTACCATTGATTGTTGCATATTTTCCGGAAAATCTCATGGTTTGGTTTCTATTATGTGTCTTGTGATTTAGGCATGTATTATAAATTATTTATAATAATGGAAGGAAGAAAAATATTTAATATCATCTCTAATTCCATATACTGCTAGTTAGTTCATATTCCATACAGAAATGTATTAAAAATACAAATTATAAATGTATATTAATAGGATATACATACACATCATGAATACACAAACATTTTAAATCACATTTTGCACTATGTCAGCACGCACTGACATTCATTTCCAATATTTTCTTAAGTAGGGATCAGTCAATACCAATGGTAACTAATCATCTCATGTGAAATGATTAATATTTTAAAGTAATGAAATGCTTTTATTAAAACTAATAATATTCTGAACTACTATGAATTGCTACAATTTTTAATTATCAGCAAGATTATTGATTCAGTCCAACCCTTGGGACAAAAGGACATGAATGAATGCATGAAATGAACAGCTAATTAAAAAAAAAGTACATTAACATGTTTCATCATAAGGGTGGAAAAATATGCCGAAGCAATTTTAATCTACATAAAGATTTAAAAATACAGGTAGATCATACTCTTTATAGAATAACTTTTCAAAACAAATCAGCAAATAATATGAAGGACAACAGATTTGACTTTTACAACGGGTTGCTTTCTGAAAGGCTAAGTTGGTTGAGGTACTAAGAATGGCTTGGTTATACTTTTAGGAAAAAATTTCTAGTCATTCCTCTTGGAATGACATAATGGTAAGATGATAGAGGCATTACAAGATGCAAGGTTGTTTTGCAGGATAGTGTGTTTGCTGTATTAATTTAAGCATGCATCGCAATAAGTTCCTAACAAAAGCAACCCACATATGTCCTGTAGTATTGTAAAACTGCTCTCATTAATTAACAATGGAGTTCCTTAATCTATTTAGAGGTCCGGCCGGAATTTGTTCAACTAAGTACACACCATACACTGCCATTTGGATAACAAGTTCCACCCTTTACCATTACTCTGATTGATAATAGAGAGTTATATATGGGAATGTATTTAGCCAGAATTCCGATGCTTTGGTGATGTGAGGGGGGGAGGTAATGCCATCACTTGACATTTGATCAAACTGAACTTGTCTGAACACAGCAACAGAGTAATGCAATCACCATTGCGCCACATTGTGCTATGTAGGCACAAAAAAGATATGGAGGTAAGAGTTCATGCATCCTTGATCTATAGCAATGGTTCACTTCCTATTTCCTCAACACACCACTAAAATTTTTCACAAAGCTCTAATTTATTGTCACTTTGGCTTTAAATTTACCCTTGCACTCCTAAATAAATGTACACCCCTTTGACAAAGATGGAAAATTCTGGATAACCCATTGATCTATAATATAGGTGATGTGATCAGCACTCAACTCCACTGCCTTTACATCAATGAGAAGTTGGATGAGCTACACGGCTATTTACGCATGGGCATACATAGAAAAGTTCATAACTGTGGGAAGCAAACCCTCCTGCATGATAGCCAGACACCTATCAACTGACCACACCAGGTCTAGCTTTATCAAGAGCAACCTTGAGAGAGTTCAGTTTTCGCCTTTGAAACATGTTGCTCTTTATCAGTGGTACTATCTAGGTTACTTAATATTGTAACACATCAGAAAATACTCTGGACTGCGATCTCAGGATTGTGACAAAATTATTTTTCCATAAGCTGGGAGACAAAGACAAGAACACTGTGCAGATGGGCTAACTCCTACAGTTTAAAGTGGGTTCAAATTGGGAATTGAACACAGAACCCCTTGACTGATTCCTCTCAAATGTGCCCCAATAATTATGATGCAACTGTTTTGTATTTTAACGTGTGTATAAATTAGTAATAACACACACTTAATGCAGAATTTAGGCTATTTATTCGACACTGCATATGCAGCTTACTCTACATGTAAGTCGCCATGATCCTACAATGACATCACTAATGTTGCCAGAACATAATTCTGTTTCAACATATAAAGCCCATATGTTACATCTCCCCCCTTTTACAAACATGATTATTAATTATACATCAGTTACATAGTCTTTCAAGAATTTTGGTTCCTTTATAAGTCTACCTGATCTAGTGTATACATTTCCATTACTTTCAGAAGTAATATTAGGTACATTCGGATTAGTTACAGTGTCAGTTTCATTATTTACATTTTCCTTACTACAAAGGTTTGACCTTGAGCTTTGATCAAGTTTACCATTGACATAATTATGATTTTTCTCATTTGTTTTCTGTTCTAACAATTGTTCATTTGTTTTGTTTTCCTGAAGATGAACACTATTTCTACGAACTACCTTACCACTCTGTTTCTGTACAATATATGATCTTGGACTGTTATCTACAGATAATATTTTTCCTGACTCCCAAATATTTCTATCAAGATTTATGATCATTACATGATCACCTTGTTTAAGAGGTTTTAATGATTTTGAGTTTTTATCATACCAACTTTTCTGCTTTACCTGAATGGTGGGCCCTACACAGGGCCCGTATCTCTGAGGCCCATAATGGGACACCTACCTGAGATTATAGTTGACACATAAGTGTAAACAATCTCCCGTCCTTGGTCTTCAAGTCTGTGAAATCTCATTGGAAACTAATGATCAATAGAAACGTTATTTACAGTTATAACCCCTTGGTGACTTTTAGCCCACCCTGTACATCTCTAATTCCTTGAAATAATTCAGGATTTTTTCTAGCACAGCTATATATTTTTAACATACATCTTTGTAAAGTCTGCTTTAGACTAAAGCATTTTCCTTAAAATTTACACCATGACCAAAATGCTACCGTGAAAAGTGAAAAATCTTATGGCATTTTTCAAGGATAGAACCAGCTCCATTTCCGTAGCATAACCAATCAGAAACAACCTCTAGGTTACAAGTGCAGACATAATGGTGGCCGCGTTATATATGTATCACTTCACGTTTTTAAAACACTAACTATTCAACCAATAAGGTTTCCTATTAAATGGATTTAAGTACAAATTAATGACACTGTTTAAATACATGCTTTATATCGTTTACTGTACATGTATGGAAGAATATTTTAGTCGTTTCAATTGTAAACAACATGAACTCACCGTAGATGGTGTAACTCAACGTGCCTTTCGTGCTGTATATATTATACATTGTAATCGCAAAAGTTTGCTGAAACTTTACATGAAATGCTACTGTGTAAATTACTATCTGCTATGAGATTTTTGGAAGCCTTTATGTAGCATTTATGCTAGCAAAAATGTTAAAGGAAATGCTTTCGTCTAAAGCAGCGTAAGACAGTTGTCATGGAAACCAAAGTAATAAACACAATGTAATTTAATCAATTAATCATGTACTTACCCACAATAAGCATCCTTGCCCCTTAACACAACATCTGCTTTATTTTCACAGCACTTCTTGCACAAGGCATGTAACCTGAAAGAAAGAAAACATGGTTTAAAACGATCTGTGTGTGCAATCAAAAATTACACAACACTACTTACAGTTCCAAAAGAACGGTTAGCTCCCTCTTCCCCAAAGCATCCAACATGAATGACTGTGGACATTAAAATCACCAACATTGCAAATGATGAACAGTCCTGTATGGGAGTGATTGTGTAAAAATTATCACCCTTAGGCTACAGTAAAATTGAGTTTGTCTAAAGTTCACTTTATGCACACATAGGCTAATCTGAACTTAACCTACAGTTTAAAGTAGAATTCGAACCACAATGGGTCTCCACCAGGTACTGAACCTGAGACCCCTTGATTACAAGACAGTGGTGATCCCACTATGCCCTCAGGGAAGCCTACTGTTGTTGAGTTCGAAAAGCATTGATGGGAAGCTCTGTTTGCCCATCTTGTATGCAACACACTTCCTACACCACCAATCCACCCAACTTTAAAAAAACAATACTAATACAATACATTCATATGATTTATCATGCAGAGAAAGAAAAGGTTTCTGCTGAACGTTTTTGGTAAGTTAAAGGAAGCCGAATTTAAGCTTGCTTTATGCACACTAAAGCTGATTGAAGCTAGTTTAAAATAGGATCTGATTTATTGAAACATGCCTTAACTAGGAAACTAATTCAGGAATCGTTCATGTAAAGACATAACCTTAAAACGCCAACTAACAGATCCCGATGTAACAAGATAAAACATATGTATGGTATTTTATTTACCTAGTTCGCAAATACAGGGTAATTCAAAATTAATGGTACAATTTTACAGTTATTATAACGTTACTATTTATGATAGAAAATCACACAAGGCATTAATATAAAGAAAAACTCTATAATTTGAGTTGTGCGAATAAAACTGCCAAAGATTCAACATGGGAACCACGTGTGACATGGAAAAGGTTCGTACGATAATCAAGTACTTGCTATGCACGAAACAGCAAGTCGTTGTCAATGGTTTCGAAGGCATTAACAATTTGCAGTTGTAACTTTGGCAAATCTTTCAGAAGGGTGGACCATATGCATTTCTATATTACTGATTGCAGAAATGTCTTTGCACCATTGTGATTGAATAAGTGCTCGATAGCTCAAACACACAATACACGTTCTACTGGTCTTTAGCCATTTTGCAACACTGGCGATCCTGGTGGAGCATCAGCTAAACAAAGCCTGCTAAGTGGAAATAAAACTTCAAGAGTTTTTCTTTATATTGATGCCTTGTCTTAATTTCTATCATAAATAGTAATGTCATAATAACGGTGTGAAGTTGCACCATTCATTTTGAATTATCTTGTATATTCTTGTAATACGTACAGTTCAACAATTCATCCTTGATTAGTTTCTCCATGCAGCGAGATGAACATTGAACGGGAACGAAAGAAGAATCAAATGTTTAAATAATTTGTTTCTTAATTAACAGTTGAGGAAGAAATGCACACAAACATGTATATTACTTATGTATACATACAACACCGACAAACTTTCAAAACATGTAGAGGACATCAAGATGAACAATTTATTTGGTCTCGTCTTAAAAGCATTATTCGTCTCAGTCCTATACATGCTTTGAAAATTTATCGGTGTCATACAGACATACCCTGTATATACAAACATATAATTTTGATACATATTTGAGCATACATTTTGAGAAATAAAATTCTCACCTGCATGTTTCAATTATTCATGTGTTTTCTGATTGCCTTATGAGGTTCACAGGTTATTTCATTCACTTGAAAACAAAATCCATTCTTCTTTCCTTCAGAAACTCTTCTATCACTTGATCGTAGAAGGAAGGTTTAATTTTCAGTTCATACAACAGCTGTTTTTCAATTGTCAGTAATGAAAGTTGCGATAGCCTCTCCTGGTTCATCGTGTTTCTGCAATATGTTTTCACATGCTTATGGATGGAAAATGACCTTTCTACCGAAGCTGATGTAGAAGGACCGACTGAAACAAATTCCACAAGTTTCCTGAATTCCTGCACACGCACACTTAAACCACAATTTCTGATGATATCATGACTTTCGTGAGGGTACTCTTGCTGGAATTGAGGACAGGAATATACTACTTGTAACTCATTCTTGAGCCTCAGTATATCAAAATATTACCCATATGTTGTCTCTTCAGTGACAGGAGTGCTTCTGGAAAAGTTCGTGAATATTGTGGAAACTTGTCTGGGTTCAGCAATTCACAAACTTAAGATGGAAGTTACCAAATCATCCTCTCAACTGGGTAGAAATGTTGTCTACATTTTTGTTTAGAATTTGCCTGTGGCATTGTTTTTCATCATCCTTCGTATTTGTTGAAAGGTGGCGACATTTTGTAGGTCATCTTCCAGCTAAAGCCACCGTTCCGTTCCAAAAGTTCAGAAATTCCTCCCTCTTCCATTCAATTGGTTCCTTTGTACTCTGGACATGGTTCAAACAGATAAACATTTGCCCTGCAAAATACTGTATAACACATCGGTATGATCGAAAAGATCAGAAAATATAACTAGCAAAAAGATAAAATCAAAATAATTCAGGTCTCACTCAAAACACTTCGCTGCAGGTATGACTTCATCGTCCCGCCTTTTGGAATGTGACACAATGCTCTGAAACAATTCCGAGAGACTTTCAATGCTTTCAAGAACGTGAACTAGCCGAGAATGGTAATTCCACCTCGTTGGTGCAACATGTGGCAATCGTCGATGTAGAATTGTCCCCAAAAGGTCCGTGTGCTTAGATGGTCTATTAAAGAATGCAGCTAATCCATCAAGAGTTAGGAAAAATATTCTACATTCCTTAATATTTGCGACACTTTGAGACAAAACTAAGTTCAGTGACTGAGCTAGGCAGTGAACAAATATAGCAGATGGTAGCTGTTCTCTGATTCGTGCTTGGTCTCCATTTAAATGGGAAGCTATGACTGCTGCGCCGTCGCAGGTTTGACACACTACTTTGTCCTTCATATTAAATTTGTCAATGCAGTTCATTACAATGGAGGTAATGCTTTGTGCAGTCATATCAGAACTGCAGTCTGTGAGGCCCAAAAACCTTTCAACTGCTCCTTTAATGGGGTTTATTATGCGCAGAATGGCAGATAATTGTGAATGCATTGATACACTGGGCATCTCATCAATCAAAATGGCTACAAAAGAGGAATCGCCAACTTCTTTCATAATAAAATGCCAAGTTACTTCAGATACTGCAAGGATAAGGTCATTTTGTATTCTGTTGGACATACCTGAAAGCATTGTTGCAGTTTCTAAATGAGCGGCTAATAAGAAAAGACTCCAATTTCACACAATTGCCAGAATTACTGGAACCTTGACCTTCTGAATGGCCACAGAAAGGAAGTTGTTTGCCCAGAAAGCAGACTACATCTATAAATCTCTTTAGAATTTCAGGATTACATTGCACATTCTTGTTATGACATAACACATAGTCTCTTTTCTGTTGATCAAGTTGCAGTTCTATTCCTTTTTTTCCAAAAGTTTTTAAATCTAAACATGATCTTATGAGACAATGATTTTTCATGCTTTCAAATAGCATGTGATAGATATGATAAATTGCAGTATCCTCTACTATTCCACACACCTTTCTCAGAGGAGAACAAGAAATAAGGTCAACAATAAAGTTTTAACGTTTTCATACTTCCAGTCAACCACTCGAAGTTCTGTTCCTGGGAATGCCTAATATATTGCTCACATCCTTTGTAACTCTCGCCTGAGACAAGTCCTCCAATTCAGGAACAGGCCTCCCATTTCAGATTATCTCCACTTATTTTTTGTAACTATATGACGAAAAACCCCTCTCCAGAACATCAATAACTCCTGATTACATATAATTTTGATTTCATTTCTTCACTGCACCGACAAAAATATAATATGAACGGAACACTGCAAATTACATGCACACGACAGAACAAATAAAAAAAAAAAATGTCAACCTCTCTTGGTAACAAGTGTCTGCTTTCTCGAAAGACACACACACATTTGCAGATGAATGAATCAGGGTTGTCAGTTGACTAGAAATTTTGTAGGATGAAAATTATTATGGACTCTTGCAGAAAATGCATCAGAATAATGGTATTCATTCCAACACACTTCAAAAGCTAAAATAAATGTTAGGCACAATATAACGTCCATGTATGTACATCACTTTGTAAAGGGGGCGGGGTTGGTGGTTCATTCGAAACCCATAGTAAGCATTGTGTTTGTTTATATTTTTTCTTTCATTCACTTATATTGTCAACACCAATCCTCATCGTAAGTGGAAATGCAATGTGACACAAATACAATGTTGGCTCTAGAATGAGATAAAACAGATACGGAGAATGGTGTGAAACATGCTATTCGATGCATAGTTTCCCTCTGCTACAGTTGCATGACGACGCAAAAAGGAATTTCAGGTAAGATGAAATCTTCAGTTGATCACTCCATTTTGGTTGGTTTTCCACACAACATTTCCTTGCCTTCCGCTCAGTTTGCTATATCAGCAATATTCTTATGGGCCCAAGTTCCTTTTGTTTTATTGAGATTTCATCATGCTAAGAATGCAATTTTTACATGGTTCGATTTCGATTTATGTCTGTTTACACATACTGCGGAGTTTTAGCGATGACTTAAAGTTTTGTTCAATATATGCTTTCGTGGTTAGGTTAGGCAGGTTAGGTTTGGTTCCCTTAGCATTAAAATAAAGTCCCTAAATGCATTCTAGTAGGGTTCCCATTTACTTCTACATTCGTTTGCACGCTTCTACGATATTTACTGTCGTTTGTCGACTGAGAATATCTTGTCCATGAGAAGTGCGTAAGGTAATTTTCAAGTCTTTTTTTTTTTCAACATAAATACCTTTTTTCGAGTCCAAACAGCGCTCATTACTTTAAGGAAGGTTCAAATTTTGTGACAATGATTTCCAAAATTCTACGATAATTAGTCTTTGGGCTAGGAGAAATCATAAAACAATCTGAACCGTTACCGAATAAACATTCCATAAAAAAATATCCGTTGACTACTACAAACACTGCACATGCTGTCAAAATCTTTGGTACGCTGGCTTCTTAGAACGTGGAAAGAAATTGAGGATGAGAGGCATGTGGAAGACCAAAACATGTGGTCAAAGATGATTGTAGCCAATGGGTTGCCTTCCAAATTTCTAGAATATCCAACAGAAGCAGTAGAGTTTGCTTGGGAAAATCATCAGAAACCGAGGATGGGGTTCGTGCAGGCAGCACCGAAGGTTCGATCGGAATCATTCAGGACTGCCTTCAAAAGAGAGAGAGACTACTCGAGGAAGGCAGCAGTGTAAGATGGAATTTCGGTAAAAATTTACTATCCTTCGGACACCTCTAATTTTTTCGTTTCGTCAATTTTTGACATTCGTACTTACGTATCTGCTTCGCGGAACATTCCTGAAGGTGTAGAACATCTAGAAATTGCAAAATAAGCGAAAATAAGGCATTAGTTTTCGGAATGGAAACTGACGATTTGCCATTTTTTTTTGTTTCACAACCAAATATATATATTCCTGATACTACCACGACACCAAATTTTAACTATGTTTGCCTAACCTAACCACGTGCCAATGGTTTGTGGGGCTAGCGTCAATGGTTCGTGGAGCTAGCGCCAATGGTTTGTGGGGCTAGCGTCAATGGTTCGCAATTATTTCCAATTTCTAGATCCTGATACTAACATGACACCAAATTTTAACTATGTTTCCTAACCTAACAGAACTAACCTATCCATGCGCCAATGGTTCGTGGGGCTAGCTATTCTCCGTCGGAGAATTAATTTTCAACAAACAACATGAATTTCAGCTATGAAACATTCCCACATCACACCTTCCCGATGTTCGACAATGCTACAGGAACTTATTACGGTAAGTAGTTTCTTCTGTAAAAATAAATAAATGTCTCTGAAGGATAGTAAACTAGTACCTTTCTTTTTTCTTACAGGGTTGTGGGTATGCATTGCGTACCCAGAGTACACGCCGTTCATTCTCTCTACAGAAAGAGTAACCAAGTAACTCCATTGTACGAGGGTTCTGCCAAACTGATCTCTGAACAGCCTATTTTTCCTGATCAAAATGTATGCGCTTTGCACGTAAAATGGTCCTAATCGCAACAATTTTTATTCACAAATACTATATAAGGTAACGGTTCATATCGTTTTATGACTTTTTTTTTTCCAAATTCTACTAGCAGGAAGACTTATCATATAATTTCGGCAATCATTGTCGCACAAAATTTTAAGCTTCTTTAAAGTAATGAGCACTAATTGGATTTCGAAAAATCTTATTTATGTTGAAAAAAGCAACTTAAAAATTATCTTACGTAAGCATGCATGCTTCCCATGGATAATGTATTTTCAGTTTGACAAGCGACTGTAAGTATTGTAGACTAGTTGGAATTAATGTAGAAGTAAATTCGAACGTTAGTACAGTAAATTTCTCGTATCGGACAAACAGCTGAAATTTCCTACTTCTTTTCATTTCAATATTCGTACTTACGTATTCTGCACTGACAAACATTGCTGAAGGTGACATTTCGCTAATTTCACCGAAAATAGCTATATTTGCGACATATCGAGTAAGTTTTCTTGGTTGCTTCTTCCCTTCCGTAACACGGGAAATGGCCGTCACAGTTTCACCACCGTAGTCCATATGCAATGTTTCAACCCCACCACGCGTAGAAAGTGCAAGATAAGCGAAATTGAGTGATCCGCGATCGGCACAATTGCTCATTATTTAGCGGTGAGGAGGAATGTCGGAAATGTGTTCGGGAATGTAGTTTTGATCCATTTTAATGCGAATGCATGTGGTTTTCTACGAAAATCTATTTCCGACGAGCTATTGCTGCTGCCGCTATTTGCTTTCTGCACGAGAGCACAATACACGCTATTGCTGCTGCTAGAAGCCGATGTTGTCCGAATGTGGGAAACGTGTTCGGGAATGAAGTTTTGATCCATTTTAATGCGAATGCATGTGGTTTTCTATGAAAATCTATTTCCGACGAGCTATTGCTGCTGCCGCTATTTGCTTTCTGCACGAGAGCACAATACACGCTATTGCTGCTGCTAGAAGCCGACGTTGTCCGTATATGCTAAATTAGACGAAAGGAGTGCTAATGGAACCTAACCTAACAGGCCTAACCTAACCTAGTAGGCATACCTCGTCCCCGTGATGGTCCTTGGGGCTATCGTGAATTTTTAGGCTAACGTCAATGGTTTTTGGGGCTACCCGTGGATGGTTTGAGGGAAATAAAGAACAACAGTAAGTACTCGTTAATGTAAGAAATATACATTATTTTCGTTACAAATTCATTATTTCACCTAAAGAAATGTTCCGCAATGCAGAATGTTACGTTAACTACATTAACGAGTACTTACTGTTGTTCCTTATTTCCCACAAACCATGCACGGGTAGCCCCAAAAACCATTGACGTTAGCCCAAGAACTCACGATAGCCCCACGGACCATCACGGGGACGAGGTATGCCTACTAGGTTAGGTTAGGCCTGTTAGGTTCGGTTCCATTAGCTCTCCTTTCATTCAATTTAGCATCCGCGCATCCTGCACACGTCATTTTCAAAACGTTCATCACGTTCAACTGATCACACGTATTTAAACGTGTGACCAGTTACATAAACGTATGTTTGGAAACACTGGCCCGGATTACGTCATCACGCACAGGCTACATCCACCTGGAAGTAAATGGATGCAAGAGCTCTCGTGCAACGGTCACACATTTATATCGAAAAAAATATGATTAACCGGCATAATTGAATGAACGATGCGAGAAAACACTTCCCCGAACTTCCACAACTATAAAGAAACTGCATTCGGTAAGTAATTTCTCCTGTAAATTTGACGAAATCAGTTTGTCCGATACGAGAAATTTACCCGTTAGTACAATCCATTTAGGGACTTTATTTTAATGCTAAGAGAAACAAACCTGCCTTGCTTAACCTAACCACGGCAGCATATATTGAACAAAATCTTAAATAATCGCTAAATTTCGCGGTATGTGTCAACAGAAGTAAATCGAACCATGTTAAAATTCCATTCGTAACATGATGAAACCGCAATGAAACCCAAGGAACTTGGGCCAATTTCTACCCTTTTTAGTATTGTATCCAAATTATTGAGTGCTATGACACGTGTTAAAATAAAGTTACTACTGTACATTATATACATGACAGAGTTTGTGTCAAGAATTCTGTGATCTCTAGAATGAAATAAATATCTTGTATCATGTATACATTAGGTATGCACAACAAAAATGCACATGCAATTTTAAAGATCCAATATTATGATACGTACAAGGAATCTGGATCCCTCCTGGCTTCTGTACAACATTCGACGGAACGATCTTCGTCAACTGAACACATTTTACACTTTCTTTTCGACTACATGAAGTAAAAGTTAAAGTCGTAACATACATTTAACGTTATGCCCCAGCTTATGTAATTTCGACAAGAACTACGCTTGCCCTTCTTTGCCTTCCATCTTGGGTGATGCGCAAGTGTTAGTGTAGACTTGACACACGTGGCGGATATACGTTACTCTTTTGTTAGTATTCAGAAACTGTATTTACATTTTTCTAACTTTCGATAATTCAAAGAAATTGAACATTTTTAAAAACTTTATCACTGATATTACTGTTTGCAAAATAAATTCATAATAAATGAATCACAGTTTCATTGAGAAAACTTCAACTTGACTTGAAATTTCAGGTCGAAGTGACGTCTGAACAATGATGGCTGCGCCCATAAAAATACGTACAAAATCGCAGAAAAGCATGACAATACAACATAACACACACATTTCATAATCTGACTATATAATTTTCATGTAAGGTAAATGAACTAGATTTTGAAAGGTCGTCAGTAGGCAGTTTGAGTCCGGTATTCTATACTATATACTCCTTAAATTTTTGAAAATTGCTGTTTTTTCATAAATGTTCTGGTATCATCTCATGATGTAACGTTACCGGTATATTTCTAGTATACTAATATTCATTTTATCAAACTTTATTTCGTTGATTCAAGTAATTTATTTGTTTCATGTCCTTACGTATATTTTGAAAGAAAATAACGATTGAAAAGAAATAAGGACAAGAAATATATCATGCAAATTCGAAAAAAACCAGTGACGTGCGGTGACGTCGACACTTGGAGTAGCAGTCAGTGGCGTGCTCAAGGGGGGGGGGTTGGTGTGAGTCACACCCCTCCTCCCTTTAGGGCCAGTATTCCTTCAAAAAAGAAGAATGTTAATAACAGGAAAAGATTGCACAATTATGAATGAGTACTAGAAAAAAGTACACGTAAACCCCACCCACATTCGAAAATAAAAAACTATTTGATTTGACTCTAGACTCTAAGCCAGAGATTCTGGGTTCGAATCTCGGATTGGCCATTTGCGTTCTTTGTGTGTGTTCCTTCATCTATTTTGTTGTACCAAAGGTGGCGGAAAAGCGAAGTAAAATAAACCAATTTGAGCAATCAATCAATGATTTGATTTCATTTTTGTTACTTAGCGTCGCTTTTTTGTCACATTTGGTTAATTGTGAAGATGATACGATGAAACTGATGAAGGGACGAACACAGGGAACGCCCATGCCCGGGTCGGGGTTCGAACCCGGAACGCCTGGTGTCGTAGCGCGTTGTGATAACCACTCCCCCGCGCTTGGTTGATTTGGTGACAGGAAACAAAACACAATACATTTTTTGTAGTTTCTTCAATGATATTCATTTGACTTTTTGAGTTCTGAGATACATTTTTCATTCCAAATTATTTCATTATTCACTGCAACACATAGGACAAGAATGCGCACTCATCACGAGTTCGAATCCTGGCCTGGATTGTTCATATGAGGTCCCTTCACCAATTTCATCATATCATCACTCAATCCTCATTTTCGCGATAACCAAATGTGGCAGAAAAGCGAAGTAAAATAAACCAAACCAACAACAATATGAACACGCATTCTCTTGCCCAAATAAATACATCCGTATTTATGACTGTTACAGGCCAATATATTAGTATATTTAAATAAAACACTACTAAAACGAGAGACAGAGAGAGCCTGAGCACATATTTGTAATTTAATCATTATATATTCCATATTTGAAAAAGAAAAAAAAGAAAGAAAGCATAACATTATTGTCTGCACATAACACGTTCCCATTTTATAAATAATAAAACTACATCCCATATTATACATACACACATATTGTACAACGTGTAAAAGGTTGTGTAAATACAGAGAACATAAGTACTGCAGAAAATTTTACCCTGTGTTCTTTAGAGGATTTATAAAAAAATTATGAGAAACCAATCCCCTATCTGTCCTATAGGAGATAGACTGGGGGACCTGAAAGCCTGGGCTTTCAACCATTGCAGCGGGGGTCGTGGGGGCAAGGGAAGTAGATGCAGAAATCTTCCTTTTCCCTGGGCCGGCCGTTTCTACCTGGAAACTGGCCTGGCTGAAGAAGAGCGAGCTAGGGTATCCAGCCTGCTTTGCCCGCGGAGAACACCGATGGACGAGAAGTGCGTGGAAAAGAAGGTGTTGCATATGAGCTGTGGTGGCTTTAACAAGACAATAAATATTGTGATTTGAATATAATTCGAGATATGAGATTGATTGATCTATCTCTGCTAGACTAGCTACTCCTCAGTGCACGTCACTGAAAAAAACTCGTATAAAATGCAGCATTTTTTAAAAATATGTATCCTTTGTATTATATATTTTTTGTTCTACTTTATTATTTTCACAACATACACAATTGAAAATTTCGGGCGATATCGCATAATTACCTTGTTTAACAAGGGATTTCGCTTTTTTTTTTAACGAAATTAGTATCTATTGTCGACATATCGAGTAATTATTGTTCGTTCTTTTCTCGCTTCCTGAACACGCAAAATGGCGAGCAAATCTTGACTAGCGTTGTGTTTCAACCTTCCTAACTGAAAAATTCCTGCATAGCCCCGAAAACCATTCCCGCATAGCCCCAAAAACCATTCACGCATAGCCCAAAAAACCATTCACGATAACCCCATGCACCATCACGGTAAGGTTAGGTTGCTTTAGGTTGGGCAATACAGTGAAAAAAAACTGTGTTTGGAAACACTTACCGGGGATTACGTCATCAGATGCTCGCAACATCAGGTTCAAGTACATGGATGGAAATGCAAGCAACAGCTTTCGTGCATCGGACGGACATTAGAAAGAAACATGAATTAGCGGCCAAATACATTGAAAAATGCGAGAAAAATTTGAAGAAATCGGATTCCCGGCTTTGATAGTTTTACCCATTTTCGTTTGTACTAACATGGAATATATACTTATATTACAAGAATCTGTGAAGAACAGAAAACTGTTTTTAACAAATGCAGGTACAAATTAATCACGTTTTCACAAAGCAATCGTGACAGATTTTTCTGGGGCATGCCAGGCAGATTGGCCTGTTACACTTCTGGCACAGGTATTTTGTTCAACTTTTTAAGTTTTGGATCATGTAATATAAAAGAATTCAGGAAAATCATGTGGCCACGTGACAAATCTTCCGAATCCTCCTTATGCAAGATGGAAATTCACGTGGAAGATTTTTCACCTCAATCAAGCCTGCGATGTAGTTGTGGGAGGACCAGAGACATCGCAAGAGTCTTCATAAAATCAATCCTGGTCATCTGGGTAGGCTTGGTGAAGAATAAGAGTATTGACACCAGAGCCTACATCAAGAATGGTAAAGAATATTGTCATTGTCCATCTGCGATTTCTTCTGCAAAAGGTAAATGTAAAGTGCTCCCCTGTGCATAGCACCACGCCATGAAGGCGTATAGGGGGAGTTGGGGTAACGCCCCACACTTTCTTGATCCGGTCGTGAGTGGGGGTGATGTGATCAGCATCACGCCCCTGACCGCCTTTACCCCCCAGGGTTTCCCCCAGGTACCCATGTTATTCGACGCTGGGTGGGCGCCGGGGCCGCTTCCATCGTTAGAAAAGTTCCCGGATTTGAACCGGCCGGGGATCGAACCCGGGACCTTTAGCATGGTAGTCAGTCGCGTTACCGACTGAGCCACCGCGGCGATTTCTTCTGCTGGATATGTAATTTGCACATTTCTGATCCAGTCCATTGACGCCTCTCTTAGTCAGATTATAAAAGGAAATAATCTCTGGTTTTCCAGTTTCAGGGTCATCACTCATAGAGTGGTAGTACATGGAAGATGGATTCACAGATGAATATCAATACTAATGGATACAATTATAATGTTATAATAATCCAAAATAGTCACAGTAAATACAAAAATGCGAAGGCAAGGTTTACTAGAAAAAGCTCCGCAAGTGGTATCATACGTCTGAGACGGACCAGCAACTTTGCCATGGTAAAACTCAAGGTCAGATAACAATACAGGTCAGAAATTTTCACTGCATGTAGACAACAATCAAACTCAAAGGTACAGCCACCGGCAAAAAAAATGGGCCACCTAGATCTGAAATGCTCACTAGCCCACATGGCATTATGTGTGTTGCCTAACTCTATGCCGTTGTGAGATGGTCGTTACAAGGCGTTCTTTTTACACTAAAGCCAGAAACCTAATATGCAGTGCAGTCTAACTTTGATCGCTTCAAATTCAAAAGCCGTAAAATATATTTACATTTGGATTTTTACTTTTCTACGTATTTGTATACATACTCTTATTTACCAATATGTGCTGTTGCCCCTAGAAATTAATTAATGGGGAGATGTAGTACAAATATTTTTCCCAATGTCAATTTCGGGAGATATAAAGAAATTTAGGTAAAACTTTATTATCCTGTTGGACACATAACTTCTCAATTTTTGACATTCATACTTACCTATCTGCTTCGCGGAACATTCCTTAAGGTGTAGACTTTTTTTGATCAAAGTAATTGCAATTTTTCACATTACGAGTACTTCTTTCTCGTAGTCTTTTCGCTTGCCTTAGGCACAATATGGCGCATACACCTTCCTACATAATCGTGCATCGTGCTTGTGTTTTGTCGATTTTCATTTGTTATGCAGTGTTTCAACCTTCGGAACCGAAGAAATAACCTGTGAACAAAGCTCATCTGATCCATTTTTCTTTTTTAAACTTTTTCGCATTGTTTTACGAAGAAAATTGTAATGTTTCATGGCACTATCCGTGAATGATTTTTGGGGCTATCCGTCCAGGAATTAGTGCAAAATTTAAACTAAAAAATTATATTCGTTTGAAATTTTTTAGTTCAAATTTCGCACCGATTCCGGGCTCCGCCCCTGGGGTAATTGACCTACCGCTACCACGGCCCCGCCTCCGCTCTGCTCCGGCCACCTGGCTTTCTCTATAGGGTCCCTGTTAAAGGTATTTTAGAAATTGGCCGGAGTCACCTGCCCCCAAATGAGCCCCAAACTTTTAAATTTGAAGAAATCCGTTTCCAGGATACGGAAAACTTACCTGAATTTCACTATGCATCCACGACACGACATATTAGACATATACCCACAGCCCATTCCTTCTGAGTAGCTTACATTCACTGCCACATTGTCAACATTCCTTTCCTTTCTTCACGATCCCGTGTTCAATGAAATTAAAAAATCCACTGGATCTTCCACACCCGGTACGAATTTCACCACACATCCCCGACATGTCATGTTTCTAACTTTCGTTGCAAACACAGACAGTTCGAAACACTGGATACCCAATGAACATGAACAAAACACAATCACGACGCGTGATGATGTACGAAGGTGTACGCGCCAAAAGCTATTGTCTGTCGGAGAATTAATTTTCAACAAAGAACATGAATTTCCGCTATGAAACATTCCCACATCTCGCAAAACACCTTCCAGATGTTAGACATTGCTACAGGAAGTTATTACCGTAAGTAGTTTCTTGTGTCTCGGTACTGGGCAACATTCCCAGGAGCAGAGCTCTATGCTGCCGAGCGCATCCCCAGGTTGCGGATAGGGGAACGGCCTACAGATATGTAGGCTAGCTGCGACAAATAAGCAGTTGCGGACAAGGAGCGTCAGTGTCAACAGGATGTGGAGAGAGTTATTTCTGGCAGGATAACTCTCATTTAAAAACCACAAAAATCCAGCGACGACACTGAGACATGGCGAGTAAGTGCCGCCATTAAATAAGCACTGCCCCTGCTGCCTTGCAGGTAAGAGAGGGATCTCTAAAGGCTAAGGGAAGGAAAACCCTGACAGAAAACCAAGGGGTATGAAGAGCCCTTAGGCGTGGTGAAGCCAGTCTTCCTAGGGGTAGGAACCTCGAATACAAATCCCTGGTCCTCCAGGTTGGGGGTTGGGCGTAAGGCCAGCACCCTTACCCCGTAAAACAACCTCCCGCTACGAACTCTCAGACAAGCAAAGCCGGACGGATCTATAAGAGACGACCCATGCAATGTAAAAGGCTAAGGAATGTGGATTTTAATGTGGCAACCTGGAATGTCTGTACCATGCTCCAACCAGGCAAAATGAATGAAATTGCAGATGAATTAATAAAATATAACATGCAAATAACAGCATTACAAGAGATAAGATGGAATGGGGATGGATGGATCAAAAAGAAAGAATTCTCTCTTATGTATAGTGGGCATCCAACAATTAAAGGAAGGAATGGCACAGGTTTTTTAGTTACTGGAAATGCGAGGAAATGTATACTTGGATTTGAACCAATAAATGACCGAATATGTAAATTAAGAATAAAAGGAAAATTCAACAATATGACCTTTATATGTATATATGCACCAACCGAAGACACAAACAAAGAAGATATTGAACATTTCTATAGTGAACTGTTAGATGTATGTGACAGAGTACCAAAACATGATGCATTAATTCTACTGGGGGATTTTAATGCAAGAATAGATAATGAATCCAGCAGCAGTGGAGTATCAGGCAGATTTTCCCTACACAAAGAAACAAGTGACAATGGAGAAAGGCTGATACAACTAGCACAATTACAAAACCTTGATATCAGTAGCACCAGATTTAAGCATAAAAAAATCCACAAAGGGACTTGGAAAATACCCGGTGAACAACGATGTAATCAAATTGATCATGTACTGATCAATAAGAGGAGAGCTACATTAATAATTGATGTCAAAACATATAGAGGACCTAGTTGTGATACGGATCACTATCTTGTTAGAACTAAAATAAGACAAAGGATTAGCATGGTTAATGATGGAATATACAAGAAAACTAAGAAATGGAACATAGAAAAATTGAAGAAATCTTCTATACAAAATACATACAGACAAGAAATACAAACAAAACTCGATGAAGCAGGAGAAGAAGATGATGTAGAAGTCGAGTGGGATAATTTAAGAAACATCATAGATAGTACTGCTGATCAGGTTTTAGGAACCAAAGCATATGGAAAAAATGAAGATTGGTATGATGAAGAATGTAAAAAGGCGGTTAAAGCAAAAATGAAGCTAGAAATAGTTGTCTTAATAGAACTACAAGATCAAATAGAGAAAAATATGAAAATCTGAAAAAGCGTGCTAAGAAAATGTGTAGAGAAAAGTAACGCCAAGCAGTAAAAACACAAATAGAAATGTTACAAGAACTAAACACCAAAAAAGAATATAGAAAATTCTATCGAACCCAGAAAGTTATAACACAACAGTATAAACCAAGAACTAGAAACTTAAAATCCAAAGATGGTCAAATCCTAACTGAACAAGCAGAAATAATGAATAGATGGAAAGAACACTTCCAGGGAGTTCAGCACAACCAGGATTTAGAAGTGCCCTACTGGAATACGACGAATCAGCAGGATAATGAAAACATATTAGTTGATGCACCAACATACGAAGAAGTGGAGACAGTAATGAAAAACTTTAAAAAAACGAAAGCACCAGGAAATGACAATATGAACAGTGAACTTATACAAGCAGCTGGAAAAGAAATGTATCGTAGAATACATAAACTTATAATTAATATATGGAATCGAGAACAAATGCCAAATGATTGGAACATAGCACTAGTGTGCCCTATACTTAAAAAAGGAGATAAAACAGACTGTGAAAATTATAGAGGCATTTCACTACTAAATAACCTATATAAAATACTTGCAGCAATAATTAACATCAGACTAACTGATTATGCCGAAGATATTATAGGAGAGTATCAAAGTGGATTTAGGAATAACAGAAGTACAACAGATAATATCCTGATGATGCGTTTGATATTCGAGAAATGCCATGAATATGATATAGATTTGCATGTTTTGTTTATTGATTTCAAACAAGCCTTCGACTCAATATATAGACCAACAATATTACAAAGGTTACAAGAAATTGGAATACCAAATAAATTAGTAAGATTAATCCGAATGACAATTCAAAACACTAGAGCCTCAGTTAAAATTGAAAATTCAAGATCGGACTTTTTCGATGTCATGCAGGAGTCCGCCAAGGAGATCTTCTTTCAGCAACATTATTTAATTTAGTTTTGGACTCAGTGATTAAAAAATTAGATGTGAGAGGAGACATCAGTACTAGACTAAAACAAGTCACAGCATATGCTGACGATGTAGCTATTGTAGCAAGAACTAAGAAAGCTCTTTCAGAAACGTTTATAAGTCTAGTAGAGGAAGCTGCGAGAGTAGGACTCCAAGTCAATGAAAAGAAAACTAAATACATGAATATTAATAGAACAAACATGAATAATAACAGATCAATATTAATAAATAATTACTCTTTTGAATGTGTTAGTAACTTTACATACCTTGGATCTACACTTAACGAAAACAATAAAATAGAATCTGAAATAGATGAAAGAATAAAGAAAGGTAATAAGGCCTATTATGCAAATGTATCCCTGCTAAAATCGAAACTTCTGAAATGAAGTACAAAAATGAAGATATATCTTACTATGATAAGACCAGTGGTTACATATGCTGCTGAAACCAGGACCCTAACACAGAAGGATAGAAACAAATTAAGTATATTTGAGAGACAAATTTTAAGGAAGATCTTTGGCCCAGTACAGATAGAAAATGATATATGGAGAATAAGAAATAATGTGGAATTAGAAAAATTAATCAATGGTGCAGACATTATAAGATATATTAAAAGTCAAAGAATTAAGTGGTTAGGCCACATACAAAGAATGGATAACATGAGAACTATAAAACGTATACTAGAATGGAGACCTATGGGAAGGCGACCAATTGGAAGACCTAGGATGAGATGGATTGAAGATGTATGCGAAGATTTAAAGATTCTCAAAGTTAGAAATTGGAAAGAAATGGCAAAGAAGAGGAAAGATTGGAATGATTTGTCTGAGAAAGCTAAAATCCACAAAGGGTTGTGATGCTAATGGAAGAAGAAGAAGTTTCTTGTGTAAAAATGAAGAAATCTGTCTGATGAATAGTAAATTAGTACCGAAATTTACCATAGGATCACAATTGGAAGTTTGTGAGTGACATGGAGAACTTTATGGGTTTGAGAATATCCATTTCATGAGCTAAGTAAAAAAGTAACACTTCATTGAAATATTGTTTTATCCTGTAATTATTATTCATTGCTCAAGGCCTTTCATTATTGTAAGGTTACCTCACGTTTCATTACAACTTCCATGGATTTTGACAAGGTGTATTGCTGTCCTCCTCGATATGTGATCGAGAGGACCTGGATTTGATCTCACGGTGTAATCACATGATACAACCAGCATTCATGAATTGCCAAACTCTTCTAATGTTGCTAGATTAAATTATATATAACAATAGAATATAATATTTTGGTTAAAATTATGATTTATAATTTTTTGATGCGATTATTTGGTGATATGATCAGTAATTTACGGCATATTCTCTCCCCATTTTAGCAACAAACCACGGGTTATCATGGAGCCTGTGGTCTCTGGTTCGAATCCTGGCCTGGGCATGGATGTTTGTGAGTGTCCATTCATTAATTTCATCACATCATCACTCATCTCCATCTTCGCAAATTAGCCAAAAATGGCACAATGAGTGACGTAAAATAAAGCAAATCAATCAATCATGAAGCCTATGACCAGGGGTCGCAAAATCCCAGTCACCAGGTTGCCATGGCGACTAAAAATTTCAGCCTGGCGACTGTGATCTTTTGCTGTAATATGTACGAAATTTTGATGATTCTAAGTTCAAATTGCAGTAATGCGGCTTTGTTAGTTTTTGGAATATATTATGTAGATTTGTTTGTCTTGATAGGCGGTATGTGAATTGATGGAAACAGTTATATTTGTGGAGTGATTTGCAGTCACGAAATGGCATTAATTTGTAAAGAAAAGTAAAATAAAATGAATAAATAAATAGCATGCGTGTGTAACACAAGAAGAAACATCGCAATGTGATTACGGACGTCAGGTCTTGGACTGTGTATTAGAGTTTATTATTTTTCTATGTTACATTCATAGAAATGCTTCATGTAAAAGAATCAGACATTGCAGCGAAAACTCCATTTACTTCCATTATAAGCAGACGAATACTGAGCACCGGGTGCACTACCAGCACCTCTAGCGGTATCATTTTCGAGTGGAACCAGCCAGAGAGCGCAGAACTGTGCCGTTTTCCACACTACGTTATTCAAGGCGTAAGTTAGCAAATGTGAATATTCCATAGAGTCCGTAACAATTTCTTACCCTTTGTCCCCCCAACACCCCATTTCCTGCTTTCTCAAATAATTTAGCGATGTTTTGAATACCGTGACGCTCAGCATCTTGTACAGAGTGTTTCAAAAGTCGCACAACCCAAACTTTGGAAATGTATATCATGTAAGATATATTTACACCGGGTTTTCTGCATTATAAACCCTCATCCATTGAGATATTTTTCAATGCTTAAAATTATCAGTTCACTCCGTACAGAAAATTATATAAATTAATAACTGACGGAAAGCAGCATTCAAATTTTTCCAGAAATAAACTTCTGAGTAAGAAAAATATGTAAGAAATTATCGAAGGGTCGTAATTAGACATTTGATGACTGATGCCATGTCAGTCTGTCATTTGCAACATTTGATGAATTTTTGACTGGCGATTTTATGGGTTTAGCGAAAAGTGCCATTTTTGGAACATATCTACGTATATGTCAACACTAGGAGGTCGAAATTATGCCAACAGTTGCATTCAACATGTGTCGTAAGTATTGGCTATACATTTACGTGAAAAATCGTAAATCAAGATTTTGTGCCGAAATTCGCCGTGACTGGATACAAGTATTGTTTTACTAACATTCATGATCATAATACGAGGGGCGTACAAGTCAAAACAGGACTTTTGAGGTCATTCTTGAACTAAAAGAACAAATTTTGAGGAGTGGAAACTGCATGTATTTTTTGACATACTCACCTGCTACATTTATACACTTATTCCAACATTTAACCACTGCCTGGAAAGCTTCAGCATAGAAAGATTTGTCAGTATGCCTGAACCATCCATCGACAGCCTGCTTCACCAAGACCAGGAGTGTCACTGACGGACGTACGGCCATCTTTGAATAGTTTACATAATTCAAATGCCGTACTGCGGCTCAGCGTCTCATTACCATACTGAGCTTGAAGTCTTCTGTAGATCTCCGTTGGCAAGCAACTTCACCACACTATGTTCCACGCACTAACATTGTTGGCTGCCATCTTGATTCACTGTCTCTGGGCTTGCCTGCGACGTGTGCCCTGCCTATCAGTAATAGGACACCCTAGACACTTACTACTGCATGTATTACTGCCATGCCAGCATTCACTGTTTTACCTGTAAAATTAAAAATTCCCGGTTTGACTTGAACGCCCCTCGTAAGTGTGACCCATGGTGCAACATCCCTTGAGGGTCAAAGCCAACTGCGGGCCTCACTCCAACATACCCAGAAGAGGTGGTCAGCACAGGGAATCTACAGTCATTGTTATAGGTTTCCATGACAGACTTACACTACTCATTCGTAACCCACCAGTTTCCTCACCATGGTAGGTGGCCACTGGCCGAAATCTCCAGAGAAAAGTTGTTCCACTTTCTGCCAGGAGACTGTAACCATCATTCATCCTGCAGCCCGTGCTCAAAGCCTTGCACATTAGACCACACAGCCACGGTACGGGACCAAATTCATGATTTTTAAATTTTCACTTTATTTTAGTCACATATATAATAATTCTTAACCCTTAACCAGTCGTGAACATTTTGGGCACTAACACAGTTGTGCGGTCCACAGGACCTCTATGAAAAAAAGGAATATAAATATGTCAAGACATATTTTAAATGATGTGAATTTAATCATGTCTTATGCTTTGTTATTCCCTGAACATAATTACATAGTTTTGAGAGCGAAACATTATTTTTTAACTTCCCTCAAAAAGAAATATTTTGTTTATATTGTGAGTTTAGGCAAAACAAATACACCAATCCAAAATATCTCTTCACCGAGTATTTACACACAGCTGATCAACGTGAATTTAGTCCTTAGTTATTGTTTAACATTCATTCTTCGTAACCACTGTCCCTTTATTCAGTATATGCCACAAATAAAAAATCTGCAATTCTCTTGTCTATTGATTGCAATAAATCATCGGTGATTTTAACCCTCAAACACAGTCGTGACGTCCACAGAACCGCAGTATATAAATAGATCACCACAGAAGCAGATAATGAAACCTTTGCCTTCACGCTTTCACAGCACAATGAAGTTGAGGAAGGTACTGAAAGAGAGGTAGCCTCAAGGTCAAAACTACTGGCGGGGCAAGAAGCAAGAGGAACACTCCGGTCCTTGGGATGTCACGACTGTAGTTGAGGGTTAAGTATCTTTAAAATATTTCTTTAGCACTACATATGACATTTATTTTCACCTTACAAACCACACTCATCGTCACATTCCACTTCAGTCTCCGAATCATCTTTTTCCTGTACATTGTCAAAATCACTGACAGATCATTTATTACAGATATCGTTGTCTTCGCTGCAGAGCATGGAACGAATGAGTTGAGCATCTTTTTCTGGATCCAAACGGTGCATTCTGCAAGCAGGCTGTGCCGCCACTAATCCGAATGAGTCGCGCTGTATCTCACAGATACAAACAGCTTACTAAGCACACGCATGAAGGGACACCAACCGTAGACTGTAGTTCTCTGCATTCAGGCAAAGAGAGAAGCTTAGAACTGCATGCCTTATCATTAATAAAAAAAAAATAAACAACTTTAGCCCCACATATCTTGAGAGATATGGTGACCAATTATAGGGTCAGTGTAAGTTTTGTTAGTGTGGTCACATAAAACCATAAATGATATTTTTAGAGGGCCATTAATCCTCCATTGGCCGCAACATTTTTGTGTCACGAATCGGTTGAAACATATCAAAATGATAATTTCAATTTAGCTTTCAGTTATATGCAATGTATTAGGGCTAAGTATTATTTCTTCATAACTTAATATAGTTTTTGTTTCCTACAATTATTTTACTTTTAATGCTATTTGTTGTTTTCCCTTATAATTTATATTTTTCTGAAACTTTTGAATATGAAAGAAAATTTACCACTTCAGTTTAATACATGCTTCCAGACAAGGGTAGATAAATACAGAGTACCCAGTCACCATTTGCCTGCAAATTTTCACCAGGTGCCTGAATTTTCAAATCTATTTATATATTTTTTTAAATTTCACTAATGGAAATTTCAATTACCTTTTTTTTTAAAAAAATAACAAGTAGGTCACAGTATTTTTTTTTTAAATATTTGAGTGTGTGTCGTGTACCATTAGATCAGAATAATAAATATGCTTTTACAAATTTTGCATTGTTGAAAGCTGAATATTGTAAATTGCAGCTATATTGTAGATTCGGTGTGCTAGATTCATATGTTCTGTGTGGTCAAAAGTATCCGGACACACCACGAAACGTGCGTTTATCATAGAGGGCGACACAATACTGCCATCTCCCACATGAAACACATGGTCAGCGATCTCAGTAGTGTGAAGACTGCGCGAGACAGCAGTATGGGACGGTTTCAGGAACTTGCAGACTTTAAACATGGTTGGGTGGGGCAAAGTTGGCCGGGATATAGTGCTGATCATATCATATTTCAAAAATGTTTACAAATCCTTACCATGCAATATTATTATTTGTATTTGTGGGACTAATGTTTGATTTCTACCTGTGTTATCAATAGAATGAAAAGTGCAGAAATAACTTACCTTGTTCCATGATCTGGAGACTTGACATGTGACTACCTTGGAATAGAATTCCATGTTGGTGCAGAAAACATTAGAAACCACCTCCATCAACTTAGAACATGGTATAAGTTGAGTATGTGGTTCCTACATACCTTGGCTGAAGCTCAGAAGCTGACATGGCCAGATGCCTGTGCTTCCTTGCTGTCCCATCTGAAAAAGGATCCCTTTCTGGACAGAGCTTATGTGCAATGAAAAGTTGGTTCTTTATAATACTCCACGATGCCGTCATTAGTTAGCATCACACGAACCTGTTCTAAGGCAACTGAAAACACCACTGCATCAAAAGAAGGTTATGATCTTTGTTTGGTGGACTGCTCAGGGCATTGAGAACTGCTGCCATCATACTTTCAGCAACTGTAACATGTTTGCAAGAAACAAAAACATTGCACCAATGCTCGTGAATGGCAAAGGAGTTCTCTACTTCGCAGATATGGTTAAGTCCACCTGTGACACCATTCTCTTTGGCTGGGAAGCACTGATACATCCACATTTACCCAAACATTGTCATCAGTTCCATTCACTGGACAACTATCTTCAGAAACCTAGACAAGGTGCAAACTGCATTTCATGTCGTCTTTCGTTCATGTTCTGCAGAGTTCTACCACAGTAGGATGCATGGGCTTTCAGAATGTCGGAGACAGGTCATATGCTGCTGATGGGAGCTTATTTCCCCTGCAAGTTCCATTTCATGTGGGTTTTGAATAAGTCACTTGAAAATCTAATGAAACTTTTTCGGTTAGCTTTATACTTGCATGTAAATTTATAGTTTTATTTTTATCCAGCTTTATACATTTTCTGTTTTGCTTTAAAATGTAAAATTGTTTATTTCAAATCTTATCTGTTACATTACAGGCCACTAAGGTATGCATCATGTCATCATGATTAATTTGGAGAGAAAAAACAACATAAAATAATAAAAATACAACACTAGCAAATTTTATACTTAAATTAATAGCTCAAAAAATAATTTATGTGGATCAAATGACTCACGTTATTATTATTTAAATGTGAGCACCAGGCCTTGATTTAGAAATAGCCTATAGGCATGGGTCTCCATTGAGAAAAAATGCTTTGAAAAGGGCCACAAAATAAAATAAAAAATACCACATGGTATAACTTGGCCTAAAAGATACAACTGAAAAGTTTTGGGGCCAATGGTGTTAGCCTTGTGTTTGATGAGTACCACCTTGGCTTAGGTACACACAGAATATGTACTATGCAGGAATTTATTTGAAAATGCAGTGGCATGGTATGGCAGAAATCTAGGTTCAAGTTCCCATACATTCCTACCTTGGGTAGCTCTTTCTGTATGCCAAATTTCAATGAATCAAAATATGTGATATTGGAAAGTGCATAGTCATTAGTTGATTTCACAATTAACAAACATTCTAAGATAACCAGATTTACATTCAATATTTAAAAGAAAAAAAACTTGGTTATCAATTTAAATACATTTAAAGTAATGACCAAGGGTGCATTCCGAAAGTCATAACGAATCGAACGGAAGTAACTGGGCCCGTGAACCTGGTGAAACCAGTTATTTTACAGACTTATGGGACACTCTAGATGAAAGCGCAGGTGCAGCATTTTGTTTATAAAAAATGTCCGCATGGCGTCCAGCGGAAGGCATTTCCTTCTGACAGAAATAAACTCTACTGCGGATACTGTTACTCATTTTAATCACATTGTAAGAACAGTTGAGGCACACTCATCTTGTGCATGTTGCTTCATATCGCTCTCTGTTAAAATTATAATACAATTCCCGAATTAGTGCAGTTTGAAGCCATCATGCACCCATGGTGTCTGCAGGCAGCAGACGATTCTCACTGAACAAACCAGCCTCCTGGCCCGTGCATTTGGTGAATCTCGTTCTTACACGAGACGCACGGAATGCGACTTTTGGGACATCATAATGATCCTCACGAAATGCACGGATGCCCTTATGAAACGGCCAGTTGCCATAAATTGTTTAACGCGTTAAACTTGTGTGCCTTTCAGAACGGGCCCCAAGAAATGTGCAAGTAATTTGATAACCAAGTGCTTTTCTTCTGCTTGTTTGCAAAAGTATTTTGTCCTGTAAGACAACTTTCAGATGGAAATGACATGCAACAAGTGACAGGTATTTCACATTACAGCACTGGTGTATGCAGGGGGTGTGGGAGCTGATGGTACTACAGCCTCATTGCCCGAAAATTTTGAGAAAATCTAAATTTTGAAATGAAAACAGTAAAGAACTAATTTCTTAGTCACACATGTTGCTAGTCACTTCAGTCTGAAAGCTCCCTTAGTATTCTATTACTAGGGATCTTGATTTTTTGGTGTAATTTTTCCCAAAATTTGCGTTTTTACTTTCGAAAACTTTTCTGCCAAATATACTTAAAATTATATCTTCTTTGTACTTTTAAACTAGTACTTTAATTAGTGATGTCACACAGCCTAAAAACTTCGCTCAGTAATGCAAAAGATTTCTCGCATGACAAGTGCCGATGTACCGGCATCCATGTAATGGTAGGTGCATACTCAATCTCCACCAAAACCACGCCTCTTCGCTCGGTACCGCAAAAGGTTTCTCGTGCGACAAATACCAATATTAAAGCACGTGTGATGATAGGTGATCTGCCAGAACACGTCCACTTTGCTCAGCAATGCAAAATGTTCCGATAGGTGAAAAATCGTGCGAACATATATATTTACACATGGTTCATGTATCTGTCTGAATTTTTCTGTGTGTAACACACACCATAGTTCTTTGGGCAGAAAATTTTGGAAAATGTGAAAATTATAAACATGTAAATATGTTACATTTTATTTTTTTAAGCCTTAACAGGTTGACTGCCACAGTGAAATCAGGTGTTGACTCACCCTTGCCACGATATTTTTTTTGTTTCAGTTTGTTGAAAATAATCTTAGAAACAAATAAAATATAATGTTACTTTATTACTAATTATAATTACGTCATAATTGGCGAGTATCAATGTTGATATTCATGGCAACCGAGATAAAATTTTTACTGTATTGCCATGAGCATCAAAATTGATACTCACAAAAATTGGGTCTGATGAAAACTGTTTACACATTCAGTACAATTTAGATATTTCAGTAGAATGATTTTTACATAAAAAATGCGATTTCACAAATAAACAATCACTTTTTTCAAGAATCTGTAACAAAAATTAGATTTTTTTTGCTTATATAATTATAATGATACTCAGTTCCAAGTGCTGGTTGAAATTTCAAAGAATTCCCAACAGATAATTGTTATGGAAACCAACAAGAAATTGTTGTCTTTAGTTAGCATAAAAATATTACTTTAGTTTCACTTTATGTAACTCAAAGAAGCACTCTGCACAAAGAAAAAAGTTGCAAATGTTACATTTTTTGCTCACTTGCTTGCACTTTTTCTGAGCTTCTTTCCTTTCAGAAGCAGCAACCAACTTCTTGTAGCAATTATTGCATTTACTGCGTTTTGGTGCTAAGGAAATAAGATTCTGCTGCTTCTGTTGCGTGTGGGATGGAGATGGCACAATTGTATGTTTCTTGATAAGATCCATCACAATACATTGTTTGAAGAAAGTTATTTCCATCTTTCTTCTAGTCACCCTCTTGAACAACATCTGCACAAGTCCCATCCACATAACTAAACCTAAAAAGTTTCTCATTTCTTCTCGATCTGTGTCGATCCATTTAGTCAAGCGAGAATGTCTTGGCAAATTGTTAGAACTTGAAATTTTTTGCCTTGCATATTTGTTAGTTTCAACAACTAGCAAATCAATCAGATAATTGTCCAAAAATAAACCATAGAAATCCGCTGGAGTTCCGTCAATGAGAATTTCAGAGAGATCTGGATTAACCCCAACAGATTCATTGTAGGGATTGTAAAGAAACCGTGCAGTTTCTAACCTGGTGTTTAGGATGCCAAGTCAAAATATCGCAGTGACTAGGGTTACCATTATCATCTGATTCAGTATCAGTTATAAATGTTTACTGGAGGTTGCAACACTGCTCCTGTAATGCAAGGACTATTGGCGCTATTATTACTACTGTCTTCGCTTCAACTTGTAGCTACATATGTTGGGTCCAAATCGGAATCATCACCACACTCTATTACGTCGTCACTTTGTGTGTCACTGGAAAATCGTTGAATGTCTCTTTCTTCATCTAACATTTGCCTAAGTATTTCTGCTTCTTTGTCTTCCATTTTTCAGCACTTCATTGACAGCAATCCTACACAGAAAGGAACCCCCAAGAAACTGCCAACGAAGTCAATCTGTGCTTTCCACAGTAAAGAGAACACAAAAGTGGTGCCATGCCATTACGCTTCTGAGAGCAATGATACAAGTGTATTTTGTGTTGAAAATTCTGCTCCTTAATGTTAAACTAATGAGAAAGTAATGTAATATCAATTTATATATATCTTAGTGTAGAATTGTAATACTGCAACGCTACAACAATCGTTAAAAAGCTTGAAATTTGTAGAACTGTTTAACGTGAATAAACAACGAAAACTGAGTATCAGAAATGATTGTCAGTGGCAAATAAACATCAACGTGTGAGTATCAACTTTGATACTCGTGGCAAAATTGGCAAAGCAAGTGAGTATCTGTTTTGATACTCATGGCAGTCAACCTGTACAAAAAAATGTGGTATTTTTTTGTTTTTTAACTACAAAATATGTTGAAATTTTCTTGAAGAGGCAGAATTCTAATTTTATTTCAAATTTGTGGTATTTCGTGATTTTGAATGCATGAACAATATATTGCCACTGCATAAACACTTTTCTTTTACAAGAATTAATGTTTTTCAGTTTTATCACATTTGCAAAAAATCAAGGTCCTTACCTATTACTCATGTTTTAGTACCTATGACATTGTTAATATAGGTAAAAGAGCAGAAGGGGAAAATGAATAAGCAAGAGTCCCAGGTTGAGTCTCCATTTTTCACTTAAATTTCTACATGCAAATCGGAACATCTTCAAATACATAATAATTTCACTTTGGAAAAATGGAAGGTGACACAGTAAATAACATCTATTTACGTCTTTGATTTCAGTTTTTATTTCTCATCAGAGGCATAACACAGATTAAAGGTTTCTTCCTTAATTTTTCTTTTTCACAAAAAAACTACAAGCCTTTATACGCATACTATTTTTGTCACACAAGGGTTCAATGTAATTATCACTGATCTCTAACTTGTTTTTACCTCAGCAAAGGTTAACAAACACTACATCTCCCCTCACCATCATCAGAACACAATGGCTTTTTTTTTTAAATATATGTGAGCACTTCATAGCTATTTGCGAGTGAGAACACACCCATACACACACTCATACGCACACACTCACATGCTAGTGCATACCAACTTCACCACACAAACCAAAAAAATTAACGTCTGGTATAAAATCACAAGAAAACACTCAGAAAAGCTCACGTGCTTGTCTAATAAAAAAAAATCAAACGGAAAACTACAAAATTTTCAAACGTTTGTAGAAAGATATTAAGAGCGAGTTACATGAAACTGACACTTAAGTAGTAAATAATTATTCGAAAGTATAGACACACAACAACAAATTACAGTTTTTTTCAATGTTAAAATAAAACGAAAACGCACTCATCTCGCGTGATAGCTGATGTTTCATTTGTACATCATATTAAAAAGAAATACACACAATTCTTTTAACACTATATCATGCGCAATCCTCCATGGATGATTAACAAAACTTAGTGTCCGTGTCTAAATATACGCATACATTGCTCTCTTGAGAGCATTTATAAGTAGTTGTTAGATTTTTATCACAATTAATATGCCAAAAATGTATGTTATGTAATACTGGACATTAAATATCACAATGATAGTATTGAAATGTTTCATGCTTCTTTGCTGATTCCAGCTCCTACATCATTTTACAGTAATAGTATTTAAAGTATCTAAGTTTTTACCTTTAGTACTAAATGCAAAGTGCAAGACACACTTATGGGAGGGGAATTAGGTTTAACAATTTACTATCTCAACACTGCCATCAAAATGAATATAGGAATGAAAGGACAATGGAATCACAAGGGTGGCATACATGCAGATATTATTATTTTTAATTACATCTTATACATTTCATGTATTATTTTCATTGCAGTTTAATTGATTTTTAAGGATTATAGTAACTGATTAAATACTGTTTGAGCTCTTGTAACCAATTGGGAAAGGTTATCTTAGTTGTGAAAAGATATGCTTAAATTTTGAAACGTTCAACTGAGGGTAAACAAGGGATGTAAATAAAAGGTATCTGTTTTCATCAGCACAAACAAATATATATTTCTTTAAAGCCATAATGGCTATCTTTTAAAAGTCTATTCAAAATCTATATAAAAAGTATATAGTAAATATTTTGTGATAAGTCACCATGAAATAGGAACTAAACTTTCACAATAATTTCTGTGCTTTTATGTACACAGATAAGATTGGTTCATCCAATTTGGTTTCACCATTTAATTTATGATTTTTTAAAAAAAATTATAGTAGTAATTCTGGTAATGAACACGTTCACAAAGCACACAATATGCGAAGACAATGAGCTTATAAATTGTGGTGCATCAATGATTAACACTTGCACATCAACCAGTGTTGAAAGGCCTATTGTTTTGTTTCTTGAATTCACATTTCACCGTGAAATGGCAAAACTCAGAATTCAATTCTGATTCATTTGTTTTTGTCGTAACTGAACACTGCAAATTTTACATGTCTCATACGTTCAATATCATAAAGTTCAAAAATTGAGATCACTTAGAAACGTATTTACACTATTTTACACTTAAAGAAGCATGAAAGCATTTGTTCATTGCCTTACATCGCTGAAATTCATATCAGTAATTGTCATGGAGTGTTGTTAATATCTCACTTAATGTCTTTAAAAACATTACATTTGTAAAGTTACAGAAACATCTGTGTACGTAACCGATCAAGACATGACACATATCACATCAACTAATACAGATTTTCAAATTAAAAAGAAATTAAGATTTTTTTTAAAAAAGCACGATACACATGGTGCCATATTTGATGTTGTACTGCATGAAAGTTCACAAACAAAGTTGATTAAAAAAATAAAAACTGGCAATGGGGATATACATATAAATATATATATATAGATTTGAGATTAAGCTACAAAAGTTTCATGATAGTAAAATACTTTGGAAGCCTTCAACATTATTTAACAAGCAACAACATTACTTTCTTCCTATCACGTTAAAATTATCACACTATAAACAGGTATAGGCAGATCCTGATTTGAGATTCAATAGTGAGCAAAACATTTGTTTGGGGCTTTCCAAAATACATTGGTTAGAGAGAAGGGGATATTTTGGCAGTCACAACATTTTCTAAAACCCCAGTGTACATTAAGTACTTCTATTTTTTCAATCAAAAAATAATTTTGCAAATTTCTTTTGGAATTCTACAAGAACTTTAATTAATTTACGTTCCTCATCAGAAGAATGGAGCAACAATCAACAACCATCACCTTCTGTATGAAGTTTCACACAGATTTCAACAATGACCTGCACAACGTACGATTCCTTACAATCGTTACCAGGTTTTTCTCCAAAGATATTATAATATAGCAACTTTTGCTTATTTTTCCCTACATTCTTCGAATATTCTAAACACTTCTTTCTCTCTCGCATGTTTGCACACATATATACATACACACCACGCACACACTCAAACATACACAACATATCACAATACATGATGCTCTAAGTATTTTCATTAAAAATCTTTTTTTTAACCTTTAATTATAGTTTCAATCTTAAAGAAAAAATGTTACAGGGACTTGACACACATTTCAAATTATGGACACTTATTTTTCCTTTTTAATTTTTTTTTTTTACTTACAGCTTATCTTAAATCTAACAATAGTGACACTGGTATAACACTGAGCACACCTTTTTTTTCTTGTTTTGAAAGATAATGAAATGTTAAAACCTGCTCACTACCATACATGGACATGCTTCACTGTCGGTGAGGTTCTGGCATTTACGAAATGGTACTCATGAGCCGTTCTTTCATCCAAGAAGAGACCGAATCCAACCGTTGTTCAAGTCCAGCATCCAAAATACTACCTATCCTCGTGTGAAGAATGCCACATCTAGAAAACAGCTGATGAACAGAGAGTAGAAAATTGTTATCCCGGGGAAGTGGGATTAAATGTTCCTCTTTGGGACTTCATGAGTAAATTGTGATCACCTCTCGGCCACCTCCACGCACCATAAGCACTTGAGATAAACCTTCTGTGAGTGCTTCCAGAAATTCCATGTCTAATATGCAAGTTAAGGATGTCTGTAAAGTAGGATTTACTATTGAACTATTGTCAACCACTCTGCATGCTTGTAGGACCCTACATTTGAGATTTTTTTTTAAAAAAATTCAAATCAGTTTATTGCAAGGGCTCTTCAAATTGATTTTTCCCTCAATCCTCTTTATTCTATAAATAGGGGCATGCATATTTAACTTTTGACGAATACACGAAATGTGAAATAACACATTCTAATGTTAATTTTTAATGTTTCTGAAAAGTGTGAGGTGCATTTTCGTACCCTGTTTTGTCACGAAATGATGCAAAATGCACTGTAAAAAGCAAAATATACTCGTAAATTCGAAATTTAGAGTTTATTTACCTATGCGACACTTTCTGAAGTTTGAATTATTCTGCGAGTTAAGCAATTCACGGAAAATTGATTAATTCTGCTGTAAATATTTGAGAAGCAAGAACGGACCCCTTTATACAGGAATAAACTTAATACTCTGGTAACTATATAAATGTGCTATTAGAAGGGATATGTTTATTTTGTAATAAGTGCAGTTTTTAAATCAAATTTTGAATTATGTTCACAATTTTAAAACTAAAATGTTATTTTATATACTGATTTTGTTTCTTTTTTTTTCACCGCTATAACACCGAAATTTTATTTTATTTACCGCTTTTGAACCCGAAATTGACTCAGTTTTTGTACCGAAATTTTGCTTTTTTTATTTATCAGAAATATGTGCCTCTACCTATAAAGAATAGGATACCATAATTTCCCTTCCCAGAAGCGTGCAATACTTTGTGGCAAAAAACTAGGGCTGAGCCAATATCATTTTGAACAAATACTGATGTCGATACTCTCATCGATTCCTATGGATATCAATACAGCTCACCGCTCAGGAGAAGATCCCTGACGGAAGTCAAGTGACGTAGGGGCAGGCAACTCCACTATTAGTGTTGGGGTAGTGCAACCTGGGTCAGAAACAAGCACTGTGATCTCGCTGTAAGCTCTAAGGCTTGATTTACATCTACGCTCAAATCACTGTCCACACACGGTCAGTGGGTATCTACATTAGCGGTCAAGGTATGACCATCGTCAATCTGATGTTGATATCTTGGTTACACTGATTTTTTGATTATTTTTTTTAAATAAAGAGCCTGCCGATTGTACTAACTACAATGTTTAAAATATTTTTAACGACGGAATTGGCTGTTACAGCACTGGCATTCAAAGAAAATTGCAAAAAGAAAAAAAAGAGAATTGCGAAAGCGAAGAATGTTTATTTGCACTTACAATGTGCAAAGCTACAAATGTCAACAATGGTAAACATTACTTTGTCAGTATAGGTTTGGCTGATTGTTTCATTGTTGATGAACAATTGTTGATCATTTCTTTTATTCGAACGTTTCCAACACAACACAGCTAAATACTGTACAGTATAAACAATACAAAAATATTCTGTATATTGAAAAATACTAGCAACCAATAAGAAATAAACAAATTCATAATTCAAAACTAATTGAATTCCTGATGACATTCATATCAAAATCATCGAGAGTCACATTACAGTGAGGTGGCCTTTTCCTAATCTTTCCGGGGGAAACTAGTTTTCTCATCGGTGACCGATCCTTCCATTCAAGCGATTCTTTCGGAATCCTCTCGATTGTCGGCTCCGACAAACCTGTTGCTGCAGAAGCACGCTTGATGCGCTGTGTAATTGGCAGCAATTATTGCTTTTCTTCAGATTCACGATCACAGAAATCAATAACTTTGCTGACAATCTCATGCACTTCACTATGCACATTAGCACCTTTCCTCCTCACACCTGCCATATCTCGTAAAACACCATGAAAACCACAAAAAATCCCCGAAAATCACAATTAAACACCCACGGACAAACACTTCCACAACGACAATGGTTCCAGCGGAAGACTTCATGCTACCCCTAAAATTTGCAAATAGACTGGTCTTCCCCTATCCCTCCGCATGCCCTCTCCCCTCATTTGGGGATCTTCCCGTGAGCGGTACTCGTATAATTCCAATTTAAAACAACAATGGCTAGTTACCGAATCATACTAACTCATCACATTCCTTTAATGACATTAAATAACTCCCAAGTTATTATCATGTAGTATTATAACACTTTAAAATGTCTTACAATGGTGCATTTTACTCGCTATCGATTCAAATAAAAATATATAAATAACTTACGTGAGTGAGTAGGAATGTTTCAGAACGACGTTTCGGAAGTCTGTACTACTTCCTTCATCAGGTAATAAAATAGAAAACTTTTTTTAACCAGCGAAGACTTTCATCAGAGTTTTTATGCTGTCACCGTAAGTTTTTTTTACCTTTTCTATCCTCAACCTGAATCCTCATCTTACGATTTAACAACGCGGTACCATGTTTGGCACCTAAAGTTTTTTATTTTATTACCTGATGAAGGAAGTAGTACAGACTTCCGAAACATCATTCTGAAACATTCCTACTCACTCACGTAAGTTATTTATATATTTTTACTTAAAATGTCATGTGACATTTGTTAAAAAAAAATTATGAAAACTTCTGTCTAGACTCAGATGATGCAAAAAAAAAATTTTTGAAATGTTGCAAGACAAAGTGTTGTAGTTACACCTAAAAATTGGTGGATTGTGTGTCTTTTTCAATTTCATGTAAACATTATTCATTATTTTGGTTTGCGTTGATAAGGAGGGGGAGAAAAGCAACATTTATTAAAATAACGCTTATTTGTCTGGATCTGCTCTCCCTTATTCTCTGTCATTTGCAATAAAAACAAGTCACTGCGGTATTGGCTGATACCTTCACATGAAAGACTTTTACAGAAGGGAATAAATTGAATCAACAACACTCCCTCCCTCCCTCCATGCTTTAATGTAGATAAAACAAAAGAATTTCACATTCACGACCTTCATCCATATGATGAACTTCACCATCATCTGGCCCGGAAACAGCCCAGCATGATAGTAATCCTGGTTTTAAAAATGTCCATTTTTCTTACCCCACGAGTGTACAAGCAGGAATTGAAAAGGACTGATTTATTTTATTTCCACAAAGGCTTTACCAGGTAGTTATTGGGTTGATGCGTAAGTGCGTAGCGATTGTGTTTGGTATGGCAACACTGCGGTGTTAGAAGTTTGTTTATCGTTTAATGGTCATCAATTGGAGTGGCATTGTTGTGCATTGAAGTTTACAGATTTGAAGATAGACGGTGTCATTTATGGGCTAAAGAACGATAAATGTCCAGTGAGGGGGGAATAAAACCTTTCTGACATATTCTTATGTCTGAGTTTAACATAGGGGCACTGGCAGCAGAGGCGTTCCCTTGTACGGGGAAACCAGGTCAAGAAAATGGTTTTGTCATTACAAAGAGGGGGTCATTTTTGACTTAAACATTTCTCCACATTCAGGAAGACTATCGGGCTTCAATGAAGACAGTTGGAACACTTTATTCCATGAGGATCCACATCAGTCGAATAGATAACACAAGTATGCATTTTGAAACTTTTTATCTGCTTCACTGCAAGTAAGAACTGATTTACATAAACGTATGTGTGCTGAATTCAGATTTGCTTTCAGTTTTCTCCTATCACGTCATTTTCTTTTGTAATATAGTTTTAAAATTAATATACATTAATCAAGTTTGGAGTATTTTCAATGAAACTGAAGTATTACAACAAGTCATAGGAATAAATATTTTATACAAGTTTTGTCATTGATGTCAGTGCACCATCATAAAGAGAAGTTCATAGAGTGCGAGTGAACCCTAACAGATCAAACAGAAGATATTTTGCACCGTTTCACTGAGCTTCTACTGTAATTGACAGAAGTATCTCTCTTGAGGCACCAGCAGTGATCAGCCATCATGGCCTCATCACTTTTTGCACCAAGATTCTCGGGGAAGTAATCCATATGACTATTCAAGAAATGCAACTTAATACTCATTCTGCAACTTAACAATTTCAAGTTTTGTAGCATTTCGTCAACAATCTGTTCGTAGTTTTCTGATTTCTTGTTGCCCAGAAAGTTTTCACATACATTTTTGAATGACATCCATCCTGGGTTTTCCACTTCATTCATGCAGTTAGGGAAATGTTGGTCTTTCAAAATGAATGCGTATCTGTGGGTCATCAAATACACCTGCCTGAATTTTGGCTTCAGATTTATTTTGAAACTTTGACCTCAGATATTGAAGGACATTGCTTTCCTGGCTTAGACTTGTTATGAATTGCTTCATGATGCCTAACTTAATATGTAGTGGAGGAAGGACAGCTATATCTCTAGGAATCAAAGATTCACTCACAACAGTTTTCTGTCCTGGTATAAGATCAATACGTTTTGGCCAGTGTTCATTTCGGGCTCTGCTATCTCAGAAACACTTAGTAAAACCAGTTTGTTGACCAAGAACAATTGTTAACACTTTTAAATCAGAGCAAACAATCCAGTTATGCTCGTTGTACTTTATCTTTTCCAACATGCACCTCAAGTTTATGTACGTTTCCTTCAAAACTACTGAATATCCTAGAGGTATTGAGGGCAGCAAGTTGCCGTTATGAAGCAGTAGTGCTTTCATGCTCCTCACCGAACTGTCAACAAATAACCTCCAATCAGCAGCATTATACTCGACTCCAAGGGCTTCAATCAAACTTAACACGTTATTGCAGTACACCAGTTTATCCACCTTTGAAAAAAAATTTACAAGTTCATTTTCCCTATGTCTGTACCAAGCAAACGTAGTTCCCCGAGCAAGTAAATTCTTTTCTTTGAGTCGCGATCCAAGAAGTTCAGCACTAATTTTGGGTAAATAAAGATCTGTAACTAAATCGTTTAACTCACCTTGTGTGAACAGATGAGAAGAAGGTCCACTTGTTTGAAATGAAGGATCATGTTCGTGTTCAGAGGTCTCTTCTGATTCACCATTGTTATCTTACAGTTGCGTAGGTGCAGGGATTGGCAGTTCATCACTGTGTGGAAGGGGGCGGATGGCTGATCTAAGATTGGGATATTTCACGGATTTCTTGTTCTTCTTGTTTATGCCTTGCACGTTACATAAACAGAAGTAACAATCACTTGTGTGATCTCGAGGTTCCAACCACACCATTGGACAACCAAACTGCAGTGAAGCGTGTTTTCCTTTCACCCACTGATTCATGTTCACTGAACACGTACTACATACGTATGTAATGAGGTGCCCAGGCTTTGTCTTGATCGCCTAGACGAACACCAAAATATGCCAAGTAGGCCTTTTTGTAGAAAGAAGTAATATTTCTCCTCTGTGTTGGCAACATATAACTTCCACAAGTGTAACAGAAACTATCGGGATGATTTCTACATGCCCGGTGAGATATTTTTCAGCACCACTTCACACTACAATCTCAAAACTAGGTTTCCTCGATAAGCTCACACACAAACACATATAGACCACATGAAAGCAGTTAAATCCAAGACATAAAAACAGTTCAACAAGTGAGCAGCATTTCCCAAATGAAACTAACAAACGCCAGTGAAGAAATGAGTATTTTCTTCACGTGCATTTTGAAACAATAGGTAGACATTGTTGTATCAGCAATACTCGGGCATTGTTGGAAGCCAATATCAGGGCATTATTGAAAGTCAATATCAGGCCATTGTTGGATGCCAAGTTTCTTAAAACAAAATTGAAATTAACTGCAAATTACTTAAGTAGATATATCCTAACTAATTGTCTTATACTAGCAAAAAGGCGGTTTCGTTAGAAATTGAAAAAGCGTAAAAAAAAAAAAAAAAAATCTGACATGATGAGAAGGAACGAAATGTCATTTCTGTCATCACTGATGGTAAGCTTTCTGAAAATGTAATTACTTTTGCTGAAGCAAATTGGTCGCATACTTGTGTAATTAGCAAATGTAATAAACTGTGACCATTCAACCATTGTGCGACATTTGCATTCGTAAGGTTCAGGATACTGCAAGCTTTAAATGAAAATAACCAAATCAGCGAGGTCAGAAAGACAGAATCAAGTGCTGCGACATGATAATGCACACCCACACTCCGCTAACATGACAAAAGCTGCTATCCAGGGGCTTGGTTTGATAGTTATTCAACATCCTCCTTACTCCCCTGGCTCTTGCACCTTCGGATTGCTACCTTTTCAGCTCTCAATCCATCAATCTTCGAAGAAGCTCATTTGGTGATGAAAATGATCTTCAAACTTAGCTTGAAGATGCTTTTAACCCCGAATCAGCTGGTTTCTTCAGACGTTGAGTTGATAAACTGCCCCAGCGTTGGTAGACAGTCATAGACAATGAAGGAAAATATATTACTGATTAGTTTATGTCTTTTGTTCATCTCAAATTAGTATCAAATAAAAATACTTTTTCCACGGTGAAAAAAAAAAGGTACGAACTTATGCATCAACCTAATACGTGCCTTCGAGAATTTTGGATGCAGCTTTCAATTTACCTACGCCTTTCATCTTGTCAATCATCTGCTTCCCAGGAGATTGGGAGTTTGTCCAGCATTTCTTGGAATATCTATATGCAGAACTTGTGCTGGCCTTCCAACCCATCACAAGTAAGGGTGAACGAACCTTAGAAAAGGAACAAATGTTGCTCTTGGCCATGCTGCTAGCGACTCAAAACAACGGTATTGGTGGAAAACCAATGGTATTAGCTAATACCGAGACATCAGTATCGTCTTAGCCCTGCACAAAACCCAACCACAACTGTCTGCAGGAAATAGTTTTACTTTTCGCAGCACTACACATTTAAGTTTTGGGAAAGGAAAATTCTGGATTAATTCACTGAAGATACATACCTGTCTCCATGAACAAGTGTTATAACAATCCTTATTTGGAAAATAAAATTTGAATTAGATTAGAAATACTTCAATATCTAAAAATAGCTAAGGAAACATATGCGAAGGAAAAGGATACAGCTAGCATCTCTCTCCATGCTTTTGTCCTTGGGTGGGCCAGGCAAGTTAATTATGACTAGCTTGGCTTCATGAGATTTACTTAAAATTACTTCATTTAGTTTAACAGCTGTGTGCATTCGTCTCAAATTTGACTCGTCTCTGTAAAAAGATAAATCAACAAATTTAAAAAAATACTGAATGATTCAATGGATTAAGAATATTTCCTTCCGAACTATGACATATAGTAAATGGGTCATTGACTGGCTGTAGTTAATGGTTTTGAAATTGGACAATAGATGGCAGTATAATTCAGCTTGATAAGTTGGGTATTAGATATATCCTGCACATGTGCAGCTCAGCTTCTGAAAATGGCAACCATGCACAAGGTGTGTAATCACAGGAGTGCTTTTGTGCATTTTACGTGGGTGATCTCCTGCAGATATTCATACGGAAATAATGTCTCTTTATAGCAAGAATTGTGTCGGTAAATTCTTTTACGGATGCTCAAAATTTATCAATGAAAATTACTTGTGCCACTGAGATTACACTGAATGCAAATGTGCAATGAGTGGAGATGACTCAAGTATGTCCCCTTAAATACCTGACATGGTGCATAAGCGGCTGCATTTCCTGTTGGTTCGAATTTGCAATGCAATCTGCAGTGGTAATAAAAGGGAGTTTCGTTGCAATGTTTGATTCTTCACTAAGATAGTAAGAACATTTTGTGCTATTGAATAATATAATCCATCAGGGCCACGGTCTACCTACAGATTGGATTGGATTGATTTGGTGTTTTAAATCCACTTTATTCACAGTAAGACTAATCGGGACTGGGCCTACATTTTAAAGTGGTATCCGAACCACTATGTGCCTCCACTGGGTATCGAACCCGGGACCCCTTGATTACAAGGCGGTCTAGCTACGGACTCCTGGCCTCACTCCTACCTGTCAAGGCAGGAGAATATTCAGTCAGTTACGTTGTAATGTGTGGTCAGTACAACAAACCCCCAGTCGTTGTGGTAGGTTTTCATGACCAGATTAAGCTAGTCCTTCGTAGCTTCCCAGGTGGGTGGTCCAACATCTCAGGAGAAAAGTTGTTACACTTCTCCCACCCCAGGATACTCGAACCTGCACATATCCCGTGGCTGGAGCCCAAAGCATAACGCCTTAGCCCGCATGGCCACTGTGCGAGACATTGAGCTATTGAATACTCCCTATTATTGTGATGTTGATGAATAATACACAGGAGAATGTATATATGGAATATTCTTTTAGTTCCTCAGATAAACAATTGCTGTGCAAGAATGAAAATAGTGCAGCAAATTTGCACACTGACAAGCCTTAACATTGTATTTTTTCCTTGAGCATTTGGTTTTCATATGTGCACGTTGTTTGACTTACTGCCTGCCAGTGTGCAGTCATTGAATATGATACTCCCATTTCTTACCTCACAGAAAACATAAACCATATTCTGCTTATTAATGAATATGCATATATGACCACTCAATTAAATTCTTTCAACCAGGATCTAAAGAAACTTTATTATTTTCTAACTACAGTAAAACCTCGTTAATCCAGATCCTGATAAGCCGGACGTCGCTTAATCCGGACAGGCAAAATAAAAAAATAAAAAAAGCAGAATGCAAAGTTTTAAATGTGGCTAGAAGTCAACAGAAGAACTTCCCAAAGAAAAGGCAGCCAACCACTGATGAAATTTGGTTTCCCGCAGACTTTGTACTGTACTGTATAGTGTATTTAGGCCTATGCCCTTAAATACACCATAATAAACGTATTTTGTTGCTTTAAACTGAATTTTAATGCACTTTCTACTGTTCTTTTAGGTTATTTCAGTTAATCCTGACTTTCGTTAAACCGGTCAACTTATTCCCCCATTAGTCCGGATTAACGAGGTTTTACTGTACTTGCAAAGCTTGCTTCCATAGAAGAAGGAGATTGAAAATTATTGTTGGGTTTTCAAATTATTCAAGCTGGATGTATCGAAACTAGGAAACTAACAGTGTGAAAGGTAACATATAACATAAACAATGTGATTTCAATATGCTTGCCTTTTGCGACACACAAAATGTCCAAAAATTACTCAGTTTTCCTCCAAGTACTCTTCAGCATTATCAGGGAGGTCTAATTTTATGCCAGATAGCATAATCTAAAACAGGGCTACCATACAATCTCTTTGTATAGAAAAGGACATCTGGGCAGGTTTTAGTTTCAGAGTAAAAGAAAAAAATGTGAAGTTTTCTATGTATTAACAAAAAAGAAATGAATACATTAAAAATAAGCAAAGCAAATCACATGTTCATGAGATGTTACTAGTTCGAGTGTGAATACGATAGCAGTGCACTGAGGAGTAACAAGTTTAGCTGTGACAGGTCAATCAATCTCACATCTCTAATTATTTTCAAATTGTAATATTTATTGTCTTGTCGAAACCACAGATCATAAGAGTGACTTTTTCATGCACTTCTCACCCCTTGGTACGATCAGTGGAAGGAGCTACGCTAGCAGCCTTTTCAACCACCTGGCCGGTTTCAGGTGGAGACATCCACCGAAAGGAAAGCAGAAGACCAACATGATGGCTGCTACACAGGTTGAAAGGCTATCCCACGAAATTGATTTTTAAATTTGATTGTATTGTACGAAGACTGGCACGTGCTAAAAAGGAACACAATCTGGTGACAATTGGTGATTGATTTCTTATGTTTCTTGTAGCCTCCTGCTATTCTTGAGGGACGTTAATTTTTTCCAAGTATGACTCTATCATCAAGATGACATTCATGGTCTAGAATTGATCTCTAGAGGATGGGGCTCATGGGTTATCAGGGGGAGCTTTGTAAATCAAGTCCATTTTTCCAAAGTTTGACAGTATTAAATGAAGGCAAATTGTGTGTGTGTGGGGGGGGGGAAGGGGTCATGAAGTGATATAAAGTTTAGAAATATACAAATACTACATTTTTCTATATCTTTTAAAATATCACTTGAAGTGTTAATTGAATGCTACTGAAATCGTCCCTTACTACACACTCCATACTACTTTTGATGATAGATACGTATTTATATCAGACAAATATGGACAATAGTCAATCATAGTGACTAGCGTACATTCCACACTTTTCTGAAGCAATGAAATCCCCCTTCGTTCCCAAAACAGTTTTGGGAACTGTTGAACTTTGACGCAGATATGGAGGGAATTTTCATGATGATGTCAAAGTCACAGATTTCTGTCTAAACGGGAGGTCGCAACAGACAGCAAAGGTACAGCTCAAGAAGCTCCCCTACGAAGAAACTTTCTAAAGTGTAGAGAAGAGCATCTTCTAAATACTTGCTGCTTTTGTTCGTGCTCTTTGAACTTATTCTTCACCAAAGTTGTGAGCAAAATAATATCTGCTGTCTACATTTTCAATCTTCACCGAAAACAAATTATACAAAATAGTTTTATCTAATGTCAAGGGGGCTGACTGCAGTGCCAGGAGGTACTGTCTGGCTACGGGCCTGCATCTTATCTGAGGTGATGCACCACATTTCTTGTTCGAGCCAGGAGAATATAGACAGTGCACACCCAAAGGTTAAATCGACAACATGCATAAAATGAACCACATAGAACAACATAACAGTTCTATGCAAAGAACTAAATTGGAAACAGGAAAATCAAAGAAGCGGCAATAGCCCGCAAGTCGATAAGTCATCCCAGTGTAGGAATTCCTTGGAAAACAGAAATAGTAAAGCAGAGCAAAAGGTAGTGGTTTCCATAGTAGTGCACTAGGTTTGTAGTAAATTCATAGACTTGTCATAGGCTCAATCCCCACCAGTAGCAAAAAGAATTGTATTCACCTGAAAGTGAGAGAAGAGGTGCTGTCTTGAAACACACGTAAAATCACTGAAATGTCCAATTAACATTGCATAACAATTATTTACTGCATAGATTAATACAAGAGGCAAAGCATCATATTTTCTGTTTTACTTACAGCGAATGCATCTTAATATCTTCTGCCTTGCATATATCCTTTTCTTTTTCTTCAAGTTTAACCTCATTCTGCTTCAGTGATTCTGTGTTTTCTCCCTCTCCTTTGGCTTCACCCTAAAGAAATACACATAAATTTAAAAGAACATGAGCAAAACATATTGACCTTGCATTTTGAAATTTTTAATCTGTAAAGGAACAATTAAAATAAACAAGTGGTATTATTTGTCTTACCATTTGAGAGAAATGCACCCATTACATTTTATTATAATTTGGCACACACAGATCTGCTACTGTAGAAACTTTGACCATGACTTGAACCATTGTGCTACTGATCCACAAACTAAGCTTAGTCTTGGTTTTTGCTTCTAATTTCCCCACAGGTAAGGTTGGGTAATATGTGCTGTCAGTGGCATGCCCAGGATTTTCGAAAGGAGGGGGTTAGGTATTCCTTTTTTTAGTAGTCAACCCTCATTTTGCCATCTTTTCCTGCATTTGATGTTCTTTTTTTTTTAGGAATACTGGGCCAAAGGGGGGTTATAACCCCACCAAACCCCCCCTTGGGCACGCCACTGTGTGCTGCCAATCCCCACCCTTTCCCATTTTAACCTTTTTTTACATTTGCCTGTTTTAAGCTATATGATGTGTAATTCTTGTGTGTTATAAACCCCTATTAAAACTTGAGAAAGGTCCTGGATATAGGGCTGAAACACTGAAAGAAATTTCAGAACAAGGACCACAAGTACTGCTTCTGTATACATAGGATATCCAGGAATGTTTAGTAAACATCCATTGAATATCCCCTGGATATCCATATGTCCATCCAGAGGACATCCATAGGATATCCAGAAAGGATATGATTTAGACATTCCCTGGATATTTTTGGGATAAGTCTTGGACATTCTGTGGATCATATTTGTACATGTTTTGAACATTCTATGTATCATATTTGGACATGTTCTGGACAATCCATGGATCATCATTAGACGTCAGATTTTAGGTTTTTAACCTATTTTTTCCCTTACAGGTTTGTAATAAATAATAGGTTATGTCAGAGTTTAGTTAAAAAATGCAACAACCAATGAAGTTTATAGTGTCTAAAAAACCTATTTTGCTTGTTAGAACCTATTTTATTCATGGTGGTTGCGGTAAACGCGGTTTGAATTACTTACGCGGAAGTACGAAATCTTCTAAATTTCACGTAAGTAACCTATTTTAGATTTATGCACCTAAATCAAGCCTTTTTTTTAGGTTTTTATATGTTTTTAAAAGTTTTACAGGATTTATATGTCACACACAGGCATTTGCTGTTTGATCACGAAAAATCAATAAACGTCTTTGAAACTTACTCTCTGTCGATTTCCCTTCATTCCAAGTCCATGGTGATTTTTCAAAGCTCTAAACAAAGCAAAATGTCTGGTACCACTGTTACCTGTACAGTCCAAAGTACAGTCTTGCTCACTTTGGTGCTTTGGGGAATTCACACCTTGCAAACTAACATTTCAGCATTGAAGTATGCACCACTAACTATGTTTTTGTTGTGCGGAATTTGACTGGATAACGTGGAAAACAATTGTTGCCTAACTACAAGGCACGTCCAGAAAGTAAGTTCCGTTTGGTAATAAAATTAAATTGTGTACAGATACAGAAAAGTTATTTATTGCACAAAATTCTACAACTCTTAAACTACTTTTCCACATAACTGCCGAAATTTTGCAGGCATTTGTCATAGCGTGGCACAAGTTTTTGTATACCTTCTTCATAGAAATTTGCCGCCTGTGTCTTCAACCAGTTGGAAACAGTTTCTTTCAGCTCGTCGTCATTGTTGAAGTGTTGACCGCCAAGGAAAGACTTGAGATGTAAGAACAGATGAAAGTCGCAAGGGTTGTCTGCGATTGGTAAGTACTATATGTCAAGAAAGAAAATGTTCGGTTGATGGTGGCGTTGAAAACAAGACTTCAAAGATGAAAAAGTGATGTGCACAGTGTTCTGGGACTGGAAAGGCATCTTACTCATTGATTTCTTACCGCGTGGTCAAACAATCACAGCAGATGCTTATTGCGAGACACTTCGCGCAATACAGAATAAGCGCCGAGGATTGCTGTCAAAAGGTGTTGTTTTCCTTGGCGGTCAACACTTCAACAATGACGACGAGCTGAAAGAAACTGTTTCCAACTGGTTGAAGACACAGGCGGCAAATTTCTATGAAGAAGGTATACAAAAACTTGTGCCACGCTATGACAAATGCCTGCAAAATTTCGGCAGTTATGTGGAAAAGTAGTTTAAGAGTTGTAGAATTTTGTGCAATAAATAACTTTTCTGTATCTGTACACAATTTAATTTTATTACCAAACGGAACTTACTTTCTGGACGTGCCTTGTATACAGCAAGGAGTGGATTTAATAGCAAATTTCCAATGGCAAGTTCTGCCATCACCGTAGGGTTAGGCAACACACATAACGTTATGCAAGGTAGTGCATATTTCGGGATATAGGTGTCCCATTTTCATTGCCGGTGACTATACCTAATCAGTATTTTTCAGGAATTTTGAACTATTTTAATTTCTTTGAACCTAACTTAAGATTTTTAGGACCTATTATAGGGTCTGTAGAACCTATTTTAGGATTTTTAGAACCTATTTTAGGAACCTAAAGCACACTTTTTAGAACCTAAATATCTGAGGTCTAATCATCATACTTGGACATTCTATGGACCACTTTTGGATATTTTTCGGATATCAGTGTGACTTTGTTCACATGAACGGGACGTTATCTGGATGTTTTTATTTGATGGTGCATAAGAATATATTCTGGACTAGACTTGCACCTAATCTGGACATTATCCTCATATTGGATGAAAAGAACATTCCTGAACTAGATTTACACACATGAAAGCTCTCGTGCACACATATGTCTGAAACAAGTACTCCCTGTTATCTCTCACACTTGCACACAAACACACACACCTACACATCCAAAAAATGTTATACATTCACAGGCATATTCATGATGAGAGGAATGTGTTCCGAATTTGAGGTCATCCCTCACTAACGCATTTAATCACTGCAACGTCCTGAGTCCAAACTGGCATGGGGAACAAGAAACAATGGTAGCATCTGGCCTTGTGTGCATGCGTGATTCGCTGGCATGTAAACGACGTGATGAATAGGTGGATGTTTGCTAGTTATTTGAGACTGCATCACAGAGTTTGTGCACTAATATACAGTGAGTGACTTGGACACTATGAATGAACCTTTCATGGATATAAAACATGTATGTCCATTTTTTAACAACACGTAAACATATACTATATATCCCATGAATATCTATCACTGGAGATCTCATGGATATTCAGGATGGGACATACTCTGGATATCCAGTGTGGGATATCCTATGGATGTCTAATGGATATCCGTATCAGCTGTAAGACTGTGGAATCAGTTGCCAGAAAGCACTAGAAGAGTAAGCTCAGTCGTTTCCTTTAGCAGACGTGTTCGCCACTCTCTTCAGAGTAGCCGTTAGATCTTCCCCTGTCAAGCAGACTAAAGGGCATATGCAAGTGAATGAATTCTTAAAATACCTTGTAGTTACTTAAATACAATTTTAAATTTTGCATTCTTGCTTTCCATATTTCATATTTTGTGTGCTATATTCAGGGCGTTAAGACTTGTGTTACAGCACCTTCAATATGCAGTGTGGAAAACGGCACTGTTCTGGGCTCTCTGGAAGGTACCACTCAGGTATGATACCGCTAGAGGCGCTGATGTCTGTTTCGCTGCATGGTATTCGTCTGCTTATAATGGAAGTAAATGGAGTTTTCGCTGCAGCGCCAGATTCTTTTACATGAAGCATTTCTATGAATGTGATAATTGCTATGATATTTGGTAAAGTGGTCACGAAGATATTAATGAACATTCTAGACAGTTGACCACGTCCTGTTATCGTTATACTTTCATTAATAATATGGGAGAAAAATAATACGCGTGGAATGCTCTTGGTAACTAAATTTTTGTGTATGAATTAGGTTCATTATTATCATCATCATCATTTCTTTTAAAGATATACACACGAAACATTTGTATTTTTGATATTTACTCTCTTTTCTTCTGCTTGAAACTAATCATGGTGATGATAATAATGATGATTACATGAAACGACAAGAGGAAACCCACAAAACTTCCTTAGTGCCATCGACATGAGTGTAAGGAAACTTTCAGACCAATGGGACAACCGACACGGGATGTTCACACTGATGTGACTAGTGACACAGACACTTCCAGACTGTAAAATAGCATTCATTGCGCATGAGGGTCCAAACAGCAAACGACACGTTCAGCACATGTTCATATATCGTATTCACGTGCTACTTGTTACTTCAGTCGGAAAGCTCCTTAAAGGAAGGGTACTCAGACTGAAGGGGGAGTTCCCAACTACGTGACAAGCGACATGGTTCCTTCCGTCTATTAGCAAGCGTTTGCTGTTAATTGTGCGAACAACAGATCTAGGCAACACGACAAGCCACACGTGTCGCTCAAACTGGGCCATTTCCTCAATAGCTTACAATGTGTTGTCCTGGTTTGTTGTTCATGCATGTGCGATGCAATGAGTGTCTTGCATTAGGGAGATTGCACACCAAAGCGACAAACGGCACACGACACGTATCGCTTGAGGATTTCACCAACCAAACGCTTGTCTGAGCTGCCCGTCATGCTGCTACGATGTGAAATGTTGCTTTTGATTGGCTTGTTTCCAAATGACATGTGTCGCATGTTACTTTGGTATGAAAGTTGCCTTGGACAGAAGAACCCGTGTCACTTTGGTGTGAAATCCCAGTATCTTTTGTCGCGTTCCCCCCCCAAAAAATCTGCCAAAGATAATTGATTGATTTGCTTTATTTTACTTCACTTTTTGTGCCACTTTAGGCTAATTTGCGAAGATAGGGATGAGTGATGACATGATGAAATTGATGAATGGACACTCACAAACATCCATGCCCAGGCTGGGATTCGAACCCGCCAAAGATAAGTGTGAACATTTGTTATATACTCTGGAAGAAAGAAAGAAAAGTTTCCATACCCCATCATTCCCTGACTCATCGTCTTGATCCTTTTCCTTGCCAGGTTCTTGGAAACGAACTTTTGTTGCAGTCTTTACATCACCTTTATGATGGTTGTCAACTATAGCTTGCACCTACATAAACAAGAGCATGAAATCAAATCTTAAGTAAAAGTAGGTTTTATTAAACTGTGAATATCTCTTAGAAGTAATATTAATGCTTAAAGCCAAGAACAGTATTTTGAAAGGATTTTCATCAGAACTCCATGGTTGTGAATTTTTTATGGTGTTAAGATTTTTTTGTTTAAAGTTTTAGCTTGCTTCAGAATATTTAGGTATGTATAGTTATTTTATAATGACATGCATGTATGTCAGTTATTATTTTATATTTTATACTTCAGAAAAGAACAACATGAAACCTGCGTTTACATTATTTGCTTGTGTATTCATTTAGCATTTTCTTCATTCCACTGGCGTAAGCAAGGTCACCAAAATTACTAGAATGCCAAATAGATGAGAGAACAATGCAAGTATCTTTTTCACATTTATAAATATTTCACAGTTTTTTCAGCTTCTCAAAATATGAATAATAAAAATTACAAACAGAAGCAAATCATGAAGTAAGACTTGAAGCTTTCCTGGTGACGAATGATGAAAAGATTCTCTCGGGCTATCGACCAGGTGAGTTGTGGAAAAAATTCCAAGCTTTCAAGAGCTAACGTCACTCTCATCTTCAGGGTAGAAGTGCAACCTGGTGACGTTAGCTCTTGAAAGTTTGGAATCTTTTCCACAACTCACCTGGTCGATAGCCCGAGAGAATCTTTTCAACAAGCAAATAATGTTATATTCTAACTTTAAGAGTCTAAATATTGTAAAATTACATTTGTTACTGAACAAAATTACACACACAGATTCTGTTTAAAATTTTAAATGATGCATCTCGTGCTTACACTCCCACTTTTCCTCACGAGTTTAATTTTCTGTACTTGCCACAGAATTTTAAAGTGATGTTCATACTTTATCCAATGTGCACATGAAAATGAAGGTGTGTAATAAACCAAGCAATGCTTGTTTTAGTTGATACCACATTGCATCAAAATACTCCTTGAACATTTCCTTTGTTAAATATATCTAAGAAAACTGTCTGCATAACACTGTTGTGCACCATACCTAATTACTTAATTTTCTGTCACAATCTCTTTTTATAGTTTATATGCTGTGACATACTTCTGATTTTACCTTTTTATATTACACAATGTTTTGAACTGCAGTAAATTACACTAAGTTTTAGAATTGAATGAACATCAACTTTCTAATTTGGTCTGATGATGCAAACAAGGCATTTGTGAAGCATTACCTGTTACAAAATAATCAATGTGCTGTTTATAAATATATAGTGAATAATAAATACTTCAATTGAAACTGTACAGTAAAGTTAAATATGTTTAAATATGTTCTATTTATTCACAAAATGCCAATTGAAGTGATAATGTTGCTTATTTCTAAGACATAAGATTATATTAAAATAAGATCATAAAATCTTTACCAGAAACAATATACTTACTTACTTATATGCGTGAGAAGACTTCAAAATGAACATTAAGATAAGACACTCACACTTAACTGTGTATCTATCTACATGCAGGTTTGCTTATCCTATTCCATACCATGCCATACAAAACACATATGCACACGATTCTTTCTAGCATTTTCATAAACATTAGCTGGCTCAGATCTATGCATTATTGAAAATGCTCCGAGACAGAAATACTTAATTTTATGATAAATGATGCGAATAAGGAACATTTATTGCAAACACACCAAATGGAGTCAGATAAATTTACTTGTAACTTATCTCTGCATATCTTTCACAACTCAAATATTGTACATTTATTCAGGAAATAAAGCTGAAACTTATTTTGCTAATTTAATGATTTATCTCCTTCACTTAGATCTACAACACCATTAACTAAGGACTTTTTAAAAATGTGGCAAAGCTTATTCCACAGTAAATTCAATTCCACAACTTTCTGTAGATTGAACCATTACACTGTCCATATATTTTGTGTAATTGTTTGAAACACAAAATGTCCAACATCAGAGTTCAAAATTATAGATACCCAACTTCAAAATAGCACCTGCCTTCGAAAATTTTAGAAATCGCAATTTACTTTTCATTTGTAGCCATCGTTCATGAAGCTATCAAAAGTAGCTATATAAATAAATGTCAGTGTGTTCTATATATGTATAATCACAAGTAACTTACCTTAAGAAATTACATTCGAATCAAAACAGGCACAATACAATTATGAGTTAAGAAGTATAGGACTGAATCAAAGAAAACACTAATATCAATAATTCGTCTTGTAAGAGGTAAAATTCTTCTCTGTGCTTATCACTTGTGTCAAAGGCACACAGATGGTTCATTAAATTGTCAATGTCGGCAGGGTAGCTACGATTTTTTGACTGAAATTCCCCGATATTTCCAGGTTTTCCTGCCCAAAAATGAAATTTTTCCAGACATGTTTATCATCATGATTTTTACTTCTGAACATTGTGTTTTAAATTAAATATATAATCCGTTAATTATTATGAATATTCACTTTCACAACTTTTCTTTTTAGCAAATTTCATTCTACACACACAAGAACACGTGAAAATTCGAAGAGTATAAAACGTAAAATTACAATCGGCATCAAATGTATTGGGTGCTACAATCACGTGCATCTAGCCTTCAGGCTAAGGTAACAAAGGTACATTATTTCACCATAAAAGATCTCCACAAATTAAAAAAAACAACAGAAAAAGTTCATAAACCATACACAATTTTTCATTTTCTGGCGGATTTTTAGTGTCGTAGAAAATGCTGCTTTCTTGCTTACATTTATAAGTACACAGCATCTGGAGAAATTTTTGTTGCATATAGGAATTCTATAGGAAATGCCAACAAGACTAAGATCTATAAAATAACAGATGATAACCTCATCTTCACGAATCTTTCCAATAATTATGATCATATTGTCAATGTACTTTAGTTATCAATCAGATATCTGGACTGCAAGTTTTACTTTGATATTCTTTCTAATATCTAGTATTATAAAAGTAAAAATTTATTACAGAAATTTGAAGGACCATAATTTTCCACAAGACTGAGAATAATAAGAACGAAAGAAACAAGTTTCTGAACTGAATCTTTTTTGGGAGCGGAATCACAAGAACAGAATCCGGAAGTGGAAGTGAACTGCTTGTTCATTTTGCAACTTTTTCTCTTGCAGACTCCAAAATGCATGTAAATTCCAGACTATGTGCAAAATTCCCTGACATTTCCCTTATTTTTCCCTGAGAAGCCAAATTCCCTGACATTTCCCTATTTTCCAGGTTTTCCAGATGAGTAGCAACCATGGGCGTCGCCGGAAATTTTTGCAGGGTGGTCGGGCTAATGATTAAAGTTGAAGAGTAGAAATATAATAAGTATTATTACCACGGTTATAAATGTTATTATACAATAATAAGTACTATAAACTAACAATTTTTTTTTTTCGAAATAATATTTTATTATTATTATTATTATTATATAAATGGGGAGACTCGATCCACCAAACGATTGAATACAAGCACAACTATTTTCCAGTATTTCTTTTGCATTTTATGCAGTTAGTATCTGAACGTGTTTCGATATTAACTTTTGCATGTCTCGTTCAAGAAAAGGCTTCAAATGTTAGCGGAAATTTTTGTTCATAACGTTTGTTGTGTGACCTCTCACCTACAACTGTAATTATTAGAATTTTGAAAACTGTGGAACCATTTGTTGTTTGGATCAAATGGTAGAATGTAACCTCGTTCCTGTATTTACTCTCAATGTTTTCGATCCAATGCATTTTTACTTTGATTATTCTGTTCGAATACTAACTAAATGAACTTTATTTCTGTTTTTAACAATAAGAGTAACAAACTTTTGGCTTTCTTGTATCTTTAAATGAAGGATGTCAATTTCCAGGGGGGTCCACCGATCCATTCGATCCCCTCCCCCTCCTCCCGATGCCCATTGTAGCAACGCTGGTCGGTTACAATGTAGGTGCTGTGTCATGAGCAACATGCTCTCAACGTATTTATGCATCATACCCATAAAATACCCATCTTGCATCTTACACAGAGTCTTCAAATAGACAACCAAAGGCACCAGTGGCCCTGTAGCATTGAATTATAGTTAACTACATGGTTTTTCATCTTCCCATGAAGAGATTTTCTCATGAAAAACCAGTGGCAATTCGTCAGTTTATAGCAAAATATATCTAGCAGTCATGTATTTACCGAAGTGCTGCTCAAAGAGCGAAATTTCATTTTTAACTAAAACCACATCCTTCAAACATTCATACAAAACAGCATGAAGATGCCATTTTGAGTTCTTTATATTGATTCTTGCCTCCTTCCTGCAAATCAACTAATTTATATGTGCATTTCATGAATTAATGCCATTACAACTTCATGAAACTGCCACGCCATTAAAAATAACTAACATACTTTTCCTGATGAGCTACGCTTAATTTTTCTATTGAAAAATCTGGGTTTTATCATATTCCTGTCGTCACAATTGGGGTACTTGATTGTTTGTGTTGATGGAAAGTGTACATACATTCTTGAACACGCACGCACGCACACTAAATATCATCCATTCATTAAGATTCATTCACAATGAGAAAGGTGACGACTAACCACATACACAACACCCATTCCATTTGTTCCGATACGACTGTATTTTAGTATATCTAACAAATCATGCATTTCTCATTCTCGAAAATACTATAAAACACATGCCTGATTTATACATATCAAACCAGTTTGTTAATATGCAATTACATACAGGCAATACATACACCTACACCTACAAAAAAAAAATCATAAATGTTTTCCCTAGGCTATGTAATCCATCTACACATGCACTTTGTACAATGGACAAATTTACAAATTAATATAAATCATACATTCAAATACTTATAGAAGTAAAAACCAGTGGCAACTTGCGGTTTTTTTGAAGTGTAGGAAGAAGTTAGGTAAACCGAGGAGGGTTTGGAAAATGAGTTCAATAATAGTCACAGTATTGCTTGTACTATCTATTGCATTTAGAATGTTAGCTGTAGCCCCATGCACGAGGTAGAGCAAGGGCCCCTGCCCCCCCTTGAACTATCAAACATTTAAATGTGAACGTATAAAAACCCACAAAAATAACTTTGTCCCCCTTCCTGTTGTCCTGTGGTTTGAGGATAATAAAAAGTGCTGCTTAAACTCTAAAATTACGCTAAATACTTCTAAATTGTGCTAGGATTTATTATTACTTTTTTTTTTTTCGGGTAACTGGAACTATGGACCTACATTTCGACTTTTCAACTTGCGTTACTTAACAGTTATGAAATATTGTAATTTTTTCCACAAAATTGTTTACAATGGCTCAACAAACGAAATGAGTTCTTCATAGAACTTAAAAAGGTTTGAGAAAATTGTTTGTTTACCCCTAAGTTTCTACCGATATCCTGCCCTAAAATTTCCCTACGAACTAAATAGGGCAGGATAAAGGAAAGATAGCGAATGGATCGCATCATGGTTGTAAAAAACTGTCGCTGGGTCAGCACACTCGCTATCGTTTGAAATATGTCCGCCGGTAAAGTAGAAATTAGATTTGGTCTTAATATTATTTTTATTTCCTGAAAATATATTCCTTTGAATTCGATTCACTCTCCCAGGGACTGGCGTTTGCAGATTATGCTACATTTCTACCATTATCTCAAAAGCAGGGTGCTAGGTGCCAACGAAGATCAAACTGTGCTAGGTTTAGTGCCATTTAGCTGGGGTTGGTATCGCTGAGTGAGGAAAAACCTGCAAGCAAGAGCAGTCAACTCTTGACAATAGCTAACCTAGACAGTTGTACGTACATTACGCTCGTAATTTTATAACACACATTAAACTTCTAAAAAAGTAGAGAACTGAAAATTAGCATAGAATGAACTGTAGGAAGTTCCTCGCTTCCTACAAGGAAAAACATTTTTTATGTTCAAGACCGAAACAGTTCCATACTGTTTTAAGCACATTATTCTTGTGATTCTATCACCGTTCACAGACATGGTGAAAAGTGATCGAGCTTTACCAAAAATCTATAAGTAATTGTTAAAAATATTTTTTGCACTTACGTCAGGTTAGGTCAGGTTTTTCTTCCACACAAGTGAAAAAATACTATGTTTATCACGTGACAATATATATGTGGGTCGGGTACCCTATTCTACACCTTCGAATTTTCAATTTTTGTTTTCATTATGAAGATTATGTGATCCTAATTGTGAATAAAAAAAAATTGGAGTGCGGAAAGGACTATTTACGACTGTATAGCCGTTTAAAGTTGAGATTTTGTCGTTTGAAATTGTTGAGTCCAAATTTCCCACCGATTCCGGGCTCTGCCTCTGGGGTAATTGACTTACCGCCCCCTACTGCTACCATGGCCCCACCTTTATCTATAGAGTCCCTTTTAAAGGCATGTTAGAAATTGGCCAGAGTCACCTGCCCCGAACACTATTTCTCACTGTTTTCCGCATTGACACATAAAGATACGAAAAATGAAGGCTAAAATTGAACCTAAGAAGGTAACTTACCTCTTTTTACCAAGGCCAGGTATTGAATTGTGGGTCGAAGTTAAATTTGTAAGTCCAAAAATGAAGTAACTCCTACGTTGAAAGTCCTTGTTGTCCTTTTCCACAGAATACCACCATCCACTCCCGTCTCATCATAAAAATTAGAATTTGCAAATTATCCCATCCCACAAATCATTTAGAAAAATAACCCTCCCCTTTACGGCCTGCAGTTGCCAAAAAGAAATAATTATTTCCAATTTCTGAAGTCGCATAAATGAAATCCAATGTCTGAAATGTCCAATCCGCCAATATATCACACAAATAACATATCGCAATCGCAAATGTTCCCATTGCACAAGTCAATCATAAGGAGAAAAAGAAAAAATCAGACGTGCGCCTGTGACATGAATCCATGATCTGAAATCGTCAGACTTGCGCCTGTGACATGAATCCATCATTCGCCATCATAGAAGTTCTGAAAAAAACATTTTTGACGTTACGCAAGGAATTTTAATTTCATAAAAAACGTAAGTTTTGTAGCACGTAGATCTAAAAACTTAACTCCCGTGCTATTTGCAAACACTGTTTGTTATGAGGAACTAAATATTTTCACGAAAATGTTTGAAATGTGCCTGAAATCGAAGGTGTAGAAAAGGGTACCGGAGCCTTGTATGTTTTCATTATATGCAAGTTGTCTTCTTCTTGCCATACTTTCAGACAGTAGCATAAAGAGATTGTTTTTACTTCTATATTGCATTCAACCATTTTGTTTTCATTCCTGTAATAAGCCAATCAAATATGTTCATCCTTTCAAGGTCTCATTTGCTCAAACTTTTAAAAATGCACACTGAATTTATGACATTCAAAAGTTATTTCCAAGTACTCTAGTCAATATCTATACACAATTAACACTCAATATATAACAAATAAGTTGGTACCAAGTGAAGTAATGTTACTTCACTTCCTTTCAGTAATAAAATATCAAGTTTGTTCAGGTGTGAATTTAGTGCAAAAAACAAACCTTTGTACAATCACAGAAAAAATGCAAAGATGCAAAACACAACACACACACATTACGGAAAACATTAATACCAGTTCTATTTTTGTAAAATGCACTTCATTACAGGCATGTACAGACAGCACTACAAGTAACAATGGTAGAAAAAAGAAGAAAAAGATCGAGTTTCATGCTGGTGTTTGTTTCAGTGAAGAAATAATTGTGCTTACACACAACATCCTAAAAAAAGTTCATAAAGGTAGAATCAAAGGATGTCATTAGATCTGTTTACAGGATAATCTATTACATTTTTTTGCTAAAGGTTTACTGGTCTTGCAAACTGGATACAAACATGTTTCCAAGCAAGGTAAATAGCGGTATTGCAAAATTTTCTCTTCTCGACCATGACAAAATTTTTTTTGAGTTTCAGTGCATAAAATTTCGATTCTTCCCCCAAAAATATAAGTGATAAATGTTGATTGGGTGGTGTCATGGTCCAGAAGGGTAGACAAAAGCTTTGCCTAAGGTAGAAATAGCAGCTGCAGTAGCTGATAGATTCGGTTAACATGCTTTCTTTTTTAAAAAAAAATTCCAGTGGGGATATAGCACCACAGTATGAAACAAGTTTAAAGGGGGAAGAAAGCAACACAAAACACTGTGATGACAAACCCTTTGTAATTTCTCTCCCACTGTTGAGTCAGGGTTGAAGTCTACAAGGGTGGGTCCCTTGTAAGGTGGAGGAAAAAAAAAGAGAAAAAGAGAAGAAAAATGTCAGCTATTAATGTACACAACGATGAGAAAAAGAGATGCCAACTCAGGACTTTTCTCAACATGTATGGGGATTTCATATAGAATGCGATGCATTGGTTTTGAACATGAAATATTTATTTGTGCTCTAACTTTGAGGCCACTGAAATTCAGTCAAAATTTTTGTATACAAGGATGAGCATAATTATCTGACAGTTTTAAAATAGCAGAAGTAAAACAAGCACGTTTCACTAGAGCATATTATGTAAATGGAATAAATTCTACACTTCATCATCATCATCCTTCGTAGTTTCCTGCCTCTGGTTGGGTCGGCATAGAAGTAAAGCCTCTCCATTTTTTCCTCGTCTACCGCAACTCCTCTTTCCACGGTGTTCCAATCTTGTCCTCTTCTCCTAACACTCTCTGCTATCTGCTCTTTCCACTGACATCTTGGTCTCCCCCTTGGCCTTATTCCCAGTTCTTGTGCATTGTAAGCTCTTACTGGCAGTCTTTTTGCACCCATCCTCTTCATGTGTCCAAACCATCTCATCTGTGCCTGATGTATCCTGTCCTGAAGCTTCACCACCCCCCACTGTCTGTCGGATCTCCTCATTCCTTATTCTATCCCTTCCAGTCTTCCCCAAAATACTCCATAAAAAATTCATCTCCACTGCCTGCATCTTTCTTTTGTCTCACTTCTACACTTCTTGGAGATAAATTAAACACAAACACACAACAGATACAAACCAAAAAAATATGTATTTCAAGTGGTCACCTTGTGATGCTATACAGTATTGCAACTTTATCGAGCGAGCAGCTGAGAGTATGGGGAAGGATGTCTTTAAGCGTGTGATGCTAAACTTCAGAAAAAGACTCCAATACCTTGTAGCACAAGATAATCACGTGAGAGACTATTATTTTCTTAGTACCAGTTCGTATGTGTGTTTGAATTAATCTCCAAGAAGTGTAGAATTTACTCCATTTACATAATGTGCTCTAGTAAAATGTGATAGTTTTACTTCTGCTATTTTAAAACCGTTAGCTAATTATGCTCATCCCTGTATTTAGCCTTCAATTGTTTTGTTGTCAATATAAAGTACATACATGCATCTTCTTGCAAGATATACATCATACTGAAGAAACAATGAAAGATAATATGAGCTTCCTACCATTTTCTTACTGTATATAAGGTTTAAATTGAGTGAAGCACTTAAGAAAGGAGGAATGCTCCAATATGAAATTTGAGGTAAGAACAGATCCAAGGCAAAATTCCGAACATTCCATGCTGAATCTGAATGGCTGAATCAGTCTTAATTAATGCATATAAATATGTTGACTACAACAAGTTTTGCCTTAAGAAAAGAAACTATGTATCTCGTAGTTATTTGCTTCACAAAAGAAAATGGCAAGTACGAAGTACAACTTACTTTAATTAAAAACAACAAAATTACAGAGGCTATTTATAGAGATATTTGATCAGAAAAAGCTACCAACAATTTTACTGATAAGATACCAATACAGTATATCAATTAATCTGTCCCATCTGTGAAAAAGAGAGAGAGAAGTATTTTCTTCTCAACTAGCCACATAGATAAATTTTGCTACGGAAAATAAATTGTATTGGTATGAATTGAAATGGAAAGCTCATTGGGAAATTGTAGACCGAAGCTTCTGCAAATTTTAATTAACTTTTCAATTATTAGAATAGTAGAGATCAGAGTTTCATAATGAAAGCTGTTGGCAATGCAACTCCTACATATAAGTTTTTTTTCAAGCTTTATTTCTGTTAAGTTTCCAAAATCCCCTGCGGCTCCCTATACTGGAAAACTGCCTTGGGTAACATTTCGTGTGTCCTGGTTAATATTCTCTCACATCTGGTATTAATATTGCAAAAATTACTGTTATTAGTTTAGATATGCAATATGTGTGTTATGTATGAAGACTGCTTTCGAAGGTAGAAATGTTCTTGCATGGTAGGTATCTTTTACTTGAAGTATTTTAATCTTTGTTTTATAAACATGATTTTTATAAGCATGAAAATTCACTTTTTTCAGGTTATTGTATGCAGGCAGTGGAAATTGCGTTTAGATTAAGAATGAAGGGATTCAACTCAGACTGGGTGTAGTGAAGCTGCAAGAAAGAATAGATCAGGTGTGCTTGAGATGGTTTGGACATATGAAGGTCTGACTGAGTGGGTTTATTTCACTTTACGTTCGTGCCACTTTTTGCTATCATGAAGATGAGGATGAAATTGATGACGGGACACTCACAAAGAACACCCAGTCCCAGGTTGGGATTTGAACCCTGAACCACTCGTGTTGTAGCATGTTGTGGTAAACACTCTGCCACGAAGGTCAGCGGACTAAGAAGAGAATGGGAGCATACACTTCGCAAGAAGTGAGAATAAGCCAAAGAGAAGACCAAGAAGTGAGAATAAGCCAAAGAGAAGACCAAGAAGTGAGAATAAGCCAAATAGAAGGTCAAGAAGTGAGAATAACCCAAAGAAAAGGGCAAGAAGTGAGAATAAGCCATAGAGAAGGGCAAGAAGTGAGAATATGCCAAAGGAAAGGGCAAGAAGTGAGAATAAGTCAAAGAGAAGGGCAAGAAGTGAGAATAAGCCAAAGGAAAGGGCAAGAAGTGAGAATAACCCAAAGAAAAGGGCAAGAAGTGAGAATAAGCCAAATAGAAGGGCAAGAAGTGAGAATAAGCCAAAGAAAAGGGCAAGAGGTGAGAATAAGTCAAATAAAAGGGCAAGAAGTGAGAATAAGTCAAATAGAAGGGCAAGAAGTGAGAATAACCCAAAGAAAAGGGCAAGGGGTTAGAATAAGTCAAATAGAAGGGCAAGAAGTGAGAATAAGCCAAAGAGAAGGGCAAGAGGTGAGAATAAGTCAAATAGAAGGGCAAGAAGTGAGAATAACCCAAAGAAAAGGGCAAGGGGTTAGAATAAGTCAAATAGAAGGGCAAGAAGTGAGAATAAGCCAAAGAGAAGGACAAGAGGTGAGAATAAGTCAAATAAAAGGGCAAGAAGTGAGAATAAGCCAAAGAGAAGTGCAAGAGGTGAGAATAAGTCAAATAGAAGGGCAAGAAGTGAGAATAACCCAAAGAAAAGGGCAAGGGGTTAGAATAAGTCAAATAGAAGGGCAAGAAGTGAGAATAAGCCAAAGAGAAGGGCAAGAAGTGAGAATAAGTCAAATAGAAGGGCAAGAAGTGAGAATAACCCAAAGAAAAGGGCAAGGGGTTAGAATAAGTCAAATAGAAGGGCAAGAAATGAGAATAAGCCAAATAGAAGGGCAAGAAGTGAGAATAAGCCAAAGAAAAGGGCAAGAAGTGAGAATAAGCGAAATAGAAGAGCAAGAAGTGAGAATAAGCCCAAGAGAAGGGCAAGATGTTGGAAAGATCATGTAATGGAGAGTGTGAATAATAGGACAGGATTGGAACACAGTGGAAAGGGAAGTGTTAGAAAATCAGAAGAACATGCAGAGCCTTGACATCAATGGCAACCCAGACAAGACTGGAAGCGACAAGGGATGATGGTGATGAAATATAAAAATTGCAATTTTATAATGCCAGTTTTGAGTTGAGGGAAGGAGCATGTGTTTTCATGAATTACTTATGTAATCTTCCCTTCTTGTCCAAAAACAAGATGTGTACAAACCAGGAATTCCTTGAAATTTTGGCACTGAGAATTTTGCATGAAAGCTGCATGAATTTCCTTCACATACATGAAAAATTACATTTACCATGGTTCAAAATGCACTTTTGCACTTTGCTTTTTTACTTTGAGAAGTTACAGGTAGGTGGACGATTGCATTTTCTCTTTCCTTATTGAACAAAGTATTGTTACTTGGATGTCTCTGAAGTAATTGCTTAATTCTATGTGCCAAGGGTAAGGACATTAGTTTGTAATACTTATGTTAATTAGTAACACTGTTGAGCTTTGTTTCCATGTTAATAAAACATTAAAATGCTGGCCAAGGCAAAATTTATTGTATATAAAAAATATACACTAAACACGTAACATTTCTATCCTCTAACAGGGTCTTCTTCAGACGAAGATTCACAATAAATTGATGGAAGATCCAACGTTCATCTTATATATACATTCCCAGAACAGGATCCTTACACAAAACATGTTACCTATCATGAGGTTCCATGCTCAGGATTTCCTAACAGAAAATGTTCTCTGATAAGGGCTTGTGTCTTCATGTTGTTTTGTGTATGGACCCTGTTCTGGGAATGTATATATAAGATGATGATTGGATCTTTCATCAATTTATTGTGAATCTTCGTCTGAAGACGACGAAATGTTAAACATGGAAACGTTACGTGTTTAGTGTATATTTCTATATACAATAAATTTTGCCTTGGCCAACATTTTAATGTTTTATGTTAATTACCTATCTTCTGTTGATTTAAATTACTTGAATGAGGTAATTGTTTAATTTTGGATGTCAATGACATACGGGGGTGATCATCTTATTAGATGTCAAACTGGGAGATTACTTTAAATGATGACCTATTGTTAGTTTTCCACATCTTGAGGGGGATCCATATATCATTCACATACTTAGCAAGTTGTATAAGGACTTATTCATATTAATTTGCATTATAATAATTATTTTTCACTGTGAATGTCTAGAAAATCTGGAATTGTACTTGAATTTTATCTGGGTCATAGAGTAGTTACTCCGAAAAAAAAAATCATGCTTTTTGGAAACCATATTTATAGAACAAAAAGTATTATGTTGAATTTCAAAGATAGAAATATGAATACTAGAATCATCCAGTTAAAGCACAATATTGTCATCAATGAACATTGCATGAAAGAGGACTTTTAAATGTAAATATATCAATGATGCCATTAAGGTAATTGAATTGAATGGAATACTTTTTGAAGATGAACCAATAACACAGAAACGTCTTATGCAGTGGAAATTGTTTGAAATTGACATTCAATTCCAAAAGTTTGATTTGATTTAAGAATTTGAAATAATTTTGAAGCCCTATTAGTTGTTTGCTTTCATTAATAATGTTGGCATCTCTAGGAAAGTTATATTACAAAGTATTTCAGCTACATAAAATCCAAGAGTTAATGAAATTATGCTTTATACACTGCACCTTCAGAAATTGTAGAATTATAAGAAAATACAGAAAATATTAGTAAAAAAGACATTGCAAGGTAGACCAAATAACGGTTCTTTAAAGCACACACATTACATTACTTTGTGGTAATCAAAATGGATAATTATTTTTACTGTAGTAAATTGCAAAATGAGTAAGACATTTATAGCTGAGTGATATTTATGTAAAACAACATAGAAAAAAGCTTTGAAGAAGAATCTGACTGACGTGAAATGTTTTAATTTGAAACAACGATTATGTTTAAATTGATAATAACTCTAAATACTTACCATTCCTAGACTTTCTTTCTTATTGAGTCTTAGATCTCGTAGAATTTGATTTCTTTGCTCCATCTGTAGGGTTCTCTCATATGTGTATTCTGTTATATCGCTGTTCATCTGAAAAAGGAATGAATGCCTGTAACTTATATATGATTATGAAATAAATACGAGTATACACACTGGTTCTAGTGTTTCTGCAATCGTGTCAAACAGGCAATCTTTCAACTTTGATTGAGTTGGTGTTTTGACTTTGTGCACAATAAGGCTAATCGGGACTGGACCTACAGTTTAAAGTGGGGTCCGAACCACTATGTGCCTCCACCGGGTATCGAACCCGGGACCCCTTGATTACAAGGCAATGACAATACCACTGCACCATTGGTGAGACAGTCTTTCAACTTAACTTCAGTCAGGGAAACAGGACAAAGTAAAAGTTAGCCAAGTCAGGAGAGTAGGATGGGTGGAGGATGACGGGCATGTTATTTTGGCCAAACAGTCCCTGGTGAACAAGGAAGTGTGAGGCAGTGTGTTGTCATGATGCAAAAGCCAGTTGTTTTTTCGTCGTCACTAAAGTTCGGGGCAATGTCTTCACACATTTTCATGCAGCCGCAGTAAAACAACACAGTAGGAGGTGGATTTGACTGTTTGGACTGTTCCTTGTGCAGAATCTCCTTGATGTCACAGAAAGTGATGAGCGTGTTCTTGACTTTGTTATCCACCTGTCTTGCTTCTTTTGGTCTTGGCAAGTTTGGACTTTTTCCGTGGGAGGGTTCTTGTTCTCTCATCAGTGATAACCCTGACAAGAAGGTTGCATCGTCTGAGGCTACCTGACGAAGCTTCTTGCAGATGTCAGCATGCTGCTGCTGCTTCCGAGTGTCATATAAGGTGAGAATAGTTCACCAATTTTGACAATCAAGGGATGTTAGAAATGCACCCCCAACCTGACAAAAATGACTGTCATCATTTTTTAATTCAAATATCCATAAGCCTGGTAGAACATGATCTTGCCTATTAAATTCCAGGGGAAGAATTAAAAAGAAAACACTTCTAAATTTTCAACAGATGGAAAGCACACGGTCTGCGCTTTATTGTGTCAACCTTTTTCTTTTTAATTTTCTTAAGTGTTTCCAGTTCTCTGCTAACTGTTTCTATAGTGCAGGAGGCCTTAGAAAGATTGCTTCGCGCGCTTACAGTAGACGACAATATGGGGGGGGGGGGGGGTGTCTGCGAGAACCAATCAGGTCCGCGAATGAGCGAGCCCGGTTGCCACAGCTAGCTTGCTGCACCCTTCTGGAAGGGTGAGTGACCTCTGCCTCTTGCTACCTCGGCCCGTTTGTTCGGCTGAGGAGCAGACGAAACGAGAGTATCGGCAATAGTGTGCGAGCGACGTCTGCTGTTAGCCCGCGAAACGCTCTTTCTAAGGCCTCCTGCACTATAGTTCCCTGCACTGTCTATTCTTGGCAACACACATCGGAAACCCACAAAACATTGGAGTTTGAATGTGTTAATGTGTGCTGCCTTCCCCCCTCCGTCTTTCCACTGGTTCTTAAGGCAAGAGCATGATCATGTTACGAGACAAAGAAACAAGTGAAGATAAATTAAGAAGAAAGGGCTGTAAATGACCAAAAAAAAGTCCATAAAATATTGTTAGCCAGAGTCGTACTATTCAGCAACAAATTTTGTACGTAGTTCTGAAAGTAGTTGCTAGACATACCATTTCAACAACTTCAACCTCTGCTTCAATGCGAAGGTGGTATAAGAACATCTTCAGGTCCTTTTTCATTTGAATGGAATTATCTTCCATCTGTGCTACAGTGAAAATCCTCAGCTTACAATTCTTCCATGTACGGTGCTGCTTCAGCAAGAATGGCAGAAGCATCAGCAGACCCCCATCATGTACAATCCACCAAATATCAATGTTGCCTGAAACCTATAGGAAGAAATAATTACAAATAAGAGGCATGTTCTTTTGGTTGTACACATGTTTAACAAATAAATAGATTTGGTATGTTTATTTTAACATCTAAAATTTGAAACTCATGCTTTTGCATTTTGTAATACTGGCTTGTAAGTTTACAGTACAGAAACAGGCATTAGTTATTGTAAAGAAAAAAATAATAATCTCATTTAGCGGCATACTTTTTATAATACAGTTTAGACTGCTTTATGCATAATTCAGTTCTGCGTAATTCTGTTTTATACGTAAATTACTGTAGATCCCAGCAAAATTTAATTTAAAAACGTGTTAATTAAATCTTATTTGTACGTAAAGCATTTATACGTAATTTGGTGTTAAACGTACTAATTTTCATAAAATACAGTTGATTTGTATGTAACTAAGTTACGTCGTCACAGAATTGAGTTTTCAGTTGCTACTTGTTGGCCATGGACAACAGAAAGAGGAAAACTTACACGCTTCACCAGAAGTAAAATTTATACAGGAAGTGGATGTTAATCCATATTAAACTAAAACTGCAGATTTAGGCATAGCTTATACCACACTTTGCACAGTCATTAGTGAAAGAAATGTTATTTGAGACGATTTTTTAAAACTAGGTAGTATAAGTATAGTTCTACTGTAGTATTTCAGTATCAAAGTGTTCACTAACAAAGTGGCAAGTGTAATGTATTTAAGAATCAAACTTTGAGATTTGTTAATTTACCAGAAATAATCTGTATTACATATATATTTTTCCTCAAAATAGATACAATTACAATACTTTAATAATGATATGACATGGTGTCTAAATCTGACTTGTAAGTAATTCACAGTTATATGTATTATTTCTCTTCACCTTGACACGCGTATAACTCAGGTTCAACTGTAATTTATTTATGTATTTCATGATTTTCTCCTTTCATATAAGTTGGAAATCAGTCCTGTCCTTCTTGGAGTTTCCCAAATCACACGTTCATCATCTGATAGTATTTATCACATTGTTGTTTTTAAATAAACATAACTCAATATTGATAAAGTTATAAATTTAAAATAATATATAATACAAAATACATAGCTATGTACAGCAAGCTTAACAATTATTCCAAGACCGATACTTTGAAAATTTTAAAATGTGGTATTCCCAAGATTATAAGTTATTACATTTGGAAATCAAACCCACTCAACTGTCGATAACATACCTTATCATTGGAATCAGGGTAAAGGTTTATACCCTTTGGCACAAGCAATGCCATACGTCCTGCAGATACAGTTCGTATTGTATCAAGGAAACCGACCCATTTGTGTTCATTCTCTGCTTTGCTCCAATTACATGGCCAGCCAATGATAACAGTGTTTGGTTTCATGCCACCCAATCCTGTTGTTTGGACCCTTAAAGAAAAAATATATATGTATTTAATGGAACATGATGACACATTCAAGCATATTTTTTGTATCAGATACTAAAATGGCATAGATTTGAAGAAATGACAGTTCATTAAATGGATGCATATAGAAAATCCAGTTACAGAAGGTCATAGTTTCTCCAGAATTCCAGTACTTGGATCCTTGCTTAGCGAATTTCAGTAATTAAAACATTAGTTGTTTTAATTTAAAGGTTAAAATCTAGAGTAAGTTTTAAAAAATTCAGCACCCAACTGTAACAAGTCTCTTTTTACTGGACATGTCTTCTGCAATTTTTAAATTCTCTTAATCAAATTTTACCATATTTTAATTCTTAAAAAAACTAATTTTTTGTCCTCCTCCGTGGCCGTGCGCTCTAAGGCACCTTGCTTTAGACAGCGGCTGTGGGACGGCATGGGTTCGATCCCAGGTTCAGCCTCCAGAAATTTTCGGCGTGTGTATAGGGTTGGTGGCAACCCACCATTGTAAGGATTGGATTGATTTGTTGTTTTAAGTCCACTTTATGCACAGTAAGGCTAATTGGGACTGGACCTACAGTTTAAAGTGGGATCCGAATCACTATGTGCCTCCACCAGGAATTGAACCCCGGACCCCTTGATTACAAGGCGACGATGCTAAGGAAATTGGGGAGCTACGAGTGAGTAGCGTAACCTGGTCTCTGAAATCTCCTACAACGGCTGAGGGTTCGACATGCTGACCCCACATCATCCCATTACCGGTTGAAGATCTCTACACCTCTAGGTAGGATTGTGGGAGAGAGACTGGCAGTTGGGATATAAGCCAAGGCCCTTCAAGGGCTGTTGCACCACAGATTATTATTATTATTATTAAAATCTAATGTTTTAATTCCCATAAGATCTCTTAGGAAGAACACTGCTAAGGATCCAAAACACTAGAGAAAGGAAAAACTATTTTAAATATTTATTAGTGAAAAATTGTGCTTATGAAAACATTTAGTCTTAAATAATAACTTTAATACAATTTGATTGTAACTTTTATACAGTATAGATTAAGAAAAATATGATCAACAGCCAGTTTTGCAATCTTTCATACGCTACACATGCATAATGAATTTCCATAACTCTGAATTCATGAATCTGTCTTCCCAAGGGTTCCATGAAAAAATATATACATAGCATTTAAATATGTGACTGGCATTTGACTTTTAAAAAAATTTTAACAACTCTGTCTAACATGTTCAAATAAATTGAAATTTTGGCACACACAGATGCACTATGTAGAGTGTTCCACACAGGTAAAACAGCGACAGCAAAAAATTAAGTCTAGCCGGGGCTGGCTCGGTAACTCAGTTGGTAGAGCAATGGCATAGTATGCCAGAGACCCGCTTTCGAGTCCAGGTCTAGCTGGGGCTGGCTTGGTAACTCAGTTGGTAGAGCAATGGCATAGTATGCCAGAGACCTGCTTTCGAGTCCAGGTCTATCCGGGGCTGGCTCGGTAACTCAGTTGGTGGAGCAATGGCATAGTATGCCAGACACCCGCTTTCAAGTCCAGGTCTAGCCGGGGCTGGCTTGGTAACTCAGTTGGTAGAGCAATGGCATAGTATGCCAGACACCCACTTACAAGTCCAGGTCTAGCCGGGGCTGGCTCGGTAACTCAGTTGGTGGAGCAATGGCATAGTATGCCAGACACCCACTTACAAGTCCAGGTCTAGCTGGGGCTGGCTCGGTAACTCAGTTGGTGGAGCAATGGCATAGTATGCCAGACACCCGCTTTCGAGTCCAGGTCTAGCCAGGGCTGGCTTGGTAACTCAGTTGGTAGAGCAATGGCATAGTATGCCAGAGACCCGCTTTCGAGTCCTGGTCTCCGATTAGCCTTCCTGTGCATAAAGTAGATTTCAAACCAAACTCTAGTGCTGGTCAAGCCTGTATTTTTCGCTAAATTTCTTCATAATATGTTCAAGTATATGCAACAAGAAATTTGAAGTGGTTCTTAAAAGTATTTATATCTCCCAAAGTTTTATATATTATAACTCTGTCTAACATTGAAGATGTTCATTCCCTGAAGATGAGAGTGACATTAGGTCTCGAAAGCTCAGAAGCCTTTTCGGAAATCGCCTGGCCGATTGCCCGAGAAAACCTCTTCAATATTCACCACCAGGAAAGCCTCAAGAATTATTTCTGTCTAACATGTTCAAGTCTATGCAACAACAAATTCAACTTTCAGCCCTCTTAGTGTTGTTTTTTGCAGAGGGTGGCAATCTTCAATCGAAACACAAGCCTACACGTTCGATTCATTATCACAAAATTTGTTATTCAATTTACAGAAATACATGCAAACCAAATCAACAATTTTTAAGCTGATACTTGTACATAGTAATGTGAAAGGTACTTACAAGTGGCTCATTCCATCCGATGCATAACGGGAGACCAAAACGTCGTAAAATCCTTTCACCCTTTCTTCCTCCATCATCTTACGTAAGCTTTGTTTTGCTGCTTGTGCTTCACCTGCATTTTTGGTGAACTCTCCTTCTATCACGGCCACGCACACCGTGAGACCCTTCCCAGCCTTCAACTGGGAAACGAACGAAAACAACCTCCTGTGTCTTGGGATGAGGTCTTTATCAAGTTTTGTAAGAACAAGGATCTGCGGTCTCCAGTTCTTGGTGTGTGGCGGACCTTCCTCAAGCCTCAGAAGACTGTAACGAGCCGCCGAAAGGGCTAAGCCTCGTATTCCATCTCCCCATTCCTTTTCAGCCCTGTAGAGGAGAGAATTAATTATCACATACATGGTTTTTTTTTGTTTTTTTTTCACAAACATAGAAATTAACAATTTTGCAGCAAATGCATAATGGAGTAAAACAATGTTACTATTCATTCAATTAGAAAAATGAATTCTAATTGAATGACTAGCAACCACTAAAGATAAAAAGTTATCAGCTTTCTCTTAAATAATGTAATCCCTTAGCAGAGGAATAAATCCTACTGTTATTAATAACAGTAATACGCCACTCCTTTTGGATTATAATCAGGTCGAAATTCAAGGCAAACTTCCAAAAAATTCAAGGGTAGGAGGAGATGTATTCTCTATTTCAATCTTACGTATTACCATCTCTCACCCCTCCCCTTCCCACACACACACACACACACACACACGCAAATATATTAACGATATAAAGGACTGTGTGATTAAAATTTATCCAAAGACTGTAATTCAATTCAATTAAATGGTATGTATACATTTAAAATATGTAATCTAAGGCACGAAGTTTAAATTTGCCATTTCACATACTCATACTCAAAATACATATACAAACACAAGTCACGAATGTTACGGGGTATATTAATCTACTAAAAATTGTTAATTGTATAAGAATTTCAAATTCAAATTTACCTAACCAACTTCAAGATATCTTGCAATAATCTTCCACCTGTCAGATAGATTTTTCTGCAAAGGGCACTAACAAAGTAAATGGATTGAGAGAATTCTGTTTTATTTTCCACGATACTTTCTTTTCTTTTCAGTCCTCGATAAAAATAAATGCTAAACTCAGGGCAAAAATAAATATGAATAAATTCAATGGGATTTGGATTCTAAAAAGTTGTGGTTTTTCATGTCTACGCAGAAAAATTCACACAGAATTCCCAGAGCCAATAATTAATGCATAATTCTTGGAATTCCTGGTGAATAGCCACCCTGTTATTGATTAGGAAGAATCCTACAGAAAAGTGGATTCGATCTGAGAATTTTTACATTATATTATTATTCATTCAATTAGAATTCATGTTTCTGAAGGATGAGAGGCAAAGTTAATGTCATTGTACAACAACAAAGAAGAAGCCTATGTTACCTAGTGTCAGACGGAAGCTAGAACTTTACAAGGACACCTATAATATAAATATATAACATAGTAGGAAAACTAGTCTTTATGAAGAATGCCATAACACTGCTCTCATTAGTGAAAAACCTTAAGTTGAAGAGTGAATGTTTTGCATTCTCCGCAAGAAAGAAATTAGAGATGATGGATATTAAATTTGGCTGATACTGATACAGTACTGATACTTATATTCTACATGGTGAGGCAGTCGAAGATTTTAAAAAAATCACAAAAAGTAGAGAGAGCAAATATTAGTTATTTTTTGAATATGGTGTCAGTAAGATAGCATCCTTGGTTTTGCACACATTGTCGGAGTCTCAGAGTAAATCTGCCCATGACGTTGTGAGAGGCAGTAAAACGGGAAGATTTCAGGAATGGTTGGCAGGCATGAGAGTGCGGGGGGCCTGACTTTGGGCATCTAGACAGCTGGAAGCTTCAGTAGCGATGGAGCGTTGGTCAAGTGTGCAGCGTGCATTTGCTTTAAAAGCATATTACAAAAACTCTGATAGTTTTGTTGGAGCTCAATGTGCTTTCTGTCGAGAGTTTCAGTTACCCCCGCACGCTCCCGTACCTTCTGCTAATGCTATCGGCCTTTGGGTGAGATGTTTTGAAGCCACTGCTAGCACAAAGAGGTGGTAGTGAAAAAACATGCCGGACCCCAGAGAATATTGATCGAATGCATGCAACCTTAGGACGAAGTCCACGAAAATCAGCTAGACGGCACAGTGCAGAACTTGGTCTCAGCAATCGAACAGTGAGAAGGATTTTGAAGAATGACCTACATTACCATCCATACAAGATGCAGAAAGTGCAAGCCCTGACACCTCAAGATTAGAGAAACAAATACGCTTTTGCCAAGAGATGTTAAATGTTATTGGAGAACATGAAGAAAGAGTTCACAATGTATGGATGAGTGACGAAGCCCACTTTCACGTTAGTGTATTCGTCAACAAGCAGAACTTTCAGTATTGGTCCGTAAACAATCCACACACTCTTCATAAAATGCCTCTCCATTCAGAAAAATAACTGTGTGGTGTGCATTAGTCTCGTGGAATCACCTGCCTGTTCACCTGACTTGCCAGCTCCTGACTTTTTTCCAATCCAAATTATTCAAGGACAACCCTCCCAAGAACCAGGGATGATTTGAGAGCGAATTCGGCAAGAGATCCACAACATTCCGTTGGAGATGCTACGCAATGTCATAGGTGGATTTATTCTGAGACTTCAACAATGTGTGCAACACGAAGGATGCCATCTCACCGATGCCAAAAAAAAAAGAAAAAAAAATCAGATACACTAGTAATTTCCACTCATGTACAGTACAGTCATGTTAAAAAAAAAATAATATTTGCTCTCTATTTTTTGTGAATTTTTTTAATCTTTCGGGTTGACTGCTTTACCCTGTAGATCTGATAAAAAATTCCAAATAGTCCTCGATGTTATTAAGTGTACATTACCAGATGACTGCAATGCAGAAGCTGCATATGTAGACATTTATTTTTTAAAAAAACATAGGGCATATAGATCGATGTTTATATCCATAACAATAATCACAAAATGGTATAATATTGCGCTAAATTATACAATATTTATGGATATATATTGAATCTGGAAAATTACTGGTAATTTAACGAATAAACCAATACACCAATTAATGCATATGTGCACACACTCGCGCATATATTGGCCAATACTGATAGGTTACTAATTAATCTGTGTCATCCCTGAAACAAATATACAGGAGTTGAAACATATTTATTAATAATACTTTTAATAAACTCTATCTGGCTTAATAATTAACATAAATATCTGCTTTCAACTGCACATTAAGCTAAAATACAGAGTATTGTACACAAACATGGTAAGCAACTTTTAATGAGTAGTTACTTTCTACTCAGCTTGTATATTTGTATGCCTAGGGCTAACAATGTCACATAGGTAACACGATTAGGTGGAAGTACAATACTTATTTTTTAAATTTATTTCTTGTGATTTAAGGAATGATTTAAAATTACATAATCAATGAGAAAAAGGACAAGATTACATTACTGTTATGGTGTACTTTTTAGCCTAGGGCTAACAATGTCACATAGGTAACACGATTAGGTGGAAGTACAATACTTATTTTTTAAATTTATTTCTTGTGATTTAAGGAATGATTTAAAATTACATAATCAATGAGAAAAAGGACAAGATTACATTACTGTTATGGTGTACTTTTTAGAAGTTATATTTATTTCCTTGCATAAGAGAGTACCTATGGGGGACACACAGACATTTACAATAAGGTAGTAGTTTACAACAAAATTTATTCTCATACAACTTACCCTCTGTATTCGATGTATTTATAAATACATCCTGCCATACCCATGGCTAGAAGGGCATAATACCAGCTGGTCATGAACATAACTGCTATACAAAGCGACAGGCCTGTGAATGACAGAGACCTGAAACGGAGAACATAATAAAAGTCAGTTAAGGCATCATTGTAAAATATGTGAAGGGAGTATCATACTTTCAATACAGACATTCATATTTTTCATCTCAATTTAAAAGAAGAGCATTAAGAATTTTTCAAATTTATACCGAATTTACTCATGTATAATGCGCACTTTTTCCAAAGTTTTTGCCCCAAAAAAGTGTGGTGCATATTATGCCCGGAATATTTCTTTAATGCTTACGGAACCCTATCATGTTACGAGGCATATTCATAAAGTAAGTACCATTTGCAAATATTGCCGCGATGCAGTCGCAACCGTGTGAGTTCTCGCTGACGTCCTTCATCCATTAGTTGGTCATAGGTACGCGTGGGAGCAGGTCATTCTTTTTCTTCGTAGTTTTCAGAAGGTTTGAAATGTTCAAGAAAATCAATCGGACCGCCAACTGTGAAGTCCGATCTGTGATTTGTTTTCTCAATGCAAGAATGGTTGAGTTCTTGCCTAGAGGACAGACCACCAACAAAGATGCCTGCTGTGACACATTAATCCGGCTGCGTCGTGCAATTCAAAACAAAAGATGCGGAATGCTTAGCGAAGGCATTGTGTTGCTTCACGACAATGCTCGTCCGCATACGGCCCAACAAACTCAAAATGTCATCACGTCATTCGGCTGGGAACAATTTGTTCATCCGCCAACAGCCCTGACTTGGCACCAAGTGACTACCGTCTCTTTCTTCATCTGAAGAAGAAGTTTCTTGCTGGTTAGCGTTTCGACGAGGATGACGACATCGAAGCAGCAGTGCATGGATGGCTTTCGTCACAGGCGGGAACATTCTATGATGATGGGATACAAAAACTAGTGCCACAATACGACAAATGCTTCAACAATGGTGGAAACTACGTAGAAAAGTAGTTTAAGGTCTGTAGAATGCAATGAAAATAAAAAAAGGTACGAAACTATTTTACTTTATTTTGTACACCCTTTCGGTACTTACTTTCTGAATACGCCTCGTATATGTCGTTGTAAAGCTTGAATTCTGTAGTTTCTGAATATGGCAACAGTATTCCATTCAAGATGGCTATGCTTATTTGCAATGCGGTTGAAATAAGCTCATTACAAAATGAAGGAACGTTCTGATTTTTATGGTACTTTGTATGAAAAAAAAAGATAAAGGAAAAAGAAAATAATTAAAATGTATTACTGGCCAAATAATATGACATAATAAAAAAAGGTAAAGTGCTCCCCTGTGCATAGCACCACGCCATGAAGGCGTATAGGGGGAGTGGGGGTAACGCCCCACACTTTCTTGATCCGGTCGTGAGTGGGGGTGATGTGATCAGCATCACGCCCCTTACCGCCTTTACCCCCCAGGGTTTCCCCAGGTACCCATGTTATTCGACGCTGGGTGGGTGCCAGGGCCGCTTCCATCGTTAGAAAAGTTCCCGGATTTGAACCGGGCGGGGATCGAACCCGGGACCTTTAGCATGGTAGTCAGACGCGTTACCGACTGAGCCACCGTGGCCAAATATGACATAATGGAGTGTGTAAATTCCTTAAATGGAAGAAATCTTGTGCTGCTAATTGCTAGTTTGAGGGTCCTGAATGTGCCTCCTATAAATGTTTTGTTAGTCATAGAAAAAGTATATATTTTGAAGTTTTAAAGAGGAAATTAGCAAAACCACTTTAAAAGTTTAAAGGCCATGTGCCACATTTTTTCACATTGTAATGTTCTCCTCTTGGTCCACATAGCAACAGTTGACTCATTGAATAGGATGTCATTCATTGTTGATCGGCATAGCAACAGCTTTACGACCTACAACTAAGAAAGCCATTTCTTGAACCTAGATTGTACTGTGCATTATATATGAGATATAATTGTTTGTCACTTTTCCCTATCAAAAACCAGGATGCGCATTATACACGCATGTGCATTATACACGCATAAATATGGTAATTTATAATGAGATATATTTCTTGCAACTGTTGTGATAAAATACCAAATGTTGTGCCTGTTGTATAATGATAGTATTATGTGAAAGGATCTGAATGAAACCAACCAAGAGTCAGTTACGTGAAATTTAGAAAATTCCGCACTTCCACATTGCACAATTTGATGGTTAAATCCTACCCTTTTGTGAATGAAGAAAGTGGATCTTCGAAATTAATAGGATTTAACCATTAAATTGTGCAACACGGAAGTCCGAAATTTTCTAAATTTCACGTAAGTAATTTTAAACTGCATTTACCGCATCCATCAACCAAGAGTCGCCCCTGTGATCAATATGCTAAGTGATTGGCCTTTGATCTTGCCACTGAGGGTTTTGGGTTCAAGTTCTTCCTCATGATCATGTAATCATCGCTCATCCTTATTGTTGCAATTAGCCAAACGTGGCAGAAAAGCAACACAAAATACCAAAAATACAAATACAAACAGAAACCAATGATATGAACTAAAAATATTTGCATTTTAACCAAAAATACTAAAAACCTTACTAACGTATCATGTTAAATAATGTTGCTTCAAGAATCACAAGGTGTTACAAAAGATTAATGCATGCAAACTTTTAGGTCCCTACCTACAAATATAGGTCAGTAGCATGCCAACTGCTATCATAATAGTAGCAATATAATTCATATTTCTTTCTTAGTTTTGATTTTGTAAGCCTGTTGTTGATCCCTTTATCCCAAAATTATGAATTGTAACAAATACACTTACCAATGATAATACTTAAAGCGTGGTCGCCAATTTGGTGTACGGAGTAGTGTTTGAAGGGCACAGGCCAGGTTAACGAAACCATAACACATGAGAAAGAACATCGACAGGAGTGGTGCCAAGTAGTCAACATTGCCAAGAAGAATACCACACTGGCAGATGCACACCGTGAGAATGAGGGCTCTGGTTGGTTCGCCCCTCTTTGAGCTCACAGCGAACGGAGCTAGGAATGGAATAATACCATCCTTGGCAATGGCTTGGAGGAGACGAGGGGCTCCGGTCAAGCTCTGGAGGCCAGCACCAATTGTTGACAAGAAGGAGCCAATCAGGATGACCCATTCGTTGGGCCAAGCTATGTTTGCAACCACTAGCTTCCCTCCTATGCTTTGTCCAAACCTGGAAAAGAAGCAGAAGAGCTTTTATATTGTATTCTGAATGTCAATTATAATACAATTTGTACAAATTCGAAAGCATCAATAATAATAATAATAATAAAATTAAATAAATATATAAATAAAATAAAATACTCCATCTCTATTGGTCAGTGTAGTCATATCGCGTTATCATTAAGATTACCACGGTCCAATATTAAAAAAAATAAAGAGTGGAATTTTCACATTTTGCAATTTTTTTTAAAAAAAGATAATTTAACTCTTTTTGAAAGGAAAATGAATGTTATTCAGTATTCCATGAAATTACAGTTTATTTTCAACTTATACAGTATAAATTACATGAAAAGTGTACCAGAATTCAGTTACGTACTTGTCACGAAGCAGCAAATTATCCACAGTGCCTGCAAACAGGAGAATAGTCGACAGGTAGACAGTTGCAGTTGTAAGAATGGCACAGATGGTTCCAATTGGAATAGATTTTTGAGCATCAGCTAGATCTCCAGATCTATTGGAGCCAGCCATGATACCTAAAATTAACAAAATTTTCATAAAACCAACAGAAATGTAAATTTTAACCTGTTTCAACCATTTTTAATTATAATTTTTTTATAGAAAGATTTCTTTAAAAAATCCCATCAAAGGGCTCTTAAGAATACAAACTAAAATACTTGAGAAATAATATAAGAAGCTTTTATCTGAAGTACAGTTTGTCAGTGATACAAAGTCTTCAACTTACAATTTAAAATAACCCCCATATTAGTTATAACACACATTTCTGCATGAATAGCAACATCATAATGCACAAAAATTTGGGTTAAATACTGTATCAGGTACAAGCTACTTAACCAACAAGGTGCAGACTCACTTCATTTCAGTAAAATTACCCAACCAAAATTTTGCTCCTTCATTCTTGCTTATCCATAATCCTAATCTGTGTACAATATCTTGTGATCTCTTTTACTCTGTACGTACCCTCTGAAATAACCTACATGAGAAAAATACATACAAGAAATATATTTTGATTGATTGATTGATTTGTTGTTTTAAGTCCACTTTATACACAGTAAGGCTAATCGGGACTGGATCTATTGTTTAAAGTGGGATCTGAACCACTATGCGACTCCACCGGGCATCGAACCTGGGACCCCTTGATTACAAGGCAACAACGCTAAAGAAATATATTATAAATTTGAAAATTGACCAACCATAAATGTATCATGTTCTCTATTAATAAACACGTTTAGTGACAAAGAATGTAATACATTTACAATTATCTAATGCAGTTTGCATTTGCTTTTCTTTGTGAAGTCAAACATATTATTCCTCCTTGTTTTCAACAATTCTTATTCAACTTTTATGTTTGAAGCATGTGTAATATTATTTTTTACTTTTAAACTGTAGCTGGTGGTCCTGTTTGAGACCAGCAGCTTGTGACTAGCACATATTGTAATGGTAACACACATTGTATTAATTTTCTCTTACTAATAATGCGTGTGCCAGAGTTTCAATAATGTTCAAATGTAATATCATTTGAATTAAGTTGACACGAGGTATACGTTTCACATTATTAAAAGTACTGATTCAACTATAATAATCTAATTGTTTTAAAAACGATATTCGGCATTAAGATCAGCTTAAGGTGAGGAGATACAATTATGCACCAATTGTGCATTTATTTCAGTATGGCCGAATGGGCACTGGTACTAAAACAAACCCTGGGTGTATCTAAGAGTACGAATTTCTCTCCATGTTGCAAGTGCAAACATTTTGTTATGTTGATTATTAAGCTGGACACGATGTTTGAAAAATATGATGAATAATAATTTTCGGAATCCCATGTATTCCTTATGGGGAATCAACTTCAACATCAAGTTACGGTTAATCAAATGGAAGTTTCGACTTTTCCGCTGGTGAAATTCATCTTCAAACTTCCCTCTTCCCGATGACATCTCTTTCTATTTCATCGGGAGTTTTATATTCACAAGAGAATAAATCAAATCATACTACCATATGATTAATGCTTTTTTCCTTGCCTCCTGGCAGTGTTGCCAAACCTGATGGTCATAAAAGAACTAAATTTTACCTTAAATGGATTTAAAACTGACTAGATTTACGATGGCTGGATAAAGTGCCTTCTAGGGTAATGTTAGTTGTCAAAGGGGTGGGGCACTACTATTATCGTTAACTCTAAATTGATGACAATTTATTTTTAGTTTTCAACATCTAGATCCGGCGGCATCGCCCATCTCAATAATCCACCGATGGTGGTATGAAATCGAAAGTAAAGAATTCCCTGACGACAATATTATGTCAATTTCACGTCTAGCATTGCGCTATAAAGAAGTAGCTGGGGAGATAAGAGAGAGTGGGGCGATGCAGCCAATATAACAATATCACATCACGTGCAAAATGCATAATTATGACAAAAGGTGGTCTATGTGGGTCGGAACCAGAGATGGCATGATAGTGGGGCACAAGGGGTGGGCATCCCAGTTCATGGCCGAACGAGTGCACGAAAGATTGATTGATTGATTTAGTTTATTTTACTTCGCGTTTTGTGCCTCTTGGCTAATTTGCGAAGATGCGGATGAGTGATGAAATTGATGAATGGACATTCGCAAACAACCAAGCCCGAGCGGGATTCCAACCTGGGACCCTTGGCGTAGCAGCGCGATGTGCTAACCACTCTGCCACAGGGTCCGGCTAGAGTGCACAAAAGAGCCAGATCTGGCTCCAAGAGAGCTAAGTTGGCACACTGCCATGGACGGAAGGGCTTGGGAAGACTCCTGTGGAAATTGTATTGCATGCCCTTAAAGTAAAATCACAAAATGCACAAAAAGAATACATGAAAAAGAAGAAAGAACAGTATTAAAGGAGGAAAGAAGAAAGTGAATGGAAGAATGGGTCAAAGTGCTACAAGAAGATGTAGATGGGAACAAGTATTATATGGATTAGTGAGAGAAAGAAGTGAAGGAAAAAGAAAACAGAAAGGAAAAAATGAATCTCACATGGAAAGAAGTTGACGAAGCACTGAAGAAAGGTAGAGTGGAAATGATACTAGGAGCAGGAGTGATTGGGTGAAGTGACTGTACAGTGTTGAAAACAGTGTAGCAAGAGAGAGAAGTGTTAAGAGATTGGACAAAGGGACTAATAGTTCCCATATTCAAGAAGGCTGACAGAAAGGAATGTAAAAACTACAAAGGAAAAACACTAATGTGCCACTCAGCAAAGGTGTATGAGAAACATTAGAGAAAAGATAAGGGAAGTAACAGAGCTGAACATGAGAGAGGAACAGTATGGATTTAGAAGAGGCAGATCAACAGTAGAGCTGATATTCGCCATAAGGCAATTACAGGAAAGGCACTACGAGTATGGAAATGATTTGATTATGGCATTCCTAGAAAAGAAAAGGCATACGATAGCATGGACAGAACAAAGATTTGGACGGCTCTAAGAGAGAAAGGAGTCGAGGAAGAGATAGTGTGTAGAGTGCAGAGTACATACAAGGCCAACCAGAGCTGTGTGAAGACACCATTGGGAAGAACGGAGTGTTTCAGTATAAGTAATGGGCTAAAACAGGGAAGTGCTCTTTCCCCATGATTTTCATAATTACAATGGATGTATAAGGTATGCTCAAATGAAAAGGAGAACTTTGCTGTAGGGGCGTTGTATCTAATCGAAGAAGGTAAATATGTTTGCCGATAGATGGCACGGTGTTTGTCCCAGTTTGCAGGTGTAGCGAACGACTCCGCCTGCTGTTTCCTCAGTTTGTGAGAGTTGTTTTGCGCGGACGGGTGCATTATGGATTCCTCCAGATCAGCTCAGAGAGCTGTAATCCAATTTCTTCACACAGAAGGCGAGCATGCTTAACAAATTTATCGCAGGATGAAGGACCTCTACTCATCGACTTGCTCGAACGGGGTGAAACAGTGAACTCTGAACGGTACTGCTTAAACAGGCTATCAAAAACAAGCGATAGGATAGTGCTGCTCCCGGACAACACTTGGCCACATGTGGCCAAGAAGACCCTCGACCTGCTGAGAACATTTCAATGTGAAGTCCTCACACATCCTCCGTACAGCCCCGATATTTCCCCATGTGACTCCGATATCTTCGGCCCCTTAAAACAATCACTGAAAGGTCAACGATTCACCTGTGACGAGGAAGTGCAGAACACCGTGGAAAACTGGATCCGTAAGCAACCCAGGAGTTTCTACACTGAAGCCATCCACTCGCTTCCTACGCGCTGGGATCAGTGCATCAATATCAATGGCAATTATGTGTAGGTATCATGTTACACATTAACTGTAATTCACATATTATGTAATGCAAATATTCTGTAACATAATATTCTTTAGATATAACCGAAATCTCCTTTTCATTTGGGCATACCTATTAATTAACAAAGAGGTGGGGAAGAAGATAGGAGAGGAAGAGATGAAGGCCCTGTTGTTTGCTGATGATTTTGTAATATGGCAAAACAGGGAAGAAGAAGTACAGAGACAGCTTGATAGTTGGAATGAGGAAATCAGAAGAGCAGGAATGAAATTCAGTGCAGAAAAGAGTGAGGTGCTAATAACAACAAGAAACAGAGCCAGAAATGTACCAAGAATATACGTGGAATTGGCGGCGATTGGGTTCCAAATCTAGGGGGGCAAGATGCAAAAACTGGGGGGGGGGGGCAAGGACAGTTTACTTTCCTTTGGTAGATAAGATTTAGCATATTGCAGGAGCAAAATTGGCAAAGAGTGGGGGGGGGGGCAACTGCCCCCCTCGCCCACCCCTAATCACCACCACTGGGTGGGCACGGAAGAGTTGAGGTTAATGGAGAGTTTCAAATATCTAGGAAGCATAATTGAGAGAAGTGGAAGAATAGATGAGGAGGTAAACAGAAGTGGACTCTATCAAAGCATTCGAAGATTAATATGGAACAGGGATGTACCTATGATACAAGAAGGTAATATACAACACATACTATGTGCCAATAATTATGTATGGAGCAGAGACTTGGACAATGACAGAGAGAGACAAAAGAAAGATGCAGGCAGTGGAGATGAAATTTTAAGGAGTATATTGGGGAAGACTAGAAGGGATTGAATAAGGAATGAGGAGATACGACACACACAGTGGAGTTAGGGAAGCTTCAGGACAGAATAGATCAGGCACAGATGAGATGGTTCTGACACCTGAAGAGGATGGGTGCAGAAAGACTGCCCATAAGAGCTTACAATGCACAAGGAGTGCCAACAAGCCCAAAGGGGAGACAAAGATGTCGGTCGAAAGAGCAGATAGTGGAGAATGTTAGGAGAAGAGAACACGATTGGAGCACCGTGGAAAGAGAGGATTGGTGGAAGACCAGAAGAAAATGGAGAGGCTTGACTTCTATGCCGACCCAGCCAGAGATAGGAAACGGCGAAGGATGGTGATGATGTTCGGCATTAAGATGTCCAATGCAAGTAGTTTTGAAATAAAGAACTACAAATACTTCACTTCATTAATGTTTAGAAATCTATTTCTCTGACAAAATGTGATATCTGTTAGTAGGACATGCTGTCCCACAGTGTAGGACTTAAAGTCAAAATGCAGGACACTAACCATTCACAGTAAATGATGCATATTGCTAGAACATGTTAGCAAATAATATAAAATTTAAACATTTTTAGCTTTAAAAATAGTGACTTTTTAATCGTTTCTTAAATGCAAAATTTCTAAACTTGTACTCAATACTAAACATTACATTTCTCACTACATGTGCTTTCAGTCCTACTTCTCAGAGGAACCTTTGTTTTTTAAAAAAATTCCAGCTTTAATCAAAATATACTTATGAAACTGAACAGTTGTATTCTTTGAAATTATATTGAGCCAGTACCAAATTGTTTTCATATTCTGTAAGAAGTTTATCTCTCTCATCAGTCCATTGTGCAGATATTATTGAAAATACCCTCTCAGTGAAGTAAGACTTGAAGCTTTCCTGGCGACGAATGATGAACAGATTCTCTCGGGCTATCAACCAGGTGAGTTGTGGAAATGATTCCAAGTTTTCTAGAGATAACGTCACTCTCATGTTCAGGGTAGAAGTGCAGTTCTGAGCGTCAACCCGGTGTATATATGTTGGTGGAGGGGGGATCCTGGTGAGGATGGCGGACGAATCGAGTGGCATGTCTGCTACGTGCGCGATTCTGGTTAACTAACGCTAACCAGGCTGGGTCCAGTTCGGAGCCCCGTGTCATGATTAAGATTGTATTTTTCTTCATAAATGGCTATTGCTTCCTTGATAATATGGTCCCAGTAGTTTGAAGTTTTGGCTATGATTTCTGTGTTGCTGAAATCTGGTCTATGTCCCTCGTTGATTGAATGTTCTGCTAGTCCCGACATTTCAGGGTGGAAATACTTGATGGAGCTTTGATGTTCTTTACAGCGCTGTTCTATTGTCCTACCCGTTTACCCAATGTATGCTTTCCTGCATTTGCAGGTAATACGGTAGACTTGCAGTGTTTTGAGTCCTAACTCATCCTTGGGGTTGCGTAGTAGGCTTCTGATCTTCGGAGGTGGTTTGTGAATGGTTTTTATGTTATGTTTCTTTAGAATTCGTGTCCTCAGAGGACACGGACAAAGCTGACCAGAAGATAGCCATCCTTCCTTACACCAAAAATCCCTTCAGAGTTATCAGCCGAATTCTAAAGAAACATAACATAAAAACCATTCACAAACCACCTCCGAAGATCAGAAGCCTACTACGCAACCCCAAGGATGAGTTAGGACTCAAAACACCAGGAGTCTACCGTATTACGTGCAAATGCGGGAAAGCATACATTGGGCAAACGGGTAGGACAATAGAACAGTGCTGTAAAGTACATCGAAAGATCCATCAAGTATTTCCACCCTGAAAAGTCCGGACTAGCAGAATATTCAATCAACGAGGGACATAGACCAGATTTCAGCAACACAGAAATCATAGCCAAAACGGACCATATTATCAAGGAATCAATAGCCATTTATGAAGAAAAAGACAATCTTAATCGCGACACGGGGCTCCGAACTGGACTCAGCCTGGTTAGCATTAGTTAACCAGAATCGCACACATAGCAGACACGCCACTCAATTGGTCCGCCATCTTTACCGGGATCCCCCCTCCATGAACATATATACACGGGGTTGATGCTCAGAACTGCACTTCTACCCTGAAGATGAGAGTGACGTTAGCTCTTGAAAGCTTGGAATCATTTCCACAACTCACCTGGTCGATAGCCCGAGAGAATCTGTTCATTACGCTCCAAGTATTTGCATTATGGCCTAGAATGGCAAACAAAATATTCAGCAATTATACCCTGTGGAGGCATTTAGTAGTTCAGAACCCACTTTAAATTGTAGGTCCAGTCTCGATTAGCCTTGTTGTGCATAAAGCAAACTTAAAAATAAGAATAAAAAAGAACTCAAAATATTCAATTGATTTTGTAGAAAGAGCTCCAGTCTTTGCTCTAGCACAATATAATTTTTTTTATAATGTCTGAATCAAAATATCATTATTGAGTTTGGGAGTGCAGTCAATAGAACTTGCATGATGTTTCCTTGTAATTTCTCTGTGTTCTAATGAAACATGGATTTTCTTAGTTCAAATTATGTTATGCTCAAAATGTAGAACATTAATAATAATAATAATAATAATAATAATAATAATAAAAAGGATGCCTGGTAACCCTAGCTACAATGTTGGGTTGTGAAGGTGTAACAAGCCATGGCTCTACTGAACATTAGGATGAAATATTTTGCAATTACCACCCTTTGATTACATCTCAATGGTCATTGTTTCTCGACATGTGGAAAGACAACCATTACTACTGCTGCTAAAAATGATGGTGACGGTAGTTAACAAATGCAGTATTTCAGCAACAGCATTCAATTTTAACAAAGTATGAGGTTTCCAACACATTGGAACATTGAAATTGTCGGATACATACAAAGCGAAGTCGACTCACCTGTCACGGAAGGAAAGAAGATACCGATAAGGATTGTAAAAGTTGAAGTAATGTCGGCAACAACTTCGTTGTAGGTTTTCTCTTTGTCCAACCTTTCAATCTCATCGGGATCTTTTGACTGAGCAATTAGCTGGCCATCTATAAGGAAACTGTTTCCAAGGTTTTCTGAAAAACAACAGAGCAAATTATTAGTTTATATGTATTAGAATACACTTACTATTTCAAAAGCAAAATAATGACTAGGGCCTACCAGATGCTTCCTTTTCTCCTAATTTATTATTCTGTATGAAAGCTTTATAAATCAATCAAGTATGAGATTGCAATATTGATAAGGAAGATTATGTACTATATATGACATCTGTTGATCCTACATTTTTTCACCTTTAAAACTTTCTAATACACAGTGACAGACTTTCTTTCAACAGCCCATGTCTCCAGTGAAGTTTTCTGAAATTTTACTTGGTTTACGGCAACAATTCTTATTTATTGCATGCATTTATTATATATTAATTAGATCTGATAGAAATAAAACACCAACGCAGGCAGGAAAAAGTCCAACAACTTCAAATTGTTTTCTTACGATAGTGGAACTAAACAGCCTCCCTGCTTGAAATTCCAGCATAACAAACATTTTTCTTCTTCTTTAATTTTTATTCTTATTTTAATGATGCAATGCCAATGTACTGAATAGTATGTTTTCTATTTTTATCCTTTTTTTAATGATGCAATGCAAATGTGTTTCTATTTTTATTGTAATGTAATGGAATCATATATATTTCTACTTTGGTGTAATGATGTAATACAAATGTTCTACACAATGTTTCTTCTTTTTGTTTGTTATAATGATGTAATAACTAAACAGCATTTTGTATCTTGACGTTTTCCATGCCTTTTTAATCAAGGGTCTACGAAAGAAAATAAAAATTCAAATTCAAATCAGCCAGATTTTTTCTCTAAACTGGTGTTGGTGTTTTATTTAAGTCCACTTTAAGCACAGTAAGGCTAATAGGGATTGATTGGACCTACAGTTTAAAGTGGGATCCGAACCACTATGTGCCTCCACCGGGTATCGAACTCGGGACCCCTTGATTACAAGACGACGCTACCCCTGCACCATCGGGGAGGCCCCATCTCACTGGTGACATGGCTATTATGCTGAAGAATGAATTTGTGTAACAATCAATTTATATGAACATCTTAGCGAAATAAAACTTCCCTTCCTGCGAGACACACCCAAAATATACAAAGAAGAAACCCTTACCTAAAAAGGCCCCACTGGCTAATCCTTTGATGCCTCTGACAAGGGAAACATTATTATTCTCAAAGTATGGATCACAGCCACCGTTAATGGTAGAGTTGCCACAGTACGTTTTGTACAGTGGACCATCAGGCGCCTTTGTACAATTATCAGGGATTATGTCTTTCAGCAACCGCTTTCCAAGAACACACATACTGAAAGTAATAAATAATTGTCATACAGCAATGTGTTAAAGATTTGTGTAAAATTGCATAGGTGTTGGCATTTTGCAAGTTTATATCTCAAAATTTATGGGGATTTTAATCGTCGTATTAAAGTAATCATAGCAGTGTGTACATAAAGTTAAACAGAAAAATTGTGTAAAATCATTAATAGTACCACACATATCTAGTTTCATTCTCAAAACAATGTCCGAGTTAATGGGTTGTATTAATAAACTGAGCATCTACTTGTTTCTCAAGGTTTTGGAAAATGTACTTCATTTCGTAGAAGTAAAGAACCGAGATCCTGTTCATATTGAGACCATGTACTCCTTCCTCCACGAGAACCTGCTCCAGTCGTGAGCATGTGTTCATATATGTGATATGAAAGAGTGAGAGCTTACACACACATGACCATGCAAGCATGCATGTGTATCACTAGGTCATAAACAGTTCATTGTTCTACAACAAATCATGTTGAAAATTATTCAATGGAGGAAAATATGAAAATGTGGTATACACTACTTTTGGAGTACATGCCCATGGGCACCTGCTGTTTCTATTAATACAACCCATTATATAAATAGGATTGGATTATAAATAGATTTTCTCAAAAGTTCCATTAGTCAATAGATAAAAATTTTACATCTTTTAATACATGAGTATCAATCTTGATAATTTGATCACATCAAAATCATAGAAGCAGATATGTACGATAAGAGGTTTTTTCTCAAATATTTTGCAATCACCTGTTGACTTCCTCAGGGGCAGGGCAAAGAATTATATCTAAAAACTTACTGCATATTAAAAGGTTCATTTGGATAAAAAAAAAAAAAAGGTGTGTAAAAATAAGGGTTAGAAACATCGTCCATCCATGGCTGCCCACATGAACCTTTTAAACCGTTTGAGCCATTTTTCGACCTTTTAAAAGTCATTTTATGCATTTTTCTACATTTTAGTGAAAGAAGGGGAATTTTACATGCAAATGTAACCCTTTGACAGAGAGATGTTCCCGACTCTCGTCTCATTGCCTTCAGCGCAGTTCTGAATGACTGTGTTTGAAGAAACAAAGAAATTCTGTGCAGTATTGTTGACACAAGCTGTTGTATAACAATTCAGCTCAAACAATGTAATTTCCCCCTCTATCAGTAAATATATTGTCGCCAGATGGATTATTGTTAAAAACAAGGGGTACAAAGTTTTCTGCTCTGTATCGGACAAAGCAATTTGCACTTTATGGAACTGAAAGTGACTTAACAGCAAGTGATATTGTTCATTTCCAGTACGCTCCTCTTGTGTCGGTGGAAATCCAGATAAATTTTTCCGTGTACAAACCTCTCTTGTCCGAAAACCGACAATCATTCACTTTTGAAAATTTTCATATGATTTTCGTTGTGTACAGCAACTCGGTACTTAAAGTGTAAAAGATGACAAAAAGTGAACTTTCTTACTTGTAGTACCATACGCAATTAACATGTGATAGATAGTGTAATGTTAATTTGTAATTTGAATTTCTCTTGGTAGTTTATAAATTTGTTTTACAAATCTTTCAGAATGTTTAGGTCATTTTTCTAAGTTTATAGGGCATTTTCTTGCATGTATTAGGTCATAAATGTATTTTTTAAAGGTCATTTTTTGGCAATTTTAAGGTCATCGAAATACTAGTCCTAGTGACAGACATAGAGGAACAAATTGAATTGACAAGTACTATGCATTCTTTGAATATCCTGTCTTCTACAAAGGTCAGGGTAGCTCAGGAATGTGAGGTACATTACGGTATGCAATGGTATGCCGTACCAATATCTTTTTACAGGTGATCATTCCTGAACATCAGACCACAATATTTTGAGATGATCTGATGGACACAATAACAAACTAAATTCATGAGTGCCAGAACCATTCTTACCAGAATTAAAGCACTGGTTATTGGTCAAAAATTCAGAATGAACTATCCCCACAATTTATATTATATCACACTAGTTTGAAAGACGTAACATGAAAGTCTCCTCCCCTCATCAATTTTTGAAATGCCACACTGAATCACACAACATATGTATTCTTTTATTCCTTAATGGATTCTACAAAGGCTGTTGCAGAGAAGGTGAGACAGATTCTTTCTTGGCTTGGCAACACTGCCTATGGTTTCGGCACTAGTCGCGTTGTGTAGGATGACTCATTCTGTTTCTGTAGCAAGTTGTCACATGTTGGGAAACCACGTTAGTGAGCAGCTGTGTTGATTTACATGTAACGTGTTTCGTTTACCTCTCCAGGGTTTTGTGTATAACATTGCTTTTCGCAATGAGTATTCAAGATGAACAGCGACATGCCATAAAATTTTGTTGACGTTTAGGGAAAAGTGCTGCAGAAACATATGCAATGTTTCAACAGGCATATGCCGATCAAGACAGACTGAGTAGAGCCATAGCCACAACGAGTCATTGAGACTCTGCGCAAGAACGTAGCAAAAAAGAGAGGCCGCATTTGAAGAACTCCTTCATATTGCACCACGATAATGCACGCCTGCATACCGCACGGGCTTTTCAGGATTACGCGACGAAGAGAAAAATAGAAATTTTACCGCATACAGCATACAGCCCAGACCTTGCACCCTTCGACTTTTGGCTATTTCCACTTTAAAAGGCCGCTTTATGTTGTCGTCATTTCATTACGAACAAAGAAATGATCACCGCAGCGCAAGTTTTCTTCAGTTCACTACCTGATGACGAATTTTCAAAGACATTCACAAAGTGGCAGGATGCTTGCTTAGCTGTCAATGGTGCTTCATTTTGGTCTCTATCGGCAGCTAATGAACCAAATTTTCACCCTAGTACATTTGCTAGCCAATGGAGGTCGCTGTTTTCCTATTCAGGAATTAGTCTCACCTTCTCTACGACAGCCTTTCTATTATACCATTAGAATGAACAATAAAGTCTGAAGTACCATTCATTTCTGCCAAAAGAACAACTCTTATCTTTCAACAGAAACATCTAAAGCATAACAAGAAAGGTTTCACCAAGTATGCAAGTCTAGTCATGACACTTTAGAATGTTATTTCTATAGATAACAAAAATGAATTGAAAAACTTACAAAAGTTTGTCATTTCCATAGAAGTTCACAAATATTCCCACATATATGGCAATGATAGAAAATATTACACAAGCCAGTGCGACAGCTGCGAACTTGTTTACAAATCGTACACCAACGAACACAATTGTACCCATTATTAGGAGTAGAAATGTGCCATACACTCTGAAGTTATTATACATTATTTCTGGATCCTTCGTAAAATCTCCAAAGATAGACATTTCAGGAGCCATGTACGTCTGGAATGTAAAAACAAGAATTATATCTTTCAGTTCTACATATCACAAAAATATAGAGCTTCATAATAATACCAACTCAATGTTCAATGTTATTTTCTTTCAACAAATCGGTAAGTCAATAAATATCACAGAGTATTTAAAACATATATAAATATGTTACTTATTACTTAAATGCTCTAATTATATGTTTAAAACCATGAATACCACTCATACAAGGCTTGGGCAAATATGCATTATAATATGCACCTAGTGGAACACTGCCATCTGGTGGGGGACAAGTGAAGTATTGGAAGGCTAGCGACACTGTACAGAGTCAGTTGCACTACCTCTCGGTTATCACTGTGCAGTGATTAGTCGTTTGAATGATGAGTGAAGGAAAGGTGCACGCGAGCATGGAACAGCGAATTGTAGTCAAATTGCTCACCAAAGAAGACTGTAAACTGTCTGAAGTTGTTGTGTATAAGTTGTGCTTTAAGAGGGGTTGGAAAATAAAAAATGAACTGCATGTATGCTGGCCCAAGATACCCTTAACACCTGAGAAGATACTACCCAGCTTTTTCTTGAACTCCCAAGGAATACTGCATGCACATTTCCTCACGGAGCACCATGCAATGAATGTAGAATATTATGCAAGCTTCCTGGAAGATCCACTGAAGACCACCATACGGAACAAGAGAAAAGGGTCACAAATGACTGTGTCATATTTGCAAGATAATGCCCATCCACATGTGACTGTTAGAACAATGGCCACAATCTAGAAACTTAAAATGAAACCACATCCTCCATATAGTCGGGATATTTCACCATCTGACTATCACCCCTTCAGTCACCCGAAGGAGCATCTGAGTGGCCAAAAGTTTGGCAGTAATAAGGATGTCATGAATGAGGTTTGTGCCTCCAACCAAATAACTTTTCCTGAGCGGCATCCCCAAGCTGCCGGAGCACTGGTGCAAGTGTATTGCCAACCAGGGAGAGTATTTTGAAAATTAGCTACTTTTGTTTCAATAAAGAAATTACGGTATGGATCTATTTACACATTGTAATTCATATTTGCCCAAGCCTTATATTAAGGGTGATTTAAACACGAAAACATTTGAAACTATGATGACAGACAGAACATCTTATGATCTGGCACGTGGAGATGCACAAATTAAGCAGAATTGTAGGCTTGAATAGGACTCGAATCTGGGTCTTTGGCATTATGTGTCATAGCTCTATAAGCTGAACTACTGAGCCAGCCCAACAGAAACAATTCCAAGTAGTCAAAACATCAGGAGCAAAAAATCAGGAGATACCAGGGTTGGCTCAATAGCGCAGTTGGTAGAGTAATGGCACAGTATGTCAGAGACCCAGGTTGAAGTCCTGGTAGAGCCTGCATTTCTTTCTTGAATATCCAAGAACGTCTCCATTTATAATTCAATACTGCAATGCAACAGGTTGAAATTTACAACTATATACGAGGACGTATCAAAAAGTTTCGAGACTAGTTCTGCAACACCCCAACAGATGGCAGCACAAGGTTGCATGCACAGGCACAGGGAGCACCAACCTTCATAAGTCAGTGTGCCAAGACAGGGGGTGCTATTCCGGCTTCCCGCGCTGCGGCGGCACGTGAAGGTCTTCTGCTAGAGTGACGTCAAAAAGGGGAACCCTCAGCTGCGGGCCGCTTAATAACATGTAAAATCATACAAGTTTATTGCCTCATGGAGGCGATTATAACTCTTGGGAAGCAATGTTTATAACATGTAGTTCTTCTTCACTGCTTTCCCGTACCTTCTCAAGTTAACTGAGGATGGCAAACGAACAAATTCATGCTGAATTGAGCAAAAAGGGAATCCGTGTCTTTGGTTCTTTAACACTATTTGTCTACACTTCTACACTCAGCAATAAAGTTGGTTGGTTGGTTGATTGGTTGATTTGGTGTTTTAAGTCCACTTTATGCACAGTAAGGCTAATCGGGACTGGACCTACAGGTTAAAGTGGAATCCGAACCACCATGTGCCTTCACCGGGTATCGACCCCGGGACCCCTTGATTACGAGACACAGCAATGAAGTTAAATGATTATTAGATGAGAGTCTCATCTTGAGACGAGCACAATAGATAGAACACCCGAAAAATCGTAAAGTGAAACAATTTTAAATGCCTGTGTGTGCTGGAGGGGAGTGGGAGTAGAGTCTCGTGCGCATGTTTTCATGCAAATAGTTTACTAACTTAATTAATTATAACATGGACATAACTGCAACAGGATCGAGAGAGTAAGATTGAACGGAAAGGATTAAGCAAGTCCCTCTATATGTATATAACCGGTCTCCATGACAGCATAACGCTTTAGGAAGCCAGGGGCCCCAGTTTGAACAATAGTAAGGCATATAGCAATGTTTGTCTCATTTTCCACTCATTAGTTCATCATTCATCCTCAAAGTAGCGATCAACCCAGTAGAAATTCGTCTTTAAATGAACGACACATACACACATATTGATTTGTTATTATTTCGTTTTTCTGCTACTTCTGGCTAATCGCGAAGATGAGGATGAATCGTGATAAGATGAGGTGGTTGAAGGGACAATCATAAACATGTAAGGACAACACAATACGAGCCCCACCAAGGATTATAATGGCCACGAGTCCAGACGCCAGAGCCTCGCTAGTATGCAAAATGCAGTCCAGGGTGTACTACGTGGAAATTAATCCCAATTGGGCATTCAGGATATATATATATATATATATATATATATATATATATATATATATTGTGTGTGTGTGTGTAACGACCCTATATTTAGGCTTTTTTGTAGTCTTTGGGTCCTGTCGAGTTGCATCCACGGGAAGCTCCAAAATGTCGGTGTTGTGTGTGTGTGAGTAAAACTATTATTATTATGAAGTTACAGTTACGCAATAATAAACTTCTAAGCCGTATGAATGCAAATATTGCCATCAGTTTCAATAATACGAATGTCTATAACAGTATCCTTCTTATTTAATTTTTACTTAACACGTAGTGTTTTTTTTTTTTTGATACGGAAGAAACATGCATCAAATTATGTCAATATATTGTACATATATTCAGGTAGTGTTGTATTTTAAAAATTTCCAGCAGTAGAATTTCAGCAACTTCTTTGCAGGGGCGACTTATTGTTGACAAGAATTAATTGAAGTTACTGCTGCATAACATAATAAGTACGAGTATATTGCAAAATCATAGAGAAAATGTAGTGGGCGGAGGATGTCTATGCAATTTATCCTAGTGGGGGAATTTTCTTTAAGAGGATTTTCTTAAGAGAGATATCATTCCAAAACCTTTCCCTCTTTGAGCACTGCTGCCTCTCCTGTGAAAAAAGTCTTGCGGGCGTCCTTGTCAAATTGCGTCATTACGAGGCAAATATTTTTTTTCCTTATTTTTGGGTTGCTTTCCTGTAACTTTTACCTAATTGGAAGGCGAGGATGAGTAATGAATAGATGAAGTAGATGGACACCCGCAAAGGGACACAATGTCCAGGCGGGACTCGAGCCTTAAACCTTCGCTGGGTAGCGAGATCGTTACTGAACCAATTAACGTTCTCATCTATTTATATTTTGAGGGCTTCCCGGATGGCGTAGTGGTGGCGTCATCGACTTATAATCGAGGGATCCCGGGTTCGGTACCCGGTGGAGGCACGTAGTGGTTCGGATCCCACTTTAAACTGTAGGTACAGTCCCAATTAGCCTCAATGTGCATAAACTGGACTTAAAACGCCAATTCAATCAATCTGTTTTAATATTTCACGTCGCTTTTTGACATATAGAGCAAACTAGGGCAATGAAATGAAAATGAAAGATGAAATAGATAAGACACACAATGATACACACACATGTCTCAACCAAGGTTCGCTTCTGAGTTCATAGAGCGTTACGCTAGCGATTTCTCCAGGTAAGGGATATACGATAGACGATTTGACGTACACCGAGGGGGTTCATACCTGCAGTTAGGAACATTCAAATGGAAAGTAATTGCTTCCAGTTTCCGAAAGCGACATGGCTTTCATTGTTCGGTATAAGCCAACTTCGAGGCACAGATTTCTCCCAGATGTCAGAAAAATCTGCAGGTTTAGTAGTAGCGATCAGGTATTCGTTTACAGAAGTGCTTGTGCTGTTTGTCTTGAATACGAGTATTAAAGCGAGTAATTTTGGGTCGTATTACGTGTATTTGGTGTCTGTACCATGAATAAGCGTGCCAAAGGTAAATATTCTTGTGCTCCCCGATGGCGTAGTGGTGGCGTCATCGCCTTATAATCGAGGGATTCTGGGTTCGGTACCCGGTGGAGGCACGTAGTGGTTCGGATATGGAAAAAGTTATTCAATTTGAGATTGTGTTTGCATCCTTTCATGGGTCAACTGCAACATAAAGTTATGGACACTCTAAAGACAGTACTTCAGTCAAAATTTCCTGAAGTTGACGAAAAGATTATTTCCCTGTATGTCAGAACAAGAACTTTTATTAGAATTCGACATTTGAATAAACTAATGAAACTCAAGTCCATGGAAGCAAGTGCAGCGAGAAAAAGACGACAGTGGGTAGCATCGTCTTCAAAATCATTAGTCTCCAGGAAGGGTAAGTTGTAATGAATTTTTATTCTTACTGATATTTATTTCCGCCTCGGCCTCCACCGTATAGTGATTAACAAATCACATTGCTAAACCAAGACAGAGGCCAGGCCTATTGTTCATGTATTTGTTATTTGACGTCGCTTTTTTACCACTTTTGGTTAATCGCGGCGATGAGTGTTGATCACATAAAATTGATGAACGGGCAGGCACAAAGAACATCAATGCCCACGACGTGACTCCAAGTCGGGAACTTCAGTGATGGGATTCAAAGTCGAACACGCGGTTGACCAGATTCGCCATCGAGCTGGCACGAGTTTCTTTGAATTTATTAAGGGATTACGCTTTCCAACGACATTGCATTTTATCCATTTATTATTTATTTATTAATTTCTAAAAAACATATTTTGATGTTACGGTATTTTAAACACAAATCATTTTAGGTAGAATATTTCTGCAATTTTACCATAGTGCAAACCTTAATGTAAGCGAAAGCATGTGTGCATCACTAGTTAAAGATTTTCACATCTACAAAAAAAAGATATCCAAAACCCATTTCCACCTCACTGAAGGATTATGTTCATTCAATTCAAATTGTACGCGGGTTCAGTGCCATGAATCTAACCTTTACTCAACAGAATGAGATTGGTTCATAGAATGTATCGCCGAAAATCAATTTCGCTGATATCCCGTTGTCGCTGTTCTATTTTCATTAGATACGCGCTCCAATTACCATTTTAATCTTTCGTTTTAAAAGTTATTCAAACACAAAAAAAAATTATCGGGGGTCATTTTAAAGTTTTTTTTTTACTTCATTACTGTCTTCATTTGATTTTTTTATTTTCTAAGAATTTTGGCGGGCTGCAGCCCCTTAAGCCCCCCCCGCCCCCCCACCCCCCGTGCGTACACCAGTGCTTGCCACACTCATCTAGTCTACGCTCCCATCAAATTTATCATTTCATCATTCATTTTTATTGTTGCGGTTACCCTAAAACGTATAAAAGCGACGTCATATAACAACAGCGACAGCGACATCCTATGGATACTAGATATATAAATTATAATGAGCAAATTATTAATAACAAACATCTGTGAAAATTTGAAGGTATGAAGGATAATAAGTATTGGTGTGGTAGCGAAACATTTAATACGTAAAATTGTATTTTTTTACCCATACGCAACTTCAGATTTCAATGTAGGGGCGATATAAGAGGATAGTCGTGATTACTTTTTGTTTGATTTGTATAACGCCATTTATTGTAATTGCGTGCTGTAAACTTCTTCATATAATTGCCTAGGTCTTATTCCTTGCGTTTTGCTTATCATTCTGCTGCAAATGGTCAATAGAACCAAGATATGGACAATTAAAAATGAAAATATTTCCCATAAGCTTCCATTGCTACGCGAGCCTCGCTACTTGACAGATCCCCTTGTTCACGTCAGAGCTTGTTGCGGCTTCTGGCCAATGGTAGACCTCCGTGTCTCGGAATGCTCTTCCTAAAATACTTCTATATTCCTTGGTGCCAAGAGACATCATCCTGTGCACACCATGAGCTGTGCAGCTGGTGCTCTTCTGACCACGTGCATTACCACGTCTGCGATTTCATCATGGACAGCAAGCTAGAACAATGAGCGAACGTGAAATTCTGTGAGAAACTGGGCAAATCCACGCGAGGTGTTTTAAGTGGCACGCGTGCTTCAAGAGTGGAAGAACATCACTGGAAGACGACGGGAGATCAGGACGAGAACAACACCCGAAAATGTCGAAACCATTCGGCAACTTGCGCATGAGGATCATCGGAGAACAATCCACAACATTGTCGGTGTGTCATACGGAACAGTGCAGGCAATCCTCAAGTGTGATTTGAACATGCACCGTGTTGCTGCCAAGTTCATCCCCAGGCTGCAGACCCAGGAGCAGAAGGAACACCACGTCCAAGTCTGCCAAGAACTCCGCCAGCGTGCCGTCTTCCAGTGATGTTCTTCCACTCTTGAAGCGCGCGTGTCTCTGTGGCAGATTTGCCCAGTTTCACACAGAATTTCATGTTTTCTCTGTTCTAACTTGCTGTCCATGATTAAATCGCAGACGTGGTAACGCACGTGGTCAGAAGAGCACCACCTGCACAGCTCACGATGTACACAGGACGATGTCTCTTGACACACTGACTTATGAAGGTTGGTGCTCCCTGTGTCTGTGCGTGCATCCTTGCGCTGCCATCTGTTGGTGTGTTACAGAACTAGTCTCGAAACTTTTTGATACTTCCTCGTACAGCACAGGCCAAACTTAATTTTTTTTTTTAAATGTCTGGTCTTCTCAACAATAAATTTCATTTATACGTTTCAGAACATAAGTGATTATAACTTAAGTAGCGGGTATGAATACAATATTTTTCTTTGAAATGGATTAGTTGGTTTTCTAAAACCCAGAGTAAGTCAGATTATTAGGTATCTAGGTGATAGCAAATTTTTCAGGACATGTAAATATAAATTTTTCTGCATTATTTTACAATTTTAGTGAAATGCATTTGGAAACCACTCAACCAAGGTCAATAATAGTTATTTTTCTCGAAATTGCTAAATTAACAACTATCAGTTGGTTTGCATTTCCAAGTCTTCTATATTTTCATTATCTTGTCATTAGAATACAAGGATATATGTACTTGTTATCCTTCCTGTATCAATTCTCTTCTGTCATAATTAGGCTTAAATAGACACTGGACAAGCTATGATCTTACTGGACTAGATTTGTGAACATACATATTAATGTCATTCAAACTGTGAATGTGACTTTTAAAAAAGCATTCAAAGGTTAATGATAGTGCCCATGATCTAATAGCATTCTAAGAAATTAATATTCCTGGTTTCAAATTACAACCATCATTATCCAAGATTGAAGTTAATTTAGCAGTGTTATGTATTAACAGGTAGCATAAGACTTGATGAAAGAAACACATGCTGCATTTCATATATGTTTTACTTTCTTGCAATTGAGCAGATAAAGAAGATGAAGAACCATAAACTATTATAAATAATCCTACATACGAGGTTTGTTCAATACGTATCTGACAATTTTTTTGGCATAAACAAATGTAGTTAGGGAGGCGTGGTTTGATGCACTGTATGTAGGTGATCCTAATGCACATTTTTTTTTTCAACCTGCAGAAGCAGTCATTCGCCGGCAGACCGCCAATGAGTGAGGAGTTGTAAGTAAGCAGCGTCGGATTTTCGTTTTTGACAAAATGACTGAAAAACTTGAACAACGCTACTGCATTAAATTTTCTGTCAAGCTTGGAGAATCCCAAGTGGAAACGATCTGCAAGATTCAACAGGCCTTCGGGGACGAAGCAATGAGCACCACACAGATAAAGGAGTGGTACAACCACTTTAAAGATGGCCGAACGTCAGTGGAGAGTGAAGCATGTTCTGGTAGGTCCTCAACATCCAGAAATGGGATTGTCATTGACCAAGTGAGGACCCTGGTGATGCAGGATCGTCGAATCACGATCAGAGAACTTTCAGACGAGGTGAGCATCAGCATTGGATCCATTCATTTCATTTTGACTAATGATTTGGGCCTCAGGAGAATCTTAGCGAAGTTCGTGCCAAAGCTGCTAACGATCGAGCAGAAGAAACTCAACTTGGAGATACAGACTTTCCTGGCCAAACACAGCACACCTGTGCTTCATCAGGCTCCCTACTCCCCGACATGGCTCCATGTGATTTCTGGCTTTTCTCCAAGCTGAAAATGCCCCTGAAAGGAACCAGATTTCAGTCCAGAGAAGACATCATGCAAAACGCAACGGACCAGCTGCGTGCAATCCCAAAAGAGGTGTTCCAGCGCTGCTTTCAACAGTGGAAGAACCGTTGGGAGAAGTGTGTGGCAGCCCAAGGGGACTACTTTGAAGTAGATTAATGTAAGATTGTGGTATCTGAATACACAATTTTTTTATTAATAAAAGTCGGATACTTTATGAACAAACCTCGTATACTCACCCCCACCCTATATGTGAAATTCAATTAACATATTTAACAGCTTAATACTGCATGATCTGGTACAACTTACAATGACTATTTCCACAGCTCCAACTATATACATAGCAGCTGCTAGTGTGGTGCCAGTATAGAAGAGCATCCCCACGGCTCCTCCAAACTCTGGTCCCAGAGACCGAGATATCATGAAATATGATCCCCCTCCTGGAACTACACCATTTGTTGCGATTGCACTCATGGAAATTGCAGTCAGCATTGTCTGGAAAATAGATAACTTTGCATTAAGCAGAGGAAGATGACATTTACTTTAACTCTTTACATAAGTTTCAGTTTACAGTTTCAAAAATTATAAATTACTTGCATATGTACAACTAGCTAATTAGCCGACGGTGCCAGGGTACTTATTTATCCCAATCTTCTACTAGTCAGGAAAATAATGAATTCTAAATATAGTGTAACTAATTTTATATACAGGTATTTAAAAGTATAAGTACAGTATACTAATTATAAAGTAAAATCTTTTACAAATTCACTATAATATTAATTCAACTCAAAACTTGATTATAAACAACATTTTTAAAACATAATACAAGAATAGTATAAACATACAAATACACTCCTCACAAAAAGTTTGTTATATTAGGCACAAATTTGGAATAGTATTATGTTCGGCAATAGGTGATAGGCACGGTGGCATATGTCAGTGACAGATACCATGTGTTGTTGTATTCTAAGGTTATATAAGGATTATAACGTCAATGATTATTAAGATATAGTTCATTTTTAAAATTGAAAATAATCTGCAAACATGAATAATTTTCTGTGTCAAATGCTTATTTTCAAAACTGATGACCGTTCTAGTCCAGATGTTGCTGGAAACCCAAAGGAATTGAATTACAAACATCAAGAATAATTTCGTTCGGTATTTGGAAGCATTTGCGTTCAATGGCTGCCTTCAATTCGTCAACTTTCGCCGGTTTTGTACCGTAAACTTAACTTTTATGCATCCCTGTACAAAAAGTTTAGTGGCGTATGATTTGATGAACACGGAGGTATTCTTCTAAACCTCTTCATTAAATTCATCTGTTTGGCACATTTTCCAAAGTACCACTCACAAAACTACACTCTTCGGTCCGGAACATCTACACTCAGAGCATGGACTCTTCTTGTAATGTACCTCTTCCAATTCCAGTGCCTTAAAATGCAATAGGAACTCGATTTTGATATTCCTGTTAATGTGTGTATACATTTTTATGGGACACCCTGTATATTGAGAGTTCTAGAAATTTAAATCGTCTTTTGAGTGCAGAATTAATTCATCTATTGAGTAGAAAACCTTTTCTCTTAGCCAGTCTTGCAGCACGCTTCTAAATTTTTTAAGAGGTGCATAGTGAGCTGTCCCAGGCAGCTGGGTGAAGAGTTTTATTCCTGTGTGTTTGTTGTTATTTTGTACTTTGCTTAGCCTGGTTGCTGGTGTGTCCAACTTATAACTGAATCTTGTGTTGTGTCTGTGTACAGTGTGTCTTTATGTTGAATTTATGAATATTTTCTTTGATAAACAGTACGCAGTTAAAAATATATAAATACATGGAACAATCATTATTTTATAGATTGGTTGAATATTCCAGCCATATTTCTTACAGCTTTTTTTCTGCCAAATGAATACACTGCTAGCAGTTGACGAGTTACCCATAATAAAATACAGGTGATATGCCTCCTGTGATCTTTGCGAAGAAAAACTTATATACAGGGTGTTTCTGTGACCATGTTACAGACTTGCAGGGATGATGGAAGGGAACAAACACAACAAAACGAGATAGGGAACTCTGGTCCGGAAATACCCCAGTCAAAAGTTACAAGCCAAAACCTTTGAAGGGCAGGCAACCACGCACAATGCGGAGGGGAACCATAAAAGATGTCTCGGAAAGTGAAGAACAAACACAGAAGAATCACTGTAGTGAAGTAGTAACTTCAGCCATCATTACAGCAGTTGTTCAAAGTGATACAGGCATGACAGCGTTGCAATAAGCTCTGTTGCATCCGCTCAAATATCCCAGGACTCGTTCGAACCAGATCACAGGAAGCTGCAAGATTCTTACCAAGAGTTCCTCTATAACTACATTACTCACAGGTGTCTCGTATTTAACACTTTTGACATGACCCCATAAAAAAAATCAAGTGGAGTCAGATCAGGTGAACGGGCAGGACAAGCAACAGGTCTGCCTCTCTCTATCCACCACTGTGGGAAGGTCTGTGTCAGAATATCACGAGCAGCAGTTATGAAGTGGGCTTGGGCCCCCATCATGCTAAAACCACATGTGTTGAAGAACAAGAAGTGGGACATATTCCAATAACGTGTGTCTCTCAGAAACACAGTGTACACTGGTCCAGTTAAAAGTTCGCCGACAATGCCCGCCCACATGTTTACAGCAAATCTGTCTTAATGACTCTTCAAGATTGTGGCAAGGGGAATTTCATCGGCCCATACATGGCTATTGCGACTATTCAGCATTCAGTCTCTCGTGAAACAGGCCTCATCAGTGAAAAGCACACAGGCATGGAACTGGGGGTTGACCACACAGTGCTGCAGTAACCATTCACTAAACACGACGCGGGGTGTGAAATCAGCTGGACTCAAGGCATGGACACACTGTGGACGGTAAGGATTCAGCTCCCTCAAAACTTTGCAAACAGTACTATGAGCCACACCAATTTCATGTGCCACAGCCCATTTACTAACAGATGGTTGTCCTTCCACCCGATCCAGCACTGCTTCTTCAAGGTCGGGTGTCTTTGCAGTTCTTAATCATCCTTGCTCGTGGAATTGAGGTCGCACTTGCCCCGTTTCCCGTAATCGTTGGAAAAGTCTGGAAAACATGGCGTCTGGACATCTGCACCATGGATACGTGGTCCTATACAACTTTTCTGCTTCCCTACAGTTCCCATGTGCTCATCCATACACAAACACCATATCAGCCAGTTCCTCTAGCATATACTCCATTGCACTGATTACAGCTGCAACACTCGTGCTTCTAGACTACACACGTCGAGTTTGACATTACCTCTTCTCCAGGACATGCACGATGGATTATTTCTCCTCTCTTTTATGGTTTCCCTCCACATCGTGTGTGGCTGCCTGCCCTTCGAAGGTTTTGGCTCGTAACTTTTGACTGGGGCATTTCCAGACCAGGGTTCCCTGTCTCATTTTGCTGCGTTTGTTCCCTTCCGTCATCCCTGCAAGTCTGTAACACGGTCACAGAAATACCCTGTATTTAGATATGCAATTTCACCCATTATAGATTATGAGCTTTTTGGAACGTGTGCTTACAAGTAAGACTTATAATGAATGCTTTAAAACTTTCGACTATGGATTCCTTGTAATTGGAAAATAAATGAAGTTTTCCTTTCAATTTCATTTTCCTTGTAACACAATTTTTAAAAATAAAAATAAACAAAAATTGTATTTCTTTAAAAAAAGAAAACCTATTTGCTACTAATTCTGGCTGAAGATGAATGAAAATGGACGCAAAACTGAAACTTTCAGTAACAAAAATCGCACAAGTGTGTTACAGGTGCTGAAGTAATGACCTTCTTTTGTGAAGGACAGATTAGTTTTCTTTCTTAGCTGCCAACAGCTCACTGCTTTGCTCATCGAAGAGTTTTTTGTAGTCAATATTCTGTAAGGAGTAGAGGCAATTTACTTAACTTCAAGGGGATACAATCACCCCCACTCCAATCTCTTAATCTGCTTAAAACATCTAGTTCCAATGCCTTGCAACACAATTTTAGTCAAGAAAGCTTCATTGGATTTATAGTCTTCAATCAAATTAAGCCCCTTTTGTCATGTCATTGCATCACAGCACAGCATGTAAGTAACTAAGTTTTCCCATTTCACCCAGGTACCAAAGGCAACTCCCAGCAACTACGTGATTAGAGACCTTTTGTCATGAGGACCTCATGCATCAATAGGAACATCAACACGTGCCTGGTTCTGTGTTGCCTGTGTGACACAATAACTTCTCAATCATCCATTAATCGCATTTAAGCTTGAGGGGGTTAGAAATGAAGAGATTACGTGTTTTTAAACGCAAGTACTAAAGTTCTTGCAAATAACCTGTTACTCATTAGTCAAGATGCTGCAATTTCCTCTGCCAAATTGTTAACTTAGATCTTATTGTTTTGTACATTGAATTTCTTTAACTTTCATAGGAAGATCGTGATTGGGGAGTAAAATAATGCAATACTTGGTAATATGTTACTTACATTAGTAACACATTACTGAAATTACACGAATAATTGTACTTTGCGTTGTTCCACTTTATGCACTGAAAGGCTAATCAGGACTGAGATACTAATCATTATGTGCCCCCACTGGGTATCGAACCTGGGACCCTTTGATCGCAAGGTAACAAAGTAAGTACTACACCATCATGGAGGACCAACAGTTACACTGGCAAAACATGAACTACCCAAGTAGTCAACCGCTTTTTATTATATATATATATATATATATATATATATATATATATATATATATATATATATAATGGATAAAAGCAAGGAGGGCCAAAAGGGCTAAGTAAAAATCAAAGAAGGTAAAAGGAAACACTCACCGGACAGTAGAAAAATTCAAAATTCAAAATTTTCGCTAATTTCATAGCATCATGTCCGGTGAGTGTTTGCTTTTACCTTCTTTGATTTTATATACATATATATATATATATATATATATATATATATATATATATATATATATAGAGAGAGAGAGAGAGAGAGAGAGAGAGAGAGAGAGAGAGCAAGAGCAAGCATATGTTAACTATGAAATCCAAATAATGAATCCAATAAAGCATGTTTTATAAAGCATAAAATACTAGATTGTCATAAACCTTACCACACAACAACATGTAAACACAATTAGGAATCCTTCGATGGCTCCAGCTGTGCCAACCACCCATGTCATACGGATGAAAAGGATAACACCAAAGATATTCTGTATGCAGGGAAGATAAACGCCCATGAGAGTTCCCATCCTTGCTCCTTGCTGCGGTTTTGCATCGGGATCGGTAGGTGCAGGGATGGTGGTGCTGTAGTTTGCCAGAGAGTTGATGAGGGTTGATATCCGTGGACGATCCTCCATTTCTTCCTGGAAGTAAAGAACGAACACATTACTCCACTTGGCAATTATTCTATTACAACAGCAGACAAAACAGCAGCAAGAAAATACAATTGTACTTTTTAGGACTTCAGAGGTCTGTTAATAATCACATTGAATGTGACTATACTTTTAACCGCTTATTTTGATTGACTGATTTGGTTTATTTTACTTCGCATTTCTGCCACTTTTTACTAATCTCAAATATGAGGATGATATGCAAGCCCTTAGCTAGAATTGATCTCCGGGGGGGGGTCATGGGTTATCAAAGGGGGCTTTGTAAACCAAGTCCATTTTTAAAAATAATATTAAATGAAGGTAAATTATGTGTGTGTGAGGGGGGGGGCGCTCATTCATTTATAAATATCATATACTACACAAATACTACATTTTTCTACATCTTTTAAAACATCTCTTGACATGTTAATTGACTGATACTGAAATTATCCCTTACACACCCCATACTATTTTAGATGATACAGATATGTATATCACACAAAAAACGCACAATATTTAATCACAGTGCCTATACTATATTCCACCTCCGGCCGAAGCAATTAAACTCCCCTTCCTTCCCAAAACTTGGGAGTTGTTGTTGACCTTTGACGCAGATGCGAAGGCAACTTGCATGATGACATCAAAGTCACAGATTTCCGTCTAAACGGGAGGTTGCAACAGGGACAGTGAAGGTACAAATAAAGAAGCTCCCCTATGAAATAACATTTTGAAGTCTAGAGAATATTCTAAATACTTGCAGCTACTTCTGCTCATAAACAAAATGAGCGAATGTAATAGATACTATCCATATTCTGTGGATTTATTCTTCAAGTTGTGAGTTGTCTACATTTTCACCCCTCACTGCAAACAAATTATGCAAAATAGTTTACCTAATGTAAAGAGGGGCTGATGGCAGTGCCAGGCCCCTCCCCCCTGGCCCCTGCCTGGCTACGGGCCTGATGATATGATGAAATTATTGAAGGAACACTCACCAAGAACATCCACACCCAGGTCAGGATTCGAATCAGAGACCTCTGACATCATAGCACACTGTGCTAAGCACTCCACCACAGAGGCTGCGTCACTATTTTTATCTAAATATTTCAGACTTCATGCTTTCCTCTTTAGGGATTTAGAATGCATTTCTGACTTGGTTACACATTCCTGAAGCAAGGTACAATAACGACATGTCTACAATCTTATCTATGCAGCATCATAGGAAAGAAAACAAAGTTATGTAAACAATTTGTTTGGCACAATTCAGGTACTCATACTATGTAAAATTCTCCACCTAGTTGGAAACTCCTAAGTACACTTTGCCAATTTTCATCATGTGCAAATATGACTTTTATAATGTGAGAGTAAATTCGCAAGATACTTTTGACTTAATTATCTCAGCCATCTGTGCAGATTGATCCAATTAAGGAAAGAGTTCAATCAAGAAAACTAGGTTGCAAGGGGAAGGAGGGGAAAGAATTCAGCATAGAATATTAGCTTCCAAGGCTAAAACAGCAGGGAAGTTTCGTAAATTTTGCAGTTCTGCAAAATGAAAATTAACTTCCTGCAGTCATAATTAACTTGGAAAGTGAACTTAATTCTCTTACGTGAGGAATGTGATATTTTTACTTTGGCTGCATCCTGTAATAATCTCCACTGCTCTCTCTGTAGAGCCTAACAAGTAGGTAAGGGGAATTGGGTTGGACTTTGAATTTGTTTTCCCCGTATGCCTATGGCTTATGCCATGGAACTACCTATTTCGCAGGTCTTTTTTTCCTGAGCGAGAGAGAACACTTCAATATAACAAGATCTCAAATCATTTGGTGGACTTGGATTTCGGCATGACACAAACCAAATTTATGAATATGTTAAAGGGGTATCTCTCTTAATAATGTATTTATTATGAGAATTGGATTTGTTATATTGAAGTTTGTTGTAATGATATATTGTACCAGTGTTTGTGATACTTGTTTTGTGTAATTCAGATTAAATGTGTAAATATCTGAAAATTCCTGTTGTCACAGTTAAGCAGTAAACCTATTCTGTCACCAAGATGTCTGTATATATATATATATATATATATATATATATATATATATATATACTCTATGTGATCAGAAGTATCCGGACACCCACCTGAAAATAAAGTACAAGTTTGGGCAACCCTTCATCGGGAACACTGGCAGTGTCATTACAGTGTTGGCCCACCCTTAGCCTTGATGACAGCGTTCACTCTCACAGGCATACTTTCAATCAGGTGCCGGAAGGTTTCCTGAGGAATGGCAGCCCATTCCTCGCAGAGCGCCAAAAGGAGAAGAGGTATTGATGTGGATCGGTGTTGTCTAGCACGAAGTCGGCATTCCAAAACATCCCAGAGATGTTCTATGGGATTCAAATCAGGACTCTGCGCAGGCCAGTCCATTAGTTGGACGTTGTTGTCGTCATACCACTCCCCCACAAGCCCTGGAGTATGGACGAGTGCTCGGTCGTGTTGAAAGACACAATGGTCATCCTCGAACTGGTCTTCGACGGTAGGCAGCATGAAAGCTGTTAAAATGTCAACGTAAGCTTGTGCCGTGACATTGCCTTGTAAAGCAACAAGGGGGCCAAGCCCCCTCCAGGAGAAACATGACCACACTGTAACCCCGCCACCACCGAATTTCACTGTCGGCAATATACGGGCTGGTAGATGTCGTTCACCAGGCATTCGCCACACCCACACCCTACCATCGGATCGCCACATTGTGTAATGTGATTCATCACTCCACACAACGGTTTTCCACTGTTCTATGGTCCAGATTCGACGCTCCTTGCACCACACGAGGCGGTGTTTGGCATTTGTCTGTGTGATGTTTGACTAATGGGCAGCTGCTCGGCCATGGAAACCAAGTTGCCGAACCTTGCGCCAAACAGTAATAGTGCTTGGCGTAGATCCTGATGCAGTTCGGAATTTCTGTGTGATGGTGGCGATGGATGATTGACGATAATGCTGTACGACCCCCTTCAACACTCGATGGTCTCTGGAGGTCAACATGGGAGGTTGGCCTGCAATCTTTTGGGTTGTATGTACACATCCCTTCACTATAACATCGGAAACAATGGGCAGAGAGGGTGGAAATCTAACACACAGACTTACTACACAAGTGGCACCCAACCAACTGACCACGTTGAAAGTCTTCGAGTTCGTCAGACCATCCCATACTGCTGTCTCACACTGTCTGCAGACTTCTGAGTTCGCTGACTAGTGTTCCACACGGTAAATGGCAGTACTGTGTCGCCCTCTATGATAAACACACGTCTCGGGTTGTGTCCGGATACTTTTGATCACATAGAGTATATATATATATATATATATATATATATAATGTATTATCTGTCTATGTTTGTGAATATGTGTGTGTGTGTGTAAAGGAGGAAGGAGGGAGAATGTGTACGTGTAATATTTTGATATTACCTTTCTGTAATTGGAGACTTGTCTCTGTTGAAGGGAAATAAATAAATAAATAAATAAATAAATAGATGATTTTGTATTTGAATTCTACCTATGTATAGGATATTTATTTCCAAGGTTCCTCCTCATTTTGCCAAACCAAATTCATCGACTTTTCCAGATAACTTCCTAGACTATTTTATGATGCTTTAACATATTTATAAAGTCTTCAACTTACCATGCTAATAAAATTATTTTAGTTTATTCAATGTTGTTGAAAATAAACTTTTTTTTATGTAAAAGATGTCTAAAACCAAGAAAATTGTAAGAATTGTAGCTTTCCTGGCGACATGATTCGAAGAAGTGTTCTCAGGTTACTAGCCAGGTTAAACTGGTGTTAGCTTCCAATGTTTCAAGTGCATACACTGCTGTCATCATCAGGGAAAGTGACATTGAAACGTTTGAAGCTAAATCCAATTTAACCTGGCTGACAACCCGAGAACACTTTTGAACCAAGAAGCTTGTTGGAGGATAAGTTTGAGATTCATTTTCAATCTCTCAAAATACTGGAAAGTTCTGCACCTTGGCCATGTAGTTTTTGCAGTAGTCAGGAAATTTTAATGCAGAATGGACAAAAGTGCTTTAAAACTTTCCTAACAAGACATTAATTAAAAGACAAAGATTCATATGTACGTAGCTATTAATTCGGAGCCCCCGCCGTGAGTGAAGCAAGAGGATCATTCATTAACCCCCAACGAAGCAGTGTTCTTTTCAGTTAGAAACTCATAATATAGTTTGAATTATGGTGAAAAGAAAGATTTATTCACTATTGTCGATATTTACCGTACTTTCTGTCAGTGGTGTAGCATGGGCATTTCGGGTGGGAACGCCAAGTCCGAAGGAAGGGTCGGCTCCTTTTTGCTATAATTTACTTATGGTATTAGTCGCCACAGGTATTGTTTATTTGCCTGAAGTCAGCTGGGTTTTCAATAAAACATATCCATGAATGTTTTAGCTAGATAATGAGATGCCTCACTATGCAACAAATGTTTTGAACTCTTGTGTTTTATACCTTTCGGCATGACACAAATCATTATAAAACCTACCTGAATCACAAGCGCCTCTGCACAACAGTAGACGTCATTATTGTGGATGATCCAACTACTGATTAATTTGGTTTATTTTACTTCGCGAATATGAGTATTAGTGATGATATTGATGAAGGGACACTCACAAAGAACACCTGTGCTCACGCCGGGATTCGAATCAGGAGCCTCTGTCGTCTTGGCGCGCTGTGCAAAACACTCTGACACAGAGGTGGGCGGATGATCCAACTATCGTACACTCTACTAACGTAACAGTACCAATTAGTAATTCCGACCACTGTTTATGGCACCTTGAGAATACTGATGAACATTTTAAAATAATTTTGTCCAGAGACCATTCGATGTTAAGAGTTTTCAAATGAATGCTAAACATTTCCATTGACACAATATTAAGCAGTTAGATAATAACGAAAAAATAATAATAATAAAAAAATAATAGTTTTGATGGTTAAGCCACAGGCTGAACTTCTACCACGAGGACTTCACCAACTTATTTAACAAAAACTGTGTTGATCTTTTAGTTTTTAATGCAGATCGCTGTTCGTGCGATAAATTATACAATGCAGTGGCCATTAAGAGCGGTATATTTGAGTTTGGTAAAGTTACGTCAGTCAATATTACGTTTTGTAGCATCACATAGCACGAGTGGCACGAGCGCGAAGAACCGGGTAGGAATTATACAGCTGTCGTCTGCTTCAGAAGGCAGGAAGGGTCACATGAACCAATCACCGTAGCTCTCTGCTCCGTACGCTGGCGTACGAGAGAGCATTTGCGCGCGTGCTGTAGAGATCCAAGCTTTCCCTCCAGAAATGCAGCAAGGAATATAGAGTCCTTTACGCCGAACCTGCCCGGCGTACGACCAGGATAGGCATTGACAAAAATGCTAGAACGAGTGTTGTTAGTGGATCGCGCAAAATATCTATTATAATGCCATGAAGGTCAAACATATATGAAATTAGTCAAGTTTTACTTTATATTTACAGCATTTACGCATTTTTGAAATTTTAAATCGGCGTAGGGGCGTACTATAGACCGTGTTAAAAATGTAAACATAAACATTAATGAGGTCTTGCCCGGTCCCCCCGGAACTTCCGGTTTAGGCCAGTCCCCGTTGTTGCCAGTGCAGATTCACCGATATACGAAGTAAGAAATGAGCGCTTGTTTTCATCAGTTGTGCGGCGATAGTCAAAGAAAGGTATTTTCTAATATGAAGGAGTGGACGTCTAGAATCCGTCGGATGATCAACTGCAGAGCAGATTATCAAAATATGACGTGTCTTTGTGGCCGCCAGTTGTATAGCACACTACGTACATACAAGTATCTCATGTACAGTGGGATCCATGAGTATTACAGTGCAAATTGTCCATCAGCATGTTCGTGCACTTTATTTGACCCAATAAGAGCTTCAAGAATTAATAGAAAACTCAAAACAAGCTGTTGACAACTTCTGCACCAGCATACATAAAAATCCATCGCTTAAAAACACATAGGATGTAAGAGAAAAAATAAAGAAAATAATCACGGACAATTTGCACAGTAATACTCATGGATCCCACTGTACACGCACGACGAACGTTTATATATATTCAATTATTTTGTAAATGGAAAAGTGAGGGAAAGATAATTCCATAAAACTAGTGATATTATTATATTATAAAGTATGCTTAACTGAATCTTTGCCAACAAATCTGCAGATGTAATGACACATAACAAATGCTAGTAAATGTATTTGCTTGTAACGTCGTCTTTCCGCCTGGGGGATTTAGGGAAAACCTATGATATGGCATGTCACTTTCACTTGCACGAATTTACTTCAAGCAACAAAGGCGTTTTCAGACTGAAGCGACAAGCGATATCGGGATTTCGCACAGAAGCATTCGATCTAAAGCAAACCATTCTCCAGTGACGCTTGCGCAAATAACAGGCCGGGGCAACACAATGCACGGTATTGATAAAACGGCCCAGTCCGAGCGACAAGCGACACCTGCAATTTGTCGTTCGGAAGGTGTTGTTTATTTTTTAATGTTGGTTTCCAAGAGACACGTACCGCTGCAGTCTGAAAGCTTCCTTTCGAACCAATTCACCACGAGAAAATGCACGTCTCGCTTGGACTGCACTGTTGTTTTCTCAGTACCATACATCGTGTCGCCTCTCTCTGTTGTACTTGTATGCAAGGTGAATTGTTTCCTTTAGAGTAAAGGGGCCGTTGCTTGTCGCTTCGGTGTGTAATCTCCGTGCCACTTAAAATAAAGTGAATTCTCAGTGATCAATGAAATTTCTCGAACCGAAGCGACACGACAAGCTGCACGTGTCGCTCAGATTCCCAATGGCATGTATTGTGCCGCCTGACTCTTGACTTCCCATGAGCGGTAAATGCTTATTTATAGACTAAATGGACCTGTGTCGCTTGTCACTTCGGTACGAACCACTGCTGTCGCGTGTCGCTTCGGTTTGAAACCTCACTAAGACGCGTGCTTTTCACCACAACACAATACGCAGATAAACGATCAACATGCCTGTAACAAAATGCAAGTCGTAAAAATCCTTTCCGGGTACCAATCCTTTCTCGTTCTGCTTGTATCAACAGGTTTCGTCTCTCTACGTCCTTCGGAAACCTACGAAGTGATATTTGGCTCAATAAATTTGTTCCCGATCGAATGTGCAACAATATGCTACACAGCTGACACCTATTTCCTTGTAAAAGAATCTCCACTTTGCTCTTTCACATTAACGTCCATAGCATCGTAAGCGTAACCGGATGCTCGAGGGGGACCAGACGAGTGCGCATGCTCCGCAGTAGCTCCGCCTTTAACACCGTCTATAACGCTACGCCACTGCTTTCTGTCATCATCCTTGAATGTATGATACATTATATCGCAAGAAAAAATAAGTTATTTCGTTTTGAAAAGTAAGTTAACAATAGCAAATAAAGGCAGATATTTGAAACTTGCGCAAATGTAAATGTCGAATTTTTATCATAAGTAGCTATCCGAATCTAAAACGATAAAAATACATATAATGAAGTTTTGCTCCCAACTTGCTTCCCTCCATGAAGAGCGAGGTCTTGTCTCCTGGGGACGGCGCCAGTTTCACACATTAATTATTATTGTAGCCATTATGTTGCTTCTTGCATTTGTAAAGAATGTGATCCATATTTTTCATAATTGTCGCATTAATTAAAGAATATACTCCAATCTGCCATCCAAATGTCAACCTTCCTTCCACGTGGTACACCTTGGACTGCATTTAGCAGGCTAAGGAGGCTCTGGCGTCTGGGCTCCCAACCAGTAAATCCTTTGTGGAGCTTGCCTTGTAATCTGTCCATGTGTGTTTGTGATTGTCCCACTTCATCCCATCTTCGTGATTAGACAAAAGTGGAAGAATAGGAAATTAAATAAATCAAATCGATTAATCTGATCTGCGTCGTTCACATAATAAAGTATGGGCTATGTTAAATTCCTTCTTAATATAAAGGGATAAGATAAAATACCTCCTGTACATAGCGAAGTACACAGTGAGCAATTGAAGGGCATCAGGGAAGGGACACTTAAATGAGAGAAGTAGGGAGATTATATCAAGATTGACATAGGAAGATAGCCAAGCGGCTTTAGAACAGGTGACGACATCAAGTCCTTTCGCTACTTTTTTCTAGATTAAAGTATATCAAGAAAAGTTTAATCACGATTTGGTGAACGGTTTACCTATGTGTGTGTGTGTGAAGGCGAGAGAGAGAGAGGAGGGGGGGGGGGTAATATATGAGGAAAATGGCGGACAAAGAGAAAAAGCGAAAGAAATGGACAGGAAATCGGGAGGGGGTGAGAGAATATGTGTTTGTGAAACTCAAACTTTATGTCAGCCGTACCCACACTAATTTATCAGTATTTGGCTCCTAACCACCAGGTGAAAATTTTCTGGCGCCGACCCTGCTCTGCTATTTAGTATGTGTGATTCTTGTGGTATTTAATATTTAGACCTATCACTGATAATGTTAGGATAGGGACTGACCTGTACATTCATATCTTGTAAGAGCTGTTGCCATGTTGGTACAGTTCCTGAACAGAAATTTCTAATACTGGTTGATTCGCAAAGTGTTTTACAAGCAATACAATCTAATTATAAAAATTTATTTAAAATAGCGCCATATGTCATCTATTGTATTCGTGCAACTAATAGCTTAATTAGCAATGGAAAAGTAGTTCATTATGTGTGGGTAAAATCGCACATTAATATTTACGGAAATGAACAAGCAGACAGATACGCAAAACAAGCGGCTCAGATGAATGAAACAATCCAGTTACCATTGCATTACACAGATCTTCTGCCGAGGGTTAAGAAGAAAATTTTTGAAGAATGGAACTTATGGTGTAATAATTCATTAGAAAATGTTGGTGAAAGTTATCGTCCTTATGTTGATTACACTAGGCAAAAACCTTGGTTTTATAATTGTAAAGGTTCAAGAAATGCAATTGTTTTAATAAATAGACTAAGAAGTGGTCACGCGAGAACACATCATCATTTATTTAAAATACACATTTTAAAATCTCCGAATTGTGACTGTGGTGATTTAAGGGGTGATGCTCATCATATTATTTTGGAATGTCCAATTCACTCAGAGAAAAGAAAGACTTTATACAAAACATTGTCAAAAATTAATGTTCCTTTTCCCATTAATATGACTTCAATGGTGTATGCTCCAGACGTTAGAATTGGATATGTTATACTTACTTTTTGAGAAAAGCTGATATAAAATTATAATATATTTCTGTTACTGAATGAGTTAATGTAGTTATATAAAATTGTATTTAAAACCGTTTATGAACTTTGTGTGTAAAATTTATATTAAAAATGTAACTTATGTACTTATAATGTATGCTGGGCATAAACAGCCACCTGTAAAGCTGTAAGTCCAATAAATCTTTGTTGTTGAGTTGTTACGATTCAATGTAGTTACAATTGTGTCTTGTCTTTACTTTTAGTTCGGACTGAGTTTTAAATAGTGGTCAAGTTGAATTGTAAGAAGCTCTTATTTCTTTGAGTGAAATTGATTTTATGCACATAAGTATTTATTTTGCTAAGAAGTAAAATATACTGCTTTTCTCTAAGTGAAAACTTGACTTTGATTTTTTATTTGGCCAACGAACGAACAGGATATTATTACCCAATACCCTGAAAGGCGTCACGTGAATGCTACGAGTCTTCATGTGATCATTTTTATTGTGTTTTAGTTAAATAATGTTCTTTTGACTGAAAGAACGTGTCAAGAGGAAGCCGATCGGGCGCGTATCTGGTTTCGAGCCAGAACCTGTTTTTCTGAGAAGCACTGTTGTCACTTTTGCCTGTAGTGTTTAGACATCCCAGCTGGAATTTTCTATTGGTTCCAATTGAAATTTCAATTGGTTTCAATTGGAATGAATCGGATTTTATCGCAATGTATTGGTTTCAATTGGAATCTCAACTGAAACCAATTGGAAAATCAAGACAATTTCCAATTGGTGAATTGTATCCAATTGTAAGTTTGTATATATTGTAGAATCAATGCGTTATCAATTAATTTGACTCAAAGCATAGGTACTTTGATTCTAGACCAGTGGCGTAGCGTGATTCTATGAAAGGTGTAAGGCTTCCTTAGATAAACCTGATCTGAATATTGGATAAAGAAAACCCAAAGATATCTTAACTAAATAGAATCTATTTGAATGTAAGTGATGCATGGGCACACTCAATTTCGAACATAAAATGCACACACTCTATGTTAACAATAATAGCATATGTATGTATTACTTAATGAAAATTCTCATTTATACTGTAACTCGATCCGACGATCCTTTAGTCTGAACACCTCCATCACGTCGTCGTAGAATCGGGAGTTTCTGGTCAATGTCTTTAGCAGCTCCTTTTCAATGGATATCAGTCCCAAGTCAGATTTCCTTGCTTGAGTCTGTGTGCTGCGTTGAAATGTGTGAATCCTCTTCAGTGCAGAAAACTACTTTTCCACCGACGAGCTTGAGGCAGGAACAGTGAGGAAGAATTCTGTTAGTTTGTACACTTGTTCAACAGCTTCATTCAAATGGGTAGTACGCAGGTAGCTACTCATGAAGTTCAAACACACTCTTTACTCGATATTCGGCTTCAGAATAAATTACCTATAGCTCAACTTTCAACTGGTAGCAATTGATAAATTTCCTTCTGGAAAGGCCATGTCATAGTTTTATTCTTATTATTCTTTTTCTTTCACTAAAAAGCCATTTGTGGGAAATGCGTAAGATACAATTTGCAAATGCAAATGCATTCGAAAATATTACTCATTATCATGGTTACGATATTTGCGCACATTTTGAAAAGCATATCAAGCAACTTAGACAAAGGAAAAGGTAAAACCAAAAGTCTGTAAATCATAACGCTAAGTATTACGCGCATGCTTTTAACATTACGGGCAACTGGGATGCACGCGCCTAACTTTGCGTGCGCTGCCGGATCTAGGATTGCCAGACATTCCTCTTTTATCTTTAACTTCGCTGCTTCTAATGAAGGTAATATCCAACATTAAACCATCTCTTTGTGAACTTAATAGTTAGTTTACACATTTAAAATGACACCCGTTTTGTTAGCTACACCGCCCGTCAAGCATTATTGACCGTGCAAACAGACGCAGAGGGGACAGAAATCTCGCCAGACAGCACCCACTCGTAATGCGCATTACAGTGCGTGAGAATCGGGGCGCCCTGTCATTGGCTGATAAGATACTACGTAAGCAAACACACCCGCCATGGGCGAGTCCAAATCATTTCTTCCATTCACCCGCACGTAAGTCCTCTCAAGAGACCTTACAGAGAAACAACTCGAATCAAAACAAGTCTTCAATTGTTTCGTTAAATGTTCTACTTGAAGTCTGATATTGCTATGTGTGTTCAAGCGATAAATACGGGAATGAAATACGTTTTCTTCAATAATTTCAGCTTGTAAGGTGGACTTACAAGCCTTACGTGGACACTACGCCGCTGTTCTAGACACCATATTTCCTGTGATTTAGATGTTCTTTGGAAAAACAGCACACTTGAACTGAATTTGTTCTGACTGAATTCTAATGCATACTACTGAAGTCAGATTTATCTTAATAAATACCTAACAAGAACTCTTTCTTAAGAACCAACTCTACCTTAAAGGAGGTAATAGTTGGAATAAATGTTCATATTAGTTCTTTATGCAATATGAAATTTCCATGGTTATTCTTATGTGTATGTAATGCAATTGGAAAAATGAGCTATCTTTTGATAAACTAAGTCAACCTTTGATAGTGTTCTGTTTGTTTATCAGTTTTTGAAGTGTTGTGGATCAGATTCTTGGTTTAACCTAATTTGTTGTGTTTTTGCATGTATAAAGGAACAACATGTCAATTTATGACTGAAGCAGAATATTATTTTTTTATTTTCTATAAGTGTGTTTGAAGCTACAGAGTTAAAAACATGTTCATATATTTGAAAAAGCTTTGTATGTGAAAGTTTTTTCTAAGTTACAAATTCCACATGCTTTACCAGAGATTTATTTTAGTTGTTTTATAGGATTTCTCCATTGCATTTACAGTTGTATAGATAAGAATTTTTCATAAGCAATATATTGAAAACAATAAAATACTTTCCAATGGAAACCAATTCATTACAATTTACCAATCGGTTCATATTGACTATTGGAACCAATTGGAAAAAAAAATCCAGGTAGGATCCAACACGAAGTGCGACGACGTTACACCCCCAAGGTCTCCACACAACACAATGTAACACTGCCTAGCAAAGATAACCGCAACCTCATGTCATGAAATCTCTAAAGAAACTGAATAGGCAACATCGCATTTACTCCACGTGGCCTTGACAAGTACTGCCAGTTCCTAAAACGGACGCTATTGGTGGGAAAGGCGGGGAATATTCTGGGCTCCACGAGGACTTGACATATGGTTGTCAGAGGGGAACTGATCTTTCGCAGTGTTGCCACATGAAGGGAAATTTCCCTCGAAATTTTAGCCAAAAGGTAAAGGGAATTTCGATAAAAAAACAAAAAAACACAATTTCAGGAAAATTTTAAGACATCTGACTACATTATTGCAGTAGGCTACATGTTAAGTTCCAGTTTCATATTCACATTTTCATTTTTTTCTGCTCCCTTGAATATAGCCTGTATCTATTTATATTTCTGTTAAGTACATCGCTTTTCTGCACTTTCGGATAATAGTAACGATGAGGATTAACAATTAGATGGATTCCTTACCAGGATCCAAACGTAGGACATCTGGTCAGGAAGCGATGAAAGTGACATCTATGTGAAAAAGTTAACATTCTTTATTCACACGGACATGGACCAACGGAAATACTAGTACTATTACTTCCACCACCACCACCACTAATAATAATAATAATAATTACAGCTACTGCTACTACCACTACTAATACTCATTATTATTATTGCATAGGTGAAGGGAAAAATTGGTCCAAAAGGAAAATTTTGCCCCTTGGAAAGGGAAATTGTGCCCTCATATTATGGCAACACTGATCTTTCAGGAACTTTCTTTGAAGTAAAGTGGCTTTCGAATCAGGGCTTCAACTTTATCTGAACCAAGAACATTTTCCGAATGGGGAGGCCCAGAGCAATAGCAACTGTACAACACTTCCTGCTAGCAGACAGCTCTGAAACAAATCAAACGAACGTTAATTAGCACTCGCATCCTGTTCATTTCGACTTCATCCCAAGACCACAGGGTGCTCGCGGCAAGATGTTTGCCGATCCTCATCGGCAGGAAAAACCGAGATCCACCTGCTGTGAACTTTGAAATTTCGCTCCTCACCATCTGCAAGCCATGCAGCTCCAAGCAAAACAGGTGTTCGCGAATGCAGAAGGCTCTCTGTTCGTTTCCTCTCACTCTGCTTAACTCACAAAGCATGCTATAGGGCTCAGATGCAGGCGTGACATTTCCTTGCATCAAATTTCGAGCGCTGTTATTGGAGTGATGGGTTTGAAGAGAAAGTGCATAACATAAATACCAAACATCGAAAAAATGAGACTAACTTATATACAGGCAGAGTCAAGGAGGGTGAGTGATAAGAATATGCCCTGTGTTTTACAAAATACAGTAAAGATATTTCTGCAGTACTGGAATGAGAGATTGAATTGGGTTCAATTAATTTAAGTCTGCATTATTAACGAACTGGATCTAACAATTCGACCCCCCCCCTTCCCAAGAGGCATTTATCAAATTAACATAAATAAATGTCAAATAACATAAAAGTAAATAGCGATAGTCCAAGTTGACTTCCAATATTACGCGCTCTTCTCTGCTAATTTCTAAAATTATGCGATCCCCTCAGTTGGTTTCTAAAATTATGCGACCTCCTCAGTCATCTTCTAAAATTATGCGAGCCCCTCAGTCATCTTCTAAAATTAGGCGACCCCCTCAGTCATCTTCTAAAATTACGCGACGTCCTCAGTCATCTTCTAAAATTACGCGACCTCCTCAGTCATCTTCTAAAATTACGCGGTTCCCTCCGTTGGATCATACAAATAAGCGGTTCTCTCAATTAACTTCTAAAATTGCGTGATCCTATCAGTTGACTTCTAAAATTACGCGATCCCCTCCGTTGGCTTCTAGAAGTACTTATTGACATATAAAAATTAAGGAATCGTCCCCGGAAATATTTTAAACTAACAATACAAGTATATCCATTAATACATGGATAAATAACTAACCAATAAACTAACATAAATTAATCCATAACTACTATTAACAAGTTTAATTAATTACCAATCATACAAATGCACAGTAAATTTACAAGAAATCTTTAAGACTTGTTCCGGTCACCAGAACGGTCTATTAAAATAATACAAACTAAAAATTATTAAATGTAGCTATGTATAGAGTCTCCACGTATTTTATTTTTCTTTTTTTGTACTTGTATTGTATGTATGAAAATAAAGACGAGAAGAAGTAGGATAAAAAGGCGGGGGAACCGTTTAAATTCAGGAAACTGACGTCCTGGTTTATTTAAAGGTACCAGGACATTAAGAGCATACCCTCGAAAGTACGCGGGTGGAGGCGGGCTACTTAGGGAGGTTCCCCCTTTAGATAATGTATATGTGTTTCAAAAAGTATTATATTATAATGAGATGTAGTGAAAATGTAGTGATCCAATGAAATGTATGATAAAGTTATGAATGTATACATTCTAAAGGTCAATAAATTAAATGTCTAACATGGATAAATGGTGACTGTCACTTTGATATCTGAACTTGAGTTACCACTCTCTCTTGATGTCTAAAACTAAAGTTTTAGTGCAGGGTGCCAACTACTTTATAACAGATAGCCTTATAGCTTAATTAACATTGTGAGGCATCTCCGATGGCGCAGTGGTAGCGTCGTCGCCTTGTAATAAAGGGGTCCCGGGTTCGATTCCCGGTGGAGGCACATAGTGGTTCGGATCCCACTTTAAACTGTAGGTCCAGTCCCGATTAGCCTTATTGTGCATAAAGTGGACTTAAAACAACAAATCAATCCAATCCAATTAACATTGTGAGGATAGAGTGGCTAGCATTTGAATTTTTAATTTTTTGCGGTATTTTTAGCTATTTAAGCACGAAGTTAAAATTCGGACAAAATACTACAAAATGGCGTTACGTACGCATGAAAAATTGTGATTTGGATGTTCCGATGTAGACAAATGACGTAGTCTGAAAAAAGAAAAAGAAAAGAAACTTCTTGAAACCGATCCGTTGCAATTGAAAGGGATAACGTGGCAACCCTGCTTCGTGAACTTTTTGAACAGACCTCGTATAAAATTTCCGATTGCGAAGATTTAGTGGACTACTTATGAGGCTCCCTGCACATCCGCTCGCAATCTCTCCAGAGACGGTAGTCTGGAAAATCAGTTTTTGGAGCTGGCTGACTCGAAGAGTATAAACGAGACGGATTTAGTTCGGTAATAGGGAAGTTGGCGCTAAAATCAATAAGCAATTACAGGTAGATATATTATAGCATCACGCACACTGGGTCTTGTTAAGGAACCTACACCTGTGGTGGCCTTGACCTGGAAGATCTGTTCAGCTACCGTGAGCTTTCCGGCCCGGAGATCTTGCAAATAGGAAGGCGGGAAAAGAACGCGAGATAACGCGCGAAAAACACTGCCTAGATCCTTGGCCCGAAGACTTATTGCGCCAGGCGCGCTCCAATCAGACCAACACGAAATGGCTTTTTGGCTACCAGCGGTGCCTCTGGGACTGCGAGGCGGGCTGGTATACTTGGTCGGGGAAATACGCCGCAAACGCCGAATCGGGTATTTTTATATTCGTTTTACGTCGCTTTCCTAGCTCTTAGGTTACTCGTAGCGATGGGGATGAATGCCAATGATCAAATTGATGATGGGGTCAAATGCAATGAGATCCTTTACCCAGAGTTCCAATCTGGAGCACCTGGTTTCCTTGTGCGCATGCGTGAGGCGAGAATTTTTTGTAGGGGAGAGGGAGCAGGCCATTGATAAGACTTGAATAACATAAATAACAATAATAATTATCCTTGTGCTTATTATTGCAAGATAAAATATACATAAAATTAACTAAATTTATTCCAAATTTATTATTATTATTATTATTATTATTATTATTATTATTACTACTCGGCCTACCAGGTGAATGAATATCCACCACTGCGACAACTGTTTCTATTTAATTTTTCTTACATTCCATACAGTTAGTGTACTGAAATTCATAATCGGAGTATCTAATTCTTTATTCCGCTGAAAATTTCTTATCCGATGCAAGTTAAATCAATAAATAGATATACTTGAATGCTTTCTCGCTTATTAGTTCTTGATTTACTTCCCATGCATTTTAATTATATTCTTAGTACTATATCTTAATGTTATTTCTTGTTAATTTGTTGCTAAAGATCCGGGGAGAAAAGTTCTCGAACAGTAATTGAAAATTTAACAAGTTATGCAATACATTACATTATTTGCCGCATTAAAAAAGAGGAACCTTCTTCCAAACATGTGAACGGACTAATTATATTTCAAGAATTCTAATGATATTAGTTTTGTTTTAAAATACGTAAATGAAATATTCGTTGCACTTTAGCGAGCCGAGTAATAACGTATTTATAACGTTTTATAAGAAATCAAATGCATATTAGTGCACATTCAATAGCATTTAAACGTTTGCTCGAGGGTACAGTTTTTATGTAGTGTTATCGCGATATTCAAAAAATATCGTCCAGGCGATAGCAACTAGACGATATATCGTCACGATATTTTAGCGATATATCGTGTCAGCGATATATGGTCACCATATTTTGTGATATATATCGTGGAGACGATATCTCGCGGATATCACGATACGGAAAAATATATTGTATCGTATTGCCTGTGACGATATATCGCGATATCAAATTTCCAATATCGTCCATCCCTAGTTTTATGAACTTGCTGGTGTTAGTTAACGAGTATAATTTTCTCTGCGTGGATTTTATCGATGGGCCGACGCCAAAATTGCGTCAATGCGTTAAGCTCAATCACAATCATCACGCATATCAACAAGCGTTTACGCATTGCGCTAATTAAAACGGTTTCATTGTTCAGACAGAATGTGAGAAAGGGTGATAGAGGGGAGAGGGGGGGGGTTATAGAGAGAAAGAGCCGCTACGGATGGCCATCAAGTATGATGCCTCCACTGTCTCGTTAGCATTCGTCTGATACAGTCCCCAGGATGCAGTGCGCGAAGAGTTCTTGGCACTTGAAAGGTCCTAAAAAGGGAGCACAATTTACACCTCCGACGCACCCCTCAGCGTTTCCAACCAACCACACCAGGGTGGTCACTCTAGGACCATGATAAAATTCAAGTATAATTCCTGGTTATCGTGGTGAACTTCTCAAAAATTCAAGGGCACGAGCAGATGTTTTCTCTATTTCAATCACCTCTCACCACCCACACAAATATATTAACAATATAAAGGGTATATATATATATATATTAGGGATGTGACGAAGCTGAAAATTTACTGATGCCGATGTACTCACCGATAATTTTTGGAACCGATACCGATGCCGATATTTAACCGATTCCGATACATAAGATTATTAAACAGAAATGGGATGTTATTTTCAGCATGACAAAAATAAATTTGCTATGTACATTTCTATTGCATATCATATGTATATACATATATATTCTCAAGAGATGCGAATGTACATTTGCATCTACAAAATGTTATGTGAACCTTTAAGAAGAACATGGATTCTCAAGAGATTAAACATTAGTACACAAGCAGTTCTTTGAAATGCAAAATGAATTCCTGTTCTGCCAAATTCAACTTCAGAAACACGAGATTTGGAAGCACTTCAGGAAGTAACCTACTTCTTCTCTTATCTCAAATCTGTTCAGCAACACTGAACACTCAATCACTGAATACTGATGCAGCAGGTATGCCCAAGTATTTTCTCAGCACTTGCTTCAGGTTTGAATACTCATTTTTGAATTTCCAATACAACAGCAGAGCCTGGTTTAGCAATGTACTGTTTTATTTCCGATTTATAGTTAGGTTGATCCTCTGAATGAGAGTTTGCAATAATGTTATTACAAAAACTCTACAATAATGACGAATCATAACCAAATTTTTAATAAATCTTACAAAACTGGAATATAAAACTTATTAGAAGGTAAAACTCTAGTATAATCTGTACCGGTTTAAATATTGGATTTTTGCCGATTCCGATGTGTCAATTTCGGCCGATTTTCATATCTGTAATATACACAATCAATAAAAGAATATTTTTAAATTGCCCCTTGCTTCTGATATGTAATTAAATTAATTATAATTAGGTATAATTAACTATCATTTTAAGAATGAAATTATAGGCCTCCCCGATGGCGCAGTCGTAACGTCGTCGCCTTGCAATCAAGGGGTCCCGGGTTCGATAGCCGGTGGAGACACAAGTGGTTCGGATCCCTCTTTATAAACTGTAGGTCCAGTCCCGATTAGCTTTATTGTGCATAAAGTGGACTTAAAACACAAAATAAAATCAAGAATGAAATTATGGGAATCAATAAAATAATATTAGACCATGCAATAATTTGAATTTACATTGGATGATGACATAAATGAAACATTCTGGGTTCCTCGTCCCGCCCTTTCTTTACACAAGCTTGAAGTGTATCCTGATCCATCCTATTTCTTAATTTAGCAGTTATCAAATCGGACGATACTTTAAATTCATTCATTACTTTCACTTTTTACTAATAAAGAAGACTAAATCCATTCTTATTACTGCGAAAGAAACACGAATAGTACGTTTCACGTAAAATAAAGTAAAAGAAAAAAGTGAACACGGTTGCCCAATTTCTTAGTTATTGTCGAATGCTCTACTGAAATTTTCGTGGGCGACTTTTTAATTTTCGGGGGAGGGGGCGGGGGCGGGCCACCCCTTGAATTCATCTCATGTAATCCTGGTAAGGCAAGAAGTCACTGGCAGCACATGTAACTTTTTAATGCGCTTAATTATTACGAAACTTACATTACGCCGAGCCTATACGCTCTCGTCCAATCCTTTAAAATCCCTTTTAAGCCTCGACTTCTTTGCGTGTTCCTGAAGCAAGAGTCAGATTAATTATTCACAAAATCGATCCGCCGCGCAATACCGAAAGACTAGACCACATTGCAAGTCTGAGGCCAATAAAAAACTTAACGACGCCGCAGGGAAACTTAGGTAGCAGACCGAAAATATATTCCTCGTAAAGAAGGCTTCCGAGGCAAATCAGAATTTCTGCACCGCTTTGGCCGAGCCGTGGGGACGGTATTCCGACGATGGTCCAGTAAACAACTGAAGGGGTTCTTCAGAAAAGCAGCACGGGACGAACCTTCGTTACGACATCGTTCAAACTCTTGGGGGTTTCGGTTTAATTTTCGAAGGTAAATGCAGTATTGTGAAGACGGGACCCTCCCCCCCCCCCCCCACGATTGTGCAATCTGAGATTCTGAATCGATCTCCTGCGAAACAAGATTGATTTAATGATTGATTTGGTTTATTTTACTTCGCGGTTTGTGCCTCAGATGGGGATGAAATGATGAAATTGATGAATGGACATTTACAAACAACCATGCCCGAGCGGGATTCGAACCCGGGACCCCTTTGCGAAACAAGAACCTGTTCGAGCGTCGTCAGTAACAATTTGACAAGGATAGACTAATATTGCCCATATGAAGCATATCGCCCACTGTGACGCGGCAACAGAACTTATCTTGTCTGCTTCTATTGAAATCAAATGGTGTAACGCCCACTGCAACGGAACCGAAGCGCGGGATTTCCGTGCCAGAAGTCTGCATGTTTCTAGGGGGTGTAGTTCCGTGTCTCTTCGTTCAGCTCCGGCAAGCGTCACACTCGGCCCTGCTGTAGCCGAGTATGAAAAAGATGCATGTTGTGTGATCCCTCACATAAAACTAATTTTGGAATTTTGAAAACTGAAGAAATAAAATATTCCTGTATTTTGGCTTTTTTTAAAAAAAACTTCAATTTAACGATTTCAATTTCCGGGAGGGGAGGGGGACCGGTTCGACTTGGAAAGTATTTAAGTGGAGTCTCTGCAAACATGAAATTTGTGAAAAATGATAAAATTATTGAAAAGGAAACAAACTTTGTATATTTAGGAAGCCATATTTCAGTTCGAACACCAAAACGATGTTGAGAAAAATGTAATAAAATCTAATAAATTAAATGGAATTTTGAAAATACATTTTGGAACACAAATGAGAAAATGAATTCAAATTAGATATCATAACGTAATTTGAAAACCGGTTCTTCTATATGGTAGCGAATGTTGGACTCCTCGTCAACATAATAAAACTAGAAAAAAATGTTCACAAATGTGATTTTTGCGTTCTTTAAGTGGAGTACGAGTACCTTACGAGGCAAAATTAGAAGTGAAGAAATCCGAAGTAAGTGGAAGCTCGAAGCAATGGTGGAATAAATTAAAAATTATCAGTTAAACTGGAATCTACGTGTTCTGAGAATGCCAGAGATGCGGTTTGCCTCGAAAATTACAGGCCAAAGGGAAAATTAATTTTGGAAGACCAAGTTGTCGGTGGAATCATCAATTTTGTGTAGACGCAGAACGGGCTTTGGTTACCCAGACCTGCAAGGGGAAGAAGAAGAAAAATATGATGAAATTTGTCTTTAAAAACAAAGGTACAAATACTTGAATTGAAGTTGAGCAATGGGATATCCCTGCACTCACATAAAATTTTGCTTCAACTTTGAGTTTCTCGTCTTTAAAGGAGTTGAGCTTCTCCAGAGCTAATTGGTTTAGTTTCGCCGCATCTTTTCCAATCCTCGCCTTTCGGTCGCAGAGGAACTTTGGTAACTTCCCTGGCTGCCGGTGGTGTCTGATGTCTCCCGCCTGGTTGCCCTAAGGATACGAAGGACCGATTCACCAATTCAAGGGTGACCTATTCCTTTCTAACCTTCCTGCAACCACGGACGAGCGTCGTTGAAAGCCCAGTCAAGTGCCTCGTTCAAGTATGCAAATGTCATCCTTTTCGATTCCTTCCAAGGTGCGTTGGAGACGATCCACCGTTTCCAGAGCAGTTCAAACTCTTCGTTCGACCCACATCTCTTTGTTGCTTGGTGTCCTAGTGGCGAATGCTTTGAAGTTCAGTTTGCAGGCATGTTTTCGTCCGTTGTGATCCAGTGTTGATATCGCAACGCATTTCAAAAGCCTTAACGAGTACCATTACAGTCTTTCTTGGTGACTGTTCGCGTAAAGGTCCTGCCTCACCACGAAGTGCAGAGAAATCACTCTCTGGAGATGAGAGAACTATCTTGACCAAAGGCGGTGTAAGACTGAGCTACTCCTGGAGAAACTCTCAACCGAAATCTCAAATGACGTTACTTTTGTCATTTTACAGTCGAACTGCGCTATGAAGTTTATGCTGTGGCATTGACAACTGAAAGTATACTTTTCTCTTTATTGATATACTTTTGTCGATGCTAGATTCGTTGAAAAACCTACTAATAGAGATCTACCGGCTGCACAACGTTTTGGGAAGCTTAAATATCTTCTGTATGAAGATCCACAAAATAAATTATACAAGCGAAACACAACATTACACAATTATAAAAAATCAATACTCATCATCCATATCAAGCACACAAACAAATACTGTTAGTACGATAAAAAATTACACTAACTCTACGGCCCGTTTTGAATACCCCTCTGGTTTTGCAATGACAACTAATGCACTAGATTTAATTTAGGTTAGCAAGCCTATCTGTATGTGTTCGTGGTACTCTCTCTTTAAATCTTGGCAATAGGCAATCCCTCTCATATTGTAACTTTCTTGTTACAATGCTAGCTCAAGCATTTGCTGTGAAATTCACTGATTATTGAAAATATACTCCTATTACTGCATGTAATACTGAACGCAGTTTCAGTGAATACAGACCTGTCTTAAGGGAAAAAAGGGGAATATTCATATTTCAGAAGTTTGGTAGTCCATCTTTTTGGTACCAGTGACGAAGCTGGAAGTTTGCCGATGCCGATGTACTCACCGATAATTTTTGGAACCGATACCGATACCGATATTTAACCGATTCCGATACATAAGATTATTAACCAGAAATGGAATGTTATTTTCAGCATCACAAAAAAAAATAATTGCTATGTACATTTCTATTGCATATCATATGTATATACATATATATTCTCAAGAGTGGTTATGCGAACCTTTAAGAAGAACATAGATTCTCAAGTACACAAGCAGTTCTTTGAAATGCAAAATGAATTCCTGTTCTTAATGTTGTAAATTTTATGCTGGCAGATTCAAATTCAGAATCATGAGTTTTCGAAGCACTTCTGGAAGTAATCTACTTCTCTTATCCCAAATCTGCCAGCTACACTGAACACTCGGTTGACTGAATACTAATGCAGCAGGTGCCCAAGAATTTTCTCACCATTTGCTTCAGGTTTGGATACTCATTTTTGAATTTCCAATACAACAGTCGATCCTGGTCATGTGGAATGGTTGGTTCAGCAATGTACAGTTTTATTTCTGATTTTGAGGTAGATTGATCCTCTGAATGAGAGTATGCAATCATTTTATTACAAAATACTCTACAGTGATGAAGAATCATAACCTAATATCAATAAATCTTACAAAACTAAAATATAAAACTTGTTAGAAGGTAAAACTCTAGTATAATCTGTACCGGTTTAAATATCGGATTTTTGCCGATGTCGAAATGTCAATTTCTGCCGATTTTCATACATCTGTAATCGGCTTCGGCACATCCCTAATATTTTGTATTTGATTGTTGCATTACAATTAATATTTGAATTGAATTGTTGTTTCAAGTCCACTTTATACACAGCTATGCTAATCGAGACTGGACCTACAGTTTAAAGTGGAATGTGCAATGTGCCTCCACCAGTTACAATTAATGTCACATTATAAGCATTTAGGGTGAGCTGCTGCTTAATGAAAAATTGACACTCTCACAATTGTAAGTCCGTAGTTAATTACATATTTTGATTAAAATAACTAAATATAGATTTATAACATGTATTTATTATTATTTTATTATTTATTATTATTAAAGTAGGGTTACAATTAAGCATACAATTTTCTTTACATTGATTCTGTAACTACAAAAACAGCTTTTTGCCCTACATGAATTAATATACAGTTATGCTATTTGTTTATAAGTATACATAAAATGGAATAAAATAAACATTTTTGCAGCGACGTTATATGAAGGAGGCAATGAAGTAGATGAGGCACGGTGTCAGTATTCATAGATTAATGTCCTAATTAAATTTGGCAAAATTTCTCTCCTTTCCGCAATTTACAGGCAGTTGGTTCCACGCTTTACATACAAGTCCGTTCCTTAGTTATCATGGAAAGATAATTCACATATTTTTCCACTATTAAACATTTGCGATTTATTTCGTAATATTCCTTCGCAGAGCCCTCCCTCGCAGAATTCGAAGTATCCCTTCACACGGCGACCTCTATATGTAGTGTTGCGTAATCTGATCCAGCTTTTTATGGGCAGCTGCTAAAATGCTTTCCTGATAATTGCCGGTCGCTAAATCGTTTCTCCGAAGCTTTCCTGTCATGTTGGCATTCGTGGTAGTAACAGGGGACGCATCGGCCGAACGTGCTAGCACTCAGGGTATTTCAGCTCAGTTCTTTTCTGGAACTAACATTCCTCGGCGATACGTATAGTTTCTCACGGCGAATATGGCCAACATCCTTAACCATCCTCAATTGAGGAAAATATTTCAACTTTAGAGGGAAATTTAATCACGAAATTGGGCTGACCCGATGCATCGGTAAGGGAAAGGACCCGATTATCGTCCCCTCTCCCAATACCGTCCCCCATGGCGTTGCAACGTGCTGCCAACTACGGAAAACGGCAGAACTATTTGAACGTGGCCTGTTTAGTGCGCAGTGAGAGAACAAAGGTTGCTGTGTGCACGCTAGCGATTGTGTTGTGGACAATGAGTGTTTTGCTGTTTCCAAAAGGTTAGGAATGGTATATTCATTACCACCGCACCACAAAAAGGTAGGTGTTACACTTTACCTTAATCTAGTACATCAAAATAGAGGTTGTGAAGTATAGTTAAAGAAATGGGCCTGAAGAAAGAACAGAAAGAAGAACATCAAATATCCTAGTTCGTCATCAGAACATGAGGAAGAACCTGAACTGTAAGCACAGATGATGACGACAGCGATGACGATTATTTATTTATTTATCGAACTCAACAGGTACATACCTAATTACAGAGCCCATGTGAAGGATACATAGTGAATACAATTACATATATTTCTGTAATATATATATATATATATATATATATATATATATATATATATACACACACACACACACACACACACACACCTACATAAAATACATTAAAATTATTTCCTATATATATATATACACACACACACTTGATCACATATTATTTCATTAGGAAATTATGTGTTTAAGCTTAGGTTATTGTGTTAATAGTGGCTTTACTGAGGTCCCTTAGGTTCATAGAAAAGATGTCAATGGTGTTATTCTTGATTAGCAATTTATTGTAACTGGTGCACATTCTCCACAATGGAGATTTCTTTTTAATTTCCGATCTAGCCTTCTTTATAAGAAAAATTTCGTTCTTGAGTCTAGTTTTCGACGACGGGATTCGAACATTTATCTGGCAGAGTAGATGTTCAGCATCTACCTCGTTATTTAACAACTTCCACAAGAATACTATTTCCTGTAGCGTTCTTCTATGGCACAGCTTTGTAAACCGACTTTCATATATTAGGTTGTCGTAGTGTTCAAATGTGGGGTAAACTTTCTGAAATTTGTATTTTAAAAATCTTAGAAATCGTGATTGGACTCTTTCAATTGCTTCACTGTACTTTGCTGTGTCTGTATTCCATATAACAGATGCATATTCGAGTTTTGGTCTTACATACGAATAATACAAAACTTTTAGTGTCTCTATATTCTTGAAATCCCTCCCCATTCTAAGAATGAACCCAAGGCTCTTGAACGCTTCACTAATTATTTGTTCTACGTGTTTATTAAAAGTAAGATTTGAATCAAAAATAACCCCTAAATCCTTGACTAAAAAATTTCTTGCTAGAGTATGGTTGTATATTTGATACTGAAATTCAACTGGGTTTTTCTTTCGAGTATATGATACAAAATGGCATTTATTGATATTTAGTGTTAAATCATTGTTTAATGTCCACGTTTCTAAATTTGTAATATCATTTTGAAGTTGAACACTATCATCTTGTTTGCTTATTTTCCTGTAGAATTTCAGGTCATCTGCGAAAAGCAATTTGTGTGAATTTTCAAATGAATCAGGCAAATCGTTAATAAGTAACGTGAAAAGAAGTGGCCCAAGGTTAGACCCCTGGGGTACTCCAGAGGTGACTCTTATCTTTGAAGATGTGTGGCCTTTATACGTCACGTACTGCTTACGGTTCTGCAAATAGGAAGCGAACAATTGGCGCAGTGGTTCAGAAATATTGAAGCATGCTAATTTACTTAATAAGATATCGTGGTTAACCAAGTCGAATGCTTTGCAGAAGTCTGTATATATTGCGTCAACTTGACCTCCTTCGTCCAAGGTTGAACTTATAAAATTGGTAATATCGGAGAGATTGGTCAACACTGATCTACGTGGTACAAAGCCATGCTGAAACGATGATATTACAGGTTTTACGTGAGTAAATATGTAACAGTGCATGATTTTTTCGAATATTTTTGCTGGGGCTGATAATATACTTATTGGTCGGTAGTCTTGTACGTCATTAGTGTTATTGGTTTTTGGAAGTGGACAAATTGCCGTGGCTTTCCATTTTTCAGGGAATTTGTGCTTTGCAAGAATTAAATTGAAAATTAGATACAATGGGTATTTCAACACATCACTGCAACCTTTAACTACATAGGGAGGTATCTTGTCCGGTCCGGCTGATTTCTTAGGTTTTAAATTTTTAATGGCTTTTTCTACGTCTTCAATTGCTATCTCTGTAATATTAAGATTATCCAAAGTTTCATATTGTTTATGGTTAGGCAATACTTTCATGTCATATCTAGGGGGATCTTTTTTATACACCGACTGAAAATGCTGTGCAAAAGCTTCGACTACTGAACGTTGGTCTGACAACACTTTATCCTTGAACAGTACAGGATCTTTGTTGCTTTTCTTACGTTTATTTGCAACAAACGACCAAAACTGGGTGCTATCTTTTGCAATATTTATTTCCGAATTGGCAACATAACTATTGTATGCATCAATAATTTCCTTACTAACTATTGTTCGAAATTCGCTAAATTTATTGTAGTGGTATCGAAAGTCTCCCGCCCGTTTTTTCCACTTCTTGTGGTGGTAATGTTTCCTACTTATACTTTTAATAATGCTGCTCGTAAACCAACACGGGTACTGTCTTTTGCGGCTTTTCTTTAAGGGGACACATTCATCGAATATTTTGTATATAATTTCATAAAACACGTCTGTAGCCTGATCAACGTCATTATTTGTTTTCAATACATCCCAGTTCGTGTTAAGCAGTTTGTGATAGATAGATGGAAAGTCGGCCTTACTGAAATTGTACTGTAGATTTCGACAAGTTTTATAGCGGGTTTCTTTGACATGATTAACATCTACTAGCAGCGAGGGATGGTGTGTGTCTTCAGGAACTAGTGGCTGTGTGCTCCGTGTCACTGTTATTCCCTGTCCATTTGTCAAAATCAAATCGAGTGTCTTTCCGTTATTATTCTTTACGTCATTTAGGCTTATTAAGTCAGAGAAGTTTATGAAATTGTGCAATTCTAAATAAGGTCCAGTCGAAGTCGTTAAGTCATAATTGGAATCAGTTATGTCAGGGAGATTAAAGTCGCCGGCCAAGAGGAGTTTAACTTTACCAGGTTGACAGTGCATTTCTATGAACCTAAAGAATTCGCAGTAAGTATTGCAGTTGCTACCTGGTGCTATGTACACTACACAAATATACAACATCCCAATGCCTTGAATTAACACTTTAACGAGGATGCAGTCTATGTTTGGATCCAAACGCGGAGAGTCGACTAACACACTCTTAAATTTACATTTTATCGCTATCCAGACGGAGACGAGGATTATGAAGACAGTGAAGAAGATGCCGTATGCTTGTATCGTGATGGTTTATTTTCTGCCGACAGGAATGGTGAAAAATGGGTGCAATGCTCAACTTGTAAAAAGTGGTGCCACGAGGACTGTGCTGGAGGACAGAAGTCACCTATTCACTTCACCTGTTCAGTTTGCTTAAGTGCCTAGATAAACGTTTGCGTTTCTTTTTACTCCAACGTCCATCAGCTTAAGTTTTTCTCATTATGGTTGCAGGGGATGATATTAGGCAACCCATTCCTTACTTTCGTACATTTGAGCACTTTTAAGAAACTTTTTTTTCGCAGGTATTTTGTGGGATGGGACCGATTAATCGGTACTCTATCGGTATCGGCCGATTATTTTACCGATCCGATATATCGATTATTATCTGATAATTTAGTGCAAAATTCTGCCATTTTATTGTAATTTTTATGGATAATATCCATGCCCTACTTTCTAAGAAAAATAAATGTCTAAATATGCAATTTATCTTGCACTGCAGTCACCTTGAAACACACATTTATTAAAGATGTCAGCGAACCTTTCAGGTTCTTCAAGGACCATTTCTAATTTTATATCGGATCGGCAGAATATCGATTATCGGTATCGGTAAATTTTATATCGGTACTTTATCGGTATCGGCCAAAATTTCATAGCGACCCATCCCTATTATTTATATACAGCCCACATATATAAGAAATATACATAATATTCTACTGAATCGTGTTGTTTTCCATTTTTGCACTTAGCTTCTTCAACAGAAATTTTTGTGTTTTAAAAAAGGGTCTATATTCGAGTCCTTTCCCTTATCGGCCGATATGAGTGGTATCGGTTGGAATTCATTGACTGATACCAGCCGAAACTTTTTCCAGCAACACTGCGCAACACTTTCGCCGAGTCTAACTACCCTGGAAATTATACAAAATTCCAACTTACTTTTTATACTGCGCCAATTTTGCGGTAAAAACTAGATTTTGTGATTACATAAAATGCATTTTAATATTCTGATGTAATTCTTCAATATTTTAAAACAAAATTCTTCGTAAATGAATGCATATAATTTGGAGTTGAATACTTTACACACTAATAGTGATCAATAATTTTAACAACTCTAAATTATTACAATTTTCAAGTATCGGCGGGAATCGGTAAGAGTATCGGAGGGAATGGGTAAGAGTATCGGTGGGAATGGGTAAGAGTATCGGTGGGAATCGGTAAGAGTATCGGTGGGCATGGGTAAGAGTATCGGTAGGAATCGGTAAGAGTATCGGTAGGAATCGGTAAGAGTATCGGTGGGAATCGGCAAGAGTATCGGTAGGAATGGGTAAGAGTATCGGTGAGAATGGGTAAGAGTATCGGTGGGAATGGGTAAGGGTATCGGTGGGAATGGGTAAGGGTATCGGTGGGAATGGGTAAGGGTATCGGTGGGAATCGGTAATAGTATCGGTAGGAATCGGTAAGAGTATCGGTGGGAATGGGTAAGAGTATCGGTAGGAATCGGTAAGAGTATCGGTGGGAATCGGCAAGAGTATCGGTGGGAATAGGTAAGAGAATCGGCGGGAATGGGTAAGAGTATCGGTGGGAATGGGTAAGAGTATCGGTGGGAATGGGTAAGAGTATCGGTGGGAATGGGTAAGAGTATCGGTAGGAATCGGTAAGAGTATCGGTAGGAATCGGTAAGAGTATCGGTGGGAATCGGCAAGAGTATCGGTAGGAATGGGTAAGAGTATCGGTGAGAATGGGTAAGAGTATCGGTGGGAATGGGTAAGAGTATCGGTGGGAATGGGTAAGGGTATCGGTGGGAATGGGTAAGGGTATCGGTGGGAATCGGTAATAGTATCGGTAGGAATCGGTAAGAGTATCGGTGGGAATGGGTAAGAGTATCGGTGGGAATGGGTAAGAGTATCGGTGGGAATCGGCAAGAGTATCGGTGGGAATAGGTAAGAGAATCGGCGGGAATGGGTAAGCGTATCGGTGGGAATGGGTAAGCGTATCGGCGGGCGGGAATGGGTAAGAGTATCGATGGGAATGGGTAAGAGTATCGGTGGGAATGGGTAAGAGTATCGGTGGGAATGGGTAAGAGTATCGGTGGGAATGGGTAAGGGTATCGGTGGGAATCGGTAATAGTATCGGTAGGAATGGGTAAGAGTATCGGTGGGAATGGGTAAGAGTATCGGTGGGAATGGGTAAGGGTATCGGTGGAAATCGGTAATAGTATCGGTAGAAATCGGTAAGAGTATCGGTGGGAATGGGTAAGAGTATCGGTGGGAATGGGTAAGAGTATCGGTGGGAATGGGTAAGAGTATCGGTGGGAATGGGTAAGAGTATCGGTGAGAATGGGTAAGAGTATCGGTGGGAATGGGTAAGGGTATCGGTAGGAATGGTAAGAGTATCGGTATCGGTTCAAAGTGGTATCGGCTCAACCCTAATAAAAATCCAATTTTTATAATTTGAAATGCTCTCTCAAGGATTTGGCTTTTTGAGTTGATTGATCGAGTTTGTGTTTTAAGTACTCTTTACGCACAATAAGGCTAATCGGGACTTGACCTACAGTTTAAAGTGAGATCCGAACCACTATGAGCCTCCACCGGGTATCGAACCCGGGACCCCTTGATTACAAGGCGACGACGCTACCACTGCACCATCGGGTCACTTTTTTGGGTTAAGAGGTACACCCAAAAGCAAAAATAATAGGAAGCAAACTGCACATCGCCATTTTCATTCGACCTGTTTTCTACAATGTGATGATCATGAATTGACGTAAAATGTCAATGAGCAGAAAAAAACATCTGCTCCGCGTCAACAGAATTCCCTTGCTTAAAACAACACAGGACGTAGGAAAAAATAATGAAAATAGTGAAGAACAATTTGCCTTCTATTATGTTTGGCGTTGGCTGTACAACATGAAAACATCAGGTTCTGAGCTGGTATTTGCATTTTGCACTCTATTTTTTTCTTCGGTTATTTTGTTTGAATATTAATTGAATTGAATACTAACAAATTTATTTTATTTAGAATCATAAATGTAAAGCTTTTGTTTTTCTATATTCAAATGAATGAGGGGTGTAAGGGATGACCCAAATGTCAACCTCACTTCCACGTAGTGCATTCTGGACTGCATTTTGCAGACTAACGAGGCTCTGGCGTCTGAACCCATGGCTAGTGTGGGACTTCTGTCCTGTCCATATGTTTTTGTGATTGTCCTTTACTCTATTTCATCTTACCATCTTTCATCCTCATCTTCCCGATTAGCCAAAAGTTGCAGAAAAGGGAAATAAAATAAACTAAATCAATCAAATGAACGATGTCGATTTCAGACAATTCAATTCAATTCACAGGGTGGCTACAAACAAGCAGAAATGAAATTCCCTGACTTTTCCAGGTTTTCCAGGACAAAATTTACATTTTTCCCTGACAATTACAAACTAAACTAAGTCGATGTTTTTGCAAATAGAAATAATAAACTCATACAGATCCACGTATGGGTTTGTTAAGTACCAATATTATCTTCAATGAAATTGACTTAATTTCTATATTCTCTATGATTTGAATTCAAACTGCAAAATAGTGAATTAGGAAAATTATTAAAATTCACAAGCTAGGGAAGCATTACAGAATTTTGTCATACGCAGTAAGTTTAAAATAAAATACTTGATTATTTTTAAAGTTACGACTAAATGAGATTAGAGTGAAGAGTGATTGACTAAGAAATACATTCTGTAATTTATCAGTCTCCTTATCCATTCTCGGTATTATATGTTGATATTTCCACTGAGGTTTGGAACCCTCTACTTGCAAGAACCATGAGTGCGAACTCATTTTTCAATGCATAAAGCTACTTCTCTCTTCTCTGTAAAGCAAACAATTTAACTCTTGCATATAAGTGAAACAATTGAATCGAACAAAATAAAGTGTCATATTTCCTTACATTATCAATGGGATTTCTGCTTCAGTACAATATATCGAAGTGAAGTACTGTGAAACTGACAACATGCAGTTATACCATTAATGCCGACGAAAAGGGTATGTAGGTATTAAAAATTTAACGCAAGGAATTTATAGAATGACATTGTATAGGTACCTGATTTAGCTAACTACACATAAAACAGGAACACTAATAATAAAAGCTTCTGAAAGTTCATATACGAGGGGCATCCTGAAAAAAGCTCGAATGGTGCCTATACGCAGCGCTAGTGGTCGGAGAGTGACACACACACATGGAGGCAGGAAGAAGTGGCATGTAGCTGTAATCTGGTACAGTTACAATGCAGCCGTTTTAGGACAGTTCTAGGTTAAAGATTGCAGCTCTCATACAGTGTCCCACCGACTGCGATGTAGCCTATATTGTACGCTCAGAATTTGGCACAAAGCCACCAGCAATCGTGTGAGGTGTGCAGACCGGACGTCGTGAGTGATAGTATGGTCAGACGATGGTGCAGACAATTCACGGAAGGCCAATCAAATGTGCACAACCCCATACAGCTGAGTACACACGGGCCCTTTGCATCACTTCAGGCGAGGGATCTTGGACCATTCCCTGTACAGACCTGGCCTTGAATGTACCGACTTTCATCTCTTTGTTTAACTGAAGAGGATTCTGGCAGGGCAAGGATTTGACAGCTATACTGCGGTAGAGATAGTTCCAGTCTTTGCTCTCAGACACATATACCATGGGCATACAAAATTTAGTGCCATGCTAGGACAAATGCCAGAACAACGGTGTTGATTATGCCGAAAATTAGGTTAGGACTCACTGTTACTAATGCAATAAATTACAACTGATATTCTTGATTTATTTATGCCTAATCGGTAGGGACCTTGATATTTTGTTATTTTTTTTTTCAAATTGGTGTATTTTCTTATCTTTATTTTTTACTATACGGTGTTATTTTTCTCAAAATTCACATTTTCATTTCAGCGCATTTTCTGGCAAATATCTGAAATTATACCTTCATGGTGTTTTTAAACTACTGTTTCAAAATTATAAGTCACATGGCTTACGCCTCTTCGTGAGAGAGATATCTTGAAAGTTTTTTTTACCCCTTTTTTAATTTTAAGGTAAGGATTTTAGATAATGGAATTTTCCCCGTATATACTGAAGGGTGCATAATGACTAGGGCTCGTAAGTTGAAGACCTATAAATTGCCAAAAAAAGGCCTATAAAAAGACCTACAAATATAAAAAAAAGACATAAAACGGAAAAAAGGACGTATAAATGTGATCCAAATTAATTAATAACTTCATTTTAATTGCATATTTAATAAATAAAAAAAATACAAAATTCTGGTGATATGGAACACAGTGCGAAAAAACTGAAAGCTTCAAAACAAGATAAAGTTACCACTTACAGCGCAGCGCGACCTTCCAGACAAGTTACGGTTAAGGGACCTTGTACCGTACCTGCTTCAGTCATCCAAAAATGTTTTTCTCTCGTTGCAGGGATCGGTTCAAATATATTTATTTCTCTCTTTTTTTAATTTCTTTACTACAGAAAGGATGTTTTAAGAGGTGATGAACTGATGATGATTCGAATTGAGAAGGGGCAGTAAAAACATAGTCGAAAGAAGGTGAAGTTGCAAAAAAAAAGCCGTTAAGACCTAAAAAAAAGGTTAAAAAAGGACCAATAAGCCAAAAAAGGCAAAAGAGGGCAAATAACACCCACCATTTTCTGGCCTACAATGACTCAAAATGAACATATATTATGTTGGGCCTCGTCTTCGGACACTAGGAAGAAAAAAGGATTTTTCCTCAACTTCCGAGACCTAATAATGACCATAAGTGGCGACGCATCCAAAAAATTAAAATCAATCAAACTCACGTGACAGATACCGATATATTATGGCATCAAAAATTGGCATTATCTTTTTTTGACTTGTTAGTGTTACGTTTCACAAAATTCGCGTTTTTGTTTTAGAACATTTATCTGCCAAATATACCGAAACTTAATACTCCATTGTGCTTTAAACTATTATTTTAAATTGTAGGTCACATGGTCTACGTATTTTCGTGACAGTTTGATATGTTGGAACAGATTTTTGAGGAAGTAAAAATAAAGTGCTCCCCTGCACTTTTCCATGAAAGTGTATAGGGGTGTGGAGTTAGGACCCCACACATTCTTGATCACGACTGAAGGTAGGGGTGATGTGATCAGCACCACGCTCCTGGCTACCTTTATCCCTCAAAGTTTCCTCAAGGTACTAGCTTCATATGATGCTGGGTGGACGCCGGAGCAGTTTGAATAGGTGGAAAACATCCGGATTCTCCCCCGCAGGAGATCGACCATGGGTCTCTCGCATAGTAGTCAGACGCCCTAACGACTGAGCTCCATTACTACTCGCTCGACAAATGCCGATGGTGCGCACTTAGCTTGGTAATTCAAAACATATCTCGTGCGACAAATCTGAAGATGTGGCTCCCGTGTGACGGTAGATACGCACTCGATCTCCTGTTAGAACCCTGCCACTTTGCTCTGTGATGCAAATGGTTTTGATAGAAGTTGAAAAAATCGTGGGAAATACATGACTTAATGTGGCTCTCGGAATTATTCCATGTACGTATAACTCTATAGTTTACTCTTGAGTAAAATGTTGGAAAACTTGCATGTTCTATGTACACAAACATGGCCTAGAAAAGACAAGAATGTTGGATTTCATGGAATTTTTCGTTGTTTTAGGACATTTCTTTAAAAAAAATCGCTAAAAATACCAACAATTCGCATTTTATGCCAAATTCGCATTATTTCGATATTTCGAACGGGCGAAAATGTGTCCAGACATCACTGCACATTCCTAAACATAACTTCGCAGCAATTACCAGTTTTCACGGTTTTGGCGTTTGCGAAAAATCAATGTCCCTACTAATTGGAAATTACTTTCTGGCCACCCCTCGTATAAATCAGTAGATGGAAAGTGAAAATTAGCAGGGCTGGCAGAGAAAAGTCAATTCTTGAAGAAAGTGATTTGCTTTCATGATGGAATGATTCGAGTAAATATGATATTGAAATATTTACATATTTATTATTATTTATTTCATAATATTGGACATTAACCTTACTCAGTGAGAGATTAATGACCAACTCTCACGAGTTTAAACAGACAGAACAGAGAGTATCCCATTTGGTTGGATTCTTCTTGATATCTAAGAATAGTGCAATGCCATTGTAAACGTATGTTAACTTGTGCGAAACCAGTAATACGTCAGGATGATGGAAGAAACCTTCGTAAGCACTGCTACATTAAATAAGGTGAAGTGAGCCAGAAGAGCAATAAAATTCCAGAAGCATATTTGCAGTCTAAAGCTCTTCTTGTTTATTCATGCGATTTTTGTTGGATGTTGCAGTCCATGCAATTTCTGTCGCATATTGTAGTAAGATACTTTGTCGGGTGGCGATATTCGACAAAAATCGTATGTATCAATGGAACCTATTTGTTTCCATGTTCCTTCAGTTTGCCCAACAAAATGCCTTACTACGACGTCCGACAACTATCGGACGGCGCCACACGCTCTTATCCCATCCATCTGTTGACAAGTCCCCTTACTACTCCCATACGGACAAGAAAAAATGATAACTCAATGCATTTTCCACGTAATATTTAGAGGCTTAACCTTAACTCCCTCGATGATACCATATGGTATCACCAGAGTAAGGTCGTACTCGCCCGATGATACCATATGGTATCATGGTGCTGATTACGAAATAAATGTGCTTTTTGGACCTTCATACTCTTATGATTGGGTGGAAACTCTGACACAGGTCTGGAGCAATCCTGGGAAATTCATATTGATGACCAACCTCCCCCCTCTCCCCCCCGCCTCCGCAACAAATCCATGCCACATTTCCGAACAGAGATTTACATTTTGGGTCATTATTCAACTTGTATGGCACCCAGGAACATGAAACATGTTTCAATCTCTTTGGAAACGTCCATTCTTTGACGAGAATACTAAGGTTTGCGCCGTCTCCCCAAAATAGCGGAAGATGAGGGGGCAAACTCCAGATTTTTATGGTTTTTTCATTGAAATTCGGAGGTCGCACCTCCCAAACCCCCCTTCCTAGATTCGGCGTTCTGAATTGTACACGGTTGCATGCTCTTATGTAAAACAAAACTTATCCGAAGTAGATTGCTCCCATAGTGCCCGAGTTATAACAATTTTTCTTCAAAAATGCAAATTACCTATTATTTTTTGTAAAAAAAAAATCACATTTTGGCTTATTATTCAACTTGTATGGCACCCAAGAACATGAAACCTGTTTTATTTTCTTAAGAAATGTCCATTCCTTGAAAAGAATTCTAAAGTTCGGGGCCTTCTTCCCAAAATAGCAGGAGAAGAGATTTTTGTTTTTTCCATTGAAATTCGGGGGACGTGTACCCTTCCCAGCCCCCTTCCTCGGTCCGGTGTTCTGAATTGTACACGGTTGCATGCTATGATGTTTTAGCTGCAAAACAAAACTTATCCGAAGTAGATTTCTCCCATAGTGCCCGAGTTATAACAATTTTCCTCCAAAAACTGTTCGAATTTAAAATTCCCGCCGAGAAGCCCGGGCGAGAGAAATTTATCTCTTTCTCCTCCTGCCATCACTGGTTTCTGGCGCCGTGCTTGTGTTGCGCATAAAAGGGGCCTAAAAGTTGAGGCCAAAACTTACGAACGAAATTTCCTATTCCCGTGCAGAGTTCCATAATGACATCTTTAAATAAATAAATTTTAAAAAAAATTAAAAAGTCAATGAAGACGAAATTCCCTGACATTTCCCTGACTTTTTTTGACACCTCGAATTCCCTGACTTTTCCCGGTTTTCCAGGTCTGTCGCCACCCTGAATTCAATATTAGCTTTGCTCATTTTTCCCCCTCAGCGGAACCTTTTCCTCAAAAACCTCAATAAACGATTCGCTGTGAAACTTTTGTAGACCAATAGCAGAAGCCATTTGGTGATTACATAGTACAATAGGCGTGGTCTCTCCTTCAAACTTTATCAATAAAAGTGCAAGAGGAACAGGCGAGGCCATTCTCCTCAATGAAACCCTCAGCAAAACGACCACGGTCCTTGATGTGGTTTGAACCACGAAGTTTGATGTAGGTGTTCGGATGGAAGACAAAAAAGCAAGGAACTCAAAGAAATGGTGGTCCATCACTCTACACTCAGTGGTGAACTTAAATGTTTTGGATCCCTTTGGATATGGACCATGAAAACGAAGGGAAAAGGACTGAGAAAGCATCACGTGAACCAACTACAGAACGGCACACGAAATTACCCCCATTTCACATCGAAGAAGAAGAATGATGTCCCGTGTGTCAACAGCAGTTGCAGTAGCCACTGGGAAAGTCCTGTCAAGCGTAATTCATGATGCTGCCGCTAGGGGGCTAGAGTAGACAATATGGTGGACAAAGAAAGACTTACGACGCAAGAGCCATAAGCAACTGTGGTATTTTTCGCTGAAACAAAAAGCATTATTGTGACTCAGAGGCGTTTTCGTGCCCATTTCCTAAGGCCGTGTCCGAAAAGTGCAAGACCGTACTTGAAGCGAGCATCCTCCGAGTATGGTCTTGGAGTGCGGTCTTCCAAGTCGTGGTCTGGAAGTGAAAGTCTTTCGAATAGCACTTCGACTGCAGCGCCAAATACGATCAGTAGATAAAACTGATTACACGTTGTTTTCCTCGCCATTTAAACACTTGTTTTACACCATAGAAACCACAAAACATTTTCAAATGCTCGTGCACATACATTTCCACACATTAGAAGAACTATAACCAACAACTTGCTGGCCCATGACGTATATCTTACCTGTGCTGCTCGCTTTCTACCTTCGTGATTTTAAACAAATGAACAACGAGTGTGGAAACCACGTGACGTAGTCACCAACCATCTGTATCTGCGAGCTGTGTACTTGCGTACTTCTGTCCTTGGCGCTTTCGAAGTTTACTAGGTGACGTCACTTCCGCGAAGACCATACTTCAAGTCTGTACTTACTACCTTTCGGAAAGAGCCTTACTCGGTGGGCGCCATGTAGAAAAACGATCCACAAACTGCATGAAAAGTTTCGAGTGGAAGGTACAGTGTTGGAATTGAAGCGTGAACGTCCCAAATTTTTGCGTTCGCCTGAGAATATTGAAGCTGTTTGAGTCGCTATGCAGAAAGATTCCCGGCAAATCAGCAATACAACTTGGGATATCAAGACTCTCTGTTCAACAGATTCTTAAAAATCATCTCCATATGTATCCGTACATGATTTCCGTGGTGCAAAAACTCAGAAATAAACACAAACAGCAGAGAATGTTCATTGGGCTGATGATAACAACACAAAACTGACGAGGCACACTTTCATTCGGATGGAGTGGAAAAGATTTTCCAAAAAAGCTGCAATATTTAATGGAACCAAGAAGAATTATGGTTCAAGCTTGCAGTGAAATTACGGAACTCATGCCGTATGGTAATTGGTAACATTGGTGTTTGTTTGACTGAGGTTACCAATAACAACGGTGGTTATATTGAGCATTTATTGCAGCAGTACATTTTCCCTTTTGTGATATATGTTTCACTGAAAGCTTCTTCATAATATAGCTTTCATCCAAGAACAAAATGGGAGATCATGTCGTGCGACAGCCTGTACTTCTCGAAAAGGCCGGCACACTGTGCGTAAACTGGAAAATATGACAAGGTTCTTTAGAAGCCAGAGATCCCGAAAAACGAAAAACGATGAATATAATGCAAGGCGTTGACAACAACTTTAAGGCCATTAAACCACGATTTACGGAACATCTTAAGGCTCGGCTGGACTTGGGGCCGACGCCTGGAAGCCGATTTCTGAATTTTCCTCTAGTTTCGAAAAACAGCTATATTTCAAATTCTGAAATATTACATCTGATTTGAATTTCTATTCATTCGAATCGTCGTGTTGTCTAGATATTCGCAAGTTTCCTGGTTACGTAAGCCTATTAAACTATTACGAATATCTAGTAAACCAAAGAAACGTGTAAATATGACACTTTCTCATTCAATAAGTAAAGTTAAAATCCAGCCTAAACTATCACTATAGAGGACTGAGGCAAGGAGACATACTTTCAACAATCCTATTCAATATAAGCCTGGAGCATGTAATCCAACAAATGCAAATAAACCCAGGAGGAACATTTATGAACAGAACGCTACAATGCCTGCCATATGCAGACGGCATAGACCTGATTAGCAGAACCACAAGAGACCTTATAGGAGGGTTCAGAAAACTAGAAAGTGGAGGGAGAAAAGTTGGTTTAGATATGAACCAAGGAAAGACCAAATATATGCTTATGTCAAGGACTAGACAACCAGAAAATGAAATTCTTGCCATATGGCAGAATTTAAATACCTAGGATCACGGTTCACGGAAAGAAATGAACAAGAAATAGAAATTAAAGCTAGAAGAGCAGCAGGTAACAGATGTTATTATGCACTGAATAAGCAACGAAAGTCATTAATATCACGCAAACTGAAGATAAGGATCTATCCGACAGTCATACGGCCACTAGTACTAATGGAGCAGAATGCTGGTGCATGACAAAAAAAGATGGGACGGCACTAAACACCTGGGAAAGGAAAGAAAAGTTCTGAGGAAGATTTTTGGAGCTCTAATGTAGAATGGCGAACAAATGCAGAACTAATGAGGTTAGATGGAAAACCTGACTTAGTAACTTAAACTAAAATAAGACGGTTAAAGTGGCTCGGACACATGGAAAGGATGCAGGAGAGCAGAGCGGCGAAGAAAGTTTTCTGTGGAAAACCAGGAGATAGAAGATTGATCTGTAATTTGATTTTAAATTTGATATATCTGCCAGTTCCGAAATAATTAGTGTTTCTTACAGGGGGCGTCCAAGGAGCAGTACTCCCCAATTTGCGAATGAGTTACGTTATTTTAAATATTTTGCACTGTCATTCATTAAATTATTCTCTAAAATTAACTCATTTCTTAAGAAACTAACATGGAAAATATTTTTAAAAAAAATATTGGTCATTTTCTCAAACTTTTGGGGTAATTTTTGTAATACGTAATTTTAGGTCAGAAATGCGTTTTCATTTTTCATTTTTAGCAATTTTTATGTTGTTAAATGCCTTGCCCTATTAATCACTGGCGTACGCAGGATCTACAACCCTTCCCGAAATTTTTAGAAAATCAACATTTTCAAATGACAGCAGTACGGAACTCGAGAAAATGGAAACTCATCTCAAAATGACCTCCGACGGTAACTGTGAATTTTAGAAAGCAGATATGTGTTATTCACCTTTACAATTCCAGCCCTAGCGGAAAAAAATCCTGCGTACGCTAGTGCTATTAATGATTGTCCACAAAAACGTCACCATTTCACGCTCTGAAAGTACGAGGGGGTATCAAAAAGTTTTGCCTGTTGAGGTATAATTTGTTTAATAATGGAAAGATTGAAACAATTAACATACATATAGTTTGCCTGTAGTGTCTTCTACTCAGAGTTACCTAGTTCCCATCATGTTTGATGCAATTGTGCCAGCATTTTATCCAGCCCTGAAAACCAGTTTGGAAAAAATCCACAGAACACTCTCTGCCCCACTGTTCAGAGCTGTTTTAACCTCCATCGAATCTCATGCCACGAAGCACAGACTTAGCTCAGACTTTATGGTATCCCAAACTCTCAATTATTGCATGTGCTGACCCTTAGGACATGTGCACTGCATCAGAAATTTCCTGGATGGTGATGTGTGTATCCGCTCGAATGAGCTCATCATCCCTGTGGCGGTTGTAGTCGGTCAACGACGTTGATGGTCTGCCACTCCTTGTCATGTCCACACTTTCGGTTTCTCCCACTTTGAACTTAACTACTTAAGTCTGAGCTAAGTCTGTGCTTCGTGGCATGAGATTAGAGGACCTACAGGAGGTTAAAACAGCTCTGAACAGTGGGGCAGGGAGTGTTCTGTGGAATTTTTCCAAACTGGTTTTTAGGGCTGGATAAAAGGCTGGCACAAATGCATCGAACGTGATGGCAACTGCGTGTAAGGGCAACTCTGAGTAGAGGGCACTGCAGGCAAACTATATGTATGTTCATTGTTTCAATCTTTCCATTATTAAACAAATTATACCTCAACAGGCAAAACCTTTTGATACCTCCTCGTACAATAGCCTCACTCCTGTGGATATATCCATTTTGACATTAATAAAGCTGATGAAAATTCGCGAATTTCTTCGTGGTCATCCTGTACATATGTACTTCTTTCTAAACTACAATTTCCTTTCTTTCCGGGTAAAATTCCAGGGAGATTCCCAATAGCCTCCTAACAACAATTGGACGCAGGCAACACGCACGACAGCCTGACTCAGTCGCCCATTGTCGAGTCAGATCACGTACGCAACAAGTAACGAATTGGTCCCCAGCTACCGTCTCGCAGGTCATTGTTAATTTAGAATCGGAACGTGGCTAGCTTCACGCTTTTAACCTCGTAATAGCCTGAGCCATCTTGAATATCATGGGGTGCAAAGATCCCGACGACTCACTAAAATGGCGCACTACCGTCATTTCAAGCTGCTGAATAGTGTAAAGACTTGGTACGTTACAATAGCAACAATAAGGGTCATATGGGAGTGTTGTCCTTCTTGGCACGTTCGCATGGCAACGGGTTCTTGAAACGTGGAAATGGTGCCTAATATAAAACCATGCGTTTGCTACACTTGGCTTCTACTTGATTAGCGGATTTGTGTTACACAAGACACAGTTGGTATACAATTCTACTTGAATCTTCACCACAGCAAGGTCTACAAGCACAACTTAATGGTTCTCTATGTGGTTGGAATTTCTTTCTTTATAATCAGTCTGTGTAGAAAGTACGAGTGGAATTTTAGGAATTCGAAGTCTAAAGATTGACAATATAAGAATAGTAATAAGTAGAGCCCAGAAAATTATGCATATTGCATATGCAAATGCACAAATGAACCATATACGGGTCCTGCTCGATGGCGCAGTGGTAGCGTCGTCGCCTTGTAATCAAGGGGTCCCGGGTGGTGGTTCGGACCCCACTTTAAACTGTAGGTCCAGTCCCGATTAGCCTTACTGTGCATAAAGTGGACTTCAAACACCAAATCAATCAATCATATACATGAACGTCTTGCATATAGTAGAGCCTTCAATCATTACTAAAATTGTATTTTACGTCTGTGCGTTGGGCATATTGTATTCTTAATAATATAACTTTCTATTTCCTTCCGGCACTACTGTCTATTCCAGTTTCCTTTACAGAACAAGAAGGTAAGACACTCAACAACTACTCTTTTTGAGAGGGAAGCGATAACAATGCAATGAACAGCCAATAGATGATCTTGGACTTGTGTCATTGTCGAATCGTATCTTGTGAATTTCAGCGAGTATTTTCTGTGTAAAAATATTCTTGTCGAAAACAGGAGTTTCAAGAAAATTTGAGATATCATGATGCAATTTTTTTTAAATTTATAAAACAGCAGTGAGTAAACAAGAGTGTGTGGAAGAATTCAGAACTGCAACATTTACATACACACTCCTCACAAAAAGATTGGAATATTGTTATATTATAAAATAGGTGATAGACACGGCCTTGTAATGCAACAACACATGGTATCTGTCTGCTGGACGTGACTAGCCTATCACCTATTGTCTAACATAATGCTATTCCAAACTTGTTGTGCCTAATGTAACAATATTCCAAACTTTCTTTTAGTGTTTTATATTCTACATCACATCCGCTGAACAAATATATGTTTACGTAGTGATTTTCGCATGCAGTAACTGAAACAAAACGTTTATAAAAGTGTTTTTCTAAAGTGTATATTTATCTTGCGTATTTTAGGCATTTTAAATGTATAACTATCCGAGTCCTAGTAATAAGAATAGAGCGTAGTAGTATATGTAAATTTTAGGTAGGCCTATCACCAAATAACTTTCATCTAAAAAAAAATTACTGGGAATTCAAAGAGCCAGGGAAGTGGAAATTTTCAGATATATTTTCTGATAGCGCAGTTGTAGGAAGGGTGGAGTTGTTAATCTTCTTTTGTAATCTCTTAATTGTATTTTCTTTATTACATTCCTTGTATTGCTCTTCCATTTTTATATTTCTATTGCGTTATTGACAAGTCTTTTGTAAGAGCTGTCCGTGATGGCGAAACACGCCCGCTCTAAAGAATTGTTATTTATTGGGTTATTATTTCAAGAAGAAATAGAGGAAAACTTTGAAAGGTTTCATTCTTACGATCATTCCCCGGCGTGAGTTAATAAAATGAGTTATTTATTTTGTTTATTTATCGTATAAGTATGTTATTACTATACTGTTGCCAAGCTTGAAGTAAAAATTGTTCTCATTTTTAACTTTGTCCACACCCAAATAAATAGTTATAAGGGGTGGCCCTTTCTCAAGCCACCCAAATGCCAACCTCACTATCACTACTGCATTTTGCATACTAACGAGGCTCTGGCGTCTGAACCCATGTCCACCATAATCCTCTATGGGACCTGTCTACTGCGTTGTCCATGTGTGTTGGTGATTGTCCCTTCATCTATTTCATCCTATCAACATTCACGCTCATCTTTGCAATTAGCCAAAAGTGGCAGAAATGCACAGTAAAATAAACAAATAATTCATTCCTTCATTGAAAATAAATAGTTCTAACTACGCCTACGTTAACAGGGCTTGAACAGGGCACAAAGAAAGCTTGCAACCAGCAGGTGTACTTGCAAACGCTTCGATCACTAATTGATGGACATAGAAAGCTGGAAACATGCGCAGATTGCGGGTAGCTTCCCGTGAGAAACGCTACCTGCAAGTGAGGAACTGTTTCAAGTCGACAATAGATAAAATAAAAATTCCATGTAAGAAGAGAATGGGAGTGGATGGAATTAATCGCAAGCGACAAAGATTTGAAGAATGCTTTTACCACGGATAAAAATGGACAAAATACGACTTTTTAGCTATGTGACGATGAAAATAATTTTCAATTACTTTCTGGAGAGGATACAAGAGCCCTTGACAAGAAATTTTGGCTCCCAAGTTCGAACCCTGGTCAAGGCATGGATGTATCATTGAGTTTGTCCAATCGCCATTTTATCAATTCTTCATTCATCTTCGTGGCAATTAACTAAAGAGGTGGACAAGTGACGCAAAATAAGAAACAATTACACTCAACTACAAGTTACTTGCTTGTCTGACCGTCCGGAAATAAATGTTCAAAACATGCTTGATTGCTTGTTAAGCGCACGCCGCGACTCGCTTCCCTTGTGCGCGAACACACTTGCTCGGAATTAGGTAGGATGCAAATGAAGTGGGTTGTACCCTGTTATTAAAGCGATCCAGACAGTTGTCATATGAACTCCCCAACATATTTTGGTCAATGTTTAAGCTCAGCTGCCATCAGTGTTAAAGAGACACAGAAAGTGGTACCATGAGCTCCACAACACATTTTGGTCAACGATTAATCTCAATGGTGTTAAAGCGACGCATATAATGGTCCCATGAAGCCAACAAACCGTTTAGCCTCGTCAGTCTTAAAGCTACACAGAAAGTGGCCCCAAGAGGTCCACAACATATATTGTTCAACGTTCAACCTCAGCAGTGTTAAAGTGACGTAGACAGTGGTCCCATGAGGTCCACAACACATTATGGTCAACGTGTAACCCCAGCAATGTTAAAGCAACTCAGACAGTGGCCCCATGAGGTCCACACCATATATTGATCAACGATCAATCTGAGCAGTGTTAAAGTGACGTAGACATTGGTCCCAAAAGATCCACACCACACTTTGGTCAACGTGTAACCCCAGCAATGTTAAAGCAACGCAGACAGTGGCCCCATGAGGTCCACAACACATTTTGGTCAACGATTAATCTCAATGGTGTTAAAGCGACGCATATAATGGTCCCATGAAGCCAACAAACCGTTTAGCCTCGTCAGTCTTAAAGCGACGCAGGCAGTGGTCCCAAGAGGTCCACACCATATATTGATCAACGATCAATCTGAGCAGTGTTAAAGTGACGTAGACATTGGTCCCAAAAGATCCACACCACACTTTGGTCAACGTGTAACCCCAGCAATGTTAAAGCAACGCAGACAGTGGCCCCATGAGGTCCACAACACATTTTGGTCAACGATTAATCTCAATGGTGTTAAAGCGACGCATATAATGGTCCCATGAAGCCAACAAACCGTTTAGCCTCGTCAGTCTTAAAGCTACACAGAAAGTGGCCCCAAGAGGTCCACAACATATATTGTTCAACGTTCAACCTCAGCAGTGTTAAAGTGACGTAGACAGTGGTCCCATGAGGTCCACAACACATTATGGTCAACGTGTAACCCCAGCAATGTTAAAGCAACTCAGACAGTGGCCCCATGAGGTCCACAACACATTTTGGTCAATGTTTAACCTCAGCAGTGTTAAAGCTACACAGAAAGTGGCCCCAAGAGGTCCACAACATATATTGGTCAACGTTCAACCTCAGCAGTGTTAAAGCGACGCCGACAGTGGTCCTATCAGCTCCCCAACACATTGTGGTCAACGTTTACCCACAGCGGTGTTAAAGCGACACAGACTTTGGTCCCAGGAGATGGTTAACATATTTTGGTCAACGTTTAAGCTCAGCAGTGTTTTAAAGCGACGCAGACAGTTAACCGCAATAGTGTTAAAGCTACACAGGAAGTTGTGCCAGGAACTCCACAGCACATTTTAGTCAACGTTTAATCTCAGAGGTGTTAAACCGACGCATATAGTGGTCCCATGAGGCCCACAAACCATTTTGGTCAACGTTTATCCTCGTCAGTGTTAAAGCGACGCAGACAGTTGTCCCAAGAGGTCCACAAGACATTTTGGTCAACGTTTAACTTCAGCAGTGTTAAAAACGTAGACAGTTTTCCCGCTGCAGTTAAACGTTTACTTAAATGAGTTGTGGACCTCCTAGGACCACTGTCTACATGGGCTTAACACCGTTTAGGTTACGCTCTTGTATAAAAATGTTGTCATGTGGTAGGGTTCATGGTCTATAAAAATCAGCTAATGTAACTAACCTACCGCACCAAAATGTCAAACTTCAGTTTTCTGGGTTCGCTCACTATTCAATCCTCGATACACTCAACGAAGGATAACAATACTCTTTAAGTAACGATGGTGTGGACCTATTGGGAACACTGTTTGTGTCGCTATAACGCCGATGAGGTTAAACGTAGACCAAAATGTGATTGATTGATTGTTTTGCTTTATTTTACTTCGGTTTTTGTGCCACTTTTACGGCCTCCCCGATGGCGTAGCGGTAACGTCGTCGCCTTGTAATCAAGGGGTCCCAGGTTCGATTTCCGGTGGAGGCACATTGCACAGCGGTTTGGATTCCACTTTAAACTGTAGGTCAAGTCCCGATTAGCCTTTCTGTGCATAAAGTGGTCTTAAAACAACAATTCAATTCAATTTGTGCCACTTTTGGCTAAATTGCGAAGATGGGGATGGGTGAAGACATGATGAAATTGATGAATAGATACCCACAAACATTCATGCACACGGCGGTATCCGAACCCGGGACCCTTGGCGTAGTAGCGCGATGTGCTAACCACTCCGCCACGGGGGCCGGCACCAAAATGTGGTGTGGACCTTATCGCACCACTGTGTCGCTTTATCTCTAGTGTTTTTTTTTTTTTAATGTACCTTCAAGTGAATGTATGTTTCGATATGATGGTAATGGAACAGATGGGAGGAGGAATTGTATTCTCCCGCATCCCTCCCAACTTCGAGCACTAGACAGTAAGTAATTTAAGTCAAAAAACAACTCAATTGAGACATGGTTTACATAACAATAACTTGGCCACTGAAACGTTGGATGCTGAAATGGGGCAATCGATGCGTGGATTTTGCAAGAAGCATCCAGTTGGCGCCACACAGACCCACGATAGACGCTTAAAAAAGCGCGTGAACAAACAAATCTGATACGTCATTAGAACCTCTAAATGGCGAAAAGCCTCGTGTACTTTTTCATCCACTTGGCTGTGAAGAGGACAGATGGACGCTGTAGCGAGGTCACAGAGGATAAAAAATGCACAGTTTCGAATTTCATGCTCTACCAGCATGTTTTTTTGCCTTTTTTAATTAATGTTGACATTATAACTCTTCTTTTGATGATGCTCCACAACGATTTTGTTTGGGAGGACAAAAAACCATCGCCTGTCTTCATTTGCAAACAGTCCGTGATGTAATGAATGACGTGCATTAAATATCATTTGTCACATGCTAATTTTTATGTATTTTCTAAATGCCTCACTGTTCTCAAATAATCACATTATGGTTCGAAAAGCGATACTAACGAAGTTTTCTATGCGTTGTCGAATTGAATCATTGACATTTTGGGCACGTTGAAGCTGGATGTATGGCATTACCTTGTCCTGCAAAAGTCGACAAAAGAAAATACCATCTTGTAAAACGAAAGTTGGAGATGAAATTTAAACATTCATCGTAGTGGAAACGTCGTTGTCTTGCATGCAATTGGTCCAGCGTTCGAACCCAGAAATCGCAATGAACATTGGTTCCGATCCCACCTTAAACTGCTGTTTACGTGGTCGGAGGCAATCCTCGTTCATATTAATCCGATCTGCTGCATTACCAACCTTAAAATTGAACTAAGAGTAATGTATCGTCTGCATATGGTGAAGTCAAAATTTTCTTCTCAAATTTAGGAAGCATTCGTGTACCTTTTCTCCTCCCTACATAAAGTGTAGCATCCAAGTATAGATACAAAAAGCTACTACTACAAAAGGCTTGTGTTTGAGTCCTGGTCGAACCGGCATTTTTCGCCGTGTAATATGGGCAGAAGTTAATGTAAAAAGTAAAGCTATCCCCTGCCATAAAAACAAAGCGGTGCAGGGTAGAGTAGGGTACCACATATACTCATATGATCAGCACCATACTCCGTCACCTTTCTTCCTAAGTTTGCCCCCAGGTACAGATCGATTTGAGGCTGGGTGAGCCCCAGAGCTGCTTCATGAGGAGACAAGAGAGGAAAAATTCCAACCTTAGATCACCCATACCGGGTCTTCTGCGTGGCAGTGTCAGACGCCCTACCCTCTTCACCACCTCGGTCCAAAAAAATATACCCGTAAATAAAAAAAATCAATTCTTTTTATTAATTTCTGTCTGTGAGCTACATTGGCCCTCTTCAGCTCTAAAGACATACGAATCATAAAAAGGGTATCAGCCCCTGAAAACCCCATTAAACGACGCCAAAATAAAGTTTCATGTAGTACTGTCACCGTTAAAATGCTCGAAGGCCTCAATCCGATTCAACGTCCGGGCAGCACTCACGTGGTATAATTAGACACAGGGCAAGAATGACAGTGTTGAATTTCATATGCCGTCTTCGGGAACTTTCCAAGTCCCTGGAAAGAAAGTAAACAGCTGTTCTCGAACGCGACAGAGGAGGAAAGAGTTTTCCGTGCCTCTCAGAAGGAGAGGAGCAGAAAAAAACGTCAGCAAAGACAAAAGGCAAGAGATTTCTTTCCTCCTTTGGAGACAGAAGACGTAAGCGCTCCCTCCGAAAGAGATGCTAGTCTTTGATTGACTTCTTTGCCGTCTGCAAAGGCCAACTTTCGCCGAGTTCATAGTGAATCTTCTGCAAACAGCAGAGTCTCCACACAGGCAGCTGAGTCTGAAAGATGTCAGCTCGGAAACAGGAATGTCTGAGACGAGCAAACGGCCTTACCAGCGTTTCACACACGGTTGACTTACCTTAACTTCAAAGATAAAACTCCAGACGTCCAGGCCAAAATTTTCCAGTTTTCAATGGAAGGGGGGGGGGAGGATGGTAATCTGAATGTTCCTTTTTTAGGGAGGAGGTGTCAGTTGGCTAAAAACAAAGTGTGAAAGGAGTCTGGGGCAGGTTAAAACCATGTAAGTACGGTCAAAGAATCTTACGAGGGGGCTTTGGGGCACTGACAAACTATAGAATGTGTTTTATCCCACAATTTTAGGCTTTAGAGAGCAAAATATAAGGCGCCTGTACCGAGTTAATCAACCGTTATGTAAATCTATTTGATGGACCAGAAACGCATCGATTAATGCACTAAACTATATTTTTGGCCTTTGTCAAGAATCAAGTTTACAGTTTAATGCATTTTTGTAAGCCAAGGTAACGCCAAAGTGCATCATGCAAGTGAGTATTGCTATGTCGAGCTGTACTTTAATTCATCAGTTGGTGTGTTTCTTAGGCACCTTCCTGCATCTTTTTCGATGATGCACTTAAACATATGCTCTGAGCTACAGACTATGCATTTTTTGTTTCAGCTGATGCATTTACTTTTCTGTGTGAAGGTTTTATAAAAGTTACTGCGCTTATATATTTTCTGTTTTCTAACGATGCAAACAATCAAACACAAATACACAAAAATACATGCCATTCTGACTCCCAAAGTGGTAAATGGTGTTTTGTCATGTACTTGCAAAAATGTACTTGCATTTTGAGAAGACGGGTGAAATTCTATATTTTTTTAGGTGTTTACGTGTGCCTGTGTACTCTACCACAAATTTATTTTGTTGCGTTATTCATGTGATGGTTGGGTTTTATTTCAGTGTCCTTGAGCGACCTTAGGGAAGGTCAAAGGGGGTGGGTATCTTTACCCTCTGGAAAATAAGGAATACTGACTACATATTCTTCCAGTCTCCATTTTATTTGGAACTTTTCTCCTTTTCTTTTCTTGTGTCTTTTTCTAGCTCTAGATCTTGTTTTCTCAGTTTCAACATCTTTTTGCTTCTTCTCTACTTGGTAATATTTTTTCTAGATCTTTTCTTCTGTTTTCTTCTTTACTCTCTCCCAATACTGTGTGTCCACGTTCATTTCTCTCCCTTTCTTTCATTCTCTGCCTCCCTTTTATCTCTCTTCTCCTTTCTGTCTGACTTAATTCTCCATTTTCTTCTTCTCTATCGCTTCTCTTACATCTCTTCTCCTCCCACTTCACGTTCTCTCGAAACCTTTCGCTCTTACAATGACAAACACGGCATCAATACCTCCCACCTTTTCTCTGTCCCAGTAATCTCTGGAGCAACGTCGCGCATAACGACAGAGAAGGGGAGAAAGCAAGTGGGCGGAGCAAAGCAGTGCGCGCTGCTGCAAATGGCTGGTAGCTGCCCCACTTCTCCCTCTCATGCGTTCATTGGTCGAACCATCTCGAGTCACTACTTGCGCAGAGGACTCGTTTTCGTTCGCTTGCTCCAGATTCCAGTGACAGAGTTTAGGGGACTCTTTGATTCCGACTACCCAGCCAACCCTGAATAATTTTATTCCGGCGTCCATGTCCGTGCCCCAAAATATCCCGGCCCAGAGAGGATTCTGCGAATTTTCATTGGTTGACGCTGAGTCATCTCGCTACACAATTGCTCATCCATGTCATTGGTTGACGCTGAGTCATCTCGCTGCACAATTGCTCATCCATGTCATTGGTTGACGCTGAGTCATCTCGCTACACAATTGCTCATCCATGTCAGTGGTTGACGCTGAGTCATCTCGCTACACAATTGCTCATCCATGTCATTGATCGACGCTGAGTCATATCGTTACACAATTGCTCATCCATGCCATTGATCGACGCTGAGTCATCTCGCTACACAATTGCTCATCCATGTAATTGGTTGACGCTGAGTCATCTCGCTACACAATTGCTCTTCCATGTCATTGATTGACGCTGAGTCATCTCGCTACACAATTGCTCATCCATGCCACTGGTTGACGCTGAGTCATCTCGCTACACAATTGCTCATCCATTGCGGCAAAAGAAACATTACAAGATCCCTATACTTCAAACGAGGACTTCAGCTGTTTCCACCCTCATTTAGCTTATTCCTCAGAGATAGAGCAATGTCCAACGCCAACCAGACGCACAGTGGTGATCCACAACCCAATCTACATGGCTCCTTTGTGGACAAAGCGACTGTGTCCCGGTGTTCGGACAAGGAACGCAGCCATTCCCTGTATTCTCCTTTGAACACAACCAGCTTCTGTTCCAGGAAATCCGTTAGCATGAACAAAATGAACCTCATGAAAATCCGTTTCTCTTCTCCCTGAATAACTAAAAGAGAAGTTATGTTTTCCGAAGGGGAAAGCCTAATGAACTCTATTTCCTCCGAAACTCGATTACCCCCCTCCCACCCTTCCCAGCATGCGCTGCGGCAATTAAGGGAGTGACCCCCTGGCTTAGCAGGCCGAGATCCTGAAACCAGTCGACGCAAGACACCAAGCGAACGGTCCTGCAGTAATGCTTTGTCACAGGAAAATATACGAAAGCTATTTCTCTCCGTAATCCATTGATTCTGGCAGCGTGCTCTTTGCCTAGTCTCTGTAGAGTCCATTGCACGTGATTAACACTCCGTTCAATCTAATGCGATAGGCAATAAAGACGGGGAAAACTAATAATCCACCTGATCAATGATCAAAGCATTCTTGGAATTGGTAGATATTTCAGCAACACGCTCTCTACAACAAAGAGAGTGCGAGATTTCCACTTCTGCAGAAGATTTAGAAAATATCTCCTCAGTCAATTTGTAATTGTGTTAATAGGCAACAGATACAGTATATCTCGGATGTTCAACGTCGCCTTTCTACCTCTTTAGGTCAATCACGGTCATGAAACAGATGAGAACCTCTGTGCCCAAGTGTCTTCGATCGTTACGAAAGGTTCCGGGTTGGGCACGGATGTTTGTTTCTTCATCAATTTCATCTAATAAATCATTCATGCTCATCGTCACTATTAGCTAAAGTAGAGGAAAATAGATCTACAATATGAAATAGGAATAGGTGGGTTTCATGCTACGTCAGGATGCGCACAGCCGCCATGTTTGCGGCCAATTCAACCACAATGCAACAGTTTGTGACGTAGATGAAACACACCTATACAACGTGACAACATCCAGGCAGCTGTGCATGGCCTCTCAGGACGCCGGATCTGACTCTGCTATATATTTAAGGAATACGAAATGTTCACTGCAACCCAGTAAAACTAGATAAAAGGAGACAAAAAAATCCAAGAAAACTCATTTCTTGCACAGATGGTAAGAATGCTATTCACCAATATAACATACTAAAAGTTACCAATCTGATTTGATCTTCTACCGCCATACTTCTAAATGGTGACAATTTTTAGGTTTTTAGCTTCTATTTATACCCATATGCTCCCACTGCTAAGGATTGAGTGATCTCAAAAGATGAATTCCCGACGCGTCCAAATGCAGACAACGATCTGGACATAAGTGAATGATCGCAATATTTGCAAAATGATTGTCCACGGCTCTCTCTATCTTCTTTAGATTGTGCAATGCATCGGTGACGGAATAACTAATTATCTTAATTTTTGGACATTTCATTCTGAATAGCCCTGTATTATCATGTCTACAAACCGTAACTGTCTACATAAATAATAACTAAGATGGAGTCAATACAGTAGAAAGTGCTGCCACGTAGCCTACGGCTTTATTCAAATAATTGTTCGTAACTGCTTGCGTTTTCAAAAGCAAACTGGATCAACAATGAGATCAACCTGATAGGGCACAATAAACACTGTATCATGTAAACAAAGCTTGATTTGCTATCATTGTTATTACAGTGTTATTAAGGACTGTTTTTGTATCTAACAATGCAGATGTAGTCTCCCATGATCTGTAAGTTCTCTGGCATGTGTGATCATGATGCGGAATGTCAAGTGTAGGCGTTCGCCTCCACGGTAACGTTACATACCATCCCACACACACCTCGCGGCAATGCAGGAATACTCTACACCGGGACAATTTTTTGACCCCTTGACATTCCAACTGAACAAGACCGTGTGCCGCATAATGGGCGAATGTCAAGTGGACATGATGAAGTATTATTCTGAAAGCTCTTGTAGCAGCCACGGAATGCTCACTGTAATGTGAGCAGTTTGAAACAAAAGCTCTCGCCACGAAAACAGTCAAGTCAAGGTCACGCCACCCACCTACAGTGTTGCCAATAAGCAACAATTTCAACCGACGAAATCAACCGCATACATACAACGCGCGAAGTGTCGACTGAGCAACTTAGAAGAAGTATGGCAACCTTGGAGGGCCAGGGGTGTGGGGGAGGCAAGGGGAAGCTTCGACCTTGACTGGTCTGTTGTCGTGGCGAGAGCTATAGAGCGGATAGCTACATGATGTATTGGCATGGCATTCTGTTCATCTTGATTGTTGATTTGGTGTTTTAAGTCCACTTTATGCACAGTAAGGCTATATTTTTTTCAGTTCGAATGTGCGGTTCAAGGACATCCACCCAGCTCCGCGCTTCCCTCCTCCTCACTCCCATGCATTCCCCGTGCAGCACCCAATGAACAGGCAGAAGACGTGTGTGGGTTGTGTTTGGAGGGGAACAGGCGACTGCGTGGGGAGACGATGACGTGACCTTGAAGCGCAGTTAGGAAATGAAAGCAGTATAATCGGGACTGGATCTACAGTTTAAAGTGGGATCCGAACCATTTAATGCCTTCTCCGGCTACCGATACCTGGGACCCATAGGAATTCTGTACACAGACGACCACATTTCGAACACTTATACAGCAGGAACTGAAGCGAGGCACTCGCGGCCGTATTCGGCATCGTAGTGTGTCGATGAAGCAAGCACACAACAGATACAACACTACGAAGAGAGGTTGACATTTGGGTGTCCCAATTAACCCAAGAGGTATACTCCGTCCCAGCTAACTGTGGAGCAGGCAAACGAGAACAAGTCTCTGCGCAAGTAGTGACGGGAGACCGCTACGGTCTCACTGCAGAACATGGGCTGCTTTTTTTTTCTCTAAATAGACTAACAAAATTTATATCCCCTGAAAGTACGTACCTTCTACTTTCATTTTCCGGTTACTATTATATTATTACGCGTAAAATGTTTTCCGCTTGCTAAAAGCAATGCATTTCTCCATTCGTTCGCGTCCATATTGTTTACGCACAGTTGCTGTAATTTGTTTCGTGGTCTTCCTCTCCGTACAAGAGTTTTGCTACCTTGTGTTCCGACGTCAGACGAGGAATGCCTACGAGGTTAGGTTAGGTTCCATTAGCATAAAAAGAGAACTAAACCAAGCTAGCCTAAAATAAAAATGATTTTTCCCGTGATGTCAGAACACAAGGTTGCTCAAGGGTTGTGCGATAAGTGAGACCCTTCGTTTCACTGAATTCGAGTTGATTTGTCGCTCCGTATTCCACCCACACACGCACAGTGAAAAATGTTTTTCCTGCTGCTAAAAGCAATGCATTTCTCCATTCGTTCGCGTCCATATTGTTTACGCACAGTTTCTTTGATTATTTCGACGAGGAACGCCTACAAGGTTAGTTTAGGTTTCATTAGCATAAATACAAGGGGTCCCGAGTTCGATACCCGGTGGAAGCACATAGTGGTTCGGATCCTACTTTAAACTGTAGGTCCAGGCTCGATTAGCCTTACTGTGCATAAAGTGGACTTCAAACAACAACTCAACAACAACAACAGCATAAATACAATGACAAATTATTATTCAGGCTAAGAGAACTAAACCTAGCTACCTACGTATAGTGCAGGAGGCCTTAGAAAGATCGCTTCGCGGGCTTACAGCAGACGACAATATGGGTGTGTGTCTGCAAGAACCAATCAGGTCCGCGAATGAGCGAGCCTGGTTGCCACAGCTAGCTCGCTGCACCCTTCTGGAAGGGTGAGTGACCTCTGTCTCTTGCTACCTCGGCCTGTTTGTTCGGCTGAGGAGCAGACGACACGAGAGTATCGGCAATAGTGTGCGAGCGACGTCTGCTGTTAGCACGCGAAATGCTCTAAGGCCTCCTGCACTATAACAACGTAGGCATTTTTTGCTTTCACTAGATTTGTGCAGGAATGTGCGCCACCATGTCACTTTTTCCTTCCAAGAGCGCGCAACCTGGATACGTATTTCTTGTTTTTTTTCCAAAGAAATTTTTTTTCCGCAACTTCAAACTTACTTCTCCCAGTTACTAACGAAAAAACATTACCAAAAAATTATGAACCGCGTTCCTCCTAAGCAGCCCATATTCTGCAGTCTTACCGGCTCCACCAATGAACACGTGAGAGCAGTAGCGTACGCAGGATTTCATCAAGGGGGGTGTTATTTCTAAAACTTTTTTCCAAATTCACATACCATTGTTTTATTATACTTTAATTAAATAATAATAATCACAATTAATTAATAATACTATAATTAATTAATTAGCTGAATTAATATTAAAAATAGTACTAATACCACCACTACTACTATTAAGTAGTGGAGATCTACATAAATATAGTATTTATGAAAACAATATAACGAAATTACTTTCTAGTCATTCGATTTTTATCAAATCCTGGGAGCATTTTTTTGTTTCTTTGTTACGAAATAATTGTCTGGTCAACGAGGTGAGACATTTCAAGGGTGAAGAAGATCCATAAATACAAGAAAATATATTAAAATAAATTGAAAAAATCAAAGTATGGAACTCATCCAAGGAGCTAAGGTGATCTGGTCGGTAGAGCGTCTGACAAGTGACAATCACGCGGGAGATCCGGATTCGATTCCCGAAATTGGTGGAATTTTCCGGGCTTTTTCCCGCATAAATGTCCCCGATAATTCACATCCTGCGTACGCCAGTGTGTTGAACATTGTCACAACTGAGATACAAAACAACTTTTTTTCTCTTTTAAATCATAGTTACCCTAACCTAACCTCGTGTTTATTTTCAAGGCATCACTCTGAAAGACGCATGTGTTTGGAATGCTCTGCTTTTCTCCATGCTGCATGGAAATAATAATTCAAATTTTATTATTATTATTATTATTAGTAGTAGTAGTAGTAGTATTAGTAGTAGTAGAAATAGTAATAGTAATATTATTGTCCCAGATGTTTGACTGTGAAAAATTGGCCATTTAATTTTTTTCCACAAGCTCAAGGGGGGGGGGGTTTAAACCCCCTAACACCCCCCTTGCGTACGCCACTGCGTGAGAGGAACGGAACTGCATGGAGTGGGGAAAAGCAAGTGAAGTTACCAGCCTTCTCATCAGCGTCTACTGCTTCCCTCTGGCCAATAGATTTCCCTCGCTACTCTGACGCTGTGCGCGGCCTTGGTCCACAGTTAGCTGGGACAAAGTATAGAAAGATGACGCAAAATAACCGAAATGGAAGGAAAGTAATTAATAAATTAAAAAGTCTAGAGTTGAAATTTCGCTCTTTAAATTATGAATGTTGAATTTTCCGTGTGTTGCAGTTGTGGAGAAATTTTACAAGAGATTTACCTTTTTATCGCCGCCGTCAATATCTTGCCGAATCATTTGAAATAGCAACAGAAACAGCCCAAATAAGCAAATCTACGGTTTGACGCCTTTATAGCTCGTTACGAGAAGCTCGCTCCGAACGATACTACATGGATAGGCAGGATGCGCATTAAAGATTCATCCTCGCCTTGCGAAATGCTACTGAGTGCGGCCCTTCCTCGCGTGTTTTCATTAAAAGGACATGGCGAGGAACGTTCTGGACGTCCGTTCCCCTTTCGAGTATGAAACCCAACCCACACCGTCTCCTCGCATTGCATCCCGAGGCTTTTGTAACTGATAACCTTTTAGCATCTTGTCAATAAACTAGTACGCTACAAACAGCAAAGGTGTACCTTCGCAGTAACTTTTATCATGAAGTTCAACTAGATCTTGCCGCCAATACCCGTGTTTGTCTGCACATGTTCCTTTGTCTATATTTTATCAAGAACACTCAAATCAAACATTGTCCCCTGCTTTTTGCATAAATCAAGTACAAAAGGACTATCTTGCATAATAATTGCTATGAAATAAACGTTTCAGTGTTTAAACAACCCATCGTATCTGTCCCTCCATACATATTTACGTTATAAACAAATGATTTTTTAAAAATTCTAGTTTAGCGATACATAAGGGTTTCAGAAAACAAGTGGCGTAACTCTATTCAAGACAGTTTTGAGAAAAAATAACATTTAAATAACTTAGTACTGTGTTCAGCTATTGGAGCACAAACATAGTGGTGCATCTACGAGCAATAATTTGAAGCTTAGGAGCTAGCACTTAAATGTTGATACTTCACGGTTCTAAGTTATACATGTAACTTCAATTCCACGAAAAATGGAGTTACGCTACTAGTGCGCTCAAACACACATCACTGGAAACGCTAGCTACATATAAAATTGACATTTGCATTTAATATCCCCGACGTTGCTCCTCTGCAAAAGTACCGTGCGTCAATTTCGATCTTCAGCCTAGAGATCGGGAGAAGCTTGGCGGGCGGCGCTGACGGAGATGCCGACAATTGTGGCCTGTAATGCCCGCTTATTTTTATCGACATATGCAGACATTTATATAAATATTGCAAAACGAGCACTAACCTGTGTTATAAGAGTAAGGTTTTAATTTTAGTAGCTTAGTGGCTGTATGTGCCGATGATTTTGACACGCCCATCTCTTGTGAAACACGGCGTAGAGGTTTATTTGGAGAACGTTCTAACGCTGCACCAATATCATCGAGTTTTGCTTCGGTTAGAATCCGTCTTTTTTCCTTAGGTGTTTTAAAATTTAACGATCCAGTTTCTCGTAATTTAAGGACAAGATGTCTAACCGTATCTCTGTGTGGAGTTGAAACGCCTGGGAATTTCTGTACAAATTGCCTACACACGTCTCGACACAAGTCTGTTTTCACGTACGTGTCATACATAAAAAGATCTTTGTTCTAACGTGAACCTTGCGGCTGGCATTCCAATCGTCTCACTGGCACAACACACATACACAATGCAATAACACAAACAAGTAACTGCAAGTAACCAAGAATAACACTCTTGTGTACAGTACGAAATTAACACGCTCTTGGCTTACATTGCTCGCCACTATATTCACAACTCTGTCTTCATCTAGTCGCGAAGGAACAAAAAAACTCGAGCTCGGATATTTCGGATTGCAAGGAAGCTCACGAAAACCATTCACTTTTAACGGTTTCGTCTGCAGCGTAATCTTGATACAGTGTTGCACATTCGAAACCTCCAAACGATTCCCATGGCCACAAAACTCTTTCAAGGATATAAACTTAAGCAGGACGTTACTGGTCAAAACTATGATTAAAATGCTTTATTATCTGTGGCTCTTAACATCGTTTCTATAGCGTATATATTTGTGTATATAAGAGCAGAACTTGGATGAATTACAGAAGAACTTTTGCGTGTTATAACACAGGTTAGTGCTCGTTTTGCAATATTTATATAAATGTCTGCATATGTCGATAGAAATAAGCGGGCATTACAGGCCGCAAATGTCGGTATCTCCGTCAGCACCGCCCGCCACGCTTCTCCCGATCTCTCGGCTGAAGATCGAAATGGACGCACGGTATATAACACTTATTATACCAGAAGAGAGTCCTGGATATAGATCACTATTTTAACACTTACCGAGTATAGATAGAGGTTCGTTTCGTACCCCGACATCTTCTCCCTGTCCGTGACGAAAGGCTGCTCGTCTGTGACATCTCCTGAAACACAAATAAGTGATAATCAATATAATTATAGAACATTAAAAGAACGGTAACACCCAATAGAGGGAAAAAATATGACGAAATACAGTGTCTCACATGAATACACTGTTTTAAACGGAATATCTCGGTAATTAAATCAGATAGTAAATAATTCAGAAGGCAGTGAAAAACTTGCAACGCTTTCCTTTGTTGCAGGCATTATAAGCAAACATGGCGGAGATGTGGTTATTGTTTGATCAACGTAAGTGGGCGCTGAAGTGTTACTGGAAAACAGAACATGATTGAGGTTCCGCGACTTTGGAGAGCTGAATTTGGAACACCATCACCAAAATGGGTAACAAAAAGGGTGAGCCCCAGAGTCGCTTTATGTGTGGACAAGGCCGGACCTTAGGTCACCCATCCCGGGAATCGAACAAGGATCTCCTGCGTGGCAGCCAAACGCCCTACCGACTATACCACCACGATAGAGAAAGGGCAGAAGCAAGCAACAGAGAAAAGGGCGGACAGACAGAGAGAAAGAAAGGGTAGGAGCAAGATACCGAGGGTGGGGGGAGAGGGCATGGTGAAAAGAGGGATGAAATGGTCTGAATGAAAAAGATGAAGACGAATACGGAATGAATGAGAGAGAGAGAGAGAGAGAGAGAGATATCAGCAATAACCACCTGAAAATATTTCCTCCCCCTTCCCTTCTCGGCTCAACCAAAAAGAAGAACTGGTTAGGCATAGAATACGCATTCACTTCTTACTAACAAGAATATCCGTTACTAAAACAACTTGTTATACGGGGTAAGTCAAAAAGAATGAAACAACTTTACACAGTTATGACGACGTAACTATTTGTGACAGAAAATCAAACAAGACCTCAATATAAAGAAAAACTCTGGAAGTTTTATCCCCATTTAGTGGACTAATGCTGCTGCTCCACCAGAATCGCCATTATCGCAAAATGGCTAATAACCAGTAGAAGGCGTATTGTGTGTTGGAGCTATCGAGAACTGATTCAATCACAATGGTGCAAAGACATTTCCGCATGCGTTTCGGTAGTAATGCATATGTTTCACACTTCCGAAAGATTTGCCAAAGTTACAACTGCGAATTGTTAGTGCCTTCGAAACTGTGGACAACAACTTTCTGACTCGTGCATAGCAAGTACTTGATTATCGTTTGGATGTTTACCGCATTACACGTGGTTCCCATGTTGAATCTTTGTAATGTGAGTCATGCGAATAAAACTTGCCGAGTTTTTCTTTATATTGATGCCTTGTCACAATAACTGTGCAAAGTTGTTTCATTCTTTTTGACTTACCCTGCAGATATAGGTCGCAATGTTGATCAACAGCTTCTCGCAATAGTATCTCTGAATCGTAAATCTTTCTCGTCCACCAGGAGTATACATTGCATGCTGTTTTTTCCAAAATGAACAACCCAGCATACTTCCAGAAACGAAATAAATTTCCGAACAGCACGCACCTTACCGCATCATCAGCCTATGTGAATGTGTGTCTTCTCCATTGGAGCATCAAAACCAAAATGCATGCATTAATCCGATTTCATCCCCGAGCGAACTTCGTGGACGCACGTGCTCCATCAATAAGGGTTGAAGCAACTGACGTAATGCTGTTCACTTCACTCTCTGCATCAAGTTTAAATGAAGCATCATTTCCTCTACGGCGAGTGGATACATCCTTTGGCTGATAAGGTCAAAAGTTAGAGCTGCAATACAGCCACACTTAACTTTGTTACCTAAAGGGGACTTCAAGTAATCTTATACTCTTTCCCCGTGTAGAGAAATTGAATACAGAGTTCAAAGACAAACAACATGCCAGGTGCCAAAAAATCTAAAAATATCAAAAAAAGGAACTAAAAACGGATAAAAGGACATATAAATGTGATCCAAATTAATTAATAACTTAAGTTTTAATTACATATTTAATGAATAAAAAAATGCAAAATTCTGGTGGTATGCAACACACAGTGCAAAAAAACTGAAAGTTTCAAAACAAGAGAGAGTTGCCACTTACAGCGCGACCTTCCAGACAAGTTAGGGTAAAAGGACCTTGCACCGTACCTGATTCAGTCTTCCAAAAATGTTTTTCTCTCGTTGCAGGGATGGTTCAAATATATTTATTTATTATTATTTTTTATTTCTTTACTACCGAAGGATGTTTAAGAGGTGATGAACTGATGATGATTCGAATTGAGAATGGGCAGTAAAAACGTAGTCGAAAGAAGGTGAAGTTGCAAAAAAAAAAAAAAGCCGTTAAGACCTAAAAAAAATACTAAAAAAGGACAAATAAGCCAAAAAAACGCCGAAAAAGGCAAAATAAGGACAAATAAAACCCACCTTTTTCTGGCCTACAATGACCCAAAATGAACATATATTATGTTGGGCCTCGTCTTCGGACACTAGGGAAAAAAAAAAGGATTCTTCCTCAACTTCCGAGACCTAGCCAGTGTTTCAGAAACAGGGTTGGCAATTTTTTTTTCGGAAAAAAAACAACAGTTTTACTTTTTTTAAACATGTTTCTAATGTTTTAAACAGTGTTTTAAACAAGAACAGAAAAAAACATGTTTTAAACAAATAAAACGTTTAAAACACCTTATTTCCTAAGAATAATGATTAATAAATAATCTGTTAATAATACACGTAATCCGTTAATAGTCCTATGCTCCTAGTTATAAAGTAAACGTTTGATTAACTTCTTAAAATACTTACTTTTGTTAGTCTTAAATCTCGCATGTAGGCTGAATGAGAAACTTCTACTAATACATAATTTCCAGTCCCCACTCTATTCACGTGGCAGCTGCTCTGTTTTTCGAAATACAACATTGTTTTGTGAATGCAACAAAATATTGACATTAACAACAGTGTGCAGTGTATTAAGTGAGGAACAAAACTGTTTCATCCATATAGTATTCAATTTAATTTAACACTTGTTACAAAAACATTGCCAGGCGCTATACAGAAGCCCACGGGTACTCATCACGATATTTTTCTTTACGATTATACATTTTCAGCCACTCAACAGATTTCTGTGCAGAATAAACAAAATGACACAGAATTAATGAAAAGAGAAAGTTACAAAAAGACGCAAATAACCACAAACTACCAAACATCAAGTATCAAAATGCGTTTTAAACATTTATAAAAATAACAGTGTGTTTTAAACGTTTAAACATGTTTTAAACATGCCTACCCTGTTCAGAAATAATTGAGGAGTTATAAAAATGTGAAAAGGCGGGGTATTCGTCCCACCGATGCCACATGATATCGCAGACCTAAGGGAGCGTATCATCGCAGGGATAGACACAATGTTGATGCGAGCGTGGCAAGAACTGGACTATCATGTCGATGTGTCGATGTGTGTGTGTGTTAAAAGAAAACTATTTTGCATTCCTCGTTTGTTCTGGACTGGTTTCATTAACTAAGTTCAGAACTTTACTTCCAATACATATTTGTAACCCCCTCAATTATTTCTGTAACACCCGGTATGTATATACTTGTTCAAAGCCAACCCGTGTAAACGTGCAGGATGTAAAAGAAAAGTGAATGATTAATAGAATGGGACAATTTGCCACTGCCTAATATTATTTGATGTATTTCATACTTTAATGCCGAAAAATATAGCAATAAGGTTTCGATTTAATGGTATGGATCAGCATAATATATTCATTACATGTGGCTTATTCATATGAATTAAGAACATGTGTTACTGCGGCATTCGCGGAAGATGGGTTACTGATAACGTAACTATTAAATCTCTTTAGGTTAATCGCGGCGATAAGGATGAATGGCGAAGCGGGAAAATACAGGGTTCAACAAAAGCAAAGTGGGCAACCTTTCGGAAAACATAGTGAAACGTCACCATCTCGTCCACTTGGTACATATTTTTGAAAGCCAATAGAATCCTTTGTGCGACTTGCGTTGTTCTCTGTCCTGTCCAAATGTATTTGTGAGTGTCTCTTTATCAATATCAACTGATCACAACGTCGCGATTAGTCAAAATCGAGATAAGTGACAGGAAACACAAAAGAGCATCCGCCAGGCTACTACGCAGGGTGGCTAGAGTCGCGCACCACGAAACCAGGTAGCGCGAAATTCGAATCCTGGATAAGGCAAGTACGTTTTATGTGCTCGTTCACTTATCAATTCATCATCATCGGCGCGATTAAACAAGGGAGGTGTAAACGAGATGTAAACTAACCAAAATAAAAATACATTGAAGACATACACAGGATTCGTAATACAGGATGTGAATAAAATAATATAATTTCTCGTAGCGACGGGGTACGAGAACAAATGTTACATTGAATGAAAGAAGAACTGTGGAAGATTTTTTAAATATGCCCGCGAACTTTCCCTCACTGCCGCTGGCGACGCCACTGTCGAGAAATGGCGACTCCTAGCAGAAATAATTCTACTGGAAGCCACGCGGCCGCCACGTTCTTCCGACCTCACCTCATGTGATTTGTTCCTTTGGGCCATATATACGTGCCACCACTACCAACCGATCTGCCTGAATTGAGAAACCGGATTGTTTCAGCCATAAGGTTAATCACATCAGACATGCTGATATGAGTGTGGAAGGAAATGGACTTCCGACTGATGTATGCCTTGTCACCAAAGGATCGCATGAAAACTTATAATGTAAACCGCACAAACTTGGACAGCTCTTCCTTCATCCAATGCAACATTTGTTCTCAAACCCGGTCGCTGCGAGGAATAAAAAAAAATGTTGAAACTGCTTTGTGCTTTTATGTACACCCTGTAAGAAGCCTGGGCTTCGCAGCGCGCTACGCTAACCACTCCAGCACACATGAAGGTTGTAACGTTTAGCTTGTGGCTAAATGGCTATACATATGTATACATATAAATGCGTAGACGACGGTCAATGGCGGATGGTGGCGATGGCGATGTACGGGAAGGAAACGTTGCAAAATGTGGCGCCCAACGTGGGGCCTGATTACCAAAAAGTGCGACTGTTGCAAGGTTTCTATGATCTCAGGAATGAATTATTATATTCATGAAGGCACGCGAGTAGGCGAAATGAACCTTCACTGTGTATTCTCTATTAAGCTAGGCTGTCGGAAATTGGTTGACCTGTTGAAACGCAAAAAACAACAGAGATATTGATTTGCTTGAGCCTCTTTATCGGGATCTACTTAGGTAAAGAACAAACCTGAGAGCAATCTATTCTTCAACTGTTGTTCTTACGAGTTCCCCATTCCATAAAGTCCTAGGCCAATCTACGATTCACGATAATGTTCGTGCGAATAGCATCGCATGTTCTTTGATTTTGTACGAGAGGACACTTCTATCGACGGTACTGCTGAGATCACGTGCATTCCTCCCTCTTAACAAAATTCCAAGAAACGTGAGGTATATTGTCCACACGAACATTCACGTGATTGTTCCAGAAGATCCACGGAAGGGGAAGCTATAACCTTAATATGATGAGCAAGAATGCGAGGTTTTGAAAACGGAAATGTTGTTGAAAAACTTCAAAGACGTGTCGTTTTCTGGGGTTCTGTAGCCAGGGGCGGCTGAAGAGGGGAATTTTTGGCGTCCCTTCTCCATTTTCCACCCTGTTCCTCCCACTTTCCACTGGATTGGACACATCCGCCTCACCCATGGTCACATGCTGCAAGGGCTGGACCCTCCAAAGTGCCAAATTCTCTTTCCTCAGGCAAACATTTAAGCCTGAATCGCACGGAACTGGATTTCCAGTAGGAATACCTAGTTGGCGCTCGACTGGCTACCAATTTGATAGTTTTCGCCTCATACGATACCTGTTACCGCGTACTTGTCGATCGACTTTTGTTCCCATAAGACATTGCGCAGAGCAGACAATCTGTACTGTAAAGATGGACGAGCAATTTGAAGAATGTTGTAGGAGAATTACTGCTTTTATTAAAAATTAAAAAAGAAAAGTATGGACTAGAGATTGGCTCGAAAAAAATATAATAATCAATGCGTACCGAATTTAATTAACTCTGGTATGCATATTCGATACTCATACATGAGATTCGCAAGATTCATTCACAATTTTTTTAAAAAATCAAACATTTAATTTAATACACTTGTAATAAGGATTTTCATTTTCGGCCAATTTTATTTGTTACGTACACATCTCATCGCTTTGCATAAATACCTAAATATTAATGAACTGAACACGAATGCACTGCACGTCATCTCTTTGATTTTTTTTTACTGTGAAACAAAAACAAACACAGCCAACACTCTGAAACCACAGAAAAAAACTCCCCTTTGCAAACTCACAGATTATCTTCACATGCTCAAACTTTGCTCTGATTGGCTGTTCCACAGAATCCAGTCGAGGAGAGCCAGTTGCAATTAGAACATGTCCTATTCCTCCAAACTAGTCCAGCAGTCAGCCATCATATCCGGGCAGGTAGCCAGTTCAGCGCCAACTAACTGGATATCCAGTTCCGTGTGATTCGGCTGTTAATCTTACCAACTGTTTATCATCCCTACTGGGAAATGAATACAGTGTTTCAACAAATTGGTTTAGCTTTTTACGGAGAGTTCGTCTCTTTCACTGTCTGCGAGGAAGTTTTTAGTTTATTTTTAGCTTTTAATTTGTTGTATTTGTCTTGTGCAGGTCCCTTTACGATCTGTCACTTTTAATTTTTCTCAGGGGGGGGGGGGCGAAGCACCCAACAATTTTAATTCAATGAATCAAATAAAAAAAATGTAGCAAAGTTTGACTTCATTTGTCTGTGAAGCATCTAGGCAAATAATTTTTGTTGGTGAAATATGCCAATTATATGCATTCACAACAAACATTTAAACCTTAAACCTTAATGCAATTACAAACCATAATAATTGCATATGTTTATTTACATGGAGTAGGGCCACTTTTCATGGAAAGCGTCTATTACTTTTTAAACCCAATCCCCGTACGTTTGTCATGATGCGATCAGAGAGATATACAGTGAAAAACGTGAGAACCAATCAAATAATCTTAAACTGATCTGACAGTGATTCAGGATTATCTTCAGCCATCAGTACAAGCGAGTCGAACATAACTTCAGAACCGACAATTTCAGCCTCAATATTTGACGAAGAACGGAACTTCAGTCAACACGTTATTGCGCCATTACAACATATTAGCGGCCGACGTATTCAATCCTCTATTAATTATCTTCGCCCAGTTATATGCAGTTAAAACATGGAAAGAATGATTTAATGACGTCAGTGGCTGCCTCTCCTCATTCCGTCCGTCTCGCATCCACTTCTACATGTCATAAAACAGTTAGCTGCTTGTCAGCCAATTTCCTATCTGCTTCATAGGGTTTTGAAATTCCCCATTTACTTCATGCAAATTAGAAATAAATTAACAGGGAAAGTAGTGTATATTGGGGGGTTCAAAATAGTACTTAGTAGGTATGGTCTTTTTTTACCAATTGAATATCACTTTTTGACATATTTTGACAATTTTTTGTCGATGTTTTAGCGTTTAGCGATGTTTTAGTACAAATTTTCACTATACTCATTTTTCCCCCACTCGTACTTGGTAGGTATATCATGATGTTACGTGATACAACTTAACCTATCCTTTTTTTACGATTATTTAATTTTTTTACGATCCTAAGTGATATAACTTAACCTATCATTTTTTTTATTTAGGTACTGTTTGAACGTTATTATTTGAGGATCATATTTTGTAGGTATTTTTTTTATCAATCGAATATAAGTTTTTGACATATTTTGACAATTTTTTGTCGATGTTATAGCGTTTAGCGATGTTTTAGTACAAATTTTCACTATACTCATTTTTTTTTCTATTTGTAGTTGGTAGGTATATCACGATGTTACGTGATATAACTTAACCTATCTTTTTTTTTACGATTTTTTTAATTTTGTTTACGATCCTAAGTGATATAACTTAACCTATCATTTTTTTTATTTACGCACCGAACTAACCTACAAGGGGGACTCCGTTTGTTTTAATATTTCAGTATTATAAGGTTTTCACAAATTTTATATAACCTAAAATGTGTTGGATGTTGATTTTTAGTATGTGGCAATTTTTTATGAATTTAAAACTGTTCCGTCACCCTCTCGTTCTTCACGTCGTGGACGAAGGACTTCTCTGCAATCAGGATGACACTGCATAGGGTATCCTCGGGCAAGGCATCGTGGAACTCGCAAACACCCACTCTACAAAAATTCTACTATATGATCTTTCACTGGCTAAGCTAACCTACAAATAGGAATTGGCAGCACTGACTTATAAACCCACTGGGTCTTCTTGACATGTTTTTTCATGATGTGTTGCCAGGCTATTGCGCATCTTGGCGTATACAATGTATATATTTTGAGAGGGGGGTTATAGTTTTTTATGCTGTACGAATACTAAAAACTTGACAGTGACAACCAACAGAGTAAATAAACCTACATGCAGAAACTAACAACACTAGTTTCTGACAGTGAATTTGAAATAAAATATTAAACAAAAATACATGAGTAAGCACTGTGATTACAAATAATACCAGTGTTATTACATATTCATTCTTATTTTTCGAAGTTGAATGGAAGCACGTGTTTTTTACGCTCTCGTAACACTGACCTTGCCCCAGTGATTTTAAATTGCTTCCATCCGGTCTTTTTTGTGTGCTATTTTCGCGCGCACGCAACATTCGCTTTCAATAGTTTAATGAAACACAGAAGGAGTATTAGTTTAGCAAGTTCCGAGTTTACAATTTATTAAATTAAACAATAATTTATTAAATTAAACAATAATTTATGTAAGAATATACTTGTACTTACCGAACACAAAATAATAAAAGCACATGTGAATATTTGCGTGCGTTCATGTTATATGACGACTGAGTAAAAAATAATGTTGACTCCCCGAAAGATAAAAGTTCCCGGTTCGACATCAGATGCATGCAAATTTTATGTTTTGCTCTCCAAAATCTTGATTTTTATGTTTGCGCTATTTGTCATACAGCAGAGGAGAAGAGGGGGGAGGGGGTACTATTAGCGCCATCTATTAGCAAACAATAGAAATAAAAAAGTAGCGTCAAACTTTTTCAACACCCAAAAATTTTAAACGTCCTCGTTTAGTAATACGATCAGCAGAAGACGTTTGAAAGAGTACTCTTAGTCGAGAAAGCTAATTGCTAGGGCCCATATATTGCTAAAATGTTCTTTGATTTGCATATTTCTCATACCGCCATATGTTGTTCTAGTTGACTTCTTCCAAAAAAATGCTAATTAGCGAGAGTTAATTAAGCCAGGCAAGTAAAAGAAGCAAATAGGACAATATGTGGCGGCGTGGAAATATGTAAAAATTCGACTCGATTCGAATTAAAATTGGAGGATATTTTGCATTTTTTTCCTATAATGTACAAAACATTTACCGTACATAATTTTTTCTATTTACAACAGTATAAAATAAGAGAAATGTGTGACAATATCCATATTAATTAGGAAGGTGTGTTGTATGCTAGGTTAGCTAATTGTGTTTTTACTGTATAGAGGAAAAATGGAAAAAGAGAGCTCTACAAAAACTAACCTAACAAATTTAAAATGTGATCTATCGTGAATTAAACTAAGCTTTTTCACCCACCCACATATAGCCTTACAGGTGACTCAAAAGCAGAAATTGGTCATAGCGTGACAGGTCGATTTATTGTGAACTAAACTAACCTCCCCCTACTCATACATACACACTATGTCTTACAATAAGTAAAACTGCTATATCACATGTAAGGGCCGACGGTTGCCAAGACATACAAGATCTATTGCAAATTTTATTAACCTACGACATAAGCCATGGACACACACACACCAAGCCTTCCAGATAGGCTATAAGCAACTTACCTCTTGCAATTGTATAACGGGAAAATTAACCTACAGCTAGCAACATTGTTTGAGCTGCTTTTGACGAGTAGTGTTACCAAACTTATTTTTTGCAAATAGGCTCTACAGCTAGAGGCTTGAAACATATACCCTACCAGAGTATGTCAACTTACCTCATGTAAAAATATTACCTAGTACGGGTTAAGCTGTGACATACAACTAGCGAACGACACGACCACCTGACACACAGACAGAGAGAGTGTGATACAGCTTATACGCAGTTTTTCCTACACACGTACTGGGGTTTAAAAGGTAACTTACAACAACTATTTCACTCACCTCCTATCATATAATAAAATTACCACAGGTTTTTGATACTTGCTGCCAGAACATGGTAGTTTTAGACTGGAAATTCAGCCCGATTATTCTATTTGTGCAAGAGAAAAATGATGATGCCTGCATTTGGAATATATAATTCTTCTTACGGTATTTTGCGTGCCCCAGTAACCTTGCTTTCGATTCACGGAAGCTATGACGTGTATTTCCTGTTTCGCGAACATGCGAGAATCTTTCACAATGTCGCATCAGAGTTGGTTGTGTATATAAATCTAGTTTGGGGAATGGACATGAATATAATGTCAAAATTATTGCATAACTTAAAAAGAATATTTATTGCACTGCGTTTTCTAGCAAAGGTAAATGTGGAATGCCCCGGCCCCCTCAGAGATTTGAATACTGTTAGTTAAACAGCAAGCATTGTCATATGGACTGACGATTATTATTTTTAAAAAAACAGACCTCGTAATAAATTATAACCTGAGCTGTCTTGCAAGTCTCTCGAGTTTGATATCTGGTGAAGGAATATGATGCCACTATAAACTGTACACAAGATATATACCCAGTCCCTGGCATGAGATGGGCGAGGATCTATACAGTTGTACAATGGTTGTTTTTTTTATTAAAGCATAGCGCTTATTTACATGTCAGCGCAACATGCATGCAAAGAAGGGAGGGAGACCATAACGGATAATTCTTATTTCGATTTCAATATTTTTGCTAGTCACGCTATCTAGACGAACACTGGAAGATGGGCAAAAGCGAGGGAAAGAGAGAAATGTTATTTTTTGCCCCTCTGCCTGTGTGTGATATACTAGTTTTACATGCATACGGCTGTATCGTGAAGCGAGGCTGAAAATAATTTTTGAAAGCAGTCTCGAGCATCTTCGCGTTCAGCCAACAAGAGAAATAAAATATTACACATGGGTGTGGGGCGCAACAGCCACAGTACGGTAATGTGCATGGATGTTAAAACTTTTGGGTTTTATGAATAGACATACATATCAGTTTTGCAGTCTCCAGATGGGACCGGAGCTTACTCTTTATTTGGACAAGGGGGTTCAGATCAACTATAATTTTTGTTCACATCAAAATGAAACAAAGAATTTTATTTTACTGCTTACTTATTCAATATTTTTATTATTGTAAAGAATGGGGCGGTGTGTCTTATTGTATATAGTCTTCCAACAACCACCTCGGGGGCGTAAATTTATGTTTCTGCATGTATGCAAAATGCACTTAACTTTAGTTGTGAAGTTTGTTTTGCTGTTGTGATTAAATACTAAACCAAAATCTCACTACATAATTTTGAATTATATTTGTTAAAATTGATCTATATTATATTATTGCTATAGGTGGTCCATGTTATGTGCAGGAGAATTTTTAAAAAATGTCTTGTTTCTCGAACCTGTGGCCTGTAGATTTGCTTTGTTGGCAAACAGAAACAGAAAATGGCACCATGTTATTCTATACTGATATACTGATAGTCAACAACTATGTCGAAAAGCAATGATGGGGGGGACTTGTCTGTGTTGGGTCTTATTAACAACTTCACGGCTGTACCTGCACAACTCATCGACAACAAATCAACAATGTTAGGAAATGTGTGCATGGCCCCTGAGAATACAATTTAAAATCACTGATGTGATATGAACCCTCTTCACTTGTGTGTATTTGAATATGCGAACATGAGGTATTTTGAATAATCGAGGCGGACAATCACAAAAACAGCTTGCAACGGTATGGAGAGTTCAAACTTCAGACGATTGTTGTTAATCTACGAAAAGCCAAGGGGCGAACGGAGATCACTACGAAAATTGTAACGCGAGGCTATTTTGGCTAATGGCAACGATGAGGATGAATAATAGTTGTTTTGATGAAATTGAAAAAGTGGGGTACGTCTGCTTCGAAGTGCATTACACCAACAACTACAATTGTCCCTCTTCCCCACACGAGGTGATTAACAGAGGTGTATTTTTGCCGGTCTACGACTCTGAGGGCTCAAGTTACAATGTTTACCTATAGCTGTACATATTTAAAAATGACCTGAGCAATTAAATGTTACAATACCGATCCTGATTTTTGTCGGATGACGTAGGTTGCAATCCCACCCCCGATGGCGTATAGACTTAAATGTTTCCATAACATGAAATACTGTTAATGGAAATCTGTCGTTTCTAATGTAAAAATCATATAACAAGAAAAAGAAGAAAATAAATGTTGCGAGCAAATACGGAGCCTCAATCCAAACACATAAATAATCAGACAAGATGTCAACGGTGCGTTCATAACTAACAAGTGATTATTCAAAAATTGAAATGGTGCAGGGGGAAACAACCAACTAACTAACTAGGCTTCTTAAACCCGAGGACAGCAAATACAAGCCTATTCTGATCTGAGAAATATCTCCATTTTTTTTCCATCCCAACCGATTTTTTAGGTCTATTTAACCCCTCATGGTACACGAGCTCCCACTGCCCTGATGGTGGAGGAAGCGAATCTATTTGGACATGAAAGGGCATTATGTGTGGGAGACTATAATTTATACATGTGGTTGCTTGGATGCTTACAGAGGATGCCATAGCTCGTGCGATTGAGGCATTTTATTAAGCACATATTTTGATGAGTGTAAAGAATTAAATAAGTCACAAGGGGCTGAGGCATGGTTTGAATTTCTCGATCTAGGTATGGTTGCAGACAGACACGAAGTTTTGTGTGTGGACACAAATGATAATGGAAAAATGCCGTTCACCCCGATAGCATAGTGGTAATGTTGTTCTTGCCTCGTTTCCATCGACAACATAGTGGTTATACTGTCCAATATTAAGAAGTTCTCAAAATTATTCAATCACTCTCTCTCTTCTTCTTTTATCATCTCGGTAACAAAAAAAAAGGTTTTCTCAAACGTTTAGACGGCTACGAAAATGTTGAAATGTAAAATATTGTTGCATTGTAATCAAAAAAGAATTTGTTGAATATGCCTAACCTAAAATAAAATTCAAGAATTAATAGAGTTAAATATTTGCTACTCTGAAATGGCGACGGCTATCATAACATTATTTTCAGCAGGATAATAATGACAATATTATATATATTAAGGATTAGGCCCGAGGGATTCTTATTCACTACACTCGTTTCTAACCTGTCCACACTGGAAACCGAAAACACAAGTACGAGACACTAACTTGGGAGAGGACATGCAAAAACTCTGCGGGGGCTCATCTTAAAAACTTCAGTAGATGTTTGTCATGGAACTCCCTCCTTAAATTCGATTCGAAAGGCACAAATATTCCGGTTCTTGAATAAGAAGCGCGTATGCCTTCGGAAAGAGAGAAGAAGAAATAAATAAATCAACTCATGCATATTCTTCATGTACGTATGCTTGGTGACAAGAAACAGTATTTTTTTTTTTCTCTTCAAGAAATTGTTTTCAACTTTTTGCTAGGTGATCCAACAGGAGTGGACGAAATAGCTTATTCATTCAAACTGGAAGCTTGCTTTTTTTTCAACAATAGAAAACATATTATTTCCAGTGAAATATCGACTCAACTACCTAGAATGGCTACCACGGGCTTGGTGACTGAATACTAAAAAACTATCGAGCGACTTACTTCACAGCAGTGTCACTTAGTTTCAACAAGAACAGTTCAAGGCTTCCCGGGTGTCCTGCAAGGTTCGGTATTTATTTTTTTAATAGCAAGCAGATGAACTGGCCTTACAATATGAAGACCCCTCTCACTGTGTCGGTTGCAGTTATTTTCTGGTAATTATGTCTTGCCGATGGCGCTGTCGCTTTGTAATCATACTTAGGAGTTATTTTTTTTATTTTGCTTTTCGCGACATGTTCGACTAATCGTGACAATACGTTTCAACGTTTCTGCATAAACGTTGATCATCGTTTATCTTGTCCGCATCGATTAATCTTCTTATGTTTTTTTTTGTTTTTTCGTCGCGTCCATCTCTTCTGTTATCACAATCGAGACTTCTAGATTATTATTTTTTCTCCCTGCAATTTTAGAAATGTAATTTTTCATGATCATCTAGCGAACGCCTGAGACATTTCAGCAAAATGTCGATTATTCAATGGATGTTGTAAGGTTCCATGTTTTTTTTCACTATCTCTTGTTTGGTCGATTTTGAATTTGGGAGTTATTTTTTTTATTTTGCCTTTCACGACATGTTCGACTAATCGTGACAATACGTTTCAACCTTTCTACATAAACGTTGAAACGTTTCAACGTTTATGTAGAAAGGTTGAAACGTATTGTCACGATTAGTCGAACATGTCGTGAAAGGCAAAATAAAAAAAATAACTCCCAAATTCAAAATCGACCAAACAAGAGATAGTGAAAAAAAACATGGAACCTTACAACATCCATTGAATAATCGACATTTTGCTGAAATGTCTCAGGCGTTCGCTAGATGATCATGAAAAATTACATTTCTAAAATTGCAGGGAGAAAAAATAATAATCTAGAAGTCTCGATTGTGATAACAGAAGAGATGGACGCGACGAAAAAACAAAAAAAAACATAAGAAGATTAATCGATGCGGACAAGATAAACGATGATCAACGTTTATGCAGAAACGTTGAAACGTATTGTCACGATTAGTCGAACATGTCGCGAAAAGCAAAATAAAAAAAATAACTCCTAAGTATGATTACAAAGCGACAGCGCCATCGGCAAGACATAATTACCAGAAAATAACTGCAACCGACACAGTGAGAGGGGTCTTCATATTGTAAGGCCAGTTCATCTGCTTGCTATTAAAAAAATAAATACCGAACCTTGCAGGACACCCGGGAAGCCTTGAACTGTTCTTGTTGAAACTAAGTGACACTGCTGTGAAGTAAGTCGCTCGATAGTTTTTTAGTATTCAGTCACCAAGCCCGTGGTAGCCATTCTAGGTAGTTGAGTCGATATTTCACTGGAAATAATATGTTTTCTATTGTTGAAAAAAAAGCAAGCTTCCAGTTTGAATGAATAAGCTATTTCGTCCACTCCTGTTGGATCACCTAGCAAAAAGTTGAAAACAATTTCTTGAAGAGAAAAAAAAAAATACTGTTTCTTGTCACCAAGCATACGTACATGAAGAATATGCATGAGTTGATTTATTTATTTCTTCTTCTCTCTTTCCGAAGGCATACGCGCTTCTTATTCAAGAACCGGAATATTTGTGCCTTTCGAATCGAATTTAAGGAGGGAGTTCCATGACAAACATCTACTGAAGTTTTTAAGATGAGCCCCCGCAGAGTTTTTGCATGTCCTCTCCCAAGTTAGTGTCTCGTACTTGTGTTTTCGGTTTCCAGTGTGGACAGGTTAGAAACGAGTGTAGTGAATAAGAATCCCTCGGGCCTAATCCTTAATATATATAATATTGTCATTATTATCCTGCTGAAAATAATGTTATGATAGCCGTCGCCATTTCAGAGTAGCAAATATTTAACTCTATTAATTCTTGAATTTTATTTTAGGTTAGGCATATTCAACAAATTCTTTTTTGATTACAATGCAACAATATTTTACATTTCAACATTTTCGTAGCCGTCTAAACGTTTGAGAAAACCTTTTTTTTTGTTACCGAGATGATAAAAGAAGAAGAGAGAGAGTGATTGAATAATTTTGAGAACTTCTTAATATTGGACAGTATAACCACTATGTTGTCGATGGAAACGAGGCAAGAACAACATTACCACTATGCTATCGGGGTGAACGGCATTTTTCCATTATCATTTGTGTCCACACACAAAACTTCGTGTCTGTCTGCAACCATACCTAGATCGAGAAATTCAAACCATGCCTCAGCCCCTTGTGACTTATTTAATTCTTTACACTCATCAAAATATGTGCTTAATAAAATGCCTCAATCGCACGAGCTATGGCATCCTCTGTAAGCATCCAAGCAACCACATGTATAAATTATAGTCTCCCACACATAATGCCCTTTCATGTCCAAATAGATTCGCTTCCTCCACCATCAGGGCAGTGGGAGCTCGTGTACCATGAGGGGTTAAATAGACCTAAAAAATCGGTTGGGATGGAAAAAAAATGGAGATATTTCTCAGATCAGAATAGGCTTGTATTTGCTGTCCTCGGGTTTAAGAAGCCTAGTTAGTTAGTTGGTTGTTTCCCCCTGCACCATTTCAATTTTTGAATAATCACTTGTTAGTTATGAACGCACCGTTGACATCTTGTCTGATTATTTATGTGTTTGGATTGAGGCTCCGTATTTGCTCGCAACATTTATTTTCTTCTTTTTCTTGTTATATGATTTTTACATTAGAAACGACAGATTTCCATTAACAGTATTTCATGTTATGGAAACATTTAAGTCTATACGCCATCGGGGGTGGGATTGCAACCTACGTCATCCGACAAAAATCAGGATCGGTATTGTAACATTTAATTGCTCAGGTCATTTTTAAATATGTACAGCTATAGGTAAACATTGTAACTTGAGCCCTCAGAGTCGTAGACCGGCAAAAATACACCTCTGTTAATCACCTCGTGTGGGGAAGAGGGACAATTGTAGTTGTTGGTGTAATGCACTTCGAAGCAGACGTACCCCACTTTTTCAATTTCATCAAAACAACTATTATTCATCCTCATCGTTGCCATTAGCCAAAATAGCCTCGCGTTACAATTTTCGTAGTGATCTCCGTTCGCCCCTTGGCTTTTCGTAGATTAACAACAATCGTCTGAAGTTTGAACTCTCCATACCGTTGCAAGCTGTTTTTGTGATTGTCCGCCTCGATTATTCAAAATACCTCATGTTCGCATATTCAAATACACACAAGTGAAGAGGGTTCATATCACATCAGTGATTTTAAATTGTATTCTCAGGGGCCATGCACACATTTCCTAACATTGTTGATTTGTTGTCGATGAGTTGTGCAGGTACAGCCGTGAAGTTGTTAATAAGACCCAACACAGACAAGTCCCCCCCATCATTGCTTTTCGACATAGTTGTTGACTATCAGTATATCAGTATAGAATAACATGGTGCCATTTTCTGTTTCTGTTTGCCAACAAAGCAAATCTACAGGCCACAGGTTCGAGAAACAAGACATTTTTTAAAAATTCTCCTGCACATAACATGGACCACCTATAGCAATAATATAATATAGATCAATTTTAACAAATATAATTCAAAATTATGTAGTGAGATTTTGGTTTAGTATTTAATCACAACAGCAAAACAAACTTCACAACTAAAGTTAAGTGCATTTTGCATACATGCAGAAACATAAATTTACGCCCCCGAGGTGGTTGTTGGAAGACTATATACAATAAGACACACCGCCCCATTCTTTACAATAATAAAAATATTGAATAAGTAAGCAGTAAAATAAAATTCTTTGTTTCATTTTGATGTGAACAAAAATTATAGTTGATCTGAACCCCCTTGTCCAAATAAAGAGTAAGCTCCGGTCCCATCTGGAGACTGCAAAACTGATATGTATGTCTATTCATAAAACCCAAAAGTTTTAACATCCATGCACATTACCGTACTGTGGCTGTTGCGCCCCACACCCATGTGTAATATTTTATTTCTCTTGTTGGCTGAACGCGAAGATGCTCGAGACTGCTTTCAAAAATTATTTTCAGCCTCGCTTCACGATACAGCCGTATGCATGTAAAACTAGTATATCACACACAGGCAGAGGGGCAAAAAATAACATTTCTCTCTTTCCCTCGCTTTTGCCCATCTTCCAGTGTTCGTCTAGATAGCGTGACTAGCAAAAATATTGAAATCGAAATAAGAATTATCCGTTATGGTCTCCCTCCCTTCTTTGCATGCATGTTGCGCTGACATGTAAATAAGCGCTATGCTTTAATAAAAAAAACAACCATTGTACAACTGTATAGATCCTCGCCCATCTCATGCCAGGGACTGGGTATATATCTTGTGTACAGTTTATAGTGGCATCATATTCCTTCACCAGATATCAAACTCGAGAGACTTGCAAGACAGCTCAGGTTATAATTTATTACGAGGTCTGTTTTTTTAAAAATAATAATCGTCAGTCCATATGACAATGCTTGCTGTTTAACTAACAGTATTCAAATCTCTGAGGGGGCCGGGGCATTCCACATTTACCTTTGCTAGAAAACGCAGTGCAATAAATATTCTTTTTAAGTTATGCAATAATTTTGACATTATATTCATGTCCATTCCCCAAACTAGATTTATATACACAACCAACTCTGATGCGACATTGTGAAAGATTCTCGCATGTTCGCGAAACAGGAAATACACGTCATAGCTTCCGTGAATCGAAAGCAAGGTTACTGGGGCACGCAAAATACCGTAAGAAGAATTATATATTCCAAATGCAGGCATCATCATTTTTCTCTTGCACAAATAGAATAATCGGGCTGAATTTCCAGTCTAAAACTACCATGTTCTGGCAGCAAGTATCAAAAACCTGTGGTAATTTTATTATATGATAGGAGGTGAGTGAAATAGTTGTTGTAAGTTACCTTTTAAACCCCAGTACGTGTGTAGGAAAAACTGCGTATAAGCTGTATCACACTCTCTCTGTCTGTGTGTCAGGTGGTCGTGTCGTTCGCTAGTTGTATGTCACAGCTTAACCCGTACTAGGTAATATTTTTACATGAGGTAAGTTGACATACTCTGGTAGGGTATATGTTTCAAGCCTCTAGCTGTAGAGCCTATTTGCAAAAAATAAGTTTGGTAACACTACTCGTCAAAAGCAGCTCAAACAATGTTGCTAGCTGTAGGTTAATTTTCCCGTTATACAATTGCAAGAGGTAAGTTGCTTATAGCCTATCTGGAAGGCTTGGTGTGTGTGTGTCCATGGCTTATGTCGTAGGTTAATAAAATTTGCAATAGATCTTGTATGTCTTGGCAACCGTCGGCCCTTACATGTGATATAGCAGTTTTACTTATTGTAAGACATAGTGTGTATGTATGAGTAGGGGGAGGTTAGTTTAGTTCACAATAAATCGACCTGTCACGCTATGACCAATTTCTGCTTTTGAGTCACCTGTAAGGCTATATGTGGGTGGGTGAAAAAGCTTAGTTTAATTCACGATAGATCACATTTTAAATTTGTTAGGTTAGTTTTTGTAGAGCTCTCTTTTTCCATTTTTCCTCTATACAGTAAAAACACAATTAGCTAACCTAGCATACAACACACCTTCCTAATTAATATGGATATTGTCACACATTTCTCTTATTTTATACTGTTGTAAATAGAAAAAATTATGTACGGTAAATGTTTTGTACATTATAGGAAAAAAATGCAAAATATCCTCCAATTTTAATTCGAATCGAGTCGAATTTTTACATATTTCCACGCCGCCACATATTGTCCTATTTGCTTCTTTTACTTGCCTGGCTTAATTAACTCTCGCTAATTAGCATTTTTTTGGAAGAAGTCAACTAGAACAACATATGGCGGTATGAGAAATATGCAAATCAAAGAACATTTTAGCAATATATGGGCCCTAGCAATTAGCTTTCTCGACTAAGAGTACTCTTTCAAACGTCTTCTGCTGATCGTATTACTAAACGAGGACGTTTAAAATTTTTGGGTGTTGAAAAAGTTTGACGCTACTTTTTTATTTCTATTGTTTGCTAATAGATGGCGCTAATAGTACCCCCTCCCCCCTCTTCTCCTCTGCTGTATGACAAATAGCGCAAACATAAAAATCAAGATTTTGGAGAGCAAAACATAAAATTTGCATGCATCTGATGTCGAACCGGGAACTTTTATCTTTCGGGGAGTCAACATTATTTTTTACTCAGTCGTCATATAACATGAACGCACGCAAATATTCACATGTGCTTTTATTATTTTGTGTTCGGTAAGTACAAGTATATTCTTACATAAATTATTGTTTAATTTAATAAATTATTGTTTAATTTAATAAATTGTAAACTCGGAACTTGCTAAACTAATACTCCTTCTGTGTTTCATTAAACTATTGAAAGCGAATGTTGCGTGCGCGCGAAAATAGCACACAAAAAAGACCGGATGGAAGCAATTTAAAATCACTGGGGCAAGGTCAGTGTTACGAGAGCGTAAAAAACACGTGCTTCCATTCAACTTCGAAAAATAAGAATGAATATGTAATAACACTGGTATTATTTGTAATCACAGTGCTTACTCATGTATTTTTGTTTAATATTTTATTTCAAATTCACTGTCAGAAACTAGTGTTGTTAGTTTCTGCATGTAGGTTTATTTACTCTGTTGGTTGTCACTGTCAAGTTTTTAGTATTCGTACAGCATAAAAAACTATAACCCCCCTCTCAAAATATATACATTGTATACGCCAAGATGCGCAATAGCCTGGCAACACATCATGAAAAAACATGTCAAGAAGACCCAGTGGGTTTATAAGTCAGTGCTGCCAATTCCTATTTGTAGGTTAGCTTAGCCAGTGAAAGATCATATAGTAGAATTTTTGTAGAGTGGGTGTTTGCGAGTTCCACGATGCCTTGCCCGAGGATACCCTATGCAGTGTCATCCTGATTGCAGAGAAGTCCTTCGTCCACGACGTGAAGAACGAGAGGGTGACGGAACAGTTTTAAATTCATAAAAAATTGCCACATACTAAAAATCAACATCCAACACATTTTAGGTTATATAAAATTTGTGAAAACCTTATAATACTGAAATATTAAAACAAACGGAGTCCCCCTTGTAGGTTAGTTCGGTGCGTAAATAAAAAAAATGATAGGTTAAGTTATATCACTTAGGATCGTAAACAAAATTAAAAAAATCGTAAAAAAAAAGATAGGTTAAGTTATATCACGTAACATCGTGATATACCTACCAACTACAAATAGAAAAAAAAATGAGTATAGTGAAAATTTGTACTAAAACATCGCTAAACGCTAAAACATCGACAAAAAATTGTCAAAATATGTCAAAAACTTATATTCGATTGATAAAAAAAAATACCTACAAAATATGATCCTCAAATAATAACGTTCAAACAGTACCTAAATAAAAAAAATGATAGGTTAAGTTATATCACTTAGGATCGTAAAAAAATTAAATAATCGTAAAAAAAGGATAGGTTAAGTTGTATCACGTAACATCATGATATACCTACCAAGTACGAGTGGGGGAAAAATGAGTATAGTGAAAATTTGTACTAAAACATCGCTAAACGCTAAAACATCGACAAAAAATTGTCAAAATATGTCAAAAAGTGATATTCAATTGGTAAAAAAAGACCATACCTACTAAGTACTATTTTGAACCCCCCAATATACACTACTAGGGAAGCTCTGAACGAGGGGGTCATATTTCATCATCACAGAAGCAATGCAAAATTTGCGAATACGAAATTTTGCAATAAACCTACATTAACATCTGTATTGACTTTTCCTGCTTGCTAAGGTCATTAAGGCTGCCGCCATGTAAATAAAGGGTCCCGAATTCGAATCCAGCAAAGTCAGATGTTCTAGGTTCAGCGTGGACACTCTAGGACCATGATAAAATTCAAGTATAATTCCCGGTTTTCAAGGAGAACTTTTAAAAAATTCAGGGTACAAGCAGTTGTTTTCTCTAATTTAAACCTTACGTATACCTCTCACCACACATACACATACATCTATCTATCTTCTTCTTTATTTATATATATACAGGGTGTCATTTTAATGGCGCCCACGGGCCGCAGATTCGTATAGAGGACATCAAAACAAACAACTTTTCCCAGTAACATTTTTTTCGGTGGTGCGTCGATTCGACGCTACAGCCGTTAAAAAAAAGACCGTTTTGCCGCCTGGATGCTGGCAACACAACATTTTATCGTATCTGTGACGTCATATCCTGCGGCGAAACAGCGCACGACAGGGTTGCAAGGAACCAACAAATTTTGTGAAAAATGACAAACTACCAACCACATTATTAGCTGTAAAACGAAGCGAGAATCGCGTCCAGCAGACCGAACACCATACCTACCAGCCAAAAGATCAGCAGTCATCTCAGGGGAAGGGAGAAGTGAACCAACGATATGAGAAATGGTAAAAAACGTATTCAAAATGAATTGTCAATGTCGGATTTTGTCTCAACCTACATCTAAAATATCAACAACAATACATTTTATTGGGCTTGCAGCTTACACGTGGCTGTTTACGCCCAACTACATGCCAAATATTTGAAAATCTCGTTGCAAGGTTGATATCTACAGGTTTGTGTCCAGATGCCATGCGGTACTTTTGTGCTGATAACGGAAGTATCCGAGGTTCACGTTGTTACATTACGGCTAAAACACGTACAACCACAGTAACAATCTAATGATGAATTAGTAGCGAATATACTGCCCTGTTCACATTTGCAAACTATTACATGTGTATCCGGTGCATAGATAAACACATAGTCGTCTTAGAGCTTGTATTACTACTACTTATATTCCTGTATTCTCAATTGCCTCATAATGCTCTGAGGGGTGTAAGGGGTGACCTTCCACGTAGTACACCCAAATGTCAACCTCACTTCCACGTTAGTGCAACCTGGACCGAAGACTAACGAGGCTCTGGCGACTGGCCCCATGGCCAGTATAATTTTGTTTGTATTGTCATGTTCTTTTGTCCTTATGTGTGCTGAGTGCCCCTTTACAGCCTCAGCTTTTAACAGAAGTCAGAACATTTTAAATTTTTTAGTTATGCAACGTTAGAGTTGTTATTTGTAATGGTAAGGGGCTGGCCCCCGTATAATGTGACAGGAGCAAAATAGCCTAAGTGCCGACGCTCCCAAAATTTTAAATTAAAATCAAATCAAATAATGCTCTGAATATACATTACATTATCTTTTGCTTACCTTTGGAATTTTGAGTTATTTCATTTCTATTTTGTCATCTGTTCAGTGTGTCACAGACAACTAATATCAGAAGAACGAAGTGGATAGACTAAATTGTAGATGCCAACTTGGTAACTAGATTTGAAATATTTGACATGTAAGCTGATACAAAATTCGATATGACCACTTCCACTTGAATTCTATTTTCTTTCTACTATTTTTCGTATCGTTTGTTTACTTCCTGTTAGGTTACAGAACGTGTTTTCTCGTTTTGTTTTACGGTACATAATGTGGCTGATTGTCATTTTTCACAGAGTGTGTGTGTTCCTGGCAACCCTGGAACGCATCGCTTCACGACGGGATATGACGTCACAAATGCAATAAAATGTTGTGTGTGGTTGCCAGCATTCAGGCGGCAAAACGGACTTTTTTGAACGACTGTAGAGCCGAGACGACCCACCAACGAGAAAAATATTACTGAAAAAAGTTGTTTGTTTTGATGTCCTCTATACGTTTCCGTGGTCCGTGGGCGCCATTAAAATGACACCCTGTGTATATATAAATGGATGTGTATGTGTGTGTGGGGGTGTGTATATTTGTTTGTTCCGGCATAACTCTCGAACGCCTGGAGCAATTTCAACCAAACTTGGTACACGTATCACTTGCAATCTGGAAATAAATACTGTGGGGGTAAGACACCCCTGGCACCCCTAGGGGTGTGGTGGGAAGGGGTGACATGTAAAAATAATCGAGAACCACCGATATTAAATTCCGCACAAACAGACATCCGTGACTGTATGCAATCCGCACAACGATGTTGTTTCTCGGGTTGTCTTAATATTCAGGCTGTGTTGCGAATGGAGTTTGGTTTGAGTTGCTGTTTTAAGTCCACTTTATGCACAGTAAGGCTAATCGGGACTGGACCTACAGTTTAAAGTGGGATCCGAACCACTCGTGCCTCCACCGGGTGTGTTGCGAATGGAATCCATAGTTCTCGTGACACTCCCAAAGCGGTTCTACTCCAAGTTCATCACCTATCAGCATGGGGGGGGGGAGGGTGTGAAAAATAAGATGCCACAAATGGCCTAGATTAGTGTCGAATCCATAGTTTTCGGAGTCGCTAAGCTAATTGGTGACATTCACGATCACTTTAAAATTAGTTGCATTTTACACTATAGTTAGTATTCATTATTTTCCTGTCCAAAACGTGTCCAAAAATTCTAATTCAATTCAATTAAACGGTATATTTAAAATATTTAATTTAAGCTGCGGAATTTACATTTGCCATTTCACATATAATACTCAAACTAGATTAGATTTGATTTGATTTGCTTTATTTTACTTCGTTTCTTGTGCCACTTTTGGCTATTTTGCGAAGATTGGAAATGAGTGATGATATGATGAAATTGATGAATGGACACTCACAAATATCCATGCACATGCCAGGATTCGAACCCGGGACTCCTGGCGTTGTAGCGCGATGTGCTAACCACTCCGCCACAGGGGCCGGCTAAAACTAGAAGTACCTCTACAAACACAAGTCACAAATGTTACGTAAAATTATTAATTGTGAATTTCAAACCCAAATTTAAGGAATCGACTTCAACTTACAATAATATTCCGTCTGTCAGACGCAGACGCTTATTAAGTAAAAGGATTAAAATAATTCTGTTTTATTTTCCTTCCTGGATAAAAATAAAAGATAAACTGAAAAAGTTGCCTCAAGGCATTTATAAATATGTATAAATTCAATGGGATTTGGATTAATAAAAGTTGTTATTTTTCACGTCTACGGAGAAAAATTCACGCTCAACTCACAGTTTACAGTCGGGTATAGCCTGATCAACCTGTACATATCATGTTTTCCATTTGGATCGGATTTGTTAGTGCTAATGATAATGTAGTATGCCGTAAGCCAACAACATAAACAACTACATTTTGTAGTAAACAGTGAGAATACGGATCGATTCGACAGCCATTTTAGGATACTAACCTCACCGAAGAAGTGTTTATAGTGGAAACACACGCAAAGGAACCTGCGCAGACCCGCGACTCATGTGCACCGTGCTTGCGCATGGAGGGGAGGGCAGAGTGGAGCATGCTTCCCCAAGGCCAGAGTTGAACGGATGAAGGAGAAAGAGCGGGAAGGATTTTGGCCGAATGCTCATTTGTTTGTGGTCGCTCTATATCAAGTCCGAGTATACAGACTGACTAGGCTTGAAAAACTTAACTTGACGGTGACTTAGGCACTGGAAGAACTATTTCTTGTAAAAATTGTAGTTGTAATCAGTGTGCATGGAAATCCAGATTGTGTACGGAATTATTGTTGGCTCTTTAGTGAAACAACACAAAACGGCAACCAATGGCGCACGACTGCATTTGCACGGATTTAACATTTTATTTTATAGCTTCTTTTGTTTTTATTGATTTTTAATACAAGTCCGCGTATTAGACTCCTTTGCAGATCTTTTCACGAGAAAGTATAGAAATTCCTTTTGATTGATTGATTGATTTGATGTTTAAGTCCACTTTATGCACAGTAAGGCTAATCGGGACTGGACCTACAGTTTAAAGTGGAATCCGAACCACTGCGTCATCGGGGAGGCAGAAATTCCTTCTCGAAAGGGGAGTTCAGAGAACAGCATATTTGCCTCTTGCGTGTACATACACATTATTCCACGCTTCTCCTAGCAGAACATGAAATGACGGCGAAGGGGAATACAAAAAGAGAACAAGGTCTATAAACGCGACTGCATCAACCCCGAGTTGAACTAGATCCCTCCAGGAGGCCGAAATCCTATAACTGCAGCGGAAATGGCGTTCCCAGGGATATTCCTCCAAGTTACGACCTTTCCGCCGCCAATCGCTCAAACGTCTCCATTTATTGAAACCGGGAATTGCTGTTCCACAAAGTTCGGCGGCTTGTCTGATGCCGATTCTTAGATACTAGAGAAGCATTTTCACAAATGGCTGTCGGGATTGAAGGAAGAACCATTTGCAGAAGGCGGAGGCATTAATGTCTTCCGAGTGAACGGTTACGATCTCAATTAATTAAAAAAAAAAGTACCGTGTTGTCTTCCTCAAGTTTGAAACAGCCAATAACATTACAGTTTGAAGCGTTTCGGGTTTTATCGCATGGTGATATTTAAGAAACCACTACATACCCTAAACCTACACCTTTCCCATGCTTATATTTTTCCAAAAGCAACCATAGTGGGAGGCAGGCAACCTTACCAACCCCCTTTCAGAAATATAATATAGAAATATAAAGACTCAGCAATGAATAGATTGTAATAATAATAGGCTCGACAGCCCTCAAAGGTCCTTGTCCTATCTCCCACAATCCTACCTAGAGGTGTGGAGATCTTCAACCGGTAATGGCGTGAAGTGGGGTCAGCCGTTATAGGAGATTTTCCTGACCGGGTTACGCTATTTACTGGTAGCTCTCCAATTTCCTCAGGATGGTAGGTTGCCACCGGTCCTACACACAACCCAAGAACCCAGAGACTGAACCCAGGCGGACTCGAACCCATGCCGTCCAGCAGTCGGAGTCCAAAGCACAGGGCCTTAGCCCGCACGGCCACGGAGGAGGATATAAAGAGTTTGTGTTACACGTATATTTACAATATACTTGCTACTGGTCACCAATCTTTAGACCTTTTACTTCCACTTGTAGATATGAAAGAATAATAGACCCGATACTCTGATTGGCCTGGATAATTATGTATTTACATGTTTTATCTAACATTTTCATATCAAATCAGAAAAATGTTTCTAAAATCGTGTAATTTGAAGTATACATATTTACATATTTTAATCCATAAATACACATATTTACAATTTTTCTGGCATTTTCATTTTCTTGGAGATTGAATACACTCCAGAAGATTTGTGCATCAATTGCTTCGTACGAACCTCAGGGTCATTTAATCAATACAAACCCCACTTACGCGATAACAAGAAAAGCTTCAAATTTGAAAATTTGTTGTTCCTTACTGCTACGGCGAGACAGCAGTGCAGAATAAACACTTGCAAAACTAATTCAGACTAGACACTAATCAGTACAAGCAGATGCCGGCTAGTACAGGCATACTCCTCTCGGGAACGTTGGTTCTAGACCGGGAAAATAGGTACCAGATGTGTGTTTTAACTTTTAAGGGCGTAACATTGAATTTTTCCAGCCCTCAACGTGATCAAGTTGTGCCATCGGCCATTGAAGCCTGTGAAGCTGCTTCTTTACCTTTTACGAGAGCATTACTGCACAGCTGTGGCAATTGAGGGTTCCGAAATATGTTGCCGCCATATAAAAATGGCGCCAATTCCTGTCATTTGGCGCGCATCGTAGCGCATGTGAACAAATTAAGCAGTAAAAGTTGATCATGTCGATGTCAGATGGGGAACTCCAGCACACCAAGAAAACTTTGCAATGAAACTTTTACACCAAATTCGTTTTCTTTTATATGATACCTAAAGGCATAACAAATGTGACTGTCCTCCTTCCATTAGATTATATCACCTTTTTCTGGTGACGATACTGACCTGCATATACCTGGAAATGACATGTTGTAGGGCACTAGTGTGCGAATTAACGGGGGGATATCGGGGCTTAGTAGCCACAGGAAATTTTATCCACGGCAAAAGAAAAATGTTTTTATCCTTGCCAGGGATGTTTTTATCCACTTCAAAGAAAATGGAACTGAAAGCATAACTACTGGTGCCCCATAAGTCAGTTGGCACTAGCAGTTATGAGACGCTCGTTTGAGTAGCCAACTGACTTATGGGCCACCCTGTATTTCTTAACAGTGTAACAAACACAATTGAAAAATCATTCGTGTTAATTGATTGTCAAGTCAAGTCTCCCTGATTACGTAGTGCTAACTGATATCGTTACTTGTAATCAAGGACATCCCGGTTCGATATCCGATGGAGGATATCTCGTAAAGAAAACCCAAGCTGAAGAAATTTCAGCTATGTGAAAGAATGGAGTGAAAGGCCGCGAACTGCAACTGTTGGAGGTCATCGGAATCGTGTTCAGCTTGGGTTTTCTTTACGAGCATGAACAGCCCAAGATCGCACAGTACAGATGTCTACCCATTCATCCCCATAAAATGCCCTCAGTCTCAGATGAATGTCAATTTGTAGCACATTTTCTGTGGTTAGAAACTCTATCACGGCACGCTACTTCAAGCGCTCCACCGACATTGCATGGTTACATGCTGCCATTTTCCTCGCAATAGTTCAGCGCCCTCTGGCGATAGAAATTTGAAACCTTCAATGGAGAAGTGGGAAAGTCTTATAAATGCAATGCATGGTTGCTCAAAATCCAAAATGCGTTTACAAGGTAACAAAGAAAATAAAAACATAGGAAGCTTTACTTTTCAGCAAGCCCTCGTATATATACTTTATTGTAGATCCATTTCAGGATTGTAATATTGTTCATTGACATTCCAACTTACAGTTTGCAAATTTTAACACAAAATGTTAATATGAAATGAAATTAGGCATACCATATTTAATGCAAAATATTGAATTTTTCACCTTAAACCAATTAAATCTCAAACTCAAAATTTTTACTGAAGTTACTTATCATGGAGTACTGTATTGTGTACAAATTTCAGATTTTTAAACAACTGCCCACCAGAGATATTTAACCCTGAACTTGGAATTTTTTAACAAAAAATACATGTTTATGACCCTGTAGAAAAAAAAGGATTAAAATCTCAAGCTTCAAATAATTTTGGCACACACTATTAATACACAGGTACTTGCACAAAAAAAATTCAAGTGCCAAACAAACTGCCTTCCCCCTAAAACAAATGTCCGAAAATGTCATTTTGAGCAATTAAAATACACAATTTTGACCTTAAAATTTATCATGAAGGAATAATATTTAGAAAATTACACAGACATATAATTGTAGCCTATAATGTGCTTAACATCACAGATTTTGTCTCCTTATCGTAGGACTTATCAGAGCTAAGATAAAAAAGTTGCCGCTGATGCTTACGAATGGAGAAAATGACGCGCGCCATGATAAAAAAAATGCCCGCTATCTTCAAATCGTAATAGTAAAAATAAAATAACAGTGGTTCTGAACTGTCAACATATGAGGCTCACACCACACAAAAATAAACTTTTTTAAAAATGGTCAAGCAACCATGTTGTATGACTTCATATGGATTGGCCCTATATGTATAATCATTGCAGCGCCAATAGTTCGCAAGATAATGTAGCAAAACCCGCGAGAGAAAACACGAACTTCAACGAAACCTATTCGGCAGAAACGCAGTTCTCTACGCGGTCCGCGCGCAAGCACAGTTCTCTCTGCGGTCCGCGCGCATTATATACAGAAGGCGTCGGCAGAACGAGTTCTCTACGCGGTCCGCGCGCATTATATACAGAAGCCGCAGAAAAAAGAGTAATGTTGATTGGCAGAAACAAATAACGAATTATGTTACTGCTGCAGTGTTGAATAAAGAATGTTAATGTAACTGGTTTTAGACCTGAATCAAGGCTATTCATCAGCATATTTTACCACCTTTTTGAAAACATTTTCAGAACCTTCTTCCTAGACCTTAATTATGGACCTTAAAATCCGTTCCCTACTAATCACCATTCATCGTCGCGATTAGCCAGAGGAGGCAGGAAGGCGTATTGTACCTCACATTCCTACGCTAACCTGGCCTTTGTAGAAGGCAGGTTGGTAACAGTTCGTTATATCGGAGACACATTTCTTCACTTTTACAGAAGAAACTACTTACGGAAATGAGTTTCCGTAGCGTTTTGAAAGTTCGAGGAGGTATTTTCTCACCGTAGAATGCTGCACAACAAGAAATAAGCACTTTTGATATAATAAACTTGCATTTTCTGCATAGCGACAACATTATGCCGTTGTTTCCATTATGTATCTGCAGATGGCGCGAGCGTCGAAAGTCACACGGTCTCGCCAGTGTTTCCAAACGTGCCTTTTCTTTACAAGAATTTTTTTTTTAACTATGCTTACCTAACCTAACCCAACCTTGCCGGAAATGATCTGTGCGGCTATCGTGAATGGTTTTTGGAGCTATCCGTCAATGGTTCGTGGGGTTATCGTGAATGGTTTTTGGGGCTATCCGTCAATGGTTTGTCATGACATAATGAACACGATAGTAGGTATTTTTCGGTTAAGAAGGTTTAAACACTGCATGCCCACTCCAAATCGACAAAACACAACCACGACGCGCGATGATCCACAGCTGTGCGCGCCATATTGTATGTTCCGCAACGGAAGAAAGGAAACAAAAGAATTACTCGTAATGTGAAACATCGATGTTATTTTCGTGTGAAAAGAATAATGGCACCTTCAACTATGTTCCGCAATACACAATTCGTAAGTACGAACCATGAGAAACACAAAATATCCGATTGTAATGTGTCTCCGATATAACGAACTGTTACCAGCAGGATATACAAAGAATGCGTTTACGACAGCAGTGTACGTTTCCAGTGTCATGAGTGGTAAAAAGGAAGTAGAGGAGAGAAAGGGGGGGGCGAAACGGAGGAAAGGAGATCGGAGGTGAGAGGTAGAAGCGAGATTCGGTGTTTGGCTTTGGGAGCGAGAGGATAAGAAAGAAGTTCAAGAGATAGAGGATGAAAGCAGGGTGTGTGAGTGAACATAGGAGGATTATCCATCAACTCTTCAAGTAAGAGACAGGTATTTCCTTTTTCTAATTATGTGCCTGCCGGTTCAGTCTTAAAGATCATAAAACCCCAATTTGTGTGTTGCCATTCATTTAAGTTTTATAGTTTAACACTTATCTAGATACCTCTCCTGTTGAAGATTAAGGAGATGCTAAGCGAGTAGATATGAGCTAACAACGCCGCCCAGGATGCGATCCCAGCACCGTTAGAGGTGGTGTTATACGATTCCATATTTTCATCACAATTAAGATAAACTAAATAAGCTGACCAAGACAGAACTTATTCTATTTTAAAACATAAACTAAACGTAATGTTTCGACCTTGTAGCAAGGTCTTCTTCAGACTCTGTACCAAGTACAAATGAAACAAGGTACAAAACAGGAAGATATACGTATATACACAAAAATTACTCCCTCCAGAAACAAGATTATTAGAAAGTTTTTCTGGAACATTCCAGCAGATGACCTTCCCTTTTCAACTGTACTTTCACCTAACAGGCGATTTAGCTAAGCATTCCCTTTCATCTGGTAAGTGGTGGACTCTTTATCTCACATTCTCTTTCCTTACCCTTTCTTTCTTCATTCCTCTTCCTTCTCTCCTCTTTCGCTCTGTACTTTCCACTCTTTCTAATACCTTCTTCCATTCCTTGTTTATCTTCAGTCCCTCGTTCCAGTTCATTGTGTTTTCTTCACCTTTCTTCTCTGTTTCCTTGGCCTCCTTCCATTTTCTACTAGTACTCTCTTCTCCCTTCCTATCTGCTTAGCCTCATCCCACTTAACCTTCCTGTTTTGTACCTTGTTACATTTGTACTTGGTACAGAGTCTGAAGAAGACCTTGAAGGTTGAAACGTTACGTTTAGTTTATGATTTAAAATAAAATAAATTCTGCCTTGGTCAGCTTATTTAGTTTTTCTATCATGGAAGCAAGGTTTAATGGTGTTATAATTACGCAATTAAGATGCTGCCACACAATCACGACACACATTAAGTATGAAGTGTGTCATCACCTTAAAGAAGAACTATTCTGCATAATTCTATTATCTGCGCAAACAGCATATCTTTATTCAAGCGCCATGTCCGATGTTATTGCAGTATACAGTATACACGCTCCGCTTTAAACACCCTACAGAACCGGGTAGTTGATGATATCGGAACCCGAATATAACTTGCTGACGATGTACTCCGAGGAGAGAATGGATGGCTGGAAACAATGGGCTGCTATGTGATGAGCAGGAGCTCATTGTTGGAGCGACAAGGGAGGATTTAGGCCGCCAGTCTCCTCTTCTTCCTGCAGGATTTCTCTGGCACCCACTGATAACATTTAGAACAAAAAATAAAGAACACTCTGGCAGCTTCCATCACCAGTGGAAGAAGGAAACAAGCCTTAAGGAATTTCCCCATCTTCAGTCGTAACCGGTGGCCAGTAAGACATTTATGCAGGGTTGTTGAAGGTCCAGTAATTTTAAATAAATACTATTCCGGTACAGGAGAGAAAATCAGCAAGCGTAAAGAACCTTTTTATCCGTAAAGTATTTCAATTCGGTCCAGGAACCTTCTTTCCGGACGAATTTAAATACGCTCCAGGAAGCTTTTTTCGGGATGAATTCGAATACGGCCCGGAAATCTTCTTTCCGGATGAATTTAAACACAGTCCAGGAACATTCTTTCCGAATGAATTTAAATACGACCCACGAACCTTCCTTCCGGATGAATTTAATTGCGGCCAGGATCCTTTTTTTCCGGATCAGTTTAAATAGGGTCCAAGTTCCGGTCCTGCTGGGAACCCATTTTAATTTATTGGTTCCTGTACCTTTTTACAATCCTGCATTTATGGTGGTGGGGGGATGTCTTTAAATTTTTGCAAAATTCTCAAGCAATTACTCTTTCTGAAATATAAACTATAAGGATACCTGAGCGACGGACGCGTAGAGATGTCTGCTACAATCGACTCTCCCGCCAAGTGCAAGGTGTGTTACTGGTTGACTTTATGGAGCCCAGACCACAGGCTGCATACTGTGAGACATTGCGCAGACTACGTAGATCCATCCAGAACAAACAGAGAGGCATGATGACAATGCCCGACTGCATGTTGCTGGGTCAACCCAAGACCTTCTTCAACGATTCCACTGGGAAATGTTTGATCACTGCAGCCCAGTCCTGGCGCTGAGTGACTTCCACTTTTTCCCGGCGATGAAGAAGTGGTTGGAAAGACGGCGCTTCCACACGAATGCGGAGTTTCAGGACACCGTGCAGACCTGTCTCAACAGACAGGCGGCACCTTTTTTTTGCAGACGGTATTGGAAAGCTGGTGCATCGGTACGATAAATGTCTGAATCTTCTTGGTGATTACGTTGAAAAGTAGATTATACGTGTACGTAACTTTTGTCAATAAAACCATTTTGCTATTCACTGTGGTTTTGTTTCATGCCCTATCGGAGGTTGAAAAAAAATAGCCCCCGTATTTCATAGATCGTTACGACTGGAAAGGGTTTTGAAGGCGGCGTAATATTCAACACACACACCATGCATACTTAGTGATAAGCCTTTGGTTCGACTCAAGCCAGTGTTCCTTTGTAGTTGAAATAGATAACGGGTGCACCGCCATTCACGACAGGCTCAAACGAGGTGTGCTACAAGAGAGGTGGACCGAAAACTAGGAAGTTCGCCTTTCAGCGCTTCCGCTACGGGGCTGCAAATTATAAGCACTCGAATGAAAACAACCTATCCAAGATCCAAGAGTATTACATGTGGTTGCTGGAGGATGTCCACGCGAGCTCAAACGAGACAAAGCACGAAAGACAATCTGACTTCAAGAGCGACGCGAAACCGCAAAAGCTATCTTTGAAGCGACGCCTCGTGTATGCTCCGGCATCCTAGACAAAGTGCTTCGTATCACGCGCTTTGATATTCGGTGAAACATGATCTCGAGAGGAGCCATTTTAGCAGAACAACCTTTTTTCTTGACGTCTCTCGCAGAACGGAAGCACGAAACATCCATTTTTCCTAAAAGCATTTTCCAGGCGCCACACCACTTCCTCGCGTTCGCAAGCCATTTTTTTAATAACCATTGCCCAGCATTTTAAAAAAAATACAAAAGAAGGAAAGAGCGGAGAGATAGAAAGCAATAACATATTTCTTCAGATCTCGCGCAATAATAAAACGCTCGAAACTTTGAGAGAACTTGCCACCATCTGCAACCCGTTATCTTGGTCGTTTAAGAATGCCCCCATTTTTTTTCTTTACGAAAAGAGGAAAACTTTGCTTCAAATTAACGAACTCAAACACCACCATATCTTATAAAACTTGAAGTTTTGATTTTGCAAGTTAAAAAGCATCCACACAAAAGTTCAAAGTTTTCAAAAATTGTATTGTCCCATACTTTCACTTCTGTCCAGTGATGTGCCGTACACTACGTCTACATGCGCGTAGATTACATTGGGTTGTAGTTTACATAGACTACGTAGACAATCTAAAGTGAATTACAATTAATTTCCAAGGCTTTCATGAAAGGAAAGTGACATTTTCAACTATATTGGTTCCTAACGAATGAAAAGAATCCTATTTACAACAAAATGTGTCTTCTCTTCTACTGTATTATCAACTATGGAAGAAGATAAATAGTATGCAAAAAACAACAACAGATGGCAGTCGTGAGGCAAGAGTGGTCTCTTCCCCATAAAACACTAGAATATTTCCTATATTAGGTTTCTTCCTAGGTAAGAAATTGTTCGAATTTGGAAGAAAGAGCATGAAAAGTTCTCCTCACACATCAGCAAATGATACGCAGTAGAATTTTGATCTACTTCCACGGCGCCCTTTGCTACGTTATCACCTTTCGCTATGTTGTTTACATAGATTACGTCATCTACGTGTATAAAATAGTCTACGTGTAGAATGTAGACTATCGTTGTTTACGCGTAAACACAGATCACTGCTTCTATCAGATCCTTTCTTCTAATAGTCCAAATGGCCGACCAACGTGGCTGAGTAGTTATCACAGCACTCTACGACGCCAGAGGTCCTGGATTCGAATCCAGGAATGGACATGGGCGCTCATTGTAAATGTAGCGTCATCAATCTCATCATATCATCACTCATCTTCATCCTCGCCATTAATTATTAACAAAATTACTATTAAAATGAAAATACGAAATAAATATTAAAATAATTACAATGAATTGATTGAATATTTAAAGAACCTCTTCTTATAATATAATCCTTGTCAGTCCTTGTCACTGGCAGAAAAGCAACGCTAAATAATAAAAATTAAATCAAATTAATATTCCATATGAATGAACTCGTACGTTTGAAGTTAAATTCCACTTCACGTACCGATAGGCTAAGCGGAACTGGACCTACAGTTTAAAGTGGCAGCAGAACTACAGCGTGCCTCCACCCCGTATCGAACCCGGGATCCGTTGATTATAAGGCGATGACGTTACTACTACACCATTGGGTAACGAGTTCATGTGGTACGCAATACATAGGAATAGCACATGCATCATTTTAATCAATATTAATATACAGTATACTCTTGCTAATCCGTCCTCCGCCGGAAGGCTTACGCTTGCTTTGGAAAAGACCCCTCGTCCTCATCCCAATCATGAATCGAGTGACATCACTAGCGAGCGGCAAGGCATCCATTGATTCACCATACTCTTTCTTAGCATTTTTAAATCTCGAGTAACTTATTTGTTTTAGGTTTATAAATATCAACGAGTTCCGTCAGCAAAATCCCAACAGGAAAACTACTTGGCTAATTTAATATACAATGCCTCATACGCATTACTTCCAATCACCGATAACAATAAATTAACCTTTTCATCTTCTTTAACTTCTTGTGCTTTTAGAAATGAATAAAATCTTCGCACATAACCTTTAATATTACTTCCTACCTCATAGGACTCGAAGAATGGCAACATATTCATTTTCGAAACTTTTTAAATATATATCGCCATCCTCTTCCCTATGGTCTGCGTAGTGGAATCACCAAATTTCAGAGTTCTACGATGCCTCAAACAGGCTACAGACGGCTCTGAGTTGGGTAACTTTAATTCTGGCCACCCGGTATTTGTCTAGTTAATCCAGTGCGATTTTGGGCATTAATAAATCGAGCGTGGATTTAATCCTTGTAACGTTCTCTTAGGCATACGCTTCGATTCGTGAAGAAAGTCTCATGCTCAAAAATGCATAACACGGAAAGGCTACGTTCATGAATGTAGTTCGTAAGAAAACAGTTTTCGAGTGAGCTTCGGATTTGTTTAGGCAACAGTCAACTTACAAATTAGATGCACGCTAGCTGCGAAACTTTTCCTCGTATTTAGAAGTGCAGTGGATGGGGGAATCTAATTTACAGCTCCCGATGCAAGTAGAACTTGGAACGGTCCTAACGCTTTTCTGTTGATGGGCGGTTTTCTGAAAGCACTCTCAAGTAACTGTTAATGGTTACACCACTAAACAGGAAGTTTGCCATGGAAGAACTAAACCCAGTCTGGAACGTGAGTGAAATGCAGCTTACATGGCATTGGCAACATATGTTTCCACACATGCGTACGGCACCTAATCCACACAAACACACACACACACAAAATGAAGGGAATCCACTGTTTAATTATTCCCTCCGTCTTAAAGGTGTCTTAATCCCTTAAAAAGGGGGCTGCCAGGCGCACCCCCCTCTTGAATTTCGACTTTTCAACTGTGAACATTTGCATATTTTCATTTGGGGGGTGCGTCAACACATGGGTTACAGGACCACGATAAAATGCACGTATAATTCCCAGTTTACAAGGCGAACTTTCCAAAAACTCATGCATGCAGGCAGATGTTTTCTCTGTTTCAACATTACGTATTACCACTCTAATTACACATACACACACAGATATATTAACAATATAAAGGCTGTATCTGATTCCAATGTATCTACACATTCTCATCCCATTCAATTAAGCTGCATATACAAGACGAAAAATATTTAATTTAAAGTACCTAAGTAATTTAATTTCACATACTCAGACTCGAAAAACATTTACAAACACAAGTCACAAATGTTTTGGGATATACTAATCTACGAAAAATTGTTAATTGTATAATGATTTCAAACTCAAATTTAACTAATGAACTTCAAGATATCTTATCTTGCAATAATCTTCCGTCTGTCAGATGGATTGTTCGGCAAAGGAGGGTGTGTATTACGTGAAAGTGAGATTGATTGATTGTGATTGATTTGGTGTTTTGAGTCCACTTTATGCACAGTAAGGCTAATCGGGACTGGACCTACAGTTTAAAGTGAGATCTGAACCACTTGTGCCTCCACCGGGTATCGAACCCGATACCCCTTGATTGCAAGGCGAAAAAGTGAGATTGACTTTTGTGTGTATTATCAGAATGTTACCACTTACACGCCCTGAATATTTGTATAAAAACTGAAAATAAATTTGTTCCCTGGGTTTTTACCAATGTTCCCGTATTTGTTTTGTCCATAACATTATAGAAAGCAAAATTCATGCGGTGGACCTAACAGCACTCCCCCTTTCAGTAGCGTACGCAGGATTTCGTCAATGGGGGGGGGGGTTATTTCTAAAACTTTCTCCAAATTCACATTACCTTTGATTTATTATAAAGGTAAAGGTAAAGTGCTAACCTGTGCATAGCACAACGCCATGAAGGCGTATAGGGGGTGCGGGGGTAACGCCCCACACTTTCTTGATCCGGTCGTGAGTGGGGGTGATGTGATCAGCATCACGCTCCTGACCGCCTTTACCCCCCAGGGTTTCCCCCAGGTACCCATGTTATTCGACGCTGGGTGGGCGCCGGGGCCGCTTTCATCGTTAGAAAAGTTCCCGGATTTGTACCGGCCGGGGATCGTACCCGGGACCTTTAGCATGGTAGTCAGACGCGTTACCGACTGAGCCACCGCGGCCACTTTGATTATTATACTTTAATGAAATAATAATAATCACAATTAATTAATAATACTTATAATTAATTAATTAGCTGAATTACTACTAATAATACTACTAATACCACTACTACTATTATGTAGTAGAGCTACGTAAATATACCATTTATGAAAACAATAGAAAGAAATTACTTTCTAATCATTCAATTTTTATCAAATCCTGGGAGCATTTTTTTGATTTTGTTTTTGTTTTTTGTCTGGTCAACGAGGTGAGACATTTTAAGGGTGAAGAAAATCCATAAAACAAGAAAATATATTAAAATAAATTGAAATAATCAAAGTATGGAACTCATCCAAGAAGCTGCGGTGGTCTGGTCGGTAGAGCATCTGACAATCACGCGGGAGATCCGGATTCGATTCCCGAAATTGGTTGGATTTTTTCCGGCTTCTTCCCTGCATAAATGTCCCCGATAATTCACATCTGGATTGTCTCACTGTTCTTACCAACAAAACATTTTCCAATAGTTAAGCTTATTGTCGTTTGAATAATTGTCTAGTCAACAAGGTGAGACATTTTAAAGAGACACATTCAAACGTGCTGCGGTAAATAATACAATGGGAAGGCAGACTGGTGACTGTATTCTTGTCCGCCTAGCCTTTGTCTATACAACGAACCAAGAACTTTCTTTAGTTAATTCTCATTGTTCACACACACACAAAAAAAATACATGTTCGTTGAACACTGGCGTACGTAGAGGCATGGCCGATGGTTAGAGGCACATACTTTTGCAAAAAGCAAAATTTCAGTATAAAAACAGAGTCAATTTCGGGTTCAAAAGCTGTAAATGAAATGAAATTTCGCTGTTAAAGCGGTGAAAAAGCGGTATATAAAATTACATTTTGGTTTTAAAAATGTGAATATAATCGCACTATTACACAAAATAAACATATTCTTTCTAATAGCACATTAAATCATTACCAGAATATTAAGTTTATTATGGCCGCGGTGGCTCAGTCGGTAACGCGTCTGACTACCATGCTAAAGGTCCCGGGTACGATCCCCGGCCGGTTCAAATCCGGGAACTTTTCTAACGATGGAAGCGGCCCCGGCGCCCACCCAGCGTCGAATAACATGGGTACCTGGGGGAAACCCTGGGGGGTAAAGGCGGTCAGGGGCGTGATGCTGATCACATCACCCCCACTCACGACCGGATCAAGAAAGTGTGGGGCGTTACCCCCACACCCCCTATATGCCTTAATGGCGTGGTGCTAAGCACAGGGGAGCACTTTACCTTTTTTTTTACGTTTACCTGTATAGAGTAGTCAATTTTTGCTTTTCAAATATTTACAGCAAAATTAATCAATTTTCCTTGAATTGCATAACACACAGGATGCTTCAGACTTCAGAAAGTGTAGCGTCGGTACATAAACGGTAAATTTCGTGTTTAAGAGTCTATTTCGCATTTTGCAGTTCATTTCGCATCATTTCGAGACAAAACAGGGTAGGAAAATGCACCTCACACCTTTCAGAAACCTTAAAAATTAACATTGCAATGTGTTATATCAATTTAGTTTTCTTTTTGTCAAAAACGAAATATGCATGCCTCTACCGATGATGCTACAGCCCCTACCAAAATTTTGAGAAAGTCAGAATTTTCAAATAAAAATCCGTTAAGAACTTTAAAAAATCAAAATGTGTAAATACGAAACCTCTTTTTTAAGTGAGTCCCGATTAACATTTTTGTCTTTGAATACAATTTTAATAGACTGAAAAGCTACAAAAATACGAAATATTTTATTATGCATCCTGCCCTCCAAAACGAAGCCATGTGTTATCCACATTTACTATTCCGGCCCCTCCCCCCCAAAAAAAAACTGCGTACGCCAGAGTATTGAACATTGTTGCAACTGAAATACAAAACATTTTATTTCTCTTTTAAATCATAGTTACCCTCATATTTCACTTTCAAGAACTTGTGCTTATTTGCAAGGCATCACTCTGAAAGACGCGTGTGCTTGGAATGCTGTGCTTTTCTCCATGCTACATGGAAATAATAATTCAAATTATTATTATTATTATTAGTGTAGTAGTAGTAGTAGTAGATGTAGTAATAGTAATAGTAATAGTATTGTCCCAGATCTTTGACTGTGGTAAATTGGCCATTTAAATTTTTTTCCACAGCATTTTTCATTATATTTCACAAGCTCAAGGGGGGGGGGTTTAAACCCCGTAACCCCCCCCCCTTGCGTACGCCACTGCCCCCTTTCCTTCTTGGATGCGTTCCCAAATGACACTCATGTAGGTGACAGAAAGCAAATGGTTTATATTACTCATGTTTACTTTTTTATTATTAAGTGCTACACAACTGCATCTTTATAAACAAAAAAGCAATAATTTGATTCTTTTTAGGTTTAGAGAATGAAAAATGGACATGTAACATTAATGCAATAATTGACTCTTCCTCTTCATTAATGATTGTATTTATATTATAATTATTATGTAACTGTAGTTATATAAACAACAAAGGAAGAAGTGATTTGTTAACTGAACGGTTTCTTGAATTTTACCGATAAAAAATTGAGATTCTATCCTTCCCCCCTCAGATAAGCTTCTTGTGCCGCACACGTAAGCTGGGATTAAACGACACTTTTGTTTTATCAAATCAAAACAGTCGATCTGTTTGCCGCAGCTCTTACCACAACACCTCAAGAAGCCAGGGTCCCAGGTTCGATACCTGAGTAAGGCATGGAGGTACAATAATTATTATTCTTCATCATTTGACTAATCGCGGCGATGAGCAGGATAGATGAATAGAGGAAATTGAACCACTGTGGCTAGATCATAACTCAACGCGAGGTACCGAGGTGCTTGGAAGTATCATTCATCCTTTTAGTCTTGAAGACCAAGTTGCCAAAAAAAAGCAACTGTCCTTCCACGGATCCTCTAAAGTGCGCGTCAAATCTCCTGCATATGGCGATAGCCAATAGCAGCGCACTGCAGCGGTGCCATGTCGAAATCTCACACGGAAAGAGACAGCGTGGTCGAGCGAAACGCCTTGTCGCGGAGAGCACGGAACATTAGATAATATAACATATAATAAACATAATGGGAGAAAAGAACATACCTGATTAGGGACTGCATAATTCTTTCAATATTCTCAAGGTGGAAGTTGTAGAGCCTTTGTAAGATATTTTGTCCCGTAAAGAGTACGTTATCTTTTTGGTAGTAGAAAATTCGCCACGATCGTAAATTTCAAAGACTGTTCTACAAACTACGTCTTTTTTCAAAGTCATCTAAATTTGTCGTTCTTTTCGGTATATTAATGTGCTTTCTAGTCTAGGCTATTGAAACATTGGAGCAGGCCCCGATCCACATTGTTTTGCCCCCGAACATATCCGAGAAACGGTAGCTTGATTCACACCACACTCTTGAGCTGTTAGATCCTGGCACTTCTTAAAGTCAATTTTACTTCTTTGTTCGTCACTCGAACACTTTTTTTTTTAAAAAAAATGTACACCTGAAAAATCACCTGTCGTGCCTGGCTTCGTACAACACTGTATTTTTCCCTCTTCTCTCGCCATCACTACCACTTGGTTTACTCAACGACATGCTGCACACACCCACTAAACACATGAAAAAAAAAAACGAACAATGACGGTATCCTCTTCGTCAACTTCTTCTGCCATCACTGGGAACGAACGTGCCCTGTTCCCTTAGCTAATCGGAAAGTTTCAGAATGCAACAGGAACGAAGGGAGAGCAAAAAGGATACAATGCAAATACGTTTATAATAACATTGCTTCTACAGAGGGAACGGTATAAGCTACAATCACGCTTGTTTTTCGTACATACTCGCAAATTCATTATCTTTCCATCTGTTGAACTACTGACACTTGAAATAATCTATTTATATCCGAGCGCCAGGTACACGATTTAGTAGCGAGGTGAAACAGCTTCTGAACTAGGCAACGCTGCACGTCCGTGATTCGCTGGTGCTGTTCAGTCGTTCAAGGTCATATGCAGGAGATTTGACGCGCACTCTAGTATTAGAGGAACGTATAGAACGCCGAATTTGAATCGAGTGCTATTGTTTTGTTTCGAGGTTGGCGGACCTGTTCTTACCAATGTTGGTATCTGTTGTCATGCCGATTAACGTAGCCTCAATTGTTTTGATTCGTTTGTTGTGGTTAAGATATGGAATAGTTTACGAATGAGCAACGTGTTCTCATTGTGAAGACTAACACAAACACAACACGAATACCAGGAATGGCCGGTCATGTGATCTTACACCCTGTGATTTCTTCTCATGGGGGTTTGTAAAATCACAGGTGTGCGCCAACAAACCACGAACCCTTTTGGAACTGAAGGCGGAAATCATACGGGTGATTGGAGGCATCGGGACAGACATCTGCGAGAGGGTTATCAATAATTGTGTGGAGCGTATAAATGCATGCAGACTCTGTAGGGGTGGACATGTCTGAAATTGTCTTTCATACGTAAATGGGAAATGTTACTGCTTACATATATGTGAAATATAACTATTTTTATTTAATTTTCTAATTCGGCGTCCTATACTGAACACCATAGAAAGGTTTTTTCTAGTAAACGGCCCTATAAAATAATTAAAGCAAATTAAAAAATGTGAATATACACTTTTCGGTTTCTGATACTGTACAGCTACATGAATCTACTATTGAAATATTTGCTGAGTATGTCAATGAAACTATAATAGTTTCAGTAACTTTTCTTCCAGTAAAAATAAAACATTCTGGATGTACTCTATAATTATAATTTAATATATCTTTTAAAGTATTTGCAGCTGAATTCTGAAAGTTTTTAAATGTTAGTTTGCCAAATATCAGCTGCCATGTTTATTAACAATTTAATGATAATGACACTACTTTACGATTTAACATGATTAGTATTTTGTATATTTGTCTACACAAAATGTTTCCAATTTTTGCCTATATAAAGTATTATTTTTAATCGTATACAGTTAACATATTACATTTCCTTTAGAATGAGCTGCACCCAATTAGTACATATATTTTGTTTCCTTTCTTTTAATTTCTTAGAGCCTTACATTATTCTATAAGTTATTTATTTAAAGTGATTTAAATTAGTGATTTTTTTTAAAAAAATCGTCTGATTTAAATCTTGATTTAATTTAATTATGTATATTACGAAATTGATACCGATACCATTCGAAAGAACATCTCAAAGAATTTTAGCGGATGTGTATTTGTTGGCGTTAACTACAATAGATGGCACAACAATAAAAGAATGAAAGAAAGGAAAACATTAGCCAAAAGTAGCAGATAAACACATTTTAGGATGTAAGAGAAAACTTAATGGAAATAGTCATGGACAATTTGCACGGTAATACTCATGGGTCCCACCGTACAATGCTGTATGAATGAGTGTTGCAAAGAAGCTTCAAATAATAATAAGAAGAAGCGTAATGGTGGACAAGAGAGAACACGCCAAAAGATCTTTCGATTGTTAATGTGTTATTGTAAAGGGCATTGTTGTTAGAAGCAAATTGTGTTACTGTTGATGTTTACTAAATGTTTAGGTTTGTACAGTGGGATTCATGATTATTTTCATTAATTTTTCTCTTACATCCTAAAATGTGTTTTTCTGCTACTTTTGGCTATTTTTTTTTCCTTTCTTTTATTCTATTATTGTTATGCTATCTATTGTTGTAGTTAACGCCAACAATTACAGACCTGCTAAAATTATTTGAGCTGTTCTTTCGAATCGTATCGGTATAAATTTCGTAATGTATATAATTAAAATTTTGTGGTCGTTTATAATCACGGAATGTTTTTGTGGACACACTGTATTATTGGGGTCAGCATATATGTGTCAATTGGCACGTTTTGTGTTCTGTATAGTCCCGAGGATTATACTGGCTGTGCGTCCAGACGCCAGAGCCTCTCTAGCCTGCAAAATGCAGTCGGGGGTGGCTACTCTAGGACCATGATAAAATTCAAGTATAACCTTCGGTTTTCAAGGCGAACTTTACAAAAATTCAAGCAGATGTTTTCTCTATTTCAACTTTACGTATTACCGCCTCTCAACATCCACACACAAATAACTTCATAATACCTATAAAGGGTCTATCTGATTCCAACATCCAAAAATTATAATTCAATTAAACGGTATACGTAATATAATTTTAAAAAAATAATTTAAGATGCAGAGTTTCTATTTACAATCAAGAGGCGCAACCACGAATTTTTGTCTGGGCGGGCGGGGAGAAAGTGTTAGGATAAACTTACTAATAATAATAATAATAGTGTTAATAATATTTTAATTATAATTATTATTATTGATTTGTTTTATTTTACTTCGCTTCTTGTGCCACGTTTGGCTAATTTGCGAAGATGGGGATGAGTGATGATATGATGAAATTGATGAATGGACAGCCACACACATCCATGCCCAAGCCGGGACCAACATTGTTATTATTATTATTATTAATAGTAGTAGTAGTAGTATTAAAGACGTTATTATCCTCGTGAATTATGCAAAAAGGGGGTAGAAGTTGGTGCTAAAGCAGTTGTGTTCGAACAAACGATTTCAATTATTTTTTCAACACGTTCAATTTCATAATGGAAAACAAGCACACAAACTATTTTTGAGACTGAAAATGCTTGATAAATGCATTCCAAATATAATTCTATTTTACATTAACATGTATAACTTTCATGCACGATATATGTTTCACATATATGCAACATGGAGCGACGTGGATACTAAATTGTGTACGAATTCAAAGTTTCTTTAATACATAATATAGATTACACAACCAATTCATTCATCTCACAATAAACCAACAGCAAAAATTACATAAATTGTCTCAAATGTGCACGCTCTCTTTCCTCAAAACAATTGTTCGTGCATTTAAAACAAAATCAATTAAGACAAGTGTTATTTCTCTGTCTGAAAATTTACAATACAATGCATTACGGAGAACAATGAAAGAATGAGAGCGAAACGAGCAAGAAATTTCTTGGATCTAATTTCTTCCAGGCTGAAATCAATATTGATTTAATAGGGTGCAAATAATTTCACGGGACGCCAATACATTATCTCTTTAACAACTTTTGTGCCTTCCCGATGGTGTAGTGGTAACATCGTCGCCTTGTGATCAAGAGGTCCCGGGTTCGATACCCGGTGGAGGCACATGGCACAGTAGTTCGGATCCCACTTTAAACTGTAGACCCAGTCCCGATTAGTCTTTTTGTGCATAAAGTGGACTTAAAACCTCAAATCAATCAATCAATTTTACACCTTTTTTTTTCATTTAGTTAGTTCGGCGCTCAGGACCGACTCCCGCCGCCCCCTAGCTATGGTTATCACTAGGGCTCGTAAGTTGAAGACCTATAAATTGCCAAAAAAGGCCTATAAAAAGACCTAAAAATATAAAAAAGGATCTAAAACGGAAAAAAGGACGTATAAATGTGATCCAAATTAATTAATAACTTCATTTTAATTACATATTTAATAAATAAAAAAAATACAAAATTCCGGTGATATGGAACACAGTGCGAAAAAACTGAAAGCTTCAAAACAAGAGAAAGTTGCCACTTACAGCGCGACCTTCCAGACAAGTTACGGTTAAAGGACCTTGTACCATACCTGCTTCAGTCTTCCAAAAATGTTTTTCTCTCGTTTCAGGGATGGTTCAAATATATTTCTATCTTTCTTTTTTACTACAGAAAGGATGTTTAAGAGGTGATGAACTGATGATGATTCGAATTGAGAATGGGCAGTAAAAACGTAGTCTAAAGAAGGAGAAGTTGCAAAAAAAAGCCGTTAAAACCTTAAAAAAGGACCAATAAGCCGAAAAAGGCAAAAAAGAACAAATAAAATCCACCATTTTCTGGCCTACAATGACCCAAAATGAACATATATTATGTTGGGCCTCGTCTTCGGACACTAGTAGGAAAAAAAAAAGGATTTTTCCTAAACTTCAGAGCCCTAGTGATAACAATGATAAGACTGAGAAAAGCAGGAACTGCGAGCGAAGCGAGCAAGAAAATTTTACGAAAATAATTTTTATTTGCATAACATGTGAATAGGATTTGGATTAATACAAGTTGTAATTTTTCATGTCTACGGAGAAAAATTCAAGCAGAATTCACATATAATTCCCGGAGCCAATAATTCCCGGAATTCAAGGAATTCCCGGTGAGTAGTCACCCTGAGTCCAGTGTGTACTATGTGGAAGTGAGGTTGAGATTTTGGCGTCTTCGGAAAGGATCACCGCTCACACACCGCTACTGTTATTTGGAGACTCAGGAAAAGATTGAGACTTTCTCTTAGAGACGAGAACGAGACTGGAGTACACATATGTGTACCGAGAACGAGACAGTGACAAGTCTCGCATTGTCTCGGTACCATTCCTATCTTTTCGCTGACAGCATTTAGGCACGGTTAAAACTCACATGCGAACTTTCTGAATCGTTCATACGATCACCACTTACGGTACACTCAGTTTACTAATAAAGCACGGATCTTGAACAGAAACTAGGGGAAATATTTTCTGGAGATATAAGAAGGCGTGTACGATGCAAGAAATATAAGCTCCAAAGTGATATTTCACTGACAAAAACGGTGATGAATCACTGATGATATTAAGTTTCTTCAAAATCTCCAAGGACAGCGGACATGGAAAATTTATTACATTATTACGGCGTTCGGAAGGACAGATAATTCACTTCTAGTCCGAGCATCTTGCCATTATAGATGACCCCGATGCATAATGCTGTAATTTTATGCCGCATCATGGGGCCAACACATCATCACACTCACGCCTCGGAAACTTTCACTGAACAACAGTGGAATGGCGTCTGGATTCCGTTCCCCTGATACAGCAATTTCTCAACACGTCTCAAGAGCTAACTTGAGCAATGTATTATCTAGATGCAAATATAAATGGCGCGGTGCCAGAATTGCACCTCGAAACTGTCTGTACTTCAGCGCGAGTTCCAAGAATTATGAAACCCGTCAATAACTTTTTTTCTAGCATAAATTCCCAATTGGCTTGACTGTCTCGTTTGTCATATCTCAAGTTGCTCAGCAACCGATTGAGTCAACGGTAGCCATGTCAGAGAGGCATGGCCATGTCGCCTCGGAGGACTGGCGCGTAGTGTGCTGGACTCACCGTCGAAGGCTCCAGGTTATAATCGAGAATGTTTCTTTGTGAGTGTCCTTCCATTAATTCCATCTAACACTGTCGGAAGCAACGCTAAACAAGAAACACACACATACAAATAACTACCCTTATACGTACGCTCTTGAACGCGTAGGGGAATCAGATTAAATAACAGGGGCGTCGGGAGGGTGGGGTGGTCGAGTTGTCGTCCTAGTTCTTAACAGTCCTAATTGCGGACACTTGCTGCCTGAACAGGAATATATTCAAAGATTATGTCCTAATCGCGAACACATTTTTCTGCCTTGGGACCTACAACTATCTCGCACACTTCCCCAGTCTATTTGACTTTTTTTTTTTTACTTGAGACTGGTCAGTGTTTTGTTGGATCATAGAAAAATCGACATGATTAAAGTAGTCGCCAAAATATATATAATTTAGTAGTAAACGTGTGGCCTATTTTTTATAGGAATACGTAGAGCTTCGTCATTTAAAAATACAATCATTAACTTTGCCTAAATTTCAAATTCAAATTTCAAAACATATGACACTGTTCTTAAGAATTTAGGAATAGCACCAATCTCCTTGTGCGTTCATTTTGATCTTCAGCCGAGAGATCGGGAGAAGCGTGGCGGTTGGCGCTGACGGAGATGCCGACATTTACGGTATGTAATGTCCGCTTATTTTTATGGACATATGCAGACATTTATATAAAAATTGCAAAACGAGCACTAATCTGTGTTATAACATGCAAAAGTTCTTCTGTAATTCATCCAAGCTCTGCCCTTATATAGACACATAAATACGCTTTAGAAACGATGTTAAGAGCCACAGATAATAAAACATTTTAATCATATTTTTGAACAGTAACGTCCTGCTTAAGTTTATATCCTTGAAAGAGTTTTGTGTCGATGGGGATCGTTTGGAGGTTTCGAATGTGCAACACTGTATCAAGATTACGCTGCAGACGAAACCGTTAAAAGTCAATGGTTTTCGTGAGCTTCCTTGCAATCCGAAATCTCCGAGCTCGAGTTTTTTGTTCCTTCGCGACTAGATGAAGACAGAGCTGTGAATATAGTGGCGAGCAGATGTAAACCAAGAGCGTCTTAATTTCGTACTGTGTGCAAGAGTGTTATTCTTGGTTACTTGCCGTTACTTGTTTGTGTTATTGCAGTGTGTATGTGTGTTGTGTCAGTTGGAATGCCAGCCGCAAGGTTCACGTTAGAACAAAGAATTTTTATGTATGAAACTTACGTGAAAACAGACTCGTGTCGAGACGTGTGTAGGCAATTTGTACAGAAATTCCCAGGCGTTTCACCTCCACATAGAGATACGGTTAGACATCTTGTCCTTAAATTACGAGAAACTGGATCGTTAAATTTTAAAATACCTAAGTAAAAACGACGGATTCTAACCGAAGCAAACCTCGATAAAATTGGTGCAGCGTTAGAACGTTCTCCAAACAAACCTCTACGCGGTGTTTCACAGGAGATGTGCATGTCAAAATCATCAGCACATACAGCCACTAAGCTACTAAAATTAAAACCGTACTCTTATAACACAGGTTAGTGCTCGTTTTGCAATATTTATATAAATGTCTGCATATGTCCATAAACATAAGCGGGCATTACAGGCCGCAAATGTCGGCATCTCCGTCAGCGCCGCCCGTCACGCTTCTCCCGATCTCTCGGCTGAAGATCGAAATGAACGCACGGTACTTTAGTGCTCCTCGCCAAAAAGACAAAAACACATTCTCTACTTCAGTTTTACATCTTCCAGGCTCATTTTCATCCTAAGAATCATGCCATTAGATTTTTCTGCCTCAACCAATAAGGTCTTCCTTCCACTCTTCGATATGGACTTCCTAGCTCACTGTTGATTTTGCTGTTCCATCCCTCCACTACATTATTTGTTCAGTGCTTCCTGTTGAAGGAGTTCCACATTATTTCAGGCACCAAGGGGTTTACGAGACATTAAGACACGAATGCAAGGCAGATTACGTGGACAGACTGAAAGGGTGAAATGACCTTGGAGGGATTTACAAAGCAGAAGACTTATGATAAGTCACTCAGGTGGCTAATGTTGTTAGTCAAACTAGCTGTCTCTGAATGTATAGGACGATTGCGATGATGCCAAAATCACGAACAATTGCGATTATTTTGCAAATTAATGGTTAGGACAATTACGACGATCAGGACCTAACCTAACCAAAGGCGCCACAGAACTAATAATACTGTTGAAGGTTGGAACAACAAAATAAATAGGTGGATTGGAAGACCGCATCCAGAAATTCATGACGTTCTGGCCTGCCTCAAGAGCAAAGCAAAAGACACCAACATCAAGTACATGCGGACGGAACTTAATCTAGAAGGTCAGAAAAGGAAGAAGCGTGATATTAAAATCGACGAGAGTTGGGAGTGTATATGCACATAGCTATGATAGAAAACGGGACACTTCAAAAGGTGGTCTGTTGGCTCTAGCCCATGTTCAAAAACTTGATTGAACGAAATTCCTAGCCGAAAATATCAATATTTCACATAATTCTCTTGTAAGAGGTATTGTGCGGGGTGTTAAGTCACCCTTCAATTTCATAGATTTAAAATGTCATCACAATTGTCCACCCGCCCCTTCGCTTTAACTGTGTTCATCGCCATTGTCCACCCGCCCCTTCGCTTTAACTGTGTTCATCGCCATTGTCCGGCTACCGTCTCTCTGAGTCACCACCTTTTCTGTTCTTGAAAACAGGTTTTTCAGTATCATGTGTTCGCAATTAGGACATGAAATGAATTTCTCCTTTCATGTGTTCGCAATTAGGACGATTTGGGCATTGATCGCAATTAGGACACAACCGTGGTCGAACGGGTCCGTCAACCCCCCACCCTGGAAATTGGCATCCTTCATTTCAAGTTACAAAAAAAGCAGAAATCTTATTGTTATTATTAACAACAGATATAAAGTTCATTTAGTTATGGTATTCGAATAGAATAACCAAGGTGAAGCCTGCACTTTATCGAAAAAATCAGTGTAAAAATGCAGGAACCCGGTCATCTTTTCATATTCGGGCAAATCTTGACTCACGTTGTCTATCGTCAGCTGATATGCAGTGTTTCCAAACTTATTAACCGAAAAATGCCGCACAAACTATTCACAGAAGGTTTTTAAGCGAAAATTGATCCACAAACCATTCACGGAAGGTTAGGTTAGGTTCAGTTAGGTTAGGCAAACAGAAAATTAAATTAGAAAAAAAAAATCACAATGCAACCTTCACACGTCATCTTGTAAAACTACCGCGTGGTTGCTACACTAACAAGGGGTTACATAATCGAACGCACGGAACATTTGATTCAAGTAGTCGACGGTAATGGTGGCAAGAGCTATCGTGCATCGGAGATACATTTATGTCGAAAAATACATGATTTACCGGCCGAATAAGTTGAACGAAGGGAGAAAACACTTCCACGAGCTTCCAGAAGTCTACAGGAACTCAGTTCAGTAAGTTTCTCCTGTAAATTTGAAGAAATGTGTTTTCACTATACCATACTGTTACCTTTTTATAAATGTAATAGAAAACAGTTGTGCTGGATATTAACTCATTTGATGGCTCGAATAGCAACAATACCCGTTGGAGGCACATAGTGGTTCGGATCCCACTTTAAACTGTAGGTTTAGTCCCGATTAGCCTTACTGTGCATAAAGTGGACTTAAAACACCAACTCAATCATCCTAATCCTCGCGATTAGCCAACAGTGGCAGAAAAGGGAAGTAAAATAAACCAAATCAATCATCGAATCAACCTGGAACCCGTGAGTCGAAGTAAAATAAACCAAATCAATCATCAAATCAACCTGGAACCCGTGAGTCGAAGTAAAATAAACCAAATCAATCAACAAATCAACCTTGAACCCGTGAGTCGAAGTAAAATAAACCAAATCAATCATCAAATCAACCTGGAACCCGTGAGTCGAACACTTAGCTCGCAAGGCAACCGAAGCTGCAGTATTTACTTGCATTGCTGTTCGAGTCTGATGAGCAGTTCGCTTGAAAGGTTTCAACCTGCAAACCACTAACAACGCTTTCCTCACGACCTGTCAAGCAGTACTGGACACGCTCGCACAGCTGGGTAATTGAAATTACTAGTGGCACATGTGCCCTAGTGTCTGCGGTGCAATTCTCTCCCCCTTTTTACGAAAGCGCAACACGATCTCCCACACGTCGTGGCAAAGTGTTTCCGCGGCAAATAACGCACCCGAACCACGTCACACAAACGTGCACCTCCACTTTGGTGCCCCCGACGTGACAAACAGGTCGGTGAGAACATTACACCAGCACGAACTCGCATGAAGGGGGAGGGGGTGACCCTTTTCCTGGCGACGCTTCTGTATGACTCAATGGATTTGGCTGTGAAAAAAAGTGCTCTCCGCTTCGCTTCGTTGCTAACTTCTGTTGCGTGCCATATATTGAAAAAAAATATCGTCCAGGCGATATAAACTAGACGATATATCGTCACGATATTTTGGCGACATATACCGTACCAACGATATATCGTCACCATATTTTGGCGACATATACGGTACCAACGATATATCGTCACGATATTTTGACGATACATATCGTGTCGACGATGATACGCTTTGTTTATTTTGACCATATGAAATATTTTATTTGTTTTCTGTTAATTTCACATTTGATTTATTTGTTAGTTTCAATACTGTTGTTTGATATTTTGATATTGGCTTAAATTTGTAATTTTTGCTGTACATTTGTTACACGCAATATCGGAAGTGGAAGTCATTTCCGGTTTGTGAAGATGTGTAGAACTGTCCAATCTTTTATTGATTCGGTTGCCAGGACAACAGTGCGTGAAAAGGAAAAAGTGAGTTGAGTTGCGTGAGATGACGTTTATTTAGTGAAAAACACTGTTTTATAGGAAAAGCCTCAACTTAATTCAAATGTGATTGCGTTTGTGAATATTATTGTTATTTTGCAGTGATTGTTTAAAGGCAAAATGTGTTATTAAATTTGTAAAATAGCAAGAAGCTATTTTTTTTGTTCAAACCGTTTCGTCCTGAGAATGCTCATTGTAGCATAACATTAAGGAGAGTCTCATAACTCCGCCGCACAAGGAGATTGGGTAGTTACCGTGACGTAGTGATCCGTGATCCAGTGGCGAACACCAGAAAGGAACGTCACAGGTAAATTTGGCGCTCAACGTGAAGGCATCGATGATGTAAAAGGATAAATTGTAACTGTAATATCGTGTGAAAAAAACGTGTGTTTTGTGCCGTGTGAAGTCATGAGGAAATTGTCGAGCGTTACAAAGTCTGATAACACATAGATGTAAGTCATGTGATCGATTTTGCAGAGATATCAAGGTATGAGCAGGAGAATTTTGCGAAGCCAGAGCAAGAAGAAAATGGATAAATTGAGTTGTTGTGATGATAAAGATAAGCCTTTGGACGAAATATTTCAGTGCAGGAAATGCGAGGCGTATTTCCATTTAGGGTGTGCAAATTTGCCAATATCCAGAGAATTTATTCCTGATGATGACTTAGTTTGTAAAAATTGCAAATCTCATAGTGCTACTTTAAATATGGAGGTACTTTGTGGATGGTTAAAGAGAATTGAAGAAGGAAGGAAAGAAGATCAGAATGAATTGAGGAAGATCATTGAAGAAGGAAGGAAAGAAGATCAGAATGAAATGATAAAGAGGTTTGAGAAAATGGAAGAAGGAAGGCTAGAAGATAAGAATGAATTAAGGAAGATCATTGAAGAAGGAAGGAAAGAAGATCAGAATGAAATGATAAAGAGGTTTGAGAAAATGGAAGAAGGAAGGCTAGAAGATAAGAATGAATTAAGGAAGATCATTGAAGAAGGAAGGAAAGAAGATCAGAATGAAATGATAAAGAGGTTTGAGAAAATGGAAGAAGGAAGGCTAGAAGATAAGAATGAATTGAGGAAGATGATTGAAGAAGGACGGAAAGAGGATAAGAAGGAGTTGATGAAGATTATTGAAGACGGAAGAAACGAAACTAAGGTAGCTTTCAGAAACTTGGAGGAGGTATTTAGGAATGATAAGGAGGAAATGATGACGAGAATGAAAGCAGACCGAGAAGAATTGATGAAGAAGATTGAGGATGAAAGGAAAGAAGATAAAAATGAAATGATAAGAGTAATAGAAGACAGAAGACAAGAAAACAAAGAAGAATTGGAAGTTGTGCGATGTGATTTGTTAAAACAGATTGATGAAGGGAGAGATGCACTAAATAACATAGAAGAAGTCAGGGAAGTAGACAGACGAAAAGTAATGAATGAATTGGACACCGTAAAAGCAAGGATAGAATCCGTCGTGGATCAGCAAAGTACTTCAAGGAATTTGTATATGCAGGACAGTGAGAAGATGAATAAAGAAATTAACCAGAAGTTCTATTTTATGGAGGAATTCCTTTTAGGGAAATTGGAGAGATTACATTTAGAATCTGTCCAAGGAAATCCAGGAATGACTGCTGGAAATACTGACAGATCTGTGGAAAATGTTCGATGGGTGAGAGATGATAATGACCCTTTGATTTCCGGTATATCTTCAACAGAATCTGTATCTTCTGCTGAATTGTTGACTAAAAGGAACCGTAAGAGGAGAAGACGTATCCAAAGTACAAAAGGGATACCCAGAGAAGATATTGATAAATCTCCTGATGTCTCTCATAGTCCATCTCACACTGGACATTTTTTTAGAATGTCGGATATTAACTCTCTGAGCAAATTTACCGGAGAAATAAATTCCATATCAGCGGAGCGTTATTTGGAAGAACTGAAAACGTCCATGGACATAATGAAAATGCCTATGCACTATAGATTAAAGGTGCTTCCTTCTGTAATGAAAGGGAAAGCTAAAGCCTGGTTTATTGCCAACGAGAGAAGGTGGAAGTCTTTTGAACAGTTTTGTGCCGCGTTTAAAAAACAGTATGCCTCTGCAGAAGCGAAGCAGAGAGAGATCCAGATTTTAAGAAACAGAAGATATTCCAAATCCTCAGGTCTTTCTATGGAGGATTATTGTTGGGACGTCTACAGGTCATACTGTAACTTGGTCGAACGTGTGGACCAAACAGAAGTGTTAAGTTTAGTTATTCATCAGCTCCCATACAGAATACGGCAGCTAGTATTAACAAGAGATCCTCGAAACATTGACCAGTTGACCAACTTCTTGGGGAAGTATGAAGCCTCAGAACAGATAGATGGGTGGAGAGGCGACGGTAATAAAGCAGAAGAAAGGAGACCTAACCAACCTCGAGTTCGCAGAGTACAGATGACAACTTCTACTAATAATCCTGGAGGATCCCGCAGCGCAGAGAGCGGAAATGGGAAGGAACCAATCACCAGAGAAGGACAGCGATTCCCGGGTGGTAGGTGGAAGAATAGAAACTGGACAAGTAACAAACTTTATAGAAGGACTACGCCGTTCACAAATAGTTGGAGAAGAGATCAAAGAGCTCCAAAACGAAAAGAGTGTGCAATACAGACGGAAGAGCTACCTTCCAGTAATCTTAGAGTTACAGCGTCGCCATGGGAAATTAACTGCAATGAAGTTCTGGGTTTAGCCCAGCGCCCGTTGTAAGCGGTACTCTTACGCTTGCAATGAAGGGCATGCAAGTAAAAGAAAGCGACGAAAGTGAAGACCCATTCCTAACAGAAGATCCGTTAGAAGTATTGTACTTGAATATCGAAACCACTCCTCTAAATTATTTAAAAATTAGAAAGACGATAATGGAAGAAGATAGGGATAATGTGAAGAAACCTGAAATTTCAGTCGAGGTATTAGGATTCCAAATAAAATGCACTCTGGACACGGGTAGCGAATGTACCCTTATGAATTATAATATTTGGCTTCAAGTACGAGAGCGATTACCAGGTCTTAAATTGCAGAAGTGTCCAGGCGTAATATTAAAAGATTTTGCTGGAAAAGAAAGATCACGGATAGCTGGTTGCAGGCGAATAAATTTTGAAATTGGCGGTTTTATATTTGAAGATTTGGTATATGTGGTCAAGTGCTTAGAAGCTGACTTATTATTTGGTTATCCTTTCCTTCGAAGATACAAAGCCACTCTGGATGCAGGCGCAGAAAAATTGTATCTGATCAATGACGGACACACAGTAGAGCAACATTTACTTCCTAACGCTGGAGATTCAGAGAAGGGCGAGTCGCGGGAGAAGACAGCCTTAATACAGTGTACGAAAGCGGAGGAAGAAGCTAACGCTGATGAGTGGACTGCAACAGAATCAGACATAAGAGATAAAGCCTTTGCTTCAGATGTTTTGAGAGTTGAGGAAAAGGAGCAGCTATTTAATTTATTGTTGAAATATAGAAGAATATTCGCCGACAAGCCAGGATTATCTAGAAATTCTATCTGTGAAATAAATCTGACCAGTGAAGAACCTGTTTTCTCCAATCCTTATCCTGTTCCGTTGTCCAAGAGAAAAAAGCTGGAAGAAGAATTATTGAAGTGGCAAGAGTGGGGAGTAATTATACCCTGCAACTCACCATATTTAAATCCCTTATTGGTAGTGGATAAACCGGACGGGTCGGTTAGACCCTGCATTGATTTTAGAAAACTAAATAAACAAATTGTAGCTCCCAGGAGTACAGTACCTCAAATTCAGGAAGCTCTACAGAAATTTAGAGGGAAGAAGTATTTCTCCTGTTTGGACCTTGCTTCAGGATATTTACAAATTCCAATTAATAAGAAGCATCAAATATACACAGCCTTTACATACAACGGAAGATCTTGGTGTTTTACGAGAATGCCTTTCGGTTTGACCAATGCAGTAGCTGTATTTATGTATTCCATGCACAATTTGTTTAATCCATCTACTGAGAAATTCTTGACAGTTTACATAGATGATCTTTTGATATTTGATGAAACGATTCACAAACATTTTCAACACTTATCATTCGTCTTGGATACTCTTCAGAAGGAAGGTTTTACAGTGAAACTTAAGAAGTGTGAATTCGGAAAGGAAGAAATTAAATATCTAGGCCATATTATATCCGGAACACACATCAGGGTTGATCCTAAGAAGAATGAAGCCATTTTAAAATTTCCACGTCCCAGGAACAAGAAGGATTTGCAACAATTTCTCGGGCTGATTAACTGGAGACGTCGTTTTGTAGAGAATTTGGCACAAAAATCTGCCCCTTTAGAACAATTGTTGTCAAAGAACGTTAAATGGGAATGGACCAACACAAGAGAAAACTGTTTCAGAAGATTGAAACAGGAACTAGTGCAACTGCCGGCGTTAGCGCAACCCGATTTTTCTAAGACGTTTTGCATAATGTGTGATGCTTCTTCGTTAGGACTTGGATCGGTTCTATTTCAAGGAAACCACGAAACTCCAATAAATCTGACTGAGATTCACATTATTCAGTATGCCAGCAGAAAATTAAAGCCCCATGAAAAGCATTATACAGTGCAAGAACTAGAGTGTCTAGCTGTATTATTTGCGATAGACCATTTTAAAGTTTATCTGTATGGTCAGAAATTTTTCATCTATACTGATCATAAAAATCTAATATGGTTAGAAAATAGTCGTAACTGGAATGGCAGATTAACGCGATGGGCTCTGAAACTTCAACAATATAAATATGAGATCATTCATGTGGAAGGAAAGAGTAATAAGATCGCTGACGTACTAAGTCGTTATCCTGTGGCTGAAGGGGTTCTGGAGACAGAAGGCAACACTCCTACCATTCTACAGGTGTGGTCAGCTAAGAAAATTCTCATGCCTAACCAGGAGATCCAACTGTGGAAGGAGTCCCAAAGTAAAGATCCAATGTGTAAAGATATATCAGACAAGTTAAATAATGGAGATGAAGAGGCTAAATATTTTTTGAGGGAAGACCTTTTATTTAAGAATTCTAGAGGTAAAAAGAAATTCCATTGTATAGTGGTTCCGCAAAGTTTAAAGGATAAAGTGTTGGAGGCTGAACATGATAACACTGGCCATTTTGGGTTTACAAAAACTTATCAGAGAGTAAGAAAAAGGTACTTCTGGAAAAATATGAAGTCTGACATTTCACGATATATTCAAGAGTGCTTGATATGTTCAAAGAACAAGCCCGATAAGCTTGGGATATGTAGAGAGAGATTGACCACGACCCAAAAGAAACCACATGAAGTTCTGTCAATAGACATCATTGGCAAACTACCTAAGTCTTCATCGTTCTACTATATCCTGACCTTGATTGATGTAGGAACCCGATACTTAACAGCCTATCCGTTACGAACAGCCACTACTAATGAAATTATTAGGAAGTTAGAGCAGGGATACTTCACCCATTATCCGAAACCTAAGTATGTGCTGTCCGACAGAGGAAGAAAATTTCTGTCCAAGCAATGGCTACAATTTATGGAAAACCACTCTGTTAGACCCATCAGGACCACCCCTTATCACCCAGCAAGCAATCCGATTGAGAGAAGCAATCAGGAAATTGTAAGACTTTTAAGGACGTTTTGCAATCGGAAACACGACTCCTGGTGCAAACAAGTGAGGACTGTCTGTTGGCTCATCAATAATTCTATATCCGAGGCTACCGGTTATGCCCCAGTGGAGTTATTTTATAATCGACCTGTAGCAGCTAACTTACTGCAGGAATTAGACTGGTCTGAAGACAGTGAGTGGAAGACTCTAGCCTGGGAAACCAAATTATTCATCGCAGAAAGTCGAAACAGCCGACAGAAGAACAAAAAGAACATACGGATCAATCCCCATTCGTTCACACTAAAAGAAGGAGACCTGGTTTTAAAAAGGAACCACCGGTTAAGTTCAGCTAAAGATAAAGAAATATCCAAGTTCTTTGAATACTTCGTTGGCCCGTATGTAGTTGAGGATGTTAAGCACAACACAGCTAACTTGCTGGATCCTTGGAAGGATAAATTAATAGGAAGGGAAAATTTTTCCAACCTGAAGAAAATTAATTGTTCACCCGAAAGAAGACAGGAATTATTGCAAAGATGGCATCACCAGATCAAAAAGGACTAATTTTCGTAGCAAAGAAAATTTCGTACATAAACATTACCTCAATTTTCTTTGTTTGTATGGGAGGAGAACTTGATACGCTTTGTTTATTTTGACCATATGAAATATTTTATTTGTTTTCTGTTAATTTCACATTTGATTTATTTGTTAGTTTCAATACTGTTGTTTGATATTTTGATATTGGCTTAAATTTGTAATTTTTGCTGTACATTTGTTACACGCAATATCGGAAGTGGAAGTCATTTCCGGTTTGTGAAGATGTGTAGAACTGTCCAATCTTTTATTGATTCGGTTGCCAGGACAACAGTGCGTGAAAAGGAAAAAGTGAGTTGAGTTGCGTGAGATGACGTTTATTTAGTGAAAAACACTGTTTTGTTTTATAGGAAAAGCCTCAACTTAATTCAAATGTGATTGCGTTTGTGAATATTATTGTTATTTTGCAGTGATTGTTTAAAGGCAAAATGTGTTATTAAATTTGTAAAATAGCAAGAAGCTATTTTTTTTGTTCAAACCGTTTCGTCCTGAGAATGCTCATTGTAGCATAACATTAAGGAGAGTCTCATAACTCCGCCGCACAAGGAGATTGGGTAGTTACCGTGATGTAGTGATCCGTGATCCAGTGGCGAACACCAGAAAGGAACGTCACAACGATATGTCGTCACGATATTTTAGCGATATATATCGTGTCGGCGATATATCGTCACATTTCGCGATATATATCGTGTCGGCGATATATCGTCACATTTCGCGATATATATCGTGTCGGCGATATATCGTCACATTTCGCGATATATATCGTGTCGGCGATATATCGTCACGATATTTTAGCGATATATATCGTGTCGGCGATATATCCTGACGATATTTTAGCGATATATATCGTGTCGGCGATATATCCTGACGATATTTTAGCGATTTATATATCGTGTCGGGATATATTGTCACGATATTCCGCGATATATCGTGACGATATTCCGCGATATATCGTCACGATATTTCGCGATATATCGTCACGATATTTTGGCGACATATATCGTACCAACGATATATCGTCACGAAATTTTGACGATATATATCGTGTCGACGATATCGTCACGATATTTTGGCGATATATGTCCTGTCTGAGATTTATCGTCACGATATTTTAGCGATATGTATCGTATCGGCGATATATCCTGACGATATTTGAGCGATATATATCGTGTCGGCGATATATCGTCACGATAATTTGCTATATATATCGTGACGATTATATATCGTCACGGTATTTCGCGATATATCGGCAACATCACGATACGGAGAATATATCGCATTGTATCGTCTATGACGATATTTTCTTGACGGTATATCGCGATATCAAATTTCCGATATCGTCGATCCCTACTGCTAACCTTGTTACCGCCTATGTAGCACAGGCTTTCGTTGTGCTAGAGTCAGGAGGAATAATATTGCGTTGTAATATCCTTGGAGGGTTGGCAACATTAACCCTTTGGATGTTTCTTTCAAGCACTTCGCCCTGCGGTGTACATTCTGTTTCGGGAATCTCTGGAGCAAGGAAAACAAGTCTCTGCGCAAGTAGCGACTCGAGAGGGCTCGACAAATGAACGTGCCAGGAGGGAACAACGCGACTGCAGCTCCAAGCCGTTTGCAGCAGCGGGCACTGCTTTGCTTCGCCCACTCGCTTTCTCCCCTTCTCTACCGTTATGCGCGGCGTTGCTCCACAGATTCCACAGAGAGTGTGGAATGATCAATCATACGAAAACAGAGGCGGTAAGCGAAGTATGCAAAAAAATATTCAATTATATTAAAATGGTTTAGTCTCAGCTCTCCCCGAGTGAACGGCGTCTGTTATAGGACAAGACGATGCTGGATCGTCTCATCCCGTACCTATACTAACCGTGTTTCCTCCTGGAGAGTAGAGATCGTACCGGGATAAGGCAAATAGTAAATTGTAATTATCGGTACTTTCTCCACATGAGGTTTATTGGGTGTCTTCCTGTTCCATCGCTCCCCGATCCATCGCTTCTCGAAAAGTGGGCGTGGTTTGTCCCGATCCATCCCTCCCCCATCCATGGACAGTGTTGCCAAGTTGGCGGTTTTGGGGCCAGAACTGGCCCTTTTGAGTACGTACTCAGCCACAAAATTCAGCAAAAGCCCGAAGGGGCTTTTTAGCCCTACAGAGAAATCTTGCTACAAATCTAGCCCATTCAGTAATGAAATGTTTTTTGGCATTTTCAGTAAAGTAAACTGCAAAGAAGAATTCACTTAACCGAACCTCCTCTGCACCTGCAAACTCGTCCTGCGACCCCTCTTGGGGAGCAGGTAGCAAGTGCACATTGTCACTCTATCCCCTTGTTTCTTGTTTTGATATGCTGTGTAGCCCGAGGCGAATTACGGATAGCGTCGATTCCAGAAAATGAGAATCTTTCTTCAGTTGTATTGCATCTGGTCCTTGAAAGATCACAGAAATGCGGTGCGGAATCGACGAATCGTTCGTAACAGTGAGGCTCGACCAGAGACTAGTTCGTGTGCGCGGCCGTGTGTGTGTGTGTGTGTGTGTGTGTGTGTGTGTGTGTGTGTGTGTGTGTGTGTGTGTGTGTGTGTGTGTGTGTGTGTGTGTGTGTGAGTGTGCATATATATGAAGAAGGAACATGCCGAAAATGTGTAATGCTTTTGTGTAATTTACTGCACCACAATTTACGGGGGAAATAAATTATTTAAGGTAAGAAAATTTAATTTAGTTGAGCGTATGCCCCTCATCTTGACAACTGATGATTATTTGTGGTTCTTGAGTTTCAGAATTTTTGCACCAAAACACCCAAGATTTGTAAATCTAACCCCCTGGATGTGAATTTTAGCTCCATTTTGGGTGCGATTTAGCCCGTTTTTCTCTCGTGCTGTTGGCAACACTGTCCATGGATGTCTTGCTTTTCGTTTCAGAAAATCTGATCACCCTACCTATATCTGCCACTTGTTCCTGACCACAAACAAAGAAAATACGTAGACCTAATTAAGATAGAAAAGTGCAACGTAAGCACCAAACATGAAACACGTAGGCTTTCTCGACGAACCTGTCCGTCCCTGGTAAATATTGATCTCCCCCTTCTCCCGCATCAACTGAATAAAATTGCACAAGACTGTTCGTTATCAAATCAAAACAAAGGAAACATGACAGGAGAGCCAATTATAAGCGAGCTCTTTTTGTATAAACAAGATGCGGTAGACTGTGGGAGACAAAGATACGTATCACACTGACCTACCCTAACCACGGGAAAACAAAGGAAGCTAACTGAAGGGAGAGGGAGGGAGGAGGAAGTGAATGCCGATGGTGAAAGTTGAGAAGAGCGCTATCGCCCGAAATCTGACTCCGGGAGTTTCACCTCTCCTGAATCAGATCAATAGTTTCAAAGTAAGGGGCGGTGGCTGCGTCGAACGCTAGGCGGAAGGGACAAACGTGCCTCTGAATTGTAATTTCCCACGGATCCGTATGGATTTCTTTCCCGGGCATTCTTCGATTCCGTTACAGTCGAAGAAAGGGATCGAGGTGGAGGAAATCCCTTTTAAGGGCGAGGAAAAACTTCCATAACAAGAAAACATATCCAACAGGCGGCTGCACTGCTCTTAGAAAGAGCGAAAGGTAGCAAGGTGGAAATGATTGGCGGATATTTTGGTGCCTGCCAAGGTCTCGGCTGTGCGTTTGATTAATTGATTTTTAAAGAATCAGAACTTAAGAATACAAGCTTCAGAGGTCATTTTTTGTAAAGGATCACAGCTTGCAGTCGCCTTACCCTCATTAGCCCAAAACTATTAAGTTAAGGACGAAGAGAAACTAATACGTACTTGATTACATCTGCAAAGCAACAATCATTAGGGGAAAGTCTTACACTACTGACCGGCTAACAGTTCTCATTTCCGCTGATAGATTGCAGGGCACTACAGTGACCATAGGCGTAGCTACGGGGTGTGCCCGGTGTGCCTAGGCACACCCTAATGGGCTGCTTTATTAAAGAGAATTAAATACAGATATTTCAATAAGAGCGGCAGTTTGTAAGTTGAAAATGTCATTACTTGGTACAAACGTGTGCATTATCGCTGATGAAACGGGTGTCTATAGATTTTCGATTTTTTGATGTCATTGGAGAAAGAAGATATTTACTGCATTCTACTCTGTACTGCAGCGCTTTTCTTCTATACCTGTCACAAGCTGCACGTGTGAGAGAGCTTTCTCCAAGCTTACCCAAGTTAAAACTAAATTAAGAGCAACTCAGAAGCAGGATAGATTGGAAGCCCTGCTCTTGCTATTTGTGGAACAGGAAAAAGCTTAGGCCTAGTCTATTGATGTAAATGAAGTTATTGATGAGTTTAAGAACATTGTACCTTTTGAGAGACGTCTCTTGTTATAGATGACGTGTATTTTGATGTATTTGTTTGCAACATTTATGAGCATTTTGTGTGTGTAATTTCTATGCAATTTGATTTTTTCTACTACATATATTCAGAAATTTTCACACTGTCATTTAGTGAATTTATATTCCTTTACATCAGTGCAATTAAAGAGCCAAGTGATTGTGTTGCAAAATATGCTAATAAAAAGGTACAAAACCTCATTTTTTCTCTTTGTGCACACCCAAATATAAAGTTCTAGCTACGCCTATGACAGTGACACGTGGAGGGATCCTGTAGTCATACCTCACATAGTTCGGGCGCGATGTCTTTTGTTCAGTAGTTAGGGAACTGCGAGGTGTTGAATACGTTTAACGATATTTTGAGTGAGAAAAGTTATCTTTATGACACCATTGGTTCTTTCTAAGGTAAGTCCATCATGTGTTTTGCAATGGCCGTGAAAGGTACATGTGTTAGCTTAATGTTTATGGTAAAAGTTATGCAATATATTCACTACATAGTGTGCCATCACCTGCAAGGTAACAAGTGTGTTACCCCATCGTCGTCCAGTACCGACCAATATTAACTGTAGAAGAAAATGTGGTCTAATTTGAAGATAGTGAGTGGCCAGATCCTTTTTTTTATCAGTGCAGAGGAAAATGGCAACACCGAAGGAGATGAAAATAGGAAATTGGCCGAAAGCAGTTATGAAGGTGGCTGTAGATGAAGGATTCAAAAAAATCGCATATGATTTGGCACAGCATCTAAAGCTAAATCATCAATTTAATTATTGCATATCACAGTATTACAAAATATAGTTATTAGAATTGGGCAGACATTACTAATGTAAATGGTTTCTTGTTTTATTTATTTTAATAATTGTTTTGTATTTCACTGTCGTCCATATTTGGTGGTCGGTACTGGACGACATTTTTCAGTCTGTCGAAAATAATACATTTTTATTTTTCTCAATATGCAGCTATTTACAAGTAAATATAAAATATATAATATCTATTTTATAGCAAAGGAATTCTGGAAGAATAGAAAATTGCTTTGAAATTCTCAGTTCTTTCAGTTTAACAAACGTTATAATCAAAATACTTCTGGTGGTCGGTACTGCAAGACTTTCCCCTACATCCCTAACAGCGTCTTTCGCTAACCGCTATGTTTATGATACAATGTCCAATAATGCTTAGCATGACACGAGAAGGGTCAGGGTGGCCACTCTGAGATCATGACAATATTCAAGAATAATTCCCGGTTTTCAAGGCGGACTTTCCGGAAATTCAAGGGTACAAGCACATGCTTTCTCTATTTCAACCTTATGTATTACAGCTTCTGTACACATGCGTACACAAAAATATTTATATTAACAATATAAAGGGTCTGTGTGATTCCAATGTATCCAAAAATTCAAATTCAATTCAATTAAACGGTCTATTTAAAATATTTCATTTAAGGTGCGGAGTTTGCATTTGCTATATTACATACTCAGAACCGAAATACATCTACAAAAACAAGTCGCAAATATTATGGGATAGACTAATCTATAAAAAAATTGTTAATTGTATAAGAATTTCAAACTCCAATTTACGTAATCAACTTCAAGATGTCTTATTTTGAAATAATCTTCCGTCCGTCAGAAAGACACTGACAAATTTAACGAATTGAGAGAATTCTGTTGCAAATTTATTTTCCTTGATAAAAAAAAGAATCTATACTGTGCCTCAGGGCATTTATAAAATGTATAAGTTCAAACAGATTTGTATTAATAAAAGTTACAACTTTTCACGCCTACGGAGAAAAATTCACGCATAATTCCCGGAATTCCCGGTGAGTAGTCATCTTGAAGGTTTAGAACAGGCCTTTCATTAATTGAAGTGGTAATTTGACTTTAGTAATGTTTCCATCTCTCTTTTAGTTGCGATATTTTCACAAGAGGGAGGTGCACTTCAAGTGCCAAATAATGTGGTCAGTGACTGAATAAACACTATTATTTCAACGCAGAGAAAATAAATCAGGAACCGAGCTGAAAATGTAGTGTTCAGGACTACAGCTCAAGAGTGACCCAAATGGGAGAATAATTAAAGAAACGATGGACACTGTGCCGACAGAAAATTAAAGTTTAGCTATATATGTCAGAGTCCGCACTTCGACTCTGACCAACTTGTCCTCCGTTATCCCGCGCCAAGTGTATCGAAGAAGTATCTGAGTAAAACTGTGAGCGAATGAGAACGATGCCCTTCCGGACTTCGCATTTATGCTCATACCGGACTATACCGCGTTTGTTAGAACCTGTCCCTTTTCCCGCGTTAGCGATCGCTCGACAGTTTCGGTGCCAATGAGAAACGAGGAAAAATTCGTCTGTTGGACAGCAAGGAGCGAATGGAAGCCAGAAGAGAGGCGCTTACGTAGACGCTGTTGCGACGTTGCATATTTTAATTGGCTGCCTGGCTTTGACTTTCCCCAGCACGGAGAAAAGCCAGCGACCAGCTAGCGCGGGAACCGGGACAGGTTGTAACAAACGCGGTATAGTCCGGTATGAGCATAAATGCGAAGTCCGGAAGGACATCGCTCTCATTATAGAGGTTGTTTACTCCTCCAGTCCTCTATCGGCAAGACTACTTTCGTAACCTCTCGTATAACTTCAGTATTGAAGCAATATGAAATGCAGCGCATTCCTGGGATAACTTGAAGGCAATCGATGAAGGCGACAGGTTAATGAACAGAGTGAAGAGAGCATTAAACGAGCCTCTTCTCTAACTTCTCTCATTATACCTCATCAATATTATATAATCTATATATATATATATATATATATATATATATATATATATATATATATAATGTTACTAGTACGTGCTTAAAGAGTTTCTAAACGTGAAGCTGATGTAAATAGTTAACAAGCCTGCTACCTCCGTTTAATTGATGCTGCTTGACATTTGACAACAAAACATGAGCAATTATTACATGAAAATATTCCATTTCATAAGAATTTAATAATCTCTAACTTATAATTTACTTTATTCATTAAATCGTTATTTTTATTACGTACAAACCTTGACAATTACTAAGAAAAATTATATAGTTAAAACAGGTGAAAACTGTTTGTTTGAACCGACATGCGCCGGCTTCCGTGGCGGAGTTGTTAGCACAGCGCGCTACGACTCAAGGGGTCCCGGGATGAGAATACCGGCCCGGGCATTGGTGTTTGCGAGTATCACTTCATCAATTTCATCATTTCATCACCCATTCTCATCTTCGCGATTAGACAAACGGGCCGAAAAGCTAAGTAAAATAAACTAAATGATTGATTGATTTAGTTTAATTTACTTCGCGTTTTGCGCCTCTTGGCTAATTTGCGAAGATGGGGATGAGTGATGAAATGATGAAATTGATGAATGGACATTCACAAACAACCAAACCCGAGCAGGATTCGCACCCGGGACCCTTGGCGCGATGTGCTAAACACTCGGCCACAGGGTCCGGGAAACTCAATCAATCACTAACTGACATGCGAATATGTGTATGTTTATTATTGAGGAACATATAGGCCTTTTCGAATTCCTACCACCAACTCGCTCTATAAAAAGTTTAAGTAGACTTTACGCACAGAGTGGCTAATCGGTACATGACCCGCATTTCAAAAGGTGATAAGAAGCACCAAATTGTTCCCCTGCGGGATCTGAAACCGCATTCCTTCTCGTACAAGGCAATAATGTAAAACTACTGCACCAATCAAGAGGACATGGGAATGCTTATTTAAGAAACCATTACATTTTCTCGTCTCTAACGCTAATCGACAGGCAGCGACATTTGACTTGTACGCATGCCGATCCACACTAGTATCGAAATGTGCGTAATTGAACGTTCAGTAATAATTCAATAGCGCTAATGTACTTCCCGTATGTGCAACTTGTTTGCATGGTGAGTACACCCAACGGCAAAATAATTCAACCCATTCCTGGAGCTGTCATGGCGGATGAAGGCATCTGTTCTTAGTGGTAATATCTTTATCAGTTACGATATTAACGACCAATTCAACAAAGAAACACATTCGAGCACTGTTTTGCGTACCAAAAACAAAATTCTCCGACTTTCCCAGGTGTGTTATGTATTTTGGAATTAATTTCCGGATCATTCCATGTCTAGAGTCCAACTTTGCATGGTATTCAAATGAATCAAGTTTATTCAACAATGCTCAATACAAACGAACAAAACATAATTTGTAAGAACACGAATAGAGTATCTCACAACAAGAAGACCTTTCTTTCAAACTCTAAACCTGGCAAATTCAAAATAACATTTAATTTCCCTAACTCAAGAGCATTTTAAATATTTCATACAATTCTCTTTATTTTCAATATATTTTCAGGCATAATACGGTTTCCTTGAGTATTCTATATAGGTATATAGGTGCACCAAACAAAATTACTTCATGTGTACTTTTCTCTACATAAAGAAAGGCAAATATTTATCTTTAGATGTAAATGAAATTCATTTTTAATCCTATTTCAAAATTATTTGTTGAGTCTAATCTCTTCCTTCTTAGCATAAATTTATAATTATCATTTGATATGACCATAACATTTAATTGCGATGCAGAAATTACATACGTTCATGATGCTCAAAACATTATCTACTAAATCCTCCTCACAAATCTACTTACTAAACATCAGTGGCGGCGTGGAGGGGGCCCAGTTGCCCCCAACTTTTTGCCACTTTTACACCCGCGGCCCGCACTATGCTAACCCTTTTCTACCGAGGGAAAGTAAACTACCTTTCCCCCCCTCCAAGTTTTGGAACCGAATCACTGCCACTGCTAAACCTCATCCAGTTTGCGTACTTTAGCTACAGTGTTTATTTATGTAAATACTTCATTCAAGGCATTTTAAACTATTTACGTGTAAAACGTAAGGTTTTAATTTTGTATCTAATATTTCAAATTAATATTGTACTAAAACAAAAGTATGTCAAAAGTATACGTTATTTTAAAAAATTACATGAGAACGTGTGGTTATTTAAAAAAATGTGTAAAATTACTAATGTGAAAGTCATTTTAATACAATATGTTCCTCAAACACTATTTATTTTGTATTGTTGTTTCCAATGGACATCACGTTTCTATTACAACAGCATGCAGTTACAAAAACCGATTAGTAAGCTACGTCGCTTCTCATTTTTATTGATCAAATTATACAACTATTTATCTGTACCATACTTTGGATGCCAACAGAAATTGACCGCAGAATAACCAACCGTTCGTACCAATTCTCAAATTGGAATTAAGCCAAGGCGAAGTATTTTTTCATTGACGTTCGTCACTTTTTCATGTGTCTGTTGATGGAGAACACGATCGTTGATTAATCTTATTTTAGCTGCCAATAGCAGAAATATTATTCTACTCTTTCATGGGTATGGAAGAAACAGATTTTTTGCTGGAATAAGTACAAGGGTAAATTCCTAATCGAGACAATGACCAAAAATACTTCGCAGATTCTCATTTACTACTCGCGAGAGAGAAAATGTTTTAAGTACTAAAACTTCATTACTGATTGCATATGAAACTATGTATTATGTGAGCAAGTTCTGAACAGAAATATCTTATAATTTTTAAAGAGTTTGCACATTATTGCTTTGAAATGATCTTTAAAACAAATATGGACAAACAGTAACGACCAAGCATGACAGTCCTTACACAAACATTTTAACTTATTTGAAGGCAACATTTCGGTATATAAGAAAAGTCGCAAGCATATGTAATGAAAGCTGTGAAATAGTACATTGGTTTGTGCCATAATTTGTAAGTTATATTGAAAACGCGAATCTTGTTTACTCTTACTAGGCAGGCAAAGTTCAAATATAACCAAAATCTACTCTTGCCATGCCGCACAAATCTCAGTGTAACTGCCAAATAATCACACACACCACCCACAACAAACAGTTGCAGAGATAACAGCGCATTGAGTGTTAGTCACATAGAATTCTGTTCGAAAAAATCCAAATGAATCTTACAAGTTAACCACCGCATACAAATTGACAAGTGCAACACAACTACAAAGAATATGTGATAAAATAGATTGTAACATTCGTATATTCTAAGCCATTGGCCATTATACTGCATACTTACGAATTCCAAATCTAAACCTTCTCGGCGAAGGAACTCTGTCGACATGAAATTTCTTTTCTAACGAATTTGTAGCGAAAGTGACAGTCTTTTTGTGCTTAGGCTTAGAAGGACTTTCTGCATGCTTCTTCTGTTTTGTCATCCTGCAGCACATACGTCAATTGCGCAACTTGTCTTTCCGCACGTTACAACTGCAGGTTCCACACATGTCACACACATACACAAGTTCACTTCCCTTCCCTCCACAGTACTACTTGTTCACACAGCATTCCGCCATTGAACAATTGAAAATCGAAACTCAAAAGATTCAAAACTAAAACGTTGAAGATCGCACAGGATAGCTAGCACAATGTTGCCAGATAGCTTCATTCTCGGACAAAAAATCTTAAGTTTGCGATTGTTTTACGTACATCGCATTGTGAGACTTATAGATATTATTCATTTTGTCATTTTTAAAACACAATAATACACCATGAAATTAGTCGTCCAGTTCGTCTCGTTGCTGCACAATTAGCAAGGAAAACTTGGTAATTAAATACCACGGAAGATATGTAGCAAAGGAAATTTACCTTGAATTAAATTTATTCTTTTTATGGCTTACTGCGTCAAGTCCATTGCCAAAGGAGGGAGGATCCTATATTTATTACTGCTTGACACGAGGAATAAGTTATTCCTTTCGTCAAGTTAAAAGTTCGATTATTTTCCACGGTGCGTTTGAAAACTATTGTGTTGTATCTAAAATTGTCTCAATGGATTTCTTTGCCTTTTGACTTGCTACAAATGCATATTTATTTATACAGTTAGACTAGCCGCGACATGAAAAATAATAGGTCGAAAAATGGGAAGGAAGAGACAAATGGATTGAAAGTACTCATACTATCCCAGCATTCATGGTAAGCAAAGGCCTCAGTAAACTTTCCTTGCTCTCCCAATTTTGGAACCCAATCGGCGGGGACATCTCAATCAGGATGAACAATTTGCAGGTTTGAACCTAGTATCTCCCAATGTAAATCCATCACTTTACCCACTCCTATGATTTGTCTCAGTGGAGTCTGCAGTGTAGGAAAGTGAAATTTATCCATAAACGGTATTCACCAAACTTTTCCCTGCGCATCGTAGAGTGCCATAAATGCACAAAGAAGGGACTGAGGAAGGGTCTCACTTCACTATTTAATGCCAAAACAAAAGGTGGGTGCGGTGACCTTGAAAGTTAAATCTATCTGCCAATTGTATGTGCAAGAGCGGGTGGCAATTTTACTTGGGACGTTCCGCTCCAGGAACAACATCGCTGTTTCAGACAACGTTGCCAAGTGTTGCTTGGAAACGAAGCGAGAAAAGGTCAATCGACCTTCATTTTATTTGGGGGGGGGGACTATGCACTTACAGTAGCGTGTGTACGATTCTAATTTGCTGAGTGGCACCTTGGGACACAAAAGTAAACGATAGCAACCGAACACATTCGAACAGAATGTTAAATTGCTAATAACGTCGCTTTCCAGCCTCCAGTTCAGCAGAAGGTATAGAGGTGATGTGATCAGCATTTTACTTCAGCTGTCTTAACGCTCCCTTCCTAGGGTTGTCCTCCCAGGTGTCTATCGAACAGGATATATGTAGATCATTTTTTTTAAAAAAAAAAAAAACTTTATGTAGGAACATTGTCGGAAAAATCCACACACTTGTCTCCCTCCCCCTGTGGCAGTCAAACGCCTTACCAGCTGACCCACCTCAGCTTCTTTAAATTATAGCAAAAAAACACAAAGAGGATATCACATTTTCATGTTCTTATTGATACCAAGCCCGGAATTAAGCGAGAGTGGGAGGGAGATCCCAGCACTGGGCCTCCAGGAAGAAGAAAGGATTTACAAAGGAACAATTTTTTAAAAGAAATGTGATACTGGTATGAGAAACAACTAAATATGGTAAATTTGTATTTAACATGGTTGAATGGGTATCCCGAGTCCTCGAGTAGATATGTTTAACCAGTGGGGCGTCTAGGAATTGACTAAATTCTGTGTTTTATTAACTTTTCATACAACTCAAATTCTTTATTAGAAAAGTTAGGTAAATTGGGAGTTAGAATACATCCCAATCTCCTACCTTTGAGCACACCACTACATTAATCGCTCCTCTAAGAAAAGAAAAACACAAGTATAGCTGCATTGCGTAAGCCAATGAACAAATTCTCTCTTACCGTTGGTTCCACTCGAAAGATAAATTAAAACTACAAGAGAGAAAGAAATGCACAGAAAAACACCTCACAGTTATAGAAGAATGATTGCCTCTTCTGAAACAAAAGCGCTACTGAAAGCTTTAAATTAGACCAAACGCTTGGATAAATATAATTCACAAGTTGGAAGGAAGGGGGTGGGGGGTCGACTTCGAGGCTTTCCTCGAGAGATTTGCGACTTAAGAAGCCGCAGTGTCGGTATGAAAGCTACATCTATTCAGGGGACGACTATAATAAACTAGGGTTGTTTGCAAACTTTCTTGGGAGCTTGGAGGGCCTTTAATTTAACACCTGGACGAGCAGCTGTGAATACCACTAACTAGAATCCATAGGGAAACTGTGCCAGTTTCTTTTGTAGCGGGTACAACATAGACGTTTCCTCCATGAGTCCCACTTTCCTTTTTTAAACTTGACAACACTAGAGTGCGCGTCAAATCTCCTGCATATAGCGATAGCCAATAGCAGCGCACTGCAGCGGTGCCATGTCGAAATCTCACACGGAAAAGAGACAGCGTGGTTGAGCGAAACGCCTTGTCAAGGAGAGCACGGCAACGCCGCACGTCTGTGATTCGCTGGTGCTGTTCAGCCGTTCAAGGCCATATGCAGGAGATTTGACGCGCACTTTACCTACTTCAATTTAAAAATTATGCTTACAGAAATAAGCAAACCCAGGACGTATTCATGAATCATATTAATACTTCTCTGGTATTTGTTTCATTGTAAAGTAGCTTTTCTTACACAACTGACTAATTGTGACACTGAGGATGTGGGCAGGAGAAACAACATAAACCCCACAGAGGGCTATTCTGGCTGTGCGTACAGTGGGATCCACTAGTAATTCTTGGCAAATTGTCCATGACTATTTTCATTAATTTTTCTCTTACATCCTGTGTGTTTTTAAGCGATGGATTTTTATGTACGCTGGTGCAGAAGTTTTCCAACATCTTGTTTTGAGTTTTCTTTTAATTCTTGAAGCTCTTATTGGATCAAATAAAGTGCACGAACATGGTGATGGACAATTTGCCGTGTAATACTCATGGATCCCATGTGAGAGAGTCTGGATAGACTTAAAAAATGAAGATTCTATTAATTGTTACTTTTTAATAGGCGGGCGAAGGTCACGTCCTTCCGCTCAATGTGTTTATTGCAGACCAACTGACACACACTCACACACATATACATATTTAAAAATAACATAACTCTGGGGAATTGTGTCAATAGCAGGGTAGTTAAAATTAAAAGGTAAAAAAAAGGTAAAGTGTTCCCCTGTGCTTAGCACCACGCCATGAAGGCGTATAGGGGGTGTGGGGGTAACGCCCCACACTTTCTTGATCCGGTTGTGAGTGGGGATGATGTGATCAGCACCACGCCCCTGACCGCCTTTACCCCACAGGGTTTCCCCCGGGTACTCATGTTATTCGACGCTGGGTGGGCGCCGGGGCCGCTTCCAACGTTAGAAAAGTTCCCGGATTTGAACCGGCCGGGGATCGAACCGGGACCTTTAGCATGGTAGTCAGACGCGTTACCGACTGAGCCACCGCGGCTCAGTTAAAGGTATAGGAATTTTAAATTAATTCAATTCAGGTCCAGGAGAGAAAATCATCAAGCGTAAATGCATTCTGGACCGTAAAGAACCTTTTTATCTGTAAAGTATTTCAATTCGGTCCTGGAACCTTTTTTCCCGATCAATTTAAATACGGTCCAGAAACTTTTTTCTGAATGAATTTAAATACGGTCCGGGAACCCATTTTCCGAACCAATTTAAATACGGTCCAATAGCTAACCTTTTTTTCCGAATCAGTTTAAATAGGGTCCAAGTTCGTTATTGAAATGAAACAATACGCAACTTGGATCGAATACGGACCTGACGATAAACAATTATCCACTTGTGAGCATGAAAGACTAATCCAGGTGCTGGCTGTCTCGAGAATCTAAGGTACAAGGTAGAAATGAGCGAAACGCAAACGCTGCAGTCACGTTACCGCTCTCCATGTAGCCCCATTCTCTCTCGCGCGTTCCTTTCCTTGGTTTTAGCAACACTTTCCGTCCCTGTTGTGATATCTGGTGATACAGTGATATCTGGTGGGAACACAGCAGCCTCACCTTACCTCATCGACGGCTCCTATTGGCTGCGGTTTCTGGATCGGATGCCTGAGCAACACGTGACGGGTTTGTTTGAACTCAATGTGACGCCACACTAATATAGTCCATTGCGTTATGTACAGTAACTCTTCGACAAGGGAGTCTTTGAACGTGGCACACGAGAGAACAACAGCGTTATGGCAGAGAAGGGGAGGAATTGAGTGGCTGAGCGAAGCAGTACACGCTGCTGCAAACTCGCTTTCCCTTCCTCCATGCAATCCCATTCCCTGTCATGTGTTCATTGGTGGAGCCGTCTCGCGTCAGTACTTGCGCACAAACGTGTTTTCATTCGCTTGCTCCTGAGATAGACGGAACAGAGTATAGATTTTCAATTATTTAGCTACGTAGTGTGGGTATATTTACTTGTTGTCTTCGTTAAAATTATAGTACTCGAACAGAAATTATAGTTTACGACTTGCATGAAGTACAAAATGAATAAGACAATTCCACGAAGCGTTAACTGAAATCAGGTGCAAAGCAACACAACTTTTGGATGACTTGATGGGAAGAAAGGAATATTGAACATAAAAACTATGAATACAGGTGACTAAACGGATTTTTATGAAATTTCATATCGTATCAATCCCTAAGATTATATGTTTATTTTAAAAAGCCTCTCTGAATGCTTCATGTTGACCAGGGCATTCACTGGTTTTTCTCAGTTGTCTCAGCCTCTGAGGCATGTAAACAATGCACAGTGTTGTGCTATGCAAACCTCCTGAGCTATTCAGGAAACAGGTAGTTTCTTCTGCCTATGGAGTCAGCGGTTTGCATAGTGGCAATTAAAAGCACGATTCGGCATGGAGGAAGAGCTCCATGGCCTAGGGAATGTAGAGGTGAGACAAGCTGAGAGGGGACTGACTTTGGATTGGAATTGAGGAGAGTGGAGAGGTTAGGAGAGCAGTGGAGCAAAAGTGAGACGACGCGCTGGTCAACCTATAGAGAAGCCAACAGAGGACTTCGTATATTTTATTCATCGTAATTATCTTCATACATCAGATAGACAGGTAACTATCCTAACACCCAGCCATGATTCAGGTTCAAAGGTTCACAAAACCCAACGAGTGACCATTGTCTTTTCTAGTTGATTCATTCCTAAATCTTATTTGTACCTTTCGTATTGCCAAGCGTTAACTCGTCATGCCAATGACGAGTGCTCTGATCAGAGGATGAATGACGAAAAACTTACATCACCCAGCAATTAATTGCAAAGTGACTGGTTCTGATCCCATCATTCTTTAGAGTGATACGATATTCTCTATTTTTACCGGACAGCGAAAAAACTTGAGATCTATACGTTCCGATAGGCATAGACTCCATTGCACATGATTTTTTTTCTTCTTCATATTTTGATAATATACTGCTGGACAAAAAATACCGGACACCTTAATATTTGACATCTGAATTGCAATTACTTATGAATTACGCTCTCAGTTAAGTATTGAACAATTGAACATTCATTATTGAACATTTTGCATAGTTTTCCATTTACTATTTATTTATTTATTTACTCGTATTTACTTATTTGGGACACCTAGTAGGCTCAAAATTAATTTCATGCAATTTTGTTTTAATTTATTGATTTTCAATTCCTGTTGATGTTATTTTGTTTAATGTCTAGAGAGGCATGAATTTTGGTTCATAGTAACCATAGTAACAGATATTATTGATATTGTCATTGCTGGTGTTTATCTTGCAAGTGTATTGTAAGTTTGCTAGCTTGAAAATGAGACGTGAAGAGGTAGTAAAAGCAGTAGCTCTTCGTGATGATGGTCGTATATTGCTAGGGTGCTAAATATAGCACAAAGTACTATCAATGAAGCTCTCAGACGGTATGATGCAACTTTTTCCTATGGTAGAAGACCGGGTTCTGGTCGGAAACGATGCACAACAGCACGGGAAGATCGTTTCATGTGTATCATAGTCTTAACGGAACCATCGTACGACTTCAAATATTGTGGCACGGCGTTTGAGAAATGTTCATAGAGCTGTGGTTTCTTCACGAACAGTTCGTAGAAGACTAAATGAAAGTGGTTTATCATCTCGGAGGCCGGCTACACGTCCCAGGTTGTTAGCACGTCACCGGAAGCGAAGACTGGAATTTGCTACACAACACTTACATTGGAATGTGGAGCAGTGAGAAAAGGTTTTATTCTCCGATGAGTCAAAATTCAACCTACGTTCATCAGACGGGTGTGAACAAGTGTACAGAAGACCTAGTGAGCGTTATGCACAATGTTGTTTCGTTGAAATAACACCCTTTCGAGGCGGTGGTGTAATGGTCTGGGGAGGTATTTTTTTACAAGGACGTACAGAGTTGGTTCTTGTAGAGAATGGGGCAATGACAGCTCGCAGGTATATTACAGAATGTTTTGCAGATCATGTAGTACCATATGCACCATTCATAGGCCCAGATTTTGTTTTTATGCATGACAATGCGCGTCCTCACATTGCAAATATTGTCACGGAGTACCTGGACAAAGTTGGGATTACTCGATGAGAATGGCCACCACAAAGTCTGGACCTAAATCTGATAGAGCATGTCTGGGATCAACTGAAACGACATATCAGAAACCGTGCAATAGTTCCAGGAACAATTGAAGAGCTAAGACTTGCTATTCAAGAAGAATGGGAGCAATTGGACCAATAAGTGATTGCCAACCTTATTCGAAGTATGCCACGGAGGTTACAAGCTGTAATTGATGGCAGGGGAGGTAACACCCGCTACTAGACAGCTTATATACCCCACCAGTAGCACTTAACAATATTAAAACAAAATATTGCTAAGATTTTTTTTTCTAATTTTTTTTGGTAGTTTTCTGTAACTTTCGTTTATGTTCTAATTTAACTTATTAACAATAAATTTTAATTTGCTTTCTGTTGAATATATTCAGGTTTTTTATTTCCAATAATTTCTGCAACATTTAGTTAGCCTTCGAATCAGACGTATTGTTTGCCCAGGGCAGCAAGAAGAGAGGAGACAAGATGCAGAGAAACGTTTACGAGCAACGCCGAGGAGGCGGACCGCCATTCGTCCGACCATGGAATCCAAGGAAGCCATTGACCAAAGAACAAAGAGAAGCCCATGAACTCTGGAAGCAGGAAAGGAAGAAAGTGAGAGACCGAGAGAAGGAGGAGGCGAGGAAGAGAGAAGAAGAAGAGCGAGAACAGGCACAATCAACACCACAACCTGGCCAATCAACCAGAGGGAATGAAGACTTCTTCATGCCAATGTCCAAGGAAGAACAATCAAAACCTGACACTCCACGCGAGATGCAAACCAAGAAAAGGGAGTTCCCCTGCAATTCTTCCGAAGTAGAAGAAGACATGGACGAGCCATTCATACATCCTAAGAAGCCAGTACGAGCTAGATCACCACCGATAGTCAAGCCAATCGACACAACAAACACGTATCAAACGTTCTCAGATCACGATGAAGAGACAATCGAGCGACTGACAGCCAAGTTACCAGCAGTCTACATCTACAACGCAGATAGAAGCCATCAATTTGTCACTTCGGTGACAAAGGTAATAGATGACAAACAAGCCACGATCCGAATTCTACATGATGGAATGAAGATACAAGCCAACACCAGATCAGCATACAACAAGCTCCTTAACCACTGCAAAGAGCACTCGCTCAGCTACGCCACCGATAAACCACGCCGAGAGAGGCCTGTTAAAGTAGTACTCCGACATCTGCCAATCGACCTACCAACAAAAGAAATACAGACAGAGCTAGCAGCGCAGCACTACCAAGTAGAACAAGTTCAACAGATGAAGAAAAGAGATCCGAAAACCTTCATCAAAACACCGATGCCACTGTACCTAGTTACACTGAAGAAAGGCGAGACAACAAGAAATATCTACAGCCAAGATCACCTCCTGAACTATGAGATGAAAGTGGAACCATACCGCTCTCCAGGTATACTGCAATGCCACAGATGCCAGAGGATAGGGCATTCCCAGAGCCAATGCAAGGCTCAACCAAGATGTGTGAAATGTGCAAACAATCATTTCACAGCAGAATGCCAAAAGAAAGACCGAAAACTCCCTGCAAGATGCTGCAACTGTGGAGGAAACCATCCGGCCAACTACAGGGGCTGTAAAATGTTCCAATCAATACATCAGATGAAACCAAAACCCAAGCCAAATGAAGGGAAGGAACAACAGAAACAACTACCATTCAGCTTACCACAAGAGAAGCCACCTGCGCAGACTACACCACCGACTACCATGAATTATAGCCAGACACTTCAAACTCCAACTGAAGAGCAAAAAGAGGCAAATGACAGCATCAAATGGTTACTGGAAAAACTACAAGAAACGAAAACAAGAACGCTCATCAAAACGGCGAAAGACAAGATCGAAAAATCAAAGGACGAGAAAGAAAGAACACTCATAGTCCTACAGGCACTAGTCGACATAATCACAGAAATGGTCTAAACAGACAACCAAAACAACCCAGATATAACACGAAATGTCATAGCAAAACGGCCCTTTTAGGACCAACAATTAATGATAGGCCCTTCTGAGGACCAAAATCCTGACGGCCCTTCTAAGGACCAAAATTCTGTCGGCCCTTCTAAGGACCACAACACTCAGTTCGTAACTGAACTGCCATCACAGACCGAACCTCGAGCGACAGTTGCAGAGGTAATAGATACCAAATCATCGCACTACGCCATTACCACAACTATAAAACAGATAGGAGTCAAGGAAACGACGCTTCTACAGAAAAACTTCAAGAAAATTCAAATGTCAACTGAATCAGAATTTATGCGTTATCACAAAAAATGCAAGTGTCCGGTTTTTTTGTCCAGCAGTATATTTTGAAAAAAGCTTCATATTTTACCAAATTCTTCATATCTTGTTTATATTTTAATGTTTTATGCCGAAGTTGTCTTAATTATATTATACAAATCTTCGTGGAAACGCCAACAATATGTTTACGGTATATTTGTTGCCTTAGGTCATAAATCTATGTTTATCTTCAGCGATTGCTGAGAATGACTATGAACATAAACATTAGCCTTGTCACTGTGAAGGACTTTTAATTCAATGGAAGCGTCACACTGTAAATTGTTCGGGACAACCATTCATAATGCACAGCTCTTCATGGATGTATCCGATTAAAATAATGTGCAATGGCATGCGAACGTCTCTCCATAGACGTCACTTTGATCTCGATGCATTACCGAAGCGCTAAACAAATTTTAAGGCATTTTTCTAACACCTCGAAAAGGAGCAAATTGGTACAAGAATTCAGTCATAACGTTTTACTGGTTAAAGATACGTCGAAAAAACCTTCACCATTGCATTTCTCGTGAAATTCTAGCCCATTTTGATATGTCGCACGACCCCCTTCCCATTTAAAATTCTGAAGTTGAATTCAAGATGGCGGACATCAATATGGCCGTCGACCGTGTGGGTTGCGTCAATGTGGTTCCCCCTTGGCCTGATAACGATTGGTCATCACCATTTCCATGTTGCGCGCTGCAGTGGCCTTGTACTGGGGGTGTTAAGTGAATTATTGAGCCACCCTGTATAAGAAGAAGGGCTTTTGCTAAAATGGAAAATGTTATTCAAAACAACACATCATATTCGATCTTCCTCCAAGTAAGGGATGTACTAGATGGTAAGCGCACACCTATTCCAGCAGATATTAATGTAGAGAATGTAGCTCGATACAAGTATGCTCCTATCACTTCATGTGATGTCAAGCAAAGCTTTTCATCATGCAAAACTACTTTGACAGACAGAAGATTTAAACTGCTTCCGGACAGCATGAATAAACTTGTCGTTATTTACTGCAATAAATAGGAGTTCTGCGTATGATGTGCAGTGTATACTGAGGAAGTAATTTTGTGACCAATGTCGTTTATTTCATTTATATTTGAAACATGTAGAAGTACTTCGAAATAAATGTTCATATTTCTTCATATTTTGGCATTTTCAATTTCATATTTTCCTAAAATTTTATTCATAAAAATACGTTCTTTACTGATGACCAGTAGAATACCAGACGATGGTTACCGAGCGTTGCATTGACCTGGTCTTCCAGTGTGCACGAGGCTTGAAAGCATATGATTCAGAGTGTGGTGAGTCGAAAACAACATACCTAAAAGTTGAATCTCTGAAATTTAGTGGGTCTTCGAGATTAATTGGAGGAGATCTTCAGTATTTCCTTATACTCAGCTAACTTTGTCGCAGCACACATCTTGAACACGAATTAGCCTCATGGATGTGTAGGTTTGTGCCAGTAAGAAAGTTTATGATGGCGAAAAATTGGAAACAGCAGCAACTGGCACTTTCCCAAGAAAACACCGACGACATCTACCAAAGACTGCATGCAGTACATTTTCCAAATTGGCTATACAACGGCGGCACTTTCATATATCATCTTTATCTCTACACCTGCTTCGCCGTATACCTACCTATACAATCTTTTGGAGATGTTTTAGTTCATTCAGAGGTGAAACTCTTTAAGGGGGAAGAAGCCATTTCGAGAAGCCTTCGAAGATTTCATCAAGATTACAGGTAAAAATTGACCATGTTCAGCAATATCATTACGTCACAGGCTGAATCAAAGAGATTACAGCAAAGTAACAATCGTAATGAAGCTGGAATACCAGTATGATTACATATAAGTACAGATACATAAAAAGTGATGCTACAACCCACATAAAGGAAGGGAAAAGAAATCCAATTGAATATAGAGAATTGGAATCACTTTATATATCCAGGCACATTAATAACAAATAAAACCAAAGACGAGAAAGAAATACAAACAAGATTGCAATTGTAAATAATTCACACTACGCTATACAAATCATGCATACATATCATAATGAAAAATAAAGATGTGCACAGACATGTAAAACTGACATCGTACAAAACATTGGCGAAACCAGTACTGACGAGGGTGTGAAACATGGACACTAATTAAATGCATTTGAGAGAAAAATATTTGGACCATTAAAAAAGGAAATCAATGGAGAATTAGATACAATATGAAACTCTATCAAAAGTACAAAGACATAGAACATTTTTCTAACACCATACACTCGCATATTCGTGTTCTTTATCTCGAGATCGATCGATACATAAAACGTGATCTACAGTTCAGATTCTACTATGAAAGATCTTTGTGGAAGATGCATTAAAAGTAACGTGAGCCTTCGTTTTAACATGCATGTACAGTCACGGACAGTTCTGGGTTGTAACGATCCCATTAAGAGTCAATGGGATTGTTAGAACCCAGAACTGTCCTTGACTGTACATTCAGTTTTGCATTTTGATTTAGCTGTACTTCTTTTAGTTGTATAGTATAAATGATAAATCTATGAACAAACTGCTTCAGGGTTTCACACAAAATATACCCCTGGTACCAGGACTCGAAATGGCCTGGAGCAGACCGAAACGACGTTTCGGTACGTGAAAATCTCGAACCTCCCGTTCAGTCTCGTCAGAAATGGCATAGGACCGTTCCAGTTCATTAAGGTGTTTTGTTTAGACACTTCAATGCATTTTCCTTTTCAGTGTGAACTAAATTGTTAATACTATTTAATAGTACATATTACAACCTTCACATAAACTCCCCCTTTACGAGATGTGTTTTTGCAGCGGGGGGCTTAGCATAATATGATGGCATCTATGTTTATGCCTTGTGGTTTTAGTTCTTACCTTTTTATTCGTTAATTATTATTACTGTTCTTTGAGTCGGTGTTTTGTAAAGTCCATTTTATGCACAGTAAGGCTAATCGGGGCTGGACCTATAGTTTAGATTAAAGTGGGATCCGAACCACTATGTGCCTCCATCAGGTATCGAACCAGGGACCCCTTGATTACAAGGCGACGACCATACCACTGCGCCATCTGGGAGGCCATATTGTTATTGTTTACACAAATCCGGCTTATCTTTTTATCGTCATTCCTTTTTGTTTCATATTTTCTTCTTCTCATTTCCCTGATTAACCTAACGGCATAAAGTGGACATTTTTCCTCAGTTGGGCGAGGTGAGTAGCTACCATTCACGATTTCTGCTTTTTTTTTTTTTTTTTTTTTGAGAGAAGAAAATTCCACAATACTAGTGCCCAATCTATTTTTTCACCGTTTGATGTTCAAGAAAATATTTAAATATTAACTATTACTAATTGCAATACAGCGCATCATTTCACTAGTCGGTAATATCGATGATTTAATGATAATTAATAAGACAAAAAAGACAACACCATGTTAACGATTGGAAAGCGTTCAGTTTCGTGAACATTTTAATTTAGAGGCCTGCCTTGTACCCCCCCCCCTTTTCCTGCGCCGCTGCTTATAACAACTGAAAAATAGGATTTGACTGTATTTTACCCTTTACAATGTACAAAGCATGAAGTATATCTTGGCAGAACATCAAAGCCAGAGAACAATGCGAAATGTATATTTAGAAATATAAAACAGCAGGCTTGTTCAGACTTTTACTCACTTAGCAATGCCAACGACTTTGAAATACCGAATGGCCGATGCATAAATAGAAACATCCAGAGCTATTTCCAAAACAATTTACTCTATATTTACACAAAGCATCTGCTTTGTTACCGAGTAGATTTACACAGTGGAAGTTCGCTTTCGCCCGTTGGCTCAGAAGTGCTTTTATAGATTGTTATGAACATATCAACAATGAGCATTGTTTCCCGTGATGTTTAGTTGCAGACCAACTTTTCACTCTGTGGCTTTGAGCAAGTACAAACAAGTATCGAATACCAGCGGATTATGTTGCATACAACAAGAGCTTCAACAGCATTGTATTAATAGAAATGCCAAAGTTTGTTTGAAATTCGAAGTACAAATAACTTAGCTTGAACTTACTATTCCTATTGGGGCCTCTCCGATGGCGTAGTGGTTATCACAACGCGCTACGACGCCAGGGGTTCCGGGTACGAATACCAGGTAAGACATGGATGTCTGTGTTTGTCCCAATAAGAATATAGAGAAAATTTATATATGTGAAAATTGAGAATAATGTGGGGATACTACCGTTTAGGGGGTATTCCTTTAAAAAAAATGTGGTAATGTTGTCGCCTTGTAATCAAAGGTTCCCTGGTTCGATACCCGGTGGATGCACAGTGGTTCGGATCCCACTCTAAACTCTAGGTCCAGTCCCAATTAGCCTATCTGTATATAAAGTGGACATAAAACAATAATTCAATTCAATGAACTTACTAGTAAATCAATTCACAATTATTTTATTACTGCAGCATCTGAACAACCCCATCAGCATGGCTGTTACAAACAATTATCTATAAAACTTGAGATTGTCATAACCACTTAAACCAGGGGGTGGAAAACCCTCAGTACACCATGTGTCACATTTTTTGTTCAGTTTTGAATGTGCCACTCCACCCTAACGTAACGTAAAGGATTGGATGTATTGTTGACAATAATTAATTGAGTTACTGCTGCATAATATAAGAATAAGAAGTATATTAATCCATCTGAATCTATCTAGAAAGAGTTCAATCAGCGAACAATTTCAAAAATTGTGAGTACATTAGAAAGAAATATGCAAGTTTTAAAATTTTCACCGGAAATTAATATTGTTCGCTATAAAAAATAAACAGCTATTTCTGTGTTGTGTATAAATTTCATTGATATAACATTAACATCCGATTTTTAGAACTGAGTTTAATAAGTTCTCTAGTCGAAGACTTTATGTGACCCTGGAGCCCGATAATATCGTGTTAAATACGCTATTGTTCATTATTATTACCTTGATAATATTTTTTTATCTTATTTAAATGAACAAGAGTGTCATTATTCTGCTACTATTATTGATACCCGATGAATTTATGGTCAAAGGAGATATTTTTCTTCAGGGACATAATGGGAAATCTCCTTTCTGTTAACGTTTATCAAAAGCGGATATTTGTTTGAAAGAGTTCAATGGGGTTAATTAAAAGTGCACACAAGTTCCGGCAACTTTTAATTGGCGCTGAATGTAATTTATCGCAGTTTTTTGTTTGTTGAAGATTAATTTCCCTTCTGTGAAATCATCTAATTTCGTACAATAATGAGGTTTCAAAAACATTTGGAAAGAACATGGTTATTGTGGGTTTTAATCGCACACTTATCGAGAAAAATGAACGTCTTTTCTGAAAAAATGAACCTAGCGTTTCAACATTTCATGCTTGACGTAATAAGTAGCTACCACTTTACACCAATAAGCGGTTTTATGTATAAAAAAAATCGGAAAGGCTTTTGCAACTATTTTGATATGAAAACATAGATACGATTGCGGTTTTAATTAGTAAAAGAAAGGCATTTGTAACTTGCTCGTCTTCGATAATTCCACACGATTAAAGCGAAAGTATTGATGGCTTCTTTTTCTGTTTCAAGAGCAAAACTGAGCTGGAATTCAAATTAAAATAATGCAGGAAAGTGAATAATGAATTGAATCAATAACCACCATTCTGACAACTTCGGTATCCTGTAAATGTTTTCCAATCAATTAGAAAGAAACAACGAGCCTTTTCTGAAATTTCCATGCCACCTTATACATTTTTACATAGATTTTCTTTTCAACCAGAGAAAAGAGGGTTGGGCTTTTGGTGGTGAGTTTACCATTAAACACGCCAGACCAGCGACCATGTGCGGTAGAATCATTTGATTTGATGTTTTCAATCCCCTTTATGCACAGTAAGGCTAATCGGGACTGGACCTAGAGTTTAAAGTGGGATCCGAACCACTATGTGCCTCCGCCTTGATTACAAGGCGACAACGGGCGAGGGGAGGTTCGCACGGTAGAATAGGTTTCGTCCTATGCGAGAATATATGATCGTGAGATCTTTAGTATTAAGCCCCTATCACACGGAACTGGATTTCTAGTAGGAATGCCCTAGTTGGCACTGAACTAACTTTCTAGGTAGCAATCATGGCCGCCTGGCTGACTGCTTGACTGGTTTGGAGGAATAGGACATGTTCTAATTGCTACTTGCTTTCCTCTACTGGATTCTGTGGAATAGCCAAGCAGAGCAAAGTTTCGCCATGTGAGTGTGCAAAGGAGCGCTTGTGTCTGTGGTTTCCGAGTGTTACTCCAGCAATGTATAACGTATACAGCATGAAAGGCGCGTTGAGTTACACCATCTATGCTGAGTGCACGGTGTTTACATTTGAAACAACTAAAATATTCTTCCATACGTGAACAGTAAACGTTGTAAAGTATGTATTTAAGCAGCGTCATTGTTTTGTACATAATAACGTTTTATGTGAAACGTTATTCCTCTCGGTTGAATAGTTATCGGCTTTTAAAAATTTGAAGTGATACATTGTTTAATTCTCACGCGGCCGCCATTACAACTTCCCTCGTATGGGAACAAAAGTCTATCGACAAGTACGCTGACAAGTATCGTGTGAGGCGAAAACTAGCAAATTGGTAGCCAGTCCAGCGCAAACTAGGGCATACCTACTGTAAATCCAGTTCCGTGTAATGCAGGCTTAAGATCATAATTTTAAGAAGGGAAAAATAATAATTTCTTAACTGTGAAAAAATTATCATCTACAAACATCTGGGGTAGCATCAAAGAAGAACCATACAGGGTCTGTATTTTAAGTAATGAGAATATTTTTTTTCTGCCGCGACTAGACGTCAGAGCGCGCTGGGACCGGTTGGAGTCGGTAGTGGGGGGCGTGACCTTGAAAGCGCTCCAAGGGGCAGTTGCCTGCTGGCGTCCGTTGAGGCATGATCACGCGTGGCGTGGACGTCTGCAAAGTAGTGTGTGCAAGAGCAAAATGCAGCAAAGCATGTAACAGCGGTACGCGATCAAATTTTGTGTGCACCTTGGAAAATCTGGTGCAGCAACGCTGGAAATGATTCGGCAAGCGTACGGCAGTGACAGTTTATCACAAGCGCAAGTGTTTCGGTGGCACAAAATGTTCAAAGAAGGCCGGGAGAGCGTGGAGGACGAACCCCGCGCAGGGCGCCCGTCAACCTCAAGAACCAGAGACAACGAACAACGTGTGCGAGATTTGCTGAACGCGGACAAGCATGTCAGTGTGCGGTTTATCGTGGATCCGCTAGGACTCGATAAAATGGTTGTTCACAAAATCATCACCGAGGATCTTGGGATGAGAAAAATTTCCTCCAAGTTCGTCCCGAAAGTTTTGACGAACGAGTAATTGCACAACCGCGCGGTCGTGTCGCAAGATCTTTTGGAACGCAATGAAGACAACCCGCAGTTTTTTGACAATGTCATTACCGGAGATGAAAGTTGGATCTTCGAGTACGATCCCGAAACAAAACGGCAGAGCACCGCATGGCACACTCCGCAGTCGCCTCGACCAAAAAAGGCGCGCATGTCCAAGTCCAGAAACAAAGCATTGCTGATTGAGTTTTTCGGCAAGAAAGGTGTGGTCCACGCGGAATTTGTGCCTGCATGACAGACAGTCAATGGCTCCTTCTACGTGGGGGTGTTAGAAAGGTTGAAGAGACGGGTCAACCGAGTGCGACCAGAAATTGCCGCCGATTGGAAGCTCCATCATGACAATGCGCCATGTCACACGTGCTTCGTGGTTAGAGAGTTCCTGACGAAATCTGGCATCACAGCGATTCCTCAGCCTCCCTACAGCCCCGACCTTGCCCCTGCAGATTTTTTCCTCTTTCCCAGAGTGAAAACAGCCCTCCAAGGACACCACCACGGAACCCTGGATGCGGTCAAAGCGGCTTGCACGCGTGCTCTGAAGGCTGTTCCAGTTGCTGACTTTCAGGGAGCGTACGACGCGCGGAAAACTCGCATGCCTTAGTGTGTTGACGCTCAAGGGGCATACTTTGAAGACTACTAAAGGTTTGTAGCGATATCTGTAATAAATTTTGTTTTCTGGATTTATTCTCATTACTTAAAATACAGACCCTGTATGCTTGTTACTCCCTCCCATGTAGTACTAGGAAAACAAATAGACTGAGGACAGGGGTGTCAAGGTGTAAACAAAACCTGAACAAGTGAGGCTACAATAGCGAAGATAAGTACAGTGACTTTGATGAATTTCAAAGTCTTGAACACTTATTGGAAGAGAGAAACTTAAGTGAACTTTGCAATGGTGACGTTACAAGTCGGAAACTATGACGAAAGTTCCCAATTCAGGAACTAATATTTTTCAGGGTTGTTAAAGGCCCAAGAACCTAAAAATTCTAATGGGTTCTATTGGGTTCTGCTGCAGAGGACCGGAACCTTTCTTCTCGCACAATTTGAATTCGGTCCAAGTTGCGTATTGTTTCATTGAAAAAACGGTTCCTTGACCGTATTTAAATTGATCCGGAAAAAAGGTTTCTGCACCGTATTTAAATTAAACAGGATAAGGTTCCTGTACCGAAATGAAATACTTTACAGATAAAAAGGTTCTTTACGGTCCAGAACACATTTATGCTTGCTTATTTTCTCTCCAGGACCGGAATTGGATTTATTTAAAATTTCTAGACCTTTAACAAACCCTGATATTTGCACGTGGAATGTTCCCAAGTCGGTAACCGCTGTCTCGAGAGGGAAGGGGGAGAGGTAAGGACCGGATTTTGAGAGGTTCTTATCGTTACTGCACGCTAACATAAAATACTACGTAGGCTACATATGTGTACATCCATTTGCAGAAAAGGGGCTGTGCTTCACGAAAAAATTCTCCTTTCCTCTAATATACCAGGAGGTATCAAAAAATTTTGCCTGTTGAGGTATAATTTGTTTAATAATGGAAAGATTGAAACAATGAGCATACATATAGTTTGCCTGCAGTGCCCTCTACTCAAGAGTTACCCTTACGCGCAGTTTCCATCACGTTCGATGCATTTGTGCCAGCGTTTTATCCAGCCCTCAAAACCAGTTTGGAAAAATTCCACAGAACACTCCCTGCCCCACTGTTCGGAGCTGTTTTAACCTCCTGTAGGTCATCGAATCTCATGCCACGAAGCACAGACTTAGCTCAGACTTAAGTAGTTAAGTTCATAGTAGGAGAAACCGAAAGTGTGGACATGACAAGGAGTGGCAGGCCATATCAACGTCGTTGACCGACGACAACCGCCACAGGGATGATGAGCTCATTCGAGAGGACAGACGCATCACCATCCAGGAAATTTCTGATGCAGTGCACATGTCCTATGGGTCAGCATATGCAATGATTGAGAGTTTGGGATACCATAAAGTCTGAGCTAAGTCTGTGCTTCGTGGCATGAGATTCGATGACCTACAGCTCTGAACAGTGAGGCAGGGAGTGTTCTGTGGAATTTTTCCAAACTGGTTTCGAGGGCTCGCTAAACTCTGACACAAATGCATCGAACGTGATGGCAACTGTGTGTAAAGGTAACTCTGCGTAGAGGACACTACAGGCAAACTATATGTATGTTCATTGTTTCAATCTTTCCATTATTAAACAAATTATACCTCAACAGGCAAAACTTTTTGATACCCCATCGTATTTTGAGTATGTTGCAGATCTTTTGAGCCATTTATTCCGCATTGGAGTTTCTCTTTCATGGCCAATTAATATTTTCTTAAATCCTATTTAGAACTGACTTCTTCTCGTAACTGTGCATGATTGTCTCTAAATGAAAATACTTGTAGGGAGTGAAGAAAAAACTGTATGGGGCTAATTCTCGGCATGGACGATCGACAAAAAATGTGTGTATACGAACATGAACTCGCTAATAATAATACTATGAGGGTATTGTACATTTCGCTGCTCACTTTCCTAGCACAGACACACACTGTTCCTATTTGGGTTATTTTGCATTGGTAGGGAGAACTTAATTGAACCAGGTGGCAGTGTACAGCTTCGTTGATTACGGTATGATTTCGGATATGTATAAATAAGTTCAGACAGGTAAGTTTTGGTCGAAAATGAATAAAAAATACTATAAAATATACTGTTCTCAAGAGTTGCTCGAACTAATTGCAATTTGTACATATTGACTTACTTTTCGGTCTCGTAACTCTAACAATGTTACCAACTTATGCTAAGAAATACGTGACGATAATTAGGGCCAGCAAATAAGTCATCAATAAGGAAATATTGGATCACGTTCGAAATCAAACTGCAATTAGAATAAATCTTCTTTAAGGATCGGCCGTGTAGTTAGCATAATACTGCTGAACTTAATAGGGTAATGAAATTTTCTACCCACTTTCGGGCTTGAACCTTTAATTGTGCACTTGGGGCATAAATTTCTTCTTCGAAGATATATCGGAGTTTCAACAATTAATTGGGAACGAGGAAGGCGGAGGGGCAAAAAAATTGCCTCGGTGGCAAGTTAAGAATAAGGAAGTGGTGATTCGCAAACCACCACCTTTAAGTTCTCCTTTTGTTATTTCTATCTTCTCTCCTCTTCACATATTCACTTCAAATTCACTGATTTATATGATGTTTCGTCACAGAATTGCGAACAATTTCCCTCCAATGTTACTACTGCCACCGGCCTTTTTTAACACACGCGATTCTCATTGTTTTCGATTAAAGAATCATAAAAGAAGTACTTCTGTTACTCAACCTTCTTATTTATTCAATATAAACTCACTTTGTGTTTATTTAAAAAGTCTTCTTCTGAAAAATCGATAACGCAGGCCGGCTACATTTCAGAGAAAAATTGGTTTTGAAAGGTTGAGATGTTTTTGTACTGGTAGGGAGTAATACACAGGGAAAATATGAGTTTCAAAATCATTTGACGCAATGCCAGAGCTCACGTCCATAGCATATGTGAATTTAATTCAAGTGTTTTGTCAGCGATCCTACATCATGAACATGCTGCGCAGAAGAATGCGCCAAGACATGCGTTGTAAGCTGTTAGTTGTCACTGCGCGTGCGCATGGCTCGTAGAGCGTTGAGTGCTTGAGTTTTCAAGTTCACTTCATGCACAGATGGCCCAATTAGGACTGGACATATAGTTTAAAGTGTGCCTCCACCGGGTACCGAACCCGAGACCCCTTGATTTACAAGGCGGCGACGGCACCACAACGCCAATGGGGAGGTCCGAGCGTTGAGTGCGAGCAGATTACTGTGCAACGTCATAAGCCATAACTAGGGAGACAAATTTATGGTAAATAAAAACTGAGCGGTAAATAAAATGTTAGATCAGCGGTATACACCAGCGGTGAAAAAAAAAATTGCACACACTTTTTCATTATGAGAGGAAACAACATACAAAAGAGCTATAAATTGATAAACTACTTCATTTTTATATACTGTACACATACACAAGTATTTAGCTGTCCAACCAAAAAGAAAACATCAACACAAAATCACTTCATTTCTAATTTGCATATCTCAAGTGATTTATTCATTGTATGTATTTAAAGGATATCCTTGCTGTCAACAAATAAAATAATCACTACTGCACGTACACAAACACATGTTGAAAATCACATGATGATAAACAAAATTCATTCATGACTGAACACAAATGACACCATTGTATCCCTTGATGTGCGGGAACAGACTAATCTTATCGATGCTACAGCTAGCAAGTTCAATGAAACTGGAAGTTGAGTAGACATTCGGGGGAAGAAAGGAATGCAGCTTGACAGGGAGCGAAGTTTTCGAACTGAGATTATGTGCATGGGAAATCCAAATTTGCAGCGTCTTCCTGATGTGATCGAAGATAAAACGTTCTTCAGCTGCAAGTGGTAGGAAACTTGACGCAAACGTATCGAAATCGACAGTTTGCGCGCACAACCTCGATTGCAGGATTTTGCGTGTTTTCTACTTAATTTGATGATATTTCACGGTTATTTCGCGAAAAAGCGTTCATTTCGTGAAAAAGCACATTTTTCGCATTACTTCGCGAATAAAACTCGTGCATATTTCATCATTGGGGGTGTAGTTACGTGCAGAATGTTCAAAATTGCATCTTTTTTTCACATTTCGCGCATCGCGAAAATTCAATGTCCCTAGTCATAACACTACAGACTGGCACCTATGTGTCTATAACTTACACAGATAATATTTTCATAATTTATTCTTTGATGTTACTATTAGTTGCATAAATTAATTAAAAAAACGAATTAAACTGCTGAAGATGCTATATTCTACAAGTTTCCACGGATTCAAAATTTGAAATAACCTCTTTGATGATAATCTGATTGTAGCCGCTTTAACCATATTGCATTTTCTATTCATGCAAGTACATAAAGTGGACATTAAGATTGAAACCAAATAATGGCATGATATATTCATTCATCCTTTCTTTTATTTTGGACCGAACAGCTTTTAAGCCGTTTAGTTTCAGGTAGAGACTGCTTTGGTCGTCTAAGGAATTGGAGTTTCAGAATTCGGGCCTGTATTTCGGTAATCAAATTATGCTCCCTTCTAAACTGAATATGAAGGCATTTCACCTTTCTATTACGTGCGGATTCTCGTGTAAAAAGCTAATAATGCTCTTGAAGTCCGAGCGTGGTAGATATTGGAGTTGGTGTCAGGGATTTGCAAGAAAAAATACCACACCAGCTTGAAACTAGGCCAACCTTACACAAAACACTGTCCTCAAAAATAAAGAAGTATTGAATTCAGCATCACATTTCATCTTGAATATCACAAGTTTCCCTTTATATTGTAGATCCCATGTCTAAAATTTCATTACGTTTTGCAGCTACCTGGCATCAGTGTAAACTATAGTCCCCATCTTACTTGCTCGGAAAGTGACTTAAAGCTGTTTATGGAGCAAACGGGCTTGCGGCTAGACACCCCAGTCCAGCACGAAATGCATTTTCTCTTGAAATTATTCTTCTGGCAATCTTCCCAAATGCTAACTTTCCCTCCAATATCCAAAATTTATCGTTATTATGCGCTCATTAACCTATATTTCGACGAACGAAGGAAAATAACTTAATTCAAGTTGGTGAATCCAGTCCCCCATTTTTCACTTGAAAGAAGATTTCGTTCAGAGCTAGTAAGGTGTATTTATTCTTCTTCTTAGTTCTGATTCAGTCATTTATCAACTATTCAGTGTTCAAGCTGAAGAAATCATTGGGTGCGAATGGCCAGTGGTATTGAAGGGATCATTAAGGGACTTGAGCTACCCAGAAATGTCCTCGAACCAGAAAAAAATATCATTAATACTTCTTCACTTAAAAAGTCTCAAATCACAACGTACTACTCATATAATTAGGAATTACAGATTGTTTTAATTTCTGTGACGCCATTTTGTTTTTTTACGCTATTTTGGCGTGTGACGTCATATATAAATTGGAGTACGTGTTTCCGGTGTTTGAAAACAGATGGCGTTGATGAGTCTGAAATTCTCCCGTTTTGAGACCGTTGATGAGTCTGAGATTCCTGGAAATGGCTGTAACGGTTTTCTGTCTGAATAGAACATGTCCGAACATGTTTTAGGCGTAGGTTTGGATGAATTCGCAATTTCTGGGTGGTGTAACGTTTCTGTGTGAACATGCCCGAACATGTTTTGGGCGTAGCCTTGTAGTTTGAAGTCTGTTTAACGGAAATGGTGACGTAGGAGGGAAAAGGGTATAAATAGAAAGGATGGAGGATAATAGTATCATGTGAGGATGGATGTAAGCGGTACACGTTTGTCTGATAATGGTGTGAATTTCTACGAGATCAGCTACGAAGAGTTCTGGGAACTTGTTCGGTCTTGCGGCGATCTGGACAGCGATCGAACGGCCCTGGATCGGTTGCTGAGTTATTTCCCGTTTATGTATGTAGCGATACCTGAATCTCCCTGGTGTGGATGTCACGTGGTCAACGGATCAGGAAAAAGAATTCACCGTCGCTGCGAGACTTTGAAGGAGATAGAAGAGAGGAAAAGAAGAGGTGACGAGAGAACAGGATTTCCGAGTCACGGGTGTATCTGCGAACTACGTCGCAGGAAGGAAGAGTTGGGCGAAGCTTTGAAGAAGAGAGTGAAAGAGTGGCTTTCTTTGTTGGCAGACAGAAATTCCGTGTGGTGTTCTGGCTGTGATCGTCCATTGTTACTTAACTTAGAAGGTCATCCTTGTTTCCCTGTGGTTCCTCCCGAAGGTTTCGATTTTCGCAGACGGCTGTTCCCCGACGATCCTGAGGATATTCTGGCTGAACCTTTATCGCCGATACCGAGGACCCCGTCACCTACAGTATCTGATTTTGAGAATATTCTGGCTGAACCTTCATACCCGATACCTACAGTATCATACGAGTTTTCTTTGTTCGACATATGAGAGTGTATACTTACCATACTCGTCTGATAGCAGGCGGTCCTTTTACCACCGATTATATGTCGGTGAATGCGAGATACAAGACTTACAGAAAGTGGCTAATAGGATTATGTCAGACTGCTGAAGAATTAGTCACTGCAGGTTTTTATTATTCAGGATTCAGTGATAGGGTAATATGTTTCCATTGTGGGTACGGAGTGTGTGATTGGATATCCGAAGATTGCCCGATTCTAGAACATTACCGGGCAATACCAGACTGTAGTTACATACAGAGTGTTGCAGCGTTACACAGTGATTCGAAAAGTTGCAAATATTGCGACAGTGTGGAAACTATTGAAAAAACATCCGATAATCAGAGTGTGGATTCTGTGCTACTCTGTAAAATATGTTTTGAAAACTCTTGCAGTGTGGTAATTCTTCCGTGTCGACATTTTGTAGCCTGTGGTCTCTGTGCCTCTCAATTGGACAAGTGTGCCGTATGCCGGGGCAGCATTGAAGATACCTTAACTGTTTTCACCTGTTGAACAAAATGGATGCCTGTTTTTTGGACATTCAAGGTCTTCGCGGAGCAGGAGGAGAATTTGTGTGGAAAGAAGTGGGGATTTTAAAATTTCCTTTCGACAGCGCATTTGACTGTTTAGTGAAATCTCCATATGGTTTTCACTTGTTGAGTGAAAAGTATCGCCGGGTGAATTACTGGCTCCGTACCAACAAACACGGTCTGAACTGGGGAGATGGGTGGCTACCGTATGAGAAATTAGGAGACGTTTTATATTTTATGCTTGTGAATCAGGAAGTGTACGTCAAAGGTATGGAGAAAATTAAATGGTTGGAAAAATTACTTGGAGAAAAACGTATGGGTAAAATATCTGTGCGCAACATCGAAGAACTTGAATGTCCAAAGTTGGATAGTGTGAAAAAGACTGCAGGAAAATGCAGAGAACATAGTAAATGTGAGAACGTGAAAAAAAATTGTGCAGTTGAAAATGTCTGGAAGATGTACAGTTTCTATTGTAATAAGTACGAGAAATAAAAGATTTTTTGAACATTTACAAATGTTTTATTTATAATTGTAGATATAGGTTAACAATATGATTCGATCACGATGTGAAATATATTTACATATGGACATCGATAATGGTAATTTTACATAATACATAAAAGTAACAATGGTTTATTTACAATATGAAATACAATGGATAGTTTACAACAGCAAATATATAACAGATTTTATTTACAATACCAATGTGTGTCCAAGATTGTTCTCAAGATATATTTCAATCATAAGTTCGTTGTACCAAAGTACATAAAAATAGTTCAATACATCGGGTACTTCTTTTTTTTCTGAAACCATATTCTTTTTTATACAATATACAAAAGCCTCCATTTCGGGTTGTAATTTATGATAACGTTCGTTCATTAATTTTTGCAGAGGTCTGAAAAGATTACACATAAATAAATGTAGTTCAGAGGATGAGAAAATGAAAGCATCCGGTGAATGATGTTGATACATCGAGATGCAACGTTTCCCGAAAAAATTTACACCACTAACGGTGATATTTCCAGTAACCAAATAATTGAATCGTCGACCAGTGTCGACGTAATTCAGTAAGTCAGATTTTAAAGCACACAGTTCTCTGATCTGTTTAGAATCGATGCGTACGGGTGATCTCCCCTGTTGCGAAAACTCCCACACTAAATTGAAAGGGGATTCCTTTTCGAATCCTATGGCTACGTACTTGTTTTTTTCCTTGTTCAGAAAATATGTGTTTGCAAGATAGAGATCTAAACATGCATCTACGTCATGTAGTTTAGGACACTCGATTTTGTCTGTGGAAAAACCAATTTCCCTACGTCTCTTTATGAATTCACAGTCCGTAGTCACATCCATTCCTTCGTCAGCCGCCTCGTTCTTGATAGTAACGGTTTCTAATTTAATGGGTTGCACACGTTTTCGAGGTTTACGTTTGGAAACATCATCCTGATTGGTCATGCGTGTCACAAGTTTGTTGTGTTTCTCCATTATAGAAACAGCAGAAGGTTCCATGATGTGTTCACTAGAACTATCTCGATGGCACTGAGAGAAAGATACGCAGCACACATTTTAAATAGATTTCTTCATGACACGAGCCTGGATCGTGTGGATAGAACAACACGCTTGTTCCCCTCTGGGACACTTGGAATGTGGTAGACATTTGAAGATCTGACGAAAACGGTGTAGGATATATCCATCTTTACTGATACCTGGTGGAAATGTCTGGATGAAATCCTTGGTTGTAACGTGACGTGCTTTGTAATAAGCATACACGCAACAGTAATGACCGCATGTTGTGGCCAATATCCCCTGTAAGGGAATACTGTTGTAAGTCCAGACCGAGGAATGACTGTTCAGGAAAGTTACGAATTCTTGATAGAAAGGATGAAATCCGTATGAATCGAAATACTCGGCCACATTGTTTTTGTCGAAATAGAAGGCCACCCAGTGTGTACCCCGGGAGTCGGACTTGTCAGTGTTTGCAATGACCAAGGCCGGCTTAGGAAACGTCCGAGGTAAAAGATCTCTCGGGTAAACACCGTAAAAAATGTTTCTGGTGGAACAGTTTCGAGATAGAATCTGTCTGATCTGCGACGTGTTCATGCTGCTTATGTTTTCAATAATGTATAATAATGTGTCTGTCTTTGGTCATTTCTATGCTTCCTGGGCTGTTGTCAAATAGTTCGGGAAACAATTGTATGTTCACAGGTTTTGAAGTTGTCACTTTCGAAGAAACACTACTATGCTTAATAGTACGGGTTATCACTTTGGTGGGTTTTTCCATCACAAGCAGTATAATGTTTACATAAGAGCTATTTCGGTAACACTGGGAGTCAGAAACACAGGCACACATATTTATGGAAAATTCGGTCTCACTGATGGAGGATGACACTTCTATCTTTAGGTATATCTACTGCAGATTCAAATTCAGCATACAAAAGGCATGTTATATTTTCCGACAGCTGAGGAGAAAACTGCATCTCGGCTCCGATGATGCCTTGTTCCTGGAGACTGGTGTGCGTGTCGTTTCCTGAAGAGTCTGGCGTTATGTCGTAAATCAGGAAAAAGAATCCGTTCTCGAACATTTTCCGTGTGATCTGGTGTCCGTAATTGGCGTGGTGAATGCCTGTACCGGAAAATAGAGTTTGATAGGCACGTGTTATCAATCCGCTGTTTCCTCCTGTGGTGATTTGTAAAGGTTCGGAAGGTACGAGTTCTCCGTTTTTCACAAGATGGAAAGAAGATAGGTTAAAACTTTTAAAGTCGAACGGATTTTTCTTACTGTCTCCGAGAAAGCTGGCGGTGGATACCATAGCAAAAAGAACAACATTCGGAAAAGGACCTTGAAAAGCATTATCGATCGAAATCTGCTGCGTTCCGGCGACGTAAGAATAAGCTTTGATGACACTTCTGGTGAACGGATAATGAGCAGGAGCGTAAGTGAGTGCTCTGTCTATGGCCAAACTGGTGGTAGGAGTAGGAATGATGTGATTTATTTCGAGAATAGCCTTTAAAATTTTTATTCTTACTGTAGGTGATGTCTGGTCTCCCCAGATGTAAAAAGCGTCACGTGATCTAGCTAGATCGATGCGTACTTCAACACCGTTGATCAGGTATTTAGACTGGTGGAAGAAATCTATGTGAAGTTTTCCCATAAGGTCGACCACGGCTGTCACTTCCGTAGTATTACCGATCGTCGGAACATACTGGAAAAATTTTTTTCTTGTGGTGAAACCTGTGTTGTCGGCAGTGATTTGATCTTGATGTTCAGGTGTGTCCAAATACCACAGGGCATTCGTGAGATGCGTGTTTGCGGCATCGCTTCCGTAATTGATAGCTGCTTCGAAGATCGCTTTATATGCGTAATTGTTATCGGCGGTTGTTACAGCAATGCCGTTGAGAGTCACTGTACATTGGGAAAAGAGTGAATGGAGAAGATAATTCACGACCCCGCAGTTTTTTGTGAGGGCATTTTCTGTTTCGGAAGCACTCATGGGACTTCCATCCTGTTTAACCATTTGCGTTTGCAGACGAAGATAGGCAGATGAAAGATCGAGAAAATCAGTTCCTGCCGCCGGTATGACAAACTGAATTATATTCTGATTATCGATGGAAGCGATAGGTTTGTAGGTGGCTGTGTACGTTTTTTCCACATTTTGCTGAATAGGTTTTTTCCGGAAGAGGTCGAACTGCGAGATCATGCACATGTTATCCTCCATCATTATCCAAAAATATCTTTCCCTGAGACCTTCTGTTTGATTTTTCTTTTACGTGTTCTCCTAGATTTTGCGGATGTTTTCCTTCGTTTTTTGGATGCTCGTTTTTTACGGATCGTAGATGTTCTAATACGGGTGGCTGAACGTTTTAACATCAACTGAGCAATTCTTGTTTCAGGTTTGGTTCTTATACCAGAACCTACCAGAGAGTCGATTTTCCGTTGTGCTTTACTTTGAAGATTTTGACCTGCTTCACGTACCCGTTGACGAACAATAGTTTTCGGAGTTTGTTGGGTTGTTGCAATGTCGGTGATAATGTTAGCTCCTGTTTTTAAAGCTTCTCTTCCGATCGTTTTTGCACCGCTCCAGAGTAGAGGTTTCACCATTCTAAACAGTCCTGCGAAAAGTGACCCCAATCCTCTCCCTTTTTGATTTCTAGTTGAACGGTAGATGGGCCCAATTCCTCCACGGATTTGGTTACTATAATATTCGTTCTGCGAATTCATGATGATTCATTCGCTTTTCGACAAAGACTGAGAGAAATAGCTGTCTACTGTTTTTTAAAAGGACTTTGCTTTTCTACGAAAATGTAAAACAGCGATTGTGGGTACGGACCCAGTTCTCAAAGGTAAGAAATTTCCTTTTCTATCGTACAACGCAATTTCTATTGTTTCGAAAGAGGCTTTATCCAGAGGAACGTAATGAATCGGGTCGAATGTTTGATGGGCTACGGGTACTGTGCAAGACGTATTTGTGTCCGAACACTGTTTTCGGGTAAGACGCAAGAGACGTACCATTTCTCCCCCGACCAATTGTTGTTTCACCAGATCAGAGTAAATAAATATGTATGGGTTTTTATCCACAACACTATTGGATATTGCGTGCGTAGAATAAATAGATTTCAATATGTCATATCGAAATTTAGCATAGTCATCAGTTTCGTCTATGGGTGTAACGGTATTTGTTGGAGCATCGTCAGGTTCAGGCTTCGGAACCCCTATCACGGATAGATGTTTGTACACGGCCTGCTTGAAGAAAAACCTGAGATGAGTAGGAACAGCTACATTAGCAGGGTCTGTTTTCAGGAAATAAATCAGATCCTCTATCGTATATGTTGTTGCAGGAAAATAAAATGGTTGTTCGTTAATATAGAGTGTGTTATCCGTACAGGTAGTAGATCCAAATGTTCCCCATTGCGGTTCCGTCAAAAAATGCCAGAATTTCTCGAGAACGGATTTCCTTATTTCCAGGTCGTCGGGGAGAGATTCGATGATGGTAGAGACTAGGTCCTCAGCACGTGCATATGTCCGAACAGGAAGAGTTAACATTCCAGAATCAGTTTCCAAAACATTGTCGTATAGAGTTGAATAATGTAGTTCTGCCAATCCGACTTCCCACAATTCTGGAGACAGATCGATTCGTTTAGCAAGTTTTACAGTGAAATGGGTGAGTGTGTTGTCTGGAAAATATTCCTCCGATGCAGATGATAGAAGGTAAACGTAGAAATTATCATCCATTCTCGCCGAACACAGAAGACTCACTGGATCGCAGTACCGTTATATTTTGATATAAATATGTTTTGGAAATTATTTTCCCGATAACTGTTTTACGGAAGATGCCTTGATCCATGAATCGAAACTAGGCGGATATCCGAGCCAACGAACCAGGTATTCCAAATGTTTTCCTTTTCCCCGGGTGTTCAAAATTTTATCAATTTTATACTCTTCGTCAGGATCCGAATAAACTTTCTGCAGTTCATGTTTGTAAAATGTACCTTTTACTGGTTCTTCATTTAAGTCGTCTAATATGTATACAGGTACAGGTGTTCGCTGAACAAGGGCATGGATTTTGAAAAGTTCTCGTGACCACGTTTGTTCGTATCCTTTCTCAAAATGTCCTTTGACGACAGAAATTCGTACAATATCACCTACATTAAGATCTGAAGACGGTTGTGAAACATTTTTGTCAGGTTTGTTAAGACGTTTCCACACAATGTAAACGTTTGTTTCGTTGACATCTCGAGGGGCCATTCCTATGGAACTGTGGATTGCTGTATTGTAACCTTCGAGAAGTTGCGGTAAAATATCTACATAACGTCTTGTCTGTTTTGAGGTGAAATATTTCCACATCCGTTCTTTTAATGTTCTGTTGAAACGTTCCACTACACTCGCTTTCACAGGATAATTTGTTGCTGTCGAGAACCGTACATGTTCATTTTTTAAAAATTTCTGGAATGTAGAATTTGTAAATTCCGTTCCTTGGTCGGTCTGTAGTGTAACAGGTTTCCGTCTGTTTTCTTCGAAAATAGTTTTGAAAGCTTCGGTTACCGAATTGCTTGTTTTATTTCTTAGCGGTAATGCAAAGGCATATTTTGAAAATACGTCGATCACTGTCAGAAGATATTTGTATCCGTCGTTATGTTTTTGTATCGATGTCATGTCGTTGAGATCGGCTTCCCAAAGCATGTCTATGTTCCATACATTGTAATGATTTCGAGGAAACCTTTTTCTCGCAGGTTTGTGGAGAGTGTAGGTTTCCTGATGCATCAACCATTTTTTCACCGTATCGCGGGATATATTTTTATCCCGTACCGCTTTCCACAGACGATCTACAGATGAGAATGAAGCATGGTGTTGGGGATCATAATATATTTTGGTGAGAATTTTATCGTGTTTCAACTTAGAGACTCCCATGACCGATCTCTCTGTCTACGGCTTTTTCTCAGAGGAACCAGTTTGTAAGCGTCAGGTGTTCTCAGAAAAGGTGTAGTTTTCCTGGAAACACGGACGGTCACTTTCTTCTTCTTCTTCTTCTGTCGATGAGACGGTCCAGGGCTTTCCGTTGGCGACGATGAGAAGTTCAATGTTTTCGGATCCGGAAGTGTTTTTTCCTGACGTTCGTCTATCAAATGTTGTGCCGTGGATTGGTACTCATCGATGATATTCTGTAACTGATGACGTGTATTACGGGGTAATGTCTCTGCCAGATTCTGAGGAAAATACGTCGATTCTGGTGAAATAGTAGAAGAACCGTCGTTATCTTGAACAATAGGAATCTGTAATGGTTCTTTGGATTTTCGACTCAACCATAAATACTCGTCCAGTTCCTTTCTGTAAAGACGCCATTTTTGATCGTCTGATATATTTTTCATTTTTAGAATATCATTCATCTTCTTATCTAGAACGGATAATTTTTGAGTCACAGACAATTCGGAACCACGAATACGTGCTAACTGTTCCGGTGAAAGGACGATCATTTTTTTGTAAGAAGATGTCATTTCTCAATGAGGAATGAGAGTACCGAGAAGACCCGATAACAAGGAGCCTAGAAGTAAAGGTAGAAATCCTCCTTTCTGAACAAGAAGCTTTCTGCGTTTCTCGATGTTCACTTTCGGTTTCACTAGATTGCGTATGACCGACTTGTAAGGTGTCAGACGACGTTTTGCGGACGGTTTAATTTTCACGTTTCCTTTTAAAACGTTCAGGCAGCATTCGCTGATGAAACGTATCGTTTTTTTCGGAGCACTTTTCAATAATGATTTACGGATTTTGGGCGGCGAATTTTTCAACACGTGCAAGAAAGGTGAATGTTTCTTGAAAGAAGTGGAATGTCTATTCCTGTTAGAACGTGAGTTGGTACGTGTCTTCCTCGTTTTCCTCATCTCGATGTTTTAAACATTCCTGAGGAAGATATACAGTTGAGTAATTCTGGTTGAAAACGTCTGTTTGATAACGTAAAGGATCCGGTGTTGACTGTGAGAGATCAATATACAAATAACTGTAAGGTTGCGTGGTAGCATCTATATATACTTTTTCGAGTTCCTTCATGCGATGAGGATGAAGTTGTCTTGCAAAAACAGTGAATTGGTTCATATCTCGAGGATTTTTAAAAATAACAAAGTGCTTCACGTTCAACGAAATATCCCTGCAATTTTTTCCTTGGTGGAAAAGATTCTGTGTTATGAACACCACCGAAATGTTTTTGTGATGGCTGCCTTTTGTGAAAAGGTCGGCGACTTTTTCCCCTTGTGCAACCATCATAAGATCATCCAGGATTATGAGTGTAGGAGTTTTTCCGTTCCACGACTGCCAATCGACGATACCTTTATGATATTGCACATCTCGAAGACTTTGTGGAATACTGTTCTCCTGATCGTAACACCATATGATTTTCTTGACGGATCCTTCTACAAGATGAACGATGGAATCGACCATGTTTGTCACAAAAGTAGTTTTTCCGCTTCCTGATGCTCCGCAAACCATCATGGTGAAAGGATGAGAAAGTTTAGGAATCATGCTGAAGAAACGTCTTACAGATTCTGAAGAAAAATGAAGGTCTGTCAGTCTGCGAACACGTTTTATATCAGCCCCGAAGGGTTCGAACTCTGGACCGTTACAGACATATTTTAGTCTGCACAGTATCCGAAAGGAAACGATAAATGTTCATGGTCGAATTGTCGTTTCAACAATACTGGCTGAAACAGCTTTTTTTCATTTGTACTGATGACTTGGAACTGTTTTGTTCTTCTGATTCTGAAAATATTTTCGACCATAACTTCAGGTTTCTCATTGTTTATCATGTCGCACATGGTATCGAAATTAATCAATTCTGATGTGGAGGTATTCAATGTAATCCCTTTCACTTTACAGATATACTGTGCTTCGGAGAACGGTTTTGTTATTTTCATGCTGTAACTTTTCGGTCCCGTTGAAACAAACTGTTCACAAACCGCATCGGTGCCGAAATCTGCCAATTCATCGGTGAGTTCTCCTAGTGCGTCACCTGTCTGGGGATGGTATTCCATTTCAGGACTATCTATGTAAATTACTGAATCTGTATCACAATAACATACCCTGTCACCCAATTTTTCTAGAAGTTCATAAAGTTTCAGACGAGCATGACATGTTGTGAAGGCAGCGATAGGAACGTTTACTTTTCTGTTCTGACTGACAGCCTCTTCAACATATTTCCAGTTCACTAAAACGGTGTCCTGATTGATGAATACGACTCCTCCGATTACGATATTTGGGTCAGTCATTTTATCGAGGAAATCCTTCGATTCCTTGATGATGGTTGTCTGGGAAAGATTGTCCCGTTGGCAGAACTTGCCCCATAAAGAATTAAGGCAGAGTTTAGCCAGAGTACGTTTCCCGGGATTGACTTCGATACTGTTTTCTTCCAACAGAATACCCTCCTTATCGAAATATTCCTGTATGTATTTCTGCTTATCCTCGTCGTTCTGACACCATGAAGGCCACCCGCTCGCTTCCTGTTTTATTTTCAAGAAGGTGTTGACATAACCAGAAAAAAGTCCTCCAGTCTTTGTGACAGGGTCGTACATCGATGTTTCATACTTCCACACTTCCGACACTGACAGCACTTTGTAGCCTAAACTGCAAGCTTTACGCACCTCGGCTATGACCCAAGTTCCTGAAAGTATACGCTGATCATCGGAATGGCTGCATGTACCTTCACATTTTAATCTAAAAGCACATTCCTTGCACAATACAAACATCAGTTTTCCGTGCATTTTTGTAGGTAAAACAGGATGTAAAAGGGTTTTCGGTGGCAGAATAGTACATTTGATGAGTCCCTCCATGTTCAAAACCTCATTTACCGGAGGAATAGAATTTCCTAGAAATATTGTAGGATGTCCGACAGGATAGGCACAGTATTTGTTCACATAAGGGTACAAACTTGTAAAATCGTTGTACTGCAATTTCTCGTTTTCCTTGATCTTGTAATAAGTCCTGACTGTTTCAACTCTTCCTCCATATAAGGCGTCTCGTGGATTCAAAGGAATGCAGCAAACAATAGGATGTGTCGATAGATATCTATTCAGTTCAGGATCTGCTTTCAATATTTTGTTGAAATCGCATTCCCACATAGTGACGACATGGTATCCTTCAGAACGTAAAGCCGCAAGTTTACGACATGTTGTCTCGTATCTGAAGGCTGCAGTGTTCAACATGTCACTATGTTTCTGACTGTTACTATCCTGATCGGTTTCATCGTCATCTTTCGGATACATATCCCTGTTAGCGGATATGCAACGTTGACAACCATGCCAGTAACAGCCCAGGGCCTCATACACTGTTTTCGTCTCCTCGTGATAACCGTCCACTCTGTAACGTCCTCCTATGACATATTTTTCACGAGTACGTCCGCCGTGAAGAAGTATTACATCATTCTGTTCTTCAACGTAGGTTAGCCATTTCAATGCAAACTTCGACATCTGATCTGCATGATGGTAACCTCCTTTAGGAATTATTCCTATAGTGTTAGCAGGCATAAATTTCTGTCTGTAAATTAGTGAACAGGCAGATGCTATTGTGAGACAATCCTTGAAAATGTCTATTTTGCATATGTCTAGGAAATTCTGTCTCAGCTTCAGACATCCTTGTCTCAACAGGGTAACATCCTTGATGCAGTATTGGAGAAGTTGGTTTCTGTTGTTGAAAGGTACGTTTCGCATGCATTCGACGTCATACCAAGACATGAAACGGTGTTGATCTTCAACTGTTTTCATGTATTCATAACCGTATGCAGAAGGAGGAGGCATCGGTCCAATGTAATTTCTGTTCTTGTAGGTGTTCCACAAATGCGGATAATATCCTTTCTGAACAGGCAAACCGAAAAGTTTCGAAAAGCCTGCAAGATTTGTCTGAACGTAGTTGAGACTGTCCACAAAATGAAGATTTTGGTATGTCATGCTGATGATTTTGGTACCATCTAAGATGACACGAGGTTTCATTTCTCTCTCCAACATTCTCCGTAATAAAAATGTACAATCGTAACCTCGTGCATTATGTGCACAGATAATTATGTCGGAAAACTTATGCTGCAATTCCAAATAGGACAGAAATGTGTCTACAGGGTCATCCCAGAATATAAACTCTCTTGTTCCACAAACAGAACACGGAACTGTTAAATCCTCTTTTTTGTAACATGCGTGACAGGCCGTCTGCACCACAATAAGATTCGGAACGTGAAGAAAAGTTTTTTCTTTCTCAAAATAAGGAATGTCAGTGTAGCATTCAAAGTCGTAAAACACAAATAGAAATTTTGAGTTCTGTTTAGATTTCGGTATAGACATGTAACAGAAATGATTTACAGGTTTCACACAATTAAATACCGTACAATATTTCATGTTGCATCTATGTACTTTCTCATATCTATTGTTCGTGAGAATAATTCTGAAACATCGGGGACACTGTTGGATTTCGCTGCAGACAGTACCGTTTCGGAACGGTGTAGAAACATGATTTGTGAAGCAGTTCTCATTTTTGAAAATTCTGTTACATGTTTGACATATTCTACGAACACCCTGTTCAGGCACACACGGTGGAGTTGAACGGCACATAGAACATAACTGTTTACACAGATGGTTATGAGCTTTCTGAAATATGAGTTCGTTACACCCGCGACATTCTTGTTTTGCCGCAAATGCTCCAACTCGGTTCACTATCACATCATAATGCTGTCTCAGGTTATCGTAGAGAAGATATATAAATTTGGAAGGGTTTTCAACCTGTCCTTCAAACAAAACATCTTTAACGTCACGAAGATTGTTGTATACAATAATTTTATATTCTGGGAGAACTTGCTGAAATTTTCTCAGTTCGGGAATTCCACTTCCGGCACACGTATTGTCTGTCAGATCTACATCTGCTTTTCGCATAATTTCGAAAACAGGTTTGAGAAGATTTCTGTTTTTTCTGTATTGAGTATAGGAAGGATCGTTATCAGCATAGGCTTTCCCTATGACTAACGCTTCAGCTAAACAGAGTGGTTTTTTTCTATTTGGCACACCGACGATACTTCTTTTTTGAGTGCTTAACATGTAATTAGGTAAACAATATGTTCGATTACCCCCACCTCCAACAGGTATATTGACATGGTCTGCTCGTAAAATTAAACGATCTGTAGCAGTGAAGGTTTTCGCACTTTGTAGTATTTTGTACATAATGTTCCACACCATATCACTATGCAACTGATCACATCTATGCCACCCGATGTAAATATCTTTCACAGTTGGGTCAGATATGTTAGACAAAGTTAAACCTATTTTGTCTTCATCCTTGGTGTCTTTTTTAACGTAGGTGAGAAGATTTTCAACACCTTCGCGAATCCAAGTGTGAGGATCGACATTTTCTGGTGGCTGTGAGAAACTGAATTCAACACGTCGTCCCTTGGAACGGAATTTAGGATATTCACGTTCTTGAATGTTATGTAATGTTATATTCCCTATCTGTTCACGAGACACTGAAGCACGTTTCCTTTTCTTACCTTTCCCATTTGATGGTTGTTCTGCTGGGGGGTCCGGTCTCCATGACGGTCCTGGCAAAGGCTCCGGGTGTGATCTGGATGCAGCGTTTGTAGAAGTTCCTGTGTCGGATGCCTGCGCCTCCCTGGTGACTCGGGATACAGAATCAGGTGTCGACGGGGGGCCTGGGGACTCTTCGGGAATATCTGTCCATCCTCCTCCTGAAAGATCGGGTGCGGATGTTGTCACTGTCCGTAGTAAGTGGTCATACTCCTCGACCAAAGAGATACTTTCTCCCGCGATGATTTTCTGCGCAATAATCGCCAACACTTCCCGCAATTGTGCAGATGTTGTGTAATATCCGTCACGATATAGCACTAACAGATCGTCAGCGGATAACTGTACGTCCATGATCGTACAAGGATTATTTCACGAAGACTGTTTTGTGGAGAGAACGCTGTTCTTTATATACGCAAACATGACGCAACAGTTATCTCCGATCCTAACGGTTCTACTGACCCTATGTAATTATCCTGGAAATGGTTAACCGTCTTCACCACATGTTTTCCTCGTAGATATCGCTATGTAACGGTTTTCATGTTTATCTGTAAACACAGGATGTAGATAAATTCTTAACGAAGGAACGTCCGAAATGTTTATCTATCGACAAAGGAAGAAGGACGTAGATAAGGTTTATCTATCGATAAAGGAAGAAGGACGTAGATAAGGAAATAGCTCGGCTCCTAATTGAACTAGACCGGAAGTGATGACAAATTCGTAATCTGGACTTCACTCCGAGTCCGACAAGCTATCAATCATCCTCCTAGCTCAATTAGGAGCCGATATATTCAAATTTGAAATATCGTACTCAACATGGGTGCATAACTACTCGACTCAACGGGGGTGCATAACTACTTATATAAATGCAAAAAATTTAAACAGTCGTCCTGCCGGTCCTAATTGAGCTAGACCGGAAGTGATTGCATATTCGGAATCTGCACAGCAAGACCTTTCATCTGAATGTAACATCAAAGATCTCCGACCGGAAATAAAATTTAAACAGTCGTCCTGCCGGTCCTAATTCAGCTAGACCGGAAGTGATTGTATATTCGGAATCTGCACGGCAAGACCTTTTATTTGATTGTAACATCAAAAATCTCCGACCGTAAATAAGGAAAATAGAAAACTGGCGGAGGATGAAACCTGGTTCATCTGAAAGAGCATGTTTTTCTGAGTATAATAGCGTTTGAATTATCCCTCTACCTGAATTAGAAGCCGAGATATTCGAATTTGAAATTTTCAAGGTCAAGGCCAGGTCAAAGGTCAAGGTCAATCTCAAGGTCAAGGTCAAAGGTTAAGGCCAAGGTTAAAGATCGAGGTCAAGTTCAAAAATTATATATATCATATATTATATATATATATATATGTTATACTTATATATATATTCCCTGTGAAAGCTTATAGAAGTTCGGATCCCACTTTCAAACTGTAGGTCCGATCCCGATTAGCCTTACTGTGCATTTCCCTGTGAAAGCTTATAGAAATTCGGGTCCCACTTTAAAACTGTAGGTCCGATCCCGATTAGCTTTACTGTGCATAAAGTGGACTTATACCACCAAACCCTTTATAAAACATATATAACCAATATTATAAAATACATCTTTATTATGGGAGACACCTGCCTCAACTAATAACATCCATATTTGTAGACTTTTCCTGCCGATCGGTTCATAACATTACATCGGGAAACAGAAAGAAGGAACTTTATATTAGAACAGTTTATCTCAACACTTCTCGACAGGGCTGTCAGAGAGCTGTATATTTAATTAGACCCTTATTATTTTTCTATCAGAGTCTGCCAAGCAATTAACCACATGCAGCAATTAGATATCTCGCAACTGTTGACACCAACTTGATATGATACTGCGATCCAAATTTCCCGGATATGCCAATTAGCCAGCAGTGAGTTCATCTCGCAAGTGTTGACACCAATTTGATATGATACTGCAATCAGAGTTTACCGGATATACCAATTAACCAGATTCAGCAATCAACTTACTATCTTGAAAGGCGATATGATACTGGAATCTGTGTTTGCGGCAGCTGCATATGTTTCTCTACGATCATTTCACACTTTGAAATTGTTAACGAAGAATCAGAATGGAGAACGGGGACGATGTAAGTACTTTATATTAATTTCATTTTGTCAAATAATAAGTTCATATTTACACATCGCAACCTTTATTGGTGTCGATCATCAGTTTACAAAATATATACACAGAAATTTTTACACGTAATGAAACTCTACAGCTGAGTAATTATATAATATCAGTGTTGCAACAAATCAATAGTGCCGATCATCAGTTTACAAAATATATACACAGAAATTGTTACACATAATGAAACTCTACAGGTGAATAATTGTATTGCAACAAATCAATAAACTTCCCATCTATCTCTTCGCATGCAGCCGCAGAAAATTGAACAGTGTGTTAGTGTATTAGTAATGTTAGTTCTAGCTGTTCAATTTTCTCTTTTTCAAAAGCTCCACCATTCTCTTCTCCATTCCTTTCTCCTCGTCCCCCATTTTCTCCTCTTCTTTCTGCTGTCTGACACCTTTAAATAACTCCATCAATTCAAAGCACACTCGAAGAGATAGATGGGAAGGTACATACTGCCCACGTTTTATATTTTCAACGAAATCCCCGAAAGCCGCAGATTTTTCTTTTTTCCCGATTATACATGAAAACATTTTTATGAGATTGTCGATTCTTACTTCCATATCTTTGCACACTTCTTCCAGATTTTTTAACAGATCTTCCGCTAAGTTGTTTTCTTCGCAAAAGTCGACGTAACACGCAATATGTTTCTCCGCATGCTTAGCCTGGTTCTTATTCCATAGGCTTCTTCTTTCTCCCTTCTGATTCTCGTTCTTAAGGTCAGCATACAAAAGGTCGAAATCAAAAGGTAACAATGTCATCTGAAAATAAAAGAAAAACTGTTATTTATGCACACGTCAGTATTATACAATTTACATCGAAATATCTTTCTTTTCAGCAACAATGGATGAATTTCATAACAAATTATTTGAGACATGTCACAAGAACCGAAATGGAACAGGCCGTCGCAGACATACGTGCCACCATGCTGCGACACCTCGAAAACCAGGAGGCAATTAGCAGGCGTCAGCACGAGTTTGCTACTCAGCAGAGCACCAGAATAGTCGCTGCTGCTGAAACGCTCGCGGACCTTTTTCGCGAGCTTTTTCAGCAGGGCGAGCTATTCCGTGCGGAGATGCTCCAGGATAGGAGAAGAACTGCCGAGCAGATCGACGAGCATTGGAACAGGTATCTATTTTTATATATTTTTTCCATTTCATAATTTTTTAACAGACTATTTTTTTCAGATTTCGTCGTTCAAGAAACATCTCAATACATAATATTTTATTTTTCTAATTGCTGTTATTATTATTTTTCAGAGTTCACCAAGCAACTCTTGATGCCGGTGCTCGTCTAATCGGCGACCTGCCCCGGCAACTTTTCCAGCACGAAATCATCGTAGCTGCTGGGGCAGGAGTTCCTATCCCTGGAGCCGCTCCGCACGAAGAAGTTGCTGACCCTGCGCCTCCTGGCGGAGAGGTAGTGCCTGTTCCGTCTCCTCCACAAATCCCCCAGCAGGAGGAGGAGGAGGAGGAGGATTCACCGTCTTCTTCTCCATCTGTGGTGGATTTGGTGGAGGATGACGACGACGAAAATTTCTGACGTCCTCGTTCTCCTAAATAAAGAACATGTACAGAATACAGGTAATATTTTTTCTTCTTACCTTAGACCACTCTAGTTTTCTTCAGCTTCGGAAGTATCCGTCTCCTCTATGATGGTCGGAAATCGACGTGTCGGAGGACTCAGACTTCGACTGAATTGATCTTCAACCTTGAAGATGCTAGAAAGAAAATCATATTTTCTGCTTAGGTCACTCCTTCTTACAGGATTAACACTGTACTCTGATAGCTCCTCAGGGTCCAGAACACGACCTTTCACCCCCAACATTACGCCTGTCGGGTCTTCCAAACCTATGCCACTCTTGAACCATTTAAAAATTTCGTTCAACGTTAACACAGACTCTCGATAATGTTTTCGAAACATCTGCATCAACGTCGAAACATCGCAGTAATCTACAATCATGTACAGGCTGTGGCATCCTACCCGATAGAGACGTGGAATTTCGTCATTTAACAATTCTTCCAAATTTTCATATCGAACCAATTCCATTCCTGAAACAACACGATTCAGTCTCTCATCCGCCATCATCAGATATTTTTTTACCTCACATTTTGGAGGAACATGTAGATAATCTATATTTACATGTTCCGAATTTAATTCCGATTCGTTCTCTTGGCATATACAGTCAAATGACGAAATTCCTGACAATACGGCGAAAGGTCCTGCATTGTACCCGTGAGCAGCTATCTCATCTACCACACGGTTCGACCACACACCGTATGGTAGGTGGCAATATACCGGTGCTCTTTCGTAAATAAAATGTGTCTCGCATAATCCATGTCTACGGTTCTTGCAAAAATACATGTTGATCGGAAAACCGTCACTTTCCATTTCCATATATGTTTCCGATGGTAAATCTTTATTATAAAAAGTAACCAATAGAGACTCCCTGTACCTCACAGGAGCATCGAAAATTAATAATTTTGCACCGTTATTTACAGCCTTCTCTGGTTTAACAGACTTCATTTTTCCTCGACCAGAAACCGTAGCAGGATATGCCAGACACATCGTCTCACCTGGAGGACGTTCCGTATATCCATATAAGGGATTGCACGTTAGATTCTTGAACACAGACTGCTTCCTTTTTCTCAAAGGTTCACCAGCACCGTCGATACAGTTTCGCTTACGCTGTTTTTTTACTTTCTCGTATGTATGATGTGCCGCATTTCTTTCTTCCCACGATTTACGAAATTCTTCTTCACTGATCCAGCTCGGCACATCCGTATTCTTTTCCGTACTCACACCTGGACGTATCGGCGGCTCTGGTGAACATTGAGAAGTAGGTAGCGGCCTACCATCCGTTACCGGTTCAGGTGGGGATGACTTTCCAATCATCCCACCGACAAATGACAGCATCCAGGATACGAAACCCATAGTACTCACCTCGGAATACAGATTTTTATACCTAGCTCGTCCAGAAACAAGTGGCAGCAAGGGCGTCCAGGAACAAGTATCAGCAAAATCGCAGATGATTACTACCTGATAGCGTACAGTCTGTCGAACTGTGTAAGTGAAACACGGTAAAACTTCTTATATACCTACCTACCCCTCCTCAAATTCCCTGATATTCTCTGCGCATTCTCTCGCGCAAGGCATCCAACGCCCACGTGCCTCGTCGGTCCTCCTCTTTTCCCGGTATACTATGAATCTCCACCTCCTCCGAGAACACAACTTTTTTTATTCTATTCACGTGCTGCCTCTCGGAAACTTTTTTTCCTTTTTGCCCGCTCTCCATTCCGCCGCCTACTAACGTATCCTGCACACAGTCATTCCTTATCAACGTTCCCACGAACTTCTACACGCCCATTCCAAGAAACATCCGACATGTCCCAACATGTGTTCCACAATCTCTCTATATCGCTTCAACATCCCAACACATTTCCTTTCCAACTCCTTTATCTTCTCAAGAGACCACTCTTATTAACTTCAACAGTTATTTATGCCCCCCAACGGAAACCCATATCACCATTCCCGGAAAACTAACCGTAGTCACCTCCTGATTAACAACAGGAAACCTCAACCCATATCAACATTCCCAGAAAACCGTCACCTCATTATTAACAACAGGAAACCATCTTATCAATTCCCCAACCGCCACCGACTTTTCCTCCTCCCCCCAAACCGTCACCTCATCATTAACAGGAAACCATCTTATCAATTCCCCAACCGACTTTTCCTCCTCCCCCCAATCAAAACACTCCTCACAAATTAATCACAACCCATTCAATGACGTCACACCAATCAAATCACTCCTAACAAAATAAACCCCACCCATTTATGACGTCATCACTCAAAACACCCACCCTTGCTTGCCCACACGGCTTGGTCATCAATTGATCTTTGATCGATCTTTTCCAATCAATTGATTTATCGGACTCTACGGGGGTGCATAACTACTGGCCGGCTCTATTCGCAATACGTCGCTAGCGTTGTTGTCTTGTAATCAAGGAGTTACGGGTTCGGTACCCGATAGAGGCACATGGCATACTGTTTCCGATCCCACTTTAAACTGTAGGTCCAGTCCCGATTAGTCTTACTGTGCATAAAGTGGACTTAAAACAACAATTCAATCAATCAATCGCAATAAGTCGGTAAGGTCTTCTACAGAAGGCTGTTCAGCATATATGTGACCAAACGCGATTCCTTCTCCCCGCGCGCAGAATGAACTCGCCCGACCAAGGTCGGACGCGTTTGTCAGTGTAGTGTGTAGTGATGGGTTCAAGCCGTTCATTTGTGCGAGTCGACTCATGAGCGCTCGCTCACTGAGAAGAGTCGTTCAAATGAGTCGTTCAAAAGAGTCGCCAAGCTTCTTTTTCTCGAAACACATGCCTGAAGAGGGGGAAGGGGGTAGGTGGTGTTGAAGCAGATGATTGTATTTAAGTAAACGAACACAACGTACGTCCTTCAAGATTAATAAATTGTATTGCATTTTTGTGTATGTGTGTGTGCGTGTAGCCGACTAGATGGCCAAGATTCTGAAGTAATCGACATTTGATCTTGCCACAGAAGTTCCCGGGATCTAGTCCCGGTCTGGGCAAGGATATTCTTTACGAGTGTCCCTTCATCTATATCATCACGCATCATCATCATCGTCGCGATTACTTAAAATTTGAAGAAAAGCGGCATAAAATAAGAAAAATACAAATACGATTCTGTATGTGTGTGGATATACATATATGTGTAAACAGTAAACACACACACACACAAACAAAATTTATACTTTTTTTTATACACATACTTGTTTTCATTACTCTGCCTCATGAGTGAGATTTTCTATATTTGTATCTTGTTTCAGTTTACATTTCATGCTGCGGATAATGCAAATTATGCAGTACGATAGCATACACAGAAATGCTATATAATTATATCAACCTTTTATTAGTAATAACGTGCATTTACATATTCTTCCTTTTTTGCATTCGATCACTGGTTTTAATATCGCAACAAAATGCACTCCAGATCTGCGTTGCGACACATGCTTGCATTTCCACGAGCATCGCTCGTTCACGACTCTTGAAACAGCACGAAGAGTCACAGCACAGTCCCACGACTCTTTCCCCATCATTCGTTCACGACTCGCGAGTCGGCACGAAGAGTCATTAAGCACCTTAGCGACTCTTCTCCTCCCTCATCGTTCACGACTCGCGAGTCGGCACGAAGAGTCATTAAGCACCTTAACGACTCGCTCGCCTTAGCGACTCTTCTCCTCACTCATCGTTCGCTCGCGAGTCGCGAGCTCTCTTACACAAGGCGCGGCGGCGGCAGTCTCGCCAGCAGACTGGATCTACAGTTTAAAGTAGGATCCACCCGCTCGCTCTCCGCGGATGGCTAACAGCTGTGTTTAAGAAATATATATCGCCCTTGAACATTATCCATGTCCATCCCATATCCATGTTTTTGTTGTTCTACAGTCATTCAATATAAGTTTCTGCCAATATCATAATGTATGATCGAATTTCTATAAAGCGGGCCAAATTATACGTATGTATTTTTTTTAATGTTGCTTTCTACTAGTAAAACACCTTAACACGTAGGCTCACCGCAGATGGCCAACAGCTGTTTATATCACTCGTGAACATGACCCATGTCCATCTTACGTAGTTGTTCCTAATTCTGCAGTCATTCAATAAAAGCTTTTTTGCAGTATCATGTACGATGAGATTTATGATTAAACTTCTATATTTATTCTTTAATGCTGTTTTCATTAGTAAAATATTTACACGTTAATGTTAATTAAATATTTCGCGTCATATGAAAACGATTTTGTCAGACAATGTTTAAAGTTCACTTTATGCTCGGGATTGAAGCTACATTTTAAACTGGGGGTCTAAATCACTGGGCAAGGTGCCTCCACAGAGGATCGAATCCGAGACAGGAAGCGATTTCCTTACCAGGATTTAACAAGGAATGAAAGGATGGCTGAATAACATAAATAAAACATACTCCATGGTGCATGTTCTTTGTTTCTTGGTTTCTATGTTGGCCAGCTTGAAATAATCTTGGAGTGACAGATAAGTGGTGTCGCCCTCCTCAAAGTAAGCCTATTGACACCGAAAGTTCCGGGTTCAACCCCAGCCCAGAGATGAGTGGTAATCTGTATTTAACCTCTTGTCAATTACTCTAATCACCATCCATCCTCCGTCGTTGCCTTGTAACGATACCTGGTGGATCCCACTTTAAACTGTAGATCCAGTCCCGATTAGCTTATCTGTACGTAAAATTCATTCATCCTCGCTGTCAATACTAAGTAATTTAGGTATAAAAGATGCATAAAATACAACAAAGCTTGTTAGGTAGTTAAAATATTAAATCTGAATTAATAAATTATAAAATATAATTACTGCATGCTAATTTATAAGAAATTATAGCATTTTAAAATTTGTTTGTTCCTTAATGGGAAAATAACTAGTAGCTTATTTCTTCTGTTCATTCTCATGTTAACAGATTTGTTTTCTTGGATAAATAAAATTGAACGTGTAAATTAAAAGGTTTACATGTGCACGAAGCGGAAGAGCAACTCGATCGAGTATCGTGGTGAGACAAGATGACTGGCACATCGTTTCAACTCGTGAATGAGAATGCATATCTTGTTCGTGATTTGATTTCAAGTTAAAAACACCTGTCTGGTCTTGTTCGCTTATCGATTTCAAAGCATAAATCGGTATCGTTACTCCAATGAGACGAGATTCTCGGACAGTACATTTTACACAGAGTGTCTCTCATCATCTCACCAACTTTGGAAGGGTTGGCCCTGTTTTCATTGCGATTTTGTAATGCCCTGCTACTTGCGAAACTGATTCACTTCCAACAATTTCAGTCGCCTCCGTGGAGGAGTGGTTAGAATAGTGTGCTAAGAGGAATCTCGGAATTGAGTGTCACTTCATCAATTTCATTATATCATCACTGATTTTCATGTTCGCGATTAGCCAAAGTGGCAGAAGAGCAAAGCCTGGGCAAAAGTGGTATCCCGAGCCGCTACGTGTTTCCACCGAATATCGGCCTCAGGATTCCCTGCCCTCGTGCCGCGATGTGCTAACCACTCCGCCACGGGGGCCGGCCCTCCCCATCACATCTCTGTTTTATACTAAAGGCTATGATTGAATATGAATTTAAAATTTTGTGTGCGTCACTTAGGCTATTTTGCACCCTTCACTTTATACGGGATCCAGCCCCTTACCAGAACTAAAATAACATAACTGTAATGTCCTGTAGTAACTAAAATATTAAAATAATCTGACCGGTTAAAAGCTGAGGCTGTAAAGGCACTCTGCACACATAAGGACAACACACACACACACACATTCCTACGAAAATTATACTGGCCGTAGGTATAGACGCCAGAGCCTCGTTAGTCTGCAAAATGCAGTCCAGGGTGTACTATGTGGAAGTGAGGTTGACAATTGGGTGTACTACGTGGAAGGATCATCCCTTACATCCCTTAAACTATATTTCTCGAGACCCTTGATGTGCTAACCACGCCGGCATACATTATAGAATACTTGAGTTAGTTTTGTCAATATTAATTTTATTGATTGCATTTTTGTTTTGCAATGATTTTGCGCACTGAATTTTCATATTTATCTTTGCTTTTCATTTGTGTTTTACTTTTATTTTGTATATAATGCTGTGTTTCTATTGGTGTAAATTTGTGATTCGTCTCTAATAACGTTATCATTCCAATGTGATTTAAATTTTAATCTTCTAATCTCACGTGTATAATATGTAAGTATATGTATGTACACATGCATACAGAGAGAAAGAGAGAGCGATTGTATTGGGAAATTGCATGATATGATCGTTAGAGGGGAAATCCCCACCGTTCCCCGCATAATTTCAAATTTGTTCCTTGTATTACACAAAATATATTAAATTAATGTTATAACAAATTGAATATCCATTATAGATCGGATTATAAGAAATTATGTATAACTGCGTGTGTGAGCGTGTGTTTGTTTCTCAGGTTCTTTATTAAAAAATCAGAAAAACAGAACATAATGTAGTATTCAAATATAAAAAGACCTTCATTTCACGAGTCCACTTATAATTAATTCATTATCATGTGGTTTGTTCTATTAGGTAATTCTTAACTGAATATAAAAAATTGTAAGTTATAATTTTTGTTTTAATACATGTTTGTTATTTTCACTAAAGGTTTATCATTTGAACTTGTGCTTGCTGCTTGTATTACGTCATTTTTGGATTTGGAGTAACAGAAAACAAAAGGTGTTTATTGTCTTTGATCTTGCTTTAGAAAATAATGATTGGTTGATTGATTTGGTTTATTTTACTTCGCCTTTCTGTCACTTTTTTTGGGTAATCGCGAAGATCAGGATGAGTAATGAGGTGTACTAACCACTCCACCATGGAGGCCGGCGCTTTAGAAAATAAATAAAAGTAACAATCGCTTTCCACACTAAGTATTTTGTGTTGCAAATTATAAATTACTGCCTCCCTTTTCTGATTCACTTTAATAGCATAGTGGTTAACGCTGTCATGTATTAAAATGGTTTGCTTGGCAAAAATTGTTATAAGTCCACTTTTATGCTCCAATAGGCTAATCGGGTCTCCCCGATGGCGTAGTTATAACGTCGCCGGTAATCAAGGGGTACCGTGTTCAATACAAAGTGGAGGTTCGGATCCCACTTTAAACTGTAGGTCCAGTCCCGACTATCCTATCTGCACATAAAGTGGACTTAAACAATAACAACTCAAAATAGGCTAATCGGAATATTGTAATCAAGAGGTCTGTGCCTAACACCTTTCCAAAATCTTTACAAGACTCCCCTAATATTTTTTACTAACATTTAATTTCTTGTAATTTTAGCGCTAATGGTTTGACCGAACTTGAAACTACAGGACAAATTTGTTGGCTGTTCTTCGCTGCCCGTCATGGGCTGAGGTTGCGCGCTCTCTCTCTCTGCAAACAACACTCGCGAGTCGCGAGCTCGCGAGTCGACTCTTTCCTTCGTTCAAACAGTCGCTAAAGTGTGCCACGACTCTTTGAACGAAGGAAAGAGTCGACTCGCGAGCATGCTCCTTCCCCTCTCATCGTACACGGCACGTTTCAGCCAGCTTTACTCAACTAGGGGTAGGGAAAAGGAACAGAGAGGACCCCCCTCCCTCTCCTCTCCAGTCCCCATTTGCTGCCCGCAGAATCGACTTGCTTTCTTTAAAAAATTCCGGCCGCCAGGCGAGTATACACTTGCGCATGCGCCTTCCTCGCAAAATTCGTGGAAAGGAAGGGAATAATGGAATAATAGTTGCTTGGCGGGCGGAGGAGTCGTGGCACACATACGACTCTTTGAACGTGTCGTTCAATTCTGGTGAACGAGTCGTTCACCGCTCACAAGAGAGAGTCGTTACTTTTGAACGACTCGTTCACGAACGACCCATCACTAGTAGTGTGTGAGCTGTGAGAGAGAGGTTGTGTTTTCTCGCTGGGTCGAAAATGCCGCCAAAACTGAGTCGCTTTTGGGAGGGTTATGTTGTAGCCCTTTAAGACGCAAAGTTCAGTGTGTTAATGATCAGGAAGCAGTGTAAGAGCAAGGTTTGTGACGTTAGTTTGACTTTAATCAAGAACTTGATCGGCAAGTATAAGGATTCCATGGCTCCAGCATTGAGTTCTGCAACAAAGGGGACGAGAACACGACCGTGCACACAAGCCACCACCAGTATGCAGGCGAAACTTCGCAGAATGGCCATGCAAGAGAATCCCCCGACCCAAAGACAGATGGTGAATAGTCTAAAGGTGTCTTTGAGAACTGTTAACCACACCTTGCGCCAACATCTGAATCTTGAAAAGATGTTCAAGGATAGCGGTCATCACCTTACCGATGACCAACGACGGGAACGCAAGTGTAACGCTCGGAAGCTGTACGAGAGGCATCTGTCAAACCAAAGGTGGCAGTACGTCGCTACATTGGATGAGGCGTGGGTGTACCTTTCCGACTGCTGCAAACCAAGAGCCATCATGAACCGAGACAAAGGCGCTTCACAAAATGGGTCCGAGCATGCAAAGAGGCTTTCCCGAAAGGGTTCATGGTGGTTGCCGGCTACTGTCACCGAGGCAAACTGAAGATTCGCAGGGTGAAGAAAAACTGCAAAATCAACTCGCGGTACTACCAGTAGGACATTCTGAGGCCGATCTACGAGCATGAGAAATACCATACGGAAATATACGGAAACTAGATCTACATGGTCCGCATCCATCAAGACAAACCTTCATCACACACCTCAAGATTGTCCCTCGCATTCTAGCAGGATATGAAGGAGGCTACTGGAATACAGGCCATACCTTTCAACGATATACCTGTGAAGTCTCCAGACGTAAGTCCAATGGACTTTTGTGGATTTGAATTGCTTAAAAAGGGTTTGGGCAAAAAACGTGTCACAACTGTGAATGGACTCTGGAAAGCTGTGCAAGAGGAATGGAACAAGATCCCTCTCGTAGTTCTCCAACGGAGTCTTCTGCAATGGAAACTACGTTGCCGGTCCATTGTTCGGAACCAGGGGAGACACATCGAGCATTGTCACACCTGGCGAAACGGATTTTCGTTAACTATTTGAAAAGTACGATTTGGTCACATATACGCTGAACAGCCAATTCTTCTTCTGTCAACCCCTGAATTATATCATCTTTGAAATCGACTTCAGTCTGAAACACTGAAGTCTTCATGTTTGTTATAGCTTCAGAATTCAATTAAATCTAAAACTAAAGTTTACTTTGAACAACTAGTGTCTTTTGGATCCAAAAAAGAGAAGTGCGGGTAAATGTCCAGCAAGAATTACAAGATGAGAGACAAAAGAACCTTGATGGGTAGGTCTTTATAACTGAAGAATCTTGATTATAAGATCTAAGTTTCGAATGTGTTCTGAGACTGCCTAACTGCATAGTATAGAACACCACCAGCCATTCCTCACGATATGGCAAACAATTATCTCGGTTTTCTCCTACGGATCAAACGAACCATGAAGCATATGAAAAATACTAGCGATATATTGGGAATAAAATTAAATACAAACTGAAGACTAAGTGTTTTGGTATATTGTAGTTGTTTTCAGATTTGATCTCATAACTTAAAAATAATTTATGAAATATAAAATGAGTTTCATTAAATTTTTAAAAAATAAATTGCCTATCCGAAAAATCTGATTTAACTCCATTATTGGTCTTACCACAGATAAGGGTTTATACCCTTATCTGTGGTCTTACCCGGCCATAGTAAAGTTCGCTGTCCATGCGTCAGATAAAACACGATGATAGAAAAACATTTTCCTATGATGGAACAAATTTGCCTGCAGGCACTTTTAAGCCTATGAAACAGAGTGAAACAAAACACATCGAAATATTTTCGTGCAAGGAATGTGGCTCACGTTGAAGCCTCATGAAAGATCGGAGCCACCAAGATAGTTGTTTTGTGTAATCATGACTATGTTCCAGTGTCGTGTTCGATGCAGTGGGCTTTATACCATTGGAAAAATATGCTCGAAGAGTGCATCACACACAATCGCACAAAAATGTTTGGTGTCATTGTGTTTTAATGATTTGGTCTAGTTTACTTCGCTTTTCTGACACTTTTGGCTAATCGTGAAGATGAGGATGCGTAATATGATGAAAATTGATGAAGGGACACTCACAAACACTCATGCCCAGGTCGGGATTCGAACCATGGACCCTGCAATTTACAAAGTAATTAACGTAAAACCCATTGAAAATGTCCCATGAAATGTTAAGCTTTTATCATTTTACAATATAATTATTTACCTGCTTCAAATGGTCATTTTCCAGCTGAATTACCATGTACAGTGGGATCCACGAGTATTATCGTGCAAATTGTCCACCACCATGTTCGTGCACTTTATTTGATTCAATAGAAGCTTCAAGAATTAAAAAAAAACTCAAAACAAGCTGTTGACAACTTCTGCACCAGCATACATAAAAATCCATCGCTTAAAAACACATAGAATGTAAGAGAAAATATAATGAAAATAGTCATGGACAATTTGCACGGTAATACCCATGGATCCCACTGTACACACACACACACACAACACAGAGTCAGAAAGCGTGCTGTAACTACGTGTCTGAACTGTATCTGGCAATGAACTATTAACATCTACTGCAAGAAAAGGCCCTACGCAGTAAAATGCTAACATATGGTATAAATTGAGTAGTTGTTGAAGCACATGCAAAACATGCAGAAGTGGTGTCTTGAACAAGAGCATACTAATGTGACCACAAACCATACAGCAGATGTGTAATGGCTTCTGAACCAACCTCTACACCAAATCGCACTTTTCTTCTCCGCGGTCCGCGCGCTGACGTCATAAGTTAGCACAACGAACCATAAATACTAATAAAAACACACGTTTACAGCTAGGATTCGCCACACGATAATTTATCTCTCTCTCTCTCTGTAAAGCGGGGCTCCCAACCACCTCTTCATTACTGGACGTCACATTACACTTTCATTTCATACCGTTCTCTCTGGAACTATTTACTCGGCGGGAAAAAATAGCGCAAGCAAAACTTTGACATTAAACCGCCAAATAGTTCGTATAGGTAAAAAGGCAAAGAGGTGAGAATTGTAACTTAATTTTAAATATTTATATTATACCTTATCTTAGTGCACAGGATTAATATAATTTTATAAAGATCTAATTAAAATGTATTGTTTTTGTTTGATTTTTACGTGCATGGTCAGAAAATGTGCACAAAATTAGTTTTTATGTATTATTCTTCAAAATAGTCTAATTGAAACCATATACGCGTGTTCGTTTAATATCACAGACAGGTACACCTCTAGAATTCTACATCTTGGAGGGAACTCGCGATTTCACCGTGGACGCTCCTTAAGTATTGTATGACGATAATTACACAGATGATAATCAGAGTTTTACAGATTCCCTTTAAACTGTATCGAAATTCTTCAGTGTTTCAACAAATTTTAAGCTAAGTTTCTTCTTTTTTAATTTGACCTTGACACTATCAACTGAAGGCACAAAAATGGTTGAAATGCGTGCTTTTTTTGCAATATTCACAAAAATCACAGTTTTTTCTGCCATAGTAAGGTATTGCTTCTAACTGTGTTATATCCTGCTGTGTAAACTGCTGTTTTCCCGTACTGCCTGAAAACAAAGTTGAGACCGTGTAGAACATAATGGCATGAAGCAGAAAAGTCGTTTTCGAAAATTATTTATCTTTGTAAGAAACGCTTTGCTATTCCAAATCGAGAAATAGCATTTGTTTTGAATTTCTTTTTAGATATTCAAGTGTATGTTCAAGATGTTTTTTTCGTTTTTCTCTATTCTTGATCCACTGTGAGAACGAAGTTAGCGTAAACAAAATCACGTGACTTCTTTCCTGGTGTTATTTTGCTCATGAACATACTGGTTGTAGTTGTACAGCTCGTAATATGAGATTATACAACTTAAATATAGCAGTTACGTTGAGTGGTGTGGCTTCATCACATGCACTATTTTCCTACGCGCAAGAATCCTGCACAGTTTGGAACAACCACTAGGATTTGTCAGAAGCGATGTATATTTGTCTTCATTCACTTCGTTCTTACAGAGGACAGAGAAATTATATTTGTGTATTCAAAGTGGTTTCTCGTTAATCGGCTGATATCGACTGATAACTACAACAGGCAAATTAACAACTGATTGATTGAATTAGGTTAAGTCACATCTCTACTACTTTTAGCTAATTGTGACGATGAGGATCCAATACCATATGATGACTTTGATGACGGAACACTCAGAAAGAACACCCATGACCAGGCCAGGATTCGAACTAGGGGCCTAGCGCGCTATGCTAACCTCTCCGACATGGAGGTCGACGGGAAGTTAACAGGCTAGTCCAGAGTGCATGCTCAGTTCATTGAACGCATCAAATTTCATCTTTGTAAATCCAAACAGATCGGAACATTAACAAATTATCGATGGACGGAACCAATCGAAATAAATAACATTTGCTAGATTACAAATGTACTCTTTCTCGTGGTATGGACAGACATTGTAGTCTCTCATGGTCATACCGACAGACCGATATAAGCTATTCAGGTCATGGTTGGCAGCAGGATTTTTTCCAGGGATGGACAAACAAGGCATTCTCCAACAAAACAGAGCTTCAATTTGAAGTTATCGTGTTCCTGGAATGATCAGTACCTTGTAACAATCAGTCCTTTATGATAAATAACGCAATTTTTTGGGACTGAGTCCACTATTTAATAATTTAGAACTGAACAATGTGTATTCATGTCCAGATGAGCAGGCAATGTGGCACGAAATGGGAGAGGAAAGAAGAGTTTACAAGATTCTTGTTGGGAAACCTGAGACCAGTAGGAAGACCAAGACGAAGATGGAGTGATAAAGTTGAGATGGACCTAAAGGACATCGGTAAGGATGGATTGGATTGGTCTTGCCCAGGATAGGGACAGATGGAATGCTTGTGTTGCTACAGCCATAAACCTTTGGGTTTAAGAGGACTAGAGAGTAAGTAAGTGTCTAAGTCCACTTTGTGCACATATACGTTAATCGGTACTGGGCCTATAGTTTAAAGTGGGATATGAAGTGTTATGTGTCTCCACCGGGAATCCAACAACCCCGTGCATTACAAGGCGATGGCTATGACTGAAATGAAATTATGGGTGAAATATATAATTTAAGGTTGATATTGACTTTCCAGCGGGAGTCAACCCTCCTTGCCCCCTCCAGACGCCCATTTGGTAGATCTACGATCCTTGTAGCTCTGGTAGTTTCCGATATATAGATACTTGACACGGACTGATTTGGCCTTCGCTAAGTGTACCCACAAAATGGGCGGATTTACAGAAAAAGCCAACAAGACGTACACAATTAAATTTACTTTCATAAAGTTTGACAACGGCAACAGTACCTTACACACCATCTACCAGGGGTGCCCCCCCCCCAAGGTCTATGACGCACTCCCCCCAAAAGTAGAACATCCCCCCACCTTATGCCGAATCATTTACGCAAATTATTTTGGCCAGAAAAATTTTGCGGAACAATATAATACAAACATATTTAAGAAATATATGTTTACTTTAGGTACTTCAGGGTCACTTTTATGTTTGCTAACACAAAACGTACAAAACCACTCAGGCTCACTGCCATTGTTAGTGTACTGAACCTTATTTTTAGAAGTTTGTCTGATTGACTAACCTTGTATGGTAACAGTTCGTTATATCGGAGACACATTAAAATCGGATATTTTGTGTTTCGCATGGTTCGTACTTATCAATTGTGTATTGCGAACCATAGTTCAAGGTGCCATTATGCTTTTTACACTAAAACAAACAATTTTTCACATACAGAGTGATTTTTTTTATTCCTTTCTTCGCTTCTGTAACACACAATATGGCGGGCACATTTTGACTCACGTTATGGGTATGCAGTGTTTTCAACCTTCTTCACCAAAAAATACCTACTATCGTGTTCGACACGTGTGAAAATTTTACATTATGTAAAGGTAGCTGACGGATAGCCCCACGAACCATTTCCGATAAGGTTAGGTTAGGTTTGGTTACGTTAGGCAAGCATAGTGAAAAGAAAGGGGTTGGAAACACTGACAGGGTCTTACGTCATCAAAGGTACGCAGCATGCAGTTCACGTAGCGAAAGCAATGACAATTGTGCGTCGGCGACATATTTCTGTTGAAAAATACATCATTTCCCGGTCAAATATATTCCACGATGAAAGAAAATACCTCGACGAACGTTGGGAAGCTTGGAGAAACTCATTTCCGTAAGTAGTTTCTTCTGTAAAAATGAAGAAATGTGTCTCCGATATAACGAACTGTTACCCCTTGTATTAATGCGAACAACATGCCCTCCCCCCTTCCAAACCAATTCTAAAGGCATAAGAGGGTTCCAAAACTAGGAGGGCAAGGTGCCAAAACGGGAGGGTGGGGGTTGGGGGTGGCAAGGGCAGTTTACTTTCCATTGGCAGATAAAATTTGGCATAGTGAAGGAGCAAAAGTGGCAAGAAATGGGAGGATTGACTCCTCGCCCCCCTTAATCGACGCCACTGAGAGGTGGTGTTTCACTTCAACCCTATCTCCGTGATCATCTACAGCCACAGGTAGCTAGAAAAACTGTTCATAGGCTCTGTCCGAAAGGTACGAAGTAAGTACTTGAAGCATGGTTTTGGCGGAAGTGACGTCACCCAGTACAGTTCGAAAGCGCCAAGAAAGGGAATTCGCAAGTGCATAGCTCGCAGTGCAGATGGAAGCTGACTTGGTCACGTGATTTCCACACTCGTTGTTCGTTTGCTTAAAATCGCGGAGATAGAAAGCCAGCAACACAGGTTAAATATACGTTATGGGTCAGCAAGTTGTTGGTTAAAGTGCTTCTAATGTGTGGAAATGTATGTGTACGAACATTTGAAAATGCAACGTGATTTCTATGGTGAAAGACAAGTGTTTAAACCGTGGGGAAAAAAACGAGTACTCAGTTTTATCTACTGATCGCATTTGACGCTGCAGTCGAAGTGCAATACGAAAGACTTTCACTTCTAGTCCACGACTTGAAGACCGCACTCCAAGACCATACTCGGAGGATGCTCGCTTCAAGTACGATCTTGCACCTTTGGGACACGGCCATAATAACCATAACTAAAAATCAATAACAAGTCAATGAAACGAAACGATCCCCCCATTTTTGTGTGAAGATATATAGAATTGGTAAAAAAAAATGTCCCCCCCAAAAATTCCCATGACGCAGGCGCGTCGTGAAACTCCTCTGTGGCCACCCCTGACATATACATACATCACGTACAGTGCGTTCGTTTTTGTTCTGGGCCGAGAGAGCGTGTGACGAACTTTGAACTAACCTAACTCTTATAACACAGGTTAATATTCATTATGCAATATAAATATAATTACCTAGATGCTAAAGATGTGCATAAATAAGCGAGACGTTACGGAACGAAAATGCCGGCATATGCGCCATGTCGGCCCAGGGCCAAAACGAAGGCACTGTAGTTCGCATGTGTTTTACGCTAATGCATGTCCTATCGTCTCAAACCTAACACACCCTCCGCTGCTCTCTTTGGGAACTGAATTTAAAACCGCGCCTGTCACTTGACCTGTCGCACAACAAAAGACGATCGATTTCTCATTTCAACGAAAGCGCCCGCTATCGGCGACAGAACGAGAGAAAACTGGTGTCAATTTCTCGTTTCACCGCCTCTTTGCCATCGAAGAGTGAAAACAGCCAAATGCTCCTTTAAAAGACGATGTTGCTACATCTACGTTCGCTGATCGTGCACTTAGGCTGGTGTCTAATGCGACGTAATGTGTTACATGGAAACGCCGCTATTTCAAGATGTGACTTTTGCCTTCCTTTATTGTCTTTGTAGGAAAGTTGAAAGCAGGCGATCCTCTAAACAGGGTTGTTGAAGGGCCAGGAACCTAAAAATTCTAATGCGTTCTATTGGGTTCATCTGCAGGACCGGAATCTCTTTTCTCGCACAATTTAAATTCGGTTTTTTCTCTCCTGGACCCGAATTGAATTTATTTAAAATTCCTGGTCCTTTAACCATGCCTCTAAACAGTTCTTAAATAAAATGCTACTATTTGTAAGTATGGGTGTTGTAGGATACTAATCTTTTAACATTACTTACGCATTTATCTCTAACAATTTAAATATGTAAACCTTGATTGTTTTGGAAACTCTAGAAACAAGAACAACTATTGTCGGGACGCGCTAGCAAGCGGCGTGGGACCACCCACTCTGGTAGCGACGCGCTGTTGCCGGATTTACCTACTTCAGGATTCTCGCGAGCCCACAGAAACATGAGGAAGGCTGAACTACTGCAGCTCCTTATGTTACACAAACCCCAGTTCCCCATATATCGAATAGACAAGCTGGCAGAAGAAGCGGGACATACGGTGGTCCGTCTCCCGCCTTATCATTGTATGTACAATGCAATCGAACTTATTTGGGCACAGGTCAAAGGGCTGGTAGCACAGAGGAACACTTCGCCACCTTTTACACCGTCTAAAATTTTGCAATTGACAGAACAGGCTATCGGGGATGTGACAGCAGATAGGTGGCGTTCGGCTATAGAACACGCAAGGAAGATTATTTCCGAGGCATGGGAAAAGGAGGGAGTTGAAGAGCAGCAAATGGAGGATTTTGTAATTTCACTTGGGCGGTAAGACAACAGTGACAGTAGTAGCTCAGATGAAGATGTTCCTTTACCAACCAACAATGAAGATGATCTTGGGATAGCGCCACTGCAATGGTAGCCGGTAAGCAAAAACAACTGATTCTTTAACTACTACTTCTGTTCTTTCATTCATTTTTTTATGTTTTTACATACAGGTAGTTCAAAGCATTATAACACATGTACCAAATGTATCATTAATGTTAAGGAAATCGAGCAATTGCCAAGCGTTTCGTTGTAATTTATTGAACTCTGCATTGCCAGAGCCTGTATTCTCATATAGCTCCCAAATTATCTCACTTCACACACCCACATGTGCCTACCCGATGGCACAGTGGTAGGGTAAGTGTTGTCGCCTTGTAATCAATTGATTGATTTTTGATTGATTTAGTTTATTTTACTTCGCGTGTTGTGCCTCTAGGCTAATTTGCGAAGATGGGGATGAGTGATGAAATGATGAATGGACATTCACAAACAACCAAGCCTGACCGGAATTCGAACCCGGGACCCTTGGCGTCGCAGCGCGATGTGCTAACCACTCGGCCACAGGGTCGGGCGCCTTGTAATCAAGTAGTCCTGGGTTTGATACCCTGTCGAGGCACATAGTGGTTCGGATCCAACTTCCAACTGTAGGTCCATTCCAGATTAGCCGTAGTGTGCATAAAGTGGACTTTAAAACACCAACTCAATCAATCAATTCACACACAATTGATTTGTTCTTGATAAATTCTTTTCCGTAATACAGTAACTCAGTTCTGTAAAATTCTGTTTTGGAGGTGAATTTTTGTAGGTTCCTCAAAATATAATTTAAAAACGTGTTAACGAACCGAAGTTGTACGTAATTTGTTTATACGTAATTTGCCCTAATTTTCAAGAAATACATTTCATTTGTACGTTCTGAAGCTTCAACAATCGCGGCGTGATAAAGAAGGCAAAGAGAGGCGGCATGAAATCAAAGGAGAACGATTTGCCACAATGTTGTTCATAACACAAGACGCATTTTCTTTTGTTGGTAATTGTGATACGATACAACATAAGTAAAAAGATGCCGGTAGCTGATGCTTGCAATGTACCATAATAAAAACACAACAAAGGTTCTTTCAGTGAAGGTTTTCGGTTGCTGTGTAGAGCAGGAATATAAAATGTTTCATGCTTGCCAGAATGCCCGAGCTTGCCAACAGCTGACTAGCCTGTTCGTGTGTTTGTGCGAACGTGGCAACGTAGAAATCCCCCAGCCACATGGCAGCCAACGAGGAGACAGAATTTGGTCACGTTCTGCCGTTCTGCGTTCTGATTGCACGCCGCTTCTTATCGCGTCCGTACAGTAGGGTACCTGTAGCTATAAATCTAAATTAGGGTAATCTTAAACACCAGTGTAAACGTTTTTTTATTATTTTAATGTAAATTGTAAAACAAAAGAATGAAATAAATTAGTACATAATAAACGAGGAAACCGAAATTTTGAGGAAATGACGTCCTGTTTTATTGTTTAAAGGTACCAGGACAGAAGCGCGTAGGCTACCTCCTGAATGTATGCGGTTGGAGGCGGAATTCTTTAGCCCCCGCCCCCCTTTATTATACTTTATTATTACAAGCGCGTGGGAGGTCGTTGACACAAAATTGGTAAAGTAACACAATTACCTATTATAAAATAACAACACCTAACATACTCTTAAGTTAAATTTACCATAACTCCGGATCCCATTGATATAACATTTTAAAATTTTGTACAATTATTGAGTACTAGTGTATGTATAACGTATTTGTTTTGGAAATAAATTAAAACTCCAGTTTTTGAGAAAATGGCTACCAAACGTTTCTTTGCACCATCTTCAACTTTTTTCCTAACATGGGCATGTAATATCTCGTGCTAAAGAGCCCTTCAAAACGTTTCCAACGCCATCTATATGTGCCCTGATTGCCGAAATATTGCAATTTAAAGTTAACAAGATGTTGGAAACAATTGTCAAGATTGGACATTTTAAACACCTGTAATTTGGGAAATACAAAAGATATGGAGTTGCAACTTTGCACATTTTTCTACCTCCTGTAGCCCTTTCAATATGCCAGATTTCAAATGAATCAAAAAATGTAAGGTTGATTTGACATGGAATGGCTCTATACCTAGATTCAAACCAAAGTCACCTGGTATGTAATGTGCAATATTAACCGCTGGCGACGGTAAAAATTAATATGGCTCATTTATGTGCCTTTAGACACCGTACTTAAATTTGCATAATAAGCTTTTCAGTCAATCAACACGGGTAGTGTTTAAGAATTCAGTCACGACTTGAAAGTTATCTTCCTCTCCTGCCAGCAAAAATTAAGGAAGAAAAATTATAATGAGAGCAATGCTTCAAGGCAAACGTCAAGTTGACCTTATCGCTTTGAAGATCGTAAGTTCTCCAAATGAGGTAGGAAGGGGGGAAGGGAGAGTATCCTGACAGTGATGTTCAAATGATTCCATTCCTTTGCTTTTAACAACTTCCCTTTGCATGCAAAGTCTTCTGTAAATTGGCTTTCTTTTGAGAAGGAAATGTTTTTCTGTAATATCATCATTCAGTGTTCACTTTGATTAAGGTTTATTAGACGAACGATACTTTTTGATAAAGGAGGATTGGCTAGTTGCGAATGTGTGTCCGGTACCAAGAACATGATCGCTTCAAAATTGACACGTTCTTTAGTCAAAAGTACATGATTTAACTAAAAGAGCAAATAATAAGTTCACATAAAAGACTCGAAAGCACTCGCGTGATGCCTCTCAGGGTATAGGGTAATATCTCTCTTCGTTGTTCAAACCAAATAAAAATCAAAGTTAAGTTTGCACTAAGGAAAAGGAAGTCTATTTTACTTCTTTGCAAACTAAATACTTATATGCCTAACATATAATCCATTTCACTCAAAAGAAATTAAACTTCTTATAATTCAACTTGATCACTCTGAAAAACTAAATATACTGATCAAGGCAGTAATTTATTTTATTAAAAACATAAAGTAAACGTAACGTTTCAACCTTCTAGCAAGGTCTTCATCAGACTCTGTATCAAGTACAAAAGTAACAAGATACACAAAAAGGGCATTATATATACACAAACATTACTCCCTCCAGACTATTAGAAAGTTGTTAGGAACTTTCTAGCAGGTGGCTTTCACTTGCCAACTGTACTTTCATATAGAATGTGGATGGACTTTCTTTTCACGCTCTTTTCCTTCATTTTTCTCCCTTCTCCTCTCCTCTTTCTCTCTTGTCCTTTCCACTCTTTCTAACACCTTCTTCCATTCTTTGTTTATCTTCAGTCCCTCCTTCCAGTTCATTGTGTCTTCTTCACCTTTCTTCTCTATTTCCTTGGCTTCCTTCCATTTCCTCACTAGTATTCTCTTCTCCCTTCCTATCTGCTTAGCCTCATCCCACTCTATGTCATGTCCTGTTTCTCTCGTGCGTTTAAATATTGCATTTCTCTCTCTCTTAAGTCTTACATCATCCCTATGTTGTTACAACCTGTCTTTCAGACTCTTTTTCGTTTCTCCTAAGTACACACTCTGACATTCTTTACATTTCACTTCGTAGATAATCCCTTCCTCTTCCTCTTCTCTGTTCTCCTTTTTCTTGCTTGCAAGGAAGGGATTATCTACCAAGTGAAATGTAAAGAATGTCAGAGTGTGTACATAGGAGAAACGAAAAAAAGGCTGAAAGACAGGTTGAAACAACATAGGGATGATGTACGACTTAAGAGAGAGAGAAATGCGATATTTAAACACACGAGAGAAACAGGACATGACAGAGTGGGATGAGGCTAAGCAGATAGGAAGGGAGAAGAGAATGCTAGTGAGAAAATGGAAGGAGGCCAAGGAAATAGAGAAGAAAGGCGAAGAAGACACAATGAACTGGAATGGGGGACTGAAGTTAAACAAAGAATAGAAGAAGGTGTTAGAAAGAGTGGAAAGGACAAGAGAGAAAGAGGAGAGGAGAAGGGAGAAAAATGAAGGAAAAAGAGCGTGAGATAAAATGTCCAACCACATTCTATATGAAAGTAAATATGTTTAGCATTTTAGGTGAAAGTACAGTTGACAAGTGAAAGCCACCTGCTAGAAAGTTCCTAACAACTTTCTAATAGTCTGGAGGGAGTAATGTTTGTGTATATATAATGCCCTTTTTGTCTATCTTGGTACTTTTGTACTTGATACAGAGTCTGATGAAGACCTTGCTAGAAGGTTGAAACGTTACGTTTAGTTTATGTTTTTAATAAAATAAATTACTGCCTTGGTCAGCATATTTAGTTTTTCATAATCACGGAAACAAGGCTTAATGGCGTTATAATTGATCACTTTATTCAAAAACCGAGCCCGAACTTTAGTGTTAAGACAAAACACAATCATAATTGACATGGTAAGAGCCCTTAACAAGATACGTATATACAGGTTAGTCACTATCCTGACATTATCAGTGATAGGTAAATTACAGAAATTAAGATTAAAGACAATAAACATTTGTACAAGAGAAAAGGTAATTAATAACAATAAATATTAGTGCAATGGGAAAGGACGTGTCAAAATACTTCCATGTACCTTTGAAATGTAAAAATCAAATCGAAAGGGTTGGGGGAAGAGACAGACAAAGACAAGTGGAAAAAGCGGAAAACACAGAAAGGGCAAGATGAATTGGAAAAAGATATACAAAAAGGGAGAAAGAAAAGGGGAGACACATTAAAGGGTGTACAGAGAAAGGGAAAAGGGACAAAAACAAAGCACAGACACAAAAAGGAAAAATAGATACAAGACAGGAGAAAAGCAGATTATGATAAAGGGAAAGGGAAAAAAGGGCAAGACATAGAAAAGAAGAAAGAGGAAATAGAGAGAACGAGGAAAAGGCAAAGACGAAAATTGCAGAGAGGAAGAGGAAAGGGAAGAACAGGACCAAGGGAAACAGATAAAGGACAGACGGAAAGAGGAACAGGGCAGTGAAGCAGAGAAAAGATAGATAGAAAGAGGAATAGGGCATAGCGAAACAGAACAACGACAGAAAGAGGAACAGATCAGAAACAGAAAATGACAGACGGAAAGTGGAAGAGGGCATAGAGAAACAGAAAGAGGAACAGGGCAGAGAGAAACAGAACAACGACAGAAAGAGGAACAGGTCATAGAGAAACAGAAAAAGGACAGACGGAAAGAGGAACAGGGCACAGAGAAAGAAGAAAGAGACAAACATGAAAAGGGCTAAAAGAAAGAAGATAAGGGGAGAGGACACACAGACATGGAGGAGAAATATACGGAAAATGTAGACAAATTAAAGAATACACGATCAAATCTAGATATTCTTCTTCGAAATTCACCAGATTGAATGATTATAATTTATAAAGTCCGAGATATCGATCGATCCGTTGACTTACAGACAGACAAACTGACATCATAATACACGAAAACGTTATATTTTAAAATACTCTCCACCAAATGTATATACAATGTTTGTTCTACTTCTGACAACCAGCAAAACAACTCAATTCAAAGTCACGGCGAAAAGTATCTTTCCATTAGTGCTTTCTGGTGATGTGGAATTGGAAATACCGCCATGATACAGTCAAATGCAAAGATAGTAGTAGGTAAATTATCCATCACCAAACTTATTAACTTTGCTCTTTGCAATTTTAAAGCAAGCATGTTCAATTCCATTCCTTAAAAGTCCACAGATTTTGAATGAAAAGGAATAGAAATAGCGATGGACAATTTGCTTAATATTTTTTGTCGACTCCAGCATCAACCATTACGACATAATTGCCGATCTGAAAATAGATGCCTGTGGCGTTAAAATTCAGTATAACACAACATTACAAGCACAAGCATCATGAAGTCAACATTTGTTAATAGCTGAAATTGATGGTATTGAACTTACGACTCGCCCATGGAATCAGGTTACAAGAGTATGTTCATCTTTAATTTGTCACTCACCTGCAAAAAAGAAGAAAGAATACGTCAATTTCCGTGTACAAAAATAATCATCGTATCTAATACTAATACGTAACACTCCTTGAAAAGACAAATTTACACGTATAAATTATGTTATGTTCTTGAGACAGGGCGCCGACTTGTCAAAATTATTGGGGGGGCTCTGATCACTGAAATAAATGAATGACTCACTGCCTCCCTTTTTTAAAAATAAAAATTACGTCTTCGTATAGCAGTTTTTAAGCAGCTATTATATTCCTCATGCAAATGAAATATAACATGAAAAACGTTTAGAAAATGTTTCAAAGTAGCTTTATGTCTTTTGTGTCTGCTCATTTGTTTTTCTTTACATAACAATTAACATTTTTATTGAAAAGTATGTATTTACATTAAGAGGCCAACCTAACAGTTTATGCCGGCCTCGGTAGCCGAACGTGTTGGGTGGTCGACTCAACTCGCTTTGATCCAGAGGTCTCGAGTTCGAGTCCCGGCGAGGACATGGGTGTGTTTTAATGTCCGCAACAGACATGTGATGGATTGCAAATAACCTTAGTGTTGACGTACCCATAAAATAACGAATATTTACAATATTTAACAGTTTTATTTAATTATTTACATAAATGCTAACACAAATAGCAAAAAAATGAGTTTTACTTTTTTGTTCTTGCTACAATATTTAACTTTTTAAATTTAATTTTGCAATAATAAAAAAAAAATATCATGTACACTAAGATATAAAGTGACATACACAACAAAAACATATGAACATGATTTAAAAATATAGCAAAAGTTGCTCTACGCAGTGGGTTACTTTTTTATGAACTCATTAACGAGCGGTCTCAGGTCCAAATTATCAAGCACAGTTTGATGTATGTGGAGTACCGCTAAGCTGCTTAGTCTCTTCTGCCCCATTGTAGATCTCAAATATGTCTTCAGTCGGCGAATAGCACTGAATGACCTTTCGGCTGTGGCTGTCGTCACTGGCACAGTGCGGAGGACCATCATGACTTTGGCAACTTCAGGCAGAAACTCCTGGAGGGTACTGTCTTCCAAAAGAAACTTCCTCATGTCACGAATGGTAGTTAGAACCACTTTCTTCTGTTTAGCGATATCACCAAGCATGGGCATGTGTAAGGAGAGCCTATCGGCATCCAAATCTTGGCGAAAGAATTCTCGCGTTTGCTGAAAGTTTGTTGTGCAACTGTTCACAGCTGAGATGCATTCTTTCTCTACGGCTGTTACTTTTTGTAGTCCTGTAGATTCATGTCCTTGTTTAACACATGATTTTGATGTATTACACACGTCAGTGTATATTGATTTATAATACTATTTTGGAGTGTAGAACTTGTGAGGTTTGGCAGCATTAGGTTTTTCAAGTCTCTTAGGGACGTGACGTTGCCGGGGCAATTCTGGCTCATCAACGAGGCTGGGTTTGACCTCTGTGCATTTAGACCTCTGCAAGAACTGCTCAAAACCCATTCGCTTTTCTTGAAAGATGTCAGTCAAGTATTTTAGTTTTCATCCCACTTCTGTAGCATCAATGTGTGGAAACTGAATCTTACAGTTTACCTCTTCTATTGGATCCATCTCATGGCAGTAGAGGGAGAGAAAGAAAAATGTCTTGAAGTGAAGCATTGTCTCCAGGTATCCAGCACATTTTGATGCTGCGTCAGTAGAATCTTCTTCAGAAAATTTCTCAAAAAATTGAGAAGGTTTTCATAGTTACTTAAGATCTGTTGCATACTGGAGGCTCTCAACGTCCACCAACGAGGGCAAAGTGGTCGCAGTCCAGTATGGCCAGCCTTTTCATTCACATCAATAATATTCCTAAATATTTGCATTCTTTTAGGGGATTCCCAAACAGTCTTGAAGAAGTCGATGGCTAAATGTATTATGTCTCTGATTAATATATGATAATTATATTCTTAGTATATAGTAATAAGTCATGTGTTTTGCTGTCTCCTGTCTTAGCCCCCCCCCCCCCAGAAGTTGATGGTTTGGCGGTCTCAGGACCCCAAAGTTGATGGTCTAGAACATTTCAAATGTGTATTTAAAGTTAAGATCATGTGGCACAATTTAAGTAAACTTTCCAAGAGAAGCAAAATAATACATTAGATCCTCTTAAGCAAAATTATTGGTGGGGCTCTGCCCCCACATCGTTAACATTGGGGGGCTCGAGCCCCCCCAAGCCCCATGGAGACGGCGCATATGTCTTGAGATATCTATATACAAGAGGCACAACATGTCTGCATACGCAAACAGAGTATCGTATGGCTTTTTACGGCAGAAATTCTGTCGACACTCGGCAACAGAAGAGAATTAGGACAACAGATATTTCTTTATAAAATTATAATTGGGCTATTGGACAATACAGAGTTTCTTCACCAAATATGCTTCAATGCTAGTACATGTAATTTAAGAAGAAATTTATTTCTACACATGATCCCTCAAACTGAAAATTACAATCAATCACCATGTATGTAGAATAGAATAACTTAAATAAATTCAAATATTGATTTTAAATTTAATGTTTTGGATTATAAAAATGCCATAAAAGAAACACTTGACAGACACACTTTTACAATTGATTAATACATTGTGTGTATATGTAGGTATTATGTAGATATATATATGTATGGATATATGCCCATTAATATGTGTATCAATTTATTTCATTGTTATTTCTTTCCTATTATGGTTGTATATTGTATTCTGGACAAATCTTATCTACGTATGTATTCTGCAGTCTCTGTATTGGTTGTCTATTAATGCATAGAATATATATTTTATATGAGCACGTCAGTACTCTGTGTAAATATATTTATGTTATGGTTATATCCATGTAATATGTGAGCATGGTATTTAATTTAATTTATATTCATAACTAGCTGAATTTTCTATTAGCCTGAAAAATAATGAATTCTAACCAGTGATGTGCCGTAGACTATAAGTTTACGTCTACATGCGTTGTCTACACGTAATCTACGCGTAGATTACATTGGGTTGTAGTTTACATAGATTACGTAGACAATCTAAAGTGCATTAAAATTAATTTTCAAGGGTTTCATGAAAGGAAAGTGACATTTTCAACTATATTGGTTCCTAACGAACTGAAAAGAATCCTATTTACAACAAAATGTCTCTTCTCTTCTCTCATCAACTATGGAAGATGATAAATTGTATGCAAAGAACAACAACAGATGGCAGTCGTGAGACAAGAGTGGTCTTTTCCCCATAAAACACTAGAATATGTTAGGTTTTTCCTAGGTGAGAAATTGTTCTAATATGGAAGAAAGAGTATGAAAAGTTATCCTCACACATCAGCAATGATACGCATTATAATTTCCTTTTTATTCCACGGCGCCCATTGCTAAGTTATCACCTTTCACCATGTTGTTTACATAGATTACGTCATCTGCGTGTATAAAATAGTCGACGTGTAGAATGTAGACTATCGTTGTTTACGCGTAGACGCACATCACTGATTCTAACTATAGTGTAATAACTAATTTTATTTCATCGTGAATGTCACCAATTAGCTTAGCGACTCCGAAAACTATGGATTCGACATTAATCCAGGTCATTTGTGGCATTTTATTTTTCACCCCCCATGCCGATAGGTGATGAACTTGAAGTTGAATCGCATTGGGAGTGTCACGAAAACTATGGATTCCATTCGCAACACAGCATGAATATTAGACAACCCGAGAAACACTATCGTTTTGCGGATTGCATACAGTCACGGATGTCTGTTTGTGAGGAATTTAAAATCGGTGGTTCTCGATTATTTTTACATGTCACCCCTTCCCACCCCACACCTAGGGGTGCGAGGTGTGTCTTACCCCAAAATATTATTTCCAGACTGCAAGTCAAATGTGTACCCAAGTTTGGTTGAAATTGCTCCAGGCGTTCGAGAGATATGCCGGAACAAACAAACGCACACACACATATACATCCATTTTTATATATAAGATAGATTACATTATTTATGTTGTTTCAATGCCTCTGTAATTATATGGCAAATTAATAAATGTCGCAAAAACTAATCGCATCAAGTAGTTGATTTTAAATGAAATATAATTTACTACCTTCTTGTTTTTGTAGTATTTACTTTGAATGTAAGTGGATTTTAATACCCATGGCAACTTTATCACAGCCGTAGAGTTAGGCAACACACATAACGCCTTGCAGGGAAGCGAGTATTCCAGGATCTAGGTGACATATTTTTCTTGTCTGTGACGGTACATTAGAACCTACACGGTTGAGTAATATTCCAGTTCGAATTTCAATGGACGCAAATGCATCCAAGGTGTTCATTCGCAGACACTCATGCTTACGAGTATGAAGCATTTGTCCTCTGATCTACTGATTTCCGCAACACGCTTCAAAGCAAGAGATCGCGGGTTCGAAACGAGACTAAAGCACTGGTGTTTATCCATTTTAACTTCGTTGCCATAATAAAAAAGTACTACAAATATAGGCAAGGAAATAGACAACCTCCGTGGCGTAGTGGTTAGCGTAACGCGCAACGAAGTAAAGTATCCTGAAGTTCCAATCTTGGGTAAGGTATTAACGTTTTATTCCGTGAGTGGTTTTGCCTATTTCATGAATTCGCCAGTCATCCTCATCGTCGCGATGAATCCAGAGAGACAAGCGACTTAAAATAACACATAATGCAATACAGGATGGACGATATCGGAAATTTTATATCGCGATATATCGTCACAGACGATACGATATTTTCCCATATCGTGATATCGTCGATATATCGTCTCCACGATAAATATCACCAAAAATATCGTGACGATATATCGTCTAGTTGATATCGCCTGGACGATATTTTTTAAATATTGGGATATATAATCTGTAAATACAATACTCGCTTCCAGACCTAGCAACCGACGACATGTTGCATTTGGCAAGAGCTACTGAAAAATCCTCTTCTCAGAAATTCGACGAACAGAGATGTGAGAGATCAGACCAAGATCAGAAGAGTAAAAAAGCGCAACAATGCGTCGCGAATGTTGAAAGAACCTAACAAAGGCATTACAGGAAATTTTCGACCTGTTCGTCCCCTTTCGTACAAAGGCGGTTAAAATTAATGGTTTGATGCCAGGGGCAACCTGGGTGAAATGAGAACGAGAGCACGATCGACCCTTAAAATTCGACCATTGTCAAAGACTTTGTGCTGAATGTTGTGTCCGGGCGTTCTCGCTCTTCGGAAAGTAAACGGGGAGGGGGGATACGATAGGGGGAGAGGGGGGAAAGTACACAAGTCCCCACTTACATAGGATCGCTTTGTATCTTGGAGGACTGTATTGGAAAATGGATTTGAGATCACTTCCACGAAGAAGCACTGCAATAGGCTAATTTTGCTTTTCCCTTTGTGCACATGGAGAGACAATGGCGCCTACTGGTTCAGAGCTAGTCTCAAGAGAGAACTCGACCAATAGAAACGAAGGTAGGAATTATGGAGACGATATAATTGCAGCTTACAATTTGAAATTCTCAGAATTGAGGTATTGAAGAAAAATGCTTTAGAAAAGCACATTTCATGGCCAGCATAATAGCTAGAATTTGTCTTTGTAGGCATGGACAGTGTCCTCAGAGAGCCATTGCAGTCTGATCTCATCTAACAACAAGAACGACAGAAATTATACTGACAAATGAAATCAACATCATTTTACATTTCGAAATTTTGACAGTTAATGCTTGGAAAATGATTCATTATTTACTCTCTGGCACTGCACGACTTTAATAATAGATTTATAGGGATTAATGCACGTCATTACTTACTTCACCGTCAGCTTTTGTAAATTCAGTTCAGCTCGTGTAATAGGGCTAAAACGACGGTGTGAACTGCACGTCAACTTCCGGACAAATATTCAATCTAAAGTGAACAGATTTTTAAAACACGAAAACGTGACATTTCTATGTTTTACTTAAGGAAAAATTGTACACATTTTAATATAATCACTTTTTAGTCATAAATGCTTATATTTTAAATCCATGTAAATAATTTACATATGGTGATATGCACTACATTACAACTAAGTAGTCCTTTTAGAATTGGAAGTCATTCATTGATATTTTGTCGATGAATGGATCTTCAGTACATTCTTTTCAAATAACGTTTTGTAAAAGTTACACGTGTGGCAAAGATCACCTTACTAATGAACATAGCTTTCAAAGTTTGTACTGAAAGAGCGTTCGTCATTTGTCCACAAAACATTCATGTACGAAAACACTCGTTCAGTGGATACATTAGTTCCAGTTAAACAGAGAAGACACTCCAATTTTTCAAAAACATTGGAACATTGCACATTGTTGACATTGAAATAATTTCTACCCAACAATGCCACAGTTCATACTAATAATAAAGAAGATGTATTGTTGCAGTAATTCTGTACCGATAAATCCACAAAAAAGGAATGTTTTGGCGTCCCGTTTTTTTAAAAAAAAAAAAAATCGGCACAGAGATTAAAAAAAGTGATTGCCCTGGTATTTTGGTAAAGATTGAGAGATTGATGGGGAATTTGATACTTGTAAAACAGCGGCGTTGTGCGATCAACTTCGCCACGGGACAATTCACGTTAAGGGAAGTCGCTTCATATAATACTTCCATATGATAATGCACTTTTCAAAATGACATGAAACTTTCCTTTGAACTGACACTAACACTTCTGGGTTGTAACAATTCCATTAGTTAGTAAAACAAGGTATTGGGGGTCGTGAAGACGCAGTCCTTTTCTACACATAATTAAGTTCTTAAGCGTGGATTGTTTATGAAGATACATTTACAGTCTCCAGCGCTTCCAGCAGTCAACTCAAGCTGTAGAAGCAGGTGCACCCAAGGACCCATTCTAAAGCCGAGAAAGCCCTTACACAAACTTCCACTAGTGATTAATGGTAAAACCCCCAGGTGCGATATTGCAGTACGTTTTCAAAGGTGCTTTGGCAACGCTGCCCGTTACACAGCACTGTAAGCAAGCACGGAGCGAATTGGTATTGGTCTTGCGGGGTTAAAAAAAAAAAAAAAAACATGGAGAGCCATTTGAAAAAAAAAAGCATTAGGGCAAATCTGAGGTGGGCTTTGGTAAAAACCTTTTACGACACGCTGATTCACTTGCGCCTGATTTATCCCTGCAAACAGCACGTTTTATGACCTGCCTAATGGGAACTGGAAAGAGAGGGGGAGGGGGTTGAGGGGGGCTCATAAACAACAAACACGCAAACGTGATCACTGCGGACAGTTAGTTTATGACGTTCGCCTATCCATACGTGACCTACATAACGTCAATATTGACAAACTTTTATACATGGATTATTAAGGGGGGGGAAAGAGTTATATATATTGACGTGTTCAATAACGGGACAGAAATAGTCTTGCATTGGCGCTCGAGTCTAAAGTTCTTGTTTGTGTGTTTTTCAAGTAGAGCAACGATGCTTACAGGAACTATAATATTCCAGTGGATAATTGACTTGTTTTATTTACCTTGCTTTTCTGCCACTTTTGGCTAATCGCGAATATGAGAATGAATGATGATAAAATAAGATGGATGAAGGCAGTGGCGGCGATTGGGTTCCAAAAACGTGGGGGGGGGGGGGCAAAGTGCAAAAACTGGGGGCAAAGACAGTATATTTAACTTTGTACATAAGATTTAGCATAATGCATGGGCAAAAGTGGCGAAAAGTGGGGGGAAACTGCCCCCTCGTCCCCCTAATCGCCGCCACTGGATGAAAGGACAATCTCATGGACAACACAAGCCCCATAGAGGATTGTACTGGCCTTGAAACCAGACACCAGAGCCTCAATTGTTTTTAAACAATTCCGGGTTTTCAAATATTATTGCAATGTTCTAAAGAAATCACTTCAAAATACAGTATTTCCTGCTCAAAAGTATCCTGTTTTATTTTGTTGCTACTGAAATACTCCGAGTTAATAACGGCAATGAATCAGCAAGTAACAGAACAACAAGTGATAGCAAGAGTGCGAGTGGCGGATTATTTTGAACTTCTTGCGGAGAGTAATTCCCAGGTCAGCACAGAAGTTTTCCTCCCTGAGTTCAACATCTGCCTATGACACGTCTATCTGCGTCAATAGTTACATTTTGACGTGTGTTCAATTGGTCAACGAATAAGTTCCTATTCTTTCATCGCTTCACACACACTGCAGTGAATCTAACTTATAAACTATCGGATGAATATTGATCGGTGCACACGAAGGGGAGTTTGACGTAGCTGGTTCGCTATTGACGACACTCTATGAGAGTTAGCGGACCGTCTGTGACTAGTTTCTTGGAGCCAATCACGTTCTATCACAAACGCCAACACTTGTTGGAACCATCTTCAGAAAAACTCAAATGTAGCCAATACAGACGCTCTGGGTTGAGCCAAACTAGCTTCACTCTGTCCACCGAGTGATAGTGGCGCCACTAGTCTCCTATCTGAAGTATTGGTCTGTATACGGCTGTTCGTAAATTCCAGCCAACTCAGCCCAGGTCTTACGAGTGGATTACTCAGACGTCACACGAAACGTCATGTCGACGTCACTAGCCAAGCTGTCACACGCTGCAGTTTACGAACAGCGTGGATTTATGGCGTGGTGGATCGTCTGCTTGACTCTTGAGCATGTTTAAAAGCAGTTGACTTTCTTTGGAAATAGTATTAGGTGAAAATGGCAGTAAATATCAACTCTATATAAAGCTCGGCTACATTAATATAAATTAATAGAATATTTTGAAGTTTTACAAATTGGCACAAAAAATAACGGAAGAAAACGAATCAACTGTATGTCTTCACATCAAAAATAATTATTTTTTAGTATTTTATTGGTTGGTGAATTTAGTTTAGTGTACCGTGTATTAACACCAACTAATAACCTTGAATTATGGTTAATTAAATGGCTTTAAAAATATTTATTTCATTACAGTTCAGATCAAAATCTACTTTTTTCATTGTTTTGTACTTTTTATCTCTTCGGATACCAGTTTTTGCATATTTTTCCCATATATACATCTACGGAAAGAATTATAAGATAATATTAACTACACCTTTTCCTTCAGCTGTCTTTCTGACTTACGAAGGCATCAAGTAATTGATTGCCAGCCATTGAAACCGCCTGCGTCGTGCTTTCTGCTAGTTTTCGTCTGCATTCAGCCAACTCAGTCGCATCGAAAACGGCTTACGAATCTTACGAGCCAAGTAAGCCGGATACGTCACCGTGACGTCACGAAGCCGGAAGTGGGCGGAGATAGCCGTACTTGGATTGAGTTTACGTACAGATGTAGCCGGCTTCGTCTGACTTGACTGGAGTTTAATACAGCCGTTATACTATACAATATGTAGCAGCTACGGGTCAAACCTTAAACCTTTGGTGGTGAGATCGTATGTGAAACACTAAGCTTAGCCACCGGGACTTGGTAAATAAGTTGACAGCACGTGGTGTTATGTCACCTCTTTTAACGGAACGCAGCGGGGAATCAGTGAAGAAAAGGCCATAAGCTTTGTTGGAGATGAACTACAATATGAAGACGAAACAGGGAAGATGAAATCTGGAATTTTGAGGAAAGATAATTTCTCTTCAGAAAGGGGGGAGGAGATTTGATATTAATATACTTCAGAAAGAAATCGAGAATTCCAGAGCAAAGCAAGACAGATATTAAAAATAATATACTGGGTGGGGCACCTAAAAGTAACACCGGAAATATTTCGTGAACAACAATAAATATTGAAAAACCGCTTACGCAGATATATAGGTATGAGTGGGGCTCGTACATTAGTGGACACAATACGTTCAACTACGTAAGGAAATATGGTTTTTAACACAAACTTAGTTTTTTTTTTAATGGAAACCCCATTTTATTTTTAGCTCATTTGAAAGTACGGAACAATTAATTAAGAATGGCGTTTGTTACATTGTAATACGTCAAGTAGTTCTCAAGTAATTTTAACGTGAAGTTGACGCTTGAAACAAACATTCTCACAAGTTGATTCGCATGTCGTAACATACATATCCCCCTTTTGACGCCATTCGGTTATCGTAACAAACATGTTACTCTTCTGCAAACTATGCCTTGTGCTTAGGGAATTTGTTACATTCCAACAACTGCGGATTACAATAAAATGTGTAGTTTATACATAAGTAAGTTTTGACAAATTATATAAAAGGTTCTGATACATCTTTCGGAGTTAACAAATATTTGTTAATTAAAAGTATACATTTTAAACATTCCGCCATCAGTTACATACATAAATGTTAGTACATTAACGTCTTTCTAATTTCTAATTGACGTTCATTCATTTACGTCATAATTTTGAGTACATCGGAGCAATCAACTTTTCTCGTTTGGTCATGACAAATCTTTAAGTTTTCAATTTTTAAACTTTGCACCTTATACATTTTTCTTTCTTTCAAATTGATTTATCAAATTTATCAAATAAAGCAAGGGCGTAACAAAGTACACTGATTAACCAAACGTTTGTGATAGTGTATTTACGTCAGAACTGTTGCTGAGAAAATAGTATTTTCAAACTCTGAAAAGGCCGAGATGATACTTAGCTATGGCGAGTGTAGGAAAAATGCAACACAAGCGTGCGGACTTTATGCGCGACGGTATTTACGCCCGGCTCTGCCGACAGGCATAGTGGGGGTGTGCATTCACGCTCAACTTCACGTTACAATTACTTAAGAACTACCGTACTTGACGTAGCTATTACAATATAACAAACGCCATTCTTAATGAATTTGTCTGTACTTTCAAATGAGTAAACATAAAATGGGGGTTTCTATTTAAAAAAAACTAAGTTTGTGTTGAAAACCATATTTCCTTACGTAGTTGAACGTATCGTGTCCAACAATTTCATGAGCCCCTACCATACATATATATCTGCGAAAGCAGTTTTTCAATATTTATCGGTGTTCACGAAATATTTTAGGTGTCCCACCCGGTATATATATTTTTAAACTGATGGCAAATTTGAAAAGCAACCAATCCAATGCATGTACTGCATTAGCCATGTTGCTATGGTGTGAAACGTTGTGTTTGATTGGCTTGTTCTCAAGTGCCATGAAAGTGACTTATCTAGAGTCCACATGATGGCAGCACAGTCCGACTTTAATCTATCCATAATGGGAGTGCAAGGATATTTGTAGGAGCTGTTCGCTACACCAGTTCGGCACAACTGGACGAGGACATCGACTTGAAAACGCTGTATGAGTTCATGCTACGGTAGAAGATATAATCTTGGAGTTTCACCAGAACTTTATAGTAAATCTCACCGGACAAGAACCACACAGAATACAAATGACCCTTCTACGGGGTGACAAGAAATAACCCGTACAAAGTTTGGCGTATCCTGCCAAGAATGTAGTGTATCGTAGCCAAATAATTGTTGTGTTATTGGATTCTCCATAGTCTTTTGTAACTGTACCTGTTGCTTCGGCTCCATAACGATTACTTTCTTTGTGTTTCACAATGTCAACCAAACGCAGTGCAATTTTGGAACTATGGCGTCAAGGAAAGTGTCAATATGAAATTTTTAGTTTGCTGGGTGTTCCAAAAATGACAGTTTCAGACGCAGTTCGGCGATTCAAGGAGCTCGGCCATGAAGGCGACCGTCCTGGAAGAGGAAGAAAGCCTACCGTCAACACGTCCCAGAACAGCAAGATCATCAAAAAGCGAGTTCAGCGAAATCCGAGGGTCTCCATGAGAAAAGTCACCCGTGAGATCGGGATCAACCGCGAATCGGTGCGGCAAATGGCGAAAAAGAACCTCAATCTCAAGACGTACAAGCTCCAAAAAGTTCAGCTTCTCACGGACGAAAGCAAGCGGCTACGACTCAAAAGATGCCGCCCTCTGAAGCGCCGGGCCGCAGGTCAGCGATGGGAGCGCATTCTCTTCACAGACGAGAAACTGTTCACCGTGGAGCAGGCGCACAACCACCAAAGCAACAGGACCTGGTCTGCAGAGGCTCCCGGTACCTCAGCCATCGTGGAACACCGCCAAAATCCGCAGTCGGTCATGGTGTGGGGCGGAATTTGCGAAAGCGGCAAGACGCCCCTGGTTTTCGTGGATCAAGGGGTCAAAATCAACCAAGAAGTGTACCGCCACGACATTCTCGAGAACATCGTCCTTCCGTGGGCCCAGCAGCACTACGGCGATATGCAATGGACATTCCAGCAAGACTCCGCTCCGGCCCACAGGGCAAAAAGGACGCAAGCGTGGTGCAGAACCCATTTTCCATCTTCATCGCATCGACGGAATAGCCATCCTACTCGCCGGATCTCAACCCAATGGACTACAGTGTCTGGTCGATTTTGGAGGCCAGGGTATGTGCTAAACGCCACCACAGTTTGGAGTCACTGAAGCAATCGCTGCATCATGAGTGGAATGACCTGCGGCCCATCGCCCAAAATTTCAAAGCCCGTTTGGACCTCTGTATCGCCGCCCAGGAAGGCCACTTCGAAACCGGCTGAACATCTTGTTCCTAAGGTCCCATGTCATTGTTCTTCAGTGTTGTTTTGCTCAATTGTTTCGGTTTAATAAACTTATGATCACAAACATTAGTACGGGTTATTTCTTGTCACCCTGTAATGACCGGAACAGATAGGACATCTTCATGCAAACCACCTCAATCAAAATGCAGTGTTATAAAGGTAAAGAAAAAGGTAAAGTGCTCCCCTGTGCATAGCACCAAGCCATGAAGGCGTATAGGCGGTGTGGGTGTAACGCCGCACACTTTCTTGATCCGGTCGTGAGTGGGGGTGATGTGATCAGCAGTGTTATAATAAATATAATTATAAAAAACACTGAACAATGGATAATGTCCAATTAATATTGAATGCCAGTCTCAATTAGCCTACCTGAGAATAAACTGAACTTATAACATAGTTTGACGAACTTTTGAATATTTAGTTTCAATTGCTTTGAATGATAGAACAATGTAACCGCAGTTTAAATGCCAGCAGCGACGAAACTCCGCAGAGAATTCCCGCTGCCTAAAAGTTTAGTACAATTCCAGGAATTCCTTGTCGGCAGACACACTGAACATATGAGTCTTCGGTATAATGCAAGCTGATTTGTACCTACGTTTGCTCATGATACGCACTAGTTTCTATAAATGTTTATCTGGATCTTGACAAACTTACGGCTACTGTAAAAAAATGGCGCCAAAAATCCGAGAGAGAAAAAACTCCGCAGGAAAAACAAGTTCTCAAAATTGAATCCATTTGAAGTGCAGTAAAATCCAGTTAACAAGAAAACTAACAAAGGCATTCGAGAAAGTAATACGAAACCGTCTCACTTCACCCGAGAGCGTCTTATTTATGACCGTTGGCGATGGGGGGAAACGCGGAGGGACATAAAATTCTCGACGGGACTATTTTAATAACGGTTTGTCTACCGGATTCAATTCGAAAGGTAACAGATGTCGCTGAAGAAGCCACATTATAATACGGTCTAGACTAGTTTTTTAGTCACAGTTTGCCAGGCTGTTCTTCGGAAATGAGGTAGTTATGGCTTGATAACTGTCTTGAGAAGCCTTGTCCAATTTTCTTAGTTGCCATGCAGATGTGATTGGTGCATTCGGATGCATAGAATAGGGGAGGAGTTTAATGTTTCGACTGACACTTAAGGGAGTATAGACAAGTTTATGTTCACTTAAAATGCACTTAACGAAGAGAGGAAACACTAACATTGTGCCACCTCGGTGGCCGAGGGCGTTGAGTGGTCGACTCAGAAAACTGCCAGTATGAGTCTTGGTACGGACAAAGCTGTTCATTTCATCCAATCATCAAACACCCTCATCGTTGCTATTAGCTTAATTCGGTAGAAAGGCGACGCAGAATTAAAAACACAAATATATGTATATATTATAAATGATATTGGTTATTTTTTAGTTTTCAAGTGAGTCTAATTGTGAGTGTGGCAGGAAATTTAAATACATAAATTGTATATTACTACGGAGGACCCCCATCCTGGCCGTGCGGTTTAAGGCGCCGTTTCCATTACCACGTATTTGCCGCGCGTCATGTTGCGCGGCATGTGCCAAGCATTTGTTGAAATGAAAACTGTCTGCAACATGCCGCGGCGCAAGTGCCGGGGACAAAATTGCCCCAAACGATTTTCACGCACAACATGCGCCGCGGACAATGGAAACAGCCTGCAGCAAGTTCCTGGAGCACGGGCATGCGCACTAGAGTAGAAAGAGACGACACGAGTGCAGGACTGTCCTGTTTTCCGTAATCTCTGGTCCAACAAGATTTAATAACAATTCAAAATCACTTGCTGTCATTCTTACAAAGTTTTTGTATCCACTTTGAAGACGTTATACACTCCTTCCGAATTTATTTTCGCTAGAAAACTTCTAATCCACCATCTAGAAGTTCATGCCATAAGCACAAAACCCGCCATGTATTGTCCATCTTGACACAAGTTAAATCACCACCAAATTATTACAATACAAGAGAAGAAACACTGAACTCCTCTAAAGTACTGCATACGCCACACTGCGGTTCTGCACTCCAGTGTTGTTGCGGGCGTATTTTGCAGAAGTAGCTTTAAATTGGAAACAGTGCACTAAATGAGTGAGACCGACAGTCGGTTGATTAGGCCCTGGTCCTCAAGGGCTGTTGCGCTACGGGTTATTATATTATTACAGGGATTCCTAGTCTTCGTGGTTGACTGCTACTGAACCAGTATCCCCAGGTTCGAATCCTGGACATTGTCCTTGTTCATTGATTTATACAATGAAGTCACCTTTCTTCATCATCGTTGCTATTAACTAAGAGGTAGAATGGTGGCGTAAAACTGATTGTACTGTTATAATTTCCTGTTTATTTGATTATAATAGCATTTCCAAAGGCTCGAAAGAACGAATCTACACATGAAAGAGGGGAGGTAGGTAGATACACGCACGAAACAACACCAGGTTTTAGAATAATAGTTGTTTAGCTTATTATCACACTGTTTGTTGCGTTTCTGAAAGCTTTGACAACTCCCAACGACATTACAATGTGTGAAACTTCAATGTTGTTTAAGCAGCAAATTATTTTTACGGAACCTGTTTCCCTAATCCGTTCCACCCCTATTTTGTCACTGGACTCGTCCAGCCAGCGCAGCGAATGCGCACTTAGGCCGATTGTCATGTCATGACTAACGCAGACAGACTTTAACTGTCATCAACATTGTTTCGTACGTTTGTTATTTACATTAACAGGTTGTTTTTCCGTGCACATTATTATGTTAATGATTTCATTAGTATTATTGCGGTTTTCGTTAAATGAGTCAAATTTCTAATGGAAGCTCAAGAGGTCGTTTCAGTTTAGGGGTAAAAAGTTTTCAACTGCAGACCTCATTACGCTGGACGTTGTTAAACATTTGTTCGCGTGGGAATTGCAGACCACTGAAATATTTATCCACAACTACATCTGTTTATTTTCTAAACCATTGTTTCAGAACAAGCAGAGTAAGACTTTTGCAAGCCGCTTCACCTGTCTTTTGTTTATGCCGCGATATTAAATGGATTCCAACATGTAAATATTTTCTCAATTCAAGCACACCGCACTTCTTTTTAGAAAAATCACTCGCTCCGTCTTCACTTCAACTTGGCTTTGATTGATTAATTGGTTGATTTGTTGTTTTAAGTCCACATTATGCACAGGAAGGCTAATGTGGGACTGGGCCTAGAGTTTAAAATGGGATCCGAACCACGGTGTCATGCGCCTCGGCCGGGCATCGAACCCGGGACCCCTTCATTACAAGGCGAGGATGTTACCACTGCGCCATCGGGGAGGCATAAACAACTTGTTCTTCAACTTGCAACGTAGCAGCGAGGAAATAGAGATTGATTAAAAGTTAAATTAATGCAGTTTCTGTTTATTTGCAAGGAAATATAAGACAGTCGTAAAAGGAAATTTGAGATCTCCAATTCTGATTGGAATATTCCGTTCCGTATAGAGATAAGTGAGTTCTCACCCTATGACGTAAATACTAGTCACTGTAGAATATAAATTTCCATATTTGTGCAGAAAGGCCTCATTTGCGAATTGTACACTGCAGATCATTTCAATCCATGTGCTTCGAATTTACACAAAATTTAATGTGTTTTTTTTCAAAAACGCATTTGTAAACAAATTTATTTTCTGGACACACACTAGAACTGAAACATTGTATACATGGAGAAGCGAAAATAGGACATTTCAATGATTACAATAAGGTGTAATTTGTGGAAGTACTGTAGTTGTTTTTTTAAGTCCACTGCGAGCTTAGAGACGCTAATTGGGACTGGAGCTACAGTTTAAAGTAAGATCACTACCACTATGCAATGTGTCGGGTAATAATCCAGGATCCCGTTCATTACAAAGTGATGGTGTTACCACTGCGCTATCAGGGATGCTCATAATATGTGGAACGTCTTGTCTCTAATGTATCTGTTTGTAATTTTCTTATTTTACATGGATCTGCTACGTCTTTAGGATACCCAAAAACTCAATGCTGACCAAGGCAGAATTTATTTTATTTTAAAACATAAACTAAACGATACGTTTCAACCTTCAGGCAAGGTCTTCTTCCGACTCTGTACCAAATAGAAATGAAGTAAGGCACAAAACAGGAAGATACATACACACACAAAAATCACTCCCTTACAGACACAAGATTATGAGAAATTTGTATATCTGGAACATTCTTTTCCAGGTGTTCCAGTAGGTGGCCTTCTCCTGTTTTCACCTGACAGGCGATTTAAATAAACATTTCCTTTCATCTGGAACGTGGTTGGACTCCTTATCTCACGCTCTTTTTCCTTATCCTTTATTTCTTCATTCCTCTTCCTTCTTTTCTCCTCCTTCGCTCTTGTCCTTTCCACTCTAACATCTTCTTCCATTCTTTGTTTATCTTCAGTCCCCCATTCTAGTTCATTGTGTCTTCTTCAGATTTCTTCTCTGGGATGAGGCTAAGCAGATTGAAAGGGAGAAGAGAGTACTAGTGAGAAGAAGGCCGAAGAAATAGAGGAGAAAGGAGAAGAAGACACAATAAACTGGAATGGGGGACTGAAGATAAACAAAGAATGGAAGAAGATGTTAGAAAGAGTGGAAAGGACAAGCGCGAAGGAGGAGAGAAGAAGGAAGAAGGAATGAAGAAAGAAAGGATAAGGAAAAGAGCGTGAGATAAGGAGTCCAACCACTTTCCAGATGAAAGCAAATGTTTATCTAAATCGCCTGTCAGGTGAAACAACAGTTGACAGGAGAAGGCCACCTGATGGAACACCTCGTAATGAATGTTCCAGATAAACAACTTTCTAATAATCTTGTGTCTGGAGGGGAGTGATTTTTGTGTATATGTACCTTCCTGTTTTGTACCTTATTTCATTTCTATTTGGTACAGAGTCTGAAGAAGACCTTGCCTGATGGTTGAAACGTATCGTTTAGTTTATGTTTTATAATAAAATAAATATCTGCCTTGGTCAGCATATTGAGTTTTTGGTTATCATGGAAACAAGGCTTAATGGTGTTATCATGTCTGTAGGATAAACGCGACGGAGAGGATGGATAATGATTAATGATAATGATAAGAATTAAAAATCTCGTTGTAGAGTTGGTCTTTGTAATCCATGCGATACAAACTGACAGTATTTGCGTGAAAGGTTAGGGAACAAACGTGCTCCGAAGAGATGTCAGTCTGACGCTCGAACTAGGCAACGCAGCCCGGTTGACGTTGCCACACAGTGCGAGGGAACCAGCGACTTTTGTTCCGCTCTCGCTTTGCTTTTCCCATATGTGGCACCAGCGCAATTCTGCCCAGTCGCCCATTTTCATGGCCGTGCATATAGATGCCTCTAAGAAAGTAGACGTTCAGTGTAATGCAATATCTACACCAGGGATTGGATATCCCTTACCAGAAGCTACAAAGTAAGCACATACATGGAAAACAATATGGGACCTACAATAATGTTTGCAGAACCACGAAAAAAATCATGTAGATGGATACACTGAGCATCCTCCCATCACTTTTCAAAAGACGCAAAAAGCTTTTTCCAAACACGAACATCCAATGTTACATAGCAACAAGCGTTACTAAATCGATTCTCAAGTAAAAGAGTGTGTCAAATATTATCTCTAGAATGAAATAGACCAGCCTTGATCGATGGTCCCTTTCAACTTTGCCGATTGGACAAGGCTGACAGTGTTGCCGAAGAGTATTCAGCTTTTCAAGGTCTATTCTACAATATGTACTCTACTGCGACAATCCCAGAGGCAACACAGCCATTATGCAATCCATACAACAAACATCACATGAATAAAGCATTATTATTGAGTTTCAGAAACGCTCAAGTTATCGACGTCACGAACCGTGAAAAGGAAACCGCCCCGCACGGACTAGCTCTTTCAATATTTCATCTCTTCGCCTGTTTCGTGGTTACGAGGCTTTCTTTCTTAATCCAACCGCGGTCCCATCTGCCCTCAATAATTGATGAACCGAATATGGAGCATGCAATCGAAATACGCTTAAAGAAATGAAACAGAGAAGACGGAGTTTTTGGTTGGGAATTGAAGATGTATTTTCTTTCCTTCTAAAGCAAACGGAAAGGGGGGACTCGGGGGCACGTCCAAGCAATAGACCCGATTATCTCAAAGCTGAATGTAAACAGTCGAGTTCCCCGAGATTTCAACACAGCGGGAACACAAAATCGCAAGGCACGATGGGTAAAATGTTGCAGACAAGATTCGAAAGCGTCTCCTGCTGAAGTGCCGTACCTCCTCGATAGCATAGCAAGCGTTTCCAGATTTCAATGCGTATCCTGTACAAGTCAGGTATACAGCACGAAGTAATATTTTGAAACGATCTACTTGTTAGGTTTTTCACCTTACTGCGGAAGACCAGAAGCTCGTTTTGAAGTTGTTGTTTCTTCAGCATCTCTACAACTTTTCACCTTCAAACTCAGTAGAATTTAAAATATAACCGCCAACTTTTGCTGTTGTGCATTCTCCACGGCCCATAGGATTAAATATGCACCACTCCGCGCTTACGAGCAGGATTGTTAAAAGTCTAGGAATTCAATTCGGTCCAGGAAACCTGTTACCAGATCAATTTAAATTCGGTCCAGGAACATTTTTTCCGGATCAATTTAAATACGGTCCGGGAACCTTTTTTTCCGGATCAATTTAAATTCGGTCCAGTAACTTTTTCAACTTGGACCGAATTTAAATTGTGCGAGAAAAATATTCCGGTCCATTAGAATTTATGGGTTCCTGGACCTTCAACAACCCTGCTTACGAGTCCTTTCACCCTACCGAAAATTGAACCCTTGTAGTGACTCGCATTTAATGCCGGCGAGACTTCTTCCTATGTGAATGTAACACATCTGCATCTAAATTTCTTGCCAGTTTTGTTCTATATCTTCCCGATTCTTATCTCTCTCTTACTATTCACGCTTAACTTCTCACTCGAAAAATGCAATTTTGATTCTTATTTTAATTTCTATTCTCGGCATTTTATAGTGTTTATCCTTTATACTTCTTAAAGGTGATTTTCACTTCCTCGTTTTTATTTTCCACTGTTAAATCACCTCAACCAAAAATCATAACCATCAGTTCCACTAGACTCTAGAGCTATACAATTAATTCCCCTCGACCTTTGCCGATGCTATTAATTTCCCTCGCCATTATTTTTTCCTCAATTCCGATCAGCATCAACTACAATCCACACTATAAACTTCCCTCGAATGCAATTCAGTCCATTAATGTCCTTTTACAAACATACAAATCATTGATGGCCCTCGACCTATTCCTCATCAATAATGGGGGTGTAAGGGGTGACCTTCCACGTAGTACACCCAAATGTCAACCTCACTTCCACGTTAGTACACCCTGGACTGAAGACTAGCGAGGCTCTGGCGACTGGCCCCATGGCCAGTATAATTTTGTTTGTATTGTCCTGTTCTTTTGTCCTTATGTGTGCTGAGTGCCCTTTTACAGCCTCAGCTTTTAACGAAAGTCAGAACATTTTAATATTTTATGATTTTAGTTCTGCAACGTTAGAGTTGTGCTTTGTAACGATAAGGGGCTGGACCCCGTATAATGTGACGGGTGCAAAATAGCCTTAGTGCTGACGCACCCAGAATTTTAACTCCAAATTCAAATTCAATTCATCAATAATGTCCCTCAGGCCCCTTTCACACCATTAATGTTTCTCGTCCTCTTGTACACCATTAATTTCCCTCGGTCCCTTCCACACCATTAATTTCCCTCGACACCTTCCACACCATTAATTTCCCTCGGTCCCTTCCACACCATTAATTTCCCTCGACACCATCCACACCATTAATTTTCCTTGGTCCCTTCCACACTATTATTTCCACTCGACCCCTTCCACACCATTAATTTCCCTCGGTCCCTTCCACACCATTAATGTTTCTCGTCCTCTTGTACACCATTAATTTCCCTCGGTCCCTTCCACATCCACACCATTAATTTCCCTCGGTCCCTTCCACACCATTAATTTCCCTCGACACCTTCCACACCATTAATTTCCCTCGGTCCATTCCACACCATTAATTTCCCTCGACACCTTCCACACCATTAATTTCCCTCGGTCCCTTCCACACCATTAATTTCCCTCGGTCCCTTCCACACCATTATTTCCACTCGACCCCTTCCACACCATTATTTCCACTCGAGCCCTTCCACACCATTAATTTCCCTCGGTCCCTTCCACACCATTAATGTTTCTCGTCCTCTTGTACACCATTAATTTCCCTCGACCCCTTCCACACCATTAATTTTCCTCGGTCCCTTCCACACCATTAATTTCCCTCGGTCCCTTCCACACCATTAATTTCCCTTGGTCCCTTCCACACTATTATTTCCAATCGACCCCTTCCACACCATTAATTTCCCTCGGTCCCTTCCACACTATTATTTTCACTCGACCCCTTCCACACCATTGATTTCCCTCGACCCCTTCCACACCATCAATTTCCCTCGGTTCCTTCCACACCATTCATTTGCAACGGCCCTTTGCACACCAATAATCCCCTCGGCCCCTTCCACGCCATTAATCCCTCTCGGCCCCTTTCACACCATTGATTCCCAATCCATCTATCCTTTCCACACAACTGATTTCCCTCGTCACCTCCTTCCACACCATTGATTTCCCTGGATCCTTTCTGTGCCATTAATCTCCCTCGGCCCCTTCCACACCATTGATTTCCAATCCATCTATCCTTTCCACACAACTGATTTCCCTCGTCCCCTTCCACGCCATTAATTTCCAACGGCCCTTTCCACACCATTAATCCCCCCTCGACCCCTTCCACGCCATTAATTTCTCTCGGCCCCTTCCACACCATTAATTTTCCTCGTCCCCTTCCTCACCTTTGATTTCCCCCGGCCTCTTTCACACCATTGATTTCCCTCGATCCCTTCCACACCATCTCTGTGCCTCCTGCACTAAATTAAGCGGAGAAGAATGTAACATTTCATCCAATCTAAAATTTTCTTGTAAAAAAAAGATGGCTAAGTTCGAAAATGCAAAACATGAAGACGCAACACAAAACATATTGTTTATTCTACTTCTTAGCATCGTAGAAGCTAATGCGCCACAGACAGCACTTCAAATCCTTCCGAAAGTAGTAGACATTGTTTTCGTCGTTTGCCAGTTCAAACAAGGAAAGTCCCTTGCAAACAAGAGCGCAGGGTAAGACGCGATAGGAGAAAGGTTCGTCATTTCTGTTAAGAGACGTACGGAGGAGGGACACACCGCATAGGCTGCTCCCGAGAGAGGGTAATGCCACTAATAGAATTAGGGAGGTGAACGCAATGCACCCTTCGCCCGCCTCAATCTCCTGAGAAGCTCCCTCCTTTTAATTTTAACGAAGGCATATTCGAGTAAAAGACAAGCACAGGAGGGAATACAAAAATTTAATGGATTAGAGGTCTGAGCAGGTTGGGAGAGATAAATATAGATATCTAGAGTAAGAGAGGAAGAGGAGGAGAAAGAAATGAGAAAGAGAGAGGAAGAGATGGGAGAAAGAAGGAGAAAGGGATATGGAGAAAGAAAGAAAGGGAGAGTAAGTGAAAAAGTGTGGAAGAGGAGAGGAAGAAAAAGAGCAAAAGAGGAAGAGATAGAGATAAAGAGAGGGATGAAGACAGAGATGAAAAACGGGAGATAGAGAGAGGAAGAGAAAGAAAGAGATATGTAGAGATAAGAGAGAGAAAGAGAGAGAGAGATGAATAGTTAAAGAAAATGAGAAAAAAGAAAAGGGCAGAGAAAAAGAGAAAGTGGAAGAGAAAGAGAGTCAGAGACAAAAAGGAAGAGGCAGAAAAAGAGAGGTACAGACATACAGAGATAAATAGAGAAAGAAAATAGGAAGGGAGAGAAGAAAATAGAAAGAGAAAGAAAATAGAAAGAGAGAGGAAGAAAATAGAAAGAGAGAGGAAGAAAATAGAAAGAGAGAGGAAGAAAGAGAAAGAAGAGAAAAAGAGAAAGAAAGAAAAGAAAGAGAAATAAAAGAGAAAGAGAGGAAGAAAAGAGAAAGAGAGGAAGAAAAGAGAAAGAGAAAAAAGAAGGAAGAGAGACAGAAAGAAAAGAGAAAGAGAAAAAAAGAGAAAGATAAGAGAAAGAGGAAGAAAAGAGAAAGAGGAAGAAAAGAGAAAGAGGAAGAAAAGAGAAAGGGAGTGAAAGAAAAGAGAAAAGGAGGAAGAGAGAGAAAGGGAGAGAATGAAAAGAGGAGAGATAAATAAAAGTGAAGGAGAGAGAAATAAAACAGAGGAAGAAAAGAGAAAGAGAGGAAGAGAAAGAAAGAAAAGAGAAAGGGAGAAAGAAAGAGAAAGAAAACAGAGTGGAAGAAAAGAAACAGGCAAAGATGGGTATAGAGGAAGATTGGGAGAAAAAGAGAAATAGAGATAGAAAGGAATAGAGAGAAAGAGGAATAGATGGGAGAAACAGATAAAGATAGAAAGAGGAAGAGAGGGATAAAAAGAAAAAGAAATAGAAAAAGAGAGGTAGAGAAATAGATAGATAGAGAAATTCAGAGATCTTAAACTTGAAAGATTAAAGAATCCTTCTCTGTAATTTTCATATTCTCATGTTAATAGAATCAAATATTTCATTCTCCTCCCACTACTCTGGAACTGGAACATGTCCAGTCACAGAAATAAGAACACACAAGCATTAAGAAGCTACAATGCTAGCAGAGAACACTGCAGTAGAAAACAAAACACTACCCTCGCCGTTAAACGACGAGCATTTGTTTAAGCGCCAAGCGAATCATTGAATTCAACAACCATCCTTCACGCTAAACGGTGTTGGTGAAGGCAAATTGATTCCCTCGGTGCCAGGGAACACCGCACCCATTGATTATTTCTAGAAATCAATACCAGACGATAAATATATGCATTAGCACTGTGTAGTGTTTTCTTTTGTGTGCTGGAGAAACGAATGGGTTGTCCGTTCGAAGGTCGTATAATGGTTTCCCACTAACCTAGGGAATGTTATATGAAAAATCAATATGCATTTGCACTGCGTGTAAGGAAAGGGGTAATAATTTTCCATCCAGTGGTAGGAACACGCAAATGCATACACATTCATAATTTCAATCCAGAGGAACAAAATAGGCGTAAGTATACACACTGTACATACACACAATTTCAATCTAGCAACAAGATAGGTATAAGAATACATAAGTGCTCACGATATATACATTCTATTTAGAGGCTACGAGGCCAGTTGTCGCGGGTTTAAATCCTGGTCTGTGCGTGGGTGTTCTTTGTGAGTGTCCCTTCATCAATTTCATCATATGATCAATCATTCTCATCGTCGCGATTAACAAGAAATATAAAAAAGCGACGGTAAATAACAAAAAAATTATGTGTATTTAGAGGAATGGAATTAACAATAAGAATACACAAATACTCTAGAAGTACATAATTTCCATTTGGAGCAATGAAATAGGCATAAGATTGATTTGGTGTTTTAAGTCCACTTTATGAACAGTAAGGCTAATCGGGATTGGACCTACAGTTTAAAGTGGAAAATAGGCACAAGAGTACACTAATACTTAGATGAATAATTCCCACAGAGAGGAACAAAATGTGTACAACACGAATGCTAAGAACGAATAATTAAACGAAATGAGTACAAGAATACACAAATATTCAGAAACGAATAATTTCCATATAGAGGAAAGATTAGTGCAAAAAGGTTGGAATTACACAATTTCAAGTCAAAGAGACGAAATGGACAACAATATGCAATTTACGTTAGTTCCACATGCTCAATAATATAAAATGTATCTGTAAAACAAAGATAAGAATACACAACTAATTAGAAATACAAAATGTCCATTCCAAGGAACAAAAGGATTGATTTATTGAAGTAGTTTATTTTACTTATTTTTCTATACGAATTTTGGCTAATAGCGAAGATGAGGATGGGTGCCGATAAGATGAAAGATGACGGGACAATCACATCATACATGGAGAACACACAACGAAGTCTCACAGAAGATTATACTGGCCATGGATCAGGCGCCAGAGCCTCGTTAGTCTGCAAAATACAGTCCAGTTTGTACTACGTGGAAGTAAGGTTGATATTCGGGTGTTTCGATAAAGGGTTATCCCTTACACCGCAAGGAAGAAAATGAACAAACAATATACGTGCATGCCCAGAAATACATCGTTTCTATATAGAGGAACGTAATATAACAATGCACAAATGATTAAAGGAAATACCTGGGTATAAATTACGCCAACACTAAACCTTTCCGAAAACAAAGTGCGTTTTAATTCTTGCCATGATTTCGTTCCTTCTTCACCCCGTTTCTTTCGTATTTTTAAAGAAAACAAACACGAAGCAACTTCTGAGGTTAATTAACGCTATGCAAACGAACATAAAATACTCAAAATATTTGCACAGCTCCCTTCCCCGTTTTGCCTTCTGCTAATTGCTAGAGGGATGTAAGTTATATTACTCGTTTCGAAGTAATTTTTAATTCATCAACCCCTGAAGATACCAAAATTGAACCGCAAACACAAACAAACCAATTGATTTGGAGTCCGTTTGCGTCTTTCAGTAAAACGGCCTGTTAAAAAGACACGCACTGAGAAAAAAATTAGAAATAGTTAAATATTTGTTCGATTCTGCATAGCGGTACTGAATAATTTAGCGAACAGCAATTTTGGAAACAAATACCTTGTCCCAAGCTTCGAATATATACGAGTATGTGAATCTACGTGGTTTCCTTGCAGCCAATAGAAAGCTTTTGGTGCAAGAGGTCCAGAGTTCGATTCCCAGAGGAAGCCTAAAGGTTTCGTTCTTAACTCAACAGCATGAGAACAACTGGGAAGTTGTTTGTAGAGAAGAAATAGCGAGCTTCAGTCTCGAAGTCAATGGGACTTGATGCGACTGACCATGAGTCACCCAATTAAAAAGCCCTTGTCAGACTCTAGTTATCAGAGCGGTTGCATCATGGAATTGTTTTTTTTTTTTAACAGCCACTGTCACACATTAAATGACAACACATTTCGCAAAATACTACAGCTGTAAAAGTTAAGGTTTTTAGCAGAACATTGATGTTTTATTTCAAATATAAATATGACTGAGAATTTATAGCGAAAAAATACATGAGATGGAAAAACTGATTGGAATAAGATGGATATTGTGTTTTTAATACTATACAATAATTACACCAACAATAAAAAAGTTATGTATCTTGCGGTTAAAACATTTTGCAATATCGACTTGATACGTCTTGCTTATTTTCAACATGAATATGTTTTAGTTGTTAGTTTTAATATTGTTGTTTGTGTTGATTTAAATTTGTACTTTTGGGTGTATATTTGTTATACGCAATATCGGAAGCGGAAGTCATTTCCGGTTTATAAACACTTGTAGAACTGTAAAATCTTTTATTGATTTCGTTGCCAGGACAACAGTGCGTGGTAGTACAAAAAGTAAGTTGAGTAGCGTGAGATGATGTTAATTTTGTGAACCCAGGATTATGTAACACCTTTTCGACTACCTTATACAGATCTCTTACCCAGAGTAAAATATAAGCTACAAAAACAGTGGGAGGAGTGGTGCAAAATAGAACTACAAAATACCACATCCTATAAGTGGCATGCTCAAGTCAGAAATCATAGACCTTGGTACCAAAACATGAATCTACCTCGGACAGCGATTGGTTTTATATTAAGAATGCGAACAGGTTATGTATTAGTAAATCAACATTTAGTTGGTTTAAAGATTGTGCCATCAACTTCTTGCCAATGCGGAGAAGCTAATCAAACACTTAATCATAACCGAGACTCTCTATATAAAAACTTACAACATGCACAGGTACAATTTCCGATATCTTTATCTGCACTAATATCTGAACCTCGCACTGCAGTTATTTGGATTCTCTATAGTTTCGCTAGAAAACATAACTTTACTATTTAAACAACCACGATGATTCACACTACAATTTAAATTAATAACTCACAAAACTGTTGTACCATAAGAACAGGAAGACATTAGTGTTTCGAAGAAAGTGAATGACATTCAACAACAGTTTAGAACATAGATATTAACAATAGAACCTGAACTCGGTAACTTTGGCTAGAAACTGCAAACGCGGTGTGAGCCATAAAAAGAAAGACGTTAATTTTGTGAAATACGCTGTTATAAAAGAAAAGCCGAAGCTTATCGAAAAGTGATTGCATTTGTGAGTATAGCTGTGTTATTTTGCAGTGATTGTATAAAGGTAAAAGGTGTTATTAAACTTGTACAATGGCAAGAAGCTACTTCTGCTTCTAATTGCACGTCCAGAGAATGTTCAGTGTAGCATAACATTAAGGAGAGTCTCATAACTCCGCCGCACAGGGAGATTGGGCATCTACCGTGACGTAATAATCCAGTGGCGAACGCCCAAAAGGAACGTCACAAACTTACATTCTTTGTATACACGCGATGCAATCTTCTGCAATATAATACATATAATGTTTAAAATCTGAGAAAAAAGGATAAAATAACCGTTAGTGGTTACTCTGGAGCAGCATTTGTGTTATTGGTATCCATATATAAAAATAATTCTTTTAAGTATAATTGCACATTATCAGATAATACATAACACATATATCATCACTTCTTGCTAAAATAAAAATTTCAGGGTGCAGAATATCAAACGAAAAACTATGAGAACTTAAGCCACTTCACCAAACCTATAGAAGTATAGAGGGGACTAGGTAGATGTTGTCAAGAATACGACAGAAGGAAGAAGAAACAGGAAATGAACTTCAGAGCCACAGTTCTCACTATGGCAATTCATTCCTTGCAAATAAAAATACTGCACAATCTGTAGAACTTAATTCAATCCCTGACTTGTAGAAGGACGCCAAATACTTCTTTCCAACTGGCCTCGCGAGGTTGGGTAAATAATGAAATTTTCAAAACTTTCACAGGTGCCTAAGTCAGGAACTGTTCAGATCAAATAAAGAAAGACCATATTCGTTTCCCAAAAATCTGTAATCCCTAAACCAATGCCTGCGTTAGATCATGATACGATCCTGTAACCAAGGATTCACGGTTAAAACTTTAAACTGTAGTCTTAAAGATCTACCATAGAGAATTCCACTCTATACCACAGTAACAGCACTGTAGATCTGCGCAGTTCTTAATATCGTAAGCCTTCTCACTTCATTTACGTCGCTGCTATTTGCAAATAAACAAGGATACATGCTGTGACGTTTTCATGAATATTAAACGATGGCTTACTTAAACTCGAGAAGCGCGACATCTACATTTCTGCAATAAAGCACCACGTGCGAACAAGAATATCTCTTCTGGCCTGACATATCTGTTCCTAACAGTCAGCAGACTCGACTGAAACACAAAGGCGTATTCAGGCTCGATGTCGTGGGGCGGATCAAAAGAAGCCGACGATTGTTTCTGCATCGTCTTGCTGACGCTATTGCAATACGAGAGTTACGTTCCCCTCTGTAGGAAATCAGATACGCTGCCTCTGTTCAGAGTAAGCTCTTCTTCTCCACAGTCAAATCCTGTGCGTTATGCAACCCAACTAGCACCTGTGTGTGTTGGGTTGTTGCGAAACTAGGAAAATCTGCCAGCCCTGAACTTCAGATACGTGTCAATTAAACCAACTTCCTTGTTTTCCGACTATAATAAGTTGTTGCGTCATGGCTTCATGTCCCTCAAGCATGGCTAAAACTAGAATATGGGATTGAAAAGGAAAGAATAGGAACTTCGAGAGATGGGAAAAGGAAAGCTACTTTGAGAGAAGATAAATGAAAAACAATTTGATAGAGAGAGAGAGAGAGAGAGAGAGAGAGAGAGAGAGAGAGAGAGGGTGGGGGCAGGAGGAAAAGAAATACAACTTGGAGAGAGAGAGAGAGAGAGGGTGGGGGCAGGAGGAAAAGAAATACAACTTGGAGAGAGAGAGAGGGTGGGGGCAGGAGGAAAAGAAATACAACTTGGAGAGAGAGAGAGAGAGAGAGAGAGAGAGAGAGAGAGAGAGAGAGAGAGAGAGAGAATAAAAGCCAGTTGGAGGGGGAGAAACCAAAAGAAAAGCAGGTTGGAGAGGAAGAGAGATAGAGAGAGAGAGAGAGAAAGAGAGAAGAGTGACAACGTGTAGAAAGATTGAGCAAAATAAAGCAACTTTTAGAGAAAAATAGCGAAAGTGAAAGCAACTTGTAGAGAGATGGGAAAATGGAAATCAACCTGAAGAGAAAGAGGAGAAAAGAAAATCAACTTGAAGAGAAGAAGGAAAAGGAAAGGCACCTGGAGAGAAACAGGAGAGAGAGAGAGAGAGAGAGGAGGAAAAGGTAAACAACTTGGAGAGACAGAGGAGGAAAAGGAAAATCAACCTGCAGAGAAAGAGGAGAAAAAGGAATAGCAACCTGAAGAGAAGAGGAGGAAAAAGCAACCTGGAGAGAAGAGGAGGAAAAAGCAACCTGGAAAGAAAGAGGAGGAGAAGGAAAGAAAAGTGGAGAGAAGGAAGAGAAAAATGAAAATCAACCTGCAGAGAAAGAGGAGGAAAAGGAAAAGCAACCTGGAGAGAAAGAGGAGGAAAAGAAAAGCAACATGGAGAGAAAGAGGAGGAAAAGGAAAGAAAAGTGCAGAGAAGGAAGAGAAAAGAAAAGCAACCTGGAGAGAAAGAGGAGGAAAAGGAAAAGCAACCTGGAGAGAAGAGGAGGAAAAGAAAGCAACCTGGAGAGAAAGTGGAGGAAAAGGAAAGCAATTTAGAAGAGAAGAGATAAGGGAAAGCAACTGGAAAACCATAGGGCCAGATCAGTAACAAGTGGAGAGAAATTCAGCGGCAGAAGGAAGGAATATTGAACTGGAGACCTCACCGGCTATGGAATCAACCAGCGAAAGAGTCTTGCATAGACTACAGGGTCAATATAATCAAACCCTTAACTAGAACATGTTTTAATAATTCTAGATAATTATTTCACGACTAACACCAGCTACAACGCACAAACTCACATTTAATACCCTCACAGGAAATTGAAGAACATGAAAAAATAATTACGCGAGAATAAAGATCGAGTGGAACGATATTTCAGAGAAGACGCTCGTTTAGCAGCTTAATGCGATTCAAATTGCACAGAGTCTCCCGATAATATTAGCAGGAAACGCTTTTAATTATACCCTTAGGGGGAAGGAAGAGGGTCACGGGGGTACAGAAGAGCAATACGACAGGGGAGGGGGAAATGACGGGAGACAACTTTGTTCCTCAAGCGCAAGGCAATTTCAGTGAATAATGCTTCATCTTTTCAGAAAATAAATCGACGACGACATGTTGTAATTAGTTTTCACACGGATGACGTCAAAGGTTATCCACTCGTACCTTTCATCTGCAACGTAATTGGTTCAACCTCGGTTTTGAGAGGCGAATGCTGTTTTTTTTTTAATGATTACATTACTTAATATTCGAGAGACTTGCAAATCCTGCTCAATTTTTAATTTACATGCGAGGGTAAACGTCGGTGGCATGGAGTGCAACATACAGAGCGTTCCACTTAAAATGAACACAAATTTAAGAATACGGTCACAGTGCTGAAGAGAGAAAAAAGTATATTTATTAAATTGAACCATGTCTCTCCCTGATGGCGTAGTGATAGCGCTGTGGACGTGTAACCAGGGTACCAGGGTTCGATCCCAGGAGAAGCACATCGACCATAAACTGTAGGCCCAGTATCGAAATACCTATCCGAGCAAAGTTGACCCAAACAAATGTACGGGGCATTGCACCTGTTGATAAATACACTACTAATATGTCTGGAATGTAGAAATATACAAACACAGTGATTTTTTACAAACCAATTGTACAAAATAGGCTAAAATATATCAAAATATTATAGCCCCTGGCGCAACAGGGCGTGAGGGCCAGGGACTACCTACCGACTGACGAAGTTGGAGATCATTTAACCAGTTACGGGGTAACGTGTGGTCAGCACGACGAACCACCAGTCGTTGTTTTAGCTCCCCAATTTCCTCACTTATATATATATATATATATATATAAATCAAAGAAGGTAAACGGAAATTTTGAATTTTTCTACTATCCGGTGAGTGTTTCCTTTTACCTTCTTTGATTTTGACTTAGCCCTTTTGGCCCTCCTTGCTTTTATACATTATATATATATATATAGAAATTAATTCGTGCGGTTGTTACGCACACATTGAAGCTGTAGTTCAAACACAAAATACATAAATACCTTAAGAAAAATATTGTCCATCGCGAGCCACCACTTTCGCCCATCTGTCAGGCAAGTTACGGATTCCGTGGCGAAAGAAGTCTTCATCCTTTGAAGCGATCCAGTCAGAGACCCATTTTTCGATATCTTCTGAAGAAGTGAACCACTGTCCAATCAAATCGTTATTCATGCAATCGAACAAGTAGTAGTCCGAAGGAGCAACGTCTGGTGAACACGGCGGGTGGGGTAAAACTTCCCATCCGACATTTTCTAAATAGGTTTTGACCGGTTTTGCGACATGTGGGCGAGCGTTATCATGTTGAAAGATAAGTTTATCATGTCTGTTCTCCCATTCTGGTCGTTTCCTGGCCCGAGCTTGCTTCAAACGCATTAATTGTCGTCGATAACGTTCTCCATTAATAGTTTCACCCAGTTGCAGCAGCTCATAGTATACCACACCTTTCATATCCCACCATATGCACAGCATAACCTTTGCACAGTGAATATCTCGTTTCGGTTGTGATGGACCTGGTTCACCTGGCTTCACCCAGGCCTTTTTTCGTTTCGGGTTCTCGTAATGGATCCACTTCTCATCGCCAGTAACAATGCGATGCAAAAACCCCTTTCATTTCTGTCTTTGAAGCAGCAATTCGCAAATGGTTTTTCGTCTTTCAACGTCTCTGTCTTTCAATTCATGTGGAACCCAATGTGACATGTTTTGAATCATTCCCATGGCTTTGAGGCTTTTGGAAACTGTTGTTTGATCAACGCCTAATGCTTCTGCAAGTTATTCCTGCATTTGACACGAATCCTGATCGAGAACTCACACGGTCGCGACTGTAGCGCTACAGCGGCAATATTTGCAAACGGTACTTACTTTACGAATACGCCTCGTACAACCCTGTTCAGGGTGTCTGAATTGGTAACTTTCGTATACAGAGTACACTTATCTCTCAATGGATTGATTTGGTATATTTTACTTCGCTTTTCTGCCACTTTTGGATAATCGCGAAGATGAGGATGATACGAAGGGACACTCACAAAGAACACCCATGCCCAGGGCGGAATTGGAACTCGGGACCCCTGTCTCACAATGGGGTAACCTAACTTTCCGTTCACACCCCCATATTCGACTTTTGTACAAATTAAATTTCGACAGTTCAGTGATTTGGGCTGGTGAAGCTCTGATTTAATTAAGAGCAACACCACTACTCTATTCAGCAACCTCTTTTCCACCAGGACCAACTGTTCGTCTGTTGTCCACGGGGTTTCATTGAGAGGACAAGAACGGACGGGAAAATATTGTTACACGACTTTTCTTTCACCGTAAAATTGCCGAACAAGTGTCCTAATTCCCGCAATTTCGACGCCAAGCTCAGTTTGTGTTCTCGCCTTCAAAATAAAGGAAAAAAACAGCTGAAAGGTGAAAAACCGTACGTCGTACAGTCGGGCAACGGAAGTCAACCATGGGATACCGGAGACAGAAGTAGGGACAAATCCATGTCTTCGTGGGAGAGGAAAAAAAGTGGACAGCCGGATTCGCTTAATCCTGATTGGCTCCTCGTGTCCCTTCCCTCCGATATTAGATTCCGTCCTGATTGGTCCAGCGGTGGAGATCCAGGGTTAATCTAATATCCGAGGGACGGAAGGCCTGGTCTAACTTCCACGTCGAACGTTGGAGACGTGACTCGCGAGATAAATGAGGGTTGCTACAAAAATAGGAAAAAGAGCTTTACGTGTACTGCCTGGAATATATAATTTTACATTTCAGAGGCAAATTTCTGTAGTAAGTTTGACAAAAGGAGTTCTGATGCTGGCTTGTTGTATAGGGTGTCCCATAAAAATGTATACAGACGTTAACAGGAATATCAAAATCAAGTGTTCATTGCATTTTGAAGCATTGAAAGAGTTACATTCCAAGAAGGGTCCATGCTCAATGCATATGTTCCTGATCGTTTTGTGAGTGGTACGTGCTGGAACAGGTGGATTGGATGAAGAGGTTCAGAATAATACCTTTTGCGTTCACCAGACCTCACGCCACTAGTCTGTTCTTGTGCAGGGATGCATAAAATATAAAGTCTCAGGATAAAATCGGAAAGAGTCGACGAATTGAAGGCAGCTATTGAACGAGATTGCGCCCAAAACAGAAGTAATTATTCTTGATATTTGCGATTCCATTCCTTCGCGTTTGCAGCAGTGCCTGGACCAGAATCCCATGTCTGTGAATTATTTGAAAATGAACTTTATTTTAATAACAACTGACGCTATAATCATTCAAAATGTGTATACATTTTACTGGGACACCCTGTATGCGAGAGAGAGAAAGGGAAGAATATGGAATGAAAGGAACGAAGATATGAAAAGAAAACACAAATGCATAAGATAGAAAAAGAAAGGAGAGGGGAGTTAGAACAAAGGGGGGAGAGATAAAGAAATGGAAAAAAGAGATAAAGAGAATGAAGATAAATGCGAGAAAGAAAGGACACACATAACGAGAAAGGGAAAAGATAAAGATTGGGATGTATGTTTTTGATTTCTGCTACTTGGTGTCGCTGTTCTGCCAATGTTGGCTAATCGTGACGATGAGACTGAGTAATGATGAAGGGCACTCACAAAAAACACCGATGCCCAGGGGATTCGAACTCTGAACCCATGGCGTCGCAGCGCGCTGTGCTAACCACTCCGCCGCGGTCGATTGGCTGGATATACGTGGGTTGCAGACTTAATAGTGGCAACTATTTACTTGCAAATGCTACAAAAGAGACGCCTCTGTGAAACTTTAACAGACCTTCGATGTAGTCACCAGCATTGTGTACAACCCTTACCAGCGATGTGGACGACATAGCATACCTGTAGCAGCAATTGGGCGGTCTATTGCCTGAAGAATCTCTGGAATAGTTCGGAAGCGAAGGCCATTCATCTTAGGGAACAAGTCAACGTCACAGGGACTTAAGTCCGGTGAGTATGGGGGATGGTAGAGTACCTGCCAGCCCCATCGAGCTAACAAATCAGTCGCAGGTTGCGCTACATGCGCCCGAGCATTATCCTGCAAAATGATGGGAGGATTTAGCAGAAAGTGTCGCCTCTTCCTGCGCAACGCAGATCGCAGGTTATGTTCCAAGATATGAACATTAATACTGTGCATTGACGGTCTGTCCTTGAGGTACGGTGAGCGTTAAGATAACACAATCACAGACGTACACGATAATCTCCATAACTTTCACATTAGTATGGTTGTAACTACACAACTTTAGACCGCCAACTTCAACATCTCTCGTCACTGCGCATGCGCATAGTATTGAAAGGAAGAGTCCATTTACTGGAAGGTAGGTTAGGTATCAAACTAACGTGTGGTATAAGCGAGAAGCACCGGTTCCGTTGCATGGCGTATATACAGCAATGTTGCCACTATTAAATCTCCAACCCACGTATTTGTGTGGAAAAAAAACCCTCAATGCATGAACTCCTTTTATGTCTTAGGACGAATACAACCATACACCCGTACATGTGTAGAACCTAAAACGTGTCGATACCATAATTTAATGTTATTTACAATGAAGAAATACTTGAAAATATAACGTTTACCAGAAAAATGAAATACGATCCAGTAGGAAAAGATTGCGTAATAAGTGATGTAGTGGCTATCGTAACACCCACCAAAGGCAGGAGCGCTAACTTATCATCCAATATACAGCGCGATTTCTCTATTATCTATTGCATCCTCATCGTAGCGATTAATCGAGAACAGCAGTACGCGGTACAAAACAACAAGTTCAAATTCAACCGCAACAGAAAAACCCAAGACCGTGAACATGCAAAGCCCTTCCCAGAAGCCACCGCGACTCACTTCCCTCGCAACAATGGAAGGTTCGCTGTGACGCAAAACGTTTCACAGGAAGTGCCCCCAACAATAAGGGAGAACTAGACCGCCGCAATCTGCAACAAAGAGCTTTCAAGACTACAACAGTCATCCCGGTAATTTGCGTAATGGTTCTTTTGCGGGGAGGAAATGGCCACTAATGGCTACTCCTTCCAGGAAACATTATCTGGATGCGTCTCGCTACGCAAGATCCAAATTTTCCCCTTTAGAAACGCTGGAGAATTGGGAACGGGATAATGTGACACCTGATGAGTATTATTCGCAATTTGGCAATTAACTGTGATGCCAAGTGGTCGACCGATTATGCTCTCTGCCCTGGGGAGGAACAGAATAAACGAATCTACAGAAAAAGACAGTGAAATACATATATATATATATATATATATATAGAGAGAGAGAGAGAGAGAGAGAGAGAGAGAGAGAGAGATATGGTGTAAACAGAAAGAGGTGCAGGTAAAAAGAGACAGAATTGAGTGAGAGAAAAGAGTGATCATTAGAGAAACAAAGGACAAAGAGGCGGAAGGGTGAAGAGTTTAAGAGAGAAAATATAATGGAAAGAAGGAGACAAAAACACAGAGAAAAAAGAGAGAGAGAGAGAGATCGTATGGTTTCCGACACTGTACAGATAGTATGAACACAGGAAGAATTAGGGAAAAAGAAACAGAGATAAACGAAACGGCAGAGGGGAACAAAAATGTACACAGAAAGAATTAGGGAAAAAGAAACAGGTAAACGAAACGGCAGAGGGGAACAAAAATGCACACAGAAAAAATTGGGGAAAAGAAACAGATAAACGAAACGGCAGAGGGGAACAAAAATGCACACAGAAAGAATTGGGGAAAAGAAACAGGTAAACGAAACGGCAGAGGGGAACAAAAATGCACACAGAAAGAATTAGGGAAAAGAAACAGATAAACGAAACGGCAGAGGGGAACAAAAAAGAACACAGAAAGAATTAGGGAAAAAGAAACAGAGATAAACGAAACGGCAAAGGGGAACAAAAATGTACACAGAAAGAATTGGGGAAAAGAAACAGGCAAACGAAACGGCAGAGGGGAACAAAATGCACACAGAAAGAATTGGGGAAAAGAAACAGGTAAACGAAACGGCAGAGGGGAACAAAAATGTACACAGAAAGAATTGGGGAAAAGAAACAGGTAAACGAAACGCCAGAGGGGAACAAAATGCACACAGAAAGAATTGGGGAAAAGAAACAGGGAAACGAAACGGCAGAGGGGAACAAAAATGCACACGGAAAGAATTGGGGAAAAGAAACAGATAAACGAAACGGCAGAGGGGAACAAAAAAGAACACAGAAAGAATTAGGGAAAAAGAAACAGAGATAAACGAAACGGCAAAGGGGAACAAAAATGTACACAGAAAGAATTGGGGAAAAGAAACAGGTAAACGAAACGCCAGAGGGGAACAAAATGCACACAGAAAGAATTGGGGAAAAGAAACAGGGAAACGAAACGGCAGAGGGGAACAAAAATGCACACGGAAAGAATTGGGGAAAAGAAACAGATAAACGAAACGGCAGAGGGTAACAAAAATGTACACAGAAAGAATTGGGGAAAAGAAACAGGTAAACGAAACGGCAGAGGGGAACAAAAATGCACACAGAAAGAATTGGGGAAAAGAAACAGATAAACGAAACGGCAGAGAGGAACAAAAATGCACACAGAAAGAATTGGGGAAAAGAAACAGATAAACGAAACGGCAGAGGGGAACAAAAATTAACACAGAAAGAATTGGGGAAAAGAAACAGAGATAAACGAAATGGCATAAGGGAACCAAAATGCACACAGAAAGAATTGGGGAAAAGAAACAGATATGAACGAAACGACAGAGGGGAACAAAAATGCACACAGATAGTGGTGCAGGTAAAAGGTTACAGACGAACAGATAGAAAGAAGAGAGGAAAATGTAGAAATAAAAAGAGACGAAAAACGAAGAGAGAGAGAGGGAGAGAGACAGAGACGGATGGGGGGAGGGAAATAGCGTTGAGTTGGTGTATTAAGTCCACTTTATGCACAGTAAGGCTAATCGGGACTGGACCTAGAGTTAGTGGGATCCGAACCACTACGTGCCTCCACTAGGTATCGAACCCGGGACGCCAAGTGTTAGAGAGAAAATATTATGGAAAGAATGAGACACGTACTGTTTCCAATGTACAGATAGTATGAAAACAGAAATAATTGAGGAGAAATAAGCAGAAAGAAGCGATAACGTGAGGATAGAAAGATATAGAAAGAAAAAGAAACGAGAGATATGTGCAAACAGAGGTGCAGGTAAAATGTTACAGAGACAGATAGAAAGGAGAGAGAAATTTGTAGAACAAAACAAAGGACCAACAGAGGGAGAAATGGAAAAAGATACAGTGACAGTTAGAGAGAATAGGCAAGAGGGAGAGAAAGAGGGAATAAAAAGGAGAGGAAGCAGAGAAAAGCGCTAAATAAGAAAGAGAGAGAGGCGTGGAGGGAGAGGGAGGGAGGGAAGAACAGAAATTTTCAAACAGAAGAAGGTGGATGGAAATGGTCATAAAAGGATAGATCGAAATAAAATAAAGGAGAGAGGAGGAGAGGGGGGGCGAAGAAAAAAGAAGAGAGAGAAAGATACAGAAAGAGTTAGAGAGAATACCGTAGGAGGGACTGTGTGTAAGAGAAAGAGAAGAGAGATGGAACAATTTTTTAAATAGACAGACTGATTACAAGGCTACGTTACCACTCCATCCAGGAGGACCTTTGTATTACTTGCATAATTGAAACTATAAATTGTATAAACTCTCGTATGTATGCTTTCTCTAATTGGTTGTTGAAGGCAACAAATACATGTTTGGAATCTGAAGAGTGGATCGAGCTTCATGCTTGGAAACATTTCAGCTGCCTTTGAGGAAAGGTTATTGTGGTCCAACTTTATCCCTTAGCCCTTTCGGAAGAACCTTCAGCCCTTTATAAGCTGAGCATCCCTTACGGTGAGGAGGATATATTCCAGGAATATGCAGAGAGAGAAGCTAAAGAAATTCAGCCGGCGGCGTTTCAATAAAACGGATTGAAATTGTTACATTTCTGCACTTTTTCCCATTTCTTGTGCGTGCTCGGGAGGGGGACTGGGGGGCGGGAGGGGGGCTTGATTTATTCCGAGGTGCGTTTCTATTTCAGTGATGGATTGGACCGGAGGTGAAAATTTTCCGGCGAGCACCTGCAACCGATTGGGGAGACGGCGCCGAGGGGCTGTGGGGATTCGGGGGCGCGGGGGGGACCTCATTCGTGTCTCCAGTGAACCGCAACAGTTTTACGACTCACAGAGCGCAAAGGGGGCTTAGAGGAACGATAGGAGAAACGCTTGATTTGTTTTCGCGAAAGCTCGCTGGTCTAAGAAATGTATTAAGTGAAGGCTGAGTGTTTGCGCAGCTCCTGCAGAAAGAAGCCAGACTGAAGAACAGTAAACGACTTGTATGGACGCCTTGTTTTGTGTCTGGTAAAACGTCTCGAACAGCAATTCCTGCATTTATCAGTATTTCTTCTTATTGGGAGAAGAAATATTGGGGAGGGTAATTTGTGGGAGGTGTTAATCCCCCTCTTCACATTTTTACATTCAATTGAGGTGTCACAAGCATTAGTTTCCATTTAAAATTTTCAAGTTGAATTCAAAATGGCGGCCGTCAACGTCACATGACCTAAAACATTTCCCCCCACCCCTATCACAAACGTAAAGTGTTAATTTTTTGCGAAACAGTATGCGATTCAACTTTTATTCGGGTGTCTTCATACTTTTGGATCACCCTGCACATTAGCCTTTATTTTTTTAAAAAAAATATGCTTGGTTTGGTTTATTTTACTTCGCTATTCTGCCACTTTTGGCTAAACGCGAATAAAAATACGTTAAAAAATCCTACAAATTACGAGGAGGTATCAAAAAGTAATGCCTGTTGAGGTATAATTTGTTAAATAATGTGTGGCACGATATTCAATTACCTACAGAAGGTTAAAACAGCTCTCAACGGTGAGGCAGGGAGTGTTCTGTGGGATTCTTCCAAACTGGTTTTAAGGGCTGAATATAACGATGGCACAAATGCATCGAACGTGATGGGAACTGTGTGCAAGGGTAACTCTGAGTAGAGGGCACTGCAGGCAAACTATATGTAATGTTCACTGTTCAACAGGCATTACTTTTCGATATACCCTCGTATAAACTTTTGTATATTTTTCATACTTCTTCTGACACTTTTTGGATAATCGCGACGAAAATGATAACTGATCATTAGATAATAATAAAGAAGGCACCAGGACTCGATCCTCGGACTGTGACGTACTCGCCCACCGAGAGGGGAATCTGATAGTCAACCTCCCTCCCACGTAGTACACATCGGCAACTGCAATGTTTCAGGCCAACGATGCTCTGGCGTCTGAACCTACGACCAGCATAATCTGTAAGGCTGTGTCTTGTTCTGTGTTTCCTTATTTGTGTTGAGTGCCTCTCTACAGCCTCAGCTTTCAATCTCTGTAAGTAGAATTTAGTCCTCAGAGACACATATTGATTTTTATTACGGTAAGGGGCTGATCCCTGTATAATGAGACGGGCGCAAATAGCATAAGTTGTGATGCACCCAGAATTCTTATTCGATCTGTTAATGCACCCATGATAAGAGCTAAAAAAATATACAGGGTGTCTCATAAGTAAGAGCGCAAACTGACACAGGTGAAAGTACACGATAATAGAAGCAAAAAAGTCTCAGTAAACATGGGTCTGCAAACGAGCCGTTTTCGAGATAATCGCGATTGTGTGATTACAAGCCGCCACTGACCTCATTGTTTGTAAACGAGGTTCTAGTTGGTAAAATGCTAATAATACAGTAAGAAAAGTGACTCCAACAGTACGATTAGACTGTGTATCCATCCTGTTTGATTACAACGCCATCTCTCGGAAATGTTCTGTTTTGTAAACAAACAGCAAACCTCGGAACGAGCAAGAAGTAAAGCACTCGGTGTTTACAAAATGCAATCAGTGACTGCTTCTAACCACACATTCGCACACATTGTGGGAGGTGTTAATCCCACTCTTAACATTTTTACATTCAATTGAGGTGTCACAAGCATTAGTTTCTCCAAGTTCTGCCCTTCACTCATTGGTTTATTGTGACACTTTTTTGCTTCTATTATCGTGTACTGTCACCTGTGTCAGTTTGCGCTATTACTTTTGAGACACCCTGTATTGTACAGTCACGGACACTTCTGGGTTGTAATAATCCCATTCAAAGTCAATGGTATCATTACAACCCAGAAGTGTCAGTGACTGTACAGATCCATTCGGTCTACTCGCAAACACAAACTGAATATGGCCCATACATAAAGAATGATTTTTTAAAATTTCTTTATTGATTTCCTTTATTTTACTTCGCTTCTTGTGCCACTTTTGGTTAATTTGCGAAGATGGGGATGAGTGATATGATGAAATTGATGCACTCATAAACATCCATGCCCAGACCAGGATTCGAACCCGGGACCCCTGGCGTCGTAGCGCGATGTGCTAACCACTTCCCCACAACGGCCGGCACATAATGAATGAATGTGCGATTTGATTTAGTTCTCGTTTCTGCCACTTTTGGAAAAAGGCGCAGCAAAATAAAATAAATGTATCAATCCAGCGGGTATCGAACCCGGGACCCTTTCATTATGAGACAACGATATTACCGCTACGCCACCTGGGAGGTCATGTTTTTAGAACAAAACATAACAGGTTAAGAAGCTTCCACACTTTTTATGTAATGGCTTGTTACGTGTTTGCGGAAGAGATTCAGGCTTGATCTCCTTAACCCTGCGAATACCAATGAGTCGAGGGCAAAACTGGGACGGTGGCCAATATAAACAGGTGAGGAAAGAGCCTCTCTGGCACAGTTAAAACATCTTATCGTCACGGCGCTATTAAGCATACCGCGCTACAACCGCCCCTTGAAGTCCATAACGCGTCTCGGTTATTTAGTACATACGTGAAAACATCGTTTGCAATGAGAACGTTTCCGCCATAGAATTCTTGTTTGCTTTGATGTCTCCCGCGCGACGTCCGAGCCGTGGTATTATGGGAAAAGAGATTGCGTCAGCAGCATGGAGGTAAGAAAGGGAGCAGAAAGCACTGCGGGTTGTTTCTGAAGCCGGGTCGCGTATTTACAAACCCTATAGTAGTACTGCAGAACCTCCAGCGATATTTGGCTTCTGATTGGCTGCCATTCCGGAAGTTACTGCAGCGTTCCTTCAAGTTAACGCTAGATGGCAGGGTTCAAATTAATAGTGTAGATTTCAAATATCCATTCCAACAAGATAAGAAACCCATTTATACTACAATTAATATTTTAGCACAATTATTTAAATCAATGTTTTAGAAGACAGAAATCAGAACTCATCTTGAAGTGAATGATTTTTCTATTTAAAGTCATATCATTGCAAACATTGTAACTACCAATGACAATTTAGACATTTTTTTGTATGTTCAACGTATATCATTTTAAACATTATATTTATTACATATAAACGTATATTTCTTAACATAATTTCGACAATCTGTTTACAAACTTTACTACTATATAATCACGAGTCTTATTTTTCCATACAAGGAACAATGGACACGGAACATAAACACTTCCGGTGCACACAGCCAATAAGAAAGCTTTATACACCTCTTGTTCTGCAGGACTATCGGGTTTGTAAATACGCAGCCGGGTCACGTGACAGAACCGGAGAATTCACACCAAAACATTCGAAGACGCCGTAAGAAAGCATGTGAACTTTTGAATAAGATTTATGAAGCAATGGTGCCTGTTCAACACACGGCTGTACTAACAGAAGCGACGGGAAACCTGAAGGAATAATATTCCATAAGCAAATGAAGCTAATTATGGTTTGTTTTGTAGTATTTAAGTGTAAAGTAGACCTCGAGTTTTCGTTTGTAGTTGGAGCCTACTTCCATGCTCCTTCCAGCCGATGCGATGTTCTTCTGTCTGTTGAAGTCATTGGTTGAAGCAGATGCGACCATCTTACGCAGACAAACTTAAGCTCCGCCCACTGGCTTCAAAACGAAAGCAAGGGGTGATACGAGACTGCAGGTACCTGGTCAGCAGCACCAAAGAATATGGTAATTGCTTGCCCTGAAATTTCGTGGGGTGAATCACAACTATATTTTGTACAGTGGACTCTTTTTAATTCGAACTCCAAGGGGCTACAAAAAAATTCGATTTAACCAGAATATAATGACAACACCAATGAAATAACTCGCTGTATTAAACATAAAACTGCATTAATACAAGCAGTACACCTTACCTTACAACTACTATGTATTATCCATATCTCCATCCAGGAACAGTACACTTCTTGGAATATTCTCATCACGTGATTGTTTTTTATTCCTCTTTCTACCTCTCTAAGCACTTAAACTTTCTTATCTAATGTTAAGCTACTGAACACACCACGTTTCGACATTGTGACTCTACTAAAACACACACACAAATGACCCCTTCTGTTCGGCTATCCGCTCCCCTCTCAACTTGTTTCTGGGAGGGTGAAGGTCACATTCCTGCAAACAAAAGATCTGGGGATTCCTGCTGGCCTCTCTTATCTGCCGTTGGCACATCTGTTAACCATAAAAACAACCTTTTCAAGATGAAAAGGTGGACGAGTCATCTGTTGGAATTTCTTATGGAGCAACCACTTTGGTCTTTCTTGGAAAGATTTATGTTAAATTATTGGAAACCTGACTTCGAATTATCCAAATTTAACCTTCAAAATTCGAATTAAGCAGTCATATTTTAACATTGTTTTAGATAGGGGTTTCAAGGGGAATGTACTTTTGTTCGAATTATCCAATAATTCGAAGGCTACGTCACACTAGGAGGTATAACCATCACAAGTCCTTTCGTTACGCCACTGACGTGCGCGGGCAACATTTCTCCAGTATTGGGGAACAACTACATTCTGTTTCGGCGAATCTGAGGAGGAAGGCCTCGCATAACCGTAGAGAAGGGAAGAGAGCTAGTGGGCGGGCAAAGCAGTACGCGCTGCTGGACTCGCCTTTCCCCCTCCACGCAATCCAGTTTCCTCTAACGTGTTCACTTGTCTAACAGTCTCGAGTCACTACTTCGCATTTTTGCCACTTCTGGTCAATCGCGATAATGAGGATGAATGGTTTGAATTTGAGTTCTTGTTAAGTTCACTTTATGCAATGATAGGCTAATTGGGACTGGACCTACAGTTTAAAGTTTGATCTGAACCACTTTTTACAGTCACCGGAAATAAGAATGCGACCCTGTATGAGCTAACTGTAGACCAGGCGAACGAGAACAAGTCTCTGCGCAAGTAGTGACGCGAGACGGCTCCACCAATGAACACTGAGAGAAACGGGATTGTGTAATGGGCGACGGGAGTTACCCGATTTCTTTTCTTCGCTCTGCAGCGTTGCAAACTTTTGAAAACGATAATACCGTACGCATTTGGCAAACGGACCGTATTCTTGTCTCCAGTTCCATACACTTGGTTTAAGAATTTATTAGGAAAATATTAGGGATAGAACAGCAAGTGCAAATTTTGACAAGCCGTAAATTTAGATTACGGACTGAGGACTGGACCGTACGGTTGGCAACGCTGCGCTTTCACCACTCGATTTCCCTCCTCCTCCTCTACCGCTATGCGCAGCCCTGCTCTACAGTTAGCTGGAACAGGGTATAGATTCCTCGCAAGGCGTTGTGTGTGTTGCCTCTCGGTATGTAATGCAAACCTATCTTCACTAATTTGACAGTACAGAACGAGTTATTTTTCTTCAATCTACTCTTCAATTTTTCAGCTCGTCATTACACATGGTTCTGATTTAAGGTGGAATTGTTACAGGTGGATGCGTTCTGGATATTGAAAAAACACTTGCAAGCCATCAATTGTTGTTAGATCGATAGTGTTATGCGATTAATTTACAGCTGATGCCCTAACATAGGGTCAGAGACCTTTGGACAGACTTCTTTGGCAAAAACACATTCCAGAACAGTCATTTTGTGCGTTGTGAGCAGTGATGTGCCGTAGACTATAAGTTTACGTCTACATGCGTTGTCTACACGTAATCTACGCGTAGATTACATTGGGTTGTAGTTTACATAGACTACGTAGACAATCTAAAGTGCATTAAAATTAATTTTCAAGGGTTTCATGAAAGGAAAGTGACATTTTAAACTATATTGGTTCCTAACGAACTGAAAAGAATCCTATTTACAACAAAATTTTTCTTCTCTTCTCTCACCAACTATGGAAGATGATAAATGGTATGCAAGAAACAACAACAGATGGCAGTCGTGAGACAAGAGTGATCTTTTCCCCATAAAACACTAGAATATTTCCTATGTTAGGTTTTATCCTAGGTGAGAAATTGTTCTAATATGGAAGAAAGAGTATGAAAAGTTCTCCTCACACATCAGCAACTGATACGCAGTATAATTTTCTTTTTATTCCAAGGCGCCCTTTGCTAAGTTATCACCTTTCACCATGTTGTTTACATAGATTACGTTATCTACGTGTATAAAATAGTCGACGTGTAGACTATCGTTGTTTACGCGTAGACGCACATCACTGGTTGTGAGGGCTTCCAATGTAAAGTTCTGGAACATAAACCAATATCCAACACGAAATCTGACCCGCCTAAAGTTGGCTTTGAAAAACTGGCTGGTTAGAGATCGTTTAGTTCTTTGAACTCTCCAGTCTAACCATTACCACTACGTAGGTAAGGGATCGGTTAGTTTATTATTAGTAGAGCTCGGAAGTTGAGGAAATATTCTTTTTTTCCCCTAGTGTCCGAAGACGAGGCCCAACATAATATATGTTCATTTTGGGTCATTGTAGGCCAGAAAAAGGTGGGTTTTATTTGTCCTTTTTTGTCTTTTTCGGCGTTTTTTGGCTTATTGGTCCTTTTTTAGCCTTTTTTTTAGGTCTAACGACTTGTTTTGCAACCTCACCTTCTTTCGACTACGTTTTTACTGCCCATTCTCAATTCGAATCATCATCAGTTCATCACCTCTTAAACATCCTTTCTGTAGTAAAGAAGCACTTGTATATATATTTACCCAACTGAGATAAGGTTTCAGAAGTCCTATTTCTGTAACCCTAGTGTGGTTAGGCCAAATATGATTCTTCAAATATGATTTTTCTATTATGTTAATCTAGAAAATATATAATGTCTGAAAGAAGATGCATTTCATTCATATTGGTTTTTCGCACTGTGTGTTCCATACCACCAGAATTTTGTATTTTTTATGCATTAAATATGTAATTAAAACTTAAGTTATTAATTAATTTGGATCATATTTATACGTCCTTTTTTAGGTCCTTCTTTATATTTTTAGGTATTTTTACAAGTATTTTTTTTGGCAATTTCTAGGTCTTCAAGTTCCGAACCCTAATTATGAGACTATCCAGCCCAACTATTACCTATTTTTAGGAAGAGCAGGAAAGGGTTTATCAAGCTCTTGCCTTGACTTATTATCACCCAACAGGTCGGTAGGTGCCAGGGCTTGCCCCGATTGATGCCTTCCTGGAGATAAGACCTGCTCGAAAAAAAGTTTATCAACCTGACCTGTCTAAACTACTCACGTATGCATCAAATATGGGAAGTAAATGAACATCATACCTAACCTATTTATATTGTCATTTCTACTATTTAATGCATATGTGAGGTCAGGTTTGGTGCTCTTGCCATATACATTTTATGTACCGTTAATTATGTGTTACATAATTTACATTCAATGTGTTATTTCTATCTCCAAGTTGATATAGCCGTCACTAGCCGAAGGCTTATGTATTCTAACGTGGTTCTAATTTTACACACCAGAGGACTCGCCTTATTGTGTTTCCTTAAAAAGCATTTCAATTAAACGGGAATACAATTATATTAATTCTAAAAAGGAACAAATTGAAGTGTTTTTCGATGAACATGAAAAATGAACGAAGTGTAAAGTAAATCTGAATTTCGAGAGTTCAAGAAGAGAAACCATTCGACCTTCCCCGGATGTAAAATTACGTTCTGGATTCATCACGGTGTTCGGTCGTAATTTTCACGTCGCGGTATTAGCGGCGGCGTAGCGGGAGGAGGGGCGGCACGATTCTACTTCGCCAGCCCGGGTGAATCTGACCTGGCAGCATGCCACGAACTCCCACTCAACCTGGAGTGCATCCAGTGTACTCGTAGCTCCAGCTGTCAGACTGGGCCTCCGAATCAATTTCACCTGTTTCGACGCTCCCTCGCTTCAGGAAGAAAAAACGCCGACAAAAACACACGCTTCTTGTCGGAAGCGGAAATTAAAGCGAACCGCGGTATTGGTAGGGCGTCTGTGTCACATGGGAACCAGGTTCGATTCCCGGAATGGGTGACCTAAAGTGAGAATTTTTTCTACAAAATCCCTGCATTGAGCGACTCTGAAATTTGCCCAGCCCTTAATCAGTGGGTTATAGAGGGGGTAAAGCCAGCCAGAGCGTGGTGCTGATCACATCTCGACTATGTCTGAAATCGAGAATGTATGAATCATTTGATATCTTTTATTTCGCGTTTCTACCACTTTTGGCTAATTACGAAGATGAGCATGAATGGATGATTTTGTTTGATTGATTTGGTGCCTTAAATCCACTTTATGCACAGTAAGGCTAATCGGGACTGGACCTACAGTTTAAAGTGGGATCCCAACCACTACGTGCCTCCATCGGGTATCAAACCCGAGACCTCTTGATTACAAGGCAACGGCGCTACTACTGCGCCACCAGGGAGCCCCAGAATGGTTGATATTGTGGGCACTTCTGCACATAGGCTAAATTTGTCCGTCAGGCATTACGGGGATATGTTCCGTAACTAAATCAAAATTGAAGACAGACAGATAAGACGAAAATAAAATATCGCTTCAAAAACTTAATTATTGAACTTGTGAAACTAATTCATTTATCTATTGCATAATACGAACTAAAACTATACTGTCTCTGAGGACTTAAAATATCATTACCTATTAAAAGCTGAGGCTGCAAGGATCATTCAGCACACACAAGAACAAACACAGGACAAGACAACCCTATGGAGGATTACACTCGCCGTAGGTTCAGACGCCAGAGCCTCGTTGGCCTGCAGTTACCAGGGTGCACTACATGGATGTAAGGTTGATTGCTGGGTGCCTTACCAGAAGGTCGCCCTTAAAACCCTAAGCATGAATGGTGGTAAGGTGAAACAGATGACCGAACAATCACAGATGACAAACAAATATGGACAGCACACAAGTCCCATACAGGATTATACTGGGTGTTTCCGAAATAATTGAGGGGTTACGAAAATTTATTGTACGTAAACTACTGAACTTACGTTAATGAAACAATGGCCGTGTCCGAAAGGTGCAAGACCGTAGTTGAAGCGAGTATCCTCCGAGTATGGTCTTGTAGTGCAATCTTCAAGTCGTGGACTGGAAGTGAAAGTCTTTCGAATTGCACTTCGACTGCAGCGCCAAATACGATCAGTAGATAGAACTGAGGACACGTTGTTTCCCTCGCGTATTAAAGACTTGTTTATAACCATAGAAATCACATAGCATTTTCAAATGTTCGTACACATACATTTCCACACATTAGAAGCACTTTAACCATCAACTTGCTGACCCATAACCAGAGCTAGGAATTTTAGGTGCTGTACCTTTAATTTTTTTGTGTTAAAGTGGGTAAAAAAGTGACCCATCCCCAAAATAAGCACGTATTGAACTCTACTCATGGTGTTTCGGTTGCACCTTTTTGCACCTTTTTCACAATCTCAGAACCTTCTCCACCTTCTTCACAATCTCAGAACCTTTTGCACTTTTTCGCCCTTTTTGCATCTTTGTCATTTTTTTTAATACACCTCGCACGCTGTTTAACCCCACCCACATTCGAGGCACGGCTTCTTGGCAAGCGATTCTTGTTTACCGCACAACAATGAATCGGCTTTCTTCAGTTCTTGGACGTTAATGTAGTAAGCGCGCGGACTTTAAACAGTGTCAACAATGACGCGTTACAATTGCTAGAAGTTGTGCTCTTTTTGTCCTATGCTGTATTGTTTACGAATTGTTGTAGGAAAGCTGTTTTGTTTTAGTTTCCTTCTCCCGTCTCAGGAGAAGGAAGCAAGGTAACTGCAGTCTGTGATCGACTGATCGATGCATCGGATTTGCTTGTTCACCATGCCAAAACATAAAGTAAATGTTGGGAAACTGCAGGACATTGTTAAACAGTTTAGCGGTGACGGCATTCAGAGTGATGGATCTGTTCTGAGGTGTGATGTGTGTGATATTTCTATTGCTGTTGATGACAAACACCAACGCACTCGAAATGTGCAGCATCTACAAAGTGGGAAGCACGTCAGGAATAAAGAACTACGAGCTAGTAAAGGTGGGAAGCGACAGCAATTCATTGGTGAGGCGCTTACATCTTCGAGTTCCAGAAATACAAATGAATTTTTCAGTGAGACAGCAAGGACGTTTATAGCGTGTGGAATACCTCTTTCGAAACTTAACAATCCTGTCATGAAATCATATTTGCAAAAATATACTGGGAAGTCAGTTCCAGAAGAGAGCACCTTAAGGAAATCTTACCTTCAACCTCTTTATGAAGGTAAAATCTCGCAGATCAGGCAAGTAGTAGCTGACCATCCGGTCTATTTCATACTAGATGAAACCACAGGTAGGCAAAACAGGTACGTTTTGAACATTTCAGTAGCACCTCTCAATGGACATCAAGTAAAACCCATGCTTTTAAAAACTTATTTTCTCGGCAAAACAGATAATACAAGGGTAATGCAAAGTTTCAATGATGCATGTTTTGTATTGTGGCCGGAGGGCGTAAAATATGATAGAGTGTGATTAGTTCTTACAGACCAAGCATCTTACATGTTACCTGCATTTTCTAATCTGAAGAATATGTATCCTAATTTAAAACATGTGACCTGCATTGTTCATGCTTTGCATCGAGTTTGTGAAGCTCTTAAAGATGAATATACATATGTGAACGAATTTGTTTCTAGCATTAAGAAAATACTGAAAAGGGCTCCTTCTAGAATAAAGAAGTACGTAGAAATTACGAAACTTCCACTAAAACCCTCTCCCATCCTCACCAGATGGGGTACATGGTTAAAATCTGCAGTGTTTATTTGCAATAATTTCCATACAATATCGAAATTTTTAGATGCTTTGCCTAGTGATTCCTCAGCTGTAGAAAAAGCCAAAAAAACTTGCTCTCAAACAGGAATTGCAAGATGAACTTTATATTGTACATGGCTTCTCTTTCCTTACTACTGCAATCACAAAACTGGAGGAGCAGTGTCCTGAAAAGGAAGCACAGTGGGCTGTTTTGCTGGATGTGCAACGAGAGCTGCAAGGGGTCGGGAAAGAGAAGTTAGAACAAAGTTTAGCCAAAAACCCTGATGTACAAGAAGTCGCAACCAACAAGGATGTGGATTACCGGTTGAAAATAAAATACCCACCACTTGTGTCTGTTGACTTTGAACGTTCTTTTTCAACTTACAAGTATCTGCTTAGTGACCGCAGATGTAGCCTCACTCAGAAGAACATAGAAATTTGGAATGTAATCTATTTTAACAGTTTTCTAGATGACTAATTCTAAGCAAGTAAGAAGAAGCATGTTTTCCTTTATGTCGCTTTCTAATGTATCAGAGAATTTTCTTTGCTTAGTTATATTAAACGATTTAAAACCAGAGAATACTCTATGTGTTTATCCAGACAAGTTGAATCATATATGTATGCACTGCTCATAATAAATTTTACATCTGAAAATTAGCACCTATTTTAGCACCTTTTTTGCACCTTTATTGGCAAATTTTTGCACCTAAAATTCCTAGCTCTGCCCATAACGCATATTTAACCCGTGTTGCTGGCTTTCTATCTCCGCGATTCAAAACAAATGAGCAACGAGTGTGGAAATCACGTGACCTAGTCACCAAGCATCTGTGCCGAGTGCTGCGTACTTGCGTGCTTCAGTTCTTGGCGCTTTCGAACTGTGACGTCACTTCCGTCAAAACCATACTTCAAAGAATGTACTTTGCACCTTTCGGACAGAATCTAAGTCCAGAACGATCGAGGAACGCAAACAGTTTGCGCCTGTATGTTTTATTAAGCTGAGAGTTCACATCTCTGCCGCTAGGCGACACTCAAATCACCCATATCACTCAATGCAATGTTTTGGTTCTGAAACTCACGGGACTTTACACCGTGTGACGTCTTTTTGTCGGGTTTCATCAAAGTCAGGGGGGCGGTGGAATAACCGCGAAACGGACTAAGCGCGAAAGAGCACAACCGCGAAACGTAACACAGGATTAAACGCGAGAGGAATAGGAGCGAAACTGAACAAACGCGAAGGAACAAGCGCGAAAAGTTTAACCGCCAAACGGAATAAGCGCGAACGAAATAAACGCAAAGGAATAAGAGCGAAAGAACAACCGCGAAACGGATTAATCGCGAAACCAAAATTAAAAACTGGAATAAGCGCGAAAGGAACAATCGCGAAACTGATTAAGCGCGCAAGGAATAAGAGCGAAAAGATTAAGCGCGAAACTGATTAAACGCGAACGGAATAACCACGAACCTCATTAACAGCGAAAATTTCACTTTCGAGCTTAATCCCTTTCGAGGTACTTCTGGCGATGCAGACAGGGTATTCGTCTCACAGATGCCGCGTGATATCGCAGCCCCAAAGGAGCGTATCAGCGATAGACACTATCGACAGACCAATGTTGATGCGAGTGTGGCAAGAACTAGACTTATCGCGTCGATGCGTGCTCTGTCACCCGTGGTGTACACATTGAAGATCTGTAGGTGTAAAAATAACAGTTTCTCGTTAGTTCTGCACTGGTTTAATTTATGTAAGTTGAACTTGCAATACATTTTTGTAAGCCCTCAAGTATTTATGAAACACCCGGTATAGAGATGGAGAATGTGAGTGTTGCGTGGATTGCACAGCGGACTAGGACGCCAATCGCAGGATCGATAAAGACGAGAATTACCCCTTTATTTTAGAATTCAGAGGTGCATATTACAGTCTTCTCATTTCAGATCCCCGAAACGCTCTTTGTTTTTACAAAATTTGGGATACTAATAATTAGGGATATGATTCTGATGACCTTAAAATTGCCAAAAAATGACCTTTAAAAGATGCATTTATGACCTAATACATGCAAACAAAATTCCCTATAAACTTAGAAAAATGACCTAAAAATTCTGAAACATTTGTAAAAGAAATTTATAAACTACCAAGAGAAATTCAAATTACAAATTAACGTTACAGTATCTATCTCATGTTCATTGCGTATGGTACTACAAGTAAGAAAGTTAACTTTTTGTCATTTTATACACTTTAAGTACTAAGTTGAGTAACACTTTACTATACCAGAGACGGATTTCTTCAAATTTACAGGAGAAATTACTTACGCAAATCATTTTCTGTAGCGTTGTTGATGTTCGGGAATGTAGTTTTGATCCATTTTAATGCGAATGCATGTGGTTTTCTACGAAAATCTATTTCCGACGCGCTATTACTGCTGCCGCCATTTGCTTTCTGCACGAGAGCACAATACGCGCTATTGCTGCTGCTACAACATGACGTGTCGAGGATGCGTCGTGAAGTTGTTGCCGGGTGTGGAAGATGCCGTGGAATTTGTAATTCCGATGTTGTCCCTATATGCTAAATTGAACGAAAGGAGTGCTAATGGAACCTAACCTAACCTAGTAGGCATACCTCGTCCCCGTGATGGTTCGTGGGGCTATCGTATGTAAGAAATAGACATTATTTTCGTTAAAAATCCATTATTTCACCTAAAGAAAAGTTCTGCAACGCAGAATAGTACGTTATCAATGTAAAAAATTGCGAAATAAATCATTGATAGGTGTCTCCGGTATAGTAAAGTAGTACTCTAAGTTGCAGTATACAACGAAAATCATATGAAAATTTTCAAAAGTGAATGATTGTCGGTTTTCGGACAAGAGAGCCTCGTATATGAAAACTTCTCTCGAGATTCACAAGAGGAGCGTACTTGAAATGGACAATATCACTTGCTGTTAAGTCACTTTTAATTCCATAGAGTGTAGACAAAATGTCCCGATACAGAGAACAAAAGTTGTTTTTTAATGATAATCCGTCTGGCGACAATGTATTTACTGATAGAGGGGGAAATCACATTGTTTGAGCTGAATTGTTACACAACAGCTTGTATCAACAATACTGCACAGAATTTCTTTATTTCTTCGCAGTCGTTCAGAACTGCTCTGAAGGCAGAGAGACGAGAGTCGGGAACCTCTCCCCTTCAAAGGGTTACAGTTGCATGTAAAATGCACCTTCTTTCACCAAAAAGTAGAAAAATGCATTAGATGACTTATAAAAGGCCGAAAAATAACAAACGGTTTAAAAAGTTTAAAAAATGGCCTTTACTCCAAAAAGGGTCAAAAAATGCAAAACAATGCCCTAACAATGGCATCCCAAATAATTCACTTACGTGTAAAACACGTTTCTATCTACTTATGTAATGTTTCTGCCTTACAAAAAAAATATGTATTTGCATCAAAATCCTACTACTACTACTAATAATAATAATAATAATCATCTTTATTAGAGCGGGCCGCTCTTACAACAGACCCTTGGGGATGGTAAAACCCCAACCAACTCTTCAACTAGTTAAGTTTATAATTCCTACTTCGCTAATTGCAAAGTCCGTTTGCTCATTCTAAAATTTTCCGCGCAAGATGTTTTTTGTGAGCAGAAGTGTATGAGGCGAGTGTATGAGTGGTACAACCTTCCTTTCTTTTCCTACGTCGAGAGACCTGCATTTCGGGGACAATTCCGCTAATTGCCGTCCATTTGCACTCAGCAACGCTCTCGTAATCCACATTCGCTTGGTGGCAAGTAGAACTGAAATTACAAAGGATGTAACAGAATGTGGTGCTCACGAGAAGCCAGCCAGCACGTAACGAATCTTGGTTGTCGCGCTTGAAACTGCCTCAGAGCTTTTCATGCAGGTTTTTCCTAACCTTGTACGCACAGTGTTGCCATATGCATTGAAATTTCTCTGAAAGCAGGGGAATTCGTTCCGATTTTTCTCAAAGGGTTGAACCAAGTGAAATTACAAGTTTGAAAAATAAATCTGTACACACAGAACCCCCTATGTATCAATATAGTAACTAAAGTGTATTAACTGCTAATGATGCAGTTTTAGTACATCAAAATACATACAAAAGTACATAAAAGGTTCTTTTATCAACTACCCTTATCGCTGCAATTATGTAGTGCGATTAGGTTCTTCCATCTAGTGACTCATTAATAGTAAAACAGAAGCAAAACAAGATGTGAACAGCTTGTTCCAATAAGATTATACGTAATATTCCAGGAATTTGGATGGATCTGGCCATCCTATTCACTGGACTTAAATCTCTTTTGTTTTCAATTTACGAGGATATATGAAGGATCATGACTACCCGAATAACCCAATGGAGGATTTGAAAATTAAAATTCGAACTGCTGTAGAAGAGATTCTCAGGAATTTGGATGGATCTGGCCATCCGATTCACTGGATTTAAATATCTTTTGTTTTGAATTTACGAGGATATATGAAGGATCATGAGTACCCGAATAACCCAATGGAGGATTTGAAAATTAAAATTTGAACTGCTGTAGAAGATATTTCCACAGAGTCTAGAAGTGGTAATCAGTGTCAGTTGACGTTCAGATATGGTAGTGTCTCTGGCGTATAAAAGGAGGGGAGCAGATTGGGCTATAACATCTCTCGAAATTTTGAGAAAATCAAAAAATAAAATGAAAGCAATTAAAAATCACAGTGGTAAGTGCAAACCTCACGTAAATTGAACCCCAATTACCATTTTTGTCTTTGAACAAATTTTAAAACGAACGTAAAATAGTAAATGCGAATTATTGAATTGTGTATATTCTCCCCTTAATCGCAGCTACGTAATCTCCACCTTTACAATTACTGCCCCCTCCTAAAAATACTCTTGCACACTCTAGCTGGTAGTAGCAGATTATACAGTGTGGCTTCACGTTTTGCAGCGTAGTAGCATATCTTGGCTTCTTGTCTCCTCTTAAAGAATCAGACCTTACACATGAGATACTCATAATACAAGTGTTAATGTCCGTATAATCTGCTTTCAAAATATTTATTTTCAAAGTTTTTTGAAACAAAAGCCAACAGGTTCAGTGGTTCTGCCAAGTGCTGCCATCTAAAGTCAAACAGTTCAACTATGGACCAATATCACCGTGGAGAAAGTGCCTCATATATAGATTATGTTATTCAGTGATTAAGAAAGGTGTTGTATGAGATTGTTTTATGGCTTCAGTCTGTACAATCAAGAGGCACGTATTGTCCCAAAATTAGGCTCGCTAAAAATTTAACAACACACGAGGTTTGTGGGGCTTTCACTGGAAAGAACGATGTCAAATTTAATGAAAATTTGAAATAAGGTATCTTGTTTGCTGCAAGCTCCTAAATAATGACCCCACTTTCTCCTTCACAAACTACGCCATTGTGAGCAGATGTTGCCCGAGCGGAGTACCTATTAAGACGGAACAATGCATTCGGGAGAAATTATGATCCTGGCGCCGTGTGGGGTTTCATACTTCAAATTCCTCGCGGTGAAAATGCGATACTTGTGGAAATCTCGAAGTTACGAAGAGAAATTTAGCAAGTAATGAAAAATACCCAACCATGAACCAACTTTTCGTTTTGTGACGAGTGGTCAGCTCATTACATGGAGTTCCATCGTCGCTGTTTCTGGCTTCTGAAACCGGATTGTTCTAAGGAGCCCCGAAAATTTGGAGCTCACACTGGGAATCGAACCTTGGGCCGCTCGCGCTGAAGGCAAGAGTCCTAACCACGCATGAGAAAGAAAGGGAAAGTGAAATAATTCTTCTTCTTGCGAGTTTCAAAATATATAAATGGGGAGTGTTTGTTCAATTTAATTGAACTGAATTGTTGTTTTAAGTCTATTTTATGTACAGAAAGATTAAATGGGACTGGATCTACAGTTTAAAGTGGGATCCTGACCACCGGTGCATGTGCCCCGACCGGGTTTCGAACCCTGGACCCCTTGATAACAAGACGACGTCGTTACTACTACAGCATCGGAGAGGCCCGAGAGAGAGAGAGAGAGAGAGAGAGAGAGAGAGAGAGAGAGAGAGAGAGAGAGAGAGAGAGAGAGAGAGAGAAGAGAGAGAGAGAGAGAGAGAGAGAGAGAGAGAAAGAGAAAGAAAGAGAGAGAGAGAGATATGTTTGTATTTCGAGAGAAATGGGAACTGCATGTGGGAGAGAGGAGAAAGAAAGGGAGAATTATTTGTGTTTCTTGGAAAAGAGAATAGAGAATTTTCGTGTGGAGGGAGGGGGTGGGTGATAGGGAGGGAAAGAAGATGTGTGTCGAAGGAGAGAAATGGGGAATGTGTGGGTGTGACAGAGAGAGGATAGAAATCTTTATTTTGTGTCTAAAGAGAGAGATTGTAAGTGTGTGGGTGTGAGAAAACAGACACACACACACAGAGAGAGAGAGAGAGAGAGAGAGAGAGAGAGAGAGAGAAAGAGAGAGAGAGCAAGGCATTCTAATTAATCTGTTTTCCAAAAAAACAGACGTGTCTCATTAACAGCATCCCTGCCATTGGGCATCAACAGGTGTTAATCTGTTCATTCTCCAGAGATCAGGAGGCAAGAGCTGTCTCTTGTCTCTGTGTCATCGCCGCCTAGGACAGGCGGTAATAAAGCAACTGGAAGTGATTAACAAAGATTTCGCATCCACCCCAACCCGGAAACTTAATTAGCTGGGGGAACGAGGGAAACTGCATCGTAAATGTCACCTTTAGAGTGAAAAAATATTGTGCATTACGAGAAAGATACATCCAGATAGATACACTCGTAGACAGAGCGAGAAATTGGGACTAGGTGTGTTGAAGCGAGTTCAAATGCATCGTAGTAGAACTATACTATGTCCCGGTCATCTATGGAGCCAGCGAATGAACACTTGAGAAGGAACGGGATTGCGTGGAGGGGGAAACCGACACCAGTTATCAGTCTTCACAGAAGTTTGTTCTGCTTCGCTCTGTCCACTCGATTTCTCCACCTTCTCTTCCGCTATGCGCGGATCATTTGTCACGTGTGTTACATTTTTCTTCCCTTTTACACTTTAGCTCGTTGCGTGTTATCTCGTCTTGATAAGTCTCAATGCAGAGGTCTTGCTTCTCGCACACTTCTCAAACACCTTTTGGATCAATCCCCGCGCCTTCGTCTTCTGACGTCAGGGTAATCCTCTCGTTGTTATGCTAAGAGCGCTAGATCTAACATGTCTAATCTAACAAAAAAGCCCGAGCTTACGTCAGAAGACGAAGGGCGGGGCTTCATGAAAAAAAAAGGTGTTTGACAAGTGTGAGATAAGCGAGACCCTCAATGCAGATTGAATTTGGAATGCGCATGCCCGACATATTTGTATCACACCGGGTTAAGACACAACCCCATCATTTCCAGTCTGATAATTCGACGTCTGTGCCTACTATACTCTGTTCCGGGAATCTGTGAAGCAAGGCCACACATAACGGTAGAGAAGGGGAGAAAGAGAGAGGCGGAGCAAAGCTATACGCGCTGCTGCGAACAGCTTGTACACTCTGTCCCTTTGTCTCTGGAAGAGGCGAACGAAATCAAGACGCGAGACGGCTCCACCAATGAACACGTTAGAGGGAACGGAATTGCGTGGAGGGGGAAAGCAACTGCAGTTACCAGCCGAGGATGAGAGACGATATGATGAAATTGATGGACACTCACTCCCAGGCAAGGCTTCGAGAACGGGACCCCTGGCGTCGTAGCGCGATGTGCTAACCACTCCGCCACGGGGACCGGTCCTTGCTCCAGAGACAGAAAGAGGGGAAAAGGAAATAGAAAGAAACAGAAAACAAAGGAATACAGAAAAGAGGCGAAAAGGAATACAGAATAGAGGGAGAAAAGGAAATAGAAAGAAACAGAAGAGAAAGGAATACAGAAAAGAGGGGGAAAGGAAATAGAAATAAACAGAAGAGAAAGGAATACAGAAAAGAGGGGAAAAGGAAATAGAAAGAAACAGAAAAGAGAAAGGAATACAGAAAAAAGGGAGAAAGGAAATAGAAAGAAACAGAAAACAAAGGAATACAGAAAAGAGGCGAAAAGGAATACAGAATAGAGGGAGAAAAGGAAATAGAAAGAAACAGAAGAGAAAGGAATACAGAAAATAGGGGAAAAGGAAATAGAAAGAAACAGAAAAGGGAAAGGAATACAGAAAAGAGGGGGAAAGGAAAGGAAATAGAAATAAACAGAAAAGAGAAAGGAATACAGAAAGGAGGCGAAAAGGAAAGGAAATAAAAAGAAACAGAGAAGAGAAAGGAATACAGAAAAGAGGGGGAAAGGAAATACAAGAAGAATCAGAAAAGAGAAAGGAATACAGCCGCATTTGACCTCTCCGTGCACTCCCTTCTCCTCCCAGGCGTGTCGAGTCACTACTTGCGCAGAGACTTGATTTCGTTCACTTCCTCCATATATTCCCGGGATGAAGTATATTCAAGTATCCCGAAGCTTGCAAGCGGATCATAGCAACAACGAGGCAAACACAATATACAGGCTGGAAAGTGTAGAGAAACAAGGATATATTGAAGGCCGTGAATGAAACGCGAAGTTCCCCAAGGCGCAGACATTAAGGGGGGGCTGTCGATTAAGGAGGCGACGGGATTGGGGTCGAGAGTTCAATTCTTGGAGGAGATGCCGGATATTTATGAAGTCCATTCATCTCAATTTCCCAGCATGCGTCACGGTAACGAAGAACTCTTTCCGGCGGCCTCCTGGGTACTGCGTATCTCTGGCAAAGGAGACCCGCAAGGACTTGAGGCATAAGGTTACCATTACCTTGTAAATGGGGCGCAGAAACGACCCCTCAAGAGTATGATCGGTGGAGCCAATAGAGGAACGGAAAGCTCTGAAACTCCTCCCCCTTCCCTTTGCTCCGCCCCTTCTGAGCTAGCGAAGTCAGGCGTCGGTTGAACATCGTGGTTTACACGTAGTCAAGGAAAATTAAATGTAAAAAGTTGCCGAAAAGTAACAATTTATAGATTTGTCAGTGATTATTGTAAAGTTTTGAGAACTTTTGACACTACAACAATCTCTTTTTTTATTCCGGACTCTCACGCGTATTTTAAATTATTTACCCTCAATCTTTCGGCAACATGTAGTAGAATGTTCACTTTATTTCTCAATTCGATATCTCACTCTTCGCTTTTCTACGTCATTAGTTAAAGAGAAAGGGTAAATCAAACAAGAGAGAGATGAGGAGCAAGTCAGAGATGGATGAAGGATGATGTTGAGGAAGGTTAAGATTGGAGGAACAGTAGAAGACTGGAAATACGGTAGGGAGGCTGATTGTGGAGGAGGTCAAGTCTCACCAAGGGCTGTAGTGAGTGACAGAACGAAAGGGAGAAAGTGAAAAGAATACAGAAAAGAGGGGAAAAGGAAGTAGAAAGAAACAGAAAAGAGAAAGGAATACAGGAAAGAGGGGAAAAGGAAAGAAAGAAACAGAAAAGAGAAAGGAATACAGAAAAGAGGGGGAAATTAAATAGAAATAAACAAAAAAGAAAAAGGAATACAGAAAAGAGGGGAAAATTATATAGAAATAAACAGAAGAGAAAGGAATACAGAAAAGAGGGGGAAATTATATAGAAATAAACAGAAGAGAAAGGAATACAGAAAAGAGTGGAAAGGAAATAGGAAGAAACAGAAAAGAGAAGGGAATACAGAAAGGAGTTGAAAGTAAAATAGAAAGAGACAGAAAAGATAAAGGAATACAGAAAGGAGTTGAAAAGGAAATAGAAAGAAACAGAAAAGAGAAAGGAATACAGAAAAGAGGGGGAAAGGAAATAGAAAGAAACAGAAGAGAGAAAGGAATACAGGAAAGAGGGGAAAAGGAAAGAAACAGAAAAGAGAAAGGAAAACAGAAAAGAGGGGGAAATTAAATAGAAATAAACAAAAAAGAAAAAGGAATACAGAAAAGAGGGGGAAATTAAATAGAAATAAACAAAAAAGAAAAAGGAATACAGAAAAGAGGGGAAAATTATATAGAAATAAACAGATGAGAAAGGAATACAGAAAAGAGGGGGAAATTATATAGAAATAAACAGAAGAGAAAGGAATACAGAAAGAGTGGAAAGGAAATAGGAAGAAACAGAAAAGAGAAGGGAATACAGAAAGGAGTTGAAAGTAAAATAGAAAGAGACAGAAAAGAGAAAGGAATACAGAAAGGAGTTGAAAAGGAAATAGAAAGAAACAGAAAAGAGAAAGGAATACAGCAAAGAGGGGGAAAGGAAATAGAAAGAAACAGAAGAGAGAAAGGAATACAAGAAAGAGGGGAAAAAGAAAAAGAAACAGAAAAGAGAAAGGAATACAGAAAAGAGGGGGAAATTAAATAGAAATAAACAAAAAAGAAAAAGGAATACAGAAAAGAGGGGAAAATTATATAGAAATAAACAGAAGAGAAAGGAATACAGAAAAGAGTGGAAAGGAAATAGGAAGAAACAGAAAAGAGAAGGGAATACAGAAAGGAGTTGAAAGTAAAATAGAAAGAGACAGAAAAGAGAAAGGAATACAGAAAGGAGTTGAAAAGGAAATAGAAAGAAACAGAAAAGAGAAAGGAATACAGAAAAGAGAGGAAAACGAGACAGACACAAACAGAAAAGAGAAGGAAATAGAGAAAATGAGGGAAAGCATACAAAAGAGAAAGAAAGGGGAAGGGAGAAACAGACAGAAACAAAGAAAGAGAAATTAGAGAGAGATAATGAGGGAGAGAGAGAGAGAAAGGGAGGAACAACAGGAAGAAAGAGAAACAAAGAAAGTAAAAGAGAAACAGTGATAGAGGAACAGAAAGAAGCAAAGAGAAAGTTGAGTTTTTGAAGTCCACTTTATGCACAGATAGGTTAATTGGGACTGGATCTGCAGTTTGAAGTGAGATCTGAACCACTAGAAAAGTGATTCTACAGGCTATCAAACCCAGGACCACTTGAATACAAGGCAACAACGTTTTCTGTACGTCATCAGGAAGATCCAGAGGGAGAGAACGAAACAGAACGAGAGAGGGAGAGAAAGTGTGAAAGGAAGAGAGGGGGAGGGAGTAAAACAGAACTAAAGAGATAGAGAGACAAACAGAGTTAAAGAGAAAGGGAGAAAAGACAGAGAAAGAGAAAAACAGAGATGAAGAGAAATATGGAGAAAAACATAGATAAGGAGAGAGGAAGAGGTAAAAACAGAGAAAGGGAGGGGAACACAGAGAAAGAAAAAGAGGGAGAAAAACAGATAAAAAGAAAAGGAGAGGGAGAATACAGAGATAAAGAGATAGGGAGAAAAATAGATAAAGATAAACAGAAAGGGAAAAACAGAGACAAAGAAAAACGGAGAGAGAGGAAGAAAAGAGGGAAAGAGAGAGAAAACAACAGATAAAGCGAAAGAGTGAGGATGAAAAACTGACAAAGAAAAAAGAACTAAACAGAAAAAATAGACGGAGAGAGATATAAAAGAAATATGAGAAAGACAGAGATGAAGATTAGACACTCAAAACGAATGATTACAAATAGGAAAGATTGGAGATTGATTGAACAGGCTCGCAAAGGGTTGTTCTGCCAGGGAGAGGGTATGAAGAAGAAGAAGAGAGAAACCAATCAAAACAAAGTACCTCCTTACCTTTAGTACATGAACAATCTAACCTTTTCTTCCTTCTTTATGTAAACTAACCATCACTGGTACGATGAAGGATAGTTCAACAATAAAGTAAATGTCTTCTATTGGTACATCAAAGGAATGCAATCCCTTTATGTTCGGGATGGACGAATAAATTGAATTGCTGGCTGAAGAACTCGGTAAACACAGCTGGGGGCAGGGAGAGCTTTTCTGAATCTTCAATTCCAAGGACAGTACTTAAGAGGGACACACGACGAGCAAATATAGAGAGATTGAAGAGAATATACATTCTTTTTTAGAAAGTTAAACGTTATAAAATACACACATCTTAAGATATTTAATATGACATAAGCAAAGCAGTGCTTATCTTCCCTTCATGATGTAAAATTCACGCATCAAGTTATGTTTTCGAAAAATAAATTAATATGTAAGAATATAATCAGGTAACCTATATTTTTTTCTGAGAACACCGAAACACGAAGGGCACTAGCGCTCATATTTTGAGGGCAAGACTATAAAAACCACACGGCTATTATTATGTGGATAGTAGCTCTGGATAGTATCGAGCCAATATGGTGTAAACGACTGGCCAGCAGGGTCACCTGACCTAAATTCGATAACAAATGGCTATGGTAACATTAGTGTACTGAATGAATATGAAGTTGTGAACTTTAACTTTCTGTGCCCTTGACTCTATGATTGAATTGTTGTTTTAAGTCCATTTTTATGCACAGAAAGGCTAATCGAGACTGCACCTACAGTTTAAAGTAGGCTCCCAACCACTATGTGCCTCCATCGGGTATCAAACCTGGGGCCCTTGATTACAGGAGGACGACTCTATTGACGCAACACAAGCAATTTTTACTTTGTTCTTTGGATTGTTATCCTGTGCGTTTGATACGTCTGTCAAACGAGATTCGCTGTTCCCATATTTTGTATTCCTTGGTTTCTGTGAAGTGGCGGTGTTTGTCAGAATTTGTGGTGAGCGTCACACAGTCATAAATTCTGTTCTCTTCTCGAAATATCCTAAGCACTAGTGTTCACTTCGACCAATAAATACAATACCTCTTTATGTTAAACCATAATTCTCACGTCTATATAACCAAAAAAGATTCCTAACGCTAAATATATTGCTTACTTTGTACCAGTACCCTGCCGACCACATGAGCGAATGGTTATGGTATAGTTAAACGTACGTCATCTATGCATTAGATATGCAGGGCCTCCCCGATGATGTCATCGTACAGTGGCTCGTGTCCCACTTTAAACTGTAGGTCCAGTCCCGATTAGCCTTTCTGTCCATAAAGTGGACTTAAAACAACAATTCAATTCAATTAGAAAATCAGATTTCGCTAATATTATAGTTTGACATATTTCCAAATTAGTTTGCCTTGCTATTTGAATATGATATTCAAGGTTATATTGTAATTTGCACAGTTCACACATCATGGTGGTACATGATTAGATGTGCGTGTGTGTTCTATGGTGAAATTAGGTCAAACAGATAATCATATGACGGGAAGCCATCATATAGAGGATGCACAGGACCTGGCAACATTATCAGTGAGAAATTATTTACTGATTTACTGTTTGTTTTACACTGGTAATATACCGGATGGCCAGAATTGGAGTTACCCAACTCAGAGCCCTCTGTAGCCTGTTTGAGGCATCGTAGAACTCTGAAATTTGGTGAATCGACTATGCAGTCCATGGGGAAGAGGATGGCGATAAAAAAAGAAATAGTTCAATTTTCCGCCACCAGGTTGAAATGTGGCGCTGTACTTCCATGATGGTTTGTAATAATGACGTAAACTTCTCCAATTGGTTATGGACTTGCCTTTACCTTGCAATCTTGCAATAAACGTGAGATTATTTTCTCGCAACTTCCAGCCACTAACAAATGTCTTTCTAATTAATAACTCAGCTAAATCACTTAACGTGAGTGCTGAACAAAAGTTCGGAAGTGATCTCCATGCCGTTAAATAAGAAAGAAAGTGCATTGCTGGTGAAGTTGTTTTATCAGAATGGTAGTAATAGTGCAGTTGCACTGCGAGGTTATTGAACAATGCTGTACTGGCAGAAACGAACAATAAAGATTTGTACACCTGACATGTTTTTCAATATTCATTATTACAGCGCCACATTTCAACCTGGTGGCGGAAAATTGAACTATTTTTTTTAATCGCCATCCTGTTCCCCATGGTCTGCATAGTGGATTCGCCAAATTTGAGAGTTCTACGATGCCTCAAACAGGCTACAGAGGGCTCTGAGATGGGTAACTTTAACTCTGGCCACCCGGTACTATGATAATATTATGCCCAAAAATTAGTATCTTTTAATAGTGCGAGATATCGAAAGGGAATTTTAATGATCAAATTCCTTTAGGGATTTGTTGAGGAAATGTCTTTCGTTTATGCACAATATCACAGGGCTTTGTTCAATTCTATGAAATCACAAAGCAATCCATTTATTACAATAACTGCCGAAAGATGGAGGAGCGTTATGAAATACTCTTTACAAGGAAAATCAACTAGAAAATGACAGTCACTGAAGCAGTGTAGCAAACTTCCATGTCATGAAAATACGCTGTTTAATACAGATGTACTGATTGTTGTTCAGAGAGGCGAACGAACATCAGCCAACACAGTGTTGCAACTAAGTAAGAAAGGAATACTCAAGCCAGAGTTTTAACTTCTTCCACACTTGAAATTTCGTTGGTAGAATTTGAATTTTAACTTTGGCCTCAGTCATTCACTTGAAAGCTTGGATAGCAAAATCATCGAGTCGGCCACTCAATGTCTTCCGCCAACATGGCGGCCATTGTTATAAGTTTACAATGGCACACATTCCCCAAAATCATATCTTTATACTTTTCTTCCCCGACTTCCTTCTCTCTGATGCAGCTGGGGAGCACTGTTGCCAACTTAGTTCTTTTGGGGCCAGATCTGGCTCTTTCGTGCACTCGTTTGGCTGTGAACTGTGGCACCTGCCGCCTGCCCCACTATGATGCCATCACTAGCTCCAGCCCACATAGACCAACTTTTGCCATGCGTATACATTTTGCACGTGACGTGATATTATTATATTGGCTGCGTTGCCCCACCCCCTCTTACGTCCCCAGCTACTTTTATATAGCGCCTTGGCTGAGGTGAAGATGACAATATTGTTACCCGGTAATCCCTTATTTTCGATTTCATACAACCATCGGTGGATTATTGAGATGGGTGATGCCGTCAGATCTAGACAGTGAAAACTAAAGTTACCGGTAATAGCAGCGTCCCCCGTCCCCCCTTGACAACTAAAATTACCATGGGAGGAACTTTATCAAGCCATCGTAAATCTAGCTCCTTGAAAGACAACTTTAGCTCAATTTAAGGTGAAATTTAGCTCTTTTTTGCGCATCAGGTTTGGCAACACTGTCAGGATGGCCGTAGGAGGCATGGAGAAATGCATTACGCTTATGGGAGAATTATTTTATTAGTTTTCTTGGGGATATCAAACTTCCGATGGCGAAAATAACATATGATCGGGTAGAGGATCTATTGAAGATGATATTTGCGCTAGATAGAGTAGAAACTTCCATTTGTTTAGCCGTAACTTGAATTTGAAGTTGTCTCTCCATAAGGAATACATAGGACTCTGTTAATGCTTATTGATCATATTTTTCAAACACTGTATCTAGCTTAATAATTAACTTTAAAAACCGCTTCCACTTGCAACATGGGGAGAAATTCATTCTCTTAAATTACGCGTGGATTTTCTTTATTAGCAGTGCCCATTCTGACGTTACTTAAATAAATGCATGCCTGGCGCGAAATTGTCACACCTCACCTTAAGATGTAGCAAACTTCTATATTAGCTGTTGTTTTTTAGTTCTTCAGGAAACACGCATTCGTCTACATAAACATGTGCGTCGGCTTTGTAAAACATGTGCGCCACTCGAAATTTTTCAAGATTGTACACACACATCCAAACATCGAGAGAGACTTTTTAACAGTTTTTAAGTCTTTTTTAATTCCTATGTCCTTTCTAAAATTTTGTAGACATTCATTTCTGGCTACGCTGATGAGACGACAGAGAACACCAGTCCTCTGTTGCTACGGGGCAGATTTACCAACTGCGAATATCATCTGTTTTTGAACCTCCTCGATGGGGTAGTGGTAGCGTCGTCGCCATGGGTTAATCGGGACTGGACCTACAGTTTAATGTAGGATCCGAACCACTGTGCAATGTGCCTCTTCCGGGTATCGAACCCGGGACCCCTTGATTACAAGGCAACGACGTTACCATACGGTGAAGCGTAGGCAATAGTATTTGTGCTTCAATGTTTGAGAACATTAGCTAACAACCAATCACTGCTGTTATTACTACTTTAGCTGAAATGGTCCGTCGAGTATTGTTGACACAAAAAGTTTGGGGCGATTTTGGACATTATGTTTTAAATTGTGTCAGTTTTGAATTATTTGTAAATTAGTTAAGTGTGACGCAATTAATTATCCCAGTGCAGTGCAAATATATCATAGAAGAAGACAATTGACTGATTCCACGTCAAATCACCCAGACCATGGAACCCACCGATTCAGATGTTAATCAAAATTGATGTATTTGTTAATACCAACAAGATATGAACACATGCAAGATTTTTCTTCTCTAGACCTCACAGTTACTGAGAAACAGGAGGCTAAAGTTTCAGAATTTTACACGCATCGTTCATTGCCGAGGCCATGGTGGTATCCTGCAGTGCTTAAGAGAAAAAGTTATATCTCAGAGTCAAATCGACATATCACTTTGATTTTTTCTATAGTTCATACATATATGTATATTCCATTTAAGAAGTTGTCACCAAGATTCTTTTGCACTGAGAGCCAGCAAAATAATTGTATTGTAAAACATGTTGATTTATTTGTGTAAAGGTCTGACTACTAAAATTACATTATCGCTAAAAGGCACTGCAGACATCATGACATTTTTTTTCAAATTTGAGCTTAAAGTATATTATAAAAGCATATGAAATAAAGTTAGTGGCTTTTCCACTGCTTCTATTAATAAATCTTCATTAAACAAATGTTATATACATGCATATGGATGCCAAATCACAAAAAAAGAACACCTTACACATGTACCATTTTAGCCCTCAGTGATACGCGGTATTTATACAGCAGGGTTGCCAACCTTATAATAAATCTAAAATTAAGTGCTTACAAGTTGAAATAAAACAATTCATAACCTTGCATCCAATTATGGCATAACTTTCATCTTAGGCTTGTTTTGAAGTTAAAGGAGCATAGTTTTCATAAAACAATTTATATGTAAATATTGAAATTTACACTTCAAGTTCAACATATCAACCAATCATCAAAATGTATATTTAAAAAACAACGTTCATGCAGCTTTTATATTAACTACATTTAATAAAATAAGTTATGAATTCTAGGAATTCATTTTTACTGATCAGTGTCTGTAAAGAGGCCAACCAATCCCGTACATGAGACTGTTGGCACCCTTCCAATGATACATCGACGCTGGAAAACCGAGAATGTGTGTAGACGAAACCAGATCTTCTACACACACACACACACGAACGCAGAGCTTTGAGAATTTGCACCAAAGCAACCAGTCTCCGGATCGAATCCCGCGGGTGACAGCAGAATTCCGTTCCTCTCAGGCTTTTCCACAGAAACCCGTCAATCAGTGTGATTCTCGCATCTCACAATGCACTGTGCCCGGCAATTGACATCCGACAAGGGAGCCAAACCATTTCCATGTACTCCGGCACCAAACAACCATCGCTTATTTATATCCAAAGTGCTCACGCGGGTCAATATGGATTCCGGGGACCTTGTACGGACCACCGGTCAAGCGGAAATGCAACTAACCTGATGTAATTTGGGATAAGTATAACCCATTTATAACAACCCGGTAAAATGAATTTTGTTTATGTACAGTTGTGACGCAGTCGTTCCAAATACTACGAGGGCATTTTTTTGTTGTGTGGGGGGTAAAGGCTTGTCCGCAGGTAGCGACAGATTGTTTGAAACAATGTGGACATGGCAATCAGTGTATTGCAGAACTTTCGTCAAGCGACATGCAGTAGACAGGTTGGCGACATGGGACGATGACACGGCTTTACAGTTCTTATAGTCTTTTTATAGTCTCTACAGCCTTTTAGCTATATAGTCTCAGGTTCCCCTCCTGCCCACCCAGATAACTTGCACGAGAGATTTCCAGAATCATTTGAAGTACAGGATGAGTCAAAAGTCACAGGACACCTTTCATTTCGGAAAAGGAATGGTTAGTTTACTTCATGCACAGATAGGTTAATCGGGACTAGACCTACAGTTTAAAGTGGGCTCCGAAACACTGTGCAATGTGCCTCCAACAGGTATCGAACTCGGGACGCCTTGATTAGGAGGCGACGACGTTACCACCTCGCAACATGGCCACCATAAATCTGCCATCTTGGATTCAGGTCAAGTTTTTCAAATGAAAAAGGGGTCACATATCATACCAGGCTAGTTTTTCTCGGAAATTCACCGAAGGACCATGCGATGTACAGTTATTTGATGCGCTCATTGTGTTGCCCCTAGTGCTGAACACAGAGCAGAAGATGTTTGTCCAGTCGTTGTGCACCCATGCAATGACTGGATAAAGAAATGGTGTTACAGGCTTTCAGGATGCTGGCTTTGTTGGGGATTTTTACCGAATACACAAGGGTTTTCAGATGACCCCACACATAGAAATCCATTGGCGGAAGGTCCGGTAATCGGGCTGCCATTCCAGAGGATCAACCGGCCAATCCAATGACCAGGTAATTGAACACCGAACGAACAGATTCTCTGTGGTGTGGGGAAATGAGGAAGAAAGGATACAGCAAAGGAAGAAAGGGAAAACAAAGGAAGAAAGGGTAAAACAAAGGAAGGAAGAATGGGAAAACGAAGGAAGAAAGGATAAAGCAAAGGAAGAAAGGATAAAACAAAGGAAGGAAGGAAGGGTAAAACAAAGGAAGGAAGAAAGCGAAAACTAAGGAAGAAAGGGTAAACGAAGGAAGAAAGGGTAAAACAAAGGAGGAAAGGGTAAAACGAAGGAAGAAAGGGTAAAACAAAGGAAGAAATGGTAAAACAAAGGAAGGAAGAAAGGGTAAAACAAAGGAATAAAGGATAAATCAAAGGAAGAAAGGGTAAAACAAAGGAAGGAAGAAAGGGTAAAACAAAGGAAGAAAGGGTAAAACAAAGGAAGGAAGAAAGGGAAAACAAAGGAAGAGAGAGTAAAACAAAGGAAGGAAGAAAGGGTAAAACAATGGAAGGAAGAAATGGAAATACAAGGAAAGGAAGAAAGAGATAACAAAGAAAGGAAGAAAGAGAAAAGAATCAAAAGAAGAAAGGGGAAAACAAAGAAGGAAGAAAGAAAAAACAAAGGAAGAAAAGGAAAACAAAGAAAAGAAGCAAAGGAAAACAAACAAATGAAGAAAAGGTAACTAAACAAAGGAAGAAAGGTAAAACAAAGAAAGAAAGGTAATCAAAGGAAGAAAGATGGGAAGAATGAAAGAGTGAAGCAGAAAGAGGAGGGAAGAAAGAAGCAGCTGCGATACAAAGGGAGAAATGAAATAAGAGCAACACACACACACATGTACAGGGTGGGAAATAACCTTTTGCTAGGGGTCTGCAGGAAAAAGTAACAACAATTAAGAAATTATGGTAATACCAAATGTTTACTACGACAATTGTGGTTACAAAAACAAAATTAAAAGTTAGTTCACGACAAACCACCTTGCTTCAAGGCAAATGCCAAAACCAAGACCTTCTTCGGCGAAGTGGCATTGACTTCTTCAGCAGTTCTGAATGGCCGGGTGCATCACCGGGCCTGAATAAAGCGGAGCACTTTTTGGCTATTCTGAAGGATGCAGTTGAGTCCTTGATGATAGTGGACCGGACCGCTATTCCCGGGCAACACTCCTTGCACATCTGGAACAAGTCCTCCGTGACATGGAATGGAATACGGACTTGTTTGCGAATCTTCTGAGCTCCTACCCTGATCATCTTCGTGCTGTGAGAGAAGCAAATGGCGGACATAGTAACTTTTAATTTTGTTTTTGTAACCACAATTGTAGTAGTAAACATTTGGTATTACCATAATTTCTTAATTGTTGTTACTTTTTACTGTGGACCCCTAGCAAAAGGTTATTTCCCACCCTGTATACACACGAACCCAGAGAGAGAAACTGTAGTGTGACCAACGCAGCAGAGTTCTTTTGAAAATATTTACTCCTTTCTTCCGGGGAGAAATTTCTTGGTATCCGGGATGCGGCTAACCGAAATTTGGTTACCTTACCCTACAGGGACACTCTCCACGTTTAAAGAGAACACATTATCCTCTGTGGTATTTGCCTTTTGTAAGTTAGTGCAGTTTTTCCGCAACTTAGGCTAATCGCAACGTTGAGGAAGACTCGTGATTAGCATAAATTGATGACAGGACATCCGCAAAGGCGGAGAATCGAACCAAGGACCTTCAGTGGTGACGTGCTCGGTTGCAGAGGCGGCTCATCCTATCTGTTGTTTCAGGTGCCAGAGCCTCGTGTGCAGCAATGCGGGTCCCAAGAACAACTCGAATGCTTCCAGAGATTTTGGGAACCACGCACGCACCTAATTCTTCTTGTTGGATGACCTCTAGATGGGGAAGTCCACGAAAGATAATTGCACAGCGTTTCCGATGATGGCTTGCGGTCAATTATGACCATGTCCTCGTGTTCCAGAGCGTGCATCAATTACAAAAGGGCCGAGTGTCTGGCGCAGGGGTGGGGTTTGTGGGGGCAAATTCCGAACAGAAGCTTTGCGGATGCTGCCTCAGCAAACCTCTTCACCCGTCGCAGCCGAAATCGAGGGAAGGACCGCATGGGAGGGGTGTGGGGGGGGCGATCGATACTTGCCGGGAATCATCCGGGTCTGCTCCTGGAACCGGGAGAGTTGGCCGAAAAACCTCCAGCGGGTCGAGGCTTAATGACCGGTGAAGAAGGCCGCTGCATTCTCGGTCATTGTCCCAGCGACGCTCGCTTAGCTATCAGGCCTTAATAGCTGTTTCGTTGGAAGGGGATGAGCAAGGTGTGTGAATGGTCAGAGAAAGAACGTGAACAATGTGTGATGCGAGACGTGGATTCATAGAGCCTCGCTTTATCTCCATGCATACAAGTTCCAGAACTGTTAGAGTTACCTGCAACATGACTTCATCATTTGTAACGCTCTAATGTGACGAAGTATGTGAACGGATTTTGTATTCCTTCTGAAATAAATGCATCTATAATCAGTGTGCCGCTTAAAATTCTCGGATAACAATACAACAATTTTAAAAAATAACTAAATATGCTGACCAAGGCAGTAATTTATTTTATTAAAAACATAAACTAAACGTAACGTTTCAACCTTTTAGCAAGGTCTTCTTCAGACTCTGTATCAAGTACAAAAATAACAAGATACAAAAACAGGGCATTATATATACACACAAACATTACTCCCTCCAGACTATTAGAAAGTTGTTCTGGAACTTTCTAGCAGTTGGCTTTCCCTTGTCAACTGTACTTTCACCTAAAAGGCTAAACATATTTACTTCCATATAGAATGTGGTTGGGCTTTATATCTCACGCTCCTTTTCCCTTACTTTTCAGAGTCTGAAGAAGACCTTGCTAGAAGGTTGAAACGTTACGTTTAGTTCATGTTTCTAATAAAATAAATTACTGCCTTGGTCAGCATATTTAGTTTTTCATAATCATGGAAACTAGGCTTAATGGTGTTATAACAATTTTAAGTAGTGTGCTAGGAAAGACTTATATTACATATTATTAAAGTGTATAACAATGGACAAACAAATTTTATATAGTATTAATAGTACTATAAGAGCCAACTCCATGTCTCGATGGTTGGTTCATTGATTGATTTTGTGTTGCAAGTCAACTTTATACGCAGTAAGGCTAATCGGAACTGGACCTACAGTTTAAAGTTGGATCCGAAACACTATCAGCCTCTACTGGGTATCGAACCCGAGACCCCTTGATTACAAGGCAACGGCGTTACCACTACACCATCGGCGAGGCCCATTGTAATGAATGGATTCCAAGTTTCATCGCCGGTAGGGCCACGATGAACACAGTGGTCCGAACTCCACTTCCAACTCATCATCGTCTCGTAATCAAGGGGTTCCGGATTCAATACCCGGTGGAGGCTGATCCCACCTTAAACTGTAGGTCCAGTTCCGATTAGCCTATCAGAGTAAAATGAACTGAAATGGGACCCTCTCACAGTCTCTCTCTCTTTCTGTGTGTGTGTGCCTGATGACTAGACCTTGAATTTTCAGGTTCTAAAAAGCGTGCTTTTAGGTTCCTGAAATAGGCTCTAAAATCCTAAAATAGGTTCTAAAAATCCTAAAATAGGTTCTAAAAATCCTGAAATAGGCTCTAAAAATCCTAAAATAGGCTCTAAAAATCCTGAAATAGGTTCTAAAAATCCTAAAATAGGCTCTAAAATCCTAAAATAGGCTCTAAAAATCCTAAAATAGGCTCTAAAAATCCTAAAATAGGTTCTAAAAATCCTAAAATAGGTTCGAAAAATCTTAAATTAGGCTCAAAAAATCCTGAAGTAGGTTACAGAAAACTTAAAATAGTTCAAAATTCCTGAAAGATGCTGATTAGGTACAGTCACTGGCAATGAAAATGGGACACCTATATCCTGAAATAAGCACTATCTTGCATAACGTTATGTGTGTTGCCTAACCCAACGGCGATGGCAGAACTTACCATTGGATATTTGCTATTAAAATCCACTCTTCGCCGTATAGTTAGGCAACAATCTGTTTTCATGTTATCCACAGTCAAATTTCACAATTTTGTCTCTGAGGATCATCTTATATGCTGAAAATAATCTTTCAACAAAAACATAGTCAGTGGTGCAAACTCCAATGCTGAAATGTTAGTTTGCAAGGCGTCAATGCCACAAAGCACAGAAGTGACGCGAAAGTGAGCAAGAGCACACAGATCAGACCACTTTGGACTGTACAGGTAACAGTGGCACCAGACATTTTGCTTTGTTTAGAGCTTTGATAAATCACCATGGACTTGGAGGAAGGGAAATCGACAGAGAGTACGATTCAAACACGTTCGTCGTTGAATTTTGTCGTGACCAAACAAAGCAAATTCTTCTGCGTGACATAAAAATCCTCTAAAACCTTTAAAAACATATAAAAATCTAAAAAAAGGTTCGATTTAGGCGCATAAATCTAAAATATGTTCTAACAAGCAAAATAGTTTTTTTTAGGCACTATAAAACTTCATCAGTTATTGAGTTTTTTTGACGAAACGCTGACATAAGTTATTATTTCTCGCATACCTGTAAAGGAAAAAAGTAGGTTAAAAACCTAAAAGGCGAGGTCTATTGATGACAGACAAAAAGGTAATTGTATGAAAAAATGACTGTGGATTCAAATATATCCACCTGCAAATAATATAAAAATAAGTGCTACAATGGAATTTGCTTCTAAAATAAGATGGCACCTTGACTGCTCATTTCTCGCGGTGTCCTATTACAAATTATCATCGCATAACTCAAAGTGTAAACCAATTAAGACTACACGAATAGATGTTTTAGAAAGAAAATTTGCAGCTCCGAACAAGCTTATAGAACGTCTGACCATATCTTCCTCACAATATTGACGGAGCGTGAAGAAGCGTGCGGCCACCACCTGCCCCCACGTGGGAATACTTAAAAGTGCCACACTAATCCCTTTTTGCAATGCACTTCCCTTTATATTTACAATAAAAACTTTGAAGTGAGAGTGTGTATTGCGAAGGAGGGGAGATAGTAGGTACTCTGCTCCCCTCTGGATAATTTGGAACGCAGAAAGGGTCTTGCTCCTTAAATTCGAGGCCCTTGGGTGTGACAAAATGGCACTGCTCCTTAAAGTTGAGGCCCTTGGGGGTGCATAAAGGGCCTGGCTCCTCAAAGTAGAGGCCCTTGGAGGCGAGGAAAGTGCCTTGCTCTTCAGTCGAGGCCCTTGGGGGGGTGGGGGCGCAGAAAAGGCATTGCTCCTCAAAGTAGAGGCCCTTTGGGTGCTCTTCAATGGAAGCCCTTGGGGGCACAGAAAAGGCATTGCTCCTCAAAGTCGAGGCCCTTGGGGGCGCAGAAAAGGGCTTGATCTTCAAAGTCGAGGCCCTTGGGGGCGCTGAAAAGGGCTTGATCCTCGAAGTGGAGGCCCTTGGGGGCGCAGAAAGGACCTTGCTCCTCAAAGTAGAGGCCCTTTGGGTGCTCTTCAGTGGAAGCCCTTGGGGGCTCAGAAATGGCATTGCTCCTCAAAGTCGAGGCCCTTGGGGGCGCAGAAAAGGGCTTGATCCTCACAGTGGAAGCCCTTGGGGGCGCAGAAAAGGGCTTGATCTTCAAAGTCGAGGCCCTTGGGGGCGCTGAAAAGGGCTTGATCCTCGAAGTGGAGGCCCTTGGGGGCGCAGAAAAGGGCTTGATCCTCAAAGTGGAAGGCCTTGGGGGCGCAGAAAAGGGCTTGATCTTCAAAGTCGAGGTCCTTTGGGTGCTCTTCAGTGGAAGCCCTTGGGGCGCAGAAAAGGCATTGCTCCTCAAAGTGGAAGCCCTTGGGGGCGCAGAAAAGGGCTTGATCTTCAAAGTCGAGGCCCTTGGGGGCGCTGAAAAGGGCTTGATCCTCGAAGTGGAGGCCCTTGGGGGCGCAGAAAGGACCTTGCTCCTCAAAGTAGAGGTCCTTTGGGCACGGAGAATGCCTTGCTCTTGAGTGGACGCCCTTGGGGCGCAGAAAATGCATTGCCCATCAGAGTGAAGGCCTATGAAATAAGCACCTGTATTCTAGACAACTATAACCGAGGAACAGACAGGAACAATAGTTGTGGACAATCTGGTCCTAAAAGTAACAAGGATCAGTGGGTGGCATCGAAAAGACGCATCTTAACGACGTTCAACCCTGCACTTTTCCTCCGTTGCAAATATCGATTCCAGCTAGTGCACATCCTGTGCTAACTCCACCGTCTCCTCCTCAACATGCTGATCCTGCAAGTTCCGTCCAATCTGTATCGGAAAAGTCGTTACTTCAAGACCGTAGGAATGTATTTTTAACTTCCTTCCATTTCCAAGGCGACACTAGTTAAAAATTGCTGAAGAAACTTTTTTCCAATGGAAAAAAAGTGTACTGCTTGGCAACCGCCGAAAGTTTTAAGGATTTCCCGAAAATACCGCCGTTCCTCTTCTCACACGGAGGGCGTGAGTGGCAGCAGGGGGAGGGGGCGAATTTAGCCAGCAAGTTGTAATTAAATAGGGAAGAGCTCTCGCAAGCTTATGTAAGCTTCACCAGCCTCTCTCACCTGCAAACCGTTTGACATGCGTTCGCCCATTAGAACAACTACGCAATCGTCTCGTGCAATTAACCCTTTGATCCCTACACTGGCGTAATGATGCTCTGACGTACTGTACATAGTCAGGTTCTTCTTCATCGCAGCAGTGTCGGGGATACTTTTCACCTACTCGTAAGTCCGCTTCGGATGTTATACAGGGTTATTCGTAAGGGGGCAAAAGCCTTGATGGAAGTTCAGTCGGAGAATGAAAAATGTCAGTCCATCTCGCTGTTTTATTGTATTGATGAGTACTAAACAGGGGGGTATATAGTGTGTTCCCGGACCTACCGAGAATCACTCTATTAGAAGAATGCCAGCTTCTGTGGCACAAAAGTTCTCTGTTCCCCTCCCCCCTTTATTTTCCTTCTCTTTGGTTCAGACCAGTGGCGGCCTGTAGCCACCCAAACATTGTTGCCATTAGTGTAATAATTAAGCATTTATACTTCCGCTATCTTACTGCGTCCCGTCGCGCTGTGCGGAGCTTTCAAATTCGCCAGACGCGCGACGAGAGGCAAACTGGTATATGAAGCCGCTTCCCCGTCGGGGACTGCCAGTACATCTCCATGTAAACTCTAACGTAAGCACTGCTTCCACTTCCCTCCCTGCTAGGCCATTGTCAATGCTCAAAATCGGACTGCATTCAAAGCAGCCAATGTACGGTGGCGCTGCCAAGTGGTAGAAATCGAAAGCTCTCACACTATGACGACGGACACCGGGCATAAACATGCGATTACCGAGGGAACCAGTGGTCGGCCATGTAATGCGTTAGTGAGTGCGTGATTGTTTAAGTTTTCCAATCGATTGAAAGAGTTACTTGTTTTCTGGCAGTAAGTTATATAATCTGGTGTTCTGAATGGTAAATCGTACAAGTAAAAATTAATAAATGAATAAAAGACCGCCGCATGGAGTTCATCCTCAAATAGTTAAGGTATTTCTTTATATTTATGAATGCAGCCCCCCTAACAATAAGTAGCATGAGCCGCCACTGGTTCAGACTAATTTATATGTGAACACGATTTCGTACAGAAGATTCAAAACAACTGCACATAATTTGTTCATTCCCAATGCGTGACCCAGAGGCATCTCCTGAACGCAATGTGGGGAAAAGGACAGCTTGCTCTCAGACGACATTAATGAGCATTTCTACATTCTAATTTCTTCATATAGGAGAAGTATTTATTTTACACGAGAGCGCTCAACTAAGCTTATACATTTCTTGGATCTGAAGTGACGCATGCATCAATTGTGGGAAAAGAATTATTACTTTCTTTCAGTTCAGATCCAAGAAATGTAATATAAGCTTAGTTGAGCGCTCTCGTGTAAAATAAATACTTCTCCTATATGAAGAAATTAGAATGTAGAAATGCTCATTAATGTCGTCTCAGAGCAAGCTGTATTTTTATCCCCAATTGACGTATGCGCAGCATGCGTTCAGGAGACGCCTCTGGCATGACCAATTTATTGTGCGCCCACATAGGTGTAACACAACTACGCTAACGCGTGAGTCGACATAATAAGTAATTTGACGGAGAACGAAGTGAAATAGTCTAATTATATAGGAAATAAATCCGCCTTAGTTGCTTGGAACTTTCGTCGGCCTAAAAATACTTTAATTTCTTAGAGATAATAATATTGTTTAATAACGGTAATAAGATTTCTTTGCACTAAATTTCTAAGTGAGATTATTATGAGCGGTACAGTGATTACTTGGGTTGGTATGAGCCGGTATGGCATCAAAAGTATACCGGCAGTAAATTTTTAATATTCGCACTTGTTTATAGAAGCTGACACAAGTAGTTACGCAATGGCCAACAATGTACTCGCAGATTCCTCTCTCTCTCTCTCTCTCTCTCTCTCTCTCTCTCTTAGTAGGGATAAAAGAGAAAGAATGAGAATAGATATATTATTTAAGAAATCACCCCACCCCCAAAGGGGAATTGTATCAAAAGATAGGGCTGTGGACACGAACATACCGGCAGTAATTTAATTCGTCCACTGGAGGGGCAAACATCCCCCTTTGCCCCTCGCCGTGCGCACACCTATGTGGATCGTGTAGGTGCACAATAAATATCTTCATACTTTTAGGTTTTGTGTCCTAATATTTCACTCCTTCAAAAACGCTCAGTTCTATCTTTAAGAAGAATGGAATTATACTATTCAAATTATTTCATTTAAGATTTGTGAATGACCGCGCTGAAAATGTAGTGAGGCATAATGCAAATTAAGCTTAACAGATGGCGTTTATTTCGAACACACACAATTTAGCGTTTTTCAACAATCTTATCGACCACTCTCGAATCCCTTTTCAAAAAAATTGGAAGGATAGTTGACATTATTTCTGTTGCTTGTAATGTATAAACAACGAAACTAGTGGGCATTAATTTGGTCGTTATTCACCTCATGAAGGTTACAAAAACAACATACGCAACTGCATACACGGTGTATGGTGGAATGACACGCTATGAGCGCCGCAGCGGCAAATAAGTGTACTACCTCCTGTTTGCAAGAATTCACAGGGATTAGCGGAAATGGAAAGGAGTGAAGTGCAGCCAGTGGCGTGACCAAAGGGGGGTTGGTGTCGATCATAACAAGTGATGTGCGTCTACGCGTAAACAACGATAGTCTACATTCTACACATAGACTATTTTATACACTTAGATTACGTAATCTATGTAAACAACATGGCGAAAGGTGATAACTTAGCAAAGGGGGCCGTGGAATTAAAAGAAAATTATACTGCGTATCGTTGCTGATGTGTAAGAAGAACTTTTCTTACTCTTTCTTCCAAAGTCGAACAATTTCTCACCTAGGAAGAAACCTAATATAGGAAATATTCTAGTGTTTTATGGGGGAAAGACTAATTTTGCCTCACGACTGCCATCTGTTGTTGTTTTTTGCATACTATTTATCTTCTTCCATAGTTGATAATAGAAGAGGAGAAATTTTGGTGTAAATAGGATTCTTTTCATTTCGTTAGGAACCAATATAGTTGAAAATGTCACATTCCTTTCATGAAACCCTTCAAAATTAATTTTAATGCACTTTAGATTGTCTACGTAGTCTATGTAAACTACAACCCAATGTAATCTACGCGTAGATTACGTGTAGACAACGCATGTAGGCGTAAACTTATAGTCTACGGCACATCACTGGTCATAACCCCCCCCCCCACCCTGACAGTATTCCTAAAAATGAAGAACGTCAAAGACAGGAAAAGATGGTAAAATAAGGACTAAAAAAAGGCCACGTCACTGATTACAGCATAGAACCATGCTCCAGCAAGCAGTACACGATTTCGTTGGCAAAATTTAGTGCAGCAACATTCCGGTAGGAAATTCTGCTACGTGTAGAACGCTAGTTGCCCCTGCAGAACTGCCATAGCTGAAACAATGCCCTGTTTAACCGACGGTTAGCCTGTGGCAAATACGCCAAACAGAAAAACCCAGTCTTGTTCTATTTGCTTCTAGTGTAGTGAAACGTAGCAGTTCTTTTTCTCGTAAATAATCCGTTTTAAAGGCTAACAGATAGGTCCATGCGGGGATTTTTTTTATATTTTACTGGCCTCGCAGCAAACCTCCGAACAGTGACGTCAGCATTGCCGGGAAAACTGTTCCGCTGGGCCTCCAGTTCCAGGGAACAGAGAGAGTTCTGGCGATGGATGACCGTAGAGATCTGTAGATGCGGCGACTTTTTTCTCCCCCCTCCCCTCCCCCTCTACTCTCCCTCGGTCTGTATATGTCTGCTCCAAATTGTCTACTTCGGGCTAGCAGTTGCCTATTCAATTGAATTCGCCGACTCGGCAGCTCAGCTCTGTGTGTGTCTTTGACAGACACTCAGTTTGTATTCTGTGCCAGAATTCTATGCAGTGTGCGTGCGCTTTACGGTGAACATGTTTGCATCTCGAAACCCCCTACCCCCTCCTATTTTTTGCATGGTTCATTCTAAATTCATCTCGCAAACTGCTGGGGAGTTTCATTTCGTTCACCTACCCGAAGCCATAGCTTGATAACGAAATACTCGGATCCTTCTCAAACTCTTTCCCATGCAGAAATAAAACTAGCACGCCGAAATAAAATTCCCAACGACCCGAAATAAAACTCTAGCACGCCGAAATTTAAACCTTAGCTCACTGAAAAACGTATAAATAAGACGCAAAAATAAAACATTGCTTGCCCAAAATAAAACCCGGGTTCATCCCAAATAAAACTATCATGCGGAAAGGAAATTCTCTCTTGCAGAAATAGAACTCTAGGATGCCGCCAAAAATAAAGCATTGGCTAGCCATAAAACACAGGTTCGTCCAAAATAAAACTATTACACACGAGAACTCTAGGACGCCGAAATAAAACTCCTAACACGCCCAATTGAAACCTTAGCTCGCCAACGAACACACCGAAATAAAATCCAAGCTGGTTAGAAAATAAAACCAGCACACCGAAATAAAACTCCAGTTTACCTTAATAGAACTCTGGTTCCCATCAATAAACCACAATACGCCGAAATAAAATCATGGAAAGCCGAAAACTACTACCAGCACATCAACATAAAACCTTACTTCTTAACGAGTTAAGAATAAAACTAGCACACCGAAATAAAACTCCAGTTTACCTAAATAAAACCCTGGTTCTCTTAAAGAAACCACAGAACGCCGATATAAAACTTCTAGCACTCCGAATTAAAACCTATACCCCGTTTCAGTGGCATGTGGAGCAACGCTGTGTCTAACGGCAGAGAAGGGGAGAAAGCGAGTAGACTGAGCAAAGCAGTACGAGCTGTTGCCAAGTTTTCCCTACATGCCCCACCTTGCCCTATCAAGCGTTTATTGGTCCAACCCTCTCGAGGCACTACTTGCGCAGAGGACTTGCTTTGGTTAGCTGGCTTCACTGATTCACGGAACAGAGTATAGCTCGCCGTTAAAAAGTCAAAGATCATTTAAAATAAAGCCCCTAGTTCACCCAAAATAAAACTAGAATGCTGAAAGAAAATTCTAGAATGCTGAAATTAAACTCGAGCTCGCCGGAATAAAATGTCCACATTCTGAAATCAAACTTTTTTCATCTCCAAAATGCATATTGGTGTTGCATGATCTCTTTTGCTGCATTTCAGATAAATATGTAAAATAAATAAAAATATCCACTAGTACGGAAAACAGGAAATTTAAAGTTTTATAAAATTGTACTCTAAGATATTTTCCAACTACTCCAGTTTATTTTTTATTGCCTTCAATATACTGCCTATCAGAGGAGTCTCGTGAACGCATGCGGTGAATGCTGCGCAAGCTTCAATTGTGGGAAAAAGGAAAGCTTGCTCTGCGACGATATTCATGACCATTTCTACATTCTAATTTCTTCATACAGGAGAAGTATTTACTTTACGCGAGAGCGTTGAACTAGGCTTATATTACATTTCTTGGATCTGAAGTGAAAGAAAGTAATAATTATTTTCCCACAATTGACGCATGCGTAACTTCAGATCCAAGAAATGTAATATAAGCTTATTTCAGCGCTCTCGTGTAAAATAAATACTTATCCTACATGAAGAAATTAGAATGTAGAAATGCTCATGAATGTCGTCGCAGAGCAAGCTGTCCCATTTCCCACAATTGACGCATGCGCAGCATGCGTTCACGAGACGCCTCTGCTGCCTATTACAGCTGTCTTACTGACATCCACAATTACATATTCACGAAAGAGTTCCTCACACTACACACCGCTGGTGTAGTGGTAAATTCATCGCTTTGTAATCAAGGGGTCTTCGGTTTGATACAGAGTTTAAGCACATATTGATTCGGATCCCATTAACCTGTGGATCCAGTCCCGATTAGCCTTAAAACAAAAACAAGTGACACTGCTGTCTCCACATACAACGATTTCTCCACCTTTTTTTTATTTCCATGAACTGTGAAGTTTCTACATAAAGGTCCTTTAAACTCCCCTAGAAACAGAAACTGAACTTTGAACATATTGAAAATAATGAATAAACGTTATGCTTGTTTCTGAACTTCACATAACAACCAAGTTTACAATGGCGTGAAAACCATTCGCTAATTACAAAGTTGCTCAAGTATTTCCTCACTGAACTAATATCAGAAACCAACTTGTACGCATCGTTTGAAACTATGCCTAATTTTCCATCGCCAAGAAACGCAAGATGATCGAAATAGGGGCAGCCATCTTGACTTGGTAAACCTTCTTGTATAAATGAGCCATCTAGCGGAAAGTTTAGGAGTTGGCGTTGCGACAACAGAACTTCCACCCACCCACCAACAGGCAAGTTGTTGCTAAGAGAGTGAGGGAGGGGGAGATTTATTTTCGGCGTTAAATTTCGAACCGAAGTGAACACACAATCTTCCGCGTCGTCTTCTCGCTAATTACAAGCAAAATCAACAGGTCGGAACGCAAGTAATGTTAGCAGAAGAATTTGCACCCGTGTTGCGTGAACTAAGGGAAAATTGAGGGGGTTATGTATTAATATCCTCCGATGTAATGCTTCAGAGGTAAGAGTGTCCAGATTGAAGACGGCTGGTGATTGAAACTCCGTCAGAAATAACAAAAACAAGCGTGGAAAACTTTGCCCGCTTCATCTAATGATAAGTCATTCCTAACTGCTAACAGATGGAGCTGTGATGTGAAATTTAATTAGTAAGTCCAATTCCATAGAAAACTTCTGTCTTTGAGTAAAGTGTAGGTGTTGTAAACAGCAATTCCATGGACATATATTGTTGGTTACAGTTGCAGTTCTAATTATGCAGAAGTAGGAAGGTTATGTGATCTAATGTAACATACTCACATACGTTTAATAGAATTCTATGAATTAATAACATTCCAACAAATGTACTCGGATTACCAGCTAGGTTATACTCTTTGTCGAATTACATTGACAAGAAAGCTACCATTTTTACATTAATATCATTATCAAACAAAAGAAAAATGTTACAGGAACACAAAGTGTTCAAAGACTTTAAATCAAATTATTGGTTTACACCAAATGTACAATTCAAAATATATTCTACTTGATTGATCTTCTCGGTTCATTTTATTTCATTATTCTGCCACATTTGGTTAATAGCAAGGATGAAGATGGGTGATGATGTGATGAAATTGAACACTCACAAAGAACACTCAGGCTCAGGCCGGAGATATTCTACTAAAAAGAGTAAAAGGTTAATATCCGTTGTAAGTTGAGGTGTCTCAAAGTAAAAAGTAACAAGTTCTTCCATTCACATTAAGATGTCGCCATATTCGTTTACGCATATTTCCTAGATATACCATTAGATACCTAAAACGTGTATGCATATCAAGTTTGGTAATAACTGAAAATATAACCTTTAAATACACTAATGTAATGATTTTACTTTCCTTATATTAAAAATATCCACTTAAATTTCAGTTTATGGACTTAAGCTCGGATTTTCCGTGATATCTGTTTCCATAAATTTCATGCTTGTCTCTTGATTAGTGTTCGATGTATTGATATGCTAAAAATCCTGTCGATCTTTGACAATCGACTTCGCTCTGACAAGCAAGTGAAGCAATCGATATTTTGAGTGTTACGATAAACTGTTATTTACTCGGTCTTCGATATATCTTAGGTCTTAAGTTTAAATTCTTTCAGATATCGAGAAATCACGTGATATTCCACAATTATTTATTTTTGTATGAGTCCACTTATTGTTCAGTTTGTACCTAGTTTCTAGGTATCGAGAAATGGCACAGAGAAATGAACACATAACTTTGCTGTATAGTATTTTTAAAAGTAGTCGCCAGATGGCAGAGAAGGAAATTATTTACTCAAGGCCCTGCAAAACCCGATTATCGGTACGAAATAACATTTTAAAGGAATGAAAATTTTAGGAGAAGGGAGTATACAATATATTTGAAACCCACTTCTTCTGGCTTATTACTTGAATTAAATTACTACAATAACTTAAACTCTCGGGACGGAAGATCTTGTAAAGAAAGATATATACATTGAGTACCTAGTCATTCCTACGTGCAATTTAATTATTCTGTTTAAGGAATCTAATTTTATGTTGAGTTTATGTCCATCTAAAGTTTAAAGGAAGATAAGAAGCACTATATTCGTCCATCGGGTATCAAACACGAGACCCCTTAATTACAAGGCGACGACGTTGCTACTATGCCATTGGGAAGACCCTGAACTCTACATAATCATCGCATCGCATCAATTGCTCAGTTTTATTTAGATTATTTTAGATCGCTCTTCTACCGCTTGGATTAATCGCGACGATGAAAATGAACAATCAACCGAGAAAAATGATGGGACAAACATAACGATACATCCAGAGTTCTAACCTGTCACCTCTCTGTATGCAGTACGTTACGCTGCTCTGTCTTCAACCCTTCCTTCCACACACTTCTTGGCCGTATTTATCCATTTTTCTGAACTTGTTGTATTTAGTGTCAATCCAAACATTTTCTTCAACAATTCCCACCCTAAATCAACCACACCCGGAAATCGAACCAGAGTCTAACACGTGGTAGTAAGACGCCTTACCAACTACACTACCGCAGCTCCAAACATTCGTCTAGAATAAATTAACTGTAAAAGAAACTTAGTTACTTTTAAACTAACAGTAAGGGTAAATGAGTTAATTTGTGTGCGAACTAGCTGTAATTGTAACTCAGTTACTTCTAATAAGTAACATTCCAACACTGGCTACTTTACTACTTTTTTTCCAGGGCTGCTGTAGCTACAATTACAATTAGCTTTTGTAAAGGGTACTGTATGATCATTTACGATTAGCCTCTGGTAAGGTTTATTCAAGGCTGCTGTAGGCCCAGCTTCTATTGGACTTTATAAGAAGCTACTTCCAAGGCTGATGTAGACACAATTTCAATTAGCCTTTAATTAGCCTTTGTAAGAAGCTACTTCCAAGGCTGATGTAGATCCAATTTAAATTAGCCTTTGCAAGAAACTACTTCCAAAGCTCCTCCCAATATCGACTAGTCTTTGTAAAAAACTACTTCCAAGGCTACTGTAGACCAATTTAAATGAGCCTTCGCAAGAAACTACTTCCAAGGCTGCTCCCAATGTCGATTAGCCATTGTAAGGAACTACTTCCAAGGCTACTGTAGGCAGGGTGCGAAAGATCTTAATCTACAAACCCCTTCATCACAAACATACATATAAATTATACGATATACATATTTATAATGTTATTACGTAAAAGCCAAAATAAATTATTATTAATTACCTAAAAATAAATAAATTTGTTAAAATATGTCAGATATTAATATTATAAAGTAGCAAACTACGTCCTTTACTAACTGGTTAAAAATGTTAATAAATTATGAAATAGTTGAAGTGGTTTTATTGTGTGTAAGTTTTTATTAAGTTTTTGCTTTATGTTAATATAAATCAATCACATTTCATAGTTATTATTGTTTTGCATTCTTGTTTTACTTTTATTGTGCGAACTGATGTAGATTTGTTAATGATCTCTTGAGAGAGAAAAAGCATTGAACACTCACAACTACACTAATTTGTATATGTATTCGATATTTTTCTTAGTACAGTATATTTGAAATTAAAAGTAATTGTTTATCTTTTGTTTGTTGTAACAAAAACTATCCTCCCCGAAAATTTTTGGTGGGGGAATTTTTGAGGCCAAGAATGTTGGTGGGCCTACCCTGACTGTAGGCCCAATTTCGTTTAGCCTTTGTAAGAAACTACTTCCAAGGCTGACGTAGGCCGAGTTTCCGTCAGCCTTTTCTAAGAGGCTACTTTCAAAGTGCTGTCTCAGATGGCTAACTGGTAAACGTCCCACCAATACAAGTTTAGACGCAATAGGGGCTCTGTCCGAAAGGTACAAAGTACGGACTTGAAGTATGGTCTTAGTGGGAAGTGACGTCACCTAGTACAGTTCGAAAGCGCCAAGAACAGAAGTACGCAAGTGCACAGCTTGCAGTACAGACGGGAGCTGATTAGGTCACGTGATTTCCACACTCGTTGCTCATTTGTTTAAAATCACGGAGGTAGAAAGCCAGCAACACTGGTTAAATATACGTTATGGGCCAGCAAGTTGTTGGTTAAAGTTCTTATAATGTGTGGAAATGTATATGTACGAACGTTTGAAAATGCTATGTGATTTCTATGGTGAAAAACAAGTGTTTAAACCGTGGGGAAAACAACGAGTACTAAGTTTTATCCACTGATCGTATTTGGCGCTGCAGTCGAAGTGCAATTCGAAAGACTTTCACTTCCAGTCCACCACTTGAAGACCGCACTGCATACTTGCAAGTAAGGTCTTGCACCTTTCCGACACGGACAGGAATATGAGTGGAAGTGAATTTACACAGTATCCCAGAGTTAGCCTCAAAACAAGTCGTCACCAGAGAACATTGCGGTCAGCGACCTCGCTGGAACAGCCAGCACAAAAGACTATTCAGGAAAATTCCATTTCCCCTTTCTCTCTTTCTCCGTTTATAAATTATTCGTCTGTCGTCAATGGGGAGTTCCAATGAGCATTTCGGGTCCCTTTCAGTTCTGGTGGAAACTCGACTAATTCGGAACAGCCCGCTGCTCCAATTTTCGCCTCTGGTCTCCCGGAGCGGCGCTAAATGTGCATTTTTAATCACCCGGCCCTCGCAGGGAGTAATGGGACCGTGTAGCACGTTGCATGGAAGGACGTGTGGATTTAAAGCACTCGGACGTTGTCTGGAGGGAAAATACGGGAACCAACTACGCAGCGACCGGAAACTTATTGTTCCAAAAGGTAATGAAAAAGGGGCATAAAGTGAAAGACGTTAAGGGCATAGGCGTGCGCACGGGGGGCAAGGGGGGCACATGCCCCACCATAATCAAGGACATCCGTCTACTTTTTCCACTAAGAGACAAGCAAGGTATTTTTCCATGGTGTATATTACCCCGATAATAGTGTTCCCCCTTCAAAAAACACGTCTTGAATTTGAAATTATCGCATTCCTGCATCCCCATTATAATAATTAATGTCAATTATTATGACTGAAATCAAATTATACGTGTGAAAATGTACTTTTAAATATACATTCGGTTACTAAGGGTTGATGTGGCCATTCGTGCCCCCCTTCCAGACGTCATGCCCCTATATTATTATATTTTCACCTAGAAATTTAGGATAGAGGAATCTTATCGCCGTTATTAAACGATAGCATACTCTTAAAGAAAATTAAGCATTTTCAAGCCAATGAAAGTTCAAAGCAATTACGGGAGAAGGGGGTGCAGTGGCACAAAAGCAGGGGGCTTTGGTCCATATCCCTGGACGGAAATCAATTTTAGGGGGGCAAACATGGAAGTAAATTAAACAAGACTAGCAGAATCTAAGAGTAGAAAGGATACTCAAGATGGAATTAGTTTTCACGTCTTTCTTGCATTATTTCTTCCAGATGGCCAAGAGCACATGGAGAACGGATACAGAGCTGCAATTGCCCCCTCAACTGAAATTTTATACAAATAAAGATACGTTTCATAACATTTTCGTCTGCTTTTCTTGCAGTCTTGTCAAGTTCAGAGCAGTAGTCGGCGGGAATTGACCCTGGACGCCGAACGATCTAAATGAAAAAAAATGTAAAAGGGAATGCCATGGCGTTCCATGAAAATTTTGGCGCCATATTAAATCAATATTGTTTTCATTTTGCAAAAGATTGGATCTGAAAATTTTCTTGGTCGCTTCGCTCGCAATTTCTTTTCTGTTATGCATTACCAGGGAGAGAAGTAACTGCTGCTAAACGGATTTATCTTAAATGCATGAACAATTGTTTGGAGGAAAGGGAGCGCGCACATTTGAGAGACAATTTATATGAATTTTGCTGTTGGTTTGTTTCGGGGCGGATGAATTGATTATGTATGTATGTGTGTATATATACACAAGCATCCATCAATGCAATAAAACTTAAACAGCGAGATAAAATTAGGTTTTTCTGTCCCGACTCCCGACTGAACTTTCATCAAGGCTTTTGCTTCTCCTAATCAGAGGGTCTGCGCACGCCTATGGTTAAGGGACAATTTGATTTGAGAGAGAGAAGAGAGAGCAAAAGAAGCAAGGGGAAAAGAAAGTGAGGAAAATAAAGAAAGCAAGAGAGAAAAATGGGATCCCAAGCGTCTCGATCGAGATACCTAAAAGTAACCCTCACGGTCCCAAGCGTCTCGATCGAGACGCTGTGTCAAGGTCGTAGTTTTTACGTTATAACATTTCTATTCTTGGCTAGAATTTCGATTTTTGTTTTATATTGTTCCTAACACATGTATTTAACAGAAATGTTTCTTGCACCTTTTTTTTCTTCATGAAAATGGAGGTGAAAAGGCGGGAAAAGGGACTTCTCTTTTGCGTCTCTTTTCAAGGGAAAAGAAAAATTTCAAACATTTCAACAATTTTTTAAAATAATTTTTGGGGGTTTTCTCCATTTCCCCTCCATATATACGCCAAATTTGCATAAATTTTGCATTTTGTGTATTTTGACATTTTTTTCGGAGGGCAGGGGGAAAGACCATTTTTTTAAAGAAAAGTATTTTTGAGGGGATTTCCCCCCTTTTCCCCTCCATATGTACGCCGAATGTGCATAAATTATATATCGTCTGAATCTGTGTGTCATTCTGCGTACAACGGTATATAGGTCATATCTCCAGGGCAGTCTCTGAGCTATAGTTATTTCAAGGTACCGCTGCATTTTGAAGCTTGAATCAGTGGCGTGCCGACCATTCCATTTGGATGTACAACTCAAGTTACATTGGTCATATGATAATAATGCAAATATTTTTGTGTTCCTTACATGTCAGCGATCATTTCCATGTGCATGTCGACACTGTGATGTGCTTTTTTTCGGGGGGCGGGGGGGGGGGCGAAACCCTATTTTTTTAAAAAAAAATTATTTTCAGGGGATTTCCCCCCTTTCCCCCTCCATATATACGCCGAATTTGCATAAATTTCATATAGTCTGAATCTCTGGTTCATTCCGCGTACAACGGTATATCACTCATCTCTCTAGGGCAATTTGCAATAATGCAATCTCTCTAACCAGACGTCCCGCATTAGCCAGGGTTGTTAAACATCCAGGAACCTAAAAATTCTAATGGTTCTATTGGGTTCCGCTGCAGAGGACCGGAATCTCTTTTCTCGCACAATTTAAATTCGGTTCAAGTTGCGTATTGTTTCATTGGAAAAAGGTTCCTGGACCGTATTTAAATTAATCCGGAAAAAGGGTTCCTGGACCGAATTGAAATACTTTACAGATAAAAAGGTTCTTTACGGTCCAGAACCCATTTACGCTTGCATATTTTTCTCTCCTGGACCGGAATTGGATTTATTTAAAATTTCTGGACCTTTAAGAACCCTGGGACGCCAAAATGGCCCCTTCTTTGCGGCATAGAATCACTATGTAACACCAGAAATATTGGAAACATGGAAGCTGAAAGAAATTTAGCGATTGTTAATTTGAATTTATTTGACATTTCAATGGCAACAATGTACAGTGAGATCCATGAGTATTACCGTGCAAATTGTCCATGACTATTTTCATTAATTTTTCTCTTACATCCTATGTGTTTTTAAGCGATGTATTCTTATGTATGCTGGTGCAGAAGTTGTCAACAGCTTGTTTTGAGTTTTCTTTTAATTCTTGAAGCTCTTATCGGGTCAAATAAAGCGCACGAACATGGTGATGGACAATTTGCACGGTAATACTCATGGATCCCACTGTACCACATTCTAATTTTCTTAAAATATTGGAGTTTCTTCTATGTTTACCTGCAACCAATGCCCCCACTGAACGAGTGTTTTCTTGCATGAATGGTTTGTGGACAAGTGACAAGAACGCTCTTCGTGGATAAACTTTGAAACCTATGTTGATTAATAAGTCGAACTTTTAACACACGAGTGTAAACTTTCACAAACTGTTATGTGAGAGGAATGTACTAAAGAAGGGAGATCCATTCATCAGCGAAATGTCAATGAATGACTTCTACTTCTGAAGGACAGCTTGGTTGGAGTGAAGTGCATATCACTATACTATGTAAGTTATTTAATTAGTATTTATTTATTTTATACTAGCTGATTGCCCGGCGTTGCCCGGGTATTTATTTAACCCAATCTTCTATTAGACAGGAAAATAACGAATACTAACTATAGTGCAAAACGAACTTGAGTTGAACGGCATTGGTAGTCACTATCATCTTTGCGGCCCCGAAAACTATGGATTCCACACTAATATCGGTAGTTTTCGATCATTTTTACATGTCACCCCCTTCCCACCCCACCCCAAGGGGTGCTAGTGGTGTCTTACCCCCACAGTATTTCTTTCCAGATTGTAAATGATATGGGTTGAAATTGCTCGAGGATAGCAATATCGCACCTTTCTGTGTAGGCAACCAAATTCGCCGTGCTGTGTTGCAGGAATCATGACTTGCAGGATATGACACGAAAATGACACCAGAATGCTATTTTATGTCTCCTTCCCACCCCCACCCCTAGGGGTGCCAGGGCTGTCTTACCCCAACACTATTTCTTTCCAGATTGCAAGTGATACGTGTACCAAGTATGGTTGAAATCGCTCCAGGCGTTCGAGATTTATACCAGAACAAACACAAAGTCAGACACACACGCACACACACACCTCCATTTTTATATACTAGACAGGTTAGATTCAAACATAAGCATTTATTACGAAAAAGTTTTATATTAAAATTTGTGCATTTTGCAGTCCTGTTTTTTTCTTCTTCAGGAAAATATGCAAAATGTCTCGTTTTGTTGTTTTAAAAATCTTGTCACTTTACCGAAGAGACAATGAAATACGGTGAAAAGGCCGGCCCCCGTGGTGGAGTGGTTAGCACATCCCGCTACGACGCCATGTGTCCCATGTTCGAATCCCAGCCTTAACATGGGTGTTCTTTGTGAATGTCGCTTCACAAATTCCATCATATTCACACATCCTCACCGTCGCGATTAGCAAAGATTGACAGGAAAGCGACGTAAAGTAACCTAATTGAATCAGTCAATGAACCAAGCGAGGATGAAGCCTGACAGAGACTTTTCAAGCGATGCTGAAGCCCGACACTGATTTTTCAAGCCAGGCTGAAGTCTGACACTGACTTCTCAAGTCAGGATGAAGTCGGTCAATGACTTTCCAAGCTATGCTGAAGTCTTGACACTGACTTTCCAAGCGATACTGAAAACTGCATAAGCGCCTATGGATCCTCTTCTGTCATCGTTGAGTTTCAATCAGTGATGTGCCGTAGACTATAAGTTTACGTCTACATGCGTTGTCTACACGTAATCTACGCGTAGATTACATTGGGTTGTATTTTACATAGACTACGTAGACAATCTAAAGTGCATTACAATTAATTTTCAAGGGTCTCATGAAAGGAAAGTGACATTTTCAACTATATTGGTTCCTAACCAAATGAAAACAATCCTATTTACACCAAAATTACTTTTCTATTATCAACTATGAAATAAAATAAGTAGTATGCAAAAAACAACAACAGATGGCAGTCGTGAGGAAAAAGTGGCCTTTTCCCCATAAAACACTAGAATATTTCCTATATTAGGTTTTTTCCTAGGTGAGAAATTGTTCGAATTTGAAAGAAAGAGTATGAAAAGTTCTCTTCACACACCAGCAACTGATACGCAGTATAATTTTCTTTTAATTTCACGCCACCCTATGCTAAGTTATCACGTTTTGCCATGGTGTTTATATAGATTACGTAATCTAAGTGTATAAAATAGTCTACGTGTAGAATGTAGACTATCGTTGTTTACGGGTAGACGCACATCACTGGTTTCAATCGAAAAAGATGCAGGAATTTCCTCTCGACGTGCAGAAACAAGCAGAAAAGATGGAACATTGTAACTGGAAAACTCAACCATGACCTAAGGAACCAGGGGCTTTCGTGACCCTACACCACGTGCTACAATCCTGGGAGGAATCGATTATTCATGAGAAGTGCCGAGTCACACAATCGGTGACAGGGGAACTGTTGGATGGCGGATCCTCGCTTCGACAACGCATCTTTCACAGGGACACACAACTGCCGCCGCCGTAAGAGGCGCTTCATAGGATTATTTTCTAAGGTCAATTTACCCCAGTGTTGCTCACCACTTTTCGGCAATGTCCCTACAGACGTAGTCAAAATGTCCCTACAACTGACCAAATGTCCCTACGCCAAGTAAAGCGACTAAAAGAAAACAACACTTCATGTAAAACAGAAGATAAAATATACACATTTTCTTTCCAAATCTTTCTCCTCAATGCTTCCACAATTTATGAATAACGGTGAGTCGTTTAATGTTGATTATGTTATTTGAAGGCATACATGCTGCTGCTCTGAAGAGATAGATGTTGGTTGGTGATGCTGTATTTCCTGCAGTCTTCTTCACGTGCCTTAAGGGAAGAATTTATCACTAACAAAGAATTTAACAATTCTGCTCCAATTTTATTTTATTTCTTTTGTTTCTGTATCACTTAACATTGAAAATATCATTTCCGTTCCTGCGTTAGAACGTGGTAATGTTAGCATTATTTTCGCGAGAGTGAAAATGAACTTGCCTTCAAAGTTCTTGGCAACCGATAACATGTTCCAAAAATTCCAAAATCCTTTGCACAATAAAATGTTATTTCCCTACATTGAAAAAAGTCCCTACGTTATCCCTCATTTGGCAAAATCTGTCCCTACGCGGGCAAAATATAGTGAAAAGTCCCTATGCGTAGGGACATTTCCCTACGGTTGGCATCACTGATTTACCCTCCTGCTGAAAAACAACGCTACTGGGAGAGAACAAGAGAGGGAGACCTTATCAAGCTTTCTATGTGTATCGACAGACAAATACAAACACAAGTTCCATCCCCTGGTGGAATATCTTTATATATATATATATATATATATATATATATATATATATATATATATATATATATATATAAATGTATAAATGGACATAGAGGAAGCCGACCGAAGACGTGTCTGGTTTCGAGCCAGCACTTGTTTTTCTGAGAAGCACTGTTGCCACTTTTGCCTGCACTGCTTAGGTATCCATTCATTCACTGCGACGTTACACTCCCAAGGTCTCAAACGTTGTATATAAAAAGAAGAATAGCACAACATAATAACACAACCTAAAAGATAATCACAACCTCACGTTATGAAATCTCTAAAGAAACTGAGTTGGCAACATCTATTTACTCAACGCGGACTTGACAAGAGGTGTCAGTTCCTAAAAGGGATGCTATTGGTGGGAAAGATTGGAGGGGAGGATATGTTGAGCTTCACGTGGACTTCACATTTGGTGTTCAGAGGACAACTGATCTTTCGTAACTTTCTTTCTTTGAAGTAAAATGGCATTCGAACCAGGACTTCAACTTTAATCTCGGCCAACAATAGCTGTCAGTCACTGAACATATTGAGTCACCAATTGTCACTGATTTGGAGACAGAAAGAATTGAACAATTGTATTTGAACAACAATATTTCAACATTGTTGAAGAGGAAGAGAATTTGCTACGAAACCACAACTCTATCTACGATAGTTAAATAACTTCGCTTACAGGTATTTTATTATAAGATAGAATTAGATTAGTATATTACCTAAAATGTAGATAATGAAATTGCAGTAATAGTATAGACGAGGGTATGTCTTAAAAGAATAATAAAAACAACACCATCAATTTCATAACGAATTTATATAAGCGACAACCTACATAAAACAGAAGGAAAGTGTGCGTTAATGCTTTAAAATGGATTGTTTTTTTTATAAAAAGGTTCCACATATTTCACAGAGGTTAATCGAAGCTGGATTACACATTGAACATGACTATTGCTACCCAAAAGGGAAGAGTGTATCACTTTATTGCAACATATGCCATAGTCAGTACTTAAACCCTACTTGCCTTCGTATATATTCACATATTGTGAATATGGAAATTGAGACTGCCTGAATAAAGGGGGTGCGCAAGCAACATCTCGCACTCTCATTGGCGCCGTTAATGACCCTAGGTCTTCCGACAGTTCTACGATATAGATCAATTTGTCTATTTCCGATTAGTACCAAATTGAACATATCGCTGTTGTAAAGCGAGGCTCCAGTCCTTGTAAGCAAACGCTAGATGGTGCTAAACGTTGGTAATATTTTGAACTGTAACATTGTCTTAGCAGGTCTTACAAATTGTCCATTGCGGTTAAGTAAAAAATATAAGGTTTTTTCAGAGAAACAAGGTGAAAAATAACCAAAGCACCGGAAAAGTATCTTCCGGTGTCGGTATCGGCAACCGATATCTTCCGATACCACTAGTATCTGCCATTACCGATACATCGGTATCTGCTCAGCCCTGGTATTCATATTTTATTAAGACACTAGCTGATTTATTTATCCCGTTCATCTATTAGACAGGAAAATAATGAATTCTAACTCTGGTGCCCATAAGCCAGTGATATAGAGGACTGACGTCATATCACTCAGAGCAAGCAGTACATGATTATCCAGATCATGTCCTTCACCAATTCTTCAAGTAGTATTTTCTGTAACTCTATCCCATGAATCTGTGGATCAAGGTCGCGCATAGCGACAGAAAAGGGGTGGGGGTCGAGTGGGCAGAACGAAGCAGTATACGCTGCTCGAAGGCTGCAACTGCAGTCGCTTTCCCCCCTCCACGCAATCCCGTTCCCTGCCATGTGTTCATTGGTGGAGACGTCTCGCGTCACTACTTGCGCAGAGACTTGTTTTCGTTCGCTTGTTCCAGAATGTGTGTATGTTTGTTCCGGCATAACTCTCGAACGCCTGGAGCGATTTCAACCAAACTTTGAACACGTATCAGTTGCAATCTGGAAAGAAACACTGTGGGGTTAAGACAGCCCTGGGGGTGGGGAGGCGGTGATATGTAAAAATAATCGAAAACGACCGATATTAGTGTGGAATCCATAATTTTCGTGGTCGCTGAGATGAAGAGTGACACTCCCAATGCCGTTCAACTCCAAGTTCATTTTACACTAAAGTTACAATTCATTATTTTCCTGTCTAATAGAAGAATGGGATAAATAAATACCCGGACAACGCCGGGTAATTAGCTAGTGTCTTAATAAAATATGAATACCAGGGCTGAGTCGATACCGATGTATCAGTAATGGCCGATACTAGGGGTATCGGAAGGTATCAGACGATACTTTTTCGGCGCTTTGGTTAATTCACGGGCCAATCAACCAATTAATCATTGACTAATCGTCCACCGAGAATGTAAATGTTCTATGTCCATTTTTTTCCTTTTTTCAGGAGAGCCCTTTAATGTTTGACATGGTATATTTATTGGACCTTTGTCACGAGTGTGCTGAAAGTTTGTATTATTGCAAAGGCTTATATATTGAAGCCTCTCTAAAAATAAGTAGTTGTTTCGTTAGGTACTTATGGCGTAATTGATGATTGAAATTTTAGATAGAACAATTTCACGCAACACTTGCTTTTATTTGAGAGTGCTATAGTGTGTCTCAACCTTAAAAGTCAGTATGGAAGTAAATGGAGTACTTCTCTCTCTCTCTAATACATGAGTTTTACCAATAGCTCTGTCCATCTTCTCTACCACCGCTGCTTTGCCAGATGTTACAAAATTTACAAAATGTAAAAGTCAAAAATTTCAAACAGTGAAATCATTATCCTGTAGGGTTTTTTATGCTCTATTTGCTGACGGCATTATATAACCTGTCATAAATTGATGTGATCTGAATTTTTCATAATTATGCAATTTTGCAAGACGCTTAATTTTTTTCTAGTAAATACTTCAAAAGCCATAAATATCAAACCGCTTGAACAACTTCGCCAGTTTATTTTCTACGGGATCTATGATGTTTGTTGATATGATATTCTTCGCCTGAGTGAATTAATTTGCTTACGAGAAGAGTTATATATATATATATATATATATATATATATATATATACACACACACACACACATTGGATATTTTGTATAAATCATCAGACCGTAACACGAAAAAGTTGGTTAGCGAGAAACTTTTCGGTTTGTTGCCATATACATGCAGACCAAGCGAGAAAAGTGTTGACCATTGTTTGAAGTTATTTTTAGAATGCATTGTTACTCCACAGCACCATTATTTATTCCGCAATCGTAGTTCGTTTATGCGGGCTGTCTCGCGTATCAAATTCATTGCGCTCCACCAAGGTTACAATTCAGTTGCAGGCAGGTGCCCCGGTTCGTAGGAAGTGCAGTGTGCTTTATTTTCCGGAAAAAATATAGGCTATCTTAATGTTTGTTTTTGTATTTATTTAATTCTGTTTATGTAAAGGATACAACATTCAACGAAATAAGTAACAATAATTGCGTGAATTACACATATAATGCAAATGTAAAATAGTAATTAGTTACGTCGAAATATAAACCAAATCTTGAGATAACTATAGTTTTTTTTTTTTTCAAAATGCATCAAATACATAGATTTTGATGATTTCCAATACGATAATAAGGAAGCATAAGTAAGTTTGTCACAATCATTAGCGATTAACAGCGACTCGATGCGACTCCGTTTGTTGATCTGGCAACGCCGCGCTCCATTTAACCCATACTGACTTTTAAGGTTGAGACGCTCTATAGTGATCTATTTAGCAGATAGAACACTGCATTCTGGGTACGAGATGGAGATGAAACAATATCATTATAAATTTGTCATTCGGTAGCAAAGTAAAATAAATAATTCATGTTATGTAACACAATTAAGCCTTGTTTTCATGTTAATAAAACATTAAAATACTGACGAAGGCAACATTTTATAGTATAAAGTATATATACACTAAAAACGTAACGTTTCTTCAGACGAATATTCACAATAAATTGAATAAATTGAAGTTAAATTATACTATAAAAGTTTTGTTCATATTTTGGGAAATCAATCAACTAATTTGAATGCACTATTATTCAAAATTCTTGTCTGTTAATAACAAAAGTAAGAACCGAAGACCACTACCATTGTTAAGCATATCCCACAAGTGACTGAGGTTAGAATGCAAGTGGTTTATCTCATACTCGAATGGCGCTTGTAGTTCTAATTGTCAGGTTTCATTGGCTGTTCGAGTTTGCACTCTCGTGGCTGTTTCCAAACTCTGCACATGGACCAAAAAGACTCTCAATATATCAATATTAGTTGCATGTAGGCATCCGACAATTACATCCTAAATAAACTACAATCAAAACATCTGCATTTGTTTACAATTTGGAGATAGAACATTTGCATTCTCAATGTAAACACGAACTAACCGATAATTTGTTTACTGATTTGCTTTATTTTACTTCGGATTTGTGCCACTTTTGGCCGATAATTTGTAAACCAATCATTGATCTAATCAACCGAATCAATAATTGGTCATCGTGTAATAGCTTGCCGTATACAGTAAAATTTCTCAATAACGGACAGGCCTGGGGGAATAATAAATGTCCGCTATTCAGAAAAACAGTGTAGGATGTTACACAATAGGATAAGCATATTACAGTACGTACTTTACGAACATAATGTTTTTCGTAGACGTTGATGACTTCAACTTTTTCCTTTAAAGTCAGTCGTTTGCAGATATCCACAACGAATACTGTCTACTGTCTGTCTGCACTTTTAAAACGAAATACATTCGGTGTAACATGAAACAATGCGCGCTATAACTTGTCAAGTTTAAAAACAAGACGCTGCAAATTGCTGTTGCGCATCTCACAACACATTTCCCCACTCCATTCTCCGCAGCGGCATTAGTTTGCAGTGTTGCAACCTGGAGGGAGCGGAATGGTCTGAGGATTTTAAACGAAATTTGTATTCGCCTTTTCCTGGGCTGCTTTCTACCTGTCGCAGTACAGAAATTCAGCTCACCTTTCGACAACGACTCTTTTCCTTCTTTTAAAACTTTTCCCCGATGGCGAATTGGTAGCGTCGTCGCCTTGTAAGCAAGGGGTCCCGGGTTCGATTCCCGGTGGAGGCACATAGTGGTTCGGATCCCACTTTAAACTGTACGTCCAGTCCCGATTAGCCTTACTGTACATAAAGTGGACTTAAAACAACAAATCAATCCAATCCAATTCTTTTAAAACTTGAGAAACCATCCATTTAGATACTCCCGTGGCGGCGCTTGTGGACTCGACAACATTATACTTAAGTTTATGTAACTCCTTCTGATTTCGCGAATATGTTGCAACATTGTAAAAAATTATCTGGCCTGTCCTCTAAGGGGCTTTTTGGAGCAGATTGTGGATTTCGTTGGACTCTGCATGATTTGATTTTTGCATTTCAAAAATATGCAGCGAAGAGTAAAGAGAAATAACATTTCAATGCTTTAAAAAAACAACATAGGCAAGCATGTTATCAGATTGCCTTCTCGTAGTGATTGTTGTACGATAAACAAAATAACCCCCTCCCCACTCTCCTTTTAAAAAAAATCCAGGCCACTGCTCGATGTCGCATTCAGAAAATGAAGTCATTCGCCCAGAAGTTTCTCTTCGTTATAAACCTTAACGCGCGCGCGTAATACTACAGTTTACGATCCGCGCACCGCACGCTTTTTCAAAGACCAGATTAAATCAAATGAACCACGGATAAACTGATATGAGCCGGCACCGTCAATCCACACAATAAAAATCGTTTGTCATATTTGTTTTAGCTTAATTTTGCTGAGTTGGCATCACTCGTACTCTCAAGGCCAGACTAGTACGTACAAGAGTGGTAGGGAGAATGACGTAATAGGAAGTGCTCCGCAGCAATCTGCGCATGTCGGACTTAATTTGTCAGGCTATAATTCGAAATACTGGCCATTGTTGTAACGAATTCCAGAAATTGCGACAGTTTTTTCTCAGGCTGTCCGTCATTAAGAAGTTTTATTTCATTTTGGGATTTAGTTTTTCGTGTCCGTGTCCGTTATTAAGAATGTTCGTTATTGAGACGTACGCCGCAACCAAATTGCGCACACTTTAGGCACAAATCTCACTGACCTGTTTTGCGCACAGATTTTGATCGAACGTTACCACTTTGATAGCTTTAAAGTTTGTGCGCAGAACTGTTTTTTTTCTTCAGACAAGAAGAGGGAGAGAAATTAGAAATAAGATAGTAAATCATACCAATATACTCAAAACTCAAAAGTTAGGTTAGGTTAGGTTAATGACTGCACAAACACGTGTAAGTCCACTCACACACTCAAACAAACACAACAGAAGTGAGAACGGCTTGAGAACATTTTACATCATCGCATCATTTTTTTGTGCGCAATCCTGTACATTGTGACAGCTTGTCAACCGCTTATCAGATACCACTGATAAAACCGGAAAAGTGTGCGCAATCCGGCTGTAGCCGAGAAGTAATATTGCCATTAAACCACATGTATTTCTGCCGGGAACTTAAAAATGTCCGTAATTTAGAGATATCCGTTAGGAGAAGATATACCGTACTAATCTTTCACCCTTTATCTCCAGCACCTTGTAAACTTTTGATTGTTTTCGAAACCGGAACAAACAGGGTACGTATAGCTTATAAATCAAAATTAGTGTAATCTTAAATACCAATGCAAACATTATGTAAATTTTAAAACAAAAGAATTAAATTAAACAGTAGACAAACGGGGGAACCGAAATTCTGAAAAAAATACGTCCTGGTTTATTGTTTAAAGGCACCAGGACATAAGCGCATAATGAGCTTTCGTATCCATATGACGATGCCACCTTGGGAATTTGCTAACTGATAGTTCTTGCACCAGGGTTTAAGAACAGAAGAGCCTATATTATCAAGTTAAATATACACACATACACCGCACACCCGCTGTCTGGCAACAGCAATTCTGTCACATCCCCCCTCTCTAAGGTGGACACTCAGTGAGTGTTGATCTTCGAAACGACAGCGAGCCAAGAAACACCGCACCTGGTGGATGGAACTCGAGGAATTCGCAATGAAGGACCTTGCCACGTCCCTCAAGCCAAGAAGCGCTGGAGATCAGATGAACAGATGGACACAAGGATCAGAAGGAAGGCCGAATTAAGGAGCGCGTTTCCGCATGGCGACAAATTCGCATCTGTGCCGAAAGGATCACGTGTTTTGGCACCTCCCTCTCGCGAGATACTGGTTATGCGATGCAGATGCCAAAAAATGTAAAACGTCATTTGCAGCAGTCGCGGATGTATTTTCGTGAGCGGCACGTGAGTGCTTCCCTTTGGGCTGCATATCAGGAACAGGTGTTGGCGGGTTCTTCACCATCTTATCTTCAAAATGGTATAGATTTAAGAGCTGAAATATATATTGCTCTTGGCCGTTGTTTTCATGCAACAGAAATATCCATTGCTTTAGAATCACCAGAAATGTGTATTGTTTTACATCAACAGAAACGTGCATTCCTTTATGCCAACAGAAACGTGGATTGCTTTATGACAATAGAAACGCTCCTTGTTTCATACAAACAAAAACGTGTATTGCCATATACAAACAGAAAAGTGCGTTGCTTTATACAAACAGAAACGTGCATTGCTTTATGACAATAGAAACGGTCCGTGTTTCATGCAAACAGAAACGTACATTACCATATACAAACAGAAACTTGCATTGTTTTATACAAACAGAAACTTGCATTGTTTTCTACAAACAGAAACGTGCATTGCTTTATACAAACAGAAACGTGCATTGCTTGACACAAACAGAAACGTGTCGCTTTATACAAACAGAAACGTGCGTCGCTTTATACAAACAGAAACGTGGGTTGCTTTATACAAACAGAAACGTGCATTGTTTTATGACAATAGAAACGGTCCGTGTTTGATGCAAACAGAAACGTACATTGCCATATACAAACAGAAACGTGTATTGCTTTATACAAACAGAAACGTGCATTGTTTTATACAAACAGAAACTTGCATTGTTTTCTACAAACAGAAACTTGCATTGTTTTCTACAAACAGAAACGTGCATTGCTTTATACAAACAGAAACGTGCATTGCTTTATACAAACAGAAACGTGCGTCGCTTTATACAAACAGAAACGTGCGTTGCTTTATACAAACAGAAACGTGCATTCCTTTTTAACAGCAGGTATTTGTTTTATGGCAACAGGAACGTGCATTGTTTTATGGCGGACGGGCAGGAACTTTTGCATACATGTTTACTACTATTGTACTATACACCACAGTGGCAGCGATTAGAGGGGGGCAGTTGCCCCTCACTTTTTGGCCCCACACTATGGCCTGTTAATGCTACGCCTTGTCAATCAAGAGAAATTAAACGCTCCTTACCACCCCAGTTCTGGCAACCAATCGCCGCTTCTGATTCACCATTAAAAAAAAAAAAAAAATACAGCCGGTTTTGTGATCTGAAGTTTGAACGTTGACACGGTGTTCCCCATGTGGGTTCATTCCCATTTCTCGTGCGGTGTCCCATGGGGTTACCATGCGTGTAATACCCAAATTAATTAGTGAAATTCACGTATCAAAACAAAAGAACTTGATGTTGGGTTTAATATGCAAAAGTGTTTTAATATATATATATATATATACACACACACACACACACACATACACCATACAGTGGCGTAGCAAGGGGTGGCCGAAGTGGAACATTCTGTTTTTATCTGGCTTTAAATTTTAGTTAAACGTATCAATTTGAATGAAAACGTTAAATATGGGGTGTAACATACGGTGGGCAGGCCCTGAACCTACGGGACCCTAAAAAAGTAGAAATGATTGTCGCATTTCTCCTGTGAAACATTTACGCAAAAATTCACTATAAAGTGCTTGGACATTTCTACCCATTTATTATTTTATTGAATAAAAAGCACTTTCATGGCTTTTCTTCTTTCTCTTGACCTGGCACTTCCGATTTCGATTTGTTAACCTCCAACTTCCACCTCCAACTTCCACGGAGCAAGGTGTGAGGAATTTAAGTGCTTGAGTTGTTTTCAACTCAAGAAGGACGGATAATATTAGTAGAACTTCCTTCCTTCATTCCTACAGCTTCACATTTCAGCTCCCGGAAGAAAGAGAAGTTTTTAGGTAAACAAAATTATTAAATATCTTTTATATCAGTAACTTATTATAATATATAAATATGATAATTTTCTGACGCAGCCCTGAACAATTTGAATCGATTCGCATTGACATTTGAAATTGAACGGATGGAGGCCTCGCATTCTAATCTCGCTCAGGGCCTCGCGATATGTCCCTACGCCACTGTATATATAACACCATTAAGCCTTGTTTCCACGAAATGAAAAACTCAATATGCTGAGCAAGGCAGAAATTTATTTTATTATAAGACATAAACTAAACGTAACGTTTCAACCTTCTAGCAAGGACTTCTTCAGACTCTGCACCAAGTACAAATGTAACAAGGTACAAAACAGGACGATATATATACACAAAATGTTTGTGTACCTTGTACCTTGTTACATTTGTACTTGGTGCAGAGTCTGAAGAAGACCTTGTTTGTGTATATATAATGGCCTGTTTTTGTATCTTGTTACATTTGTACTTGGTGCAGGGTCTGAAGACCTTGCTAGAAGGTTGAAACGTTACATTTAGTTTATGTTTTATAATAAAATAAATTTCTGCCTTGGTCAGCATATTGAGTTTTTTTATTGTATATATATGAAAACGCACTAACCACTTATGCATAATCTGTTTTGTAGAGGTCAAGCCATCATTTAGCCTCAATTCCATAACTGTACTGATTGATAACGCCAGTTTTTTAGAGGTCGGTATGGAACTTCGATTCTGCACGCGTTGTGACGCTTAAAATAACCTTCGGGACAAAGCAAATCAATTTATTGGCGACACGCATACGGCCATGATTCATTACGTCTAGGTCAGCAGTGCCATCTATCTGTTGTTTTTTTTCTTCTTAGCCAGCACGATCGATTCTGATCTAATGATTAGAACAATGCACGTAGCACACGAATGAGCTAGGTAGCAAAGATAGCGTTTTGTTGGTGGCAACTGCTTCCAACAAAACTCGATAGATAATTATCGCTTTACGGCTGTGGAACTCAAGAATGCAGTGTTTAATAATGTGTTGCATAGAAATTGCGATTTTCTTTCCGGCTGATTTATCAATACATTATCTGAAAACAAGCAAATCTTGTAGAATGAACGCTAGATATACTTTACACATACACGGACGTATATTGCTAAACACGCTAGGTTCTAAACTATGAAGCAGTGGAGTCAGTGGCGACAATTGCCAAAACCGGGGGGGGGGGGCAAGGTGCCAAAACTGGGGGGGGGGGGCAAAGACAGTTTATTTCCCTTTGTAGATAAGTTTGTTACGTACCTTTCAGTCTAACCTGGAATTTTCCTTTCGCTCCTCATGTCGCGTCAAAAAACTCCAGCAATCACAAGGCATAGAAATGAAAACTTACTACTTCACCTTTATGTAAGGTATATTTTTGAAAACACACACTTACAGCAATCAAATGAACTTTAAACCACATATTATAATAATTTCGACATTTTTCTGCCACTATTAACCAGTTGCTATCGTGATATTAGCTTGTTGATCAATCTCTCAGTTTTTTAAATGTTGCCAGGTCCTGGTACATCAAGTGTAGTTTATCTGTCCATCTGACACTAGTTGTCTATGACATCATTAATATTTACCAAATAAAAAAGTGAACAAACACAACATTTCAACTAAACAACAAAGAATCATAGTGTAATGTCCAGGGAATTACAAGTTTTAGCATAGTACGGGGGCAAATGTGGCGAAAAGTAGGGGGCAACTGGAGTATTTACCGGAAGAAGGGGGGGTCCCCTTCTCTAAAATAATATTACACCCTTAACTCCCAACTGCAAATTTTTAAATTGATGGATTTGGTTTATATTACTTCGTTTTTTTGCCACTTTTGACTAATCACGATGAGTGATGATATGATGAAGGAACACTCACAAAGAACACACATGACCAGGCCGGGATTCGAACCCGGGAGCCTTGGCGTCGAACGCATTGTTTTAAATTTAGACATTATTATTTACAAATGAACGCAGTAATAGTGTTAATATCATTATTCCTAGAGCGTACAAAACCAATTTTCATGACAATGTCTTATTTTGTGACCAAAAGTACCCCCCCCCCCCGAAATGGCAACGTAAATACGCCACTGGACTAAAGTAACCAAATGGGCTTAGGCCATATCTCCTCCTTTGCCGAAGCTTTTAATAAAGAAAAAATGATTGATTGATTGATTTGGTTTATTTTACTTCATTTTTCTGCCACTTTTGGCTAATCACGAAGAAGATGATGAAATTGATGAAGTGACACTCACAACGAACACCCATGAGCAGGCCTGGATTCGAATCCGGGACCCCTGGCGTCGTAGCGCGCTGTTCTTACCACTCCTCCACAGAGCTCGGCAATAACAAAGAACAAAAAAATGAAAACATTGGACTCTCGGTTATTTTACGTCGGTTTGCTACCAATTTCGTTCATCGCGACGATGAATGTGAATGACAAAAACATACATGCATGCTTTATTCAAAATTCGTGGCTAAGAATTCTTAGAACATGAAAAATATCTTCTTAATTAACGCTCCAATCTACATCATGGACTACGTAACCGTCTGATTGACCGACCTGTCATCCACTCTCCTTGGAACAGCCAAGCTTTGATGCCTCGCGTATTCAACATTCGACAAGACTGGAACGCCTGTTAATGGAAACATGTAAATCTGGAAGTTTCCACAGTTCCCCCATTAATTCCAGAAAATGGGTTAGCAACACCCCACCCCATTCTCCGATCTCCTTCCGTACCCTAAAACCTCCCCTTGCTTCCCAGAAGATGGGTTTCGCTGTGAAACGTAACCCTGGCGCCTTTCTATGCGATTCTTACCCATCCTTGCGTAGGCACACCACGTTTTCGTATCCAGGCAACAACAAATACAGAGAATTTCTATGGCATTCAGTGTTGCCAACTTTTCTCCGGCAATATCTCCAAGTACGCCTGCAAAATGGGCGTACCGTTGACTCAGAACACCAACGACATGCAAGTTTCTACATGATCGAAATTAAATGTTCATCAGGGTCTGGGGAACAAAGAGGGCACTTGCCCCCTCCCCCAAATGTTATAAGTAAATCATAAATAAATTAGTAAAACTGGTTTGGTAAACGGTAGGTCTACTTGTTTATTATATAGACGAGTAAACTGCCGAGAACAGACTAATGCCCATTTATAGCAGTCTGTACAAAATATTAAAACAGATATATAGAGTACATGCATACACATGGACATCTTACATTTTTAAAATGCGATCATGTATAACAGTGAGTCAGGTTGAGTTACACTACTATATTAATCTGCTTAGGAACCGGGAAAGTTCACTCAGCAGGGCGTCTGACTGCCACGCGGAAGATCCAAGTTCGATTCCCGAGTTTCGTTATTTCAGGTGGGAATATATCCAATGTTCCGGCTTGGAGCAGCTCTGGAGCTCACCCAGCTTCTAATAAATAGACACCCTGGTGGTAAGGGCAGCTGGAGTGTGCTGCTGATCACACCACCTCCACAATGGCAGAGATCTTGAATGTGTGGAGCCTTACTTCCACAATCCGTGTGACTTGTTGCAATGCACAGGGGAAGGCTTAATCTTATCACCCAACTTAACGTAATGCTTACTGAAAATGCTGATAAGGAAATTTAAATATATATTTTCTGGTTTGTTGACGAATTATCCCGGGTTCGATACCCGGTGGAGGCATATCGTGGTTCGGATTTCACTTTAAACTGTAGGTCCAGTCCCGATTAGCCTTAATGTGCATAAAGCGGACTTAAAACACCAACTCATTATGTTATTTCTGTAAACCAAGACTAAAAATTGAAGCGCCAATCAAATACCATATTTCTTACGACCTCACACAATACTACCAAACACATGTTAATACTTGTTATAAACTACAGAAATCCTTTATGGATTGATTTGTTGTTTTAAGTCAACTTTATGCACAGGAAGGCTAATCGGGACTGGACCTACAAAGTGGAATCCGAACCACTGTGCCATGTGCCTCCACCGGGTATCGAACCCGGGACCCCTTGATTACAAGGCGACGACGTTACCACTACGCCATCGGGGATGCCCAGAAATACTTTATGCAATAGCTTGTTTAAGACACATATTACAGGTCCTCCCAGGTGCAGTAGTGGTAATGCTCCCGCCTTGTAATCAAAGGGTTCCCGGTCCGACCTCCGGTGAAGGCACATAGTGTTGTTCGGATCCCACTTTAGACTGTAGGCCTATCTGTGAACTTAGTACAAACTTTAACTGTGACAAACATGGTGCAGCAATTTTCATGCTGTGTGCACAACATTTTTCATTTTTCAACAGTACTGGGTGAAAATTTCAGAAACCAATTTGTCCTCGAAATTATTTCTGGTTATTGTTTCACACTGTACCAGCCAGTAACACAGTTGTCACCGAAACACCACGGAATAATCAAATATTAAATAGTCAACTAACTTCACGCAAGACATGGTTATTTATCAGCAAAGACCTGAAGTGGCATAAAAAGAGCTCTAAAATAATGTTGGGTTGGCAACATTTGTTTCGTCTTTCCCTGGGGTACAACTCTCCTTGACACGGAGAGTGCTGGGATGACAGTAATAAACACCTACAAGCTATAAGGTTTGATCCAGAAGTTTCTTATGGACACTCCATGGGTAGTTGACAGTTTCGATTCAGGGGGGAGGGGGAGAGGGGAGGGGAGAAATAATCGTAAGGTAAGTAAACATGCTTTCCGACTTGAGATACATTCGCGCACGCAAGCAGAGACAGCTCGTTAATCACAATCGAGCTCCCTTGTTTCAAGGTCACTTGCATCTCTCCCTGACGAACATTCAGAGGACTTGAAAACAGGTTTCTAACTTTCTCTTGTATGAATAAAGAAAGCGATCTGCTGTTGAGAAAAGGCAATCCAATCCAGAAGATCAGTAATATAGACGTTGGTTATCCTAGACAGTTCTTTTCGATGTTTTATTACACAATATGATCGTAATAGAACATTCTCGGTATCATTATATGGATACACTGCCTCCCTGATCGCCATTTGGATTTAATTCTAAGTTTATAAGTTATATGAATACATTATAACTTTTGGTCAATTTAGCTATATTTTTATTGCTATGATAGTCATTCGTTACGTGTAAGATTACCGAGTAATGAAGCTCATATTGGTCGTTTCCGATATTTTGTTGTCCGTCAAGTGTCACTTTTAGTAAAGTACCGAATTATCTTCTTCAAAGTTCTACTGTTTTTCTTTCTCACAGATGGCTCTGTAAGACGTAATACATAAATGGAATGAGCAGCCATCGAAAAGTTCTTTAAAACCTTAACCGAATGCTTTCAAAAATGAGAAATAGGATTTTTCTTTTTCTATGGAGGTACTAAAATTTGTAGTTGTTACCAGCTAATAAGATTTTCACCTGACTTAATATATATCACACAATTATATATAACAAATACTTATGGATATTACGAAAGCATTTATTCTTTCAAAAACTTATAATCGTTCGGGGTTTCACTATCGTCTGCATTAGGTCATGTATAGTCATTTTTCCGTCCTTCAGATACATCGCTACAAATAGACGAAATACTCTTGCCCTTGCAGGGCCCATATGTGGCTAATCTTCACTTTAATATATTGCATATATATCTATGAAATACTATCTTAAAACAGCTTAATTTCCGGCTGATGAACGGACGAAATTTGACAGCCCCGTAGCTATATATTTTGGCGCCCTAGGCAGGATTGTGGTTCGCCTTCCTATCCTCCCTCAACACACACTATCAAACACCAACATTTTATGTACTTCCTTCGTAGAGGCGTCTCCTGAACGCATGCGGTGCATGCTGCGCATGCATCAATTGTGGGAAAAAGGACAGCTTGCTCTGCGACGACATTAATGAGCATTTCTACATTCTAATTTCTTCATATAGGAGAAGTATTTATTTTACACGAGAGCGCTCAACTAAGCTTATATTACATATCTTGGATCTGAAGTTACGCATGCGTCAATTGTGGGAGAAGAATTATTACTTTCTTTCACTTCAGATCCAAGAAATGTAATATAAGCTTAGTTCAGCGCTCTCGTGTAAAATAAATACTTCTCCTATATGAAGAAGTTAGAATGTAGAAATGCTCATGAATGTCGTCGCAGAGCAAGCTGTCCTTTCTCCCACAATTGACGCATGCGCAGCATGCAGCGCATGCGTTCAGGAGACGCCTATGTTCCTTCGATATTGTCATTTTATGCCACGGTTTGTGATATTTACACCCTACAAATTTCAAAATGAGGAAACAAAGAAAAACCCACTAAAATAATATATAGGTTACATTTAAAGATTCCCTGTTTGTATTTCTGATTTTAAAAAACTAAGACAAGTGGAGTGCGGGAAAGCGATTGAAGTTACCAGCCTTCTCATCAGCGTCTACTGCTTCGCTCTGACCAATAGATTTCCCTCGCTTCTCTGACGCTATACGCGGCCTTGATTCACAGTTAGCTGGGACAGGATATAGGTGGTAGGCCATCTGGAACGAATGTGAGAGGAAAGAAGAGTTTACAGGATTCTTGTTGGGAAACCTGATGGTAAGAGACCTGTAGGATGGCCAAGACGAAGATGGAGGGACAACGTTGAGATGGACCTAAAGGAAATCGGTAAGGAAGGAAATTGAAAGGACAGATGGAAAGTTTGTGTTGCTGCAGCCATACATTTAAGAATGCTAGAGAGTTATTTACTTAATTATTTATGAATATTTCAGATATGTCTTAGTGTTTGAGAAACATCTTTAAAAGCGTACTATCACTACTACTTTGGGAAACAGAAATTTCGTAGTCTAAATTTCCCTGTCGCATTCTTTGTCGTCTTAAAAAAAATAGCGCCCTCTTTGCATGACGCCGTAGGCTTTAGGACCTCTACCATATCCCTCGCTACGAATCTGAAATTTGCGATTACTAACTTTGTAGCCAAGTTTTCGAACACTTACCTTTTTAACGGAGAGTATCCCTTATTGCCCAACACTTGAGCAACCTTGAGTTCTGGCGTCAAGCGAACAATGCCTACATTGTTAGGTTAGGTCTGTTAGGTTCGGTTCTATTAGCATAAATACACTGAAAATTTATTATTTACGCTAAGATAATGAAACCTAACAACTTAGGCATTTAACCTAACAATAAAAGCTTTCCACGGTGACGTCAGAACGCAAGGTTGCTCACGTGTTGTGCGATAAGTGAGACTATCTAAGACGACAGGCACATTTGCGACAACTTTACCACAGAAAACAAATGAACGCCTTTAATTGGTAGAAAACAGAGTGCGCAACCGCTCCTGCCAAGTTTCGTAAGCTACAACGTCATCACTAAACCGATTCGGTAACGAAAGATAACGACAATCTGGCGTGAAATATTATGTGGTTACTTCAGAATTATAATCATATCGATTTTTAAGGTTGGCTCACCTCTTTAGCGCAATTCAGGACGGAAGAAATTCTTATGCTGAACTGAGGATTGAAGTAACGATTCACAACAAAGCCCAGTCTTTATTCTTTCGTTCTGTTTGCAAAAGAGGAATATGAAGACTTCGTCATAGCTTCACGTTCAACGCAACAGAGCACACAGGACATGTAATTGGAAACTGGATGTCTGTCCAACATGACATTTCTGCTTCAGGAATCAAAGATTTTTGGGTGACAAGGAAAAGGTGAAGGATGGGAGAATATAATTGCAGGAAATGTCTTATGTGCTAGGACAGAATCAAAATTTTGTGATTCGGGGACACCTTTCCAGCAGAGTTGTTAAAGGTTCAGGACTTTTAAATAAATTCGATTCCGGTCCAGGAGAGAAAATCAGCAAGCGTAAATGGGCTCTGGACCGTAAGAAACATTTTTATCTGTAAAGTATTTCAATTCGATCTAAAGTTCAAATCACCAACCCTGAGACCTTCTGTAAACAAAACCACGTGCATGCAGAAAGCATTGGAAACTCATAGAAGTAAAATAATCCACACGAAAATCCAGCGTTGTTACAGGATTCATTACGTAAGGTAAAACAACGGCCAATTTGTAGTATGGGATAAGCTGCCGCAAATGACGTCTCACTTTAAACCCAATGCTCTTTCTTTTGTACTTATTGCTTCACCTTTATTACTCTTTGCACCAGTAATCATTTTCCATAAATTTCGCTTCATTCTTACATGCGAATTGAATATATTTTACTTGCATTTTTTTAGACAAAATGATATAACATGGTAATGTATATTTCTAAGGTTTGATTGATAAGAGTGTATTTCAAATTTGTTTGTAGATTTTATGTAAATTGTATCTGAGGTAAATAAAATATATAATGAGCATAAACAGCCATATGCAATGCTGTAAGTCCACTACATATATTGATGATGATGATCGAAACAAGACAAAGAAAGTTCGTAAATTTATTGCGGTTGGAAACTTTGACAAGCATCCTAATAACGATTATTGTTCCGCCAAATATAGTGCACTTCGTAAAATAACTTGGTGACATGGCAAGGCAAGATAAGTGTGAACATTTTGTAGGAATATGCATTGTAACTTTCAATGAGCTTAGAGATTTGTGTACATAATGATATTTTATATCGGTTATTTTCTAAAAATAATCATGTGGACAGCAAGGAAGTAGTGCCACTTTCAACATGGCGCGTTCTATGCGTGCGGGAAGGTCTCCGTGTTCAGTGATACATCGAATCGGTGAGACGGTTTGTTTACAGAAGGTCTCAGGGTTGGTGATTTACACTTTAGGAACCTTTTTACCAGATCAATTTAAATACGGTCCAGGAACTTTTTTTTTCAATGTAACAATACGCAACTTGGACCGAATTTAAATTGTGCAAGAAATGAAGGTTCCGGTCCTACAGCGGAACCGAATATAACCCTTTATGGGCTGCAGGACCTTTAAAACCCTGCTTTCCAGTTATTGACTGGTATGAATTATTACTAACGACAAGATATTTATGTACGCTTCACATGCAAAATATTACATAAATATGTGGTAAAATCGCTGAAATATGCCAAAACATGAAAATATATTGAATTATGTAAAATATGTAAGTAGAATAAAATATCTAATATGCGTAATCTATCTAATTTCTTTGGTTTTCAGGTTCCTGGCAGTAAAAAATGTAATTATACTAATTTAATTTCTCAATATTATTATATAAAAAAGTTATCTTCAAATAATGAAATTTTAATGTGCTAAATTACACTGTAAAATTCGGAATTGAGTGCAGTGTGCAGTCAGATATTTTTCACCGTGAGACAGGCATTCAAATTTCTACAAAGTTGAAGAATATTCTCATTGAATGAACAAAACACTTTGTCAGGCAAAAAAATAAATGCATTGATGATTGATTTGATGTTTTAAGTCCACTTTATGCACAGTAAGGCTAATCGGGACTGGACCTACAGTTTAAAGTGGGATCCGAACCACTTGTGCCTCCACCGGGTATCGAACCCGGGACCCCTTGATTACAAGGCAACGACGTTACCACTGCGCCATCGGGGAGGCAAAAAAAAAAAAATTAAATGCAGATTTGGCCCGTTTCGCCTCGGCACTTGGGGGACCGCCCCCTTCGTCCCGCTGTAGCTACGGCTCTGGCTACTGGATTTGTTATCAAGCTATAAACTTGAAAAAAAAATACTAATATACTTCTCTTTCTAGTACATTTCTTTGCCAATATAATTAGCATACATTGAATTCCTAAAACTTTCAAGCATTTCTGTAAAATCTATGCAAACACGCGTGTATCACCAATTTTCACTGAGGGGCACGACGAATTGTATAGGAGGCGTTTCCCCTTCTCCCCCGGCCCTTTCTAGCGCCATCCAAGCCTTCGTGAAGGAAGGAAACTTCATTCATGATTTGCCGCGCGCGCCTCTAGTGGCAGCGCACGACATTTCAAGTCTAGGTCAGATGTGGCTCTCTGATAACATCGACCTTGCCAACATTATCTGCTGGGCGGAAAACATCGTTTACAAAAGGCTTTTATCGACTCAACAGCCCACGCCCATTAAGATGTAGCGAGAGGTGAATTATCGGTAAGGAAATTAGTATTGACCTCCCTTCATGGCACGGAAATAAAAGCCAATCCGTTCGTTGCACGATGAGTTGCTTTTATAAAAATATGACTTCATTACAGTTGTAGGGAATGGGTTATCTTAAAGTTTGTAATCTTCCAAAGAGCTTCATTCAGCTATTTTCTATTTGCATTTTGCTTGTTTGACGTCACTTGTTACCACATTATGTTAATTGCGACCAGTGGGGCGATTAGGGGCAGTTGCCACTTTAACCCCCGGACTTTTCTAAACCTTATCTACTAAGGGCACCTTGCCCCCCCAGTTTTGTAGCTCAATCGGCGCCACTGATTACGACCATGGGCGTAACAAAGGGTGGTCAAAGTGGGCGACCGCCCGGGACCTCGTATCCCATGGGGCTTACACCAAAAAAATGTAATAAAATTAATATAAATAGAAAATGCAGAACAAACTACTACTTTCTGCTTTTATCAGCTATAACAATCTGTGATTGTTGATCGTGTTATGTATTCAGAGGAGAATAAAAGTTTAAGTGGCTCATTGATGAAATTAGTCAAAAGTCCCTTAACACCCTCTATAAGATGTAAAAAGAGTTCTGCTGGTAATGATACAATAGGTTAAGTCCAGGGGGAACCATTGTTGTGTGTGTCTAGCGTAGGTCCGCCATATTGTTGATTAGAATAATATTGGCAGAAAAATGACGCTAAAAAACAAATGAAATAAAATCTGACTTTGTCCCTAGCTGAGTGTTAACGCTATCTTACCCGAGGGTAGGGGGGCTAGTTCTTCGATTTTTAAACTGAAAATTTTTATCAAAATTTGAAAATAAATTAATTGTTCACTAGGTTGTTCCCAATAGTTCGGTGTTACTTTTGTTAAAAATAATCGTAAATGCAATGTAAATAGAGGTCAAAATGCACTGGGTGGGCTTATCAGGCGCCATCTTTGAATGTGTTACTCGAGACTCTAATGCCAGCACGGACAACGAGGTTAGTACTAAGGTGTGCTTTATACAGCGTATATTGATACACTTATAGGTTTAATTGTATCATCTGCAAATATGCTGTATAAAGAAACAAACCGCCGGAGTATTAATTGACATGAGTGTACAATTGTTTGTTAATGATGGTAATTTTTGTAATTATTATATTTAATGAATAACTGCACTGGAAGTATGCATTGATTGAACAACAAAATGATTTATTGAATTTTAGTGATAAAAAGAGTGTGCACCTGTGAGGTAAGTTTCTCGTACGGCATGGCTAAGCTAGGGTTAAGACAATAGTCGGTGGGAGGCATTTTCGACATAAGTGTAATTTTTTAAGTGTTAAGCCCAACTGGAAAAAAAACTAAGGCTGGTAGAGGAGGGGGGGTATCTTGCAAACCCGCACGCTTTCCAGAATGATTGGTAGAATGGCGCTGACGTGAAATGTGACAGAAAAAGGAACTAGCTTTGTGCTCAAACGACAGTGGGGCAGTCAGTCAAGGTGAAAGAGAATCTTCCCCTCTCCTCGAAGCCTTCGTATTCCGTTCGTTTGCAGACGGGATTCTAGCGTCAAGCTTTTGATGTTTGTTCGTCGAATCTCTTACTCGGAGGCAAACGCGGAACTTTCGCTTCCAATCCAATGTTAAGGGAGGAGGGGGGCTGGTCTTGAGAAAGCTGAAATATGGGCTTACCTTAAAACTAGGGGAAGTTTGCTTTGCACCTATGGAGGATATATTTGTTGTTATATTTTTAGTGTCTTTGACAAGATACTTTATGTTGTCTGACGCAATAACACTGAACGATGTAGTTTGAACCTGAAGGCTCAAACGCGTTTCACAATATAGCCTGGCAGTGTTAGGAGACGTATAACCATTTACTTTGGCTGGTATATTTTGAATTTTATTTTATTTTTGCTGTATAGCGTCTCTTTTCTTCCACTTTTGGCTAATCGTAACAATGGGTGATAGATACAGCTCGGAAGTTGAAGACCTATACATTTCCAAAAATGACCTATAAAAAGACCTTATATTGTCAAAAAAAGGGCCTAAAAACGGAAAAAAAGGACGTGTGATCCAAATTAATTAATAACTTCAGTTTTAATTACGTATTTAATGTATATGGTCGTATACACCATGCTGAAAGCTTCAAAACAAGAGAAAGTTGACACCATCCAGACAAGTTACGGTTAAAGGACCTTGTACCGTACCTGCTTCAGTCTTCCAAAAATGTTTTTCTCTCGTTTCAGGGATGGTTCAAATATATTTATTTATTTATTTATTTATTTCTTTACTACAGAAAGGATGTTTAAGAGGTGATGGTGATGATCAATGATGATTCGAATTGAGAATGGGCAGTAAGAACGTAGTCGAAAGAAGGTGAAGCTGCAAACAAAAAAAGCCGTTAAGACCTAAAAAAAGGCTAAAAAAGGACCAATAAGCCAAAAAACGCCGAAAAAGGCAAAAAAGGACAAATAAAACCCACCTTTTTCTGGCCTACAATGACCCAAAATGAACATATATTATGCTGGGCCTCGTCTTCGGACACTAGGAGGAAAAAAAGGCTTTTTCCTCGAGTTCCGAGCTCTACTAATAGTATTAAACTGTTGAAGGGACACACAGACTCATGCCCAGGTCGCCATCGAAACCTTAGCGCGCTATGCTAATCACTCAGTCATGCATATTCTTAAAATTAAAAGTATGGTAAATTTTTGACTTATTGATTCTTTCACGTCACTTTTGTTCCGCATTTGGTTAATCCCAACGACGAGAATCATACAAGATGGCGGCAGGGAAAGATCAAATCCAACAGACAATTATTCTGGTTTTGGGTCCAGTCGCCAGAGCATTGTTTGCCTTCAATAATGCAGCTTACGGGGTGACGTTAACACTTTTCATTCTCGCAATATTGTTTATGGCGAAGACAACTACTGTATTATTATTGCGCAAAATTGATTGCGAGGTGACGAGATTTGCCGTAGGTCCCCTGAATGCGGAATCTTGTCTCGAGTACACACATTTCTTGAGTATAACGCATGGATATCATTTTGTGATTGTTACACTACTCACAAGAAGTTTGGAGGTGATAGGAACAGCCTTGGAATCAAGGGCGCCGCAGGATTTTTCTCGGGGGGGGGCAGAGTCAAAGAAAGTTTTATTATTATTATTATTATTACTTACCACTTTTAAAAAATTATATACATTTATAATTTTCATGTTCTCCATATCCATACATAACTGTGTACTTAGCATATTGATTCATTCAGGATAAAAAGCTCTTTTTTTATAGTTAGATATTTGACTGAAAGTTGAAATGTAACCCCAGTAATAATAATAACGGTTGCTGTAACTTAAGGCCTGTAAGTCACAAAAAACAATATTTTTTGTTGTAAAATATCGCCATTCGAATAACATTAACTCTTTCTAGAAATCTCAGGGGGGAAGTGTCCCTTCTGGACCCTCCCTGCGGGCGCTCTTGCTTGGAATGCAATAACACATGTCTGCTGGGCATTTCTGTGTTTTCGCAGACATATGCAAACGTACCTATCACCTATTGCATAATGTAACAATATTCCTAACATTTTGTGAGGAATTTATTTCCGTAACCAATGAGCAGAATTTGAAAAAAATGTGGAAGGTAGAAAATTTCGAAAGAACGTGAAAGAAACCTGTCAATCGTCAACCAAGAATGTTATCTAATATGCTCCTCTTCGGAGTAACACGACATAAAAGAGAAAAAAATAGAAGCAAGCTCTTTTCCAAGCCTCAACAGATCGTTATAGTCCCTCTCTTTATAACGGAAGAGTTTCTTGCATATTTGCTAAAGGTGATGCCAAGATTATAAAGCTTCATATATTAACGCTTTATATTAATTTTCCTTCCTTCACAATTAAAATTAAATTATATAGCGTGGTTGACAGTAAAATGAGCAGAATATTAGATAATATTAACTCAAGATGGCGCTAAATGCAACAAGACTGAAATCGATAACAACAAAAGGCAATATATACGCAATGCTGCGTGTGATGTAAACATTAATAAGGAAAATAAACAAGTGCACATCTTAACGTGTCACAGGAAAGAAATAGTGACACGAATGTTTTTGGCGCGAACCGTTTGTGTGAAGCTCCGCGGATTCTTGCCTTTAAAAAGTGGTGAAATTATGAAAGATATCGATGACAACCCACAGTGCTTCTCCCTGGGACTATCGCAGTTAAGGCCAATAGCCACTGTGAGAATTAAACTTTTTGTTTTATTGGGGGTGGGGATGTACACTCAGTGGCGTATTTGTGGTTTCATTTCGGGAGGTAGTTTTTTTGAGGGGGTATGGAAATTTGTATATATTACCGGTCAGTTATTGCCCCTACGCCATTAAATGTTAGGAAAACATTTACAAGTAATTTTCAAACAGTACCTATACAGTAAAACCTCGTTAAGCCGGACTTTGCTTAATCCGGACAGGAAAAAATAAAACAGAATGCAATGTTTTTAATGTGGGTAGAAGTCAACAAGAGAACTTCCCAAAGGAAAGGCAGTCAACCACTGATGAAATTCTGTTTCCCGCAGACTTTGTACTGTAAAGTGTATATAGGCCTATGCCATTTAAATACACTATAATAAACGTGTTTTATTGCTATAAACAGAGTTTTGCACTTTCTACTGTTCTTGTAGGTTATTTCAGTTAATCCGGACTTTTGTTAAACTGGTCAACTTATCCCCCCATTAGTCCGGATTAACGAAGTTTTACTGTATTTACATTCTAGGAAAACCAAAACTCATACACGAAAACAGCTATCGAACTAGTAACACGGAAAACATGACCAAATTTCTATTGTAAACTTACCTACAAGTTTCTTGTGAACTTTAAATATTACGTCGTTCGGAAAGTAAGTTGCACTGATGAATACCGTGGCGCTGCAAGCGGGGCAGTGTGAATGCGCATGCGCCTTGTGTAGCCACAACCTTGATGAAGTCCAGACGTCAGTCTGAGGCAAGTTGGTCAGGAGAGTAGTGCGTAGTGCGTTGTTGTTATGTTTCGGACAATCCAAACTCCCGCCACGTGTGAGGTGCGGTCCGTGATCCGTTTTCTGGATGCACGTAATGTTCCAGCTACGGATATCCACCGTCAGGTTTGTGAGGTGTATGGAGAAGGAATAATGAGTGCTTCAATAGTAAGAAGATGGGTGAGACGGTTTCGAGGTGGACGGGTTAGTGTTCATGATGAAGAACAAAGTGGTCGACCGTCTGTTGTGAATCCCAATTTGGTTCGTTTAGTGGAAGAGCAGATTAGGGAGAACAGACGATCCACTTTGTCTGAGCTGTCATTAGAGTTTCCACAAATCTCCAGAACTGTGCTGTATGAAATTGTAATAGTAAATTTGAAATTTCGCAAATTGTGTAACCGTTGGGTCCCTCACCAGCTCTCCGAAAATGCCAAAAAGGAAACAATGGGAAGTGCATTAGTTTTTGAAACGGTATAGTGAGGAGGGGGAAGAGTTGTTGGATCGGATTGTAACTGGAGACTAGACATGGGTTTTGCATGAAACCCCAGAACAGAAACGAAGCACCATGGAGTGGAGGCACTCCCCGTCACCGCGGAAAACGCAACCAAAACCAAAGCTTACGAACAAAAAAATCATGTGCATCGTGCACTGTGTTTTGGGATAGGCATGGAGTATTGCTTGTGGAATTTATGGAGCGTGGACAGCACATCAATGCCGAAACCTATTGTGTGACACTTCAAAACCTGCGTCGTGCAATACAAAACAAACGACGTGGCATGCTCAGTCGGGGTGTCATTCTCCTCCACGACAATGCTCGTCCGCATGTGGCAAACGCAACTCAGGAACTCCTGACGACCTTCCTTGGGAAAAACTACTACACCCCCCTTACAGTCCTGATCTTGCCCCATCTGATTTTCATTTGTTCCTCCACCTTAAGGCATTCCTTGCTGGAAAACATTATGGTACTGACGAAGAACTGAAACTTGCAGTTTCCCAATGGTTCTCCATTCAGGCGGAAACGTTCTATGATAGGGGTATAACGAACTTGGTATCTCGCTGTGATGCGTGCTTGAATTCTTATAGCGATTATGTGTGAATGTTGTACCATGTATATATTCTCACCCCTATAAAGATCATGATATTACTATTTATATTTTTCATTTTATGGCATGATGGAACTTACTTTCCGAACGACGTAATACATGTAAAATATAAGAACTATGCCATGAAAAATTCACAAGGCTCTTCAACAAGGAAAATATTTGATGACTGGACCATTTACGGACACGGAATGATTTTTCAGTGGTATTTGTTACATTGTTAAGAAATGGTATATAATATACGAGGCGGTATCAAAAAGTTTTGTCTGTTAAGGTATAATTTGTTTAATAATGGAAAGATTGAAACAATGAACATACATATAGTTTGCCTGTAGTGTCCTCTACTCAAGAGTTACCCGTATACATAGTTACCATCACGTTCGATGCATTTGTGCCAGCGTTTTATCCAACCCTCAAAAACAGTTTGGAAAAATTCCACAGAACACTCCCTGCGCCACCGTTTAGAGCTGTTTTTTTAACCTCCTGTAGATCATCGAATGTCATGCCACAGACTTAGCTCAGACTTAAGTAGTTAAGTTCAAACTTGGAGAAACCGAAAGTGTGGACATGACAAGGAGTGGCAGGCCATCAACGTCGTTGACCGACGACAACCGCCACAGGGATGATGAGCTCATTCGAGAGGATAGACGCATCACCATCCAGGAAATTTCTGATGCAGTGCACATGTCCTATGGGTCAGCACATGCAATGATTGAGAGTTTGGGATACCAAAAAGTCTGAGCCAAGTCTCTGTGCTTCGTGGAATGAGATTCGATGACCTACAGGAGATTAAAACAGCTCTGAACGGTGGGGCAGGGAGTGTTCTGTGGAATTTTTCCAAACTGGTTCTGAGGGCTGGATAAAACGCTGGCACAAATGTATCGAACGTGATGGCAACTGTGTGGAAGGGTAATTCTGAGTAGAGGACGCTACAAGCAAACTATATGTATGTTCATTGTTTCACTCTTTCCATTAATTAAAAATTATACCTCAAAAGGCAAAACTTTTTGATACGTCCTCGTACTTTCAATTCATAAAAACATCCCTTGCAGGAAAAAAAATAATTGTCTTTGCCAGGAATAATGTTCTTTGTGAGAGGGAAATCCCGGAACCACCCCCCCTTTAATTCGCACACTGCCCATAACTGTGCTGTAGGTGGGTAATTTACTAAAGCAATGGTCCTCAAACTGTGCTACACGTACCCCTGAACGATTTGAAGGGGGTACGCGATCTGCTCGGAAATGTCGAGATTACCCAAACGACAACATTTTTTGCTGAAAGTGTGTAGAGCAGACTCCGTTGATTTAACACTCAACAGGAAAATAAGGCTAATTTTATCACTGACTCTTATCTTTGTTTCGTATGTTTTGTAGGACCTCCCAGATGGCGCAGTGGTATCGTCGTCGCATTGTAATCAAAGGGTCCCGGGTTCGATACCCGGTGGAGGCACATAGTGGTTCGGATCCCACTTTAAACTGTAGGTCCAGTCCCGATTAGCCTTACTGTGCATAAAGTGGACTTAAAACACCAAATCAATCAATCGAAATCGTATGTTTTGAAATAAAATACTCGTTCGAAATCTCGCGTTCCTCATATAGCTGACCGCGAAATAAGGTTTTTGATCGCCTTCTCCACTACATACTTATGTGAGAGTGTTTTTCCAGCCGTCGTGTTCCTAAGAAACAAGTGCCGAAATAGACTAAATTTGAAGCCGAATCTTCGCTTGAAAGTGCACAACCAGACATCAAGAAATAGGCACATCCTTTTCGCTAGAAACTGAGGATTTATATAATAAAAAACTCCAAACTTGTGCTTGACAGTTTGTTTACAAACTTACTTCTATTCGTTACTTTTTTCCCATAACTCTGGAAAAATATACGAAAATTAAAGTTTTTAGCATGCATGTGCTTCACATTATTATTTTTGTAACTAATCATAAAGATTGTAAAAGTGGGAAAGCTCAATAAAATAATAAACGTAGGATTCTGATATTTATTTCTTTACCACCATCTTTCCACATACAGCCGGAATGCCATTTTGCTCTCTTGCAGATAAAAAAAAAACACCCCCAAGTAGGCAGCTAAAAATATTCTCTAAATCCCACTATTCCAAGAAAACCTATGGTGAGGGGGGGGGGTGCATTAGACGCTTAGTTACGACTAAAGGGTACAATTACAAAAAAGTTAGAGAACCGTAGCACTAAAGTATCTACTGTCGATCTGTCGCTGCGTCTATTAAAAGGTGTCGTGTTATAGGAGAAAGAAGAAGTGTAGTTGTGACATTCCCTACCCAAAACTATAGAAAGAAAAAACTGAGTTTTCCTTCTGTGCTATTAACATAAAGACCACGGAGATTTTAGAAACTAAGAAGAAAAATTCATGAGAATGGTTTTGAAATATCGACAGTTTTTGTGTTCAAAATCGTACTCCTACACTTATCCTTCTATTTATATCGCTGAGGTCAGTCACCGACTCAAAATTGCCCTGTAATAAGCAGCGCCATCTAGCATCTTGTTTCTCCTTTGTGCAAGCCCCTTGCGTGGTCAGGTTACTTACACGTAAGTGCTAATAATCGGAAATAAAATCTCAGATAAAGACAGAAAAGGAAGTTGTTTATTCTGAGCGCGCTATGTTCATTGACCCCAGACGTTGAAACTCTATGGAAAAAATGTATATAAAAAACACATGGTTATTACGCCTATGGTGATTATTTTTATGAAAGTATGATTTGAAATTGTTAATTTTACGTCGGTTTTCTACATCTCTAGGTTAAGAATAAAAGATGAATCGATTAAATAAGATTGGTTGAAAGAAATAACAACTCCTTAGCAAGGTTTCGAAACTGCGACCTTTGTCCCACTAGTGCGCTATGCTTACCACTACACCACAAAAGCTGATTTATCATCAAAAACTGCAGAGGGCGTTCTGTCCTGTTCTCGTTGACTGTTAAGGAGTATTATGTATATTTTGTACAGTTTTGTAAAACAAAAACATACTTAGGCCTATTTTAATATTAAAAGCTGCTGTATTACATTTACCATCCATTTTATAACATTGAGTAATAGTTAGTTACATATTATACTTGAATTTTCACGTTGACATAGTTCTTTTTACTTTCTTGAGGTTAAACGCTGTCTCCATGCCAAACAAAGGATTCGAAAGGAAAATCACAACTGGGTTATATTTGTAACTTCCATATACGAGGGTGAGTCAAAAAGTATTTACACTTTTGCCACAACTTTTCTCAGGTTGGCCATCAGCGCTTGTGTGCTATAAGGTTGTACTTTTGTGGTACTTTTTCTTTCTTTTGTTACAGATTAAACATGGCCGCTCCACTGGCAGTGTGCACCAAGGAAGAACAGTGATCAGTGATCCGATTTCTCTGGTCTGAAGGTGTGTCAGGGACTGAAATTCATCCAATTTTTGACTTACCCTCGTACATTACATACTACTAAAAGAGCCATGCGTCTCCTTAGTCTCCACAATATTACTGAAATCCATTACCATGTACCTGGTGTCCCAGAAGTCTTTCCCTGATTACAAACTTTATTCATATCCGCTATATGCAAGGTAGAGATGCGAAAGTGGTGCCAAAATGTTGGAAAACTAATCAAGTTTATTTGTTGCAGTTTTTAGTAATGTGGCTGTAGTGTAGCAGTGTCAGTGCCAAGGAATCCGGAATTAATGCTCTTTACATCGGGTGGCATCTTTCCATACAATGTTGCTTGGATATGACAGGATTTGGGAATGAAGATAAATTCCATATTTTAAATACCAACTTATTGATGGCAGATATTCTAGACGAAAGAATTCTGTACGTTTGAAAGTTCCTCTGCGCTGTTATTGGTGACCGGGTCTCGTCATACTAGAGGACATGCTGAGCTTTTTCCTGATTTGTGAACATTTCCGGTTTTCTGGGCACTGACACTGCTACACTACAGCCACGTTACTCAAACCTGCAACAAAAAAACAACAAAAAAAAACCTTGGTGAGTTTTCCAACATTCTGGCACCACTTTCACATCTCTACCTTGCATATAGCGGATATGAATAAAGTTTGTATTCAGGGAAAGACTTCTGGGACACCCTGTATTTTAAATCTAACTCCCCTATTCTTGAATACTGCTCCCTATTTTTGCATACAATCATCAATGGCAAAATTAAAACCGAATTTCTAATCAGTCAATTTAATCTACGAGTAGCCACACGACCAACCCGCAACGTACAGCTCTTTCACAATCCCGCTACAAGGCTCTCCCTTCTACACCAGTTTCTTTTCTATAGGCTTTCCTGTTTATATAAATTCCTGCCTATAAATACAGTACGTATTAACATTTTCTTACCGGAACACAGTCTCCGACAATCTATAAGAATGTATGTGTAACTTTTAATTTTTCTGAGCCATCTTATGTTTTCTTGTTGTTGGTTTCCTGTTGTTAAACCTTTTCCTGCTCCCCCCAAAATAGGCAATAGTTAGGCTGGATAGTTCGACGAACTAACCGATCTTTTTTTTTTTATTTTTTTAAATTTTTTTTTTATGTGACCGTTTAAATCGGTCAGAACATCGGCATAATGAGACATGCATCTTGAATTACGTTATCATTTACAGGCATCGCTTATTTATTCATTTACAACATTTTTGGGGTTACATCAATAATTTCGGGGACCACTCTGCAACTGTCGCTAGAGGGTATATGGCATATGTTCCCAAACCCAAGAAAATAAGGGACGACACAATACAATACAACATAAAACACAGATCACAGGAGCGAATTAATCGTAGAAAGTTGATTAAATCGTTCCTGACTGTCGGTTAAAGTGTGAAGTTTGAGGAGACCTTCAACCAGTATCTGTAGTGTCCGGAGAAATTCCGGATCCTGGAAGAAGCATAATAGCCGTTTGATGCGGGTTAGGGCAACAGATTGTTGTCCTAAATCTTCCACCATCTGGATATCTTCAGGAGGAATGCTTCTCGCTGATGATCGCTGTTGAGTTGGCTGCTGGGCTGTTGGCAGGCACGGCTGTACTGGAACTTCAGTCCCCTTTGACCGAGTTGAGGAATTTAATGGGGCAGCTGACGTAGGCTGCTTCGTCACTTCTGCTACTGGCTTCATTGAAGGAGAAATGGAGGTAGCTGGAATGGAAGGCGTTGATTGGACGTCCTTCTTCTTCTGCTGGCGAACGGCAGCCGGTTGGTCACGACGTTGTTGGGTGCGACGCGTCGCTGCAAGTTTTTGATACAAGGGACATCCCTTGTAATTAGCAGTATGCGTGCCAGAACAATTGGCACATTTAGCTGGAAGAGTCAAAGAACGCTGAGGACAGTCGTCAATCCAATGTGGCTCGGCGCATTTCACACATCTAGGTTTGGCCTCACAGAATCCACTCCCGTGCCCAAACCTCTGGCATTTATGGCATTGAAGTATGCCCTGTGGTCGAAGTTTTTCCACCTTGATGGAATATCCAGCAAGGTGATCCAAGCTTAGTATGTCGTGGGCAGGACGATCATTAGTCCCTGGACGAGGGTCGCTGTAATTTATTGCGACAAAGAAAATTGGGAGAAATTGGTTATTTTCCTCCCAATAGCCCGTGTCTGGCGAAATTTTCCGTGAGGAAGGTAATGTTCTGGAACGAAGTTGACGAACTTTATATACATCAAATCCCTGTCGTCGAAGAGCTGCTTGAATCGCATCCGAATCGTAGTCCGGAGGAAGATGTCGAAGTATCACTTTGAGGGATCGATAACCCCTGGATCCGATGGCGAATTGCACGGGCTCTCCCATGCTTCCATCTAACAACGCTGTCCGAATCTTGCGTCTCATGTCATCTGTCGAACAGGAAACTTTCAAACAGGTTCCCCTATAAGAGAAAGTATATCTTCCCCAGCGAACAAGGGATTTTATCTTCTCGGCTATTCGTCCGGGACGGTCGGAATAGATTAAAATTGGAGGAGACTTCTCCCAGCGACGAAGGGGAACAGCAGGCTGTTCCGAAGAAGAAGGCACGGAGGCATTGCTCCTGCCTACCGAACTCCTTGATGACGACGAAGTCGTTTCCAGCGATTCCCGGCGACGCTTCGCCCTTGGATCGGGCGTCGAAGGGAGCGACGTGCGAGACTTCCTGTCTCAGCAGGTCCGAGGCTGGGAATGTAACCGATCTCTAACTATGCACTTTAATTTATATTCTTCCCAGAACCTTTTCTTCACATGGCCCAATCATAGTTATTTGTCGATCAGGTATGCGCAGAAGTTCACAGTGTACCTAAATGCCCATCTTTCAATGCAGTATGATATTTCATTAGGCCACGTATTACTTTAGAGGTTGAAGCCAAGAATTTTCTGAATTTGAGTGAACTCAATTGCTGCTTCAACTATTGCACAGAAGCAAGTGTCGATAAAAATCGTTTCAAGCTCCATCTATCGTGAGAAACAGCAGCATCGGAGAAGACGGCATTTCCATACCACAATTGTACTTCCAAGGACTGTGATTTACACAACAATGGACGAAGATTTTCTTGGTGAAAAGCCACAAGGCCCGTCAGTGAAGCGCACTTTATACCCGCAGAGGAATCAGCAGAGAGCTGCATAAAGGGACGTCGGGAACCGTGAAGAAATTGTCAGATGGAGGCAACTCTGAAGCCCAAGGGTGGAGGTAACCTTCTTCTGACGTATGACAGAACAGATGATAGGATAATTGTTTTGGCTAGAGACAATCGAACTATTAGTACAATGAGTTTCTGTTATCCAAATCTCAGCGCCGTTTGATGATCAGTGTTTATAAAAGCCATTGGTTAATATTATACATATTTATCCATTACAAGAAATCAATGGCTTCAAGCTGGATGTACATTTATTTGTATTAGCAGCCTATCTTTTACTAAGACTGTCAAGAATTACCTACAAGTAATTACAAGATCCGTCTCCAGTTTGCTGTGGTTATTTCAAAAGGCAACTTGGCTACTTTAAAGTAAGACCTAAGCACATCCAATGCATTGGCCTCCGAACAAGGGTGCCTGCAGATTTTTTCTCAGGGGGGCAGGGTCACAGAAACTTTAATTATTATTATTATTACTGCTATTATTGTTGCTATTATTTTTTACTATTGTTACTACTACTACTACTTATGTTTTTGAAAAAATGCAAACCTTTGTAATTTCCATATTCTGTATATCCATACAGGGTGTCTCATAAGTAATAGCGCAAAATGACACTGGTTAAAGTACACGATAATAGAAGCAAAAAAGTCTCAGTAAACATGAGTCGGCAAACGAGCCGTTTTCGAGATAATCGCGAATGTGTTATTACAATCCGCCACTGACTTCATAGTTTGTAAACGTCGTCCTAGTTGGTAAATGCTAATAACGTGTGCGAATGTGTGGTTACAAGCAGTCATTGATTTCATTTTGTAAATACCGAGTGCTTTACTCCTTGCGCGGTCCGAGGTTTGCTCTTTTGTTTACAAAACAGAACATTTCTGAGAGGTGGCTTTTTAATCAAACAGAACATTTAGGAGAGGTGGCGTTGCAATCAAACTTTACAAGCCGTCTTGTCGCTCATAGTCGCTCGGACTCCCACTTTAAATTGTAAGTCGAGTCCCGATTGGTCTATCTGTGCGTAAAATGATCTTAAAACCAAAACTCAAAAGGCTCATAATCGTCATCAGGCAGGAGGAATTAGATTTTAGCTCTCATTGAATGCCTTCTTCATTGAATCACTACTAAAATATATAAATCATTACTTATTATATAAGGGAACTTGGGCATTTCATGAACAACTAAGACAAATGCGAATCAACTTGGAATGTTTAAAGAACTTAAGTTAAGAACATATTTTAAGCGTTTAAAATCCAATCCCTACGAGACAACACTACGAAATAGTAATTCGAACTATTCCAAGTAGCAACAAGCATGTCTACTGCCACACCGTGAGAAGTTTCAACAATAACTCGGACACGTGATCTCCAATAGTAACACACTTGTTATTTCATATCAACTAAATTCATGAACGTCATCGAACTATTAGTATAATGGGTTTCCGTTATCCAAATCTCAGCGTCGCTTGATAATCAGTGTTTATAAAAGCCATTGGTTAATATTATAGCCTACATATTTTTCCATTTCATGACTGCCTTTTCTGAGATTCTCAAGAATTTCCGCTACAAAGAATGTTCAGCTGTTGGTATCAACGAAATCGTCAGATCGATTGCGTTCGAGAGAGGCCAACACGCAATGGAACGTTTTATCGAGTTCTTGCATACTTTTGAATAATTCCATTTAATATGCAGACCTGTTCTAATGTCTTATGACATCGCACGTTCATGACTATTGTTATTTAAGCTCACGTATTTCAAGTGCTATGTCTGTAGCGATCGTAATATCAGCATTTTGAAACCAATGATGTAAAGATAAGCTAACGGTTTTGTACGATTATCTGATCAGATCTTCATTAAATACTGCCAAATAATTTATATAATAACGTACATATGGATTTTGCAGATATCAGAATCACTTTGGGCGAAAGTACATTAATCTCGTAATCATTCAATTGTGTTTACTGGGCTCTAAGAAAGGGTAAGGAAACAAAATATTTGTAGTGATGTATATCTACATGTAATTCCTAATTGCTTTAATCAAACTATTAAAATATTTTACAGGGCCGTTTACTAAAAAAAGCTTTTCTATATATACGTATGGTGCCAAAAAACATGCAAGCAATTTTAAGCGTGTTCTTTAAATAAAAAAAATCGATTTAATTTAAAAAATCTTATTTAATTTTTTAAAAATCATCAAAAATATTTTTTTTCCACCCTGCTTGATAAGTATGTAATAATTACGATCTACTGCGACTATTATGAGTGTGTGCTTGCACGAGGAACAGTCAAAAAGTTAGTTGTAACAACAGTATGAGACAAACGCTGTGTGGAACGTTTCTGGCCAATCTCGTATTTCTTTGAAAGTATTAGAATGTGAGAACTACTTTTCAATATCATTATAAAGTTTATTTAAAAAAAAATCGTAGTGATGCACGAGATTTGGTGCAGGATCTTGTGCGGAAAATTCCCGTCAAACGTACGGGAATCATAACTTCCATGCGAAATTCCCAGTTCACACATTATCTAGTTTACTGTGTCTCGCTGTTGCAAGAATCAATTCCTGAACGCATTCAATGTTGTCATTCGTCATATCGATATCTTAAACACAGAGCAGTCCTTTGCAATCCACTAGCGAGAAACTGCGTTGTAGAAGTAAACTTCACGCTGTCGGTGACGACATTCAATTGCGTAACAACAAGTTACTGAGCGGACCGCCAGTAACAGAACTATCGCTGCCCCTTCGGAAATGTTACTACGACTGTGGAAACTGAGTACGACCAGTGTAGCCAAGAACTTGCTTAAACAAATATCTTTTAGACGACGTTCTGGACGAGTGAAACTAACTTTTATGTTCTTTTGTATACGCCTCAAATTGATGCCGTACAACAGCACGTTAATATAGCCACAACTAGGAACAAAGCCGATATGAATCTCCTCTGTCTCGTCTCTATTTAAACGAGATATAGAGATATAATCCTCGTCTCAAGTGTTGAACGATGTTCTCGAATTTCGAGACGAGATCGGGTTTTTCGTCTCCAAAACTACCGCTACTTTCTACCTTACAGAACACATGCATAAGCATATATATTGCCCATTTTACCTTAATGTTTAACAGGACAACCTCGTTCTGAAATGACGTCACGGGTGAGGGTCTGAAGTTAAGCTGAATGTTTTCACTTTGATTTTGTATCTACAATGTGATGGCTCACGTGTGACCTTTCGGTTTCAACTTCGCACTTAAATGTGAGAACTAATTAAGCAAGAACTAAATTTCAAGCTTGTCTGGCATTTCTTGGCAGGCGCTAAGATCCATAAATTCTAGACGCCACTCGCATTTTGTACGCAGTGACGACAGTTGCATGTAATTTGCAAATATATATATATTGTAAATATATTACTTGTATGAACTATTTGACGTTTCGTACGACCTTTAACGAATCCTTAAGAGTGTTTGTACAGTAACGGACACTTCTGGCTTGTAATGATTACATTGAAAGTTAATGGGATTGTTACAGCTCAGAAGCGTCCGTGACTACAGTCGTGTGCAGAGAGATGCGTATCCAATCCATTCACTTGGTGCACTGTAAAGTATAAGAACCGGAACAAAATAGCCAACGAAGTAGTTGAAACACTAACAGCACTAGCGTACACTGGAGGGTGTTGGGGATAGATGCCCCTTCGAAAGTTTGGTAAAAATAAAAATTTTCAATTGAAAGCAGTCAAGAACGCGGGTAAACCAAAGTTGTAAATGCACATACTCCTTAAAATGAGCGCCGATTATAATTTCTGTCCTTGTACAACATTAAAACTAAGGTTAACGATAGTAATTACGAAATATTTTGTAGTGTGTAACGCCCACCTCCTAGAACACAACTGATAATAACAACCTTTACAATGCCAGCTCATTCCGAAGAAAAAAAACGGCACATCAGAGTATTAACAGTTTAAAAGTCAATCGTTTCTAAACTTCTGTACTATCCAATTAATCATTTATTCACTTAACTCCAATTGAAATAGTTTATTAATTGTTTGAAGTTATTCACAATACGACGACTTAGTGACGAAATTATTAGCTGCGGAATCTTGTCTCATCGTCCACTGACATTCTCATTTTACTAAACATTCGAAAAATATTCATACATCATGAAATACTTGAGCAAATCTGAAATTCTGATTTTCATTTATTTTAAAATCGATCTTAAAAATATAACTTTAGCTATGTAAGGTTAATTCAGATAAGACTCTAAATCAGTTTTAAGGTACACGAAAAATTTTCGGTTACATTTCCGAATGGAACACACATTTTATTGAATCGTATCGCACTCTAAGATGTAGGTCTAATCCCTATTAGTTCTATGTGAACGTAAAGTGCATTTAAGTTTGTCAAATTTTCACAGATCGTTATATAACCATACTTCGAAAACATTACTATTTCTTTTGGATAATCTTCCGTGTACAAATGTAGATTTTGTTAAAGCAACTGATTGTTTAAAATTCTCTTTGTTGTGGATTCAAACTTCAGACAAACACATAAGTGTTAGTTTTGACTTAGCTTTTAACCACATCATTGTTTACATCATTTTATTGTCAGAACTGAAGTATAATATTATAAGGAGTGAAACAGAATTGATCAAATGTAACCAGATCAAATAAAAACGTTTCGAATCTTACTCAAAGAAAAACATTTCGTTCGAAGGAAAGCAAGGGATTAACATTCAAATACACCGTGTCAAGTGTTTCAATGCCAGAGACCTTTTCTTCCCCTTGCACCATTCCATTGTGAACGTTCTGACAAACTGGAGATAAGAAATAAACTAGGACTAAAACGAGTGTTGCAGACAGCTGATAACGACTGTGAGTTGAAGCAAAAACCTCCACCCTTCGAGGGATCAGATCCCAGCATTGATTTTTACCGCGTTAGCAAAAGGGAAATGTAAGGCAGTCTATTCCAATGAGTCATTTCTAATGGGGCGTTCGATATTGGCACCCAACCTCGCTCTGCTTGGAATTAAACATCGAACACATTCGCTCATCTCTCATTTCGAACATTTGGCTACAATTTCAAACATGTTAATGTTTCTTCATGTCATAATATCCAAACTGATCAAGCTACATCAAACGCGACATATAATGTTCGCCAGGTGGGAAAACTTAGAAGTCAGTCACAAGGGCAACTCGATTTTTGCCAGATGTCGCTAGTGGCATAGAATCTCTCTTCAGCTGTTTAAGAGGGCACCATATTGACTTTATAATTACGCCTGTCTACTCTCATAGATGCAATTAAGACACTGTGTATGGTTAACAATAGAAGCCGAGAACATTCCTAGATCCCTTTCAAATCTAATGAATAGAATAATCTTTCAATCATGATAGCAAGCAGTGGCTTTTACTTGTCTTTCGCGTAATAGCCAAAATTTCACGAAAATTTTCAAAATCGACTTAGTGAAAAATAAATATGGACGGAGAATGGTGCTGATGACACGACCCCGCCCATGAGCTATGGAAAATATAGATCTGTTTCCTGTAACCTTGAATAATATTATAATACTAAATTAGAGAAATCTTGGTCCTAAATCTGCACTACCCTGATGCGCACAACGTTCACGTACATTCAAAATGTTAACGAATTACATTGTTCTTGTGCATGTATTATAAACATAGCCACAAGTCCTGTTTGCAACCCTATTGTCATAAATATCCAACAGCTTAACAAATAGAAAATAGAAAATTCTGAGGTATATGCAAGACAAAAATGTTACTACACTGAACGTATGAATTGTAAACGAACAGTTTGCTATTTTCTTAATGTTCGACAAATGAATAATAATAACAGTAAACGTTTTCTTAGGAGATATGCAGAAGAGACAGTGTGTGTGTTGATAGTACACAAATTGAAAGTTAAAAATTAATGTTATTACGTACTAACAATGAAATATGGGAGACATGACACCGAAACTACACGCAACCAATTCTTAGATTTAGTTGACAATATCTTATTTTCGGCAAGAATTACGTGGTGCTTCAAAGGTATTTAATTTCGTGTATTTAAAAAGTAAAAATCACATTTGTGACATTAAGTCAACACTTGAATATTCTATATTTTTCAATGTGCTTCGAATAAGCTGAGGAGAACAATACAAATATTTATCATTTTCCGGGTATTCCGATAGCGTCCTCCTCTTGGTAGTTGAAACTTTGCTAAAATAGTTCTCAAGTCATCGTATTGTTTAATTTCTTTGTTATATGTCTCCTTCGTATAACACTTGTCGTATTATCATCTATGTTTTAAATATGGTTTCATTCTGATGTGAACACATTGTTCTCAATACATTGGCAATAATGCGATGTTTGTAAACAATACCATTGTATTGATAGATAACAAACAAGTTCATGTGCGACTTGTGACGAAAAGCGATTTCACTAAAGTGTTTTTAATAAGGATATTTCATATATGCTTTATAGAGTTACACATACAATTTTATGCAACAGTCTGTAAAGCAAGTTCGTTGGTCTTTGTAGCATACTTCAGAGGAAAGAGAAGATTGCTGTGTCAATTATTTTAGTTTATTTACGTCGTATATTTTTCTTTTTAGATTAATCCCGACGATGAGAATCGATTGATGGAAAGGGATAGTTATGTCCAATCAGGTAGTCGAACCTATAACAATTGACTACGTAGCACGTAATGATAAACACCACGTGACGGGTGTGAACTAATTGAGATCGTCGTCGCCTTGTATTCAAGGGGTCCTGGGTTCGATACCCGGTGGTGGCACATGGTGGTTCAGATCCCACTTTAAACTGTAGGTCCAGTCCCAATGAGCCTTACTGTGCTTAAAACACCAAATCAAACAAACAAACGTAATTAGCATAAACAAAACATTGCCTGCCAAGTGTATTTGCAACGCGCTAATGTGGCTGTTATGTAGCTGAAATCGTATCCGAGGCTAACGGTGCAAATATAATCAGTGCCAGAGTCCCCAGATATTCGTAGCAACAGCACCGCCTCATCGTTAATAGGGGCAGTTGGCCAGTGTGGAATAAGAAACGAAAGCTGGACAACAACTACACCAATGTCTAATACGGTTGCAACGTTTTGACCGATAATTCCTGTTATAGCAATGAAGAGCTTGCGTAGGATTGTCAGGGCATGATGCTACAAAATGTTTCAGTGTTCGTATAGCTATGGGGTCATTGAACTGGTTGCACATAGCTCCCGCTTAGATTGGCTTGCGTGTACAAAGCCAGAGAGCGGGAATGTGGTGTTTTTACTGTCGAAACGGGCTGCAATACTCTGCACAGCGAACAAGACCTGGGTTCGCTTCTCAGGCAGGACTCGATAATGTTTACGCCGTAAGATTGCAGCTACGAGCCCGTGGAGGGAGTGGTGGGTAACGGCTTGTCATATGCATGCAAATCACTACACACGAAAGAACAGAATTCGCATTGCGGTCATCGAAATGCACTGGTAACGAATAAAAATCTCGGGACTTACCTCTCTCGATGTCATTCTGGGTGCAATCGCCATCCGGTACCTCCTTGGTGCTCGCTGCTGTGGTGCCATTCGCACCCCCGCCTCCACCGACACTTCCACCGCCCCCTGTTCCAGTACTGCCGCCCCCAACACTTCCAGCATCCTCTGACACCTTCTCGGTGACGAACCTCGTCCCCTCGACGTTCGCCATGCTGGGTTGCTATCAGGGGGAAGCTCCTACCTAGTGCCCTGGTTCAGAGAACGACGTTTCGCTGCAAAGCTGAGTTTTGCAGCGCGACGTTATCGACGAGCGGGACGCTGCAGACGCCAGTTCGGTCGAGCGTCGCTTGAGGTCGCCACCGACGCTGGCGACGGAGCCCGGAAACGACCGACTCGAGCCGAGAAGGTCCAGATCGCACCATTTCAATGTTGCCAGATGCAAATAATTATCTCACAGGCGTTGTTCTACTATGCAGTAAAACGGAATTTAAGTTGGATATGTAACCATACCATTCTCATCAAAACTTACTCTTGGAAATGCCTATATAATTCCTTTACAAGTAGATAAGATTTGCATTAATGACAAAGCTGAGACTCAAGTTACAAACATTTGACATAACCAGGCTGCGTAAATTGCTATAATTGAGCCAGAGCATTTTGTATTTCGATACTTTTCAGCCGACTTCTGTATTTTATGTACAGCAGCATCCGTTACCAACTACAAAATCTCTCAATATAATTGCATCAGGTTGCGGAAAAGCGTTATCAACATTTTTCATCTTATTTTTTAAAAAATACGTCGTTTTTCTGCCGCTGTAGACTAATCGCGACGATCAAGATGAATGGCGATTAGACACAATTGACGAAGGAACGCTTGGGCCGTGTTTCGAACCTAGAATCTTTGATCGTGAGTCGACAATTCACAATTTTCCCGATGGCTTTGCTTTGTAATCAAGGGGTCAACGATTCGATCCTTGGTGAGGTCACTTTGCACAGTGGTTCGGATTCCACTTTAAACTGTAGGTCTAGTCCCAATTAGCCTATATCTGAACATAAAGTAGACTTATAAACTCTGGCCACCGTGAAAGGCACTGTCACGACTATTCCTTCAGTTTATCAGTCCCCTTTTAGAACGTAACTTTCTATTTTATGTACATTTCGAACAAGAAGTTACAACTTGCAAGTTATGTAGCACATCGTGAAAGAAAGATTATCACTGACTTAATGTTTACACACACACACACGCACTCTCTCTCTCTCTCTGACACACACACACACACACACGCACACACAATGTTCTCTATAAAATATCATGTACCTTGACGTAGTATAAATAAGCAAATATCAAATAAAAAAGATCACAAAATACTGAGCGGTATGGCTTGGATAACACATCTTCGTGCTTTTTTTGTGACAGCAGTGGCAACACTGTTCACTTTCAATTTTTTCATTTCAATACCTTCTGCACCTTTTACTTGCTGCTTTAGGGCACTTAAACGTCACACGTCTCCACTTCTGGGATAAGCGGGAAGGGAATATGGAAGCAAGGTAAGAAAAATGAATGAAACGAGGTCATGGCCTCCATTCCAGGAATTGTTCTTCCCCCATGACAGATGAACTCTCCCTAATCCAGATGTCTACTGCACCTCCTGTAAGCCTCACGATGTAAGAGCATTCCCTGACATTCGCTACGAGACTCGGCGTCAAACGACCCGGCATCAGCGCTTGTCTTTCCCTTTGAACGGGTCCCCGAAAGTCGCTAGAGTCGGCTATTAAAATTACAGTTTTCATATTGTGTACTAACCTTGACTACAAAAGGTGTTGAAAATGATGTCCCTCTGCTGCAACACATTCCTGGCATCTCCGAAGGAAATTGGTATTTACACGTGCAAGTTCGTCTACTGTAATTCTCCCGATTTCTCGTACAATACTCTCTTTTAACTCACGGATGGTGTGCGGATTGTCTTTGTATACCTACTTTATTTTTTAGATTTCCCCATGTTTCTTTCCACAGTAAATTTCGTTGCAAAACGTCGTCGCACTTCTCCACAATTCCTCTTTGCGAAGTAACACTCGACAAGATAAATCCTTTGTTGTAATGTAAACTTTTGTGGTGCCATATTAAGCTACAATCTTCAACACACGGACACGACACAACACAACTTCCGAGGGAGAATTATACTGGCGTCAGTCTGCAACGTCAACAGAAAGGGAAAGAGAGCGAAGGCAGGAAGAGCGAAAAATAAACAACAGAACTGTAGCGTGCAACTGTCGCGGACCCGTTCACCGGGAAGGACAAGTTCTGATGCCGGGCCGCTTGCCGCCGAGTCTCGTAGCGAATGTCAGGGAATGCTCAGTAGTGGTAATCAAGCGGCCTCGGGTTCGATTCTCGGTGAAGGCACCTACTAGTTGGGGTCCCACTTCAAACTATAGGTCGAGCCTCCATGACGCTATTTGACTCGCAATAGAAAATTGAGTCCACTGTTAATTAGCGTCGCATTTCTGCTACTTTTGGCTAATCGAAAAACTGAGGATCAGTGACGAATAGGTGAAAGGAACACTCACAAAGAGCATCCATTCTGAGGCCGGAACTCGAACACGGGAACAGCTGTGATGAGATCGAATCTTGACCACAGAGCCGGCTAGAGTCGTCCATTGTGTTGTTGCAGTTTTAAATAGTTACTGGCGGCGAGCGTTAGCACCGTTTCGGTTTGTAATCTGAAACTTTCCGTGGTTGGGCAGGTGTGAGTTGAAAATACACTTACATTATGTGAAATACATGTTTAATAACACACACAAATATCTGATTACATAAACATTCCCTTTCGCAGAGATGAAAAGGGGTATTAATAAAGCATAAACACAACGACCTCTTGCAGCCATGAATGCTGCTCACACGAAGACAGTGTTGCCAACACCTTTTTGGCTATTATAGTTCACAAAGAAAATGTCTTGGCCGCCATATTGCATCCAAGGACATGGTTGGTGGAGCCAACAGTTGCTTAGGTATTGAGTTATCAATATTAATCAAATATCGAAAAATTTGAACTTGGAATTTCGGACAGATTCCTTCTTCACATTTACTATAAACTTGCAAGTTTTATCAGGAATTTACAGTGCCATAAAATGCCATCTGTTGTTAAGTCTGTGGTTTTATGCCTAAAATTGCCTACTTTAGTGCATTTTTAAAAAGTCATTTATTATACAATTTTATGCCACGGGATTACAGCAAATCGTGAAAATGAGTTGCTGCTATATCTAACGATGTAAACTTGCTTTCCAATTACTGATTCAGTATTTCAATGTATAAGGAGAATAAATAATTTTAGGCAACATGTAGCTATTGTAAAACATGTGCTGATAAAAACTATAATTTTACACAAGGCATACTGGTGTAACTGAGATACTGTGTATTACAACAAAAACTATACATTTTCGTAGTTTTAGGACGAGCTTTGAGCCTACTTTTGTGGTTTTATCGCCTAACTTTGGAGCCTTATAGAGATGTAATTTTTAGTACCTAAAATCCGAAGGAGGGTGGGGGTCAAACCGGGTTGTCCTGCTTGAGTAACGCTTCATTTTGATTATATAAGCATGATGGCTATTCGTTTTACAAAGAGTTGTTACAAGCCAGATATATCACATTGGAAACAATAACAAGAGATGAACAGTTTCTGGAAAGAAACATAGATGGCAGCACAAGGTAAAAGAATATAAATAAATTGTTAGAGGATAAATATTGATTTAGGGAGAGAAGGAGTGCGACAAATATATGTAAATAAAATTAAGTCGATGTACAAAAAATAAATAATGGATGGAATGGAAAATCATGGAGTAATTTTAGTCAAGAGAGTACTGTTATCTGGATCATAAACCTTTTCCTGCTCCCACAAAAATAGGCAATAGTTAAGGCTGCAGAGTTCAATGAACAAACCGATCTCTAACTATGCACAGGTACAGCGCCTTGAATAACGTAGTGTGGAAGAAAAGAGACATGCTTCAGTGTGTATATCTTTAAAAGAAATGATGATGATAATAATGAACCTAATTCATACACAAAAATTTAGTTACCAAGAGCATTCCACGCGTATTTTTTCCCCCCGTATTATTAATGAAAGTATGACGATAACAGGACGTGGTCGACTGTCTAGAATGTAAGTTAATATCTTCGCGACCACTGTACGAAATATCATAGCAATTATCACATTCATAGATATGCTTCATGCAAAAGAATCAGACGTTGCAGCGAAAACTACATTTACTTCCATTATAAGCAGACGAATAACATGCAGCTGTACCGACACCAGCGCCTCTAGTGGTATCATATTCGAGCGGAACCAGCCAGAGAGCCCAGAACAGTGCCGTTTTCCACACTACGTTATTCAAGGCACTGTAGCACGGTAAGAGAGTACTATATTATCTTGATATCATTATGTGGGTATTAAATAAATACATACCTACAATAAACGCAATCTTTAACAATAATACTTAATATATTTAATATAAGACTATTATTTTCTTATTTGAAACTGCAAATAAGGGATGGCAGGGTTTAAAATAGGGAGGGGGTTGAAAAATCCATCTTACCAGGGTGAAAACTTTATCTTATCATTAAGTTTAAAAAAAAACCTCTCAAAATTCCTGGGAACGCCACTGAATGAGCGACGGCGCCGAAATATGCTTCTCAGAAAAGAACTCCAAATTCTGTTGGACATGTCTCCTGACGAGCATAACTGCCTCTGGCTACAGGAGAATTTCAACCCATTTTTCCTCTCAGTTATCCCTCAAGCTTTGCGGCTATCTTTCATGTAGATCCACTTCGTATCCGCTCCCATGAGGACTCGAGGGAAGATTACGAGGGAGAGAAAAAACAACAGGAAGCCTAAAATATTTCTCTCTCTGGGGGACGGGTTGAGGTGAATATCAAAAGAACCTCTAGCCACGAGTGGGTACCTGGACACGTTCCACGAAACACGAGCCGGACAAATAAAGACGGCGGCATTTGGGAACAAGCGCTCATGGTCGCTTTCCGTGAGGCTCTTTGGGAGATGCAGCGAGGAAAGTGGGTAGAAGACGTGCCTCACGTATGGTTCGCATTGCACATCTAAAAACGATTAAAGGCAAACTTCGGCGTCGCATACATCAGGGTAACTTTACCCTACAGATGGCGTCCGATATTGGACTTTTGCTGGAGAAAGGGGGTTATGCAGAAAACGCCCTTGTTCTAACGGAATATTGTGCATATAGTATAATGCAAATTAGGCCTGTAGTTTCATAACCTGCCATCCAAACGTTTCGACCAACTTGACAGCACAAACTACTATCATAGAACTCACACGTAGTGGAAAATATACTTTTTAGAACTAACCAATGACGTAACCAACAGGCTTGCACGTCACGCCCGATAGTATATTTACTACATTGCCATGTTACTTTTGGATTAAATATTCTGAAAAATCATTTACAAAAGTGGACAGCTACAAAGTCCACGTTACAGCCAATAACAAAACCTATTTTTACACTTCTGCTCATCATTATTATTTACTTGTTTACTGTTGTTGTTTGTGTTAATTGAATGCATAGTTATTGAATTCGAAGAATATTCATTGCACGCAATAGAAAACAACTAACCCTTATCTTTCAAATGCCTCAATTTTCAGCAAAATCGGACTATTGGTAAGTGAGATACATAGTCATTTATAGTTTTTCGATTTAATTTTTATAAATCAGTTTGGTAACAATACTTTCACATTTGGCACAAATAGATAATAATCGCTATTCAACAATAACTACGGTTCAATAATCTGAATCTGAACAGTCTTTGTTGAAGTTGTCTAGGATCCCCATGCCTCTTCACCGGAAGCTGATCCCAATTGCGGTTTCCATAAGCTTCTGGAAATATCCAGAAACTAGCAACGTGATAGTATCCAGATGCAAAGAAGATCGTCGTATTAAGATTGTGCTTCTGTCGTAGATGATAATGGTGACACTGTATTGCCGTGTGTTTGTTAATAGTGATAAGGCCCGATAAGTCTTGAAAGGTAAGTGATTGCATTTTCATTTTTGTCATCACTTCATGAGAAGGCTCAGTGCAGTCATACTTTCAAGGGAGTCTAATAACTCTAACGCGCAAGGAGATTGGACAAGTACCCGTGACGTCGTAATCTTCACTCTTAAAGAAAAGTCACAAAGTTTGGGGTGTGCTCTTACGTTCATTCAACACAACATCGGGCACAATGTTGCAACATAATAATCTCCTGACAATTATCATTGAGTTCACTCAAAATGTTCCAAGTCGAGAGTTCCATCTTCCGTTGAGTATGAATCATTTCTCCTATCACAAGCTCAAAGATACGGTAATCCTTAAAGGCCTTTCGATGGATGATCGTACAAGGAGCATGGGATTTCTCCTAATTTTACAGTTCTTAGAAATTACTTTGAACGTCATCGGTGGAGGATGATAAATTTACTTCAGTGAAGGCATATTTTGTTTAAGGTATGCAATTACGAGTACCTTCAGCCAAGCTTAGGATGGCCTATTCTGCCCACATTATTCTGTCTATACATTGGCCTATTACTTAAAATAAGTCTACATGAAATTAATAATTTTTACGCAGCATCTAATGTAAAAATTCTCTTGGTAGAGCTCGGAGGCTGAAAATCTAAAAAATTTCAAAAAATGACATTAAAGATACAAGAAAATAAACTGAAAATCTTTAAAATTACCTAAATCGTTACTTTAGACATCACAAGTTAAGCTTGAACTTTCAACAGTGTATTACGCGTAATGATTTAACAGCACAAGACAAAGCTATTTATAAAACATATTTCCTCGAATCCAAGACACCATAGAGTATAAGGCGCACCTCAATTCTCGGGTGTTCGGGAAAAGGCATGTAAGTCACAAACTGCGATTTTATGTTGCTTTCATTTAAATCACACTGAATCAATAAATGAACATATTATACGTATAATTGCAGGGGGTGCTCGTTGCTATGTGAAATATGTATGCATTACGTCATCTGGAAGGATCGGGTTTGACGGTGCTCGTTGCTATGTGCAGTAAGTTTGGTGCGGGTCACATATAACTACTAACACGTCGCAAAAATCGGAACAAGCAGGATATTGATTTTGTAGCGTTCGATTTATTTTTATTGTATTTTTGTACTTGTAGACTGCAATCATGTCTAATTGTACTGTAGCAAGCTATGAAAACTGAAGGAACTGACATAAAATATCATAGATTTCCAGTCGATAATTACGTAAGTAAACAGTGGATTCATTGTAGACGAAATGTAAAAATTGCAAGTGTGCAGTGTTAATTATTGTGAAGAAGACTATGTGCGAGATCTAAAAGCAGAATTTATGTATTTTCCACCAAAGAACGTGCTGAAGCCAACTGCAGTGCCATCGCTAAAATTACACCCTATTTAAGAAATTTACCTACTTTAGTACCAAAAAATCGAGGAAGACGTGCCCTAAACAAGCTAAAGACTATGCTGCCAGAAAAGAGAAAAATATATAGACGAAGGTGTATATATACACAAACTGCAAGCAATGTTTCGTAGTTGGAAAACATATTCGATCGTTTACAAAGGAAAAACACACGTCTGCATTCAGAAGCAAATAAATTAAAGATTACAAACAACCTCTATTAACCTAATTTAACTAAATAAAGACGTTCAAAATCTAAAACGTAACCTAACCGACAGTACCACATGAAAAGTCATCAATATCTTGAAAATGTGTTCAACTAGTGTGAAGTACGTAGTGAGCCTAACTGATTTGTTATGTACATTTTATGTAAGTCGGATTTATAATTATTAACAAATTCATTTATTTAACACAAACCGATGTTGATTGTGATTTGTATGTTCATTTTATTGTGAAAAACGTTGTCGAAAATGTACATTTCGAAGATCGCGTACTAACTTCCACACTATTGGAAATTAAATTCACTTAGTACATCTTCAATTCGAGTTACATAGAGTAACTTTACGATGGTAAATATTGCATGAGTGAATATTACACCCATCATTGAAATTTTTGCAACTTTGTTCAATTTTGGTATTTCACAAATACATTGTAAATAATTTTGTACCTTTGTACTCAATGTAAACCAATGGATGGTACATTATTTCTTTGTAGTACATTTCTGTCAAAAAGAGCAAGATCTAAGGTTAGTGTAATGCAAGTTACTTCGTTAATGTACAAATGTGTGTCGCATATCAGCCTTGGAGTATATTTTCCGGTTATACAACTCAGACACACATGGAAATGGAAATGAAAAATCTGCGGACAAAGTCCTTTAACGAATAATAATTCGTACACTTGCACAGTCAATCATTGTGAGTTCATGTAACTTTTCTCCTTTATTGTTTAATTAAACTAAGATATTTTCATCGATATTCTCAAAGCGTTTCATTTACCGTGTGATCATAAATCTATTTCTATAGGCTTGAATTTAATAGGTTAAGACATTTAACTTTGATGTTCCAAGCACTCATCAAGTATTTAGAGTAGGTTACGTTAGTTAAATTAGTACTTGTACACTTTGCCTCGTCTTCTGCACGCGTTTGTATGTAAAGTTCTTAATACGAAACAATACTTTTCAGAACTATGACAACGATAATTTGCAGCCAAATTTGAACCAGAGAAATTTAAAATATCTGCAATTACAAACTGAGAGTAAGTTTCAAATGCAGAGTAAAATTTTATCTAGATTGTATATTGCATCTTTCACTTGATAATTTGAAAAATAAAGTTACATTATGGAGAACGGTAAAGATTGGATTTTAAGTATAACAGTATAATGTTAATACTTTCTGATGTTATGTAAAATTTGAAATGTTCTTGGAAATGATTGCAACGTTCTGAATGAATAAGAAGGAACGATTCAGTCGGAAAACTAAATATTAGGCTTTTGTATTGTGTTGTGTTAAATGTTGTAAATTGATTATACCGGACTACTATCGGATTAAAAATTAGGGATATTCAAGTTTTGGACTCAATTAAAAGTTAACCAGTAGAACCACATAAAAACGAGTTACATCAAAATTCAGCTTATTCAATTCTGTGTCAATCTATGGTTACCAATTTTTTTGAATATGCCTTCTATTTTTATCGTCGTGAGAACAAAATAGGATATTTTTTTAGTTTGGCAAACTATCGCTCTCTTTGGATTTCTATAAATAAAGAACGGTTTCTTTTTATTTATAGATTATCTATTATATAACTTATTTATTTATTATCCAAACTCTAATATCCATAATTTATAATCCGATAGTAGCCTACTCTTGCGACGTTCTGTGCGGCCCGTAGTACCTCGGAGGCCTCTGACGATCTCCGTGGGGGAGTTGTTAGAACAGCGTACTACGACGCCAGGGGTCCCGGGTTCGAATTCAATCGGGTAAGACATTGATTTGTCCTTAATGAGAAAATTGAGAATTTAGTAAATGTGATAGTATATGTGGAAACAAAGATTGATTGATTGATTTGCCTTACTTTACTTCCCTTCTTGTGCCACTTCTGGCTAATTTGCGAAGATAGGGTTGAATGATGAAATTATGCAATTGATGAATGAACACTCACAAACATCCATGCCCAGGCCAGGATTCGAACCCGGACCCCTGGCGTTGAAGCGCGATGTGCTAACCACTACGCCAAGGAGGCCGGCTTGTGGAAACAAAGAAAGAGAACGACGGGGGGGGGGGGACTACCTCTTATGGGTTTTCCTTTCATATTTAAAAAAAGACAGAAAAGCAAAAATAAACCAAATCTGTCAAACAATTCTTTCTTTGTAACTCTTTCACTATGCAATTCTTCTTTAGCATGCAACGTTTTTTATTAAAATCATAATACGATTTATGAAATGATGAAATCTGAAATGCTAATGAGAACACGGAAAACCTTCTTTGTAATATATCGATCAGGTTTCAGAAACATGAATTTTTACAATACTTTTTGCATGCGCAATTTTCCCTCTTTTAAAAGTAGCATGTTTAATAACTAACTAACTAACTCTCTAGCCTTCTTAAACCCGAAGGTTCATGGCTGCAGCAACACAGGCCTTCCATCTTTCCCTATCTTGAGCAAGATCTTTATACTCTTTTCCATCCCTACCGATTTCCCTTAGGTCCATCTCAACGTTGTCCCTCCATCTTCGTCTTGGCCTTCCTACAGGTCTCTTACCATCAGGTTTCCCAACAAGAATACTGTAAACTCCTCTTTCCTCTCCCATTCGTGCCACATGGCCTGCCCACCTAAGACTTCTTGATTTAATTATTCTAATAATATCTGGACATGAATACAAATTATGTAGTTCTAAATTATGTAACCTTCTCCATTCACCTGTCTCCTCATCCCTTTTAGGTCCAAAGATTTTCCTAAGGATCTTATTCTCAAATACTCTCAATTTATGTTCCTCTTTCAATGTAAGGGACCATGTTTTACATCCATATAATACTACAGGCAAAATTACTGTTTTGTATATTTTAACTTTTAGTCTCTTAGATATTAAACGAGAAGACAAAAGTTTATGAAGAGAGAAGTAACATGCATTTCCTGAATTAAGCCTACTTTTTATTTCCTCTTTAATATAATTTTCATTTGTTAATATTACTCCTAAGTATTTGAATTTGGAAACTGGTTCAAACGAGTTGTTATCAATAATTAGATTTTGATTATTACCTAACACTTGGTTTCGGCCTGTAAGCATATATTTAGTTTTCTCTTTGTTAACTTCCAAACCTATCACTAATAATGTTACTAATCATTAAAGGAATACCTCAATACCATCCCGAAGTATTTAAGTAATTAAACACTTTTCCTCTCTGAAACTCGCATAGAAATGATAGCGGCCGTTTGCTTCGGCCAAGCCCCGAACGAACATAACCGAAGGGGCACCGAGCATAACCGATCCTCCCACATGACGTCACGCGCTCGTGCATGATCGGCAATTTTCGGATGGCGCTACCTTATATATTAAATTACCTTGGTATAATTGTATATTGGCCATGTGTAAATAACAGTGATAAACCAACATGTAGGCTACATAATGCCTTCATGTTTGCTATTAAAACAATAAACATAAATGTCTATTGTAAACTTGCATTTTTTGACTGAAGTGTTTTTTCCCGAACAGCCTTTTGCTAAAGCTGTTGAGAAAAAGTTACTTCCAATTTAATGCGCACAGATATATCGACACCGGTAATTTATTAGAACAATACCGTGTAGTATTATCTTTACATTGCTGTTATATTATTGTTACATTGTTACAATTACCGTTAAAATACTATAAGACAATTTCGTTAAGGGTGATTTTTATCAATACCAGTATTTCGGTAAAACATCGAGAGGAAAAAAATTATACTGAAACTGGTACAGTGGGATCTATGAGTATTACCGTTCAAATTGTCCATCACCATGTTCGTGCACTTTATTTGACCCAATAAGAGCTTCAAAAATTAAAATAAAACTCAAAACAAGCTGTTGTCAACTTCTGCACCAGCATACATCGCTTAAAAACAGATAGGATGTAAGAGAAAAATTAATGAAAATAATAATGGACAATTCGCACGGTTATATTATTGGATCCCATTGTACATTATCCATTCTATATTACACTAATACTGTGTTATGTTTGGACATAATTATAGCTATATTCGAATCCAAGACGCCATCTAATCCGGCGCACCTAAATTTCCAACATTTGTACGGTAGACAAAATAATTTATGTAATGTACAAAATTATGTATGCCTCAATAGAACAATGTCCTGTGACATCATTTGTTTAATAAATAAATAAATATTTATTTATCTCCACCTTTTGACCATTTTTTGAGTTTATGATACGCAACTCATAGCGGTTGTTACGTCATCCATCGGTTTCCTTAGAACTCGACAGCAAAAACTTCGGAATATATTGCGTTGTTTATGTTGTGCGATTTAACAAGCTAGATATCGCTATTACTAGAATTGAATTGCATTTGAGTATAATCGAATTGAAAGTCTCAAAACGGCGAAAGAAAATCCCATTTTCCCTCTGTTAAGCTCAAAGCGTAATGTTTTCAAAACTCTGTCGGCGAAATCTTTTCTACGTGTACGGAACAAAAACGACGGTAATGTTAGTAAAAGCTTAAAATAACATTTAAATATAAATATTGCGTAATTTCGAAGGGTAGTGGGAGCTACGTTCCAAACACTTTGACAACGATAACCACTGAAGTTTAAGGAATTTAAATAAAATACTTACAACTGTTAGTTTCCGTGGCGTATTCATCTAAATTTTGTATTGGTTTGGTTCTAACATGTTTCAAGACTAATAACCTGTTTTTCCTATCATACGACGATTTGAAGTTCTGTTCCCATTTGCCTAGACTACATTTACATAGAATAAGTAACAAAACTTTCAGCAGTAATACAGCATCACTCCAGTTAAAAGTATCAGTACTGACTCCCTCTCTAATACTAACACTTTCCTTTAGGAACGAATTGCATTTTTTGTATCGTAAGTACAGAACATTCGGAACATGCAGATTCTCATGTTCTCTTCTACCGGTCTGTACTGTTGCCAGAACATGATATATTTTTTTATCATTTTTATGTTACAATTGTGACCCTTTCTTTAGAAAACAGTTTAAGCACTTTTGAGCACTAATAATCGAAATAGGTAGTTTTAACTCAATTGATATAATTGATTGTAGTAGCATAAAACATTCTTATGTACTGAAAGCATATATATCTTTTCACGGGAACAATATGCATTTAGGGCAAATTACAGATTCCGTGTGTCTTTGTGATCATATCTTCAGCATTTTCACGTATCAGCTAATAGTGTCACAAAGAGACATAGATATATACGCACACACATTAACATTTACATTCTGAATCTCTGAGCACGTTGGAGATACCATAAATCCATTTGTATACATGTTTCTTTCTTCAGAACAATAGCACCTTCGTTGCATGTATAGAGCAAATTTCTGTGAATGAAATGTGTGACATGCAATCTGCCATAGAGTGTGTTTATTGCACGAATTTCTTCAACGAAATTCTCTCCCAAATCGTCTTTACGTAGGCCATGAACGACTTGAAAATTCCCCTTGCACACTTTTCGTCCAGTACAGGAAGAAATGGTCCCAACCTTGTTCTCACTTTCCAACTAAATATGTGGGCAGCGTTGAAACATTACAGTAGCTGATGTCGTGACAATAACAAGGAGAGGAACAGAGAGCAGCATTCTCTCAAAAGAGAAATGAAAAATTACGACGCCATTTAGGAGCAATTTAGGCAGGGACTTTGCTGTTGAACACCACGGCGCAATTCCAGTATGCCAGCAATATTTGTGACGCTTTCGTGCCCAAAGCACGAACATTCCGCATAGTAGAGAGCCTAGCAAGAGCTCAACTCGCTCTGCTGCATGCAAGAGAAAGAAAGTAGTTGTTTTTGAGCAAGTTCAACCAAACTTCCCCTTCTATCTCCCCCTTCCCCCATATCTGGCAGTAAAACCTTCAGTAGCAAAGTCAAACTTTCGGGAGCGGACAACTGGCAAACATATGGGAGTCACGAATCATGTAATTAGGAATTTTGATCTGTGTTCACTGCGCTAACGATATATAGGCATGATTTTTAGGCATTTAAACAGTTGACACTTAGTTTACCAAACTTTAGCAACCTCTATATTTATTTCTAAAACAATTGTTTTCAAGTACAACAAAGTGGTGATTATCTTCAAGGTGTTATAACACACTTACGAGCATAAAATGACATTCTAGGTAACTTTAAAACAGATAGAAATTGTAGCAACCAGGGGCGTCCGCAGGGAGGGTCCAGGGGAGCACTTGCCCCACTGAGATTTCCGGAGAGATTTTTTATGTATTTCGAATGGTGAAATTTTAGAGATATTTTACCACAAAAAATATTGTCTTTTGTGACTTACATGCCTTAAATTACAGCAACAATTATTATTATTAAAGTAGGTTTACAATTAAACTTTCAGTCTAATATCTAACTATAAAAAACAGCTTTTGTCCTAAAGTAATTAATATATTAAGTATACAGTTATGCAAATATGTATGGATATGTAGAATATAAAAAATATATAGGTTTGTAATTTTTTAAAAAAATAATAAGTAGTAATAATAATAATAAAAATAAAAGTTTCTTTGACTGCCCCCCCCGAGGAAAAATTCTGCGCTCTTCGTAGAAACTAACTGCTGACTTTCATTTGTATTAGCAGCAATCATGACAATGTTTCTTAAATACTATTCACTCTCATGTATGCATTTGTACACTTTCTACAATTTCTCCAATAACAATTAGAGTCTTTCCAATAGTGCAGTGATTAACGCTGTCACCTTGTAATCAAGGGATCTCCGGTTTGATCCCCGTTGCACTTTCAACTGTAGCTCAAGTCCCGATTAACCTATTTTAAAATGCAATTAAAAAAGCAACCAAACCATCATTTATCCCATTAGTTCATCCTCGTCGTCACGGTTAACCCCAAGATACAGAAAACCAACGTAAAATATCAGCAACAGAAAGCAATATTAAAACTATACTAAAATGATAGTATGTATTTGAAAAGTGACAACTCTCTTTACAAAGATATAAATCTACGCCTTGTAATTTGATCGTTCATTGCTATCGCTCATATCTCGAATCCAAAGGCTGTAATGAGATTCTTATACATAATTGATCATACTTTCTCTTGCAAATTCAGCATTTGCATAATACTAATAAAATTATAATTATTGATCCTTCGTCTTCAAGTATTTTCCTAAGTAAGCCAGTCACTATAACTAATGTTCCATCCACTTGCGTATGCAGGATTTTTCTCGGGTGGAGCTGGAATTGTAAAGCTGAATAGTACATAGTTCTTTCTATGGGGGTTGCATACACAATAAGACATTTCGCATATTTATAACTTTCTACTCTCAAAAATGGCAATAGGGGGTCATTTTAAGGGGGGGGGGTTGCATTTACCACTCTCATTTTCCCCGAATTCTTCACTGCTTTTATTTGAAAATGTTGATTTTCTTAAAATTTCGGAATGGGCTGTAACCTCATCAGCCCCCTCTGCGTACGCCAGTGGTCCATCCAATTGACTGTTAATCTCGCAGTCCACAAAACTTCATGTTGACAGTTTGACTTCCCTTGTTAGAAATATCTATGTATTTGAATTCTTTTAGTTAGCAGATAGATAGATATCGTGCGATTTGATTGTCGAATCGAACATACAAATGGATAAACTAATCGAAAACATTTACACATTTATGGATTTGATATTTTCACATGGCACAACAGTCACCAAATTACATAACTATTTGTAGGTTTAGACCTCGAAAGTTAACGATATACCCATTGTTTGACATGCACAGACATTTATCTATTATCACACACACACAAAATACAAACAAATGTATTTCCTTAAAAAATAACGAAAGAGATGTCATACCTGTTTAGAAACAAGTGAATTTCTGCCTCCCCATTACCCTTGCACTCAGTTATGCACAAATTTTCACGCTTACCTGAAAAACAAAAAGGATACTTGTCAGTGCAATTTGCAAATACTTTTAGAAATAAGCAATAAACAAACATTGGTCCATGTACCAGATGCCATGTTTCTGCGTAGGGTGTGACGTCGTGACTTGTAATGTATCCAAAGGGAGTTTTAATTTCATGCTATGTGGTTCCAGCGCTCGTCCATATGTCAACATTCACATTTCAGAGGTAGTTGGGTCTCACGGGTATAAGGGATGACGCAACCACTCAGAACATTTCCTAACTGTATGTTGGATTGGACGGTTTCCTTTTGGGTCCATCTAGTTTCGTTTTATTTTGAAAACATGAGCTGTTCTATCTACCATTTACGGTCTCGGTCTGCGAAGGTAAATATTTTAAAACAAGGATGATTATACTAGATGAAGCCATGCTGAATATGGTTCATAAACACTCCTCTGAAAATGAACTCGTGGGGAACAAGCCGATTGGTCAATAGTGACGTGAGTTTTGGTCGATCGTGTGTTGCACAAATATAATGGTAATGCTCTCTGCAAATTAGTCATCAGTGGCGTGCCCGAGAGGTGGCGGTGGAGGGGGTTATAACTCCTCCCCCTTTGGCATAGTATTTCTAAACAAAAAGAACGTCAAAGGCAGGATAAGGTGGCAAAATGAGGACCGATTACTAAAAAAAAATGTACATAACCCCCTTCCCTTTCCGAAAATTCTGGGCACGCCATTGTTAGTGATCGTTCTGTGTGCAAAATCATCCACGACAAGCTTCTGATCACTGATCTCTGTTTACTCTGTAACAAAAGAAAGAAGAATGGAGCGATTAATGTGAAACCTCGGCCACGTAACCACGAGAGCGCTAAACGCAGTGTGGCCAACCTAAAGAAAATTATGGTGAAAAGTGCGGATAATTTTTTTACTTACCCTAGTATCATATATATGTAATCAAGTGTAATCCCCCAAGTCATGTGTATGCTGGACGATATGGGGCGAACAGCAGGAAGAATGCTGAATTATTAATATTTGTGAATTAAGATAGAACTTATTTAATATCAAAAAAGATGTGTGTATTGAGTGAAATATGTTCTTAAAGAGTCACTTCATCTGAAAAAGTATGCATGCTATCTATTTTTTCCTCATTGGCTGAGCATTAGTTCCAGAATTAGGCACAATTAGGTTTGGTCATACGATCATGTATGAATATATTGTAGTATTTTTCTTCAACTCTTGTGATTAAATTGGCATCACTATAGTTTGTATTGTCATAGAAAACTAACATGAAGGATACCGTGTTTGAAAAGGTCACCTTGTGCATTGCAACATGTCATGAAGGTAAACCTGTAGCCAGGGTCAAACACATTCACAATCTCGACCATTTACGGAGGTGATGTGATCTGCACCACGCTCTGGATGCTTTTAGCACTTTAGCACCCAAGGAAGCCACTGATTAGACGCTGAGCGAACCACAGAGCAGCTCCATGTAGGGATATTGCTGGGAAAATTCCCCTTGAGATCACTCACTCACCCCGGGATTCGAACCTGTGTCTCCCGAGTGACAGTCAGACGCCCTGATCACGAGCGGCTAAGTGCAGCATTAGCACCTTGCGAAATACATGCTCACAGCACCAAACCTGGCCTAGCTAATCTATTCACGTACGCATATAACAGCATAAATAAGCATGTAATAGGTTTGGCAATGTTTATTTAAGCTATTTTTGCATAAGTGGATAGGATAGGCAGGTCTGATCGGATCGACGAGTCTCTGCTCCCCCTCTACACACAGAGAGAGGGGGATATGTATCGATTATATCTTATCATCATCATTTCAACTATGGATGTTTCTATCTGTCAATTATACATGAAAATATATATGTATAAGTTATGATCGAGGCCCATTTTGTTTCAGACATATTTCGTTCCTGATAATTATTTTGTCGCCTTATGACGAAACGTATTTGTTGGTCGCCAGTCTCCAAGTAACGGTGGGCGTAACAATTTACTATAGGGGTGACGGATTTCTTACTTTTTACAGGAGAAAGTACTTACGCAAATTATTTTCTGTAGCGTTGTGGAAGTTCGTGATTGTAGTTTTGATCCATTTTAATGCGAATGCATGTTTTTTTTCTGCGAAAAACTCTGTCCGACACGCTGTTTCTGCTGCCGCCATTTGCTTTCTGCACGAGAGCACAATGTTCCGTGTGTTAGATGACTTAAACCCCGTAGTCAGTGTTTCAAACTCGCCGTGTTTTCACTATAACATGACGTGTCGAGTATTTTTATTTTTTTTTGTAATTTTTTTTAACTATGCTTGCCTAACCTAACCTAACCTTACGGAAAATGGTTTGTGGGGCTAACATGAATGGTTTTTGGGGCTAACATGAATGGTTTGCGAGAGGCATTAGCATAATTTCAAATCTGGGCACGAAAGTAGGTATTTTCCGGTGAACAAGATTGCAACACTGCATAAATCGACAAAACACTCTCACAACGCGCCCTGAACCAGTACGGTATCGCCATAATGTGTGTTACAGAATCGAAATAACGAGTAACAGTAAGTACTCGTAAATGTAAGAAATAGACATTATTTACGTTAGAAATTCATTATTTCACCTAGAGAAATGTTCCGCATACCAGAATAGTACGTTAGCAATGTAAAAAAGTGTGAAATAAATTATTTATAGGTGTCACCCTTATAGTAAAGTAGTACCACAGTGGGCTATCCAAGTGATGAAATTTAACTCTTATTTCATTTTAATTACTTTATTTTATTTATGTGGAATAACACCAGAAGAAAAAACCCAAACTAGTTCAATAACCTAAAATATTTAATTTACACAACTATAGTTTTATAGTAGAAGCTTATTTTTTTTATAAATATAAGATTTCCAGCTCTTAGAAATATGAGCGTTAGATGTAAGAAGTTTATTCTAACATAATGTCTAAACTGGTTTAGGAGACAAAACCTCAACATTACTACGAATAACATTATTAAATTGGATATATTATTGAACATTATTTATACAAAATAAACGTATTATTCTATGAAAAACTCAATATGATGACCAAGGCAGAAATTTATTTTTTTATAAAACATAAACTAAACGTAACGTTCCAACCTTCTAGCAAGGTCTTCTTCAGACTCTGCACCAAGTACAAATGTACAGGAAGGGAGGGAGAAGCATCGTAAGAATAACGAAGAATGCAAACAAGAAAAAGGAAAACAGGGAAGAGGAAGGATTATCTACGAAGTGAAATGTAAAGAATGTCAGAGTGTGTACGTAGGAGAAACGAAAAAGAGGCTGAAAGACAGGTTGAAACAACACAGGGATGATGTACGACTTAAGAGAGAGAGAAATGCGATATTTAAACACACGAGAGAAACAGGACATGGCATAGAGTGGGATGAGGCTAAGCAGATAGGAAGGGAGAAGAGAATACTAGTGAGAAAATTGAAGGAGGCTAAGGAAATAGAGAAGAAAGGTGAAGAAGACACAATGAACTGAAGATAAACAAAAAATGGAAGAAGGTGCTAGAAAGAGTGGAGAGGACAACAGAGAAAGAGGAGAGAAGAAGGAAGAAGAATGAAGGAAAAAGAGCGTGAGATAAAGAGTTCAACGACATGCTAGATGGAAGTAAATATGTTTAGCCTTTTAGGTGGAAGTACAGTTGACACGGGAAAGCCACCTGCTAGAATGTTCCAGAACAACTTTCTAATAGTCTGGAGGGGAGTAATGTTTGTGTATATATATCGTCCTGTTTTGTACCTTGTTACATTTGTACTTGGTGCAGAGTCTGAAGAAGACCTTGCTAGAAGGTTGAAATGTTACGTTTAGTTTATGTTTTATAATATAATAAATTTCTGCCTTGGTCAGCATATTGAGTTTTTCATATCATGGAAACAAAGCTTAATGATGTATTATTCTAACATAGATGAAATTGTAATTATTGGATTTAATTCGTTTTTCTTTTATAATGTTAACATCCCATTATTTGAATCCAAGCAAATATTTATAATGTAGCCCATTACTTACAATATGACCTATTCAGAATACAACGAGAAGTGGACTGCATAATTTTTAAAATTAAGGCATTACGAGGAAAATTTAACATACTTTTACCCATATTTAAGAAACTGATGTCATAATGAATAATTATGACTCGACAAATGACCATTTAATCTTACCCAGTCTTACCAGTGTCCACAATACTTTTAACAGTTGGTTCTAGAATGCAAATATAGATGGGACGTTCATTATGGAAAGTGTACACTTTTTACAATGGGTGTTATTTTTAGGATACACCATGATTTTCGATTCCATCTCTAGCATTAATTCGTATTTTATAAGAAAGCATTTCCTCTGATACGTTTACTGCGAAATGAATGTGTCTTGGCATATACTTTTTATCGTTGTCTCAACTCTGTACTTGAACAACGTTTGACGATACTCAACGATAATACCAAATGATGTGGTTGTTTACAACACAAAGATTTGTTCTTCTGCACGATAAAACATCGCTCCTTAGCAGGGTAAACAAATTTAGGGTACTATTATAGTACGGGGGTGACACCTATAAATCATATATTTCGCACTTTTTTACATTTCTTTCGTACTATTATGGAATGCGGAACATTTCCTAAGGTGAAATAATGCATTTCTAACTAAGATAATGTATATTTCTTACATTTACGAGTACTTACTGTTACTTGTTTTTTCGATTCTGTAACACATTATGGCGGGCGATAGTGTACTGGTTCAGGGCGCGTTGTGCGAGTGTTTTGACGATTTATGCAGTGTTGCAACCTCGTTCACCGGAAAATACCTACTTTCGTGCCCGGATTTGAAATTATGCTAATACCTTGCAAACCATTGACGTTAGCCTCACAAACCATTGACGTTAGCCCCACAAACCATTCACGCTAGCCCAAAAAACCATTGACGTTAGGTCCAAACAACATTTTCCGTAAGGTTAGGTTAGGTTAAGTTAGGTTAGGCAAGCACAGTAAAAAAAAAACTCGACACGTCGTTGTAGTGAAAACACGGCGAGTTTGAAACACTGACTACGGGATTAAGTCATCTAACACACGGAACATTGTGCTCTCGTGCAGAAAGCAAATGGCGGCAGCAGAAACAGCTTGTCGGACAGAGATTTTCGCAGAAAACAACATGCATTCGCATAAAAATGGATCAAAACTACATTCACGAACTTCCACAACGATACAGAAAATGATTTCCGTAAGTACTTTCTCCTGTAAATTTGAAGAAATCCGTCACCCCTATACTATAATGTTACCCAAATGTAGATATATTATGTTCATTAAAAGAAGATAACCACATGAAATATACCGCCCACTGAAAATGCACCATATCAGCGTGTGAACCGAGTTGGCTTACAAGCTATGAAGCATTGTACAGGTCAAGACTGTAGTCTACAAACCAGACACTTTTGGGTTTCTTGCCTGGGTTTTGCCAGACATTTTTACAGAGGGGCTAGGTCCTTTATAAAACATAAATACAAAGGATGATAATAATAACTATTATTATTATGCTATTGATTATTATACAATAATACCTATTATAAAATAATAAAAATTCACCCATATTATTTATTACTATATTATTATTATATCCTTGAGGTGAGACTTCTAATGTCTTTCAAGGTATAGGACATTTTTTACTGGTGTTATTTTGTTCGAATCCTAACAAACTCAACCTGCTTTTTTGTAACTTGAAACGAACTATACCGGGTCAACGAACCCTGTTGTGTTCACTTACCCTTATTTCTGTAAAGATATCATCGACAATTTTTATTAGATTAACCAGTGATTGAAGAGGCGTTAGTGTATTATAAAGAAGCAAGGAGAATGCACAGCATATATTCCAAAAAATATTAGCTACAATTCAATGTTTTGTAGTTGTGTATACGTGTTGTATAAGACAACTATTATTGTTTCATGGGCTTTAGTCTGACACTATTTTCGGCGCCATGTTGAATTCCGTAATCTCCAAAACATAGGATTAGATTCCAAACGTGACCATGTAGCAGAAAGGCTTATTTATAGGTTTTTGGCAGTCGAACTTGCCGCCATATTTAATGTTATATGCTCATGTGAATCTTTTTAATGTCCTTTCTTCATAACAGAGTCTTAAACGTAAACGTACGTGAAAATAAGATGCCATAAAAGAGACATTAACTCTCTAACTAACTCTCTAGCCTTCTTAAACCCGAAGGTTCATGGCTGCAGCAACACAGACCTTCCATCTTGAGCAAGATCTATATACTCTTTTCCATCCTTACCGATTTCCTTTAGGTCCATCTCAACGTTCTCTCTCAATCTTCGTCTTGGCCTTCCTACAGGTCTCTTACCATCAGGTTTCCCAACAACAATGCTGTAAACTCTTCTTTCCTCTCCCATTCGTGCCACATGCCCTGCCCATGTAAGTCTTTTTGATTTAATCATTCTAATAATATCTGGACATGAATACAAATTTTGCAGTTCTAAATTATGTAACCTTCTCCACTCACCTGTCTCCTCATCCCGTTTAGGCCCAAATATTTTCCTAAGGATCTTATTTTCAAATACTCTTAACTTATGTTCCTCATAAAAGATACATAACTGTAGTAAAGTTACAGATTTCAGGAATGCAATTTTCTTCACGACCGCCATCTTGATAACGTCATTATAGACCAACGACAGCTTGATAACTTGGCACCGCGGGAAATTTATATTCAGGAATGCACGTAGTATCCACGCCTCAAAGGACACGTTCTTCGCCAGAAGCGAAATATTGTACACCCTTTCTTACTTTCCAATCACGCTATTAGCATACGTACACAGACTCTTAATTAGAGGAACATCCAGTTACCAAATGAGGGAATAAAATGATTGTGGCCCTTGCCGATGACGTCATGGCCATAGGTTCCAGCGGCACGCCATCTATGGACCAGATTTTAGAAGACCAGCCAAAGCAACTCAAAAAGCAACATCCCATTTTGTGCAAATAACAGTGAAAAGGCTCGGAGCTTGATGACAAATCCAATTTTTTTCTGAGACTTGTAAACAATGGTAAACCTAATATCAGTCTGTTTCCCATAAGTTAGAAAAGAAAACATTGCTTTATTTTGCATTGTTTTGGCTTTCAGGTCATTTTTCAGTAATTTTTGCACTCTTTACTACATCTTTCTTAATTTTTTAGGTTTATCCTTCTTCTCCCATGTTGTTTCGTGAATTTAAATGCATTTGCTAGCATAATTGATGTATTTAAATTTCCTGACAAGGTCTAGAAAGTTCGGCATTAATCGAAAATACGGTCAATGGAAATGCACAATATTATTTTTAACTGAAAGCTTGGCAAGAGAATACAGATTTTGGCATATTCTAATGTGGCCTGCAAAATCCGTGGCGAGTGACAACACGAAAATTATACAAGAGGAACTCTTTGTCCTTTACAAATGTACTGAAGGAAGCAAAGAAATTCCAAAATATTAGGGGGGGGGGCACCTGACAAGTTAAGTCCCGATATGCGCAGATCGCTGCGGAGCACTTCCTATTACGTCATCCTCCCCACCACTCTTCTACGTACTGGACTGACCTTGAGAGTACGAGTGGTACCAACTGAGCAAAATTAAGCTAAAACAAATATGACAAAGTATTTTTACTGTGTAGATTGTCAGTGACGGCTTATATTAGAAAATGAAGCTGTGTAGTTTGAATTTGTTTATTATTATTAGGCATGGATGTTAGGTTAATTTTTAGTACTGCAAGCAGTTATACAATACAAATTTATGGTATGTATACAGTATTGAATAAGTGTATTTGTTTGATGATAACGGCCAGTAATTCGGCCAGCGGAGAAGGCTATTTAAGTTTTTATTTGCTGGTTTTTATTTATAAGCCAAGTTTAGAAATGATAGTAATTATTGTTATTTGTTATAAGAAATTAGGATATTGAGATATATGGAAATAAATTATTTAATGGACTGTAGTAGATATATTTACAATTTTTCGACACACACGCACACACTGTGCAGACAAAACACTAATGTTTATTTATAAATTTTTGGGTAAAAATAATTTAGCAGCGCAGACCGCTGATGGTCGATGTTGCATGTAAACAAGTTACAACGTTAAAAGTAAATGGATGGTTTCTCAAGTTTTAAAAGAATTGGATTAGATTGATTTAAGTCCACTTTATGCACAGTAAGGCTAATCGATACTGGACGTACAGTTTAAAGTGGGATCCGAACCATTATGTGCCTCCACCGGGAATCGAACCCTGGATCCCTTGATTACAAGGCGATGACGCTACCACTGCGCCATCGGGGAGTTCAAGTTTTAAAAGAAGGAAACGAGTCGTTGGCGAAATGTGAGCTGAAGTTCTGTACTCCGACAGGTAGAAAACAGACCAGGAAAAAGCTAATACAAATTTCGTTGAAAATTGTCAGACCATTCCTCTCCCTCCAGGTTGCAACACTGCGAACCAACGTCGCTCCGAAAAGTGGAGTTGGGAAATATGGTGTGAGCTGCGCAACATCTATTTGTAGCGTCTTGTTTTTAAACTGGTCAAATTATAACTTCGTCATCTATGCTTACATTCCTAGCAGGTCAAAATTATGCCCATGAAGAGGGAAGATCGTCACGCAAAATGGTATGAATTGCAAAATATATCCTCTTGTCAAAGTAGTGACGTTTGTATGTCTCTTATTCTTATTTTACTTTAATTTATTATTCTTTTCTAAATATTGAAATCTTACAACTTGTTTGAAAACAAAACAAGTTCAGCACATATATCGTAAGGAAACAACTACCGCCATCTATCGGTCTCATGACGAAGTTACCCTCAAAGACCGTTTGACGGTAATTTAATTGTGGTACACACTCGCCACTATCGACTTGTTTTAAAGTTACAAAATTACATGGATATTTCTAATGGTGTCGTGGTGTAAATTGCAGGATTCTTTTTAATGCGAAACCCAACGAGAATTTTTAAGCTTGGCTTGCAAGGAATTTTTAATTGGGAAGCGAAAAATTGCGAGGAAAGACGAGCAAGTTGATAACGAAGTCTGGAAGTTGGCTGGATTTGCAGAAGGCAGCCCGTACCGAGGACACGAGCAGCTTAAGAGTTGGATGGGGGGGGGGGGGGTAATGTAATGAATGGGCCGCTTGTCTGCCAGAGACATCGATTGCGAGTTACCTTCTTAGGATTCTCTTACTGTAATGATCCACAAGGCCAGGAATAAAGACGAAACCAGCATTCCGGAAGGAAGCCAGGAATCGCCGATATCGATTCGGGAAACGTCGAAATCACCGAGCAATGTTGCCAGGCATGGTGGTACAAAACATCTATTTTGCCTTGCATTTAAGCATCAAAGCCCAGATGGCGCCTTAGGAACACTGAATGCAATATCGTGATGGCAAAGTCTTCAAGGTCCCTGCCTGCTAGGTGGAGGACCCTGGTTCGATTCTCGGAGTGAAAGGGTAATGGAAATGCCCCTGAATAAATCGGCTCTGGAGTTCAGCTAGCCTCAAATCAATGTGTGCGTTGTGTCAACCGTGAGGCTAAAGGCAACCGAAGGGTGGTGCTGATCAAATTCCTTTTGGATCGCTTCCAAACCTTTTTTCTTAAATGCAAATAATTTGGTCATTTGAATTTTCATTTGTTAAACAATGAGAAGTTAAGTTTTCTACAAAAATACATATCTCAAACGATCGATATGAAAACAGCTACGTATATTATTGGAAAGGTGTTGCACCTTAAAATCCGTTCCATAATATTACTCTTTCTATAGTTAAATTCCTCTTAAGCATTTCTTGATAAGCTTGGTGCATACATAGGTACTGTACGTTTTGCAACGGTCAGATGTATTCTCAGCTACTGGTGACGTTCGCAAGCACAAAGCAATACTTACTTTATGAACAAATTTACATTTGAAAATCTGGTAGAAATGTTTGTGTTATAAATGTAGCTATTAATTTGTAATGCTTTTAGAGGAGGATGGGATAAGAGAGGCAATACTGGGTCATAGTATGCGGGAATAAAGCAAATTGGCTGAATGAACAACCAAAGGTGGGATTTAGCAAACAGTGTTAGATGACATCACGTGAAGAAAATGTTGTCAAAACAAAATTGTTTAGGTAGATACTCGCTTTGGTTTAATATCAAAGAAACTAAAAGTTGACATATGCAATACAGTAATTTTGCCTGTAGTAGTATATGGATGTGAAACGTGGTACATTACATTAAAGGAGGAACATAAATTAGGAGTATTTGAAAATAAAATCTTTAGAGAAAGATTTGGACCTAAAAGGGACGAGGAGACAGGTGAGTGGAGATGATTACATAATTTAAAACTACATAATTTGTATTCGCGTCTAGATATTATTAGAATGATTAAATCAAGAAGTCTTAGATGGGAAGGTCATGTGGCACGAATGAGAGAGGAAAGAAGAGTTTACAGGATTCTTGTTTGGAAACCTGATGGTAAGAGACCTGTAGGAAAACCAAGACGAAGATGTAGGGAGAATGTTGAGGTGGGCCTAATGGTAAGGATGGAAAAGATTGGATTGATCTTGCCCAGGATAGGGACAGATGGAAGACTTGTGTTGCTGCAGCCATAAACCTTCGGGTTTAGGAAGGCTAGAGAGTTAGTTAAAACCCACTGTTCTCTGCTTCAATGGGACATGCGGGAGAGTCACAGTATCAAAACATTCTTTCTTATAACACCAATAAATATGCAGTACGATATTACCCACCGCTACGAAATTAGATATCTGTGGTGCATCAGTGAACAGTGAACCATTGTGTGCTGTAAAGGTTTATGATAGCATTTTTATAAGTCTACACAATTTTTTTCATCTAAACTTTGCCATTTTGTGTCAACTCGTTTGAAGTTAGTTTGCTTTTACAACTCTATTTCTGAAAGCATGTGCCTTCAAAAGATCATCTGCATACTGATTGCATTTTTACATAAATCTAATTAGAACATTCATTAACTTAACCATTTCGTTTCCAAGACGATAAAAAAATAATAATGAGAATTCTATTCAATATCACCCACCCCGCCGTTTCCATGCAGGATTGAAATGTCAAGGGTCAACAATGTTGCTCTGCTGTGATAAATTTCATTGGCAATTCATCTGTACTTGGCCAAAGCGGAGATAGTTACATTACCCTTCAAAGGGCTTGGTAAACCGCAGAGCTATTTCATGCTAGAGCGAAGGGCTAATTCCATTTGTACAATCCTGGTTTCGGAGATAACAGATGCGAAAATTCACAAAAGCGAGCATAATTGAATCGCTCGCAGTGATTTTTGTGTTAGGTTTTTGCACTAATTTAATTTCGTTGTTGCCCTGACAGATAGAAAATAACAGCTGATGAACACAATATATGTGAAGCATGGATGAAAAAAAATCATTGTATGGTCGTTATGTAATAATAATAATAAATATACAGCATAAGTTCTGATACATTACTAAGTTAAATAAAAGTGTACAAAATCACATATAAAATATGTAAGATGGTAAACGTAACACACATGGCAAACCCTTCCCATGGTTTAGTGAAGATTTTGCACTAATAAACAACATACCAAAATTGGTCAGAACACTTCAATAGTTGAAAAGGTTTTGATACTTGTATAATATCACACAGACACACACTCAAGTGGTTGTTTAAAAATAAAAGCTCAATTCTAACAAAGTTGAATGTAAAAATACAATTGTGATTAATGTAATTAATTTACATACAAATTTCTTAGAATCTTTATTGGTTATAATTTAAAATTGTTTATAAATAATAAATATATAACAACTATGACGATTAAAATTGTACAGTATAATCCTTGTGCTGCAGTAAGTTGAACCCATCCATTATTTTTGTGCATATACTGTCATGTTAATACATTAAATTTCATATTGTACTTTTCGACAAAATTTGATCTGACACTGTACAAAGTGGTTAGAACTGATTGGTTCTTAATGTTCCATTTAAGTATTTCACAAATATTTACTCTGTTTACAAAATCATTCACTTTCAATTTTCTTCTTTCCTGTAACGTAGGCAAATCTAAAAGTGTTAATCATTCGAGATATTGATATTCACAATTATTGGTTTCCCATTTCCAACTTCCTATGAAGTTGAATCTTGGCTGAAAAGGATTCGCAACCATATTCTAAAATTGGAATAATACATAAAGGACTTTACAACTTTGTAATTATATATAAATTTATTTACACGCCTCACAGAGCTAGTTTTGGTGTCATTTTGTAGCAAAATACATTAAAGTTTTGACTCGTATAGTAGCTTAGTTTCGAGAGAACAATTAACGGAACAGTGTACCTAGATGTTGTATCAAAAAGTTTTCTAGCATAAATTGACGAGGATGACCAAGAACGCGCCGGATTAACTTCCAGCAAGATGGTGCAGCGCCGCACTACCTCAACGATGTCCGGGATTTCCTCAGTAACCGCTTTCCAAATCAGTGGATAGGTCGAGGTGGGCCGATTGCATGGCCACCTCGTTCACCAGACCTGACACTTCTTGATTTTTACTTCTGGGGATTTTTCAAGGATAAAATTTTCAGACCACTCCTATCTGCTACACTAGCTGATCTCAGAGCAAGAATCTACGCTGCAGTTGAGGAAGTTGAGCATGACATGCTGCAGCGGGTTTGGCAAGAAATCGACTTCAGATGGGATGTCTGCCAAATTACCAATGGAAGTCACATTGAACCTTACTAACTTATAGGGTAAAAACGTGATTTATTTTGTTACAAAATGACACCAGAAACCAGTTCTGTAAGTCGTGTGAATATATATATACATACATACATACATACATACAGGGTGTCATTTTAATGGCGCCCACGGACCACGGAAACGTATAGAGGACATCAAAACAAACAACTTTTCTCAGTACCATTTTTCTCGTTGGTGCGTCGTTTCGACGCTACAGCCGTTCAAAAAAGACCGTTTTGCCGCCTGGATGCTGGCAACCCAACACAACATTTGATCGTATCTGTGACGTAATTTCCTGCGGCGAAACAGCACACGGCAGGATTGCAAGTAACACGCAAATTTTGTGAAAAATAACAAACTACCAACCACATTATTAGCTGTAAAACGAAGCGAGAAACGCGTCCAGTAGACCGAACATCATAGCCTGCCAGCCAGAAGATCTCCGGGGAAGGGAGAAGTGAACCAATGATATGAGAATGGTAAAAAAAAGCATTCAAAATGAAGTGTCAATATCGGATTTTTTCTCAGCCTACATATCAAATATCAACAACAATAGATTTTATTGGACTTACAGCTTACATGTGGCTGTTTACGCCCAGCTACATGTCAAATATTTGCAAATCTCGTTGCAAGGTTGATATCTACAGATTTGTGTCCAGATGCCTTGTGGTACAACCTTGGTGACATTGAAGTTCGACCAGAAAGGAATACGTGATTAAATGCACAGAGGCATAGGCGGTGGAATGGGTGACCCGCAGAAGTGACGCATGTGTGTAAGAGGAGGCGTGTGAGCAGGCAAAAATCGTGATCTCAGCATGTTGCACCCAAGATCACGTAAAGAACGAAAACGGGGAACTATACGTGTGACATTGAACTTCGACCAGGCACCAGACCCATACGAAAAATTCCAGATAGTGGCGCATTCGACGGAAGCATGACGTCACGGATACGATAAGGGAGTCCGCCGTATATAAGCGCGTGCTGTGCACCGAGGAACCGCAGTGTATCATCACCATGGCCAGGGGCAAACCTATTGACAACACCGTGAGGAGAAGAGTGGTGGAGTGGTGGAGTTGCAACGGGATGGACTCAGTGAACGGGAAATAGGGCGCCAACTGAACTTACCCAAGTCAACCGTCCACTGCATCATCAAACACCACCAAAATACGGGTACTACAGAGCCAGGTAAGGCCCCCGGTCGAAAACGCCTGCTGAGCGTGCGTGACCTACGGATATTTAGGCGCTATATCCAGACCAACAATCATGTTTCTGTGGCCGAATTACGACTGTGGACTCGAGAACGCTTTCACATTGAAGTGTCAACCAGAACCATTCGCCGTTACCTACAGCGATGCGGTTACCGAGTGTACAAGGCGAAATGTAAACCCTTCCTTTCCATGTTGAACAAAGGCAATCGACTACGGTGGGCACGAGTGTACCGGGGATGAGCATTTCGGCAGTGGAACAGGGTTTTGTGGACGGACGAATCCATTTTCAATGTTGTGTACGGGAAAATACAGAAAACAGTCATTTGTCGGAAGGAGGAACAGAATGAAGCAAAATGTTATGCACGTCGGGTACAGAAACCTGCGTCAGTGATGGTATGGGGATGCATGACGGCATCTGGGGTTGGCCCACTACACGTCTGTGAGGGCATTGTGAATGCACACGTCTATACACGCATACTGGAGGGACATCTTCCCACAGTGCGAAGGCACCTGTTCCACAGGCGGCGTCTCATCTCTCAACACGACAATGCCAGGCCTCATACAGCGCGGCTGACAAGAGAATGGTTGACTCGCCATCACGTGCGAACTCTGCCATGGCCACCATCGAGTCCCGACCTCTCGCCCATTGAGAATGTGTGGCGTGTTCTTAAGCGACGTGTGCAACAGAGGGGACCCACGACAGTGGCTGCTCTTATCGCCTGCCTGCAGGAGGAATGGCATCGCATCGATGTGGAATACCTTGAACGACTCGTCCGCAGCATGCCCCAACGCATTGCCACAGTTATTCGCCGACGGGGCGGCGTCACACAATGGTAAACAGGATCCCCTCTAACAGTGGTCGAACTTCAATGTCACGTGTAGATGGACGAAAATGTTTTATTTTGTGTGGACACCATACATTGCTGCGTTGCAGCGGAAATTTATGTTTTCCTTTGTTCCATGTAGCCTGCTGAATAAAATATGTTCAGCATATGCATGTGTTCTCCTTCTTTCACAACGCACTCCTATATTTGTGACTGGTCGAACTTCATTGTCACTAAGGTTGTACTTTTGTGCTGATAACGGAAGTAATTGAGGTTCACATTGTTACATTACTGCTAAAACACGTACAACCACAGTAGCAATGTAATTATGAATCAGTAGCGAATATACTGTCCTGTTCACAGTTGCAAACTATTACATGTGTATCCGGTGCATACATAAACACTGTCGTTTGAGAGCTTGTATTACTACTACTTATATCTCTGTATTTTCAACCATTTTTGCGCCACTTGCCTTATAATGCCCTGAATATACATTATATTAACCTATGTGTTGCTCACCTTTGGAATTTTGAGTTCTCTCATTTCTATTTTGTCATCTGTTCAGAGTGTCACAGATAACTAGTATCAGAAGGACAAAGTGGATAAGACTAAATTGTAGATGCCAACTTGGCAACTAGATTTGCAAATATTTGACATGTAAGCTGAGACAAAATTCGATACGACCACTTCCACTTGAATTCTATTTTCTTTCTACCATTTTTCGTATCGTTTGCTTACTTCCTGTTAGGTTTCAGAACGTGTTTTCTCGTTTCCTTTTACGGTACATAATGTGGCTGATTGTAGCTATGTCATTTTTCACAGAATATGTGTGTTCCTGGCAACCCTGGGACGCATCGCTTCACGACGGGATATGACGTCACAAATGCAATAAAATGTTGTGTGTGGTTGCCAGCATTCAGGCGGCACAACGGTGTTTTTTGAACGACTGTAGCGCCGAAATGATGCACCAACGAGAAAAATGTTACTGAGAAAAGTTGTTTGTTTTGATGTCCTCTACACGTTTCCGTTGTCCGTGGGCGCCATTAAAATGACACCTTGTATAATTACAAAATTGTAAAGTCCTTTATGAAACACCCTGTAGAAATATTTTTTTGGGGAAAGGAAGTTAACCAAAGGTTTTGGTACCTTTTATCCGTAACAATATGTCAGATGATACTAATGCCATAAAGACATAAATATAGGGATAAAACAATGAAAAAGATATATACTCTCGATCATAAGAGGTAGAGAGAATATATGTTCTTGTGGCTGCCTTGCATGTTCATTTAGGGGTAATTCGAGATAAGATGGAGACTATTTTTCAAAGATTGATATGAGAATGAGATCGACTTTTGTCATATCGTCGCGATATAAAATAATAACCGCGACTCTATGTCTCGACACTTACACAGACATATCAAGTAGATGTGTCCTGATTATTTACAGTTAAGTTATACTGTATATTGCGTTTATCCTAAATTGCCGAGCAAGTCCGTTAGTAGGAACTGTGAACATGTGCAACGTGGTTGCATACATTCAGAATAAAATTAGGTTTTGGAGGGTTAGAAACGAGGCATCAAATAGATAAACGTTTTATTAAAAGAGAAGTTATTTCCTCTATACGTTGTGAAAGTATTTTTTGTTTTTATTATATATTTCGCGAGTCTAAAAGAGAAACTGGTGTTTATAAATAACAACGAGACAGAGAACGACACAAACTTCCTCACGCACGAGCCATTTCTCGTTTGGTCTCGTCTCAATACTACTTTATGTTCAGACAGCAGCACTATATTCACAAGGGCATAGGTCAACCTTCACGGTGTCATTTCTCGTTTAGGAAACTTGAGGTTTGTTTGCTTCTCCACTTGCTGCACTTAATTAACTGGTATTTGTATGGGCTCATTGTGGCCAGACGATTACCGTGACCTTTCTGCTTGAAATTTGTGCGTTTTCCTCAACTAGAATGTCGACGTAGCAGAGGAGGAGAAAATGGTTGGAATTGAATCTAGAGATGTGTGGGAATTACTGAATCAAAATTACCCAATCTTTTCTCAGAGTAAGTTAACCGTATTCGTAACCGGGATCCCGCCCCACGTTTCGTCGCCCGGATATCGAACAGAGAATTAGCCGTCCGGATTCTGTCTCCAGGATTAGGCGTCTGGAATAAGCCCTAGGATTAGGCGTCTGGATTACGACCCCAAGGATCAGGCCTCTGTAAAATTACCGCAGGATTAGACGTGTGGAATATGACCACAGGATTAAGCGTCTGGAATATGACCACAGGATTAGGCGCCTGAAATATGACCCCAAGATTACGCTTCCGGATTCTGACCCCAGGATTAGCCGCCCGGATTCAGACTCCAGGATTATTAGTCCCGAATATGACCCCAGGATTAAGCGTCTGGAATATGACCTCAGGGTTTAGCGTCTGGATTCTGACCTCAGAATTAGGAGTTTGGAATATGACACCAAGATTAAGCGTCTGGATTGTAACCACAGGATTAGGCGTCTGCAATATGACCTCAAGATTAGGCGTCTGGAATACACCCCAGGATTAGGCGTCTCGAATATGACCCCAGGATCAAGCGTCTGGAATATGACCTCAGGATTTAGCGTCTGGATTCTGACCTCAGAATTAGGAGTTTGGAATATGACACCAAGATTAAGCGTCTGGAATATGACCCCAATATTAGGCGTCTGCAATATGACCTCAAGATTAGGCGTCTGGAATACACTCCAAGATTAGGCGTCTCGAATATGACCCCAGGATCAAGCGTCTGGAATATGACCTCAGGATTTAGCGTCTGGATTCTGACCACAGGATTAGGCGTCTGCAATATGACCTCAAGATTAGGCGTCTGGAATACACCCCCAGGATTATGCGTCTCGAATATGACCCCAGGATCAAGCGTCTGGAATATGACCTCAGGATTTAGCGTCTGGATTCTGACCACAGGATTAGGCGTCTGCAATATGACCTCAAGATTAGGCGTCTGGAATACACCCCCAGGATTAGGCGTCTCGAATATGACCCCAGGATCAAGCGTCTGGAATATGACCTCAGGATTTAGCGTCTGGATTCTGACCACAGGATTAGGCGTCTGCAATATGACCTCAAGATTAGGCGTCTGGAATACACCCCAGGGTTAGGCGTCTCGAATATGACCCCAGGATTAAGCGTCTGGAATATGACCCCAGGATTAGGCGTCTGGAATATGACCTCAGGGTTTAGCGTCTGGATTCTGACCACAGGATTAGGCGTCTGCAATATGACCTCAAGATTAGGCGTCTGGAATACACCCCAGGATTAAGCGTCTGGAATATGACCCTAGAATTAGACGTACACATCATGACCCCCAGGATTAGGTGTCGGGAGTGCCCTCAGGATTAGGCGTTCGGATTATGGCCATAGGATTAGGCGTCCAGGTTAATATGCCCACGATTAGGAATCCCGCATCTGACTCAACGATTACTCCCGGATTATGTCCCATAGGACTAGGCGTCAGGTTTCTGACCTCATGATTAGGCGCACAGATCATAGAATTCCATAGAATCGACCCTAGGATCCGTTGCGCTGATCTGACCCTAATCACCGTATTAGACGTTATTGTAAAAACAAACTATTGACTGTGTGGCAATCTTTTCTTCGTCTAAATTCCACAAAACATGAAATTGCGTAAAGCCCTTTTTCGAGTCTAGTAATGACATTTGCAGCGGAACAGTAAACCCACTGAATCCTGATTCCATGGCAACCAACACAATAGAACAAAGCAGTATTGTTGGAAACAAATTCAGAAAGATAATTGCAAAGATTCCTATGACATCATAACTAAATATAAACAGAAGAACATAAGTGCATTAGCCAATAAAACCAGGCAGTAAATGTAGCAAAAAGGTAATTCCATGAGATTTCAACAAGCAAAATCTTGAATGGAGTTGTTTTATGGTTATTTTTATATGTACTTCATTTTTCTGCCTCTGTATGCTAATTGCGAAGATATGAATCGACAATAACTCAAACTATAAGAGGAATGTGAACAAGTTATTTGCCTTAGAATCGAACCTAATTATCTTAGCTTTACGGCATCATTTTGGTTTCCGGGTTCGAATCCCGGCCTGGGCATGGATTTTTGTGAGTGTCCATTCATCAATATCATCATATCATCACTTATCCCCTACAAATTAGCCAAAAGTGGCAGAAAAGCGAAGTAAAATAAAGCAAATCAATCAATACAACACCTTTTTATCACCTTTAGTGTACAGGGACCGGTTCAGTATGCTGTCTCTAGTTTAACGTGATCCCTGACTGTTTTTTTTTTACCCAGGAAAGTTTCAGTGAGTATCGTGTCATCTATTCATCAATTATCATCATCGTCTCGAGTTGCCAAGGTGCCAGGAAAGCGTAATTGCAATGTAATATTAACAATACAGCGTGTCCCAAAATGATTATCGAGGTTTCATAGTCGTTTAATTTCCCGTATGTATGGAGTACAAGGACAAAGCATATGTGTGAGTAAACAACAACTCAACAAGTCTTCACAGTGTACTTTATGAATGTTCAATGTGAACACCTTTCGTGACACGTCACACATCCGTCCGGTAGTTCAATGCATATTGACGCGTTCGTTCGACACACTTGGACATCCAGACCTCTTCCCTTTGCAGACACATCCAGTTGTTTGAATGTTATTAAACCATCGACGAATGTTGTTATCGGACGGAGGATCACTTTCAAATCACAACTGAATCAGCAGAACCACACCTTGCATATTCAATGATACAAAATGACTTCCGCACGGGAGTCGCCATCTTGCAATACGCCTGCCGCTGTGACTGATGGGAAAGAAATGGTAGTGTAGCAAACTTCCACAGCCATTCTAACCGTACACGCACGATATAGACATTCACCTTCGTCTGTTGCACAAGTACTTGAAACCCCGATAATCATTTTTGGACCCGGTGTACTTTCTGTAATACTTAGTCACAGAGATGCCCATCCCCCCCAAGGTCAATGGCGCATCCCCCCTCCCAAAATCATGTCATGCGTCTCCCCCTAAATCATATCATTCGCGCCCTCAAACCATATCGCAATCCGCACAATTTAATTACGACAGCGTGTCTACCGAAAGTAACTTTTATCTTACAAGGGAGGTTATCTAAGTGTCCCCCCCCCCCCGATTTTCATGAAACCTGGCAGGTGTATAGAGGGGCCCAAAGGAAGAAATACGTGTTTTTTTTTTTTGTTTTGGCTAAAAAACTGTTTTAGGGGGCAAACCCCTTTCAAATGTCAAGATGAAGATAAATTGACGCGGGGATCTGACCCCTGTGTCCCCCTCCGATTTCCATGAAATTTGGCAGGTGTATAGCGGGGCTCAAAGGAAGAAGTACGGGTTTTTGTGTTTCAGCTAAAACACAGTTTTAGGGGGCAACCCCCCGCTCAAATGTCAAGATGAGGAGAAATTGAAGTTGGGATCTGACCCCGAAATCACGTAAATATGGCATAGGAAGGAACAGGGGCCATAGGGCCCTTCTATACACCTTCCAAGTTTCATGGAAATCGGGGGGGGGCATAGGGGTCAAATGCCCACTTCAATTTGTCCTCATTTTGACATATGAGAGGGGATTTGCCCCTAAAACAGTTTTTTAGCTGAAACAAAAAACACGCATTTCTTCCTTTGGACCCCTTTATACACCTGCCAAGTTTCATGAAAATCGGAGGGGGACACAGGGGTCAAATGCCCACTTCAATTTGTCCTCATTTAGACTTTTCAGGGCGGATTTGCCCCCAAAACAGTTTTTTAGCTGAAACAAAAAAACACGTATTTCTTCCTTTGGGCCCCTCTATACACCTGCCAGGTTTCATGGAAATCGGAGGGGAACATTTAGATAATATCCCTTGTTAGCTTTACCGAACACTATACTTGATCTGCCCCTCCTCCCTAAACAGGGATGCCATCACTCACGACCACCTCTAAGATCGTTCATCATAGTCGAGAATATCGCTTGTCTTGTAATGCAGCTATAGTGTAAAAACTTCACATTCACCTCATTAAAGCGCCAAACACGCATCCTAGCAACACATCACTGCGAGCGAAGCGAGCAAGAAAATCTTTACATCCATTTCTTTGCGGGCTTTCAAGAATACTAATTTAATAGGATGCCAATACTTTCTTAGTATTTTCCAGCTTCTCCTTTGGCAAGTTCGGGGTCGAAAACGTATGGATACCATATCGCTAAATACAGTCTCCAAAATTTAATGTTTGAACTCTCTCTCTACTACAGAAATCCCTTGACAATCTAAGATTTAACACTTTACCAAGAGCTTTTTATCTCCCCCTTTAAATTTAATACTCAATCAATTTTAGACTACTGTTGATATTGAAGAGTGCATATTGTCTTCTCCAAAACATTAATTAATTCTCAGTCTCCACATCAGAATTTCCGGAACAGTCTAAGACAATAGCAATACACAAGAATTGGATATCCCCTCAATTTAATGCTCAATCCGCCTTTAAATAAAATACCCGCCATAATCTAAGACCTATAGTTGGATACTGTCCCCCCCCCCAAACAATTTAATTCAGAATCCCCCCAAGAACACACGTCAATTAAGGCCTAATATGTACACTATCTACCAAAAAGTAATTGGGCACGTGTACAAAATGGTTGTCTGGTGGTGCGAACCCTGTTAGAACCTCCTGGAGACACCTCTTGCTGCTATAACAGCAGCCACTCTGTCAGGCACGCTCTCGACTAGTTTGTGGAGGACGTCAATTGGAATGTGTCGCCATTCCTCTTGCAAGATCTCACTCAGTTGGACAATGGAATTTGGCCGCATCTCCCGAGACCTCACCCGCCGGTCCAATGCCTCCCAAAGGTGTTCTATGGGATTGAGATGAGGACTCTGAGCAAGCCAGACCAATCGGTGAACATTGTTGTCGGCATACCACTGCATAGTAGCCTCCGAAACATGCCACCTAACATTGTCATCCTGGAAGTAACAGGGGTCCATTCCGTAAAAACGCCACAATGTTGGGAGCATTTCATTGTCTAGTATTGTACAGTATGCCTGTGAGTTCATTGTGCCACGAACAACCACCAGTGGTTGATACTAAATGATAAAAATTAGATACTAAATTAACCACCATCATAGGTGCCCAATTACTTTTTGGTAGATAGTGTATAAGTTGGATATAACCCCCCCCACTTTGATGATACCCTTATACACTTTCTTTTCTTCATCTAATGGATTAAGTATGGTGCATTTAAGGTGTAAAATCTTTACGGGAAAAATATATAAATGTTGAATTTTATATTATTTGGAGGGGAAAAATCCCCCCCAAAAATCTCGATGCGCCATAATCCCCCCGTGGGCACCCGTGCTTAGTCATCCATTTTGGTAGGGTCACGTGCTCCAGTACTCCTCCCGCTAAATCTGCCAGCAGTGACCTCTGTTGGTTTTCAAACGAATTATTCGCTTCCTGAAGCAAATACGATTAAAGCCGAGGAAATCTGATAAATAAATAAAAAGAACAGTTGTGTGGAGAAGGGGGGGGTCTTGTTTTTGGAAACGTAAGCACCAAGTTCATCTCTAGAATGTAAATATACAAAGCACGTGATAGCAAACATGACAACGTTAACATAGTTCTTCAAATCACTAAACTTTCCCTTTAAAAAAAATGAAGGGCGGAAGTTGCCCTCCTGGCAACAGAATGGGTCAGTGCGTGCATGAGAACTGCTCTCATAGCGGCCATGCAGGCATGATTGTGTGAGTCAATACGCTCAACCCATCTCTGAAACTCAATTTCGTTTCAGCAATGCACTCGTTGAAATAATTTAACATTTCTAATGCAACATGTTCCGTGCACTCGAGAGCTCTCGGCAAGGGTTCTGCTGTTTCAATTTGTTCAGCCATTGACGTCAATTCGACACTAATTGTTGCATTGATCTGCGATGCACATTGCCCGGGTTCGATGTTTGTCGGAGACACCAGCGAGTAACGCTGAAATCGTGTTATGGCGGTATTGTCAACTCAACGTTTTCAATATTCTCTCAGAAACTGCTTTGCGTTCCGAAAGGATTAGGAGATGTTACCAAGATGAGTATTACAGTGCAAATTGTCCATCAGCATGTTCGTGCACTTTATTTGACCCAATAAGAGCTTCAAGAATTAATAGAAAACTCAAAACAAGCTGTTGAGAACTTCTGCACCAACATACATAATAATCCGTCGCTTAAAAACACATAGGATATAACACCATTAAGCCTTGTTTCCATGATATGAAAAACTCAATATGCTGACCAAGGCAGAAATTTATTTTATTATAAAACATAAACTAAACGTAACGTTTCAACCTTCTATCAAGGTCTTCTTCAGACTCTGCACCAAGTACAAATGTAACAAGGTACAAAACAGGACGATATATATACACAAACATTACTTCCCTCCCGACTATTAGAAAATTGTTCTGGAACATTCTATCAGGTGTGAGGCTAAGCAGATAGGAAGGGAGAAGAGAGTACTAGTGAGAAAATGGAAGGAGGCGAAGGAAATAGAGAAGAAAGGTGATGAAGACACAATGAACTGGAATGGGGGCTGAAGATAAACAAAGAATGGAAGAAGGTGTTAGAAAGAGTGGAAAGGACAAGAGAGAAAGAGGAGAGAAGAAGGAAGAAGAATGAAGGAAAAAGAGCGTGAGATAAAGAGTCCAACCACATTCTAGATGTAACAAAATATGTTTAGCCTCTTAGGTGAAAGTACAGTTGACAAGGGCAAGCCAGCTGCTAGAATCTTCCAGAACAACTTTCTAATAGTCTGGAGCGGAGTAATGTTTGTGTATATATATCGTCCTGTTTTGTATCTTGTTACATTTGTACTTGGTGCAGAGTCTGAAGAAGACCTTGTTTGTGTATATATAATGCCCTGTTTTTGTATCTTGTTACATTTGTACTTGGTGCAGAGTCTGAAGACCTTGCTAGAAGGTTGAAACGTTACGTTTAGTTTATGTTTTAAAATAAAATAAATTTCTGCCTTGGTGAGCATATTTAGTTTTTCATAGGATGTAAGAGAAATATTAATGAAAATAGTCATGGATAATTTGCACGGTAATACTCATGGATCCGACTGTACAGTTTCGTCTGGTGTCATCTCGTGAAACGAATCATGCCTCGTATTCGTCTCAATATACCGGGTGTTTCAGAAATAATTGAGGGATTAAGAAAAATATTACAATGAAACCAGTCCGGAACGAACGAGAAACGGAAACAGTTTTTTATTTGACATCTTCAAATGTTCAATGTGTGTACCACGCGTGACAGCACGCATCGATACGATAAGTCTACTAGTTGCCACACTCGCATCAACATGAGCCTGTCGATAGTATCTATTGCTTCGATGATACGCTCCCTTAGGCCTGCGATATCACGCCGCATTGGCGAGACGAATACCCTGTCTTTGATGAAACCCTCAAAAAGATGTCACACGCAGGGTGCGAAATCCCGGGGGGACTGGGGGGAATCCCCCACCAAACTCTTCCGGGAAGGAGAGTTTTTATTTTAACAAAAAAACATAAACAATTAGTTTGGGATTCGAATATACTTGACTGGAATAATATCGAAAACATACAAAAAAACGGACAACGAAGAGCCTCATCTCTAAGGACACTGAACCCAGAAATCCCCAGAACACAGAAATTAGACCGACTTGTTAGTTCTTCTCTCATCGCCTTTTGTAAGAAACCGCGAATTAATAAATATATTAATAAAACACGTAATAGCATTTATATGTGGATTTGATACAGGAAACTATTATCTTCTTAATGTATCTTAATTACACTTTGGATGAAGTACAGTCGATATAATATATTGTATATTTTGTAATATAATTATTTATTAATTGACATATATTTAATGGCTATATATATATATATATATATATATATATAGTGTGTCTGTGTATGTGTGTGTGTGTGTCTGTTCCTTCCCGCCACCAATCTGCAGAGATTTCGCACCCTGGTCACACGGTGTAAGGTCCGGTGATCTCGGTGGCCAAAACATTGCACAAAACACTGTGAGTAATGTGGGTGATTTGAGTGTCGCCTAGCGGCAGAGATGTGGACTCTGAGCTTAACAAAACAAACACGCACAAACTGCTTGCGTTCCTCGATCGTTCTTGGCTGGTTTCATTAACGTAAGTTTAATAGTTCACTTGCACTAGTGCAACTACTACAACATTTTTGATTTTCCATAAAAAATAAATTACCCGACTTGACTTTTCCAGAATTTTCAGACTGGTATAATAAAGGATCATAGACACACACACACACCATTATCCCCGACTCTGCTTCGTAGCCAGAAACATGTTGATTTATTTTGACACTTACTTTCAAAAATACACGTGAATATATGCTCGAAAGTACATTAAGTACATTAAGACAGTTTATTTCTATTTCTTAAGAAATGCAAAGAGCCAGTTTGTGTAAACCTAAATTTCATTGCATAATTATAATTAAATTTATTTAAGCTTGAGGAGTGGCTGTTTCAGGTAGTAAGAAGCTACATAACTTATATTAAGATTTTTCGACATTCGTCAGAACAAACAAAAAACAAATGAACGCATAATTAAGATCTACAAATCAGGTAAAATACTTTACAGTAATGGCTGTTTTAGATGGACGTGGTACACCATATATCCTTGTGGCACTAACTTGAGCGAAATACTGTTCTCTACGTTGCTAGTAAGGAATCGCAAAATTCATCTCGATTTGCGGAGTGGAACTGTAATGTTTCTTGGCGTAGTTCCTAACGGAAGCGAACAACTTCTGTGAAGCTGAGTGGCTTCCAAATTCTCTGTGCCAAATGCCCAGTTTGAGAAGAGGGGCATTATATTTCTTAGTCTTCATCTCTATGTACAACTATGATTTTGTCACTGACCGTAACGAAAGTAAGGCACTCTTCCTGTATGTTGTAGTTCAACTATTGAATATTCAAGACCTTATCATATCCTCTTTCTTTTGTTTTGTTTTATTATGCTTGCTTTATTCAGTTTATTCCCTCTTATCTATACAGGGCCCAAATTACTGAGGAAAATACTCAACTGCTTAACAACAATGAAAAAGTTGAAAACCATGGTGTTTTCAGCAAGACACTGCACCAGCTCACAAGGTGAGACACGTAGACCCGTCAGCAAATGTCCATCACCATGTACATTCGCATTCTTTTGTGTAATTCGAGAATTGGTCAAAAGAAAACCTACCATGACGTAGAAGGTAATGTTTACTCCTGTATCAGAGAAACACGACACATATAACGGAAGAGGATGAAAATTTTCAGATGACAATTTGTCTGCCATTATCTTGGTCGCTGTATAACCCAGACATCCCGTATGGCCTCCTTACTCGCCGGGCATCAATCCGCAGGACTACTTGATCTATTGAGAGTTCGAAGCATACGCTACTTCGCACAAGTCTGGAGTACTTGGAGAATTCCTAGCCCAAAACCCTGAACAGGATGAAGGACGAAAACAGGCTGAGTATTTTCCGAAGAGTATTAGCGTTGCAGCTGCATTTCTCTTTAGATTTTTTTACGTCGCTTTGTAGTTCGTGGATTAATCGCGACGAGAAAAATAGACTCAAAGCGTGCAGGCAGAACTAGAGGAATAAGCATAATAGTTTATTCATTCGGATCATAGAAGAAGATAATGATACCACAATTCGATATAGTCATATACTTTAGTATATACTAGGTGATTACCTGGCGTTGCCCGGGTATTTATTTATCCCAATCTTGTATTAGACAGGAAAATAATGAATTCTAATTAGGGAAGAGTTGCCTATATTGTACCTCCTACTAAGTCGTACCACTGCTGGATTTCTGTGAGCCATGCCAATGAGTACCATCTAGCGGCATGTATTAAAAGCTCTTCAGTACCGAGGGAGGCAGTGATGAAAGTTGGTGTTTGTGCTCATGTCTGCTAGTTGCTAGAAACATTTGAAGGTTTTAGCAGTGTGTGACGTAATAATTGTGTCGAAGGCGTAAGGAAACTCACCGTTCGATGTGTATCACGCAAATTATGGATTCCATTCGCAACACAGCCTGAATGTTAGACAACCCGAGAAACACTATCGTTGTGCTGATTGCATAGAGTCACGGATGTCTGTTCGTGCGGAATTTAATATCGGTGGTTCTCGATTATTTTTACATGTCACCCCTTCCCACCCACACCCCTAGTGTGTCTTACCCCCACAGTATTTCTTTCCAAGTTGCAACTGATACTCGTACCAAGTTTGGTTGATGTCGGTCCAGGCGTTCAATAGTTATTGCTGAACAAACATACACATATACACACATCCATCCATTTTTATATATATAGGGAAGAGATTACTCCGCCTCATTCAATAGAACTCTATATTTTCAAGTTTTCTTATTTCGTTAGATGGAATTGATGGATTGAATTTGGGTGCGTTAGCACTTAGGCTATTTTGCCCCCGTCACATTATAACCCCTTACCATAAGTAAAATATAACTAACTTACCAGAATTGTATGTCTGACTAAAACATTCTTACTTGGGTTAAAAGCTGAGGCTCTAAAGGGACACCTCAGCACATGCAAGGACAAAACATAGGACAACATACACACAGTCCTACAAGGATTATACTGGCCGTAGGTCCAGATGCCAGGGCCTCGTTAGTCTGCAAAATGCAGTCCAGGGTGTACTATGTGGAAGTGAGATCTTCTAGGCAATCTCCTCTTTATCACAGCGTACGCCATAATTTTTCTCCCCTCTACAAAATCTTTTTACCCTACTTCCTTACGATATCATCATCTCTCCCTTGTATATCCGTCATTTCGTCTTTCTTTTATCTTGTTCCGGTGTGACAGTTTTATTAGTATCAATGGGAAGTCTCGTTCTCGTAAGCTTCTCGAACGAAAGTCTCGTTCTGGTAAGGGTCTCGAACAGGAAGTCTCGTTCTCGAAAGTGTTTCAAACAGGAAGTCTCGTTCTCGAAAAGGTCTCAAACAGGAAGTCTCGTTCTCGTAAGGGTCTAAAAGAGGAAGTCTCGTTCTTGTAAGGTTCTCGAACAGGAAGTCTCGTTCTAGAAAGGTTCTCGAACAGGAAGTCTCCTTCTCGTAAGTTTCTCGAACAGGAAGTCTCGTTCTCGTAAGGGTCTAAAAGAGGAAGTCTCGTTCTTTTAAGGTTCTCCAACGGAAGTCTCGTTCTCGTGAAAGTCTCAAACAGGAAGTCTCGTTCTCGAAAAGGTCTCAAACAGGAAGTCTCGTTCTCGTAAGGGTCTAAAAGAGGAAGTCTCGTTCTCGTAAGGTTCTCGAACAGGAAGTCTCGTTCTAGAAAGGTTCTCGAACAGGAAGTCTCGTTCTCGTAAGGGTCTAAAAGAGGAAGTCTCGTTCTTTTAAGGTTCTCGAACGGAAGTCTCGTTCTCGTAAAAGTCTCAAACAGGAAGTCTCGTTCTCGAAAAGGTCTCAAACAGGAAGTCTCGTTCTCGTAAGGGTCTAAAAGAGGAAGTCTCGTTCTCGTAAGGTTCTCGAACAGGAAGTCTCGTTCTGGTAAGGGTCTCGAACGGGAAGTCTCGTTCTCGTAATGTTCTCGAACGGAAGTCTCGTTGTCGTAAGGTTCTCGAACAGAAAGTCTCGTTCTAGAAAGGTTCTCGAACAGGAAGTCTGGTTCTCGTAAGGTTCTGAAACAGAAACTCTCGTTCTCGTAAGGGCTTCAAACAGAAAGTCTCGTTCTCGTAAGGTTCTCGAACAGGAAGTCTCGTTGTCGTAAGGTACTCGAACAGAAAGTCTCGTTCTCGAAAGGGTTTAAAACAGGAAGTCTCGTTTTCGTAAGGGCCTCAAACAAGAAGTCTCGTTCTCGAAAAGGTCTCAAACAGGTAGTCTCGTTCTCGTAAGGGTCTAAAATAGGATGTCTCGTTCTCGTAAGTTTCTCGAACAGGAAGTCTCATTCTCATAAGGGTCTCAAACAGAAAGTCTCGTTCTCGTAAGGTTCTCAAACAGGAAGTCTCGTTCTCGAAAAGGTCTCAAACAGGAAGTCTCGTTCTCGTAAGGGTCTAAAATAGGAAGTCTCGTTTTCGTAATGTTCTCGAACGGAAAGTCTCGTTCTAGTGAAGTTCTTGAACCGGAAGTCTCGTTCTCGTTAATGTCTCAAACAGGAATTAGAATTTGTCTCGGTAATTGTGTGTCACATTGTATTTCTACAAGCCTACGTCTTGTGCTTATGTCGCATTATTTGTTCTTACTTTTATCCGCATTTAGAAAGAACAAATCTGATTACGACAGTTTTAATTTTTGTTGCTCTTTCATCCATTGTCAGCCATTACTCTACTCTCACCAACTACTTGCTTCCACTCTGAAGTTCGAAAAAGGTGGAGTAGAAAGAGCGCGAGTTGGCAGGTCACGAAACACAAGCAGCAACAGATTCAAGTTTATCGTCGAACATGAAAGATTTCGTGACGGTATCATCAGCGTTTGGATTTGCTTGTTTCCTGAACCGTCTCTACAGCACTTAAACCCAGTTTAACGTGGCAGAGTTCGCTCAGCTTCAAACCATCTGTTGATTTATGCCTGAAGCTGGCGAATGAGGCTACACTGCTCAGTTAGATTGTGCCGTAGCCTTGTGCACATGCGCCTGAGCGACAAATACCGCTTTGTGGGCGGAGCTCTATGTGTGACGTCAGAAATTAGCCTCGTTTCAGAGATACGTAGAAAAGAGTATCAACGGCGTTTCGAAAATAATTAAGTTCGAACGAATTGTATTGTCGGCGGATAAAATGAGGCGATCTTATCCGCACCCCGATGTATTGGGTGCATTAAGAAAGTAAGTTTCCCTGGAAACATTTTTCATTCAATGATTTATTGCCACAGATACAGAACTTGTCCAGTTACTTGTCAACATAATTCCCGCCGGAATTCAGGCACTTGTCATAGCGTGGGACCAACTTATGTATACCTGCCTCGTAGAAGTCCACCTCCTGGGCGTCGAACCACTGTGTGACAGCCGTCTGAACCTCTTTGTCGCTGTGAAAATGTTGACCATACAGAAACTTTTTCAGGTGCAAGAACAGGTGGTAATCACTGGGAGCCAGATCCGGGCTGTACGATGGATGATCGAACACCTCCCAACCGAACCTGTTCAGAAGGGCTGCAGTGCGCTCGTCGTCATGCACATTTTGCCGGCCTTCAGTAAATGTCCTGCACCAACGACACACCATCTGCTTGCTCATGACGTCTGGCCCATACACGTGGCACAGCTGACGATGAATTTCGATCGGCTGTAAGTTGTTTGCGTTCAAGAACTTGATCACCGAACGAATCTCGCACGCGGCGGAAGATGGAATAAGAGCCGCCATGTTTGATCGCTGCTGCGACGCTACTGAGGACTTTCGGGAGTCGTCTTCTAGGACATTCACTAGCCAGGACATGTGCCTCTAACGCATACGCCAAACCGGTTTCAATACGCATGGCCTGCCGCCTGTGGGCGAGTAGGAAACTTACTTTCTGGATGCGCCTAATAATATCTGTTACAGTTCTCATGTTACAAGCGATCAAAGTTGCGGTTGCGAGGCTTTTGAAGCATGGTGTTCTTTGTAAGCGTCCCTTCATCAATTTCATCATATTGTCACCCATCCTCATCGTCGCGATTAGTCAAAACAATCAGAAAAGCGACGTTAAAAACAAAACAAAAACAAATCAACTCTGTATAAAGGCTATGTAAATAGCTCCCGAGCATTAAAATAACGTTAAGATTAATGAAACGACCTATTTCAATATGCTCTTTATGATAATTGTTTCCTCCTGAGATTTCGGCCTGTGTACGAGTGAGTATTGTAACGGTCAAACAAAACCTACAATAACGAACGGGGGATCGTCGTGCTGACCACACGTCACCCCGTAACTGGTTGGATGACCTCTCACCTCCGGTAGGAGTGAGGCTGGAGTGAGTCGGTAGGTGGGCACTGGCCCTCATGGGCTGTTACGTCATAATTTATTTATTTATTTATTTATTTCACCTATAACAGAGCTTTCGCTCTAATTACAATAGATTTACATATATATATATATATATATATATATATATATATATATATATATATATATATATATATATATACAAAAGAAGATGGAGAGCAAAACTACAATAATCGTTTCATAAGGAACACCAGCACAAGTATTCTAGAGAACATAAATCCAAAAATAATATTTACTGAGGTAGAACAAGATACAAATCTCTATACAGACTGAGGCATTTATAACTATACACATGTAAATACTCATATATAAACAAATATACACACATACAGGCATAATTGTATTTACAAACATACCCATGTACACAGAAAACATCTATAATTATTTATTATTTATTCATGATATTCTTCGAAGGACAGACAGGAACTGCTTGAATGGCATAGCGAAATCCAAGTGTCCACCTTTCTGACTATTTCATTATGTTTAATACATAGTCTCAGAATGGGCGAATTCTGGTGTTCTGTTTAGTTGGATACACTGTAATAAAATGGCTGCGTGAACAGTAACATGTCCTTCTCAGCATTAAAGTTTAATGTTTGGAGGAGCCTTGGACTGTCGAATAGCCCGTTGACTAACTTATATAAAAATAATTGATGTGATACTACTCTCCTTTCGTACAGTAATATATATATATATATATATATATATATATATATATATATATATATAAAATTGGAACACGAAGGGCAGGAAAATCTTCAGCAGCACCAAAATGCACTCGAAATTCTCAGAGAGCAAACCAAAAATAGCTCCAGCCACCTTACTTTCAATTAGAGAAACGATTCCGCGACGCAACAATATTCCTTGATGCAAGAAGAGCTTCGTCTCCTCCATTTTCATTTCGACGAGCGAAAAAAAAGAACGAAATCCTCAGTTTTCAATTAAGTACCGATTCATCCCCGTTGAGAACCACAGAACCAAGGACCGTAGCATCTACATTCATGTATATGAATGAGGAATGTCTTAAGCTTTACCCAAAAAAAAGCTTTTGAACGACCAGGGGCCTCAACAAGGGTAGCGCGTGTGCTTTTCTTGATTGGTTACTGAATAAACATAGCTTTGATGTAGAGGAAAGAAAAGAGATCCAATTTTAGAAAAAGAGAGTATTTTTTGATCCTTTGATCACTGCAAAGAGGACATGGGGTGTATTCTTTTCTTGCAACGGAAAAATTGCTCCTCTCTTCAGCTTTATATATTAATGGTGGACTTATACGAATGGAATTCAATTTGGAGGAAATCTCTTGTAATAACATCCTATTCAGAAATATAGGGTGTCCATAAATAATTCGCCTCATTGTTAAGGCATGAAAACGTAATCCAATTTTCTATTTGCCAGGAAGTTTCATACATTCTGTGTTCAGTTTGCGCCTCCGGTCATTGATTTCTCTAAGATGTTGACTGTGGCATTCATCGGCCGAGCAGGTGAAGATATGGAATAGACAGTTCTGTAAATTTTGTCTGAAACGTGATAAACACATACAAGGCTGAAACTCAAATACTGACCTTCCATGTACTACCTGAGAAACACTCGGAGCGCAAAAGCAGACGTGCCTGACCTAAATGTTAAAAATAATGTGAAATAATTTCCCACATGAAAACAAAAACGCAAGAGTTTATCCACAAGTTTCAATTTTGACGGGTGCCTCCCCGATGGCGCAGTGGTAGCGTCGTTGCCTTGTAATCAAGGGGTCCCGGGTTCGATACCCGGTGGAGGCACAAAGTGGTTCGGATCCCACTTTAAGCTGTAGGTCCACTCCCGATTACCCGTACTGTGCATAAAGTGGACTTAAAACACCAAATCAATCAATCAATTTTGACGGGGGTAAAATGATGAAATTTGCAGCAAAATGTTAATAGATTATACCTTGTGAAAACGTTTAGGAGGAGTTGTATGTAGCTAAATCACTGAGATCTCAGATTCTTAAAAATAATCTGTAGAATTTTCGTTATAGGCCTAGTGCATGCTACACAGTCCGTCCAGTGGGAAAGGTGACTAATGAGAAATGAAAGACAAGACGTTGTGGACTGGTTGTTTACAATACCGTTTATACCTCGTGAGTCAATACATGCACTGAAGCGGTTGTAGAACTTTGTGAAGCAGTCTTGGTACTCCTGTTTCGGAATTGCCTCCAAAATCGCGGTCGAAGCCTTTTGGATGTCGGAATGGTGTCGAAACGCCTTTCTTTCAACGCCAATTTTAGTTTTGGAAATAGCCAGAAGTCGCATGGAACTAAATCTGGAGAATATAGGGGGTAATCGAGCTCCACGATCTCTTTTTTGGCCAAAAACTGGCGTACCAACCTGCTCTTGTGCACGGGTGCATTGTCGTGCAACAGAGACCATGAGCCCTGTTCCCGATATTCAGGCCGAACTCTAGGAATCCTGGCCAATAGACGATGCAAAACACCCACGTAATATTCAGCGTTCACAGTGTGACCCTCTGGAGTGAATTCCTTGTGGATGATGCGTACAATCTCCGCCACTTTTTGGACATTTTCGTCAGTCACTGATGGTCCTGGTCGCGGATCGTCTTCAATGCTCACCAGACAATCAGGAAATCATCCAATGCATACCACTTAAACACGTTCTTACGGCTCAATGCCTCACTACCGTAAACATTTTGAATCATTTGAAACGTCTCTGTTGCACCTTTACCCAACTTCAAACAGAATTTAATGTTGGGACGTTGTTCCATTGCTCCGTTTCCGACCGACGTTCAGCAGGTACTGTCAGTTACAAGATCTGTGCGCGTCGACCGTCGATGCTAGCGCTTTGCAACTTTGCCGGAAGAAAGTCGAAATGTGTCGCTACCTAGTACATATACTTCTCCATAGATCGCACTGGTGGTTCCGTGGCAAAAAAATCAGTCACCTTTCCACTGGACTGTGTATGTGCCCTAGGCTCCGCTCCCACCTAGGACCGGTCCTGTTCCTCGCATCAGTATGGTCGGCTCGGGGAGAGACCAGAGTGGACATAATCTCACCAAAATTGACTAAAGCTCTCGCCACGAAAACAGTCCCAGTCAAGGTCAGAGCTTCCGCTTGCCTCCTCCACACCCCTGGCCCTCCAGGGTTGCCACACTTCTTCTAAGCTGCTCGATCGACACTTCGCGCGATGTACGAATGCGGTTTATTTCGTCGGTTGAAAATGTTGCATATTGGCAACACTGTACGTGGGTGGCGTGACCTTGACTGGACTGTTTTCGTGGCGACAACTCTAGACGAGATATTTTCAAAAGAATTTAAATTAGAACAAGAATCATACACGTGCACGGATAGATAGGAAGCGTAAGAAAAGGAGGTGGGGTAGAGATACATGAAGAAAGAGGGGAAAAGAAAGGAACATAGGGTGAAATAAAGAGAGGAACAATAAAGAGAAAGGAAAGACAAATGTTCCGTCAATCGCAAAACAGTATGTAAAAAGCCAAACAGCGCCATCTCTTGGCGTTAAGAATTACTAAAAACAATAGAACGTCGTTAAGCAGACAACAGAGACAGATTGCGTTGCATAAGTTCGTTGTTCATAACGCTCTGCATTATCATATGTAGTTTCCAGTACACTTATATTTCTATACAATAAATCCACGTGTAATACGCGAGTGTTTTGTTGTTTTTTTATCACAACTTCAGCGGTGAAGGATGCACAACAGTTCGGAGCCGCAACAACTAACGAAGAGAGAAAAAATAATTACGTATGTCCGTTCTTGTACTCACACGAACAAATGTTTCTACCGACCGATGCCTAGAATAATTCGGATACCCATTCCAATCTCTTATTTTGTTGCACGGGTGTTTCTCGATTGCATATTTATATACGGAGCTACGAATTAATATCGTATTGTAAATAGGTGTATTCTGAACCTCTGTGCAATGTGCTTTCGTCAGGAATCGAACCCAGGACTCTTTAATCAAACAGCGACTGGGTAGCCAGTATCTCATGTCATCATTTCAAGCAAACAGCTGTGAGGAACAGATATCCGAGATAAAAATATCAGAAAATTCATCTTTTAAGATTGTGATTATTAATGCCTCCATCCCCATCCACCCCTCCTCTTTCATTTCTTCCACCTTGAGGTTGACAAGCAATTAGAAGAAACATCACCATCACGTGCGTAACGGCAATCGTAAAAATTACAATGGATTTTCAATTTCTGCCATTAAAACTTTGGTTCCCTCGATCTGGTGTAACGAAATTTTGATAGGAAAAAAAATATTTCAGCCGCTGGTTGCTTCTGACATCTACAAATGCTGATTTGACCTTCGTGACGGAACGAAATCCGTGGGAAAGTTTGTTCCACGTCACAGGCTACAATCGTTTCCTCCTCCTTTTCGAGTTATTTTTTCCATGTCAACATCAGGTTCGCTTTCGCGGCGGTTCCTGTGCTGGAACCTGCAAAGTTGCCTTCGATTTGCACTTCCATTGTTGCATCCCTCTCTGCACCTTTTCCAAAGAGCTCGATGTTACTTTTTTTGAGTTTTGACGGGTGACGTTTACGGAAATCGGTTATTAGAAAACTTCCTCTCTCTGAACACGTACACTTATTCCCTTTTCACTCAGTTAAACATTGTAACATCCTCTCTCTTTGTGGACAGTGTGGACAATAATAATAATAATAATAACTATTGTGGTTATGATTATTATTATAAACCAGGGTTGCTAAAAGTCCAGGAATCTATATACACTGCTGTTTGTGAAAATTGCAACACCACACGCCATATTCCAGCAGGACAATGCCCGGCCACATATGACCGATGTACCAATTTCCATTTACCGTTACCATCGGTCTTTCTCCGCACTTCCCCAAGATCTCATTTTTCTGCTCTCTGAGAAAATGGCAGCCGTCTCAAACGAACCAGCATTCTTTCCCATGAAGCCCGGCCTATACTTGATCATCGCACCTACTTCAAGAGAAGGAAGCTAGAATTGCAACACCCAGAAAGAATGGCCCGAATGAATCCAAACTCTGAGGATGTGTAGAACAGGGTACCAGCAATACGTGATTTGAATTGCAGAGAGTTGGCGTACACGTAGGCACAGCAGCGCCCTCTCTTGTGTGACTGGAAAGGTCAGTTTTACACCAAGATCAGTCAGTGAAGAGGCGTCAATGGAAGTGAAAACGTGAAAGCAAGTGCCGGTATGCCTCGTCGACGTCAAAGGGCAATATGTGAGGTAGTTCGAACGGGATAGAATGATCGGTCTCCGGGAAACGGGTTTGTCATATCGTGACATTTCGGCTCGTACAGGGCATGCTGCTACGACAGTGATGCGGGTGTGGAACCGGTGGATAGAAGAGGGTCGTACGCAGCGACGGGCAGGTACTGGACCACGCAATGTGACCACACACGGGATGACCGCCATCACGTCCGTATGGCTGTAACGGACCGTACAGCTTCGTCCACAGTGATGGCTCGACGCTGGAGCACTGCAACGGCTGTGAACCTGTCTGCTGCGGGCTGGACTGGTGGCACGCATGCCATTGCGTCGGCTTCCATTGTCCAGAAACCACAAACGTCTCAGACTGCAATGGGCACGTGAACGCCGTCGCTGGCGTGCTGAGTGGCAAAATGTAGTGTTTTCGGACGAGTCCCGCTTCAACTTGTCCTACAGTGATGACCGCATACGTGTTAGACGCTACCGTGGCGAACTCAATCTGGCAGCCTGCATTGCTGAGCAGCATAGCGGGCAAACGCCAAGTGTGATGGTTTGGGGCACCATTGGATACAACATACGATCTCGCCTCCTACGTGTTGAAGGCAATCTGAACAGTAACCGCTACATCACGGAGTTTTTAGAGCCCGAGGTACTGCTCCTCCTTCAGGCAACTCCACATGCCACGGCAGGACAATGTCCGGCCACATGTGGCGAGGAATGTGCAAGCCGCCTTCGAAGAACGACGGGTACCACTGCTTCCCTGGCCAGCACGTTCGCCTGACATGTTGCGGGTTACATCTTTGTGGTACAGTATGATACAAAATTAGTGCTAAATTATGGGCTAGTCAAAACCCTGAAATTCGAAGTCGGGTTCCAGCGTTAACTTGGCACCCGACTTTTGAATTGTGTTTTTCCGTAATTTGGTAAGGGTACAGAAGTAGTACGAAACTTCTAGCTATGAAATTGTTGCGGGTTACAAAGTCGGGTTCTAACTTGACGGTGCTGTCTTTTCCACCATTACTGTCGTCTCATGCTGTCTCCAACCCGCTCAAGCTGTTCGAAACTCGGGAGTTTCACGAAACTCTTTATTAACTTATCAAGTACCGGTAAGGGCCATATACGAGTAATATGCCAGTCATAAGGAACATCGCTCCAATTCGCAAATAAGCTTCGTAACGATGCGACCTATATATTAAAAGGGGTTTATGCAAAACTCTTCGCTATTATTAGAATTTTGGTCTTGCGACGGTTTAATTCCAAATGCAAGAGATCCGAGTTAGGATGTAATTTTAGACGCTACTCATTTACAAAAATGACGGTCAGTCGATCAGGTTTTAACCTTTAGTAAAATGAATCGCATTTATCACATCTATCACACACACGAGTATTTAATTTCACAAGCCCGTCATTTTGACAGCCACGGAGATTCCTGTAGCCACCTATTTTATTCGTGCATTCATGAAGGATATGAATACAGTAGCTACACACAGGAAACTGAATGCATCAAATATATTTGATGCAGAAGAAACGCATCGCCTGATGTACACTTCTGTTCACATAAAGTGGCACAATCATTTTAGTTTGAAATCCAGCTTCGGAGGCAGTGATGTGCGTCTACGCGTAAACAACGATAGTCTACATTCTACACGTAGAATATTTTATACATGTCGATTACGTAATCTATGTAGACAACATGGTGAAAGGTGATGACTTAGCAAAGAACGCTGTGGAAGTAAAATAAAGTTATACTGTGTATCAGTTGCTGATGTGTGAGGAGAATATTTCATACTCTTTCTTGCAAATTCGAACAATTTTCTCACCTAGGAAGAAACCTTAAATAGGAAATATATTGTAATGTTTTATGAGGAAAAGATCACTTTTGCCTCACGACTGCCATCTGTTGTTGTTTTTTGCATATTATTTATCTTCTTCCATAGTTGATAATAGAAGAGAAATTTTGGTGTAAATAGGATTATTTTCATTTCCTTAGGAACCAATATAGTCGAAAATGTCACTTTCCCTTCATGAAACCCTTAAAAATTAATTTTAATGCACTTTAGATTGTCTACGTAGTCTATGTAAACTACAACCCAATGTAATATACGCGTAGATTACGTGTAGACAACGCATGTAGATGTAAACTTAAAGTCTACGGCACATCACTGTTCGGAGGTGATTGAGTACACCTGAAATAAATGTTCGGAATATAGCGGCACCTTGCAGTGTTGCTTACCAGCAAAATTTCTCACCACATTTAGGGAATTTTCTGACGTGCCAAGCGAAAGCAAATGGCACAGGAAAGCTTTGTATTGTAGTTAGTAATGCAATACTTTGCCCAATTTTACATTTTACATTTCTGAAAAAAAATTGTTGCAAATCTCAGTATCCCATAACTAATTCAAAGAAAATTATCTTAATTCCTTCACTTGGGGGAAAAGCTCATATTTATTTGAAAGCATAAGGGAGTGGATGGTGGTTCTTTTACCCCCATTCTCTAGCATAAAGTGAAAACAACGTCGACATTCACCCAGGGGTCGGAGGTTCAAATTCCGGCATGGCCATCAGCTGATGTGTTTTTGACAAATCTTCCTAAATCTTTCTGGACGATGCACTTAAATAGTCTGAGCTACAGACTTCATGAACTTATTGTTTGAACTGGTAAATCTTCCTAAGGATACCCAAATATCAATCTCACTTCCACGCAGTACACCCTGGACTATATTTTGTAGGCTAGCGAGGCTATGGCGTCTTGGCCTACAGCCAGTATAATCTCCTGTGGGGCTTGTGTCGTGTCGTTTTTTACCGTCCCTTAATACGTCTCATCCTATCACCATTCACCCTCATCTTCGCGATCAGCCGTAAGTAGAAGAAAAGCGAAGTAAAATAAATCAATCAATCGCTACACATACATTTTTTTAGGGCTGATCCGATACCGCTTTCAACCAATGCTTGAAAATTTCAATAATTGAAAGCTATTAAACATGTTCATTAACAATAGTGCGTAAGTAATCAACTCTAATTATATGCATCCATTGACTAAACGTTTTGCTTTAAACTTTACAAAAATTACATTAGAATATTAAATTACATGTCATGTCATCACAAAATTAAGGTTTTCCAACACAAAACTGGTGCAAAATAAATATAAACTTATTTTGCATAATTTCCAGGATAATTATACTCCTCTAAAGTATCGATCAGTATCGGTTAAGATACCGATACCACTGGTATCGACCGATACCAATACTCAGCTCGCCTAGATCAGTCCCAAATACACTTATAAATATTTGATGCTCAATTTCCAACTTCATTAACTGAGCAAAATGTATACAATGGAAAATAACATGTCAGCAGTGCCATCTATGAGAAGGGAAATGTACTACCCCCAAGGAGGATTCACGTTAAGATTTCATCCAACTAATGTGTAACAGATAGTAATTTCATTCTATTCATGCAATGTACATTGTAATTGCGTTTCCCTGAGCAACTAATTGCAGTTTCCACGCCAGCACACTGCTGTAATGAGACTCGGGATCGTCGTCACAGCTGTCTGGTCCAATTTTGCTCACCTGGCACAGATTATACCAGCAGTCCATGATTTAGTAACTTAGCAACTAGCCTATTTACTGACTTTAGGAAAGTAAAGGAAACATAGCAATATAAGCAGATCTAAGTTGATATTTTATTAATTTTTCTTATGATTATTATTATTATCTATCACGTTTCAGCTTAACCCTTTAGTGCTATAGCCTGACAAATTAAGGCCGTACTAAAGGCAATTTTCTGGTAATTTTTCGATAACAGATGGCAGCACCGTTTGCCATGGCAACCGAGGGCCATGTTGCCAGATCTACGCATTATAATCCAAGTAGCTACATACAGGTTGGTTAATAAACGATAATGAAGCAACATTTACTGTCAATAAATGACGTCACGTTTGCGTTGTTATTTCTTAAGTTAAAAGAACTGAAACGAGGAATATTGGAAGAAAACAATGTGCTAAATATTTGATTGCAGTCGTCTAAATACATCCTAAACAGAAGAGTTATTTATTTCACCGTTGTAAAATGACATTGAAATATTAAATATATGTATATAACATAATAACATTTAGAGTTGATGAAGTTGCAGTAATTTGCAACATACATTAAATTTGCAATTGATGCGTCAAAGCAAATATTTGAGATTTTCCTAACAGTGTTGCCTGTATTTCTTCGAAAGCAAATGTAAAGCACATATTAAATTATTCATTCTCACGAAATTTTGCAACAAGCAATTATGGAAAAGACGGAACAAAATGCAATGGATTACATAAAAAATAATAGTGAAATGACTCTAATGATTATGCATGTGAAGATGGCAATATTTGTGGCACATAGAAACGAAGGACGTAACTGTACCAAAAAACAGCCTGCTCAAATATTTCGTTAGTCAATTGTAGTCAATGCATGAATCCATGTACGAAGTCATTTTGTACTGCATTATTGCTTGAAAACAGAACAAAACAGATTGTGAGGTTTTAGTACCATCCGTGTATATACGTAGGTTGTACCTTATAGTGGGTTCCAAAAGTATGTACTCACACAATTTCTCAGATATACTTATCAGGCAGGCAAATTGCTGACTTAGAGTAGCGTCGTCTTTACAGTTTCCAAGTTACAGAAAGCATTGGTGTTGCTTAGTAACGTTATGACGATCTGACATTGGCAAGTGTTGTATAAAACAGCAATGGTTTTACACAAAGGGTTGAAAAATATCTTCTATATGTGAACAAACAACTGATAAAATAAGATTTCACAGCTTCCCCAGTCTGGATTTCAATTCTGGTGGGAATTTAAAGGCGATAAATCTGCTGCACAATGAATATTGGATTATAAAGCCATAGTTTCGACAAGGAAATTTGACGTTCTGCCCTAATTGCGTCCTTTAAAAAATATACTCTTATGGAATTACATTTTAATAACTACGTTTAGAATGCAGTATCAAAAAGTAATTATCAAAATACATGTGAGATTATTAAGTGGCATAAATCATAAATAGGTGTAAAATTATTTAAATATGGTCCAAAAATTGATAATTAATTTCAACTCTTTCTAAGATGCCTGAAATCAAGAATAAATCAGAATGTTTTACAGAAAGTAAGAAATATTTAGCAATCAAAATACAATATATGAGATATAGTAAATAAATCCTTCTTATATGATCTGTAACAAAGGAACATCGTAACATTTAATACACACACACACACACACACACACACCGTGAAGGAAACAAGAATAATGAATACATGGGCAAGCAAATCGGAGCCTTATAAGCATATAGGCCTACATGATAGATATGAATAAATGCACTAAACAATTATTACATTTGTATGTCATAAACAAAACATGCTAAATATACTTAGATCGCTAGAAAAAATAAACGTGAATATATTTAACCTAAAAAAAATAAAGCCTAACATGGTAGTCTTGTCCATTACAATTTTAACTAACTAAAAATCCACATACTCAGTACATACACAACTTTTCACAGCACAGCACTACCAAAATTATATATTTAATTTATGATACTCAAAGTTTTTGTAATTGAAAAGCCTATTTTACATTTTTCTCTTATCTTCTATAGCCTTTAACACATGATCAGGTTCTGTAAGGGGCATACCCCTTGCTGCTCGTGAATCCACCAGTTCAGGTAGCACTGACTCGTAATAAAAATTGTAGAGTTTGGGATAAAGATTTTCCCAAAATGGCTTATTCCGAAGAATTCTTATTGTCTGGGTATCGTTCGGGGACCATACAAACAAATCACACCAGAGTCTTTCTGTTATTTCCAACTGTCCTTGTATTTGATAATAATAGCGGTGTTCTTTTCTAAGGTACAACTTGCCGTTTTCGTTTACTTTAAACCCGATATTGCTACTTCTAGCAACGTCAACAAGTCTTATACATTCTCGGGCATTGTATGGACATTTTATCTCCAATAAACCGTCACTGTTCACCAAACCATCTGGACTAGTACATAAAAAGGGGTGCATTTTATGTACAAATAATCCACATTGCTGCACATTATAATTTGGGTGGAAACTTGCATATTGCCTACGAGCTTCTGGTTCATTATCCCTTCCATAAACTAGTGAAAGGGCACAGCTGCTATTTTCATGGAGATTCGTTATTCTTTTTACCAAACAAGAAGTACGTGTTGTTGGTCTTGGCCACGTGTTAGTACTTCAAGCTCATATGCCGTTGATACACTCAATCTTTTTACATATCTTTCAGCTAGATCGTCAAATATTTCTTTTGAAAGATCTGGAACTCTTGGGTTAGTTCCATAATGATTATCGCCACCAGCAGGAATTTGTTTACTAAACTTGCGTTGTTCTGAAACTTGACCAAATTGTCAAGCATCTTCTTTTCTCGCTGCGTTGTTCTCGCCTCCTAATAAATGACGTTACAGAAGAAGGAGGACTGACACCTGAGAGTTCTCTGTGCACAGCATCATGCCAAACTTGGCCTCGAGTTTGGTATGCCAATGCAGCTACACAAGCTCTACGTTGAATACTTCCAGCTCTAGAAAAATCCACCCTTTTACCTCCTACAGCGTTCGCAAACTGACTCATGTAGCTTTCGGCCGGATTGTTGGTAGCATTCCACAATAATGTATTTGCAATGGCTATTATCGTCCTGTCAAATTCTTGCTCAGCTGCTCCTAAAACACCACTCTCTTTCATTTGAATGTAACAGTCACCATCAGGATCAAATTCCTTTGTCTTGCAAAATTCCCCACACTTTTGATGACGGCCAAACACATGACAAATGACATTCCTCAATTGTTTTCTGAAATTCTGAAATCTAGTCTCCGTAATTTCTTTCATGTTCTTTATTGCACTGGATTCAATCCCTGTCCGAACTCCAACAGCAAGTCGTGACAATCGTTTTTTCAAAGATTTCCTTAATTTGACACCGCAAGCGGTGCACTTCTTCAATATAATTTAGGCCATCCGCAATGATGTCTGCTTTCATAGCAGTAGATGGCCCTTGCCAGTTCTTAAAACATATGTGGATTCTTGGTTTCATTTCTTCTTCACCAATAGCGCGACATATCAGACACACTTTATTTCTCACGCCAACAAACAGCAAGGACTGTGTTTCGGCTCCAATAATAACTGCCTGAAATAGAAAATCAAATTCATAATTAGCAAATCGTCAACAACAAATTTCAACAACTGCCTTTTTACATCAATTTTATGACATAGACAAAATTCTAAAGCACAACCATTAATTTGGTCAGTGAGATGCAATGCCCTTGGTAATTTTCTAGCAGTTGTGATGTTTGCGTGCGCGTGTGTTTTTGGATGGGTGGATCTGTAAGTTGTTAGGTGAATGTAAACTACTCAACTAGTAACTTATCTTCATTGAAATTTATCATAATACTCGATATTAGTGCCCCTTTATGGCCAATTGCTTTACGTTTCGGCTGAAGTTTTTCTATTCTAGCTCTGGTACGCATTCTTTCTCTTTCTCCCACTCCCCTCTTTTTCTCGCCCTCTTTCTCAGTGTTTGAAACTCCTCCGGAATCTGCTGTATTCTGAGAATGAGAATTATTACACTGGACAGTGCAACTTTAGATGTTCTCTGCACTGTAGTCATCACAAATAAAGCTAGTTATTTGTTACATTATTTTTTTACGAATATAAGTTGCTGTAACCCTACACAATAAGTTAAATATTTTCTTCTTCAGAAAAGCAAATTGCATTTTAGGCAGCTTACATCCCATTTTGCATACGCCACTTTTTTAATGATCCAATAGTGTATAGAACATTGGCAGATCTTGTGGACCAGATATGAATTCTAGTCCGGGTGAAGGAATGATGTTTTTATTTCTATAATTGTTCCTCTTCACTTTCATCAGTGGCAGCGAATATGAGGGACGGGCCATTCTATTTAATTTTTTCACTACAAAGAACACGAACACCTACTTCTCACCATTAGGTTTATCCACCTGATTTGGATATGTGCTGCACTTGCACAATGAGGATAAATGATCAACTCAAAATCACTAAACGAGCTAGACTAATATTTGAGTAATTTGATTTTGAGTTTACTTTATGCACAAAAAGGCTAATCGGTACTGGACCCACAGTTCCAAGTGGAATTCGAACCACTATGTTCCTCCACCGGGTACCGAACCCGGCACTCCTTGATTACAACGCGATGACGTTGACAGTGATTGATGACAATCGGTTAACGAAATTGCTATTGAAACTATGAGTTTAGATACTTACTACCGGTAGAGCCGCTGTGGTCTAGTCGATGGGGCGTCTTGACTGTCACGCGGAAGACCCGGGTTCGATTCCGGGGGTGGGTCATCTAAGTTGGAATTTTTTCCGGCCTTGTTCCCCGCATAAAGCGACTCTGGGGCTCACCCTACCTCAAATCAGTGGGTACCTGGGGGCTATCCTAGGGGATAAATGGGTCATGAATGTGGAAGGCCTTACCTCCACACCCCATTTGCTTTCATGGTACGGTGCAATGCTCAGGGGATAGCTTTACCTTCTATATTTACCATATCTTCACTTACCACTCCTGACGATGCATTGTACCCATGACCGTAGCTTCTTTTGCACCAGCCGCCATCAACAATAGCTGTAATGTTATGGAAGTTTTCTGAATCGATGTCACCTCTGTTTTCTGCTAACTTCTTCTCTTCGGCAATTGATTCATTTAACGCTTCATTTGTACACTTCTTTAATATGTCGCCCAGAGATTTCTCATGATGAATAAACGTTGGTTGGCTCATATATTAGTAGTATGATTTGACCTATTACTGGGTCGATAAAGTATGAACCCCCCTCAGGCAGATTTGGCTACACTTAAAACAAGCTCAACATGCCCATATGAGCTTTTTGCTCAAGTGTGGAACCCTGTCTAATCCAAGATTTTTGTAAAAATGCCCTCGGGAATTTCCTGTGAAAGTAAGTAGTTGTATTTGTGGTATAACCAGGACCACTTACAAGTGTAGAAAAGGAGAGGCTATTTGATTGAACAATCCGATTTGCCTACACTTAAAACAATGGCAAGAGGGGCTTATACCCCAATTCTTCAGGTGTGATATGCCCTGATTTTTTAAGAATTTTGAATTCTAGTGTAGAAAAGGTGAAGCCTCTCAGACAGATTTGCCCACACTTAAAACAATGGCAAGAGGGGCTTATACCCCAATTCTTCAGGTGTGATATGCTCTGAATTTTAAGAATTTTGAATTCTAGTGTAGAAAAGGTGAAGCCTCTCAGACAGATTTGCCTACACTTAAAATTATGTCAAGTACCCATATCATCTTATTGTTTATAGTGTGTTTTTCTGTCAAAATCCCAGGAGACCCAGTAGAGAATGGTGCATAGCCCCATGGTTTTTATTGCCTTGCAATCAGGAGGCCTCTGGGTTTGAGTCCTCATAAAATATGAAGCCTCCCCTGATGGCAAAATGTTAATATTGTTGCCTTGTAAACAAGAGGCTCGGGTTTGAGTCCTGACAAAATGTGTAAGATTGAAATACATGTGGCAAAATAATATCTCCACACGTGAGATTTTTGAGAATAATTATTGTTAGTTGATATATAATTGATAGCTCCCAGATCTGAAAACCTGGTAAAAAGTGTTATACAACAGCATAAAAAGAGCAAAATTATTTTATATTGGGGATCACCAGAGCCTAGTTATTGTTTTGGCATAGTTCTGTTTTTTTGGGACCAAGAAATTTTATATAAATAAACAACAAAAATGCCAAAACAAAAATATTGCAATCAGTGTAATAAAAATATATCTAGTTCTCATTGGGCCAGGCACCGGCATATTTGCGACCGTAAGAAATGCAGAAAGGCCATGAAAATGTGTCCAAGATGCCACAAAATATTAAGCAAGGCATATTACAAATGGCATAAGTGTAATTCTTATGTACAGTCATCAGCATTGCCCTCACAACCATCCACATCTGGTCTGAAAAGGAAGCATGAAACACCTGTTAATGCTGGACCTGCAAAGCAGCCACGCTATGAACCCATCCATAGCAGTTTTAAAGGCCAATTAAGGGATCACTGTTTTGAATCAGAGCCAAAATGTGGCATTAAGAATTTTTTGAACAGTGTAAATCCTAATGTGCAGGCAATTCTAAATGCACAAAATGGGTCTTATAAGCTGTCCCTCAAATTGTTTGCACAATATAAGAAGCCAAATGGCACAAAATTTACACAGCCCCACATAACAGAAACTGTACCGGTATATTCAAATGCAAATTCAGACAAAATAATAAGCAGTTTGATAGATCAATTGAATATTAAACACTCTGAATTTGCAGCAAAAGAGTCTGGATGGAGCCTATGCGGATCTCCACACAAGTTATATGTTAATATTTCTGAATTCAACCCATTACAAGGTTCCACTTATGTGCCATTACCTGCCAATATCAAAAACAAAACAGCCGTGGTTAATATAAAAAATAATGACCAGAAATGCTTTTTGTGGTGTATTTTAGCTGCTTTTTATCCAGTTTCAAGGCATCCTGAGAGAATAACTTATTATAAACAACATGAAAATGATTTTGATGAGGCAATGGAGGGTTTAGAATATCCAATGTTTGTTCAGAATATTGATAAATTTGAAAAAAAGGCCAGGAATATTAATGGAAAACAATTATCTATTAATGTATTTATTTGTTCCACTGGCCGTGACAATTGCTCGATAGATCCTCTCAGAATCAGTACACTTGATGATGAATCTGCTGTTCCGATTGATCTGCTCTTAATTGAAAAGGATGGCACAAATCATTACACTCTGATACATAATCTTGAAGCTTTAGTGAGAACACAACTAGACAAATCCAATACAATATTCAAGTTGTGCAGAAGATGTTTAAGTGTATTTGATGGTAGAAAAATGGTGAATGGGGTTCGGGAAGAGAATGCAGAAATTGCTAAAAACAAGTTAATTGAGCATGTGAAATACTGTGGCAATTATAAACCTGTTCATATGGTGATGCCTAATCCAAGTGAAAAAGCAAAATTCAAAAAGTTTGAAGCCTTGTTGGAACACCCAGCATATATTGTCTGTGATTTTGAATCAAACCTCAAACCTCTTGCATTCTGCAATCCAGATCCTGAAGAATCTACAATTACACCATACCAGCTACATGAACCTTCCAGTTTTTATTATGTGGTTGTACAGGATGGTGTTGTTAGTAAAGAAAATTTATACATGGGAGCAGATGCCATCAAAGAATTTGCACATAGAATAGAAAATGAGTGCCATGACATAGCATCTAATGTTCTATTAAAATCAAAACCCATGTTGCCTTTAACAGAGAAACAGATTGAAGATTTCAACAATGCAGAAAAATGCCCGGTATGTGATTCTGAATTTTCAGATACAAATATCAAGGTGAAACACCATTCTCATACAGATGGTAAATTCTTAATGGCCCTGTGTAATAGCTGCAATATTCAGATCCAGAGACCAAAATTTGTCCCTATATTTTGCCATGGAGCATCCAATTATGGTTTTCATCATCTGATCAGATATGAGGGGTTTGACAAGCAGAATTTAAATATTTTAGCTGAAAATGATGAGAAATATATTGCTATTAGCAAAATAATTAAAGTTAATGGTGTTTCTATTCACATAAGATTTCATGATTCTTACAGAATTTTATCTGCTAGCCTGGCTACACTGGCCACTCAATTATCTGATGATCAATTCAAAATCACATGTGCCTTGTTTCCAAATCAGGACCTGAAATTAATTAGGCGGAAGGGTGTATATCCATATGATTATGTTACAGATTTTTCTAAATTTGATGAGTGTTCTCTGCCACCACAACAAGAGTTTTACAGCAAAATCAGAGAATCTGGAATCACTGATGATGATTATCACCATGCCCAGTTGATGTGGAACAATTTAAAATGCCAGATATTTGGTGATTATCACATGGCATATTTGAAACTTGATGTGACCCTCTTAGCTGATATATTGCAGGCATTCAGAAAATCTTCCATGCAAAATTATAAGCTGGATCCAATGTATTTTTACAGTGCTCCGGGCCTAGCATGGTCTGCAATGTTTTTGAACACTGAAATGCAATTGGATCTGATCCAGGATCAGGACATGTACTTGTTTATGGAACAATGTATAAGAGGAGGCATGGTGCAATGTTCTCAGAGATATGCCAGAGCAAATAACAAATATATTCCTGATTATGATCCAGCACTGCCATCAAATTATATACTGTATGTGGATGCAAACAGCCTGTATGGTTATGCCATGATGCAAAAACTGACATATGCAGGGCTTGAATGGGTTGAAGATTTCAATATTGAGAATCTTCAGGATTTTGATGACAGTGACTATGGCCTCTTCTTAGAGGTTGATCTGACAATTCCTGATGATTTACACAACACATTTTCTGATCTGCCCCCAATTCCCGAGATTAAGTGTTCACCTGGCTCTAAACAGAAGAAATTGATGATGACACTGGAGCCAAAACAGGGCTATGTCATATATTACAAAAACCTCCAGTTCCTGATGAAACATGGTGTTCAAGTGAGCAAAGTTGGAAAAGTTTTGAGGTTCAGGCACTCAAAATGGTTGGAGCCATATATTAATACAAACACAGAGCTTCGAACATCTGCAAAGAGCCAATTTGATAAGGCCTTGTTTAAATTGATGGTCAATTCTGTGTATGGCAAAACTATTGAAAATGTCAGAAAACATACCGATGTTAAAATAATTACTGACCCCAGCCTGAGCAAAAAATTGGTTGCAAAGCCTAATTTCAATTATAGAAGAATTTATGATGAAAATATGGCTCTTTTCAACATGAAAAAAACAAAGATTAAGTTTGATAAACCTATTTATGTAGGGGTTGTGATATTGGAATTGGCCAAATTACATATGTTAAAATTGTATTATGATGTGCTGAAACCTTTTTATGGTGATTGTGTAAAATTGATGTACATGGACACAGATAGTTTTGTTCTTGATATTCAAACAAGATGTTTATCAAGATATTGCACAGCCTGAATTGTTTCAATACTTTGATACCAGTGAACATACAGAGATTCAACACCACAACAAAAAGGTGCCTGGCAAGTTAAAAGATGAGACACTTGGTGATGTTATTGTGGCATTTGCTGGGTTAAGGGCCAAGATGTACAGTTTTGAAACATGTAGTGGTGTTGTTGCCAAAAAAGCCAAGGGCATTGGCAGAGTGATTGTGGAAACAGAGCTCAAATTTGAAGATTACAAAAATTGCCTCAAATCATGTAGCACAATCAGAACATCAGAAAATAGAATTCAGAGTGTGAATCACTTATTGACTACAAATATTGTAAGAAAAGTGGCTCTGGACCCACATGATGATAAGAGATGCATTTTATCATGTGGCATACATACTTTACCTTGGGGGCATTGTGATTTGAAAAATGGAAATCAATGCCCAATTACAGAGCATGATTTGAAATAAATAAACATGCCTATGAACTTATTTGGGTTCAAAAAACAGGCTATTATGGAGCTGCCAACACCACAACCCTCTTCTGATATGATATCTAAACTGAGTGGCTTGTTAATTATTCATCTGAACAGCATACTTACAGATGTTGATGATGAAACAGGCAAAACATTGTACATATTTAACAATAATTTAAATCATTACCAATTACCTGTAGGTGGGCAATTGCAATTTATTACAACCCCTGAGGGTGATGTCAAGATTTCAGTAGGGAGAAATATTTATAGAATTAAGCACTCAAACATGATTTCTGGCACTGTATATACTGTTTCTGCTGGTGACTGCTTATATATTGAGGTCCCTGGATCATATGACAAGCTTATACCCTTTTTTATAGAATTAAGAATCAGATACTCTATAATAAATAACCACTAAAACAAAAATGCCTAATGATATATTTGGCCATACAAGGCATGAAGATCACAGTGATGAGATTTTGATGCTTGATGTCAGAGTCAAGAAATTAAGAAGTGATTTACAAGCTTTACAAACCACACTGAATGCCAGTCTTCAATTAGAAATTACAAATTTACAATCACAATGCATGGACCCTCTTCTTAAAATTGATTCTGAACTCAAATTATTGCTTCAGAAATATACTGATCTGGCAACATTGGATAATTTTCAAAGTTTGGAAGAAGCTGTAGCAGCTCTTCAAGCCAAATTTAAGACCCAGGCCACCAATTCTGAGCAATTGAAACAACAATTGGAAGAGCAGATAAATAATGTCCAGACACAGCTCCAAACAATTGTCAAAAGCATAAAATCACAAGAAGATTTTGATCTAGTGATTTCCACTCTGAAAGAACAGATTCAATCACTCCAAATACCTAATCTGGATCCTCTGCACAATGCCATAGCCGAGGTTAAAGAAAAAATTGAGACACTTGAAAATTTTATGAACAATTTGCCATCTTCTGATGCTTTGAGTGCAATAACTCGGAGTGTAGCAAATATTAAGCTGCAACTTGAAACATATGAAGATTTTGGAAAAATTCAAAGTACCATAACCCATCTTGAAGGTACAATAGCAGCAGTGCAAAGTGATTTGGCAAATGTGCAAGAATCTCGCCTGCCCGGTATTGTAGATACTCTTGTTAGTGTCCAGCACCAAATCACAAAGCTTGAAAACCTCAACACTGAATCTGAACTATCTCATTTTCATCATTTGATTGATGATATTCAAACAAAACTTGAAATTTTACAACAATCCACACCCACTCAGGCAGATATAGCCCTGCTCCAAAATGCGATGCAAAATGTGGCTGATGCTTCTGAATTAAACAATGTAAAATTGGCACTTGAATCTTTGCAAAATACAGTATCAAATCTTCCTACATCACAGGAACTTAAAAATATTAAGAGGGCAGTGAATAGGATATTGAAATCAGAAGATATCAAGAATATCCAAGCAGAGATCAAACATCTCACTCAGACAGTGGCCACTCTACCAACCAATCAACATATTAATGAACTGCATGCCCTGTTTGAGGATATCAGAAGACAGGTCCATGATCTTACTGCTCAAAATTCAAAATTGGCAGTTGTTGAAAATTTGCAACAAATTGTAGCTAATATCAAGCAACAGCTAGGAACCATGGAATCCAATCAAGCAAATGCTCTGTCTGTTTTTGCCACCCAGCTTCAAGAGATTGTGCAACAATACAAGAAACTTATTGTCGACATAAAAATTAAGCCAGGCCATGATGATGTTGTTAGGACCATCAATGAGCACCTTGAATCTGTAACAAGCAGATTGCTTACAGCAGAAAAGGAAATAACAGGCATAATCGAGAATCCAAAACATACAGTAATTCTTGAATTGTACAGCATCCCCAACAAAGAATATGATTCTCCATTTACACCAAGTGGCAAAATATATATGCTGTCCCCTGCACAATTTTATTACCAATTTTTTGTTGGCGGCACATTGAGACCAATCAAGATCAAATATTGGCTTCAACCACAGGCACACCACTACCCCACCTTATCAATAACAAATGCTGATAACAAAGTAAAAATCACCAGTGTAGAGTTAGAGGATTTTACAGATCCCAATACATTAGAAACAGCCTATGCTGAAGATGATGGCTCTTTGGAATTTAAAATACAAATAGGGGACAAATTATATTTAGAAAATCCTGTAGTATCAGCTGCTGAACACCCCATAGTTGCAATATTCTTGTTTTCATATTATGACTAGAGAAATTATTGTTGATGAATTACACAGACAAGCCAGGCATAATTTTAAGAGACTGCCAGTAGTCACAAAGGGTATAGATGATTTATGGCAGAGCGACTTGATTGAAATGGCAAGTGGACAGTTGAAAAACTTAGACAAAATCAACAAGGGCTACAAGTATCTACTCACTATCATAGATACATTTTCAAAATTTGCCTGGGCTGTGCCACTCAAATCCAAGACTGGAACATGTGTTACAAAAGCCATCAGAACAATCATCAATCAGAGTGGAAGGTCACCGCGCTATTTTCAAACAGATAATGGCAAAGAATTTTATAATTCAGTGTTTCAACAATTTATTAAAAGCCAGGCAATAAAACATTACTCGAGTTACAGTGATCTCAAAGCCTCAATTGTAGAGAGATTCAACAAAACCCTAAAAAATCTTATGTATAAACAATTTACCCTCCAAGGTAATTATAAATGAATTAATATTCTTCCAGAACTTCTACATAAATATAACAACTCGGTTCATTCCACAATCAACATGAAACCCTCTGAAGTAACTTCATCTGATGAGCAAAAATTGATCAGGACTGTTTATTATCCTAGATACCAGCCAACAACAAGAAAGGCCAAATACAAGGTGGGTGATCAAGTAAGAATCAGCAAATATAAGCACTTATTCAAAAGAGGCTTTACAAGAAACTGGAGCACTGAATTATTTACAGTGGTTCAAGTTAAACCCGGGACCCTTAACACATATATAATAAAAGACCACCGAGGAGAAATTCTCAAAGGCAGGTTTTATGAACAAGAGCTCAGCAAAACTAAACAGCCTGACACATATCTCATAGAAAAAATCATCCGCAGAAAAGGCAACAAGTTACTTGTCAAATGGCTAGGACTCCCAGAACACACCTGGATCGATGCAAACAAAATAATAATATGAACACCTGGGATGTTATAAAAAGGCTGCCAGAACCTGAACAGCAGAATAAAAAAAATGGCAAATTGCTACCTGATAATATTAGGTGTCTTATTGTTGGGCCATCTGCTTGTGGTAAAACTACACTAATGGTTGATAATTTTTTATTGGCACCCAACTGGTTAGACTGGAAAAACAGGCACTTTTATATCTTCTCTAAGAGCTTGGAACAATTAAAATATCAGCAGCTGATGAAGCTATATGATGGATTGGATATTGCTACTTTTGAACCAGATGTTAAGCCACTTCATGAATGTCTCGATAATTCTGTTGTTGTGTTTGATGACATTATACTGGATAATCAAAACAAGGTTAGAAATTTCTTTACACAGGGCCGGCACAAAAACATTGATTGTTTCTACCTGGCACAGACTTTTTCAAAAATACCCAAGCAACTGATCCGAGACAACAGCAATTTTATATGTGTGTTTCATCAGGATCATACCAACCTCAAACACATACATGATGAATATGTAGGTGGGGACTTGAGCTACAATGATTTTTCCAAGTTTTGCAGTTGGTGCTGGAACCAGGACAGTTATGGGTTTGTCACAATTGATATGACAAGAACACCCAATAGTGGCAAATACAGAAATAAAATCAACAATTTTCTAGACATTGAAACATATATAAATAAACATGAAAAGGCCAATTATTGATGATCTTAAATTAAGAGATTATCTTGTAAAAAGATTTAAGGGATGGAAATCAGAGAACCGGGAATTTATGAAAAACACAAACAAACAGAACAGCCCATAAGTGATGCTATTAGTGATTTAGGTAAAAATATCAAAACTGTTACAGAGCAAAATCAAAATTTGATCACAGAGCTTGTGCCTGTAGCTGCTAGGAACATATTAGATTATCCATTCACCCCACTTTCCAGTATTCATACACCTAGTCCTATTGCTCCTAGAAGAATTGAAGCTACTCAGGATCCTATTGAATTGGGTCTTCTTGCTCAAAAATATTTAACCACACCTAAAGACAATAAAGATGAGGTGTTTGGCTTATATGCTGACACAGAGCTTGATGGTAGCATCATACATAGAATTGGCAATTTCAGAGTAACATTTATGGGAGATGATCTGATTGTTTATTCAGAATCTCGTCTCGGAGAAAAAGGTGCTTTTGTTAAGTACCCCGGAACACCTGGATTTTGGGAACTGATGACTAGGAAAAGGCCTGGCAGCTATACAGATCAAGATTATGAATATTACAAAGAAATATTAATAAAATCAGATGCTCTATACCAGAACAATGATCCCACACAAAAAAGAGTCAAGTCTAGCAGTGGGGCAAAATACAATAATTTAATCAAGCCCATATGGTCACAGATCAAGACTGGCAGTGGAATCAAACAATACAACACCCTGCCTAAAGAATTTGTGTGGGTTGATGATGTCAGGAAACTTGTAGATAGGTTATTGGTGATAGCTGGGGAGGAAAATGCTGGGAACCACAATTTTTACAATGAAAAAGTTGGAATTATGGACATGATAAGCACAAAATTGTCTAATTTTATAGTGAATGACACTAAGGGGATTGGATATCTTATAAAAATTATTAATACTCTACCCCCCAAATTTTGGAATATTTCTGAGGGTCGGGGGCTTGTTAATGACATTATAAACAAGCTGCCATTTGAACTACATATTCCAGGCTATCAGTATTGTGGTCCAGGCACAAAATTGGATCATAGATTAAACAGAGGGGATCCTGGTGTAAATCCCCTAGATGCTGCTTGTAGAGACCATGACATAGCATACAACACACATTCTGATCTTGACAAGAGACATGTTGCAGACAAGAAATTAGAAGAGTCTGCATTTGGTAGATTTGTAAGCAAAGATGCTTCTTTAAGTGAAAAAATAGCAGCATTGGGAACCACCATAGCTATGAGCACCAAACAAAAACTGGGGTGGGGGCTGTGAATATGTATATAATAAACCTAGAATGAAGGCCAAGGGTGTTATGTATCAAATACCTTATGCAGGTCTCAAATCTCTTGGGCCTATTGATAGCTTTTTGACCAAAAAGCAGCGCAAGAAAAAAATTCTTGTATTGCCAAGGGCCATGGTATGAAATTGTTGCTTAGTACCCCCCAATTAAAAAAATTACAGCAATCAAGAAAAAAATCACATGTGGGGGGTTTCATATTTACCATCCCTGCCATCTTAACTGCTCTCGGGGCTGTTGGGAGCTTGGCCGGGGGATCAGCTGCCATAGCAAAAACAGTAATAGATGCCAAGAAAAATAGGGCAGAATTAGATGAATTGAAGCGCCATAACCTGGTCATGCAGAAAAAAGGCAAAGGTGTTAAGAGAGCCATGAATAAGTTTAAAAAAAACAAGAGCCGCTTACAAACCAAGATATTGAAGCTTTAATCAAGCCACTGGGCATCAAAAATTTTAGAGGTGTGTACATGTCTGATTCTTTGCCAGAACAACCACTCAACAAAGAGTGTGGCATTGTTAATTTGGATAAGTACAACAATCAGGGCACTCACTGGATCTGTTATCTTAAATATTTAAACAATGAGGCATTTGTGTTTGATTCATTTGGAGGTGTTCCACCTGAAAATTTAATAAAATATCTAAATTCAGCTAATCTTTATTACAATAATGCCCGTGTTCAAAATTTCAAAGATGTTAATTGCGGACATTTGTGTTTATCTGTTCTTAGATATATGTCTCAAATAAATAAACCATCAATTGAAAATTTTCAAAAAGCCTTGTGGTATTTAAAACATCATGGGGGTATTCCATCTCACCAGCCAAAATTCAATATTGAAACTCAAATTGCATGATGATATAGTGTATCCCAAAACAATAGCTCTCAGAGCATTTTACGGCATGTACTTGATCCCTAATATTACACACCACAACAACAAAATTGCAGTAGGGGATCAAAAAATTGTCATCACTCCAGGGCAATATAATCTGTCCACACTAAATGCTCAATTACCCAGAGGTATAGTGTTAAGTCAAAATTCTGTCACTCACAGAGTAGAGATTGTATCTGCTACAGAAACAGTGGATCTGGGTACTATAGGAGAGCTGTTAGGATTTGAGAACAACACAAAACTTGAAGCGGCCATCAAACACACTGCTATTAATATACCTAAATTCTTAGCCATAGAGACTCTGCATATTCACTGTAATGTGGCTGAGGGTATGATCACCAAATCAAATGGCATAGGCACTCACAAACAAACTGGCATCATTGCAACATTTAAACCTAATTCTGAATTTATGGAGCCCATCATCTACACTCCATCCCCAACATTATATTTTCCTGTGTGTCATAATAGAATAGATAATATTGAATTGATGGTCACTAATGAAAAAGAAGAATTAGTTGATTTTGCTGGAGCCACAACAACTGCAATCATAGAGATTAATATTTAAATAAAAATACATACAAAAAAATAGAAAATATTGAAAGTTATGAGCTACAATCATTCCCCCCAAACAGGAGGACATTTGCAAATTTAAATCAACCCAACACAGAGATTGAGGTTGATCTTGATGTAGGGGATGGCTTTATACACCCCCACAGAGCAGATCTATACATCAAATTTGATGTTGTAAAGCTCGATGGAACAGATTATCCGGCAAATTCAAATATAAGATTGGTAGACAATTTTGTGCCGCATCTGTTCTCTGAAATTGAGATCAGAAAGCATGGTGTTGTTATAAACAGAATAGATTATCCCGGCATTACCTCCACAGCTTTGGCCACATTAAAATTATCCAAAACCGAGGCTTCTTACTACAAAATAGGTGGATTTGAGGCTGGTGATAAGATATTATCTAAGAACCACACAGTGCTGTTCCCGATGCGCCTGTTGCCAGGATTCTTCTCAGATTACAAAGATATTATGTGGAAGGGTGGTTTAAGAATCACATTTAGAAGAGCTGCCAATGATAATAATGCTTTGATGAGGTACAGCACATTAAACTCTACAGGGGAAGCTCTGCCCAATACCCTACCTGATGAAGGCAAGTGCATTATTCAGACTATGGAGTTAAGAATCCCGGTTGTTGAATATGAGGCCAGTTATGCTCTTAAATACAAAGCTGATATAATAAAAAATCCACAAATTCCTCTACAATTTTATACATATCAATGTGTACAGAAGCCCGCATCTGGTACTTATTATGAGTTTGATGCTACAAATTCATTCTCCAGTATACAATATGACATGCCGGATTTTGTGGTGGTATTGTTTCAGAATGGAAGACACAATAATCAGGAAAAAAATTCAAGTAGATTTGATAACTGCAACATCAAGAACATATATCTTAAAAATGGCAGAAATGAGGTATTTCCTAGAGAAAATTATAATTTAGACATGTCCAAGGATGATTTCCTTAAATTATATGAGGCATTTTCAGCATTCAAAAGAATCACTATTGGCAATACTGACATGTATTACACACCAGATGAATTCAAAACACAGAGACCCATGTTTGTAATCAACACCTCAAAAAGAAAACAAGTTGTGGTTAATGACAGGACAAATATTAAAATTATCTGTGAATTCCATGAGGCATTACCTGATGACACCATATGTAGTGTTATTCTCATAGGAGAAAAATCATATGTTTATGATGTAAGAAATGAGAGAGTCACAGAACAATTCTAGAAGAATTACATTGTCTTAGTATTAGATATATGAGTTGAGGCTGGTGTCCAATTGAACTTAAACCAGAAGTAAATATGTGTGTGTGTGTGTGTATTTTTATGCTGTTGTACAACACACTTTCAAACCTCAGCTGTATATCAGCTAGCAGTGAATATTCTCAAAATCTCACGTGTAGAGATATTATTTTGCCACATGTATTTCAATCTTACACATTTTGTCGGGCCTCAAACCCAAGCCTCTTGTTTACAAGGCCCCAATATTAACACTTTGCCATCAGGGGAGGCATTATATTTTATCAGGATTCAAACCCGAGCCTTCTGTTTGCAAGGTAATAAGCCATGGGACTATGTCCACATTTTATTGAGAGCCCAGAGCTCATAGCTATATATCAAAAAACAATTTCATAGTTGGACTATAAAAATTGTGCGTTGAATGTTCTGTAAGTCCAGCTCGGTTTATATTAACACAACAAGACAAGATTAGAATTGTGTTCCGGCATACAACATGCAAGGGGTCAATATTCTTATTACTGAGAATTCCTCTTGGAGTCAATAACATGAGAGCATGTATGGGGGGAATTTTCCCTGAAAAGCACAACATAGATTATATCTCTTGGATGCACGCATAACTCTCCCAGGCCCCTACATAATTAATTGCCTGTCGGGACATGTGACTGATCAAAAGATTAGAAAAAAACATGAAACAGCCTGCACTTGGCTCAATATATTGATCGGGGAGTTTTGCTTGAGAATATAAATATTTTTCGCTCAATTTCAAATGTAGCCAAAACAATAACAGGGGGCGGCTTATTTTTGACAAGCTTATAGACAGCAAATTGAGAGATTCAGCTTTTGTACACATGGCAGAATTAATCTGAGGGGGGGCTCACCATTTCTACACTAGAATTCAAAATCCCAGGAATTTTTGACAGAAAAAACACACTATAAACAATAAGATGATATGGGTACTTGACACAATTTTAAGTATAGGCAAATCTGTCTGAGAGGCTTCACCTTATCTACACTAGAATTCAAAATTCTTAAAATTCAGAGCATATCACACCTGAAGAATTGGGGTATAAGCCCCTCTTGCCATTGTTTTAAGTGTGGGCAAATCTGTCTGAGAGGCTTCACCTTTTCTACACTAGAATTCAAAATTCTTAAAAAATCAGTGCATATCACACCTGAAGAATTGGGGTATAAGCCCCTCTTGCCATTGTTTTAAGTGTAGGCAAATCGGATTGTTCAATCAAATAGACTCTCCTTTTCTACACTTGTAAGTGGTCCTGGTTATACCACAAATACAACTACTAAAGTATGACCCCCCTCAGATTGATTTGCCTACACTTATAAAAGGCACTTCTGTGAGATTGTTGTCCATAAATTTGTTAAAAATATGCCCCTCTTGATATTTTTTTTTTGGCTACACTTAAATCTAGGCCAAACGTATTAACACACACACACACACACACACACACACACCCACACACACACATTTACTTCCGGTTTATGTTCAATTGGGCACCAGGCTCAACTTGCATATCTAGTACTAAAACAATGCAATTCTTCTAGAATTGTTCTGTGACTCTCTCATTTCTTACATCATAAACATATGATTTTTCACCTATGAGAATAACACTACATATGGTGTCATCAGGGAGTGTATCGTGGAATTCACAGATAATTTTAATGTTTGTCCTGTCATTTATCACAACTTGTTTCGTTTTTGAAGTGTTGATGACAAACATGGGTCTCTGTGCTTTGAATTCATCTGGTGTGTAATACATGTCAGTATTGCCAGTAGTGACCCTTTTGTATGCTGTAAATGCTTCATATAATTTAAGAAAATCATCCTTGGACATGTCTAAATTATAATTTTCTCTAGGGAATACCTCATTTCTGCCATTTTTAAGATATATGTTCTTGATGTTGCAGTTATCAAATCTACTTGAATTTTTTTCCTGATTATTGTGTCTTCCAGTCTGAAACAGTACCACAACAAAATCCGGCATGTCATATTGTATACTGGAGAATGAATTTGTAGCATCAAACTCATAATAAGTACCAGCGGCAGGCTTCTGTACACATTGATATGTATAAATTGTAAGGGAATCTGTGGATTTTTTATTATATCTGCTTTGTATTTAAGAGCACAACTGACTTCATATTTAACAACTGGGATTCTTAGCTCCATAGTCTGAATAATGCATTTGCCCTCATCAGGAAGGGTATTAGGCAGAGCTTCCCCTGTAGAGTTTAATGTACTGTACCTCATCAAAGCATTATTGTCATTGGCAGCTCTTCTAAATGTGATTCTTAAACCACCCTTCCACATAATATCTTTGTAATCTGAGAAGAATCCTGGCAGCAGGCGCATTGGGAACAGCACTGTGTGGCTCTTGGATAATATTTTATCACCAGCCTCAAATCCACCTATTTTGTAGTAAGAAGCCTCGGTTTTGGATAATTTTAGTGTGGCCAAAGCTGTGGAGGTAATGCCGGGATAATCCACTCTGTTTATAACAACACCATGCTTTCTGATCTCAATTTCAGAGAACAGATGCGGCACAAAATTATCTACCAATCTTATATTTGAATTTGCCGGATAATCTGCACCATCGAGCTTTACAACATCAAATTTGATGTATAGATCTGCTCTGTGGGGGTGTATAAAGCCATCCCCTACATCAAGATCAACCTCAATCTCTGTGTTGGGTTGATTTAAATTTGCAAATGTCCTCCTGTTTGGGGGGAATGATTGTAGCTCATAACTCTCAATATTTTCCATTTTTTTTGTATGTATTTTTATTTAAATATTAATCTCTATGATTGCAGTTGTTGTGGCTCCAGCAAAATCAACTAATTCTTCTTTTTCATTAGTGACTATCAACTCAATATAATCTATTCTATCATGGCACACAGGAAAATATAATGTTGGGGATGGAGTGTAGATGATTGGCTCCATAAATTCAGAATTAGGTTTGAATGTTGCAATGATGCCAGTTTGTTTGTGAATGCCTATGCCATTTGATTTGGTGATCATACCCTCGGCCACATCACAGTGAATATTCAGAGTCTCTATGGCTAAGAATTTAGGTATATTAATAGCAGTTTGTTTGATGGCCGGTTCAAGTTTTGTGTTGTTCTCAAAGCCTAACAGCTCTCCTATAGTACCCAGATCCACTGTTTCTGTAGCAGATACAATCTCTACTCTGTGAGTGACAGAATTTTGAGTTAATACTATACCTCTGGGTAATTGAGCATTTAAAGTGGACAGATTATACTGCCCTGGAGTGATGACAATTTTTTGATCCCCTACTGCAATTTTGTTGTTGTGGTGTGTAATATTAGGGATCAAGTACATGCCATAAAATGCTCTGAGAGCTATTGTTTTGGGATACACTATATCATCATGTAATCTAAGTTTCAATATTGAATTTTGGCTGGTGAGATGGAATACCCCCATGATGTTTTAAATACCACAGGGCTTTTTGAAAATTTTCAATTGATGGTTTATTTATTTGAGACATATATCTAAGAACAGATAAACACAAATGTCCACAATTAACATCTTTGAAATTTTGAACACGGGCATTATTGTAATAAAGATTAGCTGATTTTAGATATTTTATTAAATTTTCAGGTGGAACACCTCCAAATGAATCAAACACAAATGCCTCATTGTTTAAATATTTAAGATAACAAATCCAGTGAGTGCCCTGATTTTTGTACTTATCCAAATTAACAATGCCACACTCTTTGTTGAGTGGTTGTTCTGGTAAAGAATCAGACATGTACACACCTCTAAAATTTTTGATGCCCAGTGGCTTGATTAAAGCTTCAATATCTTGGTTTGTAAGCGGCTCTTGTTTTTTTTAAACTTATTCATGGCTCTCTTAACACCTTTGCCTTGTTTCTCCATGGCCAGGTTATGGCGCTTCAATTCATCTAATTCTGCCCTATTCTTCTTGGCATCTATTACTGTTTTTGCTATGGCAGCTGATCCCCCAGCCAAGCTCCCAACAGCACCAAGTGCTGCTAAGATGGCCGGGATAGTAAATATGAAACCCCCCACATGTGATTTTTTTCTAGATTGTTGTAATTTTTTTAATTTAGTTGTACTAAGCAACAATTTCATACGATGGCCCTTTGCAAGACAAGAGCTTTTTTTCTTGCGCTGAATTTTGGTTAAAAGACTATCAATAGTTTTAAGAGATTTAAGACCTGCATAAGGTATTTGATACATAACACCCTTGGCCTTCATTCTAGGTTTATTATATATATATATATTCACAGCCCCCACCCCAGTCTTTGTTTGGTGTTCATAGCTATGGTGGTCCCCAATGCTGCTATTCTCTCACTTAAAGAAGCATCTTTGCTTACAAATCTACCAAATGCAGCCTCTTCTAATTTTTTGTCTGCAACATGTCTCTTGTCAAGATCAGAATGTGTGTTGTATGCTATGTCATGGTCTCTACAAGCAGCATCTAGGGGATTAACACCAGGATCACCTCTGTTTAATCTATTGTCCAATTTTGTGCCTGGACCACAATACTGATAGCCTGGAATGTGTAGTTCAAATGGCAGCTTGTTTATAATGTCATTAACCAGTCGCCGGCCCTCAGAAATATTCCAAAATTTAGGTGGTAGAGTATTAATAATTTTTATAAGATATCCAATCCCCTTAAGTGTCATTTACTATAAAATTAGACAATTTGGTGCTTATCATGTCCATAATTCCAACCTTTTCATTGTAAAAATTGTGGTTGCCAGCATTTTCCTCCCCAGCTATCACCAATAACCTATCTACAAGTTTCCTGACATCATCAACCCAGACAAATTCTTTAGGCAGGGTGTTGTATTGTTTGATTCCACTGCCTGTCTTAATTTGTGACCATATGGGCTTGATTAAATTGTTGTATTTTGCTCCACTGCTAGACTTGACTCTTTTTTGTGTGGGATCATTGTTCTGGTATAGAGCATCTGATTTTATTAATATTTCTTTGTAATGCTCATAATCTTGATCTGTATAGCTGCCAGGCCTTTTCCTAGTCATCAGTTCCCACAATCCAGGTGTGCCGGGATATTTAACAAAACCACCTCTTTCTCCAAGATGAGATTCTGAATATACAATTATATCATCTCCCATAAATGTTACTCTGAAATTGCCAATTCTATGTATGATGCTACCATCACGCTCTGTGTCAGCATATAAGCCAAAGACTTCATCTTTGTCGTCTTTAGGTGTGCTTAAATATTTTTGAGCAAGAAGACCCAATTCAATAGGATCCTGGGTAGCTACAATTCTTCGAGGAGCAACAGGACTAGGTGTATGAATACTGGAAAGTGGGGTGATTGGATAATCTAATATGTTCCTTGCAGCTACAGGTACAAGCTCTGTGGTCAAATTTTGATTTTGCTCTGTAACAGTTTTGATATTTTTACCTAATTCACTAATAGCATCAATAATAGGCGGTTCTGTTTGTTTGTGTTGTTCATAAATTCCTCGGTTCTCTGATTTCCATCCCTTAAATCTTTTTACAAGATTTATGGGATGGAAATCAGAGAATTGAGGAATTTATGAACAACACAAACAAACAGAACAGCCTATTATTGATGCTATTAGTGAATTAGGTAAAAATATCAAAACTGTTACAGAGCAAAATCAAAATTTGACCACAGAGCTTGTGCCTGTAGCTGCAAGGAACATATTAGATTATCCATTCACCCCACTTTCCAGTATTCATACACCTAGTCCTATTGCTCCTAGAAGAATTGAAGCTACTCAGGATCCTATTGAATTGGGTCTTCTTGCTCAAAAATATTTAACCACACCTAAAGACAATAAAGATGAGGTGTTTGGCTTATATGCTGACACAGAGCTTGATGGTAGCATCATACATAGAATTGGCAATTTCAGAGTAACATTTATGGGAGATGATCTGATTGTTTATTCAGAATCTCGTCTCGGAGAAAAAGGTGCTTTTGTTAAGTACCCCGGCACACCTGGATTGTGGGAACTGATGACTAGGAAAAGGCCTGGCAGCTATACAGATCAAGATTATGAGCATTACAAAGAAATATTAATAAAATCAGATGCTCTATACCAGAACAATGATCCCACACAAAAAAGAGTCAAGTCTAGCAGTGGAGCAAAATACAACAATTTAATCAAGCCCATATGGTCACAAATTAAGACAGGCAGTGGAATCAAACAATACAACACCCTGCCTAAAGAATTTGTCTGGGTTGATGATGTCAGGAAACTTGTAGATAGGTTATTGGTGATAGCTGGGGAGGAAAATGCTGGCAACCACAATTTTTACAATGAAAAAGTTGGAATTATGGACATGATAAGCACCAAATTGTCTAATTTTATAGTAAATGACACTTAAGGGGATTGGATATCTTATAAAAATTATTAATACTCTACCACCTAAATTTTGGAATATTTCTGAGGGCCGGGGACTGGTTAATGACATTATAAACAAGCTGCCATTTGAACTACACATTCCAGGCTATCAGTATTGTGGTCCAGGCACAAAATTGGACCATAGATTAAACAGAGGTGATCCTGGTGTTATACCCCTAGATGCTGCTTGTAGAGACCATGACATAGCATACAACACACATTCTGATCTTGACAAGAGACATGTTGCAGACAAAAAATTAGAAGAGGCTGCATTTGGTAGATTTGTAAGCAAAGATGCTTCTTTAAGTGAGAGAATAGCAGCATTGGGGACCACCATAGCTATGAACACCAAACAAAAACTGGGGTGGGGGCTGTGAATATATATATATATAATAAACCTAGAATGAAGGCCAAGGGTGTTATGTATCAAATACCTTATGCAGGTCTTAAATCTCTTAAAACTATTGATAGTCTTTTAACCAAAATTCAGCGCAAGAAAAAAAGCTCTTGTCTTGCAAAGGGCCATGGTATGAAATTGTTGCTTAGTACAACTAAATTAAAAAAATTACAACAATCTAGAAAAAAATCACATGTGGGGGGTTTCATATTTACTATCCCGGCCATCTTAGCAGCCCTTGTGCTGTTGGGAGCTTGGCTGGGGGATCAGCTGCCATAGCAAAAACAGTAATAGATGCCAAGAAGAATAGGGCAGAATTAGATGAATTGAAGCGCCATAACCTGGCCATGGAGAAACAAGGCAAAGGTGTTAAGAGAGCCATGAATAAGTTTAAAAAAAACAAGAGCCGCTTACAAACCAAGATATTGAAGCTTTAATCAAGCCACTGGGCATCAAAAATTTTAGAGGTGTGTACATGTCTGATTCTTTACCAGAACAACCACTCAACAAAGAGTGTGGCATTGTTAATTTGGATAAGTACAAAAATCAGGGCACTCACTGGATTTGTTATCTTAAATATTTAAACAATGAGGCATTTGTGTTTGATTCATTTGGAGGTGTTCCACCTGAAAATTTAATAAAATATCTAAAATCAGCTAATCTTTATTACAATAATGCCCGTGTTCAAAATTTCAAAGATGTTAATTGTGGACATTTGTGTTTATCTGTTCTTAGATATATGTCTCAAATAAATAAACCATCAATTGAAAATTTTCAAAAAGCCCTGTGGTATTTAAAACATCATGGGGGTATTCCATCTCACCAGCCAAAATTCAATATTGAAACTTAGATTACATGATGATATAGTGTATCCCAAAACAATAGCTCTCAGAGCATTTTATGGCATGTACTTGATCCCTAATATTACACACCACAACAACAAAATTGCAGTAGGGGATCAAAAAATTGTCATCACTCCAGGGCAGTATAATCTGTCCACTTTAAATGCTCAATTACCCAGAGGTATAGTATTAACTCAAAATTCTGTCACTCACAGAGTAGAGATTGTATCTGCTACAGAAACAGTGGATCTGGGTACTATAGGAGAGCTGTTAGGATTTGAGAACAACACAAAACTTGAAGCGGCCATCAAACACACTGCTATTAATATACCTAAATTCTTAGCCATAGAGACTCTGAATATTCACTGTGATGTGGCCGAGGGTATGATCACCAAATCAAATGGCATAGGCATTCACAAACAAACTGGCATCATTGCAACATTCAAACCTAATTCTGAATTTATGGAGCCAATCATCTACACTCCATCCCCAACATTATATTTTCCTGTGTGCCATAATAGAATAGATTATATTGAGTTGATAGTCACTAATGAAAAAGAAGAATTAGTTGATTTTGCTGGAGCCACAACAACTGCAATCATAGAGATTAATATTTAAATAAAAATACATACAAAAAAAATGGAAAATATTGAGAGTTATGAGCTACAATCATTCCCCCCAAACAGGAGGACATTTGCAAATTTAAATCAACCCAACACAGAGATTGAGGTTGATCTTGATGTAGGGGATGGCTTTATACACCCCCACAGAGCAGATCTATACATCAAATTTGATGTTGTAAAGCTCGATGGTGCAGATTATCCGGCAAATTCAAATATAAGATTGGTAGATAATTTTGTGCCGCATCTGTTCTCTGAAATTGAGATCAGAAAGCATGGTGTTGTTATAAACAGAGTGGATTATCCCGGCATTACCTCCACAGCTTTGGCCACACTAAAATTATCCAAAACCGAGGCTTCTTACTACAAAATAGGTGGATTTGAGGCTGGTGATAAAATATTATCCAAGAGCCACACAGTGCTGTTCCCAATGCGCCTGTTGCCAGGATTCTTCTCAGATTACAAAGATATTATGTGGAAGGGTGGTTTAAGAATCACATTTAGAAGAGCTGCCAATGACAATAATGCTTTGATGAGGTACAGTCTGAGAAAAAAATACCTGGGCCACGGGACGTAGAATTTCGTAACGTCTTAAAGCCTGTTGTTTATGCAACCCAAATAACAAAATATTCGCTTAAGTTTGCCTGGTGATTCTGACTTCTCGGGAAGGATTGAGCTTTGATAGCATGAGTCACATGACTCGTGCCCCAGCCACAACAAACAGCTGGGTGCTACGATGCCTCCAGAAGAAAATTTCAGGAACTGGTTTCTTGACAAGAGCTACTCGTAAGGAAATACTATTCTATCAAGTGATATTAGAGTCATTGTCAAGAAGGTTCGCTGAAATGATGGTTCTCATCACAGACCACATGCCACACGTTAATTGTTTAAGTCTAGTTCATGCACTGGACCTACAGATTGAAATGGGATTCGAACCAAAGCCTCTCTACTTGGTATTGAATTCGGAAGCCTTTCATTACATGGCGAAGACGTTACTACTACGACATCAGAGAGGCAATGGAACCCCTTGAGAAAGAGATAAGCGAAAATTGCTACCTGACAAACCATATTTGCCCGTAAATTTTAAATATAAGACAATATTTTGTACTGACAGTTTCGAACCGTGGGAGAGGCATATATTTTTTTGTACCATCGTCCATTTCACGAGTTTATAATTCTTCCTCACCGACACGAGTAACGCGAGTGGTAGAAGAAAAGCGAAGTAAAATAACTGAAACAGAAATAAAAGGAAAAAGCGAAATAAATTTTATTCATAATATTCTGCAGTCACTTGAGTTGTATTCACGGGATGCTATCTTTAAAGAAAGCCGTGGTCTCTTCCTTGTCTCTTTCGCTTTCTTTGTGCTCTTGCTTCCCCCGTCACGATTGGTCTAAAACTAATTAATGCGACGTTAATTAAACAATCCAAACAACGAAACAATGCACAATCAACTGCACAAGACAACATTCCAAATGTTTTCGAATCGGAAAACAATTGAGATGCTGTAAAATGACTTAAGATGCAGTAATAAAGTGGGAATTCGGTACCGTATAGAATTAAATCGGTAGAGATGTTCGATTTGATTGGATGTTTGTTATTTAGATTTGCTATTCTTTCACTTTTGGCAAATAGCGACGATGAAGATGAGTGATGCTATGATGAAATTGATGAAGGGACACTTACCAAGGACACCCACGCCCAAGTCGAGATTCTAACCAGGGACCCATGGCATCGTAGCGCGCTGTGCTAACCACTCCTCCATGGAGTGGACATTATAACATATTTTGTGTGCTCAATTGGGATCAATCAATGGAATGAATAGGCATATTATATGATTAATAAATTCATATCATAATACCACGTCATATTATTCGGCACGAAGTAACATCAGAGACATTCAATCTTGCATTTTTGCCTTTCAACTAATTCTTTGAATTCAGGTTAATCACAACAATAAGATAAATTATGAAGAAAATGATAGTGAATGTGGGATATTGACAGTTATTACGAATTTCCTGAGAGAAACAACATTAAGCAGGCTCGGTGGTCAAGCTCATTAAGTGATTGACATTCGATATCGTCGCCAAAGTTCCCGGTTTTGAGTACCGTCCTTGTCGGGGGTGTTTGACTATTTCGTCATCAATTTCGTGTAATGGTCACTCGTCCTTATCGTCGCGATCATCGAACAGGGAATAAAAATTATAAAAATAAATACGATGGAAGAGTACTTATTTCATCTCTCACGAAATCTCCTACAAAACCGGAATATATAAAATACATGTATATTCATTCACATACATTTTCGATTTCTATATTTAACTAGTCGAGACCGAGAACGGGAGAGCAATTTTCAATTCGACAAACCGAGAGGCGGAGAAACTGTCAAGTCTCGTTTCTTCTTGGCACCTCCGTAATCGAGTTGTTCTGTTTGTCATTGGCTTTGTATTGGCAATTATTGTCATTATTCTTCCCCTGCAGGTAAACCATAACGATGAATTATGATGAAATGAAGCAGATAAAAGGGCAAGAACAAGAAAGTCATGCCTGTTCGGGACTCCAACCCAGAACCTTATGTAACGAGATTTGAAATTCTGGAGAAGGCGTCCGTGTTTCGCTTGGTTTTCTCTTTCCTCTACTTCTCTTATATTATCATACATGTATAATAAAAATGGATCTCATACGATATGTTGCGATTCATAATTGTGCTGGTTAGATGCTACAGATGTGAACTCCAACCTGCAATATATTATTCCCTTTTGTTTCGTATCTGGTTGAACATGAAATTTTCTTACACTGTGACAATTTCTTTCTTAGTTTTGGTTTGGTGCACAGATATGCTAATCTGGACTCGACCTTCAGTTTAAAGTGGGATACTAACCACTATGTGCATCCATCGTGTATCAAACCCGGGATCCACTGATCACAAGGCGACGACGTTATCACTACTCCATCGAGGAGGCCCCATGACAAAATGTTATTCACTCGATCTCTACCATAATTTATTTCAGCATTTACATTTTCGTTTTCTTCTTCTTTTTTCCTTTTGTTAACTACTCTTATACAACTCTTTTTGCGTCTTCGAATTTCTTCTTGTTTCAGGAAAAAATAATACATGCAGGCTCTATAAAAATCCCCCGTTCAAATAGATAAAACGTTCACTCTCGAGAACTAATTTACATGTTTATCACTAACGTAACCATTAGGAAACTATTGAAATGTTAACTGATATAACTGCAGATGAAACAATACTTACAGCCACTAACGAAATATCTATTCTTGTGTAGCCTCACAGACAACAAGTATCTGGTGAGTCATTCACTCTTGCTGACTACGGGCGAAGGTCACTGAACTAAAGGGTGGTGGCAAGCAAGCAGGCTTGTGCTCTACCAAAGACGAGGTCACGTGTTCCAGTTATCAATGGCGTACGAAATAAGGAGGAACACAGCTATCTGACGTATGTTTTGGTCCCGTCATTGCACGTAGACAGTGGCGTATGCTGGTTCTAACGAGTGGGTAATCTCCGACCTTTTGATCCTCAAACTCCAAAAGTTTCCGTGCAATTTATGTCACGCTCCATATTGGATTTAGGAATATTGTGTCGGAATGTTTGTCTTATTGCTACGATCACAATCAATTAATTCTCGTTATTGCAGTTTACTATACGCGTAGAATTTCAAATAATAAAACAAGACAGTATTATAAAGCTATAAAAAAACAGCCTGTGAAATATAAAAATGAAAGACGTGCACTAGTGAAATAAAAACCCTCAATATTAATTTAAGTGCAAAATTCAACTTACTCCAGGACCCGATTACTTGTGCTGTACTACATCCAAAGCACGCTGTTTGTCCAGTTGCACGTCAATACGTGTCTGGGCGAAAGATTGTAGCTTAACAAAGGAAGTTATGTGACTTTTGGATTTTTCATGTTTGGCACAAGTGTTGCAAAGATTACAGTCACGCGTCCATACATTCTTTTCAGCCCCGAAAAGTAAGCACGGCGAACAAAAATGCAAAGCTTATTAACACTTATACTTCCTGTCAACCATGGTGTTTTGTCATAATTTGCTTGCGAAAATGCCTCACATATTCCCGATTTTGTCTTTGTGTGTAGAAATAAGTTCAAGCGATGACACTGGCCTACCTGTATTAACAATTTGCAACTTCTCCTGAAAAGATCTTGTTCCAAAAGGTTTCACCAGCAAATCTTGTATCACATCCATTACCCTTTAACACAGCACTATCACGACAAACACTAACACCTAAATAAATAATAAACACGAAGCACAGCACGAAGCCAACGACTACACGCATTCAGTTTCACGCGCCAAACTTCTGTTGTTGTGTTCCTGGCTCAGAATGAAATTCCCTATGAATAATAAAAAAAATCCCTTTCCGAGCTCGAATTGACAGGTTTTTAAAAGTTCGAATCATTGCAGGTCAGAGTCAGAATTTTAATTCGGGATGAGGATCATCCCTTATTATCAGCCGCCACATAAATTTGAAACAGTGGGGTTAGAAGTCCTGAAGATGAATCTCAGATTATTAGAACGTATTAAGCAAAGTGTTTAATCCTGCTAATGAAGTAAAATGAATTACCACTATACACTTTTTAAATTAGATATTTGTAGGATTTCGGGGAGGGGGGTTTCCCTTTAAAAAAATATTCAGTTCCGTGAGATAAGTATTCTCGCTGCTTTTGAAGATTAGAGAGGAGAAACAATCACTATTTTTGTAAATACAAGGATGGGGGGAGTCAGCAAATAGGTGCTTTAATTGCTTAAGCCTTGAATTTTAATTCAGTTTGCTTCATCTTCAATATTTAAGCTTTTCCCTTTTGATAAATTTATGTTCAAGTAACAGAAATCAGCAAGACAGAAGCAAATGTAAAGTGAAAATTAGCGTAGAATTGGTTTGCCCATGTTATTCAGTTTTCCTGTTCTTCGCACTCTACCGGGTATGTTTTCCCTAGTTGAGCGGAGGGAACGGTAAAGGCTCTCAAGGTTGAGAGTGCGACCGGTGGACTCTCACAAGAAGGAGCTTACCCTGGGCACGGAATCACCGCGCCTGAAAAGCAGTGTTTCCTCCCCCTCTTTCCTTTCTCCTCCCTCCTCGCCAAGGGTTGTAAGGAAAGCGGGAGTAATGACGTCAGGGTGAGATTCCCTGAAGTCATTCCACCGGCTGGAGAAAGGTTCCCGGACATTCGGTGGCAAACGATTGGAAGTATTCGCGCGCTGGAAGCAAGGAAATGTATGCATCGAAATTGGTTTGGAAGAATATTGCGAGGAAATGTATATGTATATATATATATATATATATATATATATTAAAAAAAAGAAATACAGCCGGGTCATCTGCGATTACCTAGATGACCCAGAGTATACGCCGCTGCACGTAGAACACTTTATCGTAGTGGCCTTGAAGTTCCCTCAGGGCACTCCTACGTAAAGGCTTCTGAGCTAGAAGGATATCTTCCCCATTGAGTGGAGGAAAAGTGGGTGCGTATAGAGGTCCCTCAACTTTCGTATTCTGTTTCATTTCAGAACCCGTGCTGTATCGTCGACTTAATCCAATCTATCCGATGTAGGTTTTAGGTTCTGTTTCTGTTCGGTTATTTCATGTTGTCTTCCTGCTTATGTTATTCGCGACGAAGGCTCTGGATTCGATAATCTGGACAATAACGGGATTGTGTTGGTTGCTTGATTTGGTGTCTTAAGTTCACTTTATGTCCTGTTAGGCTAATCGTGAATGGACCTACAGTTTAAAGGGGGATCCGAACCACTATGTTCCTCCACCGAGTATCGAACCCGGGATCCCTTAATTACAAGGCGCCCACGATCCCACTCCGCCATCGGGGATTGTGTTCGCAACGAATGAATCAAATTTGAGTGATATGATATGCAACCATTGGAAGACTATTGAAAGAAAAGCTACGGGAACCTGCCAGTTTTTCTACTGCAGACAGGAAACCATAAACATGCAAGAGAAGCTTATATTCTATGAAACCTGACGCTATGTGCTCGAATACTGGCTATATATAATCCATAGAGGCATAGCAACGTTAAACAACCTCTTATATGATACATATAGGTTTAAAAAGGTCGAAATACAAAGATTGTGTGCGCCTCACTGATCGCGTAGTGGTAAGGCCTTGTAATCAAGGGGTCTCGGGTACGATACCAGGTGATCGCACATAGTGGTTCGGATCCCACTTTAAACTGTATGCATTTCAGATTAGTCTATCTGTGCCGGTGACTCAGTCGGTAACGCGTCTGACTACCATGCTATAGGCCCCGGGTTCGATCCCCGGCCGGTTCAAGCCCGGGAACTTTTCTAACGTTGGAAGCGGCCCCGGCGCCCACCCAGCGTCGAATGACATGGATACCTGGGGGAAACCCTGGGGGTAAAGGCGGTCAGGGGCGTGATGCTGATCACATCACCCCCCACTCACGAACGAATCAAGAAAGTATGGGGCGGCGTGATGCTGATCACATCACCCCCACTCACGAACGAATCAAGAAAGTGTGGGGCGTTACCCCCACACCCCCTATACGCCTTCATGGCGTAGCGCTAAGCACAGGTGAGAACTTTACCTTTTTTTTTGCATAAAGTGGACTTACAACAAAATTTAAAATTGCGATAAAGATTATGATAAGGTATTAAAGAATTGGGTCTAACACATTTTTTTATTTTTTACCAATGACCTTGTTAACGGTGGAAGCGGTCCCGGCGTCTACCCAGCGTCGAATAACATGGGTACCTGGGGGAAACCCTGGGGGGTAAAGGCGGCAGGGGCGTGATGCTGATCACATCACCCCCACTCACGACCGGATCAAGAAAGTGTGGGGCGTTACCCCCACACCCCCTATACGCCTTCATGGCGTGGTGCTATGCACAGGGGAACACTTTACCTTTTTACCTTGTTAACTAATATTCTTAATTTCAGTTTCAAGATGAAATCGGCTACGAAATAAAAGGAGTGGGTTCATATTTCTGTTACGAAATTCCACTTTTGTAGTAGACCTGTGCCACACTAAGATGTGACATAATAAACAAATCTGAGACACTTTCAAAGTATTAAATTGCTATCTACGTATTTGGGAACAATCTTTCAATATAATACTTTTTTGGACGCGTCAAATCATAGTATTTAATTCCTGTTTTAGCAGCTTTAAGAAACCTGATTTTTGGGGGGGTTACAAATGCCCTTTCTGCTCCCGTCAAGTTACGCCTATGAAAAAACAGGAATTCAAAGTAAAAGACTGTCCCGACTAAATCGGGAGACACGTCTGATAGATTTACAATTGGGAAAATCATAATTAAGCGTGTAGTTGAAAACAACCTATTTTCATATATTGCATGCAGCTCTACTTTTTCTGCAATGTGGATCAAGAACTGGGGACGTGGAGAAGCACAACACTCCACGTAACCAATAGTCACGTGACCCTCTTTGCTTTCCTGTCATGTTGACCTTCGCGTGGAACACATTTCTCGGTGTTAAGACAGGCAAAATCACCCGATCATCGAAGGGTGCAATATGTGTTGCCTACCCTCCTGCATTACTTGCTCCTATTAAAGCCTTATGGGGAAGAACTTTTTTCCATGACTGTACAGTACATTAAACTCTACAGGGGAAGCTCTGCCTAATACCCTTCCTGATGAGGGCAAATGCATTATTCAGACTATGGAGCTAAGAATCCCAGTTGTTAAATATGAAGTCAGTTATGCTCTTAAATACAAAGCAGATATAATAAAAAATCCACAGATTCCCTTACAATTTTATACATATCAATGTGTACAGAAGCCTGCCGCTGGTACTTATTATGAGTTTGATGCTACAAATTCATTCTCCAGTATACAATATGACATGCCGGATTTTGTTGTGGTACTGTTTCAGACTGGAAGACACAATAATCAGGAAAAAAATTCAAGTAGATTTGATAACTGCAACATCAAGAACATATATCTTAAAAATGGCAGAAATGAGGTATTCCCTAGAGAAAATTATAATTTAGACATGTCCAAGGATGATTTTCTTAAATTATATGAAGCATTTACAGCATACAAAAGGGTCACTACTGGCAATACTGACGTGTATTACACACCAGATGAATTCAAAGCACAGAGACCCATGTTTGTCATCAACACTTCAAAAACGAAACAAGTTGTGATAAATGACAGGACAAACATTAAAATTATCTGTGAATTCCACGATACACTCCCTGATGACACCATATGTAGTGTTATTCTCATAGGTGAAAAATCATATGTTTATGATGTAAGAAATGAGAGAGTCACAGAACAATTCTAGAAGAATTACATTGTTTTAGTACTAGATATGCAAGTTGAGCCTGGTGCCCAATTGAACTTAAATCGGAAGTAAATGTGTGTGTGTGGGTGTGTGTGTGTGTGTGTGTGTGTGTGTGTGTGTGTGTTTGTGTGTGTGTGTGTGTGTGTTAATACGTTTGGCCTAGTTTTAAGTGTAGCCAAAAAAAATATCAATAGGGGCATATTTTTAACAAATTTATGGACAACAATCTCACAGAAGTGCCTTTTATAAGTGTAGGCAAATCAATCTGAGGGGGGTCATACTTTCACAGGAAATTCCCGAGGGCATTTTTACAAAAATCTTGGATTAGACAGGGTTCCACACTTGAGCAAAAAGCTCATATGGGCATGTTGAGCTTGTTTTAAGTGTAGCCAAATCTGCCTGAGGGGGGTTCATACTTTATCGACCCAGTAATAGGTCAAATCATACTACTTATATTTAATATTCATGGACGAGAATTTCTCTTCTTCAAGAGAGTATGAACTGGCAGCTGATAGGGCTCCTAGAACGGTAACCATGTTTATAGAAATTGGATTATCCCCTGAAATGCTTGTAATCGTATGCCTATGAGAACATTAACTTTTGTTACACTCATAGAAGCACTTACTCTCCAGTCCATTCTGTGATGTTTTAACTAGAATCATGGAGCCCCCAAAATTGAATTTATACGAATGCGCCTCCAGTAATCGTGCTTGTTCAATTACGTGACCCATGTCACATATGGTAAAATTGTCTCCATAATGCACTCCCTTTTTAAGTCTCTCAAATGTGGTTGTGATTGGCGATAATGAACTTGAAGAACTATCTTCACATGTATCGCTTTTACATGCATTGAGTGGAGGTGTTTCTTGTAGTGCGCGTAGATAAGAGGACAATGTAGTTCCTCTCACAGGCGAAGCATTCGGTGTAGAGGGTACACATTCTGACGTCGAAGATGAATTATCACTATTATTCACATCCGGGTCCAAAACTGTGTGTGCTCCTCATTGTTGTGCGATAAGGGTGCATGTGGATTGTCTACTGCATATCTGCGAAAGAAAGGCATGATTGACATCAGGTATAAGACTTCAGACATACAACACAAGACAAAATAATGCTCACATGATTCTTTAAGAAACATAAGAAAAGCAAATAAATGCCAAAAATGAATTGTGCTTTTTACATCATTATAAGTAGCTATAAAAATTAGAGCAGCGTGTAATTGTGACGAGGCTCGACATTATCAAATCAGAGCTATTGGCACATGTTGTCACAAACATCTGATAAGCAAACAATGTCTGAAAAAGGTAAAGTCATAGACGACTATGCTTTATTTGACTTCGCCTTTTGTACCACGTTTGGGTAATTTGCGAATATGGGGATGAATGATGATGTGATAAAATTGATGAATGGACACTCACAAACAACTATGCCGAGGCCTGGATTCGAACCCTAAGTGCTCGAACTCGAGTGCTAACCACTCCGCCACGGGGGCCGGCTCAAGTTTATATGTCCGTACCCTCTGCATACTGTGTGTGCGTGTATGTGTGTTTTTTAATATTAATTGGGAACATATTAGCTTGATTGATTGATTGATTAGGTGTTTTAAGTCCACTTTATGCACAGTAAGGCTAATCAGGAATGGGCCTACAGTTTAAAGTGGGATTCGAACCACTATGTGCCTCCACCGGGTATCGAACCCGGGACCCCTTGATTACAAGGCGACGACGCTACCACTGCGCCATCGGGGAGGCCGGAACATATTAGCTATTTTTATGATTAATTTGGGATAATTAAAATTATTGTTGTAATTTTCTCTCTTCATGAAAAGCCTACAATTTGGAGCATATTCAAGACATTAAATACATGTAGCCTAACCTTTCTATAGTAGAAATATGCTGTGAAATGCTTAGACTTTAGAAGGATATCCTAGATACGTAAATGTTCATAGTTTTGCTATCCTACAGTTTAGCGCATATAAAATAGTACAATGAAAAATAAATGATTTAGGTTCACAAAATGAGAAAAATTTAAATTGGAAGGTATGCCATTTAGGGTAATTTCCCAACCTCCCTCAAGTATACAATATGTGTTTATGTAACAGTTAGTAGACCTTTAACATATCATTTTTGCATGTTGGCAGAGAAATGTATCATCCTCACAGCTATTTATTATTTGTATTGATCTTCAGACCTTGTTTTGTGAATCATTGCAATATGATTCACACAATTATATCTCATATATCAATAAATCTTTTCAGTTTGGAACAAAGCAATTTATGAATTGTACGAGTTATACAAATACAAATACATTTGTAACGTGATCGTGCCTCTTATTCTTGACTAATTACTGGTGTAGTATGCATTTTGTTTAACACAAAACATTTTTTTCTTCACAAACGAAGAAAACATTTGTACATGAAAGAGATTTATTTATTGTAAATTCTATCCTGTCTACTGTTGAATTGCCCTTGCACCTAACGCAGAACGCTTAAAATCTGGATACTTTTATGCACAGTATCAGCCATGTAAGCTATTGACATCAAAGTTTCTTGGTTTCAGTCGAATTTTAAAAATTTATATATGTTAAATATATAAAGTATTACCGTTAGGAGGAAATGGGTCACGATTAGTTGAAAGTTATGAGAGGAGGTTGGAGTTAAAAGCGTTACAGGAATACTGTTTTTGTGCTAATTCGAAGCTCGAAGTAAACTGTAAGATGTAGGGCGTTGTGAAGAAGTTACTCAATCTGACCAGTGCTAACCTAACCAGCTTATTTTAGTCAAATCTATCGTAATGTAATAGTGGATCATGAGCAACCTAACCAATGAATGTTAACTTGTTCAAATAATTAGGTATACTATATCACATTGTATGGACAAAACAATAATCGATTTATTATTAGTCACAAATAATGGAACTCCGGTATTGAAGATGGTGCAAGGGCAAAGTGAATTCGTAAAGTGACTGGCTACTAAGAGTTTGCAAGCAGATATCCGTGTACCTCAAATAATCAACAATTGTCCTTGACCTCGCGTTCTGTTTGTACGAAATAAGCGAACAGAAATCGTATGAATTGTGAATTTCAAAACTTCACTCACAAGGAAAACTGTAAACGTTTTTTCTTGTGTATGTATCTTTTACACCTCGCATGCAGACAATACGTTCATTTTGATTGAAAAAAAATGTGTAAAGAAACATAATAACAAATATGCATACTGTGTGAGAAATGTCCATCTGTATTATGCATACTGAATTTGTAGCACACTTGATATCTGTAACAGATACGAGCAAGCAATTAAATATAAACAAGACTTACCTTTTAGTTCTTTTTTGCTTTTCACGTTCACGACGTATTCTTTGGGCCCATGCTTTTCTAGAGCGAAATGGGTGTCTTTTACTTCCATACTTTTGTCTCACTTTCCCCATTTTCCACACACGATCAATCAAACATGACAATCAATGTATTGTAATAACATAAGGAATGTAAACTTGGCAACAGCGTTTGATATAAATATCTTGAGAATGAAACGCCAATTCAAAAATTATTAATATAAGAACTAGTTTATGCACGCACAAACTGAGTTTATATTTACACACAGTGCTCGTAATACTTGAGACAAGAAACATGTGAAGACCGTTTCGTAAAAATCATCCTTAATAGACTGGCAACTTTAAAAAAATGCACCGGTATTAACAAAACTACCACTTCAGCGCCATCTGTATGCAGCAGTTTGAACATGACGGAGACCTTTTATTTTCTGTTATTTACTTAAATCCCTTCAATCGTAACAAAATTATAATGTTCACATGTTCTAGTGAATAAAACAATCTTTCATGTCGGAAAATTTCTTCCGTACCCAATCTATATGAGTTGTATGGCTATCCTTGGAAATTTGGGTCTATGCTTTAGCATGGCTTTAGAACCCCCTTAAGTCCCGATATGCGCACATCGCTGCGGAGCACTTTCTATTACGTCATCCTCCCCACCACTCTTCTACGTACTGATCTGGCCTTGAGAGTACGAGTGGTGCCAACTCAGCAAAAATAAGCTAAAACAAATATGACAAACTATTTTTACTGTGTGGTTTTACGGTGCCGGCTCATATAAGTTTATCAGTGGTTCATTTGATTTAATCCGGTCCTTGAAAATGCGAGCGGTGCGCGGATCGTAAACTGTAGTATTACGCACGCGCGTTAAGGTTTATAACGAAGAGAAACGTCTGGGCGAATGACTTCATTTTCTGAATGCGACATCGAGGAGTGGCCTGGTTTTTTTTAAAAAGCCGAGTGGGGTGAGGATTCCTTTGTTTATCGTACAACAATCACTACGAGAAGGTAATCTGATAATACGCTTCGCTGTGTTCTTTTTTAAAGCATTGAAATGTTCTTGCTCTTTACTCTTGGCTGCATATTTTTTGAAATGCAAAAATCAAATCATGCCGGGTCCAACGAAATCCACAACCTGCCCTGGAAAGCCCCTTAGAGGACAGACCATATAAATTGTTTACAATGTTGCAACCTATTTGCGAAATCAGAAGGAGTTACATAAACATAAGTATAATGTTGTCGAGTCCACAAGCGCCGCCACGGGAGTATCTAGTTGTAAATGGATGGTTTCTCAAGTTTTAAAAGAATTGGATTGGATTGCTTTGTTGTTTTAAGTCCACTTTATGCACAGTAAGGTTAATCGGGACTGGACCTACAGTTTAAAGTGGGATCCGAACCACTATGTGCCGGGACCTCTTGGTTACAAGGCGACGACGCTACCACTGCGCCATCGGGGAGTTCAAGTTTGAAAAGAAGGAAAAGAGTCGTTGTCGAAAGGTGAGCTAAATTTCTGTACTCCGACAGGTAGAAAACAGCCCAGGAAAACGCGAATACAAATTTCGTTGAAAATCCTCGGATCATTCCGCTCCCTCAAGGCTGCAACACTGCGAACCAACGTCGCTGCAGAGAATGGAGAGGGGAATTGTTGTGGGAGATGCGCAACAGCTATTTGCAGCGTTTTGTTTTTAAACTTGTCAATTTGTATGAACGTTGATCACGCAACTACAATGGCGGGATCTGTCAGACCGATATACTGATTTTGAACTGTGAACTAGCTGATTGCTATGTTCAATTTCTGGCACGTTAACGTGACTCGGCATGCTTATAGAAGGGTATTGTAAAGCAGTTTTCAAATATATTATTGTTTTGTTAAGGAGACGTAACGTAATTTATGAAAAGAAGAAGAAAATGAGCCGAAAGTTGCAACAATTGTTTCTTTTTTTTTTTTCTTATATTCTAAATTCTTAACATTTCTATTGAAATTGAAAATGTGTTATGAGCGATTTGAAACATAAGGGAAAAAAAACACACGTTACTTCTGTCAGACCGCTCGCCGAAAATAGAATTCAATAAGATTTGAAAAACAAATTCAAGACATTGTGACCTTGACAACGTGTAGCCAGCACCCTATCTGAAAGCTATGGAAAAGGGTCCACTTGTGGTTGCAGGGGTGCGAGAAATAAAGTAAAATGTAAATTCAGTGTGGTCTGAGAAACGGTCCACAGTAGTGAAGTGTTAAAACACATGATCCAGGTGTTTTAGACACAAGTTCACGAGAGTTAATTTGGCATCAAAGCCTTTACGTTTCATACTGCACAGAAATATCACAGATAAGGGTATATACCCTTATCTGTGCAAATACGCAAAAAGTGGTTCCAGTAGGTCCACACCAAATTTTGGTCAAACTCAGAGGTGTTAACATCGCGCAGAAGAACGATCGTAGTCCAAAACTTTCCCGCGCTTTTCACTTTTCATACACTGAAAATATCCTTAAAGTATTACCCGCAATTCACAGGTTGGTCTATACTTATCGAATAATAAGTGCAATGTCACTAGCGAAAGATAATAACGCACTTTGAAAACTTAATCCGATATGGATTGAGTTTTTTGAGTATTTATTTATTTACTTAAAGTTTCATATACAGTACTGAAGGGCCATTTATACTGAAACTGTAGCAACAAGAAATAATAAAAATAACAACAACAAAACAAGCCAATACAAGATTATAACACCATTAAGCCTTGCTTGCATGATATGAAAAACTCAATATGCTGACCAAGGCAGAAATTTATTTTATTTTAAAACATAAACTAAACGTAACGTTTCAACCTTCTAGCAAGGTCTTCTTCAGACTCTGTACCAAGTACAAATGAAAAAAATGTACTTGGTACTTTCATTTGTACTTGTGAAGACCTAAGGTTGAAAGTACCAAGTACATTTTTTTCATTTGTACTTGGTGCAGAGTCTGAAGAAGACCTTGCTAGAAGGTTGAAACGTTACGTTTAGTTTATGTTTTAAAATAAAATAAATTTTTGCCTTGGTCAGCTTAGAGTTTTTCACAATACAAGATGGCAGACAAAAAAAAGGAAATTGTTACATGTATATTCTTAGCGATTGTCTAAAACTGTGTTCTGACAAGAAAATATCAACATTTAAAGGCAGGCTATTATATAAGTGGGGGAGCCTATAGTAAAGATATCGCTGTAGGAGAAGAGAGCCTTGTAGCGGGAATGTGAAAGAGCTTTACGTTGAAGGTTGGCCGTGCGGGTACTCGTAGATGAAATTGGTTGACATTAATTATTTTATGCAAACATTTCATGTCTGCTAGTTCCTGACGAGTGTGTGGTGACTGAATGTTCAAAATATACATAACTTCTGTTTTATGGAGGTGTCTGAGAGAAGGTATTCTATGGCAAGAAATGGCGAGGCAAAACCTGAGGACAGAATCTAACCTGGAAAGATTAGTTTCAGAAGCCATAGTCCAGATGGGAGAGGAATAGTCATGAATGGGAGAGATAAAGGATTTGAAACATATGCTAATGGCTGATTGGTTTTGGATTTCATTGAACCTATACACAATGCCAAAGAGACGCATGGCTCATTTAGTATTTGCTATATGTAATGTGGTCACTGAAGTATTGATAAATCCACTTTACAGGCTGATCGAGACCGGATCTACAAGTCAAAGTGGGATCGGAGACAATATGTACCTCCAGCGGGTATCGAACCTGGGCCCCTTTGATAACAAGGCGACAACGTTATCAAAGGCTCCGAAAGAGGTTAATGAATACTATATGGGAATACAATAATAGGTTGTCTGAGACACAACATTAACACAGACGTTGAATTAAGTAAAAATAAGCAGAACATGAAGCTTGAAACTGCAGAGTAATACTTAAAGCATTATAAGGCTGTAAATCTATTCCAGATTAGCCAATCTGTACATAAAGTGATGAAGGCACCAGGGGCGCCGACTTGTCAAAATTATTGGGGGGCTCTGCTCACTGAAATAAATTAATGAATGACTCCCTCCCTCCCTTTTTTAAGTTTTCGCCTCAGTGTTCGGAATCTCGTAAAATACCATGAATTCCTCAAAAATATTAAAATTTTCATTTACAGTTCGAATGCAAAATGTTAATTCTTCACGGATGGATATGTCACAAGTTTCGTCAACCCTAATAGCAAAATATTCCCGAGTTTTAATATCTGCTACCACAGAGCGCAAAACAGATCTCCCTAATATATATATCAATGATCTCGTTCTGAATGTCATGTGAGAGCCATTTGTAGCCCGAACGTCCCATCCACGCTCCTAGTTCATGCACATCTTCTTTTGAAACTCTTTTTAGTAAAATGTTAACAATACTCATAGTTATATACTTAGTATATAGTAGTAATAAGTCATGTGTTTTGCTGTCTCTGGTCATAACCCCCCCCCAAAGTTGATGGTTTAGCGGTCTCAGCCCCCCAAAGTTGATGGTCTAGAACATTTTAAATGTGTATTTAAAGTTAAGTTCATGTGGAACAATTCAGAGTAAACTTTACAAGAGAAGCAAAATAATACATTAGATCCTCTTAAGCAAAATTATTTGGAGGCTCTGCCCCCACATCGTTAACATTGGGGGGCTCGAGCCCCCCCCCCAAGCCCCATGGAGTCGGCGGCTATGAAAGGCACACACTTAAAACAAACTTTGTATTCAGGGGTTGTTTTACGATGCTTGTCTATTTCATGAAGCGAGTGATTATTTGGCGAAACACATGATGGAACAATTACAATGGCATTTCCATGTTTTATCCACGATTCAAACTTAGGGTCCCTGGTTTCATAGTGCGCTACGATAAATCACTCCGGACATAGGATAGCCGGACCCCAGGTGCTTTTTGAGTAAAGAAACCTAAAGTTTCCATGACCTGAATTAAATGAAATTGGAAGAAATTATTGTTCTTGGTAATTAGCCAAAATATATAGAGATAGATTATGATGAAAAATCAATGGTTAACAACCCTACACTCCATTGTATCAAATTTAATGAACAATTGCGTCATTTTGCTGCAAACCGCTATCAAGTTATTTGCGAGAGTGCTTAATTGAAAGCTGTTCACTTTTAGAACGAATGAAAAAATAGGGCCTTGAAAATTGGAATAACAAGTTACGCAATTTCAATTCGAAACCAAAAAATAAGCTAAAGTGTGTTGGCATCCGCTTGAATTTCAAGAGCAATCGATTATCTTCCCAGGGCAACGGTGAAGGGTACGTACTACGATCTCCGACCAGCCGAATGTTGATTGGGTTTCGCAATTTGTTCACAGATTAACGTTAACTGCTCCAACTTGACGGTGATTAAAAAGTTCAATGAACAAAGTTGATTGTCACGGGTATTAAAATAATTTTTTTGGTAACTTTGTCACTTCAAAGTTCACTTTCAAACATTGTTTCATATTTTTCACCTCAGATTCTGTTTGTTTTATTTTATGGGTTTTGTCAGTTTTGATGACGTCAATATTTATTGGCTCACCTTAAGTTGTTTATCTTGGAATATATTTGGTTTCCCTAATATTTTTCAATCTGTGAACGAAGATTTGATTATTATGTGACTGAGTGAGTGTAATAACTGTTAACAATGGCATAACATATAAACCCTCCAGATTGTGATATGTTTTTGTAATTTCAGTAAAAAAGATCAAATCAATACTTCGGGATTAAATTAAATTTATTATTGTGAAAGCAGATATTTATCATAAATGGTGAATAATGTTAAAAAAAAACTCTAGAGATGAAGAAATAGAGATGCCATATTTTCATTCTCTTTAAATTTAGAATTCAACTGATCAAGAAAGTTGATGAAAATAGTTTCCTGCACACTGAGAGACATCTCGTGTGTGATTACTGAGTTACATGCTTTTGTTTTCAATTGCGTATAACATGCAAGGCGCATTATGCTTGAAGGATGTAAATTGTACAGAAGAGTTGAGTTCATGTTCTTTGTGAGTGTGTCTTCATCAATTTCGTCATATCATCATTCATCCCCATCTTCGCGATTACTAAAAGTGGCAGAAAAGCGAAGTAAAGGCCGAATCACACGGAACTGGATTTCCAGTAGGAATGCCCTAGTTGGCGCTGTCCGCAAATGATGGCAGCCTGGCTGGCTGCTTGATGGTTTTGATGACTAGACCGTGTTCTAATTGCAACTGACTTCATCTGCTGGATTCTGTGGAACAGACAAGCAGAGGGAAAGTTTGTTCATGTGAAGATAATCAGTGAGTTTGGAAAGGGAAAGTTTTTGTCTGTGGTTTCTGAGCGTTGGTTGTTTAATGTTTTTGTTCGCTGTTCGTTGGGAAAAAAAGGCAACAGAGGTGATGCGCATTCGCGTTCATTAATATTTAGAAATTCATCGAATGGGATGAGATTTGTGAACGACAAATGCGCTTATCAGGTAATGAAAATCCTTATAATTACCAATGTAGTGAATGCTTGACATAATATTTATAATATTTAGATGAACAAAATATTTTTTTACGAAAGAATCTTGCCAATCCATGTAAGAATGTAGATACTCGAGTATATTAAAAAGCTTGTTGAGTACGATACCATATTTTCATTAGAGCCAATTTCTAGCCTATACGTTTATTTTATTTTTATTTGTTAATAACAGCAGTAGCTATCCTTCTACAACGTTCCTCAAATCGTTCGTCCATCTTTTTAGCTTGTCTGCTGTGCGCAATGCCTTGTGGGAACAACTGTATACGGACAAGTACATAACAAGTATTGTGGCATAAAATAACACTGGTCGACATTTTGAGAAAAAAGTTTGGATGTTTTCAAACCAGTGAGTATTTCTGGAAGTATTTTGAATGCTGATCACAGAAATAACATCCATTTGTTCCCATCACGTCAGAAATTTTCACAATTTCACAATCAAAATTCTCATATTCACCATTACATTCCATTTATCACATAACAACAAAAAGGAAATTTCTGTTGCTTCAAAATCAGTGATTCTGGAAGCATTTTCAATGCTGATCACGGAAATAGCATCAATTTCTACCCATCACGTCAGGATTGTTCTCCACGTCACTAAGTTCAATCAACCGACTATATTATAACATTGAGTATTGAACATTTTGTGAATGAAATTTTCATGAAGGATTTCGAAAGTAAAACTACGTAACCAAAGTGAATACAATTTTCAAGCTAATGTGTCAAGTGAAGGTGTATACAATTTTACATGCATTTATGGTTCAAAATTGGAGGATCTGTATTGTAGAAAATCAGTATTTTACCACCATCAAAACAGAGCCATCTATTGAGGAGATAATAGAACTACACCTTTTATTGTAAAATTGTGAAACATCGTAACGTGATGGGAAAAAATGGATGTCATCATTGAAAATACTTCCAGAATCACTAATTCATTAGGAAACAATCGAAATTTCTCCTTTGTTGCGTTATGTAATAAATGTACAGTGGGATCCACTAGTATTATCTTGCAAATTGTCCATCACCATGTTCGTGCACTTTATTTGACCCAATAAGAGCTTCAAGAGTTAAAAGAAAACTCGAAAACAAGCTGTTGAGAACTTCTGCACCAACATACATAAAAATCCATCGCTTAAAAACACATAGGATGTAAGAGAATAATTAATGAAAATAGTCATGGACAATTTGCAGGGTAATAATAGTGGACCCCACTGTACTGTAATGACAAATATCATTACTTGATTGTTAAATTGTGAAAAATCAGCATGCTGGAATTATTCAGAAACAACTGTCATCTGCGAGACATCGAAACCAATGTCGGCCAGTGTAATTCAAATCAAATCCATTTTTTTAAACTGATTGGCAACAGGAAAGGCGAGTCCAGTTCCCCCTCTGCCACTGAAGTTCTGGGCGGGAAAGAATCACGTGTCATAACCAAAAAGATAAAGAGACTGAAGCCACGTAACTCAACTGCCCAAGAGTTGATCGTTTAGAACACGGAAGACGTATCGCCCACTTTCTATCCAAGATCCGAAACAGCGTAGTCTACCTCGTTTCCGCAACTCGATCGGAGGAACAAAAGAACGGGAGGAAATCTAATCGTCCGTCCAGATCCACGGTTCCCTCCCTGGAATTGGAAACGACACGTCATTAAAGAAGTGCCTTTTTCGCTTCCCTCCCCCCCTCGCCTTATCTTCGGAAGTGGACTCGGAGGAGAATGGTTGCTCACAGACGGACAAGCAATAAAGTTGTTGGGGACCGAATGGACGTAGCTGGACGATGATGGACGGAAAGAAAAGCGAGGAGAAGCAATAAACGCTTTCTATTCCTACGCTGAGTTCGTATCCAATGCTTCCTCCTGCTTGTAATGTTGGTCGTCCTAGTTTTCTTGCACAAATTCCAACTGCAATAAAACAGTGGCGTGCGGATGAGTATCGGAGTCGAATGATGTCACGAGTTATCTTTTAAGCAAGCAGACGCTGGTGCTAAGTTGATTCACTCACATTTGGGAGGTTATCGATTCAAATTGTTTGTTTCAAGTTCACTTTATGCTAAGAGACTGGATCGACAGTTTAAAATGTGACCTAGTATATAGGCAAGAAATAGGATAGGTACATGTCACATCAATTTGCTTAAGTGCTTTAAAGTAACCTTTTAAAGCAACCCCAACGATCACTTTTCCAAGGAACTTGATGTAGATCAGTTATTTTTGTGTCAACGTGTACCACTCAATCCACTTATGATCGTGACTAAGAGCATAAATAATATGGATTACCATATACGAGGGTCATTCCAATACTATTTTTCGCTGAACATGTGGCGACACCTATAATCTAATATATACGATTGTGGTGTGTACTTCTTGGTGCCACCGTCGTATGGAACAGTGTTTTGCCCGCACTTTATTGAAGGTTGTGGTGAACATCGGTAAAGTTGAGGATCTTGCCTTTCTGAAGATAGGATATTAATATGAGTGACGCGTAGAGCTACAAGAAGCATTAGGTGTCAGACTGTTCGTGCTCAGCTATACGGAACAGTGGCAAGGTGGGCAGAGGTTTCAAGCGTGGGTGGCGGCGATTGAGTCCCACAACCAAGGGGGGGGGGGCAAGGTGCCAAAACGGGTGGGGGCAAAGACAGTACATTTTCCTTTGTAGATAAGATTTAGTATAGTGCGGGGGCAAAAGTGGCGAAAAGTGGGGGGAAACTGCCCCCCTCGTCACTCCTAATCGCCGCCACTGCGTGGAAGTGTCGAATGGCCACATGCAACATAGAAGAGAGCCGTGGCGGAGTGATTAGCACATCGCGCTACGACAACAGGGGTCCCGGGTTCGAATCCCGGCCTGGGCATGGATGTTTGTGAGTGTCCATTCCTCAATTTCATCATATCAAAACTCATCCCCATCTTCGCAAATTAGCCAAAAGTGGCACAAAAAGAGAAGTGAAATAAAGCAAATCAATCAACATACAAGAGGTAGAGAAACGACTTAAAAATAACCGAAACACGAGAGAACAAACATGCTCTGGAGCCTGAACGACCTTGCAGCACAATACAGAACCTGAACGCCTGTTTCTGACCTGACGTTTCCAGTTCTTGCAAGGTCTTCCTTCAGGCAAACTTCAAACGAGATTTCCTCCATGCTTTTATCGTTGTTCATTGTTAGCTTACAGATTCCCTGCTGTGCTAAAGTTCTTTTTATCAGTGTCGATTTGAAAAACTGCGAATCGCTTTCGACAAAAGATGTACAACGTCAGAAACCTCGATCAAAACAACGAGATCGTCAGTGTAGGCAGATCCATGCGCTTCTTTGGCTTCGGGTGATGGAATTCTTCACTTCTATGACTCCTTTGAAGTGGTCTTGCTGTTTGTAAGGAGGAGTTGCTTCCAACCTTCAGCGTGCAGGAGAACAGAGTGAACCAAACTTCCTTCAAAACAACAGGAAATACACTGCCTCTGATTCGCTATTTCATATTTTCTAATTAACTGCCTAAAGATGGAGCTGAAGTATTGAATCTCTGAATCAATTAAGACTTTTGCAAATTACAGTCTTCAAGTCACTTCTATAGTTTGCTAAATGTTCTGGAATCGAATCTCAGTGCGGGATGGATGTTTCTTTGTATTTACCCAACTATTAATTTCATATAATCATCATTCATTGTCATTGTCACGATTAACCTACAGAGTTAGAAAATAAAATGTAAGAATTCAAATTCAATAATATGGAATATTGTTACGTGATTAGGCATTAGGTGATAGGGAAAACCTTGGAATGCAACAATCTGGATGCTCTTGTGTTTTCGCCGTCATATGCCACCGTGCCTAATATAACAATATTCCAAACTTTCTGTGAGGTGTGTAAATGTTGTTCTGTACAAGTAACACTGATGTGTATTCTTAAATAATCCAGACCCGCTGAATCCGAAAATCAGATTAAAAATATATGACACGTCACACTTCTTGCATCCAGGGTGTCCCAAAAATAACTGACATAAATGTGATGTGGCATTTGATGTACACGGAAATGTATCTTTTTTTTTAAAAAAAAAAAATGCTTGCTAAACACAAAACCGTTCGATAAAATTCAGTACATAAAAATTCATTATTTCAACATGGTCAGTTCCCTTGTACAGGATAATTAGAAAGTCAAAATAACAATATAAATGAAATTTTAAATATTTCTCACAATATTTGGAGAAGAATGATTTTTGCCGAAAAGATAAGCACATGTTGCCTAATATTAGTTTTCCTTATACAGGGTGTTCTAAAAGTCACATTAGCAAAGGGAATGGACATTTCCATTATACTTGAAATTGAACATTGCACAATGATTTTTCAGGCTATTTTTCAATTATGTTTAAAAATATGAACGTGACCAAATCAGTAAGCATTCCTTTTCCAATTCAGTGTCGGTATTGAATTCGTTTATATAAAATATCTCACTAACTATTTTGAAACGAACAGTGATTACCCGGTTTAATAATATTTTGACTGTTTGTACGATATTAGATCACGTACACATATAACGTTACGTTCTAAACAATTCAAATAAGCTAACGTACTCACTCGTTTCCCTTCCTCCAACAATACATGTCGACATTTTCAGACATTGAGAGCATTCAGGAACCCAAAACATTGACGCAGATAACGTTGGCGAGCGTACAGTACAGAACCTAACTAAACCGTAACAGCTGTAACTTCCTGTGCGGGTCCTCACCTTCCTGCTTTGGCACCTTCCTACACACCCAGCTGGGTCGTCATTCCATATCACATCAACCACTAAAAAAATATTTTTGAATCTTTAGGATTGGGGTTTTTAAGAATTTTTTTTGTTTATTCATTGTATCTATCAACAGGACGAAAACTGTCAAATTTCAGATTTATTGGGCTCTCAGGTAAGTTATTGACATTCAAAAGAGCAAAAATCCAAAAGTTTGACAACATTTTGAAATGTTTAAACAGCTCTACATCAAGAACTATTTGACGTAGAGAGCTCAAAGTGATATCATTCTCTTCTGCTTTTAATGAACTTTAATTTGAAATACAACACGATTGTGCTATTTGAATTTTGTAATTTTTCAAAAACTTTAAAAAAAATTGAAAATCTCAAAAACAACCCTTTCAATTTTCTTTTTTTAAACTATATATTTTGAAGACCTCAATTGACAACATGTGTACAAAATTCCATAATGGGACGGTAATGGGTTTCTATGGAAATTATTTTTTTTTGTATTGTAATGTGTGTGAAATTTGCTAAATTTGTTGACTTACATGTTAAAACCATAACTATAAACTGAGTGGTTTGTCAAATTCACTGATACTATCAAAAATTATCAATTTCTGAGAGGTTCAGACCATTGGTTGATTTGACATGGAATGACCCAGCTGTCAAAATATTAATTTACGATGGAGACGAGACCTCATTGGCTCTTGCAGGAGCGCGTTTCCTGTACGTCACAGCAGGCGCTTGGAACAGCCAATCAGTCGACCATACCCTTGAAACGCATCCGCGATCTTTTATTATTGGAAACCGTAAATAACACCGAAAGGGTAGTTTGTAATACAAATTTTTCTTCTCTATATCTGTCCAAATATTTGGTCACGCCTCGCAACTAAAAGATTCCACAGAAACGCCCCAAAAATGTAAGGGATATAGTTCGTAACGTTACAAGCAATAAAGTTCATTCACACGGTCCGGCAATAACAGGAAATAATAATAATAAAAAAAAATGTTTTGAAACTTTCTGACGAAGCTTCCATCTGGAGAAGCGCCAAGATTTCGTCCACTGCGATTCTCAACGGAGGAAGCTGTAAAGATATGAGAATTAGAGCAAGGCAATTCCCATAAATCTTCCAACGAATGAAATTCATTCCATACAGGGGAGAAGCTGGATGCCTCCATAAAATATCACTGGTCAATACACGAGAACTTTCCTCTCCACGTGTAGCAATCTGGTGTCGTGTTATTCCCGGCGTGGCGTCATATCGGTTCAATCCGATGATTGAACATATGTCAGAGTTTACTTGAAAAGTTACCTCCAATCCAGAGTGTCAAACCCGCCGCGGGAAGGAATGCGTTTCCAAAAATACAATATAAAGAAGATTTTCTTAAGCACGACTTTTTCCCTATTTCAAATGGCATTATGCACCACATAAAATTGTTTTAAAAACACTAAAAGTGTTACAAACTTTCTGTAAGCACTAAATATCTATACAATATTAAAAACAAGTAACACAAGTCTCTTTTAAAGTCGGCATTATACACAGGGTCTGAACGAAACTGGGTCTTCCTAGGTATAGTGTGTAGAATTCCGTAAGTGGCGTAGATTACAACGTTCGCGTGAACACAACATATGCAATGTAACACATTTTCTAACATGTACACAGATTTGCATAAGCTTCTTCCTGTACTGCTGAACTTCGTCAATGAGGGACGGCTTTGCATACTTGTTCCTATAATTTCCATATTCTCGGCTATCTCGTCGTCTCTCGTCAAGACTCGACTCGGCCTTCACTTGTCTTCTTTCAAGATCAGAACGATTAATTTGCCAAAGTAAAATACCTTATATGAAAAAGATATGCACTATTTCATCTTATGTTCATTCACCAACCATGTTATTTTTCAATCGAAGATAAACACACGTGTATACATTGCAGACTGGTTCCTTCTGCAAGCTTATAAGAAAATCGTGCAAAGATCTCTGATAAAAAAAAATGAAAAATGTGGTCAAGTACTACCGCACAAAATTGGTCGTCTATAAGTATCTTTAGTTCTGTCATAAAGAAAAGTTTGTTTCAATGTTTGCAAAATAATTGTCCTTACTTACGTTTCTCTCATTTTCTACCCTGCTTTTGAAACATTAAAATAAAAATATAATGCAACACAATGGATTTACGTTAATAATTTGAATTTTACTACTTTCCATCACCGATGTATATAATCTCATAATAATAAACACTGCTACACACCTATTTACTTTTCAAAATCCTACTAGCACATGTGACGACACTGATCGACCAACCTTCATGTACCTATCTTGATTATATTTACGCGTAGATCTGGCAACATGTCCATGACAATAGTGCTGCCATCTGTCGTCGAAAAATTACAGCAAAATCGGCTTTAGTACCGCCTTAAGGTGATTTTGTTGTTTTCCCAATGAGTGGCGGTAACGCCATGTGCAAAAATCATGGAAAGTGGAAGTACCAATTGCAGATGTTTCTAAATTTTATCCAGTCGAGGTAAAAAGAGCGACAACGGGGACATCCTCTTTTCTAAATTGCCATTTAATCCTCCTCCACATCTCAGACTCTCGTGTGTCTCATTGTTGCCAAGCAACAAGCATCGTGCGGGCAACTGCGTCTGAAATAAAAGCTTCAACATTTTTTTCTCTCGCCCTGACAGGCACGGAGAAACAGAAGGGGGCAAGAGAAACTGGAGACCACGTGCGTGTAAATCCATAAAATGTACGCGTTAAACTAGTTAAATACGCAGTTCACAATCTAGCAGGTTCTTTCACGGTGGCAGTGTGTCTACGCAATTTTTTTTTTTTTTTTAGTAGACTTCCAAGTGTTACAACCTGTGACTGCTGTAGCTGTTAAGGAGTCATCAAGCATTTTTCAATAGGATGTGTTGGGACAATAATTGAAATCTGCTTTCCAAGGCGCTACCATTGAGGGGGTTATTTTTCATTGGGTGACGTGTGGTCAGTGTCAATTCCTTCACTCCTGTTTTCTGGTTTCGAGACGGAGTCCTCCACTATTGCTTGTGCATGGGAGTTAACATCGAAATTTTAGAAGCCGCAACCAGGGGTCGATCAGAGAACCACTCGCACCTCAAACGAGAGCGCTAACTATTCTACTAAACGTGAGGTATGGAGCAACAGAATCGAGATAAATTCAGCTGATGTGGTTAAATAGCTTTAGAGAGCTTTCTTACGTCATTATAGCTGTATTGTTAAGCACTTTTCTGCTCTCCAATTTATCATTGATTGATTGATTGGTGTTTTAAGTCCACATTATGCACAGTAAGGCTAATTGGGACTGGACCTACAGTTTAAAGTGGTATCCGAGCCACTTGTGTCTCCACCGGGTATCGAACCCGGGACACCTTGATTACAAGGCGACGACGCGGCAACTCCAATCTATCACAATACTGTTTAAAATTAACAGATACGATATGAAAATAAGTACATTAGTAGACATAATGGTCATGGAATTAATTAATAACTGGAGCCTTTTCGAGCAAGGCCTCATCTCCAGGAAGCTATCAACTCGCGGCAAGCCACGGCACCTAGCGACCTGTTGAGTGAGATGAGTCAAGGCAAAATGGATAATAAACCTTTTCCTGCTCCCACAAAAATAGGCAATAATTAGGCTGGAGAGTTCAATGAACTAACCGATCACTGATCGAACTCATTTGAAAACGGATTTTTTTTTTTTTTTTGTCCTCGTTTGCCATTTAGAAGGGTACACCTTCTCTTTGGTAAGTGAATTGTTTCCATAAATGTTTTCCCTTGCAAGGTGATGGTCTAAGTGTTTTCAGTAATGAAGTGGTACATATTTACTTATTCTGAGGGTAGTTCACTTAGATCTTATTTATGCAGTAGTGGGAAAATTACTTCAGTTAGGAAAGTAATAATTTGCTATGGTGCGGCATGTGTTGGATATATCACGTGCCGTAGTTCCGGAGGATGATGGATTATATACAGCTGGTAGTCAGGATGCTGTGGATCTATCAGGAAGGTGTACATGGTTAAGAGATGCTGTAATGGTGTGCAGTGGTATGTGGGAAGGCAGTCGTGTAGAGCATCTTCGTACATTGTGCTAAGAAGTTGTGGATGGTGCGAGTTCATTCGACCAGTTATATATTTGTGACGGATGGCTTCGATGTGGGTTGTGATTTCGGGAAAGGTTATTCGCTCGTACAGTAGTCGTGTAGGACTTGGTAGGACTACTCTGAAGGCCAAACGAAGAGCATGTCTTTCCAGAACTTGTAGTTTTTGATAGAATGAGTCTGGGGCTGATATCCATGCAGTGTGGCCGTAAGTAATTGCTGGTCGAAGGAAAGCCTTGTAGGTATGTAGGACAACCTGGGAGTTGAGTCCCCAGGATGTTCCAATTAGCCGTTTCAGCAAGCTCAGACGATTTGTAGCTTTTTGGACGATGTTGAGCAATTGAGGTTTCCAGGTTAGCTTGGAGTCAAATATGACTCCCAGGTATTTTGCAGTGGTGGCAGGCAGAATTGGAGTTCCCCGTATTTTGATGTTTAATAATGTTGGGTTCCTTTGGATCTTCGAGCGACAGCCTGTCTGCAGAAACACCAATGCTTGTGTTTTGAGAGCATTAATTGTGAGACGCCATGTGTCACACCATCTTTGGAAGGAGTTTATAGCTGGTTGGAGAGTTTTGTTTATAGCTTGGATGGTTGAACAACAGGCGAGAAATGCGGTGTCGTCAGCGAATTGGTAGATAGAAACTTGTGGGGGTTTTGGCATATCGGCAACGTATAGTATGTAGAGTAATGGTGATAAAGCAGCACCCTGTGGAACGCCAGAGTAAGGGAAAATGGGGTATGACATTGCTCCATTTACAGTGACATAGGCGACCCTATTTGTTAGGAAGCTGTGTACTAATCTGACATAGGAAAGCGGTAGGTGGAATTTATGGAGCTTGTAGATGAGTCCAGTATGCCATACTTTGTCAAATGCTTTCTCCAGGTCGAATAGTACTAGACAGGATGGTTTGGATGTGTTGAAATGATTTGTGATGCGAGTCGTTAGTTTTAATAAATTATCAAGGACACTGTGTTGAGGTCTAAAGCCTGCTTGGTGCGACGGAAGTAAACTGTGTGCTTGTAAGTGCATGTGTATGCGTCGAACAATGATGCGTTCGAATATTTTGCTAAAGGTTGATGTGAGCTGAATAGGTCGATAGTTTGTTGGGTTGGTACTATCTTTGTTTGGTTTTGGGAACATTAGAACCTTTGAAATCTTCCAGTCTGTCGGGTAGTGTCCTGTGCGGAGGATAAAATTGTAGATAATGGCCAGAAAGGACAGCAATGCAAGCGGGGCCTGTTTAATCAATACGTATGTGATATTGTCCAATCCGGGAGCAGTGTTTCTCTTCCTACGCACAGTACTGATAATATCGTCTGTTGTGATAGGAACAGTTAGAGCATTTGTAGGATCAATAGTGTGCGTATTACTGGGTTGCAGTTGCCTGTTATTGGGGTTGGTGACTCTGTCAATTTTGGTCTGGTGGCGGAGATTTGGAGCTAGTTGCGGTGTCGGAGTGAAAGTGTCTTGCAAGGCATTTGCGAAGGCATAAGCTTTTTCAGTGTCTGTGTTTAGAGCTGCGTCCTTGATTGTTATCGGATAAGGAGTACTACTGGATTGTCCAGTGAGTACCTTGAAACGTTTCCAGTATTTTGTGGGATGGCTTTCGTCACTCAATTGGTTGCACGTTTCAATCCATCGACGTTGTTTATAAGCTTTTATATAGTTATGAACTGTACGCAGCCATTGACGGTGTAAGTTAAGGGATTCAGGATTTCTGGTCTGGAGATAGTCCCTGTATGCTCGTCGTGATGCTGTGATTAGGTGAAGATATTGCGGAGGTAGCTTTGGTTTGTAACTATTGAGAGTGGTCGTAGGTATGTTAGTGGTTGCCGCACTGGTAATCTGAGCAGTAAGATGTTCCACCGCCGTATCGAGTTCCTCTGAATTGTTTGGTTCTGGATGCGGGTGAGAAAAAGCATTCTGTAGCTTTTCACTATATGCCTCCCAGTTCGCTTTGTTGTAACACCAGATTTTTCGAGGTTGTATTGTACTGCTCGTATTGCGGTTACCAAGATTTAAGGTAATTTTCACTGGGTCATGGTCACTGCCGATGGAATCCAGCACAGATATGTTCAAGCAGGCACTTAGAGATGTTGATGTTATAACAACGTCAGGGGTAGTGTTACTTATGGGACGTGTGGCTCTGGGCAGTACATGGAATTCTGCTGTAGTGTTTTGGTCCAGAAATTGTAAAAAGTTTGTTTTGTCTTGCATGGTTCGACTATGATAATTGATGTCCGCTGCTATGATATAATGTTTGCTAAGGGTTTGGATATGTTGAAAGAATTGGTATGGAATAGTCTCCCCTGGTCTTACATAGATGGTAGCAAATGTAACGACTCGGGATGGAAAGTAGATGGTACTAGCAGTATGTTCTGGCAAGTGGAAGTTTGGTGGGAAGGTAACTGTTCGATATGGTAATTTTCTATCTACTCCAATTGCTGTGCCGCCGTTTACTCTTAAGCCCGGCGGACCATCGTGGCGTAAGATGTTGTATGGTGGAATATGACAGATCATTTTTGGAGCAAGATAGGTTTCGTTTAGCGCAAAGCAGTGAACAGATTCTTCCAAAAGCAGGTGTTGCAATAAAGCTTTTCGTTTGGAAACGGATCGGATATTTAAAAATAGAAAATTATACATATTCCGTACTGCCATATTCAAAACCTTAAACCGCAGTTTCCAAGTGGGATATGTGGAAATGCACGTGAGGACCAGAGTATGTTGCATGGAGTTGCAAGTTGAAAATTGTTTTTGCAGATGCTGTTACTTGGGTTAATATGTGCGTTCTTAAAAATGGGTGCACATTTTGGAGCGTCAGGGTGAAGAAACGTATTAGATCTTCCACTGTTACTGGATGTCGTAGTGAATTGTCAGGTTCTGTAGCAGTGTCGTTGGTGCGCAGGGGAACTGTTAGATCAGGGTGTTCAGGTGTTGCATCTGGCTTGGCTTTGCATTTGTAACTGTATGTAGGATGGTTTTCCGTACATGTGACACATTTTGGTGCAGCAGTTTGGTTTTGACATTCTCTGGTTGAATGGGGTCCTGAACAGTATCCGCACTTATCTCGGTTTGGACATGCAGCGGTAGTGTGCTTGTTATACTGTTGGCATTTTTCGCACCGCAATGGAAGAGGTTGTTGAGAACGGGATGGTTCAACTTTGTACCTGCGTCTGTATATGTATGCTCCACTGTGTAGTAGAGTGTCTACAGCATTTTGTGAGTCTGTTAGGACCCGCACCATGTACGTGGGTCCGTTGTTATTGCGAATACGGATACATTTGCGGATTTGTACACCTTCGCATTCTAGTTCCTCAAAAATCTCTTCGTCTGTTAGACTAGGTTCTACACCCCTGATGACTACTGATAGTAGTGGGGATTTATGTGGTGGTGGTGGTTGTTTTTGAGTGGAAGCATTCAGTGTTTGTATGTTTGCTTTGGCTCCATAGATTTCAAAAGAAGCTTTGTTTCTAATTAGTTTTGCAAAGTCTGGATCTGGTGATTTCAATATGATGCCATTACGGGTGAACAGTATTTGTGCAATTTGTGCCCTTGGTACATACTTAGATGTTTGTTGGAACACATGTTTTGCTGTATTGAATTTGGTGTCGTAATTGGTGAGCAGGAAGTTGTATAAGCTGTTATCCTGTTGTTTGGATTTTAGTTGGGTTGCATGAGCTGTATTTCCTGTATCTCGTTTAATTGGTGATCTAGATCGTTGACGTTGAGGTAGAGGTAATCCTTCATAGGAATTGCGACGTCGGTGTTTTGTGGAATAGCTGGACGTTTGCATTGGATCATTGGTACTTCGTGAATCGAGCATCGTCTCGGAGTTTGGACCGTCCGTCCGTTTAGTACCTCCGGTGAAGGTTTTCACCCCTTCTCGCTGTCGTAGCAGCGTTGCAGGAAGACCATGATGCATATCAGAAGACCACAACCGTGAGTTGTTTATATGATCCAATAGAACAAACGCAAATCCTATGGGAAAAGAGGCACAAACTCAAACCAACTGACAACTCAATCCAAATAAGCGAATCCAAATTCCAAACTGATTGTAGAGCCAAAGACAAAAGAAGAGGAAGGATGAAGGTAGTAAGGGAAAACAGTTTCAAAAAATAGTGCAAGTCGTATGTCTGCTCCACTCAACGTGTTCAACCAAAAAGGTTCCTCGCAATCACCTAACCACCGTATAGGCACAATTGGTACCGTTTGTCCGTTCCAGACTTACGGCTTCCACCTGGAATAATTGGCCCACGATGCGTGACACAAGAGAGACCGACTTACGATTACCTATACCCTGATGGAAAACGGAGCAAATACACACTCTTATATTTAGGAAATCCAGAGAATTTTATGTGAGAATGTACGGGTTCTAAGATGACATAAATCATATATACTGTTACATCCTCTTAAAGATAAGTTGAGAATTAATGAATGAAATATCTTGAATTAGTATATAAGAATAGATCTCTTGAGAAATCGATATTTTGACAAATACAAACATAAATATTGGGAATAATATGTTATGATTAACAGAGCCATCTGAATGTCTTCCCAGCGAACTTGATACGCTCTGTATTACAGTACTGCAAGGATAGGGTGACCAGACGTCCTCTTTTATCCGGACATGTCCTCCTTTTTAGGTGTCTGTCCGGCGTCCGGGCGGATTTTTTTAGAAATCGGTAAATGTCCTCCTGTTTTGGAAAGAGTATAGCATTGACCATAGCAAATGTGCTGCATACAGAATGCTTCATTTGGTGCGCGCTAATTCGAGCAATGCTCACCTAGCATCTGGGAGCTCAATACGATCACTTTCCCGACTGAGTCATTAGTAGGGTGCGTATTTAAGGCATTAAAAACCTCTGAAATAGGCAGTCATATAGGCACCAAAATGATGAAAATAGGCACTTAAAAAGCACCATAAACTAAGAAATGGCATGAAAATAGGCACTTAAATGGCACCCTAAAATTAAAAAGACATTAAAATAGGCAATAGATGTGAACTTATTACAATTTTATTCTTACAATGCACAGTTATACTGTATTAGCACTTCAGTTTATACACAAAAGTGCGCTAGCGATTAACATACTATAATACTATTTTGATCGAAATTCACATTTGCGGGGAACAGTCTGTTAAAGTAATTCTCACAAAAAGAGCTTGTGCTAAAGACTGCGAATTTGAACAAATGATGATTAAACAATTTGCACCATTGTAACAAAAAAATATTTAAAACAATGTTCCAATTCAGACCATCAAATCTGCCGAATTCCAAATTTCAGTTAGTACAACACCAACAAAGCCTTACATCTTGCAATACAGGGAAAGCCAAATGCACGTAAGAAAAAGCTGAAGTATGCAAAAATTGCAGAATATCCATTTTTTGGCACGATTAAGAAAAATAGGCACTAACCATCAAAACAGGAATTTATATGCACTATAAAAATGTGTTTTCGGAATAGAAACTCCATGAAACCAACTTTAAAGTTTAAACATGAAAGCCTTTGGTTTACTACAAAGGAATAAAAAAGGCAAATAGGCAAATTTCCGCACCCCAGTCATTAGTATTAAGCGCTGAGACTGCTGGAACGCATGTAGTCTGTGCAGTTCCTTTTCAGTTGATTCATTTGGTTTATTTTACTTCGCTTTTCTGCAAATTTTTTGCTAATCGCGAAGATGAGTATGAGCGATAATATGATGATTTTGATGAAGGACACACGTGCCCACGCCGGGATTCGAAACCGAGGCCTCTGGCATTGTGGCGCGGTGTGCTAACCACTCCAACACAGAGGCTGGACAGTTCCTTTTCGAGTTATACATACGCGTTACAGAAATGCGTAGTGAGAATTTTGATTATTAAGTAATATTTACTTTCATAAAATAACGAAGTGAAAGAAAATATCCAGTTTTTAAGGATGGAAGAAACAAATATGGGGTAAAGTGTAAGGTGGTTGCCACTTTCCCCTGCTGTTGAAAGAGTGCTAGAAATGTTCGTGGCATTGAACTCACATTTCTCTACCCAATTCAAACTACCTAAAATTTTAATTTGGCTTTTCGAAATAAGTTAAGCGAATCTTACTTGTTACATTTGCATTCACTTGTGGAGATATTTCAGTCTAATATTCACAAATTAGAAAAGGGGTAAAATTCTGTGCTTCAAATTATAGATATTCTTTGTAATTTGTTAAAAAACAGTTTAGGAGATTGCTTTCTTTGCTTAAAGGTAAGATGAAGTTCTTGAAAGAGATCTTCTGAAAAGCATCTGTGATCAAAATGTTGGTAAGATTTTTGTATGTTGATTAAATTATGAGTAATGGTAAATTTATAGCCATTCATTGTGGTGTCTTCTTTTTTATGACTTTGTCCTCCTTTTTCGCCATGCTCTGTCCTCTTTTTTTAATGTATGTGTCTGGCCACCCTATGCATGGAATCACTTTCGCGTTCGAGTTTCCAACGCTTGAGCATTTACAAGGTAACAATTATCGTATAATATCCGTCCTGGAAGTTTCAGCACATAATCATATACCGCGTGGCCAGAATTAAAGTTACCCAACTCAGAGCCCTCTGTAGCCTGTTTGAGGCATCGTAGAACTCTGAAATTTGGTGAATCCACTATGCAGACCATGAAGAAGAGGATGGCGATAAAAAATAAAGAAGTTCAATTTTCCGCCACCAGGTTGAAATGTGGCGCTGTAATAATGTACAAATTTCTTCATCATCTTTCTTAACACATGCGTCGTCATGGGACCCTTTCGAAGTCCTAGCAGTGCAGCTGCACTATTACTACCGTTCTGATAAAACAACTTCATCAGCAATGCACGTTCTTTCTTATTTAACGGCATGGTGATCACTTCCGAACTTTTGTTCAGCACTCACGTTAAGTGATTTAGCTGAGTTATTAATTAGAAAGACGTTTGTTAGTGGCTGGAAGTTGCGAGAAAATAATCTCTCGTTTATTGCAAGATTGCAAGGTAAAGGCATATCCATAACCAATTGGAGCAGTTTACGTTATTATTACAACCCATCATGGAAGTACAGCGCTACATTTCAACCTGGTGGTGGAAAATTGGACTTCTTTATTTTTTATCGCCATTCTCTTCCCCATGGACTGCATAGTGGATTCACCAAATTTCAGAGTTCTACGATGGTTCAAACAGGCTATAGAGGGCTCTGAGTTGGGTCACTTTAATTCTGTCCACCCGATATGTCGTTTTCATATATCACTGTATTGGTAAGATAGACAAAACTACATTTTAACATGGAGATGATGATTATACTTAAGTTTCAATCTCACTGTGTCTTTCACCTCACGATCCATATTTGAAGGGCTACCACCACAGACAAATAACTGTTACGCGTGTACTAAAGGGCTTCGAGTGTATACCGCTCGCTTTGTCTGAGCGTTATTCGCTCGAGTGAAGAAGCTCTCGATTCGGCGCTCGAGCGAAATTCTCTTCCTGCAGTTCTCGGTACAATACAATCAGTACGATGATAAATCCAAATGAACTAACGACAAAGCATTGTCGGTCGTTTGCACTTTTAATCTTATTTAGGAGAAAAAAGAAGACATTCAGAACTCTAGCAACAAGAAACACTCAATATGTCTGGCTGTCAGGAATATTGTCTTCAGAAAAGTCCAAAATATTGTGAAGGAAAACATGGAACAAAGGAACAGTTCAAAAATCCGAAAAAGAAACAGACAAATGGATAAAAGAGAAGCTTGTCTCCGGAAAAAGCCACCAACGAGATAAATGTCCACGTCATTATTTAACCTGGGAAGCGAAAGTTAAAATGTCTTACTCCTAAAAGGTTGCTCGGGAGCGACTAATTCTTTCCATTTTTCGCTTCAGTAAAGCTCATTTCCTGCAAACTTCCATCGCCATATCTCTTGACAGGTCCATAGTTCTTGTAGCATCTGTCACATAGAGGGTTCTACGAGTAGCAGCACACTCTAATGGCGTGCCAGACAATATGAATAGAGAAAGTGTACAAAAATTGGAGCCATAGTTTATTTCAGTGTGTTTTGGCCCCTCTTCCACCTTCCTTTCCGACCCTTTGCTTCCTTGTACATTTAATCTCTCTCCGTCACGCTTCTCACACGGTTCCTTGAAAGCAGATTAATATCGCTGGAAGTTCATAAAGGGATCAACATACAATACTTTACCCGTCCGTAGGTTCATACGACAATATGAATGGATTACTCGTAACTAGCTTAGGAAGTGTATCGTTAATTCAAAACATTATCTGTGGAGGTGATTAACACACACTTACAATCGATTCACAAGTGCATTTCTAAAAACCAATCAAATCTCGAATTCAGCAAATGCGCACCTGTGGTTTCCACACTTGGCCTTTTCATTAACTCAGAGAGAGCGTTAATATCCTTGTGGGCCTACCTTCAACTTCATGAACTTGTGGAAACATTATTTAGTTGGGAGTTTCACATTCGAGAATTGTATTTCGATTTCTGATCCCCACAATTTCTTTAGACTTTACTTTGATCAGTTAGAAACAACATGGTATGTGCCAGCTTAACTGTTTCCGGTACACACTGAACTCAAAATGAATCAAATAAAAGTTGATGAACTTTTGATAGATGCTGTTTTTATCTTGAAATCCCTTTTCTTAAGTCAGACCTCTTACGGGCTCAGCATTCGAACTTCCTTCCCTTACCTTTTAATATATGTTCAGGACCGAATTGTCATCTTGTATTATTAGATAAATACGAAAAGCTAATATATTTGAGAATTTTGCCACTGAACTACTCTGAGGAGACTATATCTTCAAATTAAGACAAACCTTATATTGTTTTTCATTCTTATTCAAATGCATTAAGTTCTTATTAAAATGCATTAAGAACTAAATTCATTAAAATATTTCTGAATTTCAAGCATACATGTTCAAGCAAAAAGTTGCATGGTGTAACAAGCGTGTTTTAACATTAATATTTTATTATACTTAGGGACCTGAATTTCAGGTGTACTTTTTTTAAATGTTCATTACAAGTACTTCTTAATACGACCTGACCAACTAATGAAAGAACTCCTTGTTGAAAAATCAAGTTTAAATTCAACATTGATTGAAAATTGGGGTTCTAATTTGTTACACTTCATCTATATACGTATTAAAATAAGTTTGGTACAATGTGTTTTCGAGAAAAAATTAGTTGACAATAATGACAAGAGATGGAGACTTCGAAAGAAAAATATCTAAAGAGAGTAAAAGCAAAAAAGTTTATTCTTTTGTTTCTTGAATTCAACATTCCGACATTCAATTCAACTTTATAGGAAAAATAGAAGAGATTAGTTCAAAAGTTGAAGGGGGGTTGATAGCGTTGTGTTCAAATTTTAGAACTCCCAAATATAATATTTTTTGAGTACTCGTGAAACCGTAAGTACGTATGTGATGCAATTCAACTTTTAATTCATATGGCATATACTTGCAAAATACATAGCACATCTAGACAATTTAAATCATATTGTGGTTGATTTCGTAACACTTTCAATGGTTTGCTAAACACATTATTTCTTCGTAAACAATTGACACGATGCATATATATTATTGAAGGTCAAAAATTCCTTTTCCTAAGCATCTATACTGTTCCACCTGGAAAACAAAATCATACCATCTGACTTCTCGACAGAAAAATATCAACTGTCATGTCAATTGGTCTTCACATTGACATTTGAGGGGGGTTTTGCCCCTTACAACAGTTTTTTAAGCTGAAACACAAAAACACGTATTTCTTCCTTTGGGCCCCTCTATACACCTGCCAAGTTTCATGGAAATCGGAGGGGGACACAGGGGTCAGATTCCCACTTCAATTTGTTATCTTGACATTTGAGGGGGGATTGTCCCCTAAAACTGTTTTTTTAGCCGAAACAAAAAGAATACGTATTTCTTCCTTTGGGCCCCTCTATACACCCGCCAAGTTTCATGGAAATCGGAGGGGAACACTTAGATAACCTCCCTTGTAAGTTGTAACCTTCATTAGACAGACTCTAGGCTCAGTCCCCTCCAAAATAATATCCTAGGCACGATATTGAAAGCAATCACTATATATATTAAATGTGACCCATTAACATGTTATGTTCGACATTCTATCGGACAATGTCAAAACAATCCTAAATCTTTACAGGCAGGGCAAAATAAGGCTTAAAAATAATAATAAACCGCTCTATATTTAGTAAGTGATAACATCGGACAAGATACACCGCTAAAAGAAAGGTAACATACTGTATATTGCAATGAACCAGGAGAGCCATGTTTATTGAAATAATAGAGAGAAAGAAAGCGTAGAATAAAAATTAATCCATTCTGGGATTCACTAACATGGTAGCAGTTGTTCATAGCAGTGACATCTCTCGGGTATTTTTTGTTCCTTCTCTTTTGTGTTGAATTTAACTATTTTTCTCTTCTGAGCAGTGTGAGAAAGCAGTGAAAAATCAGAAGTACTTGTGTAACATTAAATGATTCTATAATTATTAAAAAGGCAATAGTATGTATGTGCAACACCAGTAGCATTGGACAGATTAACCGGAAGTTGTATTTTTAGTGTTTAGAAGTAATTTATAAGTTAATTTATTTAGAACCAAATTACAATATCAATAAATTATAGCTTTTGGGGATAATATATGAATTTTATTAATATATAAGGACATGTATATAGCTAAATATGTAGTATCAAATAATATGTAATATTCATAATAATCGAGTATCCAAGCAATTTCAAGAATTCTGCTAGATATTTATTTTATTTGAACATATTTAACAAATATATAAAATATGTTAATAAAACTCATAAATTATTCATAAAAGGAGATAATTTATTTATAAATATAGTATAGTATTGGCCAAATTATTGGGACTCATTAGTTGAAAAAATTGAACACAGATAGTTACTTTATGTAGAGAAATTTGACAGATTTAATGTTTTCTGATACACATTGCATTGTGATACACACTAAGTACTGTCAGTATTTCGTATAACTGACCCCCTTTGGCTCATTTCGAGCCCATTTTAATCACTGCTTCTGTACAATTCGCTTATCATTCTTATTTCTAAACTTCAAATCACGTGGGTTATGAAATTATATATTTGTATAGAGATACAAATAAAGAACACCTTTATAACAATCAGAATTAATATTACTTCCTTTGTTATAACAAAAAGGTAGCATAATAGCACGGTAAGCAATGTACGTATTGTTCCAGGCATTTTTGCAAAGGTTCAAAGAATCGTGCTGCCATCTGTTAGTGGGAGACAGTAAAAGAAAGATTGTGGGGAAACAAGATTATATCGAAGCAGACAAACAGTTTCATCCCATACAAAGTTATAACAATCGTTACATTTATTTAGTTAGAACACTTTATAAACAAGGAAATGTGGTTCTTTTCTTACAATGATTCCAATTATTTGGCCAATACTGAAATTTAGTTCTAAATTAACTAATTTATAAATGAGTTCTAAACACAAAAAATGAAACTGCCTGTAAGTCTGTCCAATGCTACTGACACCACTCTTTTTTACTTTAAGCGTGCGTACTCTTCGTTTAAAGACCGGTGTTCTGTGGCTTGAGGCCGTGTCGTGCTAGAATGGATCACGGTTAAAGCAGACCTCAGCGGGTAAGGCTTCAATGTAAATTATTCAACTCCTCAACCACATCCTGGAATTCATACATCCAAAGCGACTGAGGGCCAAGTCGAGGTTCAGGAGCTGTTTGGCGAGTCAGTTCTTGAGCAAAGTTCGAGTACGACGAGAGATGTGTTTGCAACCGTAACGAGGAACATGCATATCTTGTTAAAGGTAAATATTTGCTTCTGTCCAATCCCGTGCGAGAAGCCCGAGGTGGTGGCGCTTACATCCGAATGGGTTTATCAGCCAGAGTTGGACAAGAAAAGATGGATGAGGACAAAATGCAACCCCCAAAGACCCGCCACTGTGACGTACTTGCCCTAAGGGCTAACTCTTGCAGATAAGGGCGAGATGTCCCTCCTGTATGTAGATAGTATCTAAAGCTATCTCTTGACAATCAAATGAGAAACGAACAACTACTTGAATGCCACGTTTAAAGGAAGTGACGTCAGAGCACACGTCATGCTTAGACCCTGATGTTTATGTAATATCAAAGTACAAAATATGTACATAAATATGTAACAATAATTGATAAAATGTATTGATAAATATGTATTATCAAAAGAATATGTAGCTAAATATGTAGTATCAAAGAATATGTAATATTCATAATAATCGAGAATCGAGCCAATTTCAAGAATTCTCCTAGATATTTGAACATATTCAACATAATTTTAAGGTTAGGCTATTAGTTGTTCAAAGTTATAAACTCAAAAAAGCACAGGAACGTGTACATATTTAAGAAACCAATTTTGTCAATTATTAAATTACTTACTTTTCACATCCAAATTATTGTAGAATATGTAAATATGTAACTTTCGAAACAAATTGTAAAAAATGAATGAACAATCGAGAAAATACATCGTTACTTTTGTACTTTTTGTACAAGGGAACATATTGTGTAACTCGCTACATACAGGAAAGTATCTTTCTTGTCCACCGATGTCAAGTTTCTAGGTGAGGGAGGGAGGGAGGAAGGGAAAGAGAGGGAGGGAGGAAGAGAAAGAGAGGGAGGGAGGAAGAGAAAGAGAGGGAGGGAGAAAGGGAGGGAGGGAACTCCAGCATCTTTCGATAAATAACATATCCAGTAGGTTTTTTCAGTTAATTCTAGGTGACCGTATGCACTCATTGATTAGAAAATATGACATCACGTGAGCTACAAATTTTCTTCATCATGTTTCGGAGATCAAAAATACAGGGAAAATGATCAAGATAGGAAAAAAATACCGAAACATGTTGTTTTATGTAAAATAAATTAGCAAATATGTAAAATATGTAATATCCTGCCAAATATGTAAAAATATGTAACATAAAACTTATGCAAAATCATGTCGGTTATGTAATTCGTTGACATTTTCCAGTTCAAGGTATGTATCTAGAAAGGAATAGAATATGTAATTAGTAATTACATACAAATCCGGGCTATGCCGCTTCTCGCATTCGTCGTTATCGTCCAAGAATTACTAATTAGGGACGGATCTTAATAACGCCATCCAAGCCTGATTGTCGACCAATCAGGGCACATGCTATTGAAATCGATTATCGAAAAGAAGCATCGAGGTACAGAATGATATTTATTTCTATTCTATGGTGACGACAAAGCGACGCGAAAAGTGTAAGCACGTCGTTTGTGACGTGTGAGAAAGGAAAAGTAGGAGCGGTGGAACATTCTGTATTCATTTATTTGTAATTGTACAACAAAGAATGATGTACTACAGCAGTGACTAATGTGATAATAAAATACAGGGTGTTCATAAAGTCCCGGTACATTACAAAAAAAAATTGGCTCGGAAACTACATGCAATAGAACAATGCTGTTGATTGCAAAATGAGCTACAACTCTTCACGTTTATATGCCATACACCATAATGTGCACCCCTCTAGTTGCTCTCAAAACATTTAGGTGGTAATCCACTTCTGCCCATACACGCCCCAGCATATCACCAGTACGTCGGCGCCTTGTAATCAAGGATCCCGGGTTCGATACCCGGTGGAGGCACATAGTGGTTCGGATCCCCCTTTAAGCTGTAGGTCCGGTCCCAATTAACCTTACTGTGCATAAAGTGGACTTAAAACACCAATTCAATCAATCATATCACCAGTAACAGGATACTCTCCGTTATTCTTCTTCGAAAAGTAGCAACATCTTGAACAGGAGTGCGGTAAACACAATCTTTGACATACCCCCAGAAGAAGAAATCCCGTGTGACATCCACGATTTTAGAATACTCAACCCTCAACATACATATCAGAAGTTTTGCCACGTAAAGAATCAAAGTAAGGCCAAGCAGTTCCTTTTTTCATATAAAGATTACAATCCTAAGAAATCACACCTGCAACAAAAGTAAACAAACAAACCGCCATTATCAGTGTTATAATAACAGTGTTTTGCAATCAAGAGCATTGTTATATTGCTAGTTTCCGAGGTATGTTTTTTGTAATGGTACCGTGACTTTATGAACACCCTGTATATCTGACAACCAACAGTAAAACATAAATTTTGTGTTAATCTTAAATTGAAATTTAGAAACACAACGAAAAAGAACTATCTATATATCTGTAGAAATGAATTCATATGAAATTATTTTGTCAATGTGTTCACACATTGTTCTTCTAGAGTCTCAGATTACATTTAGACTATTAATACTGAGAAAAGACACACTCATTTCGAGTTTCTGATATGCCCCACATCCTCCTTTGGGAACAAAATTTGTTATCTTGCTACGGGTTAGCCTATATGTTTCTTTTCGTGCCGTACACACTGCCATGTTTTGGTAAAATGTGAACTTGTTCAATTTTTCTTTGAACGTGTACGTGAGAAGTTTTAGACCATTCGACTATTTTGTTGAGTTATGAATATGCTCTCTTTCAGGACGGGTTTAGACCAGTGATGTGCGTGTACGTGTAAACAACGATAGTCTACATTCTACAAGCAGACTATTTTATACACGTAGATTACGTAATCTATGTAAACAACATGGCGAAAGGTGATAACTTAGCAAAGGGCGCCGTGGAATTAGAAGAAAATTATACTGCGTATCAGTTGCTCATGTGTGAGAAGAACCTTTCATACTCTTTCTTCCAAATTCGAACAATTTCTCACCTAGGAATAACCTAAGATAGGAAATATTCTAGTTTTATTTTAGGGGGAAAAGACCACTTTTGCCTCACGACTGCCATCTGTTGTTGTTTTTTGCATACTATTTATCTTCTTCCATAGTTGATAATAAGAGAAATGTGTTGTAAATAGGATTCATTTTATTTCGTTAGGAACCAGTATAGTTGAAATTTTCACTTTCCTTTCATGAAACCCTTGAATATTAATTTTAATGCACTTTAGATTGTCTACGTAGTCTATGTAAACTACAACCCAATGTAATCTACACGTAGATTACGTGTAGACAACGCATGTAGACGTAAACTTATAGTCTACGGCACATCACTGATTATTATTTATTTTATTTTAATTTATTATTAATTAACGGTGTAATTTGACGATTTTTTCATATAAAATCCATACCTTCAGTTAAAAACATAATCTCGACTTGCAAGTTATTCCGATTTCGCAATTTGCAGATCGTCATTATACATATTTATTGCTTTATTGCGTCTACGCGTAAACAACGATAATCTACATTCTTCTTCTTCTTTTTTCTGACCTTATCAACTGTTAGCCGATTTTAGTCATCTTTCTGATTTTTTTGCAAAATATAGTTAGTTAAAAACATATATATATATATATATATATATATCTTTATGCTGTTTGCTAGATCGTCAAATTACATCTTCTTACATATCCATAAAGAAGCCATATAGTGGGAGGAATGGGATCCGTGAGCAGAGCAATTACAGATGTATGGAATGGAATTCCATGACGACGCAAACTATTATATAATTCGTCTCGTTCTCTGTCGAAATTGGTTGATGAGAGAAGAGAAGAGAAATTTTGTTGTAAATAGGATTCTTGTCAGTTCGTCAAGAACAAATATAGTTAAAAATGTCATTTTGCTTTCATGAAAGCCTTGAAAATTAATTTTAATGTATTTTCGATTGTCTACGTAGTCTATGTAAACTACAACCCAATGTACTACGCGTAGATTACGTGTAGACAACACATATAGACGTCAACTTATAGTGTACGGCACATCACTGCCTATAATTTAACAGTCAGTTAACTTGAAAAAGTAATGTTCTAAGGAGCGTTGGCTTGTTTTTATTTCACTCCTTCGACTGTAAGGTTGAACCGAATCCGTTGACGTTCTTCAGAGCAAAATATACAGTTCTGCCGTCTTCGAGATACAAACGGAGACATCCACGGATCGATATGTTTCCTTTCCTTGCAGCAAGAGAAGATCTGGAGCAGATATGTTTTTCTCATTTTTGTCGAGACTTCCTGAGAAACCCCTCTCGAGTTTCCAATTCAGTATCGGAGAAGCAGCCTCATCAGAATCGAGGAACTTCGAATCTAGTCGCATCCCTTTATAGTCTGTGACAACCTCATGGCAAATTCAGGAGCAAGAAGTATGAGTACAAGCTTATCTTTCTCTGGGATGAGGTAACGGTCTGAGTAAAAGATCTGATCATTGAGTTGCTGACTTGGAAGACTTTCCAAATGAACCCCAAACTTGATTCTTTGTTGTGAAGGAATTTGGCTCACGCTGGGTAATATAAGAAGAGTTTCTACTTGTATTAGGTTCTTCGTCTCCGTTCAGAATTTTTTTTTCGGATGCTTAGTGGAACCAATGAAGTCAACAGCAGAGGAGACTTAGTATGATTATATCAGTAATACACAAAGTTTCCTCCAGTTAATTTTAACCCTTTCTTTTGGCATAACTGTCTGGTTTCTTTACATCGTGTCTGACTGTTCTCTATTACAGTACGCAGTGATGTGCCGTAGACTATAAGTTTCCGTCTACATACGTTGTCTACACGTAATTTACGCGTTGATTACATTGGGTTGTAGTTTATATAGACTATGTAGACAATCTAAAGTGCATTAAAAATTAATTTTCAAGGGTTTCAAGAAAGGAAAGTGACATTTTCAACTATATTGGTTCGTAACGAAATGAAAAGAATCCTATTTACAACAAAATTTCTCTCAACTATGGAAGAAGATAAATAGTATGCAAAAAACAACAACAGATGGCAGTCGTGAGGCAAGTGTGGTCTTTTCCCCATAAAACACTAGAGTATTTCCCATATTAGGTTTCTTCATAGGTGAGAAATTGTTCGAATTTAGAAGAAAGAGTATGAACAATTCTCCTCACACATCAGCAACTGATACGCAGTATAATTTTCTTTTAATTCCACGGCGCCCTTTGCTAAGTGATCACCTTTCGCCATGTTGTTTACATAGGTTACGTAATCTATAAATAGTCTACGTGTAGAATGTAGACTATCGTTGTTTACGCGTAGACGCACATCACTGAGTACAAGTCAATATTTCTTCTTGACATTGTAAATTTAAAATATGTCATTTATATAAACGTCAAATGTTAATGTACAAGTTGGTATAAAAATGATCAATAATGTTTGTTTCCTATCTGTGTTAAATTGTATAACGTTCATGTACTTGGCAACATTGACGTTGCCATAGTGACATAAATAACAGTTATGGAAGATTGTGATAAACGTTTATATCGATTTGCTGTATTTTCATTCCTAGAAATATTCAGATAAATTTAGGTATGTAATCAGCCCATAGAAGTTTAACTTCACCTTCGCAAATCCTGAAAAAATATTCATCAGTTAATAACAGTACGCTTATAATTAATCGACAACGATAACAACACACGTGATAGCTCACAATTCAGCAAAAACCGAAGGAAAGTAGCTGTGTATGTCAATTATGCGTCTCTCAAATAGGTACAAAGATAACATTTTGTGGACTTGTTACTAGAGTAACAAGAAGCGCAGTAAATTATATCTATTGGACGACGTCCCGTGATATATCGATACGTGTCGATATCTCAAAAAGCTCTCACCAACAAACTTAATGTAATGTGCAGATGAGGTGTTTGAAAGTTAGATTCCAAATTTCATCCTTAATATTGAAGTTGAAATTGTTCAACAAGAAGTTCTTTTGGAATAGGAAGTACAGTAAAGAAAATTTTATAATTTAGCAAACAAATGTTGGAAATTATGGTTTCTAAAAAAGTGCACCTTACATTCAGGTCACTAAATATAATTAACTATTCAGAGAATAATGAAACACACTTAAGTTATGCCATACAACTATTCATTTAAACACAGATGCTTGAGAATGTAGATAATGCGTGAAGAATCTTAGTTCTTAATGCATTTTAATAATAATAATAAAAAGAATACGACATTCGTCTTAATTTGAAGACACAGTCCAAGTGGCAAAATTCACAAATACATTAATCTTTCTCTATTTCTTAATATTCACCTAAAATAAAACAATATGATAGTTCATTCCAGAACATCCATTCAAATTTGTTTTGACGAGAAGTATCTCCATTTATGTCTATGCATTTATTGTGCATCAACTGACACACTTACACGAATACTTTTGGTTTCATTGAAGTAATTTTCATTTCTGTGCATTACAGGAATTCATCTAACAAAATATGTTATCAGGCATTACCTAACATAACCTAAATCTAACATAATTCCGGATATCATTGGCATTCTATTTACAAATATTGTAGTTACTGATTGATTGATTGCTTTATTTTACTACGCTTTTTGTGCCACTATTGGCTAATTTGCCAAGATGGGAATGAGTGATGATGTGATGAAATTGATGAATGGACACTCACAAACATCCATGCCCAGGCCAGGATTCGAACCCGGGACCCCTGGCATCGTAGTGCAATGTACTAACCACTCCGCCACGGGGGCCGGCGTACAGTTATTGAGTAAACTGTGTATGTGGCATATCATTTTTTGAAAAAAAAGAAGTAAAAATCCGTTTATGGAAGAAATGCTACCAAAATTTTGATTACACCACCTTCAATCAATTTCCCCCCTGACATAGGCATGTAATATCTCGTGTGAAAGAGCTTAAGATCTATCTGAATCACTTCTATAGGTGCCGAAATATTGTAATTTAAAATTAACAAGATCGTGAAGAAATTGGTCTAAATCGACCATTTTGCATCATTGAAATTCGGGAAATACAAAAAAATATTAATCTGCAACTTTTCATGTTCCCACCTCAGAATCAAAATAATGTAAGGTTGAAAATCTTGTTAGTTTAAAAGGAAAGTTAATATCTTGTAAACAATTCAGAGTGAATGTGTTAGGACATCAGGTGATATAATATGTTCTACCTGCCATCTTCATTTGAACTACTTAATTTACTCTGAGATGTCGCTAGGATCCTCGATATTCTGATGTCATTGTATCTCAATTGCTTTGTACCTCTTGGCATTGCTTTTGTCGATATTATTGTAACAATATTCACGTCATTCGTTAACAGAACGTTAAGAATAATAATAATAGAGCCTGGTTGGTACTGAGAAAAAAAACCTTTCTTATTCTCAGTTAAAATATTTAATACAGCAAAGATAATAAGCTACAACTTGACACGTCCACAAAATGTTCAACAGATGAATCATTCCTTGGAAACATTAATATCTATCATGAGTTAATATAGTCGCTGTAATTTTCACCCTTTATGTGTAAAATGTGATTAATTTAACAATAAACAAGATATTCATCGGTTTTGTGCATATTTCACTCTATTTGTATGCATGAAAAGTGTGACTAGGATTATAGTAAAAATGACGTTCACATTTCTGCAGGATGCAAGCGCTGACTCTTTACCAGTGATGTGCGTCTACGCATAAACAACGATAGTCTACATTCTATACGTAGACTACTTTATACACGTAGATGATGATGTAATCTATGTAAACAACATGGCGAAAGGTGATAACTTCGCAAGGCGCACCGTGAAATAAAAAGAATATTATACTGCGTATCAGTTGCTCATGTGTGAGGAGAACTTTTCATAGTCTTTCTTCCAAATTCGAATAATTCCTCACCAAGGAAAAAAACCTAACATAGGAAATATTCTAGTGTTTTATGGGGAAAAGCTCACTCTTGCCTCACGACTGCCATCTTTTGTTGTTTTTTGCATACTATTTATCTTCTTGCATAGTTGATGAGAGAAGAGAAGAGAAATTTTGTTGTAAATAGGATTCTTTTCAGTTTGTTAGGAACCAATATAGTTGAAAAAGTCACTTTTCTTTCATGAAAGCCTTGAAAATTAATTTTAATGCACTTTAGATTGTCTGCGTAGTCTATGTAAACTACAACCCAATGTAATCTACGCGTAGATTACGTGTAGACAACGCATGTAGACGTAAACTTATAGTCTACGGCACAACACTGCTATTTACGAATACATTCAATTTCAAGTTGCTTCCACGTAGTACAGTGGGATCCATGAGTATTATTGTGCAAATTGTTCATGACTATTTTCATTAATTTTTTTCTTACATCCTATGTGTTTTTAAGCGATTGAATTGTATGTATGCTGGTGCAGAAGTTGTCAACAGCGTGTTTTGAGTTTTCTTTTAATTCTTGAAGCTCTTATTGGATCAAATTAAGCGCACGAACCTGGTGATGGACAATTTGCACGGTCATACTCATGGATCCCACTGTACACTCTGGACTGCAGTTTACATATATAATTTCTGAAGCATGCCGCAAAATGACCACGACCAGTTCCACTTGTCTTACTAATCGTCATTTTTATCTCCAATACAGGAAAACTGGCGCTCTGTGGACAGTTTGATGTCCCTAAGAGAGATTAGCACCGAAGCGACAAGCTACATGCGTCACTCATAGGCGCCGACTCCATGGGGCTTGGGGGGGGGGGGGGGGATCGAGCCCCCCAATGTTAACGATGTGGAGGCAGAGCCCCCAAATAATTTTGCTTTAGAGGATCTAATGTATTATTTTGCTTCTCTTGTAAAGTTTACTCAGAATTGTGCCACATGAACTTAACTTTAAATACACATTTGAAATGTTCTAGACCATCAATTTGGGGGGCTGAGACGGCTAAACCATCAACTTTGGGGGGGGGGGGGCTATGACCAGAGACAGCAAAACCCATGACTTATTACTATATACTAAGTATGTAATTATGAGTATTGTTAAAATTTTTACTAAAAAGAGTTTCAAGAGACGATGTGCATGAACTAGGGTAGTGGATGAGCCTTTTGGGCTACAAATGGCTCTCACATGACAATCAGAACGAGGTCATTGATACATTAGGGAGATCTGTTTTGCGCTCCGTGGTAGCAGATATTAAAAGTCGGGAATATTTTGCTATTATGGTTGATGAAACTTGTGAAATATCCATTCGTGGACAATATTAATATTCTGCATTAGAACTGTGAATAAAAAAATTGATATTTTTGAGGAATTCTTGGGCTTTTACGTGATTCCGAACACTGAGATCAAAACTTAAAAAAGGGAGAGAGTGAGTCATTCATTAATTTATTTCAGTGATCAGAGCCACCCCCCCCCCCAATAATTTTGACAAGTCGGCGCCCCTTGCGCTACGTGAAACGCTACTGTTGATTGGCCCGTTTCCAAGCGTGTCGCTTGGAAACCAACCATCAGAAATAAATGCAACCATGTCGCCTCGGTCTGTCATTGGTGCATGCGCGGTGAATGTTTTGCTTTAGACTGAGGGAACTTTCAGAGTCGCTTCGAAGCAAACCCTCAGTTGTCAATTGAAGCTTTCGAACTGACAAGCTGCACGTGTCGCTCGGTCTGGGGCGTTTTCTCAGAGCCGTTCTTCGTGTCGCCTCGGTCTGTTCGCGCATGAATGCCTGCTTATAGACTGAAAGGACACTTGTCGCTTAGGTCTGAAAGCTCTATAAGTTCCTCTTCTTGCTGGGGGAGGGTTTTCTTTCGCTGACATATTCTAAAAATTTAGTCTGGTTTACCGCAACAATTCTTATATATTGTATATATTTATAATACCTCCCTCCATCTAGATTAATTAGATGTAATCAAAATAAAACACCAATGCAATAATGCACCAATGATAGTACAACAAAAACAGAATTCCAAGAATTTCAATTTTTTCAGCAGTTTCTATATATTTTTCATAAAATCTCCCTGTTTACTTAAAATTGGGCCAAGAATTCCCTGTACCAAGGGAAATTTTCCTTCATGTAGCAACACTGCCTCTCCCAAGCGCGGAACAGAAAGCAGGAAGCTAGTTTTAATACTTTGCATAATAATATCTATACGGGGTGTATCATAAGTAAACCTCGGATTTTTAGGTTCTAAAAAGTGTGCTTTTAGGTTCCTAAAATAGGCTCTAAAATCCTAAAATAGGTCCTAGAAATCTTGAAGTAGGTTCAGAAAAACTTAAAATAGATTAAAATTCCTGAAAAATGCTGATTAGGTACAGTCACCGGCAATGAAAATGGGACACCTATATCCTGAAACACGCACTATCTTGCATAACGTTATGTGTATTGCCTAACCCTACGGCGATGGCAGAACTTGCCATTGGAAATTTGCTATTAAAATCCACTCCTCGCCGTATACTTAGGCAAAAATCTTTTTCCATGTTATCCACAGACAAACTCCGCAATTTTGTATGTGAGGATCATCTTATATTTCAACAGAAACGTAGTCAGTGCTGCAAACTTCAATGCTGGAGTGTTAGTTTGCAAGGCGTGAATGCCACAAAGCACCGTGACACAAAGCACAGATCAGAACACTTTGGACTGTACAGGTAACAGTGGCACCAGATATTTGAGCATTGAAAAAATCACCATGGACTCAGAGGAAGGGAAATCGACAGAGAGTACGTGCCAAACACGTTCGTCATTGAATTTTTTCGTGACCAAACAAAGTTAATGTCTCTGTGTGACATAAAAGTTCTGTAAAACCTTTAAAAATATATAAAAACTTTAAAAAAGGCTTGATTTAGGCGCATAATCCTAAAATAGATTCTAACAAGCAAAATAGGTTTTTTTAGGCACTATAAAACTTCATCAGTTGTTGCTTTTTTTAACGAAACGCTGACGTAACTTATTATTTCTTACATACCTGTAAAGGAAAAAATAGGTTGAGAACCGAAAATCCTACGTCTAATCATAAGTAATGGCGCAAACGGACACAGGTGAAAGTACACGATAATAGAAGCAAAAAAGTCTCAGTAAACATAGGTCTCCAAACGAGCCGTTTTCGAGATAATTGCAAATGTGTGGTTACAAGCCGTCACTCACTTCATTGTTTGTAAACGTCGTCCTAGTTGGTAAATACTAATAATACAGTAAGGAAAGTCATTGGAAATCTCATTGCTTTTATTGAACATTCTACTTACTTTAACAAACATTAGTTTGTTACATGTTACAATTACTGTAGACTCGTACCTGTCAAAGGAGGTGTTCAAAGTGTCGTGCTTGCATCTGGATGCAATACTGTGCGCGATTCCGCATTGAGTTTCGAATTCTTTCGAACACCCGCGGTTCATTTCGGAATTGATCACAAGCATGTACAATTCTCTGTACTGTGTGTCGCCCTTGTCAGCACATGCTTTTTCAAGCACATAACTGTTCAATCTGTATTGTATTAATCTATATTGGAATATTTTCTTTAAAAATGTGTTATCGTTAATGTTACAATAGGTAATGAATTGTTTAACTTAAATCAGAAAAAAAAATGCTGAAACTATGGAAATATAAAACAACTATGTAATAACCATGGTAAATTGTAAACAAAATTATGATATAAAAGAGCTAGACTTTTGTAAGCCTACGGGACATTCTCCTGGTCGCCGAAAGGCTGATGGTTCAGGGGACGTTGGGTAATATATTGCTTCAATCTTCGGATTGACTGGTGTACTTGTGCTCCATTTGGCAGATATTCCACAAACCCAACTCTGAATAAGGCGTTCTCCTGCATCATCAAAAGACCAGGGTTATAAACTTCGGTACAACTAATAGGTTTAGGCCTACAAGTTGTATCGGGTGAATCGTCTGTTTGAAAAGTGTTTGTATATCATCGGAAGTTTAAATAAATCTCCTAGTAAGAGATCTGGATGATCTTTCATTCCTAACCAATACAGGATAATTAAACATAAATCCTGCACCACAGACCTCGCAAGGGCTTGGACCTACTAACTCTTAGAAGCCTTTGAGAACATAGACTAACATAAAGCCCTAAAGGCAGAAGGTGCGTGTCAACTGATTGTATCCATCCTGTTTGATTACAACGCCATCTCTCGGAAATGTTCTGTTTTGTAAACAAAGAGCAAACCTCGGAACGCGCAAGGAGTAAAGCACTCGGTGTTTGCAAAATTCAATCAGTGGGCTTCTAACCAGACATTCGCACACATTATTAGCATTTTACCAACTAGGACGACGTTTACAAACAATGAAGTCAGTGGCGGCTTGTAACCACACATTTGCAATTATCTCGAAAACGGCTCGTTTGCAGACCCATGTGTACTGAGACTTTTTTGCTTCTATTATCGTGTACTTTCAACTGTGTCAGTTTTGCGCTATTACTTATGATACACCCTGTATATTAACGCTAAATGTATAAAAATATATGAAAAAGTTGGTTAAAGAGCGGTGAACGCGGTAACATAGGGAATACGCTACTGGTTTCTACACAGCTTATACCCTGTCCCACATATCTCTGGAGTAAGACCAGGCATAGTGGTACATAAAGGGGAGAAATCGAGTGAACAGAGCAAAGCAGTACATGCTGCTGGGATGCTGGCAGTCGCTTTCCCCCTCCACGCAATCCAGTTCCCTCTCACGTGTTCATTGGAGGAGCTGTCTCGCGTCACTACTTGCACAGAGACATGTTTCTTTCGCCTTCTCCAGAGATACTTGGGACAAAGTGTAGACGTTTAACATTCCTTCTATTGGGAAACAAAGGAACAAATATTTGTTCTTCTTTTCGTTTGAATTCATGCGACGATTCAAGAAAAACGACCCGGTGACGTGCGCAGCTATTGCGAATTCTATCACAGTTTCACGAACCCGGAAAAGACTTTCAGGTAAAAAGAAGAAGAAGCCAGACTTCCGCTTCGAAATCTTATCACATTCGCGACACCTGCACTTTACACTTTCTTACGGCTGAAGGAGATACCTTTGAGCTACGGCCTCTCCCAAAGGCGACGACTATAAAATACGGCGCACATGCTGGAACCAATCGTAAAGGACAGATGGAGCGGCCATATTATTTCTTCTAGCTGGACGTAATGGAGCAGTGTTGCCACCGACGAAAAAGTTCACCAAGGTTACGATCAGTGTTGCTACCTTGGATTAAACTTAGTGTTGTTAACTGAAAGATACTCGCAGAATCACGAAATGCTTAATTTTCTGTTCTTTATTATTTGATTTCTTTACTTCAAGTTTATCTGCCGTAATTCTGAAATAAAATGTGCAACATTTTCCAGCAAAATACTGAAGCGAATAATTACAGTTCTCAGAAACGTGACGTTCAGTCTATAAGCCGCAGATAAGAAAACACATTAATAAACAGAAAATAGTTAATAATACGTCTAATGAATATGCACTCTAATTAATTTACTTCTTACTCGGTGTAGGCAATTTGCCCAGCGGTTCTGATCGCAGGCTGTGCAAGAACTGAACCTAAAACAAAAAAAATACTAATTTACTTTTATAAATATTATTAATATTTTACTCGATTCTCAACAATACGTTAGATATTTTCGCTTCCCCGATGGTGTAGCGGTAACGTCGTTGCTCTGTAATCAAGGGTATCCGGGTTCGATACCTGGTGGAATCGTATAGTGACGGATCCCACTTTGAACTGTAGGTCCAGTACCGATTAGCCTATCTGTACATAAAGTATACTTTAAACAAAAGCAGATACAATCAAGCGTCAGATATTTTATAAACTTTCTCACACTCAAAACTAAGTTTAATTCTTAAAATACAATTGGTTCATTCTCATGTTCACAATAATGTTCCGTTTTTTAATGCAGAAACAGTATTATTCATAACGTAATACAGTTGACTAGCTGTATTTTTGCGGGTGATGTTGGCTACTTTCAGCAGAGGCACAAGATAAATCAGGATTGGCCTGGTTCAGACTTGATGATTGACACAAGTTAGATTCAAACTGGAGGACAGAAGCCCAGAATGCCCGTTATGCGATGAAATAAAATTTCACATTCTCCTCAAGTGCAAGGAAACAGGAGAGGCAAGACGAAATTGTGTTATGGAAATAAATGAATCTGAAACGAAGAAGATAATGAGAATCATTAAAATGATGAGAACGGAGGACCGTAGAGGGGATACGTAAATAAGGAATTCTGGAACATTTCTACGTTATGTCTGGACAAAGAGAGCAAAGAAGCTAAAAGGGGACAATGTGAAAGGAGGATATTACAATCTCTGACTCACCTAGCAAAGAAATTAGTGAAAATAGTGAAAGTACAGCGAAAGTGAAGGAAGTGAAGGACGGTTGCCGTGAACTCGAAATTGACAGAAGACAGAAAGAAGACAAAGAGAAGGAGGGAAAACGAAAACGCGCTTATTTCTTGTACGATATGTACAGCTAAAGGCTCATACTGGAAGATAATTATATTTTATTTTATTCTACGAGGGTTGTACATAAAATAGTGGCAACATAGGTAGGAGAATGATTTTATTGAACTCTAACGAAAAATTCCATTACCCATCCCTCCAATGAAGTTGTGGACCTTCTGTACAATGTGTGGAACCTGTTGTATGACGTCACTAAACGCAGGGCAATGAGAATATGCGGCTGGGCAGAATTGCGCTGGTGCCACATGTGGGAAAAGCAAAGCGAGAGGGGGACAAGGGTCGCTGGTTCCCGCGCACTGTGTGGCAACGTCAAGGGGCTGCGTTGCCTACTTCGAGCGTGAGGCCGACCTCTCTCCGGAGAACTTCTGTGTCATTCCTGACCTTTTGAGCAAATACTGTCAGTTTGTATCACTTGTATTACAAAGACCAACTCTACAACGAGATCATTCATTCTCTTAAACCTCCCAAAACACTGGGGTTGTGCTAAGACGTGGCAACAGCGCGAACTTCTGCCACCCGCCTAATTTCATGACCGTGCATTTAGTTGCAACATTGTTGAGTATCATTGTATCAACTCGTGACATGTTCCTGTGTTAAAACAGTGTTTCAACCTACTTGAGTAAGAAGATTTATCAGTGGTGCCAGCTCATATAACATCAACATAGACATAGAATTGGCAAAAGTTTTCGACCACGAGGTTAACGCTTAAGAGGAGTAGGTTCGAATCCAGCACAAGGCATACATGTGTTATTTCTCTCCTCGATTTCGCCAGATAAATATCTCAAGAGCAACATCAAAGGAAATATCAATCTAACGAGGAATTGATTGTCTTTCACCTTCGTAACATGTATCCGTATTATAAAACAACCTTTTTTGTTAGGAATCGTGTATGTGAACCATATTTCCATACACATATGAAGAAGACATGTTCGGTTGATGGGAATTATAAAACGAATATCAATATTTATGTGAGCAATTCATTTACATATTTTCGTGCTGAATTTAAATGTGAAATTAGATTTCATTTACCATTGTGTTGGTATGAATGTTCTGTATCCTTGTTATTGTTAATAGTGAGTATCCAAGGTGGATATCAGGGGGCTTAAGCCCCCCCCCTTTTAGGATTTTTTTCTGTTTATACTACATAAAATTAGGATTTAGGCTTCTTGAATAATGTGATGATAATTTGAGAGAAATAATTATTGAGAAAGGACGGAGAATTTTCTATAACCCTGTTATTGTTACTAGCGCGTATCCAAGGTGGGGATCAGGTGGCTCGACCCCCCCTGGAAATGTTTCAGTTTACACTAGATAAAATTAGGTATTTGTCTTTTGAGAGAAATAATTATCAAGAACCCTGTTATTGTTACTAGCACGTCTCCAAGGTGGGAATCAGGTGGCTCGAGCCCCCCTCCATAGGAAAGGAAATTTTTCAGTTTACACTAGATAAAATTAGGTTCTTGTCTTCTTGAATAATGTGATGATAATTTAAACAGATACAATTATCGAGGCAAGACGAAGAATGTTCTATAACCCTGTTATTGTTAATAGCGCGTATCGAAGGTGGGAATTAGGGGGCTCAAGCCCCCCCCCCCACACACACCTTCAGGAAATATTTCTGTTTACATTAGATAAAACTAGGATTTTTGCTTTTTGAATAATGTGACGATAATTTAAGGGGAGAAATACTTATCAAGGTAAGACGGAGAATGTTCTATAACCCTGTTGTTGATAATATTGCACGTAAACTTTTCTTGAGCTTTCAGTATTGTCGCAGCAAATTTGAGCACTATGTAGAGACTTGTCAGCATTTGGAAGCTGCACAGCAAAGGTATCGCCACACGTAGAGCGATTCGTTGTAATTTTTAATCTCTGGAAGGCGCGAGAGGGAATGTTCTTCAATAAGTGGAGTCGAACTACTGGCAATATTTATAAATCATTTATCTGCGCAACGTTCTAGAATATACTGAGGATATAAATGCGCGTTAATTAGAACCATTCCTAAATAGAAATTCTTTGACCGAACCTTGGATCCAAGAGAAAAATGGCGTTGTCTCTGACATCATTTCCTTTTAAGCGTTCAATTCAAGGACTTGTTCATGATTCATTTGATCGTGTTAAAGGTGCTTTACTTCAGTCTGTAATACGAAATTATAAAAACTTCTGGTGAGTTGTTTTTAAAACTGTGTCCGAGATAAAGAGTGGCGTGCCAACGATTTTCGGCTGGGAGAGGGATTACGCAAACTATTTTTGGTGGTTTGACGTTCTTTTTTTTTAAGAATGTGTCAAATGGGGTAATGACCCCACCAACCCTCCCTTGGGCACGTCACTGGAGATACCTAAATGAGTAAGCATTTGACCATATTGGGAGAAGAAACATTAGATGTGTTGGGAACGGAAGGGTTTTCACTGTGCAATAATTGTTTCGCGATCCAGCTGTATTCTATAGAAGACTTCCTTCCACGGGGGAGGGGTAAAGGCGTCCGGAGCGTGGTACGGATTACATCGCCTCCTAAATGGCCGAGATCTAGAATGTGTGGGTCCCTACACCTAAAACCTCTAAAATGTGCCTTCATGGTAAGGTACTATATGCACGGGGAACTTAGAAATAAATTTGAGGCACGAAAGAGCATATAACACAGACTGCATTAATAACCCTATATATATATACATATTATGTATAGTACGTATACATACATATACGTAAATATACACACACCTAAGACTGAATATATACATATACGTGAGTCGCTTCGGTGACTGAGGGCGCCGGCTTCTTGACTCGCGATATTGCCGCGGAAGTTACCGGGTTCGAATCCTGAACTGGGTAAGAGTATTTGTGTTTGTCCCTTGATCGATCAAATTTCATATGATCATGAAGTCTTATCGCCGCAATCAGCCCAAGTAGGCAGAAAAGCAATGTAAAATGTGATACGTGAAAGCACATAATACATGCACATATATATTATATGTATGTGTGTGTGTGTGTGTGTGTGTATATATATATATATATAAAGAGAGAGATATATAAAATAGTTTATTTTGTCCTTTCGCCTGCAAGCCAATACCCATTCGTAACAAAATTCTTCTTCTTTAACAGGAAACTCAAAATACTTGATAATCGTTCCTTTCGTCTTTTTGTAATGATTGCTACAGCCGTAAATAGCACAGTTAGGCATATTTTCTTTCGCAATGCACTTAGATTCTTCTCACTAGAAGTGAAACGAAGACAACAAAAAAAGAAACACTCGGTTCAATGGTCTACAGAAAAGAACAGAACCGGAAACTCCACTTGTCACCCTCTGAAAAGCACCCCCTCTCCAGGCTGTGGCCACTATGTTGACGTCAGAGGTCTGACGTATGGCTGAGAGCCATGCGCGTGCATCCATCTGTTTGTCATTCCACCATGGGCCTGTCCTCTAAGGCGCTTTCCAGAGCAGATTGTGGATTTCGTTGGACCCGGCATGATTTGATTTTTGCATTTCAAAAATATGCAGCCAAGATTAAAGACCAAGAACATTTCAATGCTTTAAAAAAGAACACAGACAAGCGTGTTATCAGATTGCCTTCTCGTAGTGATTGTTATACGATAAACAAAAGAACCCCCACCCTACTCGGCTTAAAAAAAAACAGGCCACTGCTCGATGTCGCATTCAGAAATGAAGTCATTCGCCCAGAAGTTTCTATTCGTTATAGCTAAACCTTGACGCGCGTGCGTAATACTACAGTTTACGATCCGCGCACCGCACGCATTTTCAAAGACCGGATTAAATCAAATGAACCACTGATAAACTGATATGAGCAGGCACCGTAAATCCACGCAGTAAAAATCGTTTGTGATATTTGTATTAGCTTAATTTTGCTGAGTTGGCACCACTCGTACTCTCAAGGCCAGACCAGAACGTAGAAGAGTGGTGGGGAGGATGACGTAATAGGAAGTGCTCCGCAGCTATCTGAGCATATCGGGACTTAACTTGTCAGGCTATATTAAAAGTTCATGTTGAAACCTGTCTGGTTTCTTAAAGGCTACTTTAATTTCTCCATAGTTCTGTATCAAGAGTTCGAAAATGAAGCCAAATGCAACTCTATCAGTTCACGTAGTGCCAAATGTAATAGTGCGACATCTAATATTGTCAATTGAAAATGCGAGCTCAATAATAGAAATTCTCAGCATATCTGTCATGTTAGCAAATATTATAGACCCTTCAGCAGCATATATCCAATGATTTCTAGTAATTAATAATATTACTAATAATAATAATTACTAATAATTATTTAAGAGAATCCAAATGAGTAATAGTAAGACAACAAATAAAAACAAATCTTGTTAAATTTAGTTTTAAACGCCAAGGAGAGTTACTGTCTTTTACGGTTTTGTTAGTTTTAGACGTCTCTGGGAAGGGTGATCACGTAGTTTTAGATGTGAGGGCGAAGGGCGATCACACAATTTTAGATACTAAGGGCGATCATCACTTTAGACGTCACCTGCATTTTACTATTTTGTTTATTGACAGCATATTGTTAGTTTTAGCCGTCTATGAAGAGGTGTTAATCTAAATGTAGATGCCAAGGAAAGATTACCATTCATTCTTGAGTAACCTTACAATTTAGTGTTAGTTTTTAGACATTAGTTTCCCTCCCTCCTAATCCTCTCAAGCTTAGGGAGAGCCGTTAAAACTTAAAGAAGAGCTGTAAAACACTCGTCACCTCTTACATCTCCCCGAACCTCTTCCCTTAGCGCTTCGAAAGAGGCGAAACAAAAATAAATCCAAACGTTCGAGTTGGCAACACTGCGAACGAGATACAAACTTACGTCATTCGAGCCAACCGCTCCAAAATAAGACGCCCTGAAGAGAAAACCTTGTAATCTCGGCTTAACACAGGCGAGATGGCTGAGGAATTGTAAGATAGAACAGGGGCGTGGAGGAGGGGGAGAAGAGGGGGGGGAGGTGGAGACGGTACAAAGTTGGAAAATTCGCTCCGCTGCCCGTCGTCAGAGGTGCTTGTTTTCTCGGCTTTTTTTCCCGCTCTTCACAAAACAATTTTCTTTGCTTCGAGGATCTCTGAAATCCTGGCTGGATTTTTCAATTAAACAATACGGGCGTTATTGAATCGGTGGGCAAGGAATAGCAGTTACATAGTGGATCTTTTCATGTATAAAAAATAGTGTGTCTATTATGGTTTGGCACTGATAGCTATAGCCACAGATAAATGTATTAAAAGCAGATTTGGAACAACTCAGGCA